>NC_142429.1:5462500-6835000 GCF_059516105.1 Syngnathus floridae | reverse complement strand
CCTTGGCAAATCGTTTATGAACATTCTGGCTCACGTTCATTCATTGAATTGTTCAGGCAAGGAGCCGCAACACGTTCTCTGACTGATCCGTTGATGCACGGAAAGGCAGTTCACTCATTGACTCGTTCGCAAACTGGAAAGTCAGGACTCGTTCCCTCACTGATCCGTTCTCGAGATGAACGGGAAATGCAAATCACTTACCCACTGACTCGTTCGCTCACAGATCCGTTGGGTTAGTGAACGGGAAATGCAATTCATGACTCGTTCGTGAACGGGAAGTTACGTAATTTTCTTCTTCGTTTTGTTTTACGGCGAGGAGGCACCAGCTTCAATGGGCATTACCGACTCCTACTGGTTGAAGTCATATGAACTGAAAAAAGAACGAATCACTTTAGGAAGTGATTCATTCACTCTCGTTTACTGAAAAGATTTGTTCCTTTGAACGAATCGTTCACTCACGAGCCAACACTAATTTCGGCAGCTCGAACCTTGGGCAAAACACATTGCACACCTTGCCTCAGGGATTACAGATGAATAATAGCCCCTTGTGGTACACTGTGTGAACGCTGTCCCTGTCAAATAAACAAAAATTAAATCGAAAAAAAATCAAATCACAAAAATGTGGCAATTAAACAGGGGTGTGTAGACTTTCAATACACAGTATTACAACTTGTTATGGTCCTTTGGTTTAATTTTTCTCATTTTCCTACAATTGTGACTTTTCTCATCAGATTACTATTCACCCATTTTCTGCACTGCTTATCTTGAGTTTTGTGCTCGTATATTGGTGTAGGAAGGTGAATCTGAGACAAAAACGTGGATGATGAATTCATTGAATTGGTTTACTTTTTGAAATCATCAAAGATGGATTTAAGATACAAGCAGCAAGGAGAACCAATTCACCTTGTAAGTGAAGGCGTGAGTGTACAAACGTTAGACTGTGCCGAAGCTGCCCACCGGCCGCGGGGGTCGTTCTACCTCCCGGGGAAGAGCGACTCAAGTGCGCGCACCTGAGAGACGCCCACAACTATGATCACCACCAGGCAGAAGAAGGACCAGAAGCTGACTCTCCACAGATTGTTGTCCTGCAGTCGCTGGTCCCTGGTGTCAAAGGTCCTGAGCATGAGCTGGATCACGCGACCCCTCTGGATTTTATTGTGTAAGGCGTCGATACGGGTCTGTGGGACACCACAACGTCATGACTTACGCCATCTCTCTCTAGTGGTCAACCAAGTTCTAGCATGTAAAAATGAAATAACTTGAAGTACATTTGATAACGTTCTACTGCCACTTGTACATTGTTGTGCAGTTTTCCAGTGTGCCAGAGCTTTCTCTTTCCAAGTGTGTTTGTCACCTTGAAGTCTTGCAGCCTATATTCCATAGTTTCAGTTTCAGCGATCTCCTTCAGATCCTCTTCGTCGTCTTCGTCCATGTCATTGGGATCGCTGATGAGCAACGTGAAGAACAACAGCTTCTGCTTTATCTTGCTGAAAACGTTGTCGAAGCACAGCTGGTAATCGCCTTCATCAGTGTTCTGCAGCCTACAAAGAAAATGTGTCATTGTGACAGACATTCATACATATGTACATACAAATATACAGACAGACAGACAGACAGACAGACAGACAGACAGACAGACAGACAGACAAAGGTACTTGTGGAGGCCGTGATTTTTTCTGTTGTCCTCAAACAATCGGCGGCCACTGGGTGAGAACATAGTGAAGATCACATCCATACTTGGCTGGCCAATTACCTGAAAGACGCACACATGCATGAACATTAAAATATGGATTTTTGTAGGCCATTCTTGCTGAAAGAATTCATTCATCCAGAAAATGCATTCCGTAGTCATTAAGTGGCATCAATGTTGTTCCAAGTGTAGCTCAACTTGTTTTTCTATCCTCAAGTACCACTGATGATGGGCATGACGTGGCTTGGCGCTTTCAAGAGCACCTGTAAAACCTCTTCTCTTCCTTTCAACAATGCCCCATACAAAGTCAACGTACTAAAAACACATGGTAATTAAAAGTGAAGGAAGCTGACGGAAGTGTAGTCCAAACAACCACGCCTTTCTACAGCAACAATACAAAAAATTAAAGTTGAGCAACAAATCAAACTTTCCCTTTTCCTGTGGCAAGGTCAAGAAAGCTTGACTTCACGTGACGTGTATTTTGAGCGACTAATGAAATGTGAAAACGTTTCATTTGAATGTTACCACTGCATCATAATGGTCATTAAAATGCAATACTTCATTTTATTATTGTAATTTCTTTAACCCGCCCCCCTCTAAAATCACACCCTGAAATCACAGCGGCTCAACCAAGACCACACGGTCCCATTACTTTTGTCCACACAGCATCTATTCAAGTATTCTTTGACTAATTGAAGTAAAGCTCACGTCAAGTTACGACAAGTAAGACCAGGTACCGTACTTGGTATTCGAACTCTAGCCTGTTGTCCTTTCCTACGGGTTGAAAGAAGCACTCCTTGCTGCCCGCCGGTAACAAGAAGGTAAATTCCATGTCTCGACTGGAATCAAAAGACAAAGCCTGGGCCAGGTATGCGGCCAGATAGGCCACCAAAGACAACCAACACGCCATGGTCCCAATCGCAGTGTGAGCGCAGGGACGAGAGTCGCCGGCAAAGCGGCTCCTGTCAGAACCTGCTCGGCCGGCTCGGCTCCGGTCTTTCGAGTTTGTTGGCCCGCGGCTAATTGATGAGCGTCTGCCAGCCGGCAGCACCAGATTGTCGCACGAGTATTAGAGGAAACTGACAAGCTTGGAAACATTAAATCAAACCATGACACCTCGCTACATGACACAATAGAAGCTAACCGGTTAGGGAGGGTGGTTAGAAAAAATTGACACAAGCCTGTTCAAATACCAGATTAAGACCAAGATAAATCTTTTCAAAATCTTTGTCCAGTTTCAGTCGGGTTTCAAACTACGGTTGATGTTTCAAATCACGGTTTTTCAAACTAAGGTCAGGGTTTCAACATATGATTAGTGTTTCAAATTAGGGTTTTCTCAATTTGAACATATGCACATTGGTGTCAAACTCAAGGCTTGGGGTCAGACGCGGCCCATCACATCATTTTGAGGCCCGCGAGGACAAATTGACTTCATGTGTGAATAATAAAATTACAAATTGTGTTCGCTTATGAAAAATAGAGAAATTACTAGCAATTTTTATTACCATTCATCTTTTTAAAATATTTGAATACTTGTTACTCGTCTCAGATTTCAAAACTAGTTTACCGTAAGGCATTGCCAGTCATGATGGTCCTCCAAAGGAAACAATGCGGTCCACCACAAAAGTGAGTTTGACACCCCTGTAAATGTATCCGAGCAAATGTGTGAAAGAAAACAGTTCTTAAAGATGAAATGCAAACGCATAGTATTTAAAAGTAACAAAACTAACTGACACAGGTCACCACTATAACCTTAAAAATAGTTTGAACATTCAATTCAGTAACTTTCTGCGGCTATCAAGTTGTAACCTTACACGTAATCAAACCTGAAGTACTGACGCCACATTGTACGCGTTGCTGGGGTAACCACAAAGAAGCCCACCCATCTACTTATTTTCTCACCTCTCAACCATCGAACTATTCGACTCAGTTTTGCTCCTGCATAGACATGAGGCACCGACCGTCTGTGTACTTTGTGGACAGCCACACCGGCCCCCCTCCGCTACCGCCCCGAGCGGGCCGGAACCGGCGATGCAGCAGCCTGGCCCAGACGCTCCTTTTTGTGCTGGTGAGTGTGGCTCTGAGCGGGCTCGTCGTGGAAGCGCTGCTCATCTTCTACCTGCATTCAAGTCAGTTAGTCGGGGTAAGTATTTTTTTTTTTGTTAGGATTTAGATTTTAATTAAAAAAATATATATATATTTTCACTGTGACCATGTATTAAATTTCTTTTTAACGACATTATTTTTTATTCCAAATGATTGACATTAAATTTGCAAATAATATCTTGTGGAGTGGCAGCCATTTTGACTCGAGTTACTTCATCTGACTCCAACTCTTGAAAGGTTACAATGTTCAGTTGGTTTGGTGTCATGGCCAGTTATATTATAACGAGTGAACATATAAGATTAAAAAGAGTGAGCATTTCCTGTCAGGGTCTTGAGGTTGCTCGTCAATGGCAAAAGACAAACTGTACACAGAGGCGAATGTGGCAAAAGGAAGTGGTCACGTTCTTCTTTTCTCGCACAAGCATCACTTAAGGGTTTGACACGTCTCAAATCTATTTGACTTTGCATTGCAGGCACCATCAATGTCATTCTCCAAGTTGAGTGCAGGTAAGCAAAATGTCAGCAAACACATACGCTGCATATAAAAAGTCTGCATTACAGTAATGTCGGGAAAAGTCTCCCAGAACAGTTACAAAAGGGTGTGCACACTTGTGCAACAACATTTTAACAATAGAGAAGTACGGGTTATATGTTAATGGTAGACTTTTTTTCCTCCTATTGATTTGTCTTGGTCTGGTTTTCATATCACAAATATGTTTTTTTTTAAACAGGGGTGTGTAGACTTTTTATATCTGTAAACGATGTCACTGGTTTTCCTCCTCCCTCGACAGAAAAAAGTGCATTTCCTCCCACTTCCACTCGTCATAGCCCTACTTCCAAACCACTCGCACGCCAGATCGGTGAGTCTAACAAGTGCTGCGGCATCATAGGAGGGTGTGCACACTTGTGCAACGGAATATAAGTGTACAAATTACATTAGATTTTTTTCAAAAGAGATTTGATCTCATTTTTTAAAAGTCACAAATACATTGCATTCAAACAGGGGTGTGTAGACTTTTTTTTTTTTTTTTTTACTACTGTAAATAATATTCCTCTTTTCTTCCTTCCCCACCAGAAAAAAATGCATCTCAATATACTACTTGCAAATCTTGTTTCCCTCTTTTCAAACCAGTTGCACGCCTGATGGGTGAGTCCGACAAGTGCGACTCTTTTATTTAGCTAAATGTGGGATACTGGGACAGTGTAGATGTGAATTACCCTCAGGTGCCAAAGATGTGGGTCACGGCAAAGGCATCGTAGGCTGGAACCGCATTTCGGACCACCTCCTCCGCGGCATGGACTACAAGGACGGGAGTCTGCTGATCCGTCGGGAAGGTTTCTACTTTGTCTACTGCAAATTGTCCTTTCACAGCCACCGCGTCTTCCACCACACCGTCGAGATGCACACTCGCCGGCACTCCGCTGGCCCCGTTGTCCTCCTTCAGGCCAGGAAATATTCCTCCGCAGACGGCAACATCAGCAATTCTTTCCTCGGCGGGGTTTTCCACCTGCACAAAGATGACGCCCTGTTTGTCAAAGTCAGGGACACCTCGAAAATAGTGCAGGTTATTGCCTACGAGAGCATCTTTGGTGCATTTATGATATAATTGATGTCACATTAAGCTTATTTACAGCCACTTCAGATGCTCTCACTCAAAATGTTGCGACTTGTTAATATTGATTTGACGCCACCTTGTGGCATTTTAATGCAATTTTAATTCGTAGACCATCAGAGATTAAATCAATACTCTTGATTTTGAACACCTACATGACCAAGTTACGCTATTTTGAATTGGTCATGTAGATATTGTGCAGTAGGCAGTAATATCCAGCAGAGGGTGTTGTTTACCCTTCTTAATCCCAAACGGGTGTTTAAGCAAGAAATGTATAATATAAATATACTTCGAACTAGAAGAGATTTTTTGTTTTGTTTTGAGTGCATTTGTTTGTGTAAGCCTCAGTCACATTTGAAATTTTTCAGTAAAGAAAAAAAAAATACCAAACAAATTGGGAATTTGTTGATTATGTTAGTAAAAATGATGAGTAATTGTTAGTAGGCTTTTCATATTATTTAAGGGATTATTATTGCAAAAGCTTTTAATTTGAATGTTGAAGTTTGACAAGATTCAACGACAATAGAAAGTAGACAGGAATGACGAATGAACTCTAATCGGGTCACTGCTGTGCGTTGGGCAAAGGTAGGAGCAGTTTCACTGTTATTGTTTTGAGTTGTCATTAGCTGCAATTCTTCGAATACATAAGAGGAATTCCATTACATACTTTCATTTCACACCAAAGGTGTAAAGGTGCACAAATGACTCAATATTGTAAGGAGATGATGTGGACGTGATCCACTTGCTTCGTCAGCGCAATTGCGTAGGGTTTACATGTTCACAATTTTTTTTTACTATGGAAAAAAAAATTTCTTTTTTCATAGTCTACTAACACTTACATCTACAACACTAGTGAATTTTAATGCAAGGCAAAGTAATTGGCAAGTCCAGTATTAAGTGATTGCTGCAGTTACCACCCATGAACGCATGGTGGTGCTAAAGGTGCGTAAATATCCTCAGCATGAGAATGAGCGAAGCGGTGGGACCAAACCCCAAACCACCACATCAAATAAACTGATTACATCTTGTCAAATGTTACAAAGTAACTCAACGAAGAGGACCTGTAAATTATACAACTCAGTTGACTGCCCACTGTAGTGGTGGAACTAATTCTAACCTATAATTCTTTATGGCGTAATTTACCGAATGTAATATACTGTCATCGTTTGGTGAATTAAATTGGGGAACATTCAGGTTTTCCATGTGACCAACATTCATCTATTTACATTGTGCTGGAATCCATCCGAGCGAACCTTTGGACGTGAGGCACGGTACAGGATGGACTTTGATCTGTTTGATTGACATTTCTTTTCATGAGAAAGTACGTGTACCTAATGAAGTGTCTTGCAGTTCGTTAGGCCTGGCATCGTGACAGTGGATGAGTCAATGTTGTGTTGTAGGTCAGATGCCGATCGAACGGGTCAGCTCCAAATTGCATATCGATTTAATGTTGGGCAGTGATTACAGTTAAGCTGTCGCAAAAGCTGTCGTACCGGAAGTGCAACATCAAAGCGATGAAAGTAAAATCGTCACACCGGAAGATTACTTTGAAGTTTTACTCCGCAGGAAAAAAGTTTTCCCTCTTGTGTGTTATACACAAACGTGATTGAGGTTCGGGAGGACGGTTAGAGAAGTTGTGGAGTGTGCTTGCCCGCCCACTTGCAGCACTCTTCACCGGGACCATCGGCACTCTTGGGTACCGGATGCCCGCAGCGCAAGCACCCACGAGCGGCTTGCTTTCCCGGAGTCTCACGGTCAACTTTTCCTTAAAAACCATGGATTTTTGGCACCGGCGGACGGACTGAAAAACTTCTGACACTTGTCACCAGACTTTAATCTGCGACCAGTAAGCATTACCATTTGAGCGACTTTTTTGGAGCGAGTTGCGTGAGCGGGACATGCAAAAGTTTAATGCCCACGGGAGCAGCACGCTGCCCCGGCTGGCTGACAGTGACGGGGCCGGGGAGGGGAAGGAAAACGGTGCTGGGAAGCATTTTCTCAGCAAGCCCGACAAGGAGGAGGAGGATAGCTCCATCTGCACCAAGAGGAAGATGCTCGTCGGTTTGGATGTAATATGCCTGTGTGTCGGTAAGGCTTCAAATAACAAATCACATCCATTAATTGCTTTGAGCCACACATGCAAAGTGCATGCAAAGTGCAGTCGTTGCCTTTGGGGGAAATTGCGAGGAATTTGTTTTCCCCTCCTTCCAAATAGCCCAAATGAAAGTGTTCCCTGTAGAGGGATAGGAGGGTGGGAAGAATGGGGCTGAGTGCAGTTGTCCCAGGAATTCATCAGTTCCCATGGTAACCTCCCCTCACCCTAAAGTTCCCGGGAGAAGAACGTGGGAATTGGGATGAAAACATAGCTGTGCTCGGGTACATTGAATGTCAGCCACATAATTTACAGTGCTCAGCTGGAAGCTTGGATCGCATTAGAATAACAGCAAACACGGCCCCACACTGACAATAAAAGTGGAATAAGTGAACACGAGGCATAATATCTGTAATGACTATTTTTTTTACAGCGTAATTTCGTTTTTTGTTGCAAAACAATGGTTGGGTTTGTTAGAAGAGCACTTAATACTGCAAAATGGAGTGTATTAAGCCGTTCCAAATGAAAACTTTCAAGTTTATGTCATGCACATCATCAATGGTGAACAACAATGAAGCGTAGAAAAGGGCGGCACGTTTTCAGTTACAATTGTTAACGAACAAATCATGTTCATGCCTGTGTGTTGAGTGCTTAACGGGCATTGTGCCAGAGAGTAATTATTGTTTTATATGTGTATATATATAGTTTTAAAAACATGACAGATTTAATAGTGACCGAACCACAGGCGGGTTATGTTTTGAGGTGTGCAGCAGAAATTTGTGGTGTAGCAGTAAAAGAAAAAAACAAAACAAAATTATTACCATAACATGACCTATTTTAATTTGAGCGTTTATTAAAATGACTTATTAAGAGAGGAGAAAGTAAGTGATGAAGAGGTGTAACCTGCTCAGGCAGACGAACTGGTCCGATGTCTTGTGTGACGGTTAAACTAGCAAGAACGTCGGGTTTATTATTTAACCTTGCTCTTGTCGTTGCTAACCTCAGCAACTTAGTTTAGCCAAGCTTTTGTGTTTAAGAAGCGGCGAGCATCAGTCAACATGATGGAGGAAATCCCACACCCGCCCCATGAAAGTGGAAGCCACCTACCGCCTTCGCTGTACATCCTCCCTGACCCCCGACTTAGCCATGTTGCGTCTCAAGCTGGAAAAAAGCAAAGCGGATGTCAGATGGTTTTGTGATTTCAGATACACGAGTGGAAAAAACAATCAAATGATGAGCTACACAGTTATGGGCCTATTATAAAGTGTACTGTTAAGGGAGTGGTGCTTTTGGAGAATGTCACAACAATAGAGTACGGATTTTCACCGAGGCCCAACTCTAAACAAAGGTGGAGTGGACTGCCTTACTTGGGATTGTTTGTATAACTGTTAGCTAGCAGGCTACTTCCTGGTTCATGGAGGATGACGGAAGGCTTTACGAATTGGAAGATGGGATAATTTTCTTTTTTTTTAAATAAATATACTTGTGTAGATTTTGAAGACTTCCAACGTTGCACTGGCCCCGTGATTGGAATTCAACAAAGCAAGTCCTAAACTGGATGGCATGCAGTCTGGTGCGCATCCTGCCTGTCTCACGTTGCTTATCTGCAGAGGCCTGACCTTGACTCATCTGGGGGCATCCCGGAGTGAATGGCGCGACTTATTGGCAATGAATTGACTCCTTCTTTTGGCCAAATCCTCTTATCTCTGACTAACACAATTTGCCCACGAAAAAAAAAAAAAATGCCATCAGCAGACGATTTGACCTGGCGGCGTTCTTCATCCCGTGAAGGGGCTCATTGACTACTGTAACTGTGGAATTTCAGCCTCGAGCATCCCGTCCTCATTATGTTATCAGCTTGAGAGGGATCCCGAAATGCTCTGAGCTTTTTTTTTCTGCAGAACTGGCTAATTTAAATAGTATTTACCTCACAATGAAGCGCTGACAAAAAAAGGATGATGTGTCATTTGGAATTGACTTTAATCTGTCTGCAGCGCTTCTTTGGCTCTTGGTTGTGCGTCAATAAGCAGGCTCGGCTGTTTTTTTGCGCTTCTCTGACACGCTGGTGATGGATATTCTGCTTCTGGTTCAGCAGAAAGCTTTTTTCTTGGCTGTTTATTAGCGTGCGTGCATTCCTGGTAGTTGTGGGACTATGGAAGGGGGCGGGGTCTTCTTGACCTGACAAGGCGCTGCGGCCTGCAGCTAAACCTGAAATGTCCAGCCACCCAGAGGTCACAATCGGGTTTTTGTCATGTGAGGTGAGCGTGCAAGGACAGGCCCTGCTGTTTGGCTTCTTGCGCAGGTGGTCTTAAGGCTGCCCTCCCCAATAAAGCTACTTGGAGCTCTTCTCCCCAAATTATGCAATGATTTCTTGGAGGTGAGCCTTTAAAAGCTGACCTTAACACTGCTGTCGCTGTGCTCGTCCTTCTAGAATTGTTTTGAAGCAAGAGGTTTGCAAAGGCGGCCTTTTGGAACTTTGAAAAAAAAATTAACGGGTACATACAGTCCCTCTCAGTCTGTCTCGCTATAACTCACCAAAAAGGACTTTTCGAAAGGATGTTTTCTCCAGCAGGACAAGAAGTTCCTCACAAAGTGTCATTTCCACGAACTACCTCGTACAACGTTTTTAAAGTCACAAAACCCCGGTGAACGCTCAGATCGTTTTGAATTGACTGCCTGTACATGAAACACGTGACAAGCGTAAAAGTCCCGTCAATAAGCACTCCGTCTTTTCCCAGTTCCCACTTTTCTCCTCCCATAATAAAAACACAAATTTAAAAGTGAGTTCATGCAAGTTGTGAGGTGTGTGTGTTTTTTTAATGTCAGCATGCGTTGGACGGCTGCTAGATTTATGTAAGTAGGATTCCAGTGTTTTGGCAAGCTGTGTGCGGCCAACACGCAACAACATGTCAAGGCGTACGAGGCCTGGAATATTAAACGCTCTCCTGCGTGTGTGTGTGCGTGTGTGTGTATTTTCTAGACGTGTGAACGCGTGTCAGCCGTACCGGCTGCCATTTAAGCATTGTTTGTTGACAAATTTAACTTGGCGTCACTTCTGCGGCTAACGGAGGGCGTGCCATTAAAAATGTGGCAGTCTAATTATTAGCCAACGGAAGAAAAGCTTTTGCTGACTCTCCTTAGTGGACGTAGCGCCGTGCTGCTGCATCCATTAGCTTCCCTCAATGCAATCACATTGCGTTTCCTTTTAATAGCTCGCTCATAAGCCCACTAAGGCTGGCTTGGAAATGTCTCATTTAGCATCAGGTCGAAGGGGGAAACGCTAGCTTGAATGAAGGGATGGCCCAAGTCTTGGGCATCTACAACGGGTTCTCCTGAGATGTAATTTTAATGAGGCGTCTGCAATCTTCTCCTAGGTTCCATTAGTGGCCAATGTTAGCTATTAGCTGTAATGAGGGAAAAGCTGAGGAGCATCGGCATGTCCACCTGAGTATGACTCGGTCTTTCCCTTAAGGATTTTATCTATTGTTTCACTATGAGTCACATATGATTCCCTAACCACCCCTACCGAGTTTCCATCGATCGTGCCTTTTCTGCAAGTTACTTCTGGTTGGCTAATGACGTGACATGGTTTCATAGTTAGTTCATTTGGAAACGTGGGAGATATGATTTGAAAATATCTTTTTCCAAGGTTGCTGTTGTGTAAGCTTACCCTTAGACAACAGCCCATGGCAGTGTTATCAAGACCATTCTAGCAGTGTGTCCTATCTCACCTGAAGGTTCCTTCCACCTCCTCTGGAGCTGTGCCAACAAACCAAAACCCGCAAAACCCAAACACGCAGATAAAACTGCTCTCATTTTGTTCCATGCCAAGCGCCCCCCGCCCGCACCAAGCTCCCTTACAGTCTGAACCACAACCCTGCCTCATTCTCATATTGCAGCCTGTCAGACTTTACCTTCGCCATACTGAAACCACCCCAGAGCTCCTTTAAAGTTTCCAAGGTACATACCACAGTGGCAGTTCCTGCTGAATCAGACGAGGGGATACCTCGGAAATCACCACGCATGCCCTGAACTCCCGAACGGGCCTCCAGGAAGCGAGTCAGTCAAGTGTAGCGGGAACACAAGCAGCTGCAAGAAGTATGTCTGCAAAGGCACAGCTGTAACGGGTCAAGGGGTGAGGAAAGAGCTCTCCTGGTGGATGTGACTAAGGCCTGGCCTCCTTTTGGAGAAATTAGGAAGAGAATACGCATAAAAAGTGGAAGCCATGGTTGCTGGTATCTTGTCGTGAAACATTCTATTGTGCAGGTGTACCTTGGGTTACGCTTGTGTATCTTGTTCGGGAGCAGATGCTAAGTGTTTAGCCTCATCAGTCACTCTTTGTTCCTCTTTGACTTTGTGGCTTTGTGTGACCATCAGGGTAGACAAAACAGATTAGACTCTCAGACCAATAACAGCCAATTCTAGAAAGGGCCGGTTTTGGGCTCTTATCTCACCACAACTTGCCTGAGCCCACCAAGGGCAACCAGGAAGAAAAACCATTCTCCGTCTTGGGCGCACACTCGCAGTCTTCTTTCATTGAGCTTGTCTTAATCACAGCCTTGGTGTGAATGATTTCACTTCCTGTAAAAGTGTTACTCCGCTGCACAATTCTCTGAATGTCCCTTAATCTCTTCCTGCACTACTTGCCAAAAAAAGACCACCTCTTCTGAATCCAGACTCTTTTCCTTGAAGTAACTGACTCAGACCGGGCTAGATACGGGAACCGTCTTTGAGCAGTCATCAAAGAGCAAATAATTGTGCAAGGCCACCGGGACCAGCTGTAGCCTGCTGTTTATGAGCTCGTACTTTGCCTCTTGTGATGACGTTAGCGGGGGATAATCGGACTCGCAAATAACAAATTACGACACTTTACAAGTCAGGAACCCCGCCTGTGTTTTTTATTCGAGAGCTCGACTTGACACTAAGCACACATCTTAAATTTTACTCGGGAAATGTTGGCATGCTAGCGAGGGGGCCGGGCCAGAGTGGACCACCCCAGAGGGGTCCTGGTACACCGCACTGGCCTGCTCTGCGGATTCGCAAACTGTAAGTCCGATGGCCTTGACAGGTCATTCATTGATTGTGTGTCCTCTTTGACCCGTTGCCCTCAGGCAGGCGCTACCGGTCCATCAGAACCAGAACAAACAGACTCAGGAACAGTTTCTTTCCACAGGCCATCACTACACTGAACTTCAAATAACTCATAACAAATTCCATTGCTGCTACTGTACACAACACATATGCCTATGGCATTGCACTGTTATGCATAAAAATTATTATTATAAATTCTTCATCTGCTCTGCACGTCAAGTTACTGTACTGTATCCTGTGTTACATGCACATATTGTTTGACTTGTTTTATTGTTTGGAGTTGCTCCCCAATTTTGTTGTATCCCACCATACAATGACAATAAGGGCTTTTCATCTTATCTAAGAGTAAAGTCTGCACGGTCAAATAATATTGGATGTGATGAAACAGCTTTGACATCGCTTCAGGCTAAATGTGCTGCTAATCTAGGATGATGATGCACTGGATGTTTGCAGAAGCCTTCATAGGAAATCATTTGGGTCAGTGGTAATGATGAGTAAACACTTCAATATTCAATTTGTGTTTTGGTTTTCTCTCCGAGTCCAGTGTAGTTTGAATACGTTGGTTTTGTGGTTGTCATTTTGGTTTTTGTGGTTTGTTTGGTTGCCACTTTGTTTGTATGGTTGTGGATTTGGTTTGTTTGCATCTTTGACGTGCATCTAAGTGTCCTAAGCTGGGGGGGGTGTTCTTCAAGTTGAGGTAGGGTCGTGTTTACAGAGCGGGTCCCAGCAGAGCCCGGATCCCTGACCCTCGCATTCCAGAACCACTCTAATCGTCTCCGTCTGGTGTTCTCTTTGCCTTTGCCGCATCACTCTTGTTCAGCCCCATGGTTCCGATACAACTCTAGCCCCGCCCCCGTTTGTCAATCTTTTGACTGTAATGTTGAACTAACTTGTTTTTGAGCTGGGGCTCCATTTTTTTTTCTCCCTTGCTATTGGTTGTTGTTCTCTCACAGTGAGCTCATTCGGGGCTGTGGTCATAGATGTGTAAATTAGAACCAGAAGACTTTCTCAGAGTGAGGCACACATATCCCTTCTGCTCTCATTCCTTCGCTCGCTACTTTCTTCCCGCCCTCCCTCTTCTGTTCTTCTTTCAGTCCAGGCCCTTTTGACTATGTGAAAGAAAGCATTCCTGCCTTTGAATGTCCAGCGAGTAGCAGATGCTGAGCTGGCTCTGTAAGCCGATCCTCTTCGCCATGTCCTCCGCCATTTGGCCAGGTGTTTTAGTTTTCTCACAGCTGCCTGACACATGATGTGAAGGCCTGTAGAAGGTTGGGGGTCTTGTTGTGATAACTATTTTAAAGTCGTTGTAAAAGGCTAGAGGTTGACTGTGACAACACTATGGGACGGTGCAAATGCTGTGTAAGCTACCAGGGTAGTGCGAGCTTTCAGGCCAAACTTTGCTCAAGTGATGTTTGGATCCTGGCCATCTGGGCCATTAGGACACAAACCGTCAGTAATAGCAGGCCTCAGGGCTGTAAGGCAAACCTCTACCCAGGTCAGCACTTCCCATATGTATGGACCAATATCCCTCAAGAGATCCATGCTCCGACCGTAACTGTAGTGTTTAGGCTGTGACAGAAAGCGTGTCGTCCATCCAGGAGAATATTGACCATCTGTCCTATCCAATATGGCTCGGATGAAGGGACTGGCTGTTAATGTATAGAAATTGATTAGCTGACGAAAGCATGACCTCACATTCTTCATGTCCCAAAACTCAGTTAAGAACATTTTGTGTCACAAACACAATAAAACATCACCTCATTGGCAGAGGTAACTACACCAACTTTAATTCCTTATTGTCAACCTTTGAACCTTCTATACAAAATAATAGCTTCTGAAATGCAATCAGTCGTTATTACCAACTATGATGCACGCCCGTTGCCTACTGCAGGTTTCCACCGAGCTGTAATAAACACTGATCAGGAACCAGGAAATCCTCTTAGAGGATGTTTGTTTTCCAGGAAAAATACAACAATGTGTTTTTTATTTAAATGTATCCCTTGAGACAACGCTTAACCTAAAAATAGTCACGTTAAAAAAAAACTCAACTGAGTTGCTTGGTGAACGCTTACATAAAATCAACGCGTGTGGATACTCGATGATTTTCTGAATAAACTACAGGCGGTCCTTGGGTTACGACGTCCTTGATTTACGCTGTTCCGTGTATTGTATCATTTTTGTTATCATTTTCATTATGGCTTGATGGTTTTATTACTGTTCCTACTGTACTGTTTCATTTTATAATTGTTTAATTACTGTTCCGACTGATACCAAAACTCTGTTTACATCGCATACATAGGAACGTCGTAAACTGAATTCCCCCTTTAATTTATAAGGTGGTCTGGACTTTGGAAGTGTCTTTTCAGTCAATGGAATGTCAACACAACCTCCGGCACCTGCATGCAACTTGAACCTGTTTGTGTTACAGATACGATGTCCGCATGCAGGTTGTAAAACCAGAATTTACATGATGCACATGAGGGGGTTCCTTATTTGGGGAGGGCAAGATGTTTCCTGTCTTTCTCTGACATGTCACAGGGCCTGTAGTTTTTCCGCCGCTCTCATTTTTATATACACACCATCGAGCCTGGTCCGATCTGTGTTTGGTATTTCTGCTAGGGCAGCGTGACTTTGATGACAGTTGGACTGTTTCAAGCCATCTGACTTGCCACGTCATCACAGATGTGAAATATGGCCCCAGCTTGTTTTTTTCCACAGAGATAACCTCAAACCTGCAGATTATTACCCTCGCCTTATCAGTTCAATGGTCATGAATGAGCAAGGAAGGCGTGTTCTTGTCTAACTAGGGAATACAAAAAAGTGAACCAAGTCTGGATTTGTAGACCTGGTGTTCATTTGACTGATATGAACTGGCTGTGAGAGTCACGAGCTGTGTGCTTCCCTGGCAGGAAGAACGTTTTGGGCCAAGGAGCTCAGGGAGAGGCAAAGAGGTTAATGATTAGTCCTGTGGTCTTACTGCACTCTGCGGAATGACAAGAAGCTGAAACTTTCTACCAAATACTAGCTAAGAAAAACAATAGAACAGTCCGGCTTTCAATCTGAGGTACTAACATTGCTCAACTTGGTCACTAGTGAACTTTCACCGTTGGTCTGTGAGCTTTATTTGTCGGGTGGCTCAGCCAGACCTTGAACTCTTTTAACTTGATAACGAGAAGTGCTATAATTAGCAACTTAGCAGGACGTACAACAGGATCTACCGCACATCCTCAAATTGTGGCACATGAAAATAGAGGACGCACTCAGGAGCGGGAAATATGTTTCAGATAGTCTTAAAATTTTCTGTCGTAACCCAGAACGTTTTAAACGCAGTCTTACTTTCATTCCTGTCCCCTATCATAACACTCGTAGCTGAAAGTCTTATTGTTTGGTCAACCCATCATAAATTAGTTTAGAAGAAAATTCACAGCAAGTGCAAACGTGAATGCTCAAGAGCTTCTCGGGTATGTAAACACCTGAAGCCATGTGTGAAGACATTCAGCAGTTAGCACATCTTTTAATATATTCTTCTTCCTTCCTTTCCTCATTCAACATGCCCATCTCCAACCCATCTTTCATCTCTCCGGCTCCTTTTGTGAAAGCAGAAATGTGCGGAATGCCCGATCCGCCTGTAATCTGTAAATCTCCGGTTGACTGACACTCCTCATGTCGCTACACATTCATGGCGGCCATCTTTACGTTGTTATCGCTGTATCATGCGCTTCATAATCTCGCTCGGATCCGAGACCACAGAAAGCCATTAAGCTTATTTATTTATTTTTCCTTTGCCTTTTTGACTCATCTCATCAGCCTCCATCCCATTCTTTGCGTGCGAGCTGAAGGCGGTGGAAACGTACAGACGAGGCTTCTTCTGCGGGGACACCAGCATAACGTATCCCTACGTGGAGCGGGAGGCAATCCCGGATGGCCTGCTCATCGCTGGCGGAATCGCCATCACCGGCCTCACGGTAAGACGCCGATGATCCGATCAGCCTGGTTGCCTCACGTTAACCACTTTGCTCATTCTCCTTCTAGATCGCACTCGGCGAATGTTTCCGGGTCCGTTTCCGAGGCGTACGCTCAAGATCGTTTGTTGGCAACGGCTATGTGTCGTGCCTGTACAAAGAGCTGGGGAGCTTCCTGTTTGGTTGCTGCGTGGGCCAATCGCTCACTAATATGGCCAAGCTGAGCGTGGGACGCTTGCGACCTAACTTCCTCTCTGTCTGCAATATCACTTACGCATCCATCAACTGCACGCCGGGCAGCTACGTGTCCCAGGTGACCTGCCAGCAACTTAACCACAAGATGGTCGAGGAGGCAAGGTGTGTGCACGTTATATCGCGGATGCAGTATGCAGCATCTTGGCTCATGGAGATAATTCTTGATGTCTTTCAGGAAGTCCTTTTTTTCCGGCCATGCGTCCTTCGCCATGTACACCATGCTCTATCTAGCAGTAAGTGACCTCTCGTTTACCTCTGCAAACTCTCATTCTCCGTCCCGGGCATTAGAAGGCAAACCTTCAGAGGCCAGGAACACCGTGTCTTATCCAGACAAGTTAATTACACATGTGCTAACACTCCAAGACATGGACTGTTTTATATGATCAAGGATCCTGGTCATGAGGGAGAAGATGTTTGAAGGCTGCGAGTCTCCAAAGGCATCCCGCTTCCAGCCGGTGAGGCCGAGAGACAAGGAGGGAGGGAGAGAATGAGGAATACTGTTTTCCACGGGGGACATGAATAGATGAAGAGCCTATGGAGACAGAGGAGGCCTTGTTGTGGGACTCATTTAAAAAGGGGGTGGTAGTGAAGGACTGAATACGCCTGCTGAGAGATCGACAGGCTTCTTTCAGAGCAAGACACCCGCTCGCTCATGCCCCCCCCTCCCTCTATCGTTTCATCATTTTCTCACTACACTGCCCACCAGTCATTGGTGCACTGTGAGAGAGAGATGACAGTTCCAGCAAGACAAAAGCACATTATTAATCTTGAAATATAAATATTCCTCTTGCTTCTTCAAGTAGTGATGGGTGACGGGATAAAATATGACTCAGAGATGAGGGGAGAAAGCGTTAGGGCGTATTACCCTTTGTCTTTCCAAAGACTGTGGTTAACCTTGAGAGTTATGAAGAAGATCAGAAGCTCAATCTGAAAAGACATGGGTTCAAGTTCTTCCAAAATGACCCAGTTTCTCACAAGCATTTTGTTTTCTACAAGGTGAAGACGAACAAAAGAAGGAAGCGGGGTTGAGATCGTATTCATGAACTCACGCCCAGCTTCTCTTCCCGCTTTGCGTAGCAAAAGAAAAATAAGCTAACATTGAGTTATTTTGTGTGACCTCATGTCACATTTTGTCCTCTTCCTTGTCCTAGTTTTACCTGCAGGCTCGGTTGTCATGGCGAGGAGCTCGACTGTTGCGCCCTCTCATACAGTTCATCTTGGTGATGATCGCCATCTACACCGGGCTGAGCCGCATCTCAGACTACCGCCACCATCCGACCGACGTCCTCACGGGGTTTATCCAAGGAGGGCTCACTGCGTACTGGGTGGTATGTCAACGTGATAGATGTTTTGTTTATCAACATTTATTGAGGTTTTGCGCGCGCTGATCTTTGACATTCTTATAGTTCGTCACGTTTCTCAACTTTTTCCACTTCTAAGCACTTTTGTCTGACCAAAGTTTTGGAACGTATTTGGGTTTAATTGGATGTGTCGCTTTGCCATGAACCACGGATTAATTCATAATCACATTTTTTTTCCAGTCATAATTCAGGCATAGTTGTGAACACATTTGGATGAACTTTTTGGTTTTATCCAATCTTGGCTCTGGATGAATTTGCCTTGGGAAAATACATTGTGGTCTTCCAAGCCCGTGCATGTCGGGTTCATCGTTCAGGGGTTGGGCGAGTCCCTTCAGTTGCTTCTGAATCTTAAAGACCTTTTGGAAAAAATACACGCTTCCAACTTTGCGGGAACAAAATTTATAAACATTCCCTAAGACTCACTCCAACGTCTCGTCGAAAGCATTTTCAGAAAGAGTGAAAGTGAGGAGAAGTGTTCCAATACTCGGACCCATTTTGTGTACTTCCTAAATCTTCCTCACTCCATCTCTCTAGTGGTGTTTCAAAAACAGCAGATGATTGACAGGCGCGCTTGGTCCTAATATGTTCACTGACATGTGCTGTATCTGTGCCTGCAGGCCTTCTACATCTCCTCCATGTTTAAGCCTTGCACCCGTCCAGACCTGTCTCCCACTAGCACGTCCTTGGAGAGTCCTCTTTCCAGCCAACAGACTGTGTGTTAACATAAAATGGCTCTGGAGAAGCGTCAAACGAAAGAGAGAGAGAGAGAGACACGACGAATGTCAAAGAATTTGCGAGAAGAAATTTTTTTTGTTCAAGAAAGGGAATCGTTCCGAGGAGATGATTGACGTCGATGGAGAACAATCTAACACACTGACACACACAAAGTCACACGGCAGCGATGTAACCTGCTCTCACATGTGAAACACAAGAAGCACATATGACTTAAAGTCAAACCCGTCCAGTGAGAACTGCGTAGTGATTTAGTAGTTTTTTTTTGTTTTTTGTTTTTTAAAGTCTATTTTTCCAGAGGATTATTAGAAGCTGCTAATATTGATAGTTGTTTTTGTCTGTGGCTGAGGTCAAGTGTGCTTGGTCAGCCGTCCAAGCCGAACTTTGGTGTCTTAAAAAAAAAAAGCCGTCTTTCTCCAAGATAGCACTCGGCTGCTGTGAAATGATGCCACGAAGCCTCCCATGTAAAGAGACAAACACTTGCTGATGAGAAACAAGCACTGGCGTAGACTTCTATAACCTGCTCGAGTCAGGCTGCCCCTCCCACTAGATGGTCACAATAACTTTAAATGATATATATTGTTTCTGTACTAACCACTTTGACTGCGTCTCAGAGGCGGAGCGTTGACTGAATTTTTGCAACTTTTGCCCCCAGACTCGGCCTCTGAGCTGCACCTTGATTTGTGTGAATTCCTCTTTTCTTAGGAGCACTTGAACGTACATAACTGAACCTTGTAAGGATTATAATCGATATTATATATTTTATGACAAGTTAAAAAAAGAAAAAGAATAATCAGTTTTTTTTCCAGAAGATGTTTAAGGCCACATTGAAAGTGAAATATTTACTACTACTTATATAAGAAAACAGTCATAATTACAAGAATAAAGTTTTGTAACATTACAAGAATAAACTTTGTACGAGTGTACACTTGAGTTTCATCGTGAATGAAACTTTATTCTCGTAGTTTTCCTTTTCATTGTGGCCCGATGACTCATTTGTGGTTTTGTGTTTTGGTTCTCCCGTGAAATGATAATTATTCCAATTGAATGTAAATAGTTTGCGTCATTTTATAAACCACACAATTTCACGCGTGTTCATTTGTGTGACCATGTCGGTGTTTTCTTTACATGTATGTATGTTGATCAGGTACAGACATATTTGTGTTATAACAACTAGACTGAGCCATAGATTATCAGAAAGCTATTGTTGTGTTCCCCCATATTGTCGTCTGTGAAGGCCAGAAAGGCACAAATAACCACTGTACTCGAAAAAAAGAAAAAAAAAACCCAAACCAATAAAATGAATGGTGAATGTTACTGTGCGATCGCCTTATTTTTTTCCGCTCTTTGTTAATTTGAGGAAATATGATCAGCAAGAAATGAGTATAATTGATTGTTTTAACTTTGTGTTGTGTTAGGAAGCTCCTACTTTTCCTCCATTCTTTTTCCCCTTCCCTGCTTTTCTCCTTTCAGTCCTTTTGGAGTGCACTGGAGCATGATGGACCCTTTTAGGGGGTCATGCTACCATGGAGATGCCGAGTCTGATAGAGATTGGGGCTTCTGAGGGCATTTTCTTTCACTTCTCTCGACCCCCATCCCTCGCTCTGATCCACTTTCAGGCAGAGGAAGGAGAATAAAGGGCAGATCAGATGGGGGGGGGGGGCTTTAGTAAGCTGGGAGACACACAAGATGGAAACGCAGTCCACTAATGAAGGGAAGGGAAGCGTTGGCAGAGCGAGATGGGGCGGGGTATCGGGAAAGAGTGAGGGTGATGTGTGGGGGTGGGCTCCTGGGTGGGAAGGAATGTGATCATGGTTTTGAGGCCTGTTTTGTTTTAATAATACTGTAACTAGGGAGACATGTTTCATTCCACAGTGATTTAAATATGCCCGTGCTTGTGTGTCATCTGCCTGTATGTGTGTGTGATGTGTGTCGGGCCGCTTGAGTGAACATATGGTCAAACAAGTGGCGAGATGCAGCATGTGAGCGGCTGGCTACGTTATATGACTACTTTAGGCATTTAAAAAAAAAAAAAGTGAAGATGGAAGCACAAAAGTGAAGGTACTTCACTTTATGGGCTGAATGCGTTGTCACATGCTCTTCTAAAATACAAACACCAGCCTACGCTTCCTCATAGTTTGCTTTTGGGAATTCCTTGATAAGATTCTGAATTAACTCAGGCAGGTTGTAAAAAATAGACTCTGCTGTGCCAGGAAGTGTTGATTCATTTTGATGTGCAGATAAGGATACTGCTGGAGGCACGTAGCTCACCTGGGAGGGACACCTATGTCGTAGTTGTTTAAATGATAGCATCACTGAGGCATTGGGAACTCTGCCAAATTCCATTTGCTCAGGTCTGTCTCATTTTCAAGTGATGAAAGGTAAATAAGTTTACCTCCTACAAGGAAAAGGGGATGGGGAGAAGTTAAAGAACAGCAAGCTGAAGTGAAAATAGAATACGGAGTTGATCTTTCTACATTTTGGAGGATATTGGACTCCTGCTAGTTCACTCCAGGAGTTTGTGATAAAGGTTATTCCACATCTAAGCAAATCTTTTTGGACTCACTTTATGAATGAAGATTCAATTCAAGACCTCAAACTGTTCACAATTCTGAATTAAAGTTGCCTACAATGTCTGATATTGAGATTCACAGGGAAGTTGCTAACCAGCTAGCAAGCTAAATAACAAATGGGATAGCCGCTATAGCTAACCGCAGGCTAACTAGCTAGCTAACTGACCTAATTTCTAGTCAAATCGTTAAGTCTAGTGGCCACTGTCAAACGCCAAGACAAAAACCACGAGCAACCCTCCTGGCGAATCAAATATTAGGAACCCGGGAGCTACGCCAGCTTTTTAGCCCGCAGTAGTGCAAGGCGTAATAGAATTAAACCGGATTAAGAGACTCTTTAGTATGCTCAAATCGAGGCCTGCTCCCCTTGCCTCACTTGCTGCTTTGCATAATTCTGGCGGTGTCAGTGAATGTATTGGTTCTTGTCATTAGCATTGCGGGCGGGAACCCCGGCTTGGCACAAGTCAGTGAAAAGAATCAGCTAGCGGGGTCTGGGGCAGACATAATGTGGTCTTCTCGGTCTCTCCGATAGATTTCAGATACTCTCGAATTAGCACATGCTTAATTGTTTTTAGGCCTTGATCGCTGCCAAATGTGGAATCCTAGCTAAGTATTCATGTTTCTGTGAGACGTTCGTCACATAGGCGACGGGAAATGCCCTATACTGCTAGTTAATCAGCGTGTGCATAGCTGCAACACAATACTATCTGATTAGGGCAGTGTCATTGCTGATTAGGATCCTATCGCTCCACTGAATGCATGCTACACAGGCTTTTTGTTTTTCCATTTCTTTTTTTCAACTCAAAGAGTTGAAAGGCTCACATTTGAGGCGGTCACTTTGATGATGCTAATATTAGCAAAACCACAACAGTTGCCGATTTGGGAGGAAATGGAAGGCCTTGCACAAACAAACAACGTACGGACAAATGACCATTTAATTTGGAATGTTGAGTTCCACTGAACTATGAGGTTAACGTGCTAAGTTGTCACGCGCACAAGCCGAAATGCAAATGTTTGCCTTTGAGTTTCTTTTCAGCCAACATAATCTCAGTTTGTTATGAAGTACGCCAGACGTCAAATGGAGCAGAAATTGTATGCACAAGTCACTATTTATTTATCTATCAAATTGTCTACACAAGAGGCTACCTGATAAAGACAAAGGCGCCCAAACACGTTCAGGTTGACCTGGAACATCCCTTTGAGGAAGGTTCAGGTGCTTTCCGGCCGACCAGCCGTTTCATGTTGCTCTGAAAACAAACCGCGATAAAATATGTTGAAAACACCTCTCTGGGAAAACGGATGAATTGGATTTTTTTTTTTTTTTTTCCAGAATGGTGGCAACGCAGCTGCATTTTTGATGTGACGAGCTTTTAATAAAACAAGCTTATCTAGGAGAACATAGACAAGACGTGCTGGCGGGGATCCACCAGTATTTTATTTAAACTGCACGTCTCGAGAACGAGTGACGTCTGCTGCAGTGTGTGTGTGCGCGTGTGTGTTTATGCTTGTTCTGTAACCCTCAGGCTGCTGAGGGTAGACTGGAATGTAAAAACACCATCATGTGAATAAAAACAATAGGCAGAATCTGGGAGGTGTCAGCGACAATGGCAGTGGAGGAGATGGAGGCGCCTGATTTGGGTCTTCAAGGTTAGCCAGCCGAGTAGCCAAAAATGGTGCGCACGTGTCTCTAATAGTGCGTCGTTAATGTTAACACAAACTGGCCGCCCATAGAAAGACACTTGAACAAACTTTGACTATTCAGGAAAACATATATTTCTTTATTAATTTAATAACTTTCCAGCATATAAAGGAAAATGTCTTCAATAATTTGAAAATAAGTGGAAGTTCACGATATTTACAACAAATTCAATTAACATGATTTTCTTTTGGAACATCTTTTGAAAAGAACAACCCAGAAATGATTGTGTTCCTCTATTTTTTTTTAACTTATTTAGTTTCATGAAAAAGGCCATTTTTAGCGCAATATTATATGCACAAGAGTCGGAAACTTAATAGTGTGAAAAATGACGCTGATGTATTTTATGCAGGGGAGGACACAGCGTGCGTTGGAGCGTTAATGTTTGTTTTGGACTTCCTGTGAATGAGAGGACGATCGCGTGTGAGAGAAGAATGCACGCGGCACGGAAGTGCACAGAGTGTTGGAAAAAGGGGGAAAAAACAATAACAACAGGGGGTTGCATGGACAGCAAAGTGTCTCTTTGGCAACAGTGACGCAACAATCAAGTGCTTCAAAGACAATATTTGGACATGTGGAGTGTGATGCAGTTTGAACTTAGTGCAGCCGTGCTTGGAAGACTGCTGACTATCCGTAATGCGATTCCCTCAAAAGGTCAAGTGTGAACGCTGACATGATGCAGCAAAGCCGAAGTGAAACAAATAGTAGGTCCTGAACTCGGGCTGAAATTCAAATAGAACGGAGAGAGTCTACAACACCATGCATCTAGCCTGCACACATCCATGTTACATAAAAATAATCAATACAAATAAATCGCCTTCCTATGAGGCTCATGTTAGCATATTAGCTTAGCATACCTACATACCACTCAGTAAGAAATTGAATGGCGGTAGTATTTTTTGTTTATCATTCCTCTCTTAAAACAAACAGTCGCTTTCCTGAGGCATAGGGGCAACAGGTGGACCGCAGTGGATTTTTACGACGGATTGTTTAGAGTCTTTTGGTGCAATTGTGAAACAATGTCACGGCTGCCGCTGACCGTTGTTATTAGTGTTAACCTGAGGTGCTGGTGAGTTATGGTTGCTTCTGTCCTGTAATTATGTTTTCCCTTCCTCTCGCTTGTGGAGAGAGATGATGACGGCAGTGGAAAAGCCTGTGAAGGCGAGCTCCACTCGGGGAAGATGAGGAATGATGGCGGTGACAGGGAAACAATCCCAAGCCTGGATGTGCAGAAGTACCCTCTTGTCTGTCTAGACGGCCAGCAGCTGTCTTCGACAAGAGCCGGCATGTGTGTGAAATGTTTAGGAAGATGGCAATCTGAAAGTCAACTATTTAAAACAAAAACAAAAAAAGTGTTGGGGTATCTTAAACGAGTTTATAGCAATCTTGTCTGGTTAGGTTATAAGTGACTCTGCCTATGTACTGTATCTAGCAAGTTAGCTAAATTAAATCTACATTCGCTTGAGAGAAACTTTTACAATAATTAAGTTTTTTCTTCATCAAATTCACAAGCGACAAAACATGGAAATGTCTGCTCTGGTGGGTTGTTGTTGGTTTTGTGTGTGTGAGGTCTGGAGACAAAAACAATAAATGAGCTAGCTGATGTTAGCGACAAGCGCTAACACTATCTATGCATCCATTCTCTGTACCGCTTATCCTCACAAGCATACTGGGGCTAACATTAAAAAAGTGCTCATTCCTGTATTTCAAAATAAATTCTGGCCATCATCGCTTTTCATTGACTTTATCACTTCCATTTTTGTTTTAATGCTAGTGGGCCAAATTTCAATATCTTCCACGATCTTGGCCTTATTGACCAAGCAAGCCATAGCAGGGATTTAACAGGTGGATCGAATAACATGACCTCATTTTAGTATCCCAGTTAAAAAAAACTGTTGCTTCTAATACTTTTTCCTCCCATAATGCATTTTAATGCAGTGTGATCCTCTCGTTCTGTTTTCCGTTTTCGCTCTCCAGTTTTCCAGGTGAGTGCCCGATTGCTGCGCTGATCCGTGGCAAAACCAAACATAACGCTTTGTTTATTTAACCACAGGACTCAGCCGAGTGTGAAAAGCTACGCAAGGTGCTGCCCTAACCAAACAGAACAGTGATAGACGTTCCGACCTGACTGCCATTTTTACAGCACGGCATCATCGGCTTGCCATTTCCAGAGGCCCTGATGCTCTCTACCTTCCATCATGTCAGTCGTAATTTTAATTGTAAGTCGATGAATGGCAGAGGCGGAAAAGTGCGCGTGTGCCAGAATATAAGCTTCCTCTGCGTACAGAGCCGATGTGTGTTAAAGCATATTTACACGAGACGCCAAGGAAACAACAGAAGGTCTCAGTTTAAAAATCTCAATTGTTTCTGAGGGGATTTGCCTGCACAATGCAGGCCTTTATCAACGACTGCGAGGCTGTAACAAGACACGCTCACACGAACTTTAGCCTACACCAAATACAGTGGTGAGACTTGAGCCAGTCGTGAAGTAGCTAGCGTCGATAGAGTCAAGGCCAATTGAAGCGGCTCCCCTCATTTCCGTTAAAATCAAGTTTTGTGGGCAATTGGTGACTGCCTTGCACCCATGACCTTGTTTTTAAGACCTTAATTTTAAGATGACACTAAGTTCATTTCTACGATGATCAATTAGACAATTCACTGTTCAGAAAATGGATGTAGGGATATTTATCATGAAACATTCATTGATGCTAAACTTGGGTCAGAAAGCAAATTTGACAAATTTCGATTTGCTCTCACTGTCTATTGTTGTTCCAGGAGGAAGCAAGAATGAGAAGAGAAAGAGAGAGAGAAAACAGGCCCTGAGGAGGAGAAGAGCCAATAGGCAGAACAAGTTGAACTTGAGGCCACACTTCAAACAGAGAGTGTTTTTTGACAGAGATCCCTCTCATGAGGCTATGCCGGAAAGTGGATTTATAGAGCCAAGCAACATGTACCTCCGGATAGCCACGGAAAAAATAAAAATTCAATTCCCAAATTATATTTCCAGGATTTATGAAAGAAATGAGGAAAACAAATGAGGAAATCAGATGACAGCGCTTGCATCTACAAAAAGCTTTTGGTGTCAGGAAGTTTTTTATTCTTCTCAACTTTGACTGAAGAGGGGTTTTGAAAACGTTCTCATTGGAATGGAAAAGTAATCATTTCATTCCTATTGGTAAAAACATTTTAAAGGGAATTTAGAAATACAACAAAAATCAGGTAATGACCAAACACAGCTGACTCGTTTTCTGTGTTTGGTCATGTGACGTTCACAAGCTGATCCTTTGGGCACTGTGATGTCATTTGCAGTCGGCAGCAAGTGGCAAAATGGCCGCCACTTGAGCTAGATAAAGACGGATGAGTTTTGCTGCTTAAATCATATTCTACAAATGCATTTTTAGACTTATTATGGCAAAGAAAAGTTTTGACTTGACTTCCTCTTTTAAAAAAAAAGTGAATTTTTTTTCTCTTTTTTTTGCTGTTTTAGTCCGACTGAGTCCAAATGAAGTTTAGCGGAGTGCAGCCAGCACTTTTGTTCCAATACTGCTCAGAATTCTCAGTGTGGCTTGGCCTCACCACTGACTCCACAACTCACACGCTCTCAATAGCGACCACTTGTTCTTTTTTAACTCGGGCTCATAACATTGAAGCTTTTTCTCTTCTTTTGTGGCTAATTATTCTAAATGCCAGGCCCTGAATTTGGCTCGCAACCAAAGTGCTGCAGCAACGTGACGGGCGGACAAGAATCGCCACTCGCATTGTAATTACTTACCCTGAATGTGCTTTATTTAATTAAGAAACTCACAGAGACGGGGATTTCAAGGATGGTGAAGTTGTTAAGTGGAGGGAAGGGTGAGGGGGAGGCTAGATGGAGTAATGGAGGGAGGCAAGTGGATGGAGTGATAGAGAGGGGCCCACATCTAGTGACACAGACGATGGTTTGTGTTTTGTCGGTGGACCAGAGAAGATGCGCTCTCAATGAAGGTGGCTCCTGCATTATCGTTGCACACGGTGTGTGTGTGTGTGTGCGCCCAACAGAGGCCTCACTATCTGCTGTCATGGAATAGTTTGCTAAATTCTTGCGATTTCTTCTGTTTTAGGTTGCAAAAATAAACAAACGTGCTTTGATCTGCTTCATATTGTGATTACTAGTCATCTATTTTTTAAAGCTATCTAGCTAAACCTACCATGCGTATTTTTGGAATATGGGAGACAATGCGAGACCATGCAAAGGGGTGGATGTGATAACCCATGTGTTGCCTTTTGTGAATTTTAAGGAATATATTTTAAGTGAAGTAATGTATCTTAAATTCCATTATATGATAAAAAGGAAAGATGAAGACAAATTAGTAACAGTTGTATACATGTCCTCGTATTTGTCATGTTGTTCTATAGTTACATACTGTACTTGACACTTAAAGTTGGACTCAAGTGCAAGAGCACCCCCTAGTGGCCAGCCACAGACAAGGGTGTCAAACTCCTCTCCTCGGGGGCCGAGTCCTTACATGTTTTCCAAGTTTATTCTTGTTCCATTAAAAATACAGTCAAGCCTAAAATTACCCATACTTTGAGTTGAAGTGAATTTGTAGTTATTTTCTTCAGTGAAAGTAAGCTAATATATTTTTAAACAACATACATATTTACATACAATTCACAAACAATACACATAATTTACATTTAAACTCAACGTTAGTTGAAGAAAATAATTTCCCTTTCAGTTAAACTTTTCAGTTTCAGGAATTTTAGTTTCAACCCGGGTTGTTTTATTAATTCTAAGGTTCAATCTGTTTAGTTACCTCGCTTTGTGTTGTTTGAATAACATTCAGTACAGGTATGCAAGTAATTCGAAAGTAGTAAATCTATTTTGAGTTCAGTTAAAGCCACTTTTAAATTCCCACCATTTCACTGATTTTGTTCAAACCAATCAATATTTCAATAACACCATTACAGCATCATCACATATATAGATCACAAAAATAAAAGTGACAATGTACAAAACTCAAAACAATGCAGCAAAAGACTGAACGACTTTCAATATCCAAATGTCTCTATATGCCTTCAGTTGGCTTCTCCTGATTTTCCTGAATAGTCAGTCAATCCTTTCTGAATCCACTTCGGTGTAACAGAGGAAAAAAATGGATAGATCCTACCAGGTTCGATGAAAAACGTCCAGCGAGTGCTCTGCGCTCCTGCGTGAGAGACAATTCAAAGGCCTCTTTTGTGGCTCGCCATCTTGCGACTCGCACAAGAAATCAGCTTTGTTATTGGTTCCGATGTTTCTGAACCAACTCTCGTGAATCAAGTCCCGTTCCTCACTTAGTGCATCACCAAGGTGAAAAGAAAGTTTGAAAACAGAAAAATAAAGTCAAAAGTCAAAGTCTGCTTTATTGTCAATTTCTTCACGTCAAGACACACAAAGAGATCAAAATTACGTTTCCCACTATCCCACGGTGACAAGACATAGTACACAATATACATACAGGTAAACAGCACAAAAAGTAAAAACAAGAAGGCACAAACAATGAATAAATAAGAGCGATGAATAAATAATAAATAAACAAATAACAATAAATAAGAGGAGCAAAAATGGAGCAAGTGTGCATACAGTAGACAGTCAGAATATAGCGCAAAAGTACAGGACATTTTATCCAGTCGAGGGTGGAGGGGCGGGAGAGAGTTCAGGATCCTAACAGCCTGGAGTATGAAGCTGTTGGTGAGTCTAGTGGTGCGGGACCTCTTCCCAGAGGGCAGAAGATCAAACAAAGAGTGAGCGGGGTGACTCACATCACACACAATCGTGGTCGCCTTGCGGGTGAGATGGGAGGTGTAAATGTCCTTCGGGGGGAGTGAAGCACCAATAATCTTACCAGCTGTGTTCACTATGCGCTGCAGGTCCTTCATGTTGTATTCAGTGCAGCTACCACCCCACACAGCGATACAACTGGAGAGGACGCTCTCAATGGTGCCACGGTAGAATGTGGTCATGATGGCCGGAGGAGCACTTGCTCGCCTGAGTTTCCGCAGGAAGTACAGTCGGCGCTGAGCTTTCTTCGCCAGTGATGCAGTGTTGGTGGTCCAGGAGAGGTCCTCACTGATGTGCACCCCCAGGAATCTGGTGCTGCTCACTCTCTCCACCACAGCACCGTCGATGGTCAGTGGCAGGTGTTGGGTGTGACCCTTCCGGAAGTCAACAACAATCTCCTTGGTCTTGTTGACGTTCAGCAGGAGGTTGTTGTCCCTGCACCACGTGGCCAGAAGGTCGACCTTCGACCTGTATTGAGTCTCGTCGCCCTCGGTGATGAGACCCACCAGAGTCGTGTCGTCGGCATATTTCAGCACGCGGTTGCTGCTGTAAGTTGCAGTGCAGTCATGCGTCAGCAGGGTGAAGAGCAGCGGACTGAGCACGCAGCCTTGGGGGGTTCCCATGCTCAGCGTGATGCTGGCGGAGATATCGCCAACACGTACTACCTGAGGCCTCTGACAGAGGAAGTCCAGTAGCCAGTTGCAGAGGTAGGTACTGAGGCCCAGCTTGTCGAGTTTGCAGATGAGTCGCTGTGGTACAATGGAGTTGAATGCAGAACTGGAGTCCACAAACAGCAATCTCACATAAGAGTCCCTTCTCTCCAGGTGGGTGAGGGCTGAGTGGAGGGCAGAGCAGATGGCATCCTCAGAGGACCGTTTGGCTCGGTACGCAAACTGGAAGGGGTCTACGGTGGGGGGAAGAATGGATCTGATGTGCTCCATGACAAGTCCATCAAATACAAAAAAAACTTTATATAATCCTGTTTCACTCTCTCTCTTACCTTTAGTTTAACGTGCTTACTCCCGTATTTAGTGCACCTTTGTCGTCATCCGAAAAAGAACGGCGGAAAAAAAAAAGTAGAGTTCGCATTTTTTGACACATGGGTCTTTTCATTACGTCATCATGTCTCCTTCAAAATAAAAGTGAATGTTCACACTTATCATTGTAACAAATACAAAACATTAATAAAATAATGAATTTGTATTGTTTTAATAATTTATATGCTTTTAATCTGTGTTGGTCTGTTTAGAAAATATTTACAATGTACTTTCTTTATGACTGTTTTATAAACTCTTATTTTGCAAGGCTATGTTAACCTGGGTTACACCAGCTAGCGTGAAGACGTCTGACATTCATTCATTTATTTAAAAATGAAACCAAAGATTTTTGTAACTTTTATTTTAGAACAATTATTTCAAATAATAATTATTTCAAATAATTACTTCAAATAATAATTATTTAAAATTTATTTTGATAGGTTTATGATCACGTGATTATAGGCGTGGTTTGAAGCGCACGTGATAATCTAACTTCCTGAAAAACTTATGTTAGAGCATGTTCGGGCAAGTTCTCCCACAGACAGCTAACAATCCTTCACTGATTTAAAAATGAAAACAAAGATGATTGTCTTGTTTTTGTTGCGTTTTTACTTTGTCAGCGCAAACCAGGGTAAGCTCAAACATTTAGCTTTTTCATGTGCTTGGTGTGTCGCACGGGAAATTACTAATCAGAAATGTTCTTTTCGTAGTTCCTACGCAGCGTAAAAATGTGTCCTGCCATGAAATTCAAACCAAAGGAGGCTATTTCTACAAAATTGATCCTTGTACAGAGGGTGAAGTTGTCATTGAACAGAACAAGGTATTTGTTATTGTTTTTTTTTTTCCAATCTGAAACTTATCTTGATTGACAAGTTCACGTGGGTTCTGTTTTCTAACAGCATGTTATTGGAAGAGCCATGTCCGGCAAGTTTTCTTCCACTGATCTAGTAATACTTACGAATGAGAGTGGTATTGTCACAAAATACTGCGAGAACACTTTGGCAGAGTTCCATGGTTGTGATGTAAGTTCTGTTATTTCTATCATGTTTTAAACCTGACTGTTCATTAATGTGATTTTGTGAACTGTGGATTCTATAATGGCCAATTCTACTGTCTTTCGTATTTCAGAAGACGTCTGTAGCTAGGATAGAATACTATCCTACTAATGATACTTCAAACAATGGTGGGTTTGGACTGGTCTGAGTCATGAAACGCCACGGTATCTAACAATTCAAAACTGTGATCTGTATGTTAGGAGCGCCCGGATCCAGTAGCCATCCCAATGTAACTCATCCTATTGCCAATGATACTTATGGTGAGTTTGGAACTGGTCTGAGTTATGAAATGCCTAAAATCACGCCTATCTAACGATTCAAAACTGATCTGTATGTTAGGAGTGCCCGGAGCCAGGAGCCATCCCAATGTAACTCATCCTATCGCCAATGATACTTCAAAGAATGGTGAGTATGGGACTGGTCTGAAACATGAAATGCCACGGATGAAAACGAGTCCCACCCCCTGATAACGATGACTATGTGTAGTTGTCCTATCCATCGGGATGGTCGGAGTTCTGGTCGCCTTGGTGTTTGTGATGGAGCCCTGGAAGTGCGTGAGGTAATATGAAACTTTTCTACATTTGTTCAGTAAAGTTATTGGCGAAGACAGCAGAAACAGCACAGAGCAAGTTGACAGGCGGGCACCACCCAACAAGCCATATGTAATACTTATTTTAAAGGAATATTACTTTCACTGACCGAGGAAAATTATGGATTACTCGATGATCAAAATATGAGATTCATTTGATAATCGATGTTTGTTGATTAATTGATTCATTTAGACACCTCCACATGACACATAATTTATTCCCCTCCAGGAGGAGGAAACCAGACAACCATGAGGGAAACGGTACAGCAATGCAGCCCCTCAAGTAAGGCCTTTTTGTTTTGTTAAAAAACAATAACGGAAAAAACGTATGAAATTGGTGTTTATTGTTGCCGCTTGTGTCTGCAGTGCTGTCACTGAGGCTAATCAAGATGCCCAAGCTTAGGTTGGACTTGTTTCTTCTCTGCCAGTAAGTCCATTTTTCTGTAGGTCTTTAAATGCTAACCATTCTATCTTTATTTTATACATTCATCATTTCATTTTGTTTGCTTGTTTCTTTAGAGCATTGATGTGCAATCAAAGGCTGACAAGAGGAAAACGCTGTGCTGGTTGCACATAAGAATGGCAAAAGGAATATATTAGTAATACATATTAGTAATTAATAATACTTTATTATTATGCCTCCTATAGTTCTGATATAGCAACAAGATGCGATGGACGCAAACTGCTAGTATTATACTGTACTTTATTATGACAAGCATATAAAACTATAATAATAATAATAATAATAATAATAATAAATATATTCCTTCATTGTTATGACCCTGATCGGAGGGTTTTCACATGTATTGGAAATGAGCGCTTCAAATATACGTATACTCTGACTTATACTGTAACTTTTTTCCACCAATTATAATCTCTGCTACTTGGTAAGCTTGAAATAAAGGTTGATCATACAAAATCCGGTGTCCTTTTTTGCGAGGGGGTGGATATTTAAATATAATAATAGTACAGTATATAGAACTATATTAAAAAAACTGTCCTGTATATTTGAGAATGGAATCCAAATTTATGACGCAGTGCAATAAAATGTATAAATAAAAAGCAATCTTGTGGAAAACGGCAAATCAAAAACTGCCCTTGGAGATTTTTTTTTCATTTAAATTAATAGATATTATTGCCTATTATTTTCAGGCTTTCCACCATTTAGTAATTAATAAATATGTTTAAAACAAGTGTCAACCTTGACATGTCCTGATGTATGGCGGCCATTAACTTTACACAACCACACGAGGGAGAAAGACCGAGTTGAATTTTAGTTCAATATCTCCTGGGATCTACAGGGCCTTGATTTGTCAATGGCTCTCTATTTTAAGATTTCCTTTCATGTACAGAGACCTTGAGGGAAACCGACTCTTTGACCTGGAGAGTGTTTCCAGGTCGGAGGCTTAGTTTGGTAGATGTTTGTGTCGAAATAAAAATAAAATCAACAGGGGTGAGCGCGTGGCCACAGCTTTGACGTTTTGCCACGCGGGTAACTCTTGGACGAATTTGGTGGGGTTGAGCAACAAAAGCTGTCACGTCTACGCTCGAGTGCATGTAATAGCTCCACATGAGCTAATTAGCCACCAAGCAGCTTGTAATGATGCAGCCACATTTTGGAACAGTCAGCGGGAGCATCTTCCCCCAAAGTGTTCATGCCACATTGAAAGCAATCCAACCTGTTTTATTCCCTCCCGTAAAATAGCCATAAAACAAAAGTCACCTAAAGGTCACGTTCTTTTCTTAAGCAACTCTCATCACATGTGTCTTTATAAAAGATTTCATTCTTAAATGATTCATTTTACAACAAGCTTCCACATAAACTGGGCATCCATTTTGATTTCCAAAACATTCAACTAAGACTAATTTGTGCAAATAACTTACCGTTTAGCTGTGTAGTCTTACGTCTGGACAGAATATTGATGCCACAATAAATTAAAGTCCAGCTAGCTTGCATAGATAATTTCTGAAACAGGTAGATACAAAAAAAGAGACTTAGTGGTTGTTTAAATTCACTTGGTTGCTGGGCCTGCACTCCAAAAACCATTTAGCATAGAAACCATTAAAAAGTGCATTTTCTGTGTCACCAGGTGCTGCCTTGCAATTAGTGCTTCGATAAAACAAGAAATCTTTATAATACAAATGAGAGCAACTAGCAGTGGCTCTCTGGACCACACTAGTGCTAAAACATTTATATTTTTTTCTGACAATATAACAAAATGTACTCACAGTCCCACTTTAATTGAATTTGTCTCTCAAAAGCCACCATCCTTTCTGGTTAATCTACTGTAGAAACAAACCCGATGGCTAAGCTATTAAGCTTGAGTTTTCGGCATTATTTACATAGCAAATGAACATGGTAATGTGCGTTTCAATTGAAATATTTACAAAAAAAATTAGGTGTGCAGAATATACCGCCTAAAAAGGACACAAACAAGCGACACGAGGTGCTAACAAGTTACCTTGCATCAACGGAGGAGGAATGGCGATGTACATCACGTGACCACTCACAATCACCTGCAGTGCGTCCTGGGCATTTTGTTAGTCATCAAAATAAAGATGCATTCACGAGCTAAATTAAAAAAAATAAACGAGTGGCAACAGTGGTATTTGCAGGGATGTAAAAATGATTTAAAGACACCCATTATTCTTATAATCGTTATGCTAATCACTTAGGCTGAACCTGAAGCATGACGTCATCGCTGTTAGTACATTACACTATCGGGCACATTAGGTAGACACACACTATTACGTCCAAAAAAAAACAACACAACCAAAGAAACATTTTTCTCTCCATTCAAATAGTCTTTCAGCCGTGAAGAACCATTGAAGAGCTATTTCATTGTTGTCCTTATCAAATAAAAAAAAAAAAGCTTACTTTTGATTGACATTTTGAAACGGTTGACTGTGCACTGTAGCTAATGAAGCATTCAGTGAGTTTACAAAGCACGTGTTATCATTACTCTGGTTGCAAAAGGCAACAAACAAACAAACAAACAAACAAACAAACAAACAAACAAACAAACAAACAAACAAACAAACAAACAGATAAATCTTCATATCGGATGTACTTCAAAGAAGTAGCCGTCTTATTTTTAACGTTGCTGGGCCCACAGATGCTCAGCACAATGCGGCTGTAACCTGCAGACGGGGCGCATGCATAAAACATGAGCCTTACATTAGTCACTCTCTTCATTTATATGAATCGTCAGGCAGGCAGAGTTGCAAGCTTACATGCATATTGTGGATGCTGTAAAAAATTAATTCCATCACGTGCACACAGTCAGGGCACTCAAACACACAAGTCAAAGGCAGTTTCTTTAAGATGCTGCCAGAGAAATATGAGCTGTATATATTTAGATTTGCACTTCATATATGATTTTGACAAGCTTTTGGCAACAACATGAGCGGTTTTCAAATTATGACACTATCATTGACTTAGTACTGACATACACGTACACCTGTCTTGGAAAAGATGCATTCATTTTAATTTTGGATATGCAGACTCCTTCATTCTACCCTCCATTAAACACAGTGGCTGGCGACTACAAGCGAGCGCCCCAGAAATCTAAAAGCGCCAGTGTCTTTAGCTTCAAAGAGAAGGACAATCACATTTTTCTGTCTTTAACAAAGCCCATTTATTTTAGCACTCTCCATTGGAAGCGCGACGTGATAACCTCTGCACTGCAAACCACCAACCGAGAGTCATTTGAGACAAAGCGCCGCATCCCTCTCCTTATCTCCACATGCAGCCTCGCCACAAATGCAAGCATCCAGCCACCTACCCCTCCGGCCCCAATCCAGGCTATCGCTGCGCCACCCGCGCTGCTAGCGACATTGTCCTCTCTTGGGACTTCTTCAGGTTAGGTAACTCCACATATTTCGAGGGCATTTTGACACCCTCAATAGGCTAACCATCTCGGTTGCCATTATTCCAGGCCAAAGCATGACTTTGCGGCCTTTTTCCGACATGGCCGCCATGCGGAAATTCATTCATGCCGACCGACCAAAGTGCGTACTATTCATCCGACTTAGAGTAGACTAGAGCAGACTACAAAGTGGCAAAGTTCCCATTGATGGCAATGCATCAACGCATGTGGCGGCCATGTTAGCAGGGGCGAGTGTCCTATCAAAAATAATGGAAAGCAAGGACATTAGCGTAGCATTAGCATTGTAAGCACGGACCTCAAAAGGAGTGTTGTGTCTAACTATTCCATATCCATGGCTTTTAAAACATGCTTTCTTTTTTTGTACGGTACTTGCTGATGCCAGGCACTTTTTGGGACATGACTATCTGAACTCAGTCTCAGTCTTCTCCTTGTGAGCATCGGTAGACCGAGATCTTCACGGATCTCGTTTCGAGAGGTTCTTGAAACATAACGACCCCTCTCTTCTTCCGTTGCAACAAAAAGGGGTCAAATTGAAGTGAACTGACTCATCAACACACTTTGCTCCCTGCTCACAATAAGCTGCAGGCTTTAACAAACACACGTGTACATTTTAAAATAAAGGAGCGAGGCCCAGTTCACTACTGCAAATGAGTATACCTAGAGTGCAATTAGAGCTTTGGAAAGCAGAAGAAAGTCCCCCAGCCGACACCGTGGGCCGCAGCCTTCCTCGTGTATAATCATCATCATTTAGCACAGTATGCGCAGTCTATGTTTATTGCGATATTAATCCAGGATAAACAAAGCTTTTGACAAAACAAATTAACATCCCTCAATAGAAAGCGCCGTGCTAATGGAGCCTACCGAGACTGATATTAAAAAAGCGGATGAGACGGGAGGAGAAAGGGGAGCTCGGGAAGGTGCTGGGAAAGGCAAAATCAGGCCCAAGGTGCCTAAACGGTGTTTCACCCCGAGCTCTGGAGATCAGCATCAGCACATCATAACAGAGGAGCTAATTGTGGTGATTATGTTGGTAATTAGGCTGCGGATGAGGAAAGCTGTTTTCAGCCCCGTCTGATAATACGCATTCATTTGCTGTCAACTGACCAGGACCGCATTTGCTCTGCATATCGAGGGCTCGTTTGCAAATCCAAGATCTATTGCACACGTACCCTTTGGTGAGATGAATAATTCAGATGTTTTTTTTTTTGTACACACTGCACTATTTGCTATAATATTTACGATTTTTTTTTTTTAGCAAAAAAACCAAAAAAAAAAACAAGCTAAGCAGCAATGATGCAATGTGATATTATGCCAAGAGCTTCATTTTTGAATAATTTACAAGTTTCTCAGGTTTGGGCAGCATATTATTATTATTAAAAATACCATACTAGTAATGATGCATTTTAAAGCACCTATGATGGATTATTTTAAAAAAGGAAAAACATTACCGTAAGTAAATTACCCTGAAATTGAAAACACATGAAAAAGAATAATGTCTCATAAGAATAAATAAATAAGTAGAGAAGTATATTTATTCATAAGAATGAATAAACAAACATATAAATAAATAGATACATAAATAAAGATTGTGTTTTTGTGTTTTATATTTCCTATTATTTGGCCTTAAAGTTCTACTCAGGGAGTTCTCAATGCAAATATACATTATCAGTAGAATTCCCCTTTTGTTTTCCTGTTTTTAATCCCACCTATGACCTCCCCCTCCTCCCCCAGTGGGCTCTCTCTTGAGTGCGGCGGGCAAATGTCGCACAGCAGCGGATGCATCTATTTCCTGCTCACGTTCCAGCCACAGAGCTGCATCTTCCTCTTCAAAAAAAAAAAAGAGGAACAGGATGTGAGTTAAAGAAAGAGCCGCAATGGTAAGAATGTATCAAATGTGAATAAATCTTTTAAAGAGAGAAAACATACAAGAAATAAATAAAGCATGGCAAAAGGGAGATGACGGAGGGTAAGAAGTCGGCTCCTAAAGGTCAGGGAGATTGCGGTTGGACTGCTTGTTCTTTGGCCTCTCTCCTGACAACTCATTTCTCTCAAATGTATCACGCAAGTGCACTCCCTGAGCTCTTATCTTGTGCCAGCTCCTGTCTTTCCTACCCTTTCACCTCGCACTTGAATGCACCGCAGTGACCAATCCGAATGTGTCGGCCATTTTAAAATATCTCCCTAAAATAGACGTAAAACGGGGAAAATGAATGAAATTTATTCTACACCTGTATAAGGGGTCAAAAGTTTTGTACTTGGAAAAAAATAAAAACTTTCCAGTCACAAACTCCCCAAAAAAGAAACATTTTATTTTTCTCTTTTGTTGCAAGTACAAGAAGTCCATTTCTCATTGCGCATTTTACCTTTGTTGCTTTTGATCATCCGGCCCGTTGTCCCTATTTATTTACACGGTAGGAATAAAGCGGAATCACGCTGCGGTTCTCGTATGTACACGTTTTGTTTATAGTGTTGTCGTTCACAACCACACACAGGAGACAAAAGTCCACTTGGGCTGGCTAGGCTCTAACACAGAAAGTACCAGGAGGAGGAGCGGGGGGAGAGCCCCAAACTCTCCCGGGGATACAAATCCAAAGTCAACAAAAGGAATAAAAACATAGCAAGGCAGTCATGTCTTGGAATGCCTAAAAAGCAAAACAGGCAGAGAGGGGCAGCGGGTGAAAATGTTCTGGGAGAGGAAATGGGACAGCACCTCCACCTCTAATCCAGGAAAAGAAGGCAAACTCCTCTGAAACGTCTTCAACTGAAGATGGACAACTGGTTTCACTTGTAATCTTCAATAATGAGCACTTCTGGATATGTGTGTGAGTGTATGTGTGTGTGTGTACTTTCTGTTGTTCTGGCTCAACAATAGAGATTTTTTGGCAACAATGAAGAGCTTTTCTGTGAGACATTTTTTTTTTGCTGCTACGAGACGCCGCTCGTCTCCATAGCTGACTAGCAAACGATGGCCGGTACGAAAGGGTAAATAAGTGAGCAAATACAAAATGATAGTCTCGTCTCCGGAAACATTTTTCAGAGCTTTTGTTAGAGCAAAGTATTGAGAGATCCTAAAAGGGGAGAGGGGGTGGCCGGGGGTCGGTACATTCAGAGTGCTGGACTTGGTCCAAAGGAACCGGGTAGGCTTGGATCGATGTTTCTTAAAAAGTCAAAGGCTTCTTTTCTGAAGGTCACTCTGTTTTGTCTCTTCTATTGGTTCAGTCAAAGTTAAGAGAAAGAAAGGCAACCAAACAAGCAGGAAGTGGACCGGCGCGAGGGCACCGTAGGCTAGGAGGCAACTCTTGCCCTAACTCGGGTCCCCGAACTTCCCTCTCGGGGCTCCGGTCACAGGCTGGTGACCAGCTGCATTTGTCCATCGCCCTCGTTATGGGAGGACTCCTGAGCCTGGTGCGGAGGGTCCCCGCTCGGCCTCTTGGACTGGGCCTGGTAGAAGGTCTGCATGGGGGCGCCGCGAGAGCCCAAGGCGGGCCTCCCGGAGCTATAGTAAAGTTCTTCGGGGGGCTGGGCCGATCGGGGCACCACCTCCAGGGGTTCGGGACTGCTGTCCGGGTAGGGAGAGTCTCGCAGGTTGCTGATGCTGGTGTACAGAGATTCCCTGGCGGGTGAGTCCGGCGCTCTGTTGCCCGTCTGCCCACTGGAACTCTGACCGCTGTGGCCGAGACTCTCGGTGAGGTCGGCGGTGTAACTCTCTGACTCCTCCGGGTCGCTCTGGTAGAGGACAGACTGGGCTCGCTGTAGGAGCAGGGGCTCCTCTAGAGCTTTGTACAGCAGCTCTACATCCTGCGGCGTGCGCTGCCTGCCATCCCTCAGAAAGTCATCGTCTTGGTCTCCTGACTCGGGCCCGGCGGCTGCTCGAGGGTGCCCCCCGGCTAGGCCTCCGCAGACCCTGTCCCCGGCGTCGCCCCCTGCCATGTTCCCTCCGCCTCGCAGGTTGTTGTGCACCAGCTCAGAGATGATCATCTTCTCGAAGGCGGCCGCGTCGGAGAGATTCCGCCGGCCGCTGCCCAGCGTCTCCGAGCCGCGTGGGTTGAGCAGCGGCGGGGTGCTGTCGCCACCCCCGCCGCCGCCGCTACCGCTAAGGAAGTCACAGCTGCCACCGCCTCCTCCCCCTGGACCGGCACGCAGGGAGTAGCTGTTGTTGAAGTTGCCGTTCAGCGGCAGCGTTTCCATTCCGCAGGGGTCACGGGCCTTGGATGTGATCTCTGCATCCAAAAACAGAGAGAGAAACCAGTTTGGACTTCGAAGTCTGTAAAATCAAAGCCCAAACGTAACGACCGAAGACACTTACTTGGATCTCGGAAAGTTCCTGTCCATCCGAGAGAATGCCGTGCGAAGGCGATATAATGAAAGACGGGAAGTGTCATTTAATGCAACATTAACTTGATCAATTCATTTTTAAAGATTTTTAAATGGCCACCATTAATGGAATGAAAAAATATATCCGGCTTCTTTCGCCATCTTTGCGTCTCCTTCTTGGGAATCAACATCCCAATTCAGGCACTGCCTTGTCATTTAAAACGCAAATATAATGCGACCTTCCTCTTTGGGATTCTTTTGACAGCATGTGAATGCAGTTGAGTGATTTTATTTGCTCTTCCTTGAATCAATTCAAGAGTCCCGTCTGAACAGAAATGTCTCATTCTGCTCATTCTGGAGCAGCAGCCTTTCATTCAGGCAGTGCCACTGCGGTGTAATTAGACATTCGACTGAAGCGCTTTCTCCTCTTTACCGGCTCTCGAAAAAATGTCTGCGGCTGTCAGCCCTTGACGTATCTGTCGGGCGGAGCGTTGAAATATTTAACAGCGATGCCGCCTCACATTTCAGCGGCCGGACGATGGCCGAGATGGCAACGAAGGCAGAAAGTCCGAGTTCGGAGCAGTTTTTGATGCGTCACCTGGAGTCACGTTTTCCGGTGACTGCGATGATGTGCCAATTATTACCGATTATTTCCCAACTCCATTCTTTGTATTCACGCCGATTCATTATCCTCCTTAGCGACGGCACAATTGTCCCCCTTGTGATTTCTGGCAGTCAAAGTCGCAGCGAAACTTAACTCATCAGACTGCCATTCGAGATGAGGCCAGATGGCAAAGTCAGGCTGTTTGTTTTGCGCAGCCTGGTTAGATCCGTTTGACAGTTAACGCAGGAAAGGCAGTGTTACTTTTGTCAACTGTAGATGTACACACACACACGTACATAAACTAACCTGTGGAGTTGAAGACGCCGGGCGAGGGCGGGGTGAAGCTCTCCGCCAGCAGCGTGTTGTAAGGAGACGTGCCGCTGCGTGTCTGCAGCACCGGGTTGGCTAAAAGGTGGTTGCCCATGGCCGCTGTAATATAGCAAAATAAAACATCCACATACATATTGAGAAACTGGCACTTTGCATTCCAGGCAAATAAAGCCCAGTCTGGGTAATAACACCTGAAATGACACCAATGTTTACAGTTGCTCCAAACGGGGCTGTTTTTGTTACAGCGGTGTTTTATGGAGTCATTTCGTTGCCTCCTGATTGTAACCTTTGAGTAAAAAAACACAATTGGAAGGCAAAGTCACTGTTTGCTGTTATTGCCGTTTGTTTCCCTTTGGCTCTCAGGGAGGGAGGGGGGGAGGGAGGGAGAGAGAGGGGGAGGATCAGTAATGCATGCCATTATGTACGTAGTCCCAGAGTGCAGCCATTGAAACACAGTTAATTTTACACTGAAAATGTGAATGCCACCAAAAAGACAAATAGAAGTGAAAGCGCACGGAGGATGTGGCATAAAAGGCCCGAGGCAACCGCGAGCAGAAATGCCATGAAATTAAAAACAGGACAGCATGACGGAGAGCGCGCAGACGCCAAGTGCGAGCTGCAGGTACGGCCCCGGCCTGCCCTCGCCTTCATCACCTGGAAAATAAAAAGACGGCTATTTATTCATCATTTCCCCTCCTCCCTCGAAGCCTCTGGCAAAGCGTGTTGCCTGCTTTCTACTTTGGCTTGTTCTCTTATGTCGCTTCAACCATTTTTTTTTTATACTTCCTGTCGCCAGACACCCCCCCTTTCCACAAAGAGGCAAACGCCACCAAATTAATGTGGATACGCTCCTTTTAGGAATATCCGAGCTACTAGATTGAAGTGAAGAGGGAAAGTAGGGCAAAGGAAATCATTTTTGCAAGCGTGTCATGAGCACCTTGCTTCCAGGACCTGCCAGAAATTGTTGTGCAACATCGTGACACAATCTAGTGGAAAATTAAAAAAAATAAAGAAGCATCTTATTTTTGTTTTGAGCCGTTGTTTTATTTCCTTTGACTGGAAAGCAAACCTGCATCCTGGAATGTGGAAGGTGTTTGAACAATTGATCAAAACACGATTGCTAGCCTGCTAGCTGACATTAGCGCTGTAACATGCTCCCTATTTCACGCTCAAAATTTCATCAGTGCCATTGATCTGAGCAAATGATAAATCCATTAATTAGCCTCAATGTTCATGTCAGCTATGACGTCCACCCCGTTTATTCTTGAATCAATTAACATATTGTAATTCAAATTACAGCCGGCGTCTGGTTTCTATTGTACGCAATTAACCTCACGTCACATCTTTCTCTCAAATAAAATCTATTTACTATCGGTATCGCTCGGAGGTACGCGTGACGTCATGATGGAAAGATGTATGGTCTCAGTTTCTGAATTGGTTCCAGTTAAACAGCTTTGGTGACACGCTACTAAATTTCCTTCAGCGTACAGTGGGGTGCAAAAGAAGGCAAACTCACCGCGGTTGAGCGTGGGCGTGCTGTTGATATCCCCCGCCATGAAGGAAGATTCCGTCTGCTTCCGAACCGTGTCATTCCACATGCGGCGGATCCGGCTCTGAGGGAAGGAGCAGCGGAGGGTGAGGAAAAAAAAAACAAACGTGTGGTGGCGGGCATGGGTGAGGAGTGGGGGAGTTTTATAGCTCTGCGGGGATGCTGTAATCACAACTGCGGCGTTTGCTATAAGCCACAAAGAAAACAAGAGACGCAAAGAGACAACTAGGAGACAATGTCATGTCATCACGAAAGGGCCAAATAACGACGAGATGTGCCAGACATGATTGCGGCAGCTGATGTTGTCCCATTATGAAAAACATTCTTTATTGCCTGCGAGAATTGTTTCCGATGCTGCGTGTTGCTTGATTGCTGTTTAACACATAAAACAGACCAAAAATGTGTTTTTCGAGAAAAACGTCTTAGTCACGCACACATTTAACGACTGGCCTTAAAGTATGTAAAATTGCACATTGGTATCGAATGAGAAACAATACAAAATATAGTATATTTTAGCACTTGGTATTTGGTGTGTTACAATTTTAACCATGCAATGATAAGTAACAAATGCAAAAAAAAATTAAATAAAAAATTATCTCTCTGAGTGTGCAAATGCACCTAAATTCGTGGCTATTGTGTGAACTCGACAATACAAGCTTTTAAGCTAAGTGGCTTCAGTTTACCGAACACCCCTTTACAAGCCAAAAAAAAAAAAAAAGTCTGTGTATATTTTTCCTGATTTACAGGGCTATTTATCTTGTTATGACTCAAATTTGCTGGCAAAAATAAAGTGCGGCCAATCCATCCCATTTTGGATGAAACTCAATCACATCGGTAAGAACCATTTGTCATTTGCACACAATTTCCGAGCTCAGCGAGAGAAGAATGACGCACGGCGGACGTGACAAAAATAAATGAATAAATTAGTCAATTGAAAAAAAGAGGATGGATTAAAAAAAATGTAAAAAAAAATAAAACAAAAAAATAACAAAACAAATAATTAAATAAATCGCATGTGTCATGCAAAAAGCACAAGGCATCCATCTTGCCTGCACCTGTCTGTGGGCCGCCGCATGTCGCGCTTGACTGCCGCTGTAGTAACGATTGTTGGCACGCAGGCCAGAGTTCTTCATGGCGCCGTGGGAGCTGCTGGTGGACGTGCGGTTGCAGCAATAGGAATGACGCAGGCACTTGCTGTACTCCTTGTGGACCTGCGACGTACGGGCAAAAAACACATTTGTCACAGCAGCCCTGGTGCGGAGAAGAAAGCTGGAGAACACACACAGTCATCATGGGACGTAACATAAGTTGGAGGCCAGAAGAGACCAGAGACCTTTTTCTGAAGAGCGCAGTGGAAAATGAAGATGAACATGCCCTGGAAGGCGTTGAAGGTGGTGAAGAGGTACGCCATGATGAGAGAATTCTCGTTGATGAACAGCAGGCCGAATGCCCAGGTCAGCCCCAAGAGGAACAACAGAGTGATGGCGCCCAACACCCATGACCTGCAAGACAACATGTCATCACATCACAATGATTCCAGCAGCAGCCTTACTAAACACGCAATTTGAATCACAGGTGAAGGCAAACACTTCAGCTGTGAGTGTTAATAAACAGCTCAGAAAGATTTGTTTACTATCTGTCAAACGGCTGCTTGTTGTGAACTTTGAGTTGAGTGGAGCTCTCTGTCGCTATATCCTTTCATTTATTTAAGCAGACAATTGAGATGACACATTGTTATTTTGCGAGCCGAGAGGCAATTTAGAGTCCAGAGACTTGCCCGAGGACAAATTGTTTCTATATTTCCTATGGTGAAAAACTATTTTAAACCCTCAACCAATTTGAAGACTTCAGCTTGTGTTCGTGCTGAAAGGTTCCACTGTATAACTTCATGTTAAAAAAAAAAATCAAAAAACTTGCAAAGTCCATCTCACTTGATGCTATCCAGACGGCTGGAGTCAGGCTTGAGCGCCGACGAGTTTCGAACCATCTTGTGTAAGGTGATCATCAGCAGAACGAGGTTGAGCTAAGATAAGGAAGAGAGAGAGAGCGCGAGCAATCAAATAAAAGTGCAGCGGAGCGTGGAGCAAAACGCCCGCCTTTGCACTTTCCATAACCTCAACCCAAGTACCACGCGATACTCTCCAGGTTTGACTGCGCAATATCGAAAGCGCACGCCAGAGAGAGACAAAAGAGCCATCACGCTGGCAGACAGTAAAGCTAATACCATAATAACAAATGAAACGGGTCCAATGAAGCTCCAGATGAAGTAGTTATCCACCCGCAGCCAGCATCTGGAGTGGCACACAGAGGAGAAGGGAATTAGACCGAAGTGAGCTCAAACACAGTCACACACAATTTGGTTGTCTCTGTGGATTATTACGCGAGGGCTAATCATCGAGCTTTTGGCTAAGTGTGTTCACGGAGGCCGGTCCGCGGGGAGGCGCGGGATATTACGCTCCCTGCCGGGGCTACTTCTCAATCAGCAGGTGCCAAAAAAAAAAAGAGAGTCCGCCTCGGCACGTACGCTTTCTTGGTCCCGTAGCTCCTGTAGTCAATGGCCGCCGAGATGCCCACCACCAGCGCGGGGAAGCAGTAGCCGCACAGGTAGTAGTACTTTTTACGGGAGTACTCGCTCTCAAACACCTCCACCAGCATGAGATAGAGCTGCACGCCCTCCAGACACATCCACGAGAAGGCGGCCAAGAAGAAGAAATGCAGCAGTCCGGCGAAAATGGGACAGGCGATCTGAAGCGAAGGGGGAGATTGAGGAGCAGGGAGGAAATTCAAGTGGAGAGGACAGAAGAGAAGCAAAACTATCAGCTAGTGTAGTTGTTCGGTTTGGGTGGAGGAGGGGGGGGAAAGGGAGAAAACTGACTTGAAGAGGTTATCAAAAGTCTACACACCCAAGTTCAAATGTTATTTTTTTGGGGGATAAAAAAAAACCAATCAAATCAAGACTCAATTAAAAAAATCAAAAAGCAGCTGAAGTAATGTGGTTGCCCAAATTTCATGTGTAGGTGTACCTAATGAAGTGTCCCATGTCTTCTCAATCTACGCAGTCCTACAAATGTGCAAGTTTCCAAGAAATTTCACCGTAAAGTTCACCTGGTAGTCGGTCTTGTCGATGCCGACGAGGAAGAGCAGCTCGGCGACAAACAGGTTGACGCAAAGGTTCTTGTGGATGGTATTGCGGTCCGTCTGGAGGCCGCGCAGGAAGCAGAAGGTTGAGATGCAGATGGCCAGGCACACCAGCGAGATGACGATGCCCACCCAGGTGATCACAAACAGGATCAGCTCCTGCATTCTGCCCTGGAACTGAGGCCCCCGGGAGGCGGAGAAAAAACAACCCGAGAGGGGGACGGGAGGACAAATGAGACAAATTGAGGTGGCAACAACATGAGACAAAGTGCGAGGACGACAGCGAGATGAGAAATGAGCGTGCCGAGCGACAGCACAAAAGGAGAAGGCAGAGAAAAGGCAACAGCGCTCCATTTAATATTTGTAAATATATGCAAAGAGCTAAAGTGTGAAGACAAGAGACAAGACATCCTGGGTTTAAAAAAAAATGTGAATGTCAGCTGGAAATTGGAAGACAGGAATTTGTAAGCCTCCGCAAGTGTCGGTCGGCTTGAAAGATGGACAGAAGGAAATATTTCCAAACAAAGAGGCTGTCAACTTGCAGAGCGTGCATTAATGCGGCCGCATTAATTACTCCCACTGCTGGACCGCATGGCCATTACAGGCGGGCATTTCCTTCATCACTGATCGGGAAAATTAACAATCAATTATCCCTTCATTCTTAATATGATTAGACTCATTATAAGGGCAGAAAACGTGGAACAAAATGGCTTCTTCCACACAGAAAGTCTTAATATTCAGCTATTTATTTCAAAACCCGCAACAATTTTTCTGCGTTTTTGAATCCCCCGAGGATCCCACAAGATGGCGCCCAAGCCCTGGCTAATAAATAGCAAGGTAGTAATTGGTGTCAAGGAAGTATGTTGGAGCGATACATCTCGACTTTTGTAAGATCTTTGTATGTTGGGGAGCGGCTAGGTTTGGCCTGGGTTGTTAGTGGAAATTCTAAAGTAGGCTTGACTCTTATCCAATGCCAACTCATTAGCATAACCTAAAAGTATATCAGTTAGTTCCAAGTCGAACGAGGCCTTCTCGTGTACTCACGTCGGTGTCGTGATGCGTCATGAGCACGGCGAAGTTGGTGAGGTGGCTGCAGGAGCAGGTGGTGTGTGTGTCGTTGGTGTCCAGCAGCCTGCAGCCCTGCGTGGACCACTGGCCCGTCATGGAGCGCTCCGAGTAGTTCCAAAAGGAGCAGTTTGGGCTGTAGTAGTTCTCCAACTGGGAGAAGAAAAGTTAACAATACGTAAAGGAATGTTGAAGGATTACAACACAACATCATCAATCGTCCATGTTGCTTTGCATTGTGTGTAGCATTAAGCTAGCAGACAAAATGATATGGTGTTTAGTTTTTGTTTTGTTTTTCAGTAGCTTGAAACTTTTTGTTGGCTACTGTTAGCTAGCGCTCACTGAAAACATCCCGTGCACCTTTGAAGTGAGTGAGACACCCACCTGTAGATGTTTGAGCGTGAACACCACCGGCTCGGTGAGGAACACGCGGCTGGACTCCTTGTTGATGGAGGCCGAGATAACGTGGGAGTTGACCGCCAGGCGCCTCCGGCCGTGGGCTGGCTGCGCGTCCATCTTGACCGTGGCGTTCTCGGTTGACAGGAAGGAGCCCAGGTTCTTATACATGATGAACACCACCTTCACTTGCCCTGCGAGACGCAACCAGAGAGGCGGAAAGTAAAAACGGGAGCGCAAATGGAAGCAAAACGGGGCCGTAATATGCTAATGGCGCTAAGAGTGAGCTATGGAAGGGCGGGGAGTGAAGGGGCGAGAGAGCGGGAGACAAAGAGAGGGAGTTAGTGAAGGTTAGAATGATGGGAAAGAGCGTTTCATTTTAACGGGTAGCGGCGAGCGAGATTTAATGCGGAGGCCAATGGAACATTCATCCCTCAAGCATTCACAGATCTCTTATTATTCCGTATGAATATTTCATGCGCGTTTGTTTCAATCATTCTAATCTGGTTGCCGAGCGCAGACAGACAACAGAGGAGGGATTGGGATGAGAGCAAAAGATTGCTGAGATCGCCAGGCGCGACCGGCGGCGGGCCCGATTGTGATCGACATGCCTGCCCGGCCATTCTATTAAGACTCCAAACCGTCGCGGAGCGGCGGGAAAAAAAATAAATGGTCTCAGCGCTTTTTGTTAATCTGATTAGCCCGTTATTACGAAGCTCTAACTCAGTCGATGCTTTAGGCTGGCATAAAAATGCAAATGGACTGAGTGAGCGGGGAAGTTAAGGTAGAGCAGGGTGGGCAAAGTATGGCCCGTGAGATACTTAAGGTCTGCTATGTTTTTAAATGCGGTCCGCTGAATTTTTATATTGCTGACCGTTGCGACTGTACTGCTTGATGGTGGACGCCGACAGATGGATGGTGCTGTCGTTGGCGTGGTTGAGAGGGAAGGACAAGTCCTGCAGTTCCATCTCCGTGTTCAGAACGTGCACCTCCAGATCTTGCGGTGGTGGAAAAAAAAACATTATAAGACACGGATGATCCTTTTTGAGTAGTTGAGTGTTGTTCTCGCTCACCAATGTTGGCCGCTCGGTCGGAGAATCGAGTCCCGTACATGTTGTTGGCCAGAAGGAAGGCTCCTTTCTCCAGGATGTCCAGCAGCATGGTGGCCGTGTGAGCCTGCTCCGTGCTGTTCATGTCCTGCCACGAGTCCAGCGAATCGGGACGGAGGAGGTTGTCCACCGTCTGCACCACCGCCTGCGCAACATTTTCACTTTATTGTCAAAAGAATGCAGTCAGTCAATTAATAATGTAAAAACAGTCAAGCCGAGACATCTCGGGATTTATTCTTCATCTTGTCTTCACTTCCTCGCATTTTGTATCTACTCCATGACAGCCACATTACACATTCTATTCCCTCCAAATAAAATTCATTTAAATGGCAATTTTATTTGAGTAGCCCGTTTGATGAATCATGTAATTCTCTTCTAGAGGCCTCTCGGAATGAAAGATTGACTCGGTCGCTCGTGCCATGGCAGGCAGTCAGAGTCTTTTCTGCTCATAAAATCTACATGGCATTCAAATTGGCTCCATCATTGCCGAATAGTCGACTCTCCAAAATAGCGTGTAGGAGCTATTCTTCTTGCAACAACAGCTTATGAGGTGTCATGTAACTGCACTGCGAAAAGGTCATGGAGATAAGAAAGGCTCCTTTCATCATTACAAGGACAAACACACACGTGTGTACCTGTTTTTATGATATTACGTTATCGCTTTCGCAGATATTGCTGAAATATTGAAAAGGTGCAGCTTGGTAGGACAAAACGCCTCACATGCTAACGGCTAAGGTTGGGAAAATTAATAGAAAAGCCCATAATTGTTTTATCAAATATTACAATTTTATTCTTTCATCCTATTCTAATTGGAGCTGCCACTTGTAAGAGAAACACTAATTAGAAAACAGGAACGAGGCTCCCTGGAGGATTCAAATTTGCTTCACAAGTGTGAAAAGCTGGTAGACAAAAGAGAACACGTACCTGGATGTAGGCCCGACACGTCCGCTCGCGCTTCTGGAACTGGGTGGACAGAAAAAATAAGTCAAGACGAAAAGAATATAAAAAAAAATCGATAAATCCGACTTTATGCCTGCACCTTATTGTAGTTGCGTGCAGCCGACTCCTTGTTGCCGGGCCTGAGGGACTGCAGCTGGGCATCCAGGATGTCCAGGAGCTGCTCGATCAGTCTCACCGACGAGCTGATGTCCCCGGCCTGAATCCGCCCTCGCGTGTGGTTGGCCAGCTCGCCGGCGATGTTCGCCGCATTCTCTCCGCTTTTGATCTTTTTGGAGAAAAAGCACACAAACACGTGTTTTATTCAAGAGGAGCCAGCCGGCGCTAACAACAGGCTTTGATTCCGCCTATTTCAAACTGTGTGGCTTCACACGTCGAGCAGAAGTAAAAAGAAAACGTGCATTTTGTATCTCCATAAAAAAAAAAAAAAAAAAAAAAAATCTCTCTCGAGTTATCATTTTTCCCCAGACCCTCAGAACGGGATCTTCATCACAGCTCTTCTTGTAAACAAACCTTGTAGTACACACTGTCAAGTGGAAGCTCAGTTCACAAATCACACCCTGAGCGACTGCTTTTGCGCCGCCGCTATCGATCGTTGCCAAAAGCAAGAGATTACTCACGGCGTGAAACTTTTCCATTCTCCGACGTGAGCAGACAAAGTTAGTTGTGCCTTAAATAGAAAAAAAAAAAGCGGCGGGGATCCGCTCTCGAAGTGAAATTCACCGTACGATAATGATTCGAGCTCACACTCGCGTGTTTTGGCACGAACAACATGGACGTCTCGCTGAAATCAACAGGTGCGTAAATAATTCTAATACATTTTACTTTTTTCTCGGCAGCGAGCGTGTGACCCGCTTCCTCAAAAGTAATGGAACTTTACTTGACTGGAAGTACATGAGAGTGAGTTAATTAAGTATTAAGAGCAGATGGGTGGTAATGAAGGGCCAGCTGAAATGAGTGTGTATATTAATAAGAGCAGCCTTGGAGATATGTAAATACACGAGGAGGTGCGCGAGGGAGCATGGAGGCCACGAGGAGGCCAAGAGGAGCAGGCTCCGGGGTCTCACCTTCTGGGCTACCTGGTTGACCCATGGGGACGTGCAGTTGCTCAGGTCAGGACCGCGCGGGTTCCACATGACCTGCTCGGTCAAACACTGGAAGGAAGCGATGCCTGGAGATCAGCAGTGGGAAGGTAAGATGCATTAGGTGTGTGCAATTAAAGGACAGAAAGTGTGTGTGTTTTAAATGAAGTTAATGTTTGGTCGAGAAAGTTAGAGTTGTTCATCTAAAGAGGTATATTACAGCCATTTTGAAAAGCTCTTTTAAAATATGTGCCATATTGATAATATCATATCCGGTGTGCCTCAAGGATCTGTGCTCGGTCCTAAGCTTTTTTTCTTTACATCACCAATTAAGAATTTTTTAAGCTTCGATATTGTAGCTAGCATTTTAATACTAGCAACTGTATTTTCTCCCCTCAGTTTAGGCACGCTACCATTCTTTGTAGCAACTATGTAGATACAGTTGACCGCGAAAAGGGCTAAGTAGGGTCGCGTGGGAACCTGGGTGGAGACGTTGGATTTGGAAACAAGCTTTTACGCTGTTAACAAAAGCAAGCATTTAAAATGCACCCGGACGCAAAACATGATAAAAATACATCGCACATGATCCCTCAATATCTTATAAAAGCTTCCCCCCCACCCCTGAAGGGAAGCGTCGTCTTCTTCTAGCCGGGCTGTCATTTCCAGCAAGCGTGTTGTGTTTAACGGAGCGGGTTCACAGAAAGGACAGCACTCTAGGATGAGCCCAGAGAAGCGTCCGTCCCGCTAGGAGTACAAACAAGCGGCGTCGAGATGCAAACACAAGGGCGAAGAAAAGAAGGAAGAAGAGGGGAAGCGATTAAAGACAACACAGCGAGCGGAGGGATCAGAGAGGATGCGCTGGTGCATTTAAACGGCCTATTTCCTGCTCTTGTCCATCGCATGCAGATTGGCTTCGAGAGCTAATTTAGTGCGGCTAATGTAACGTTAATGTATTCCCACCGAGCAAAACATCTTGCACACGCAGCAAACAACAACGCTAAGCGAGCAAGAAAGAACAGTTTGCCCGTTTGGAAGAATAGAAGGTAGCACAAAAAAAAAAAAAAAAAAGGAGATGAGGCCAGTGTTGCCTCGGCTTTCATTTCATTATTCGCCACTTTCAATCAGCTCGCTTTCTGTGGGGGATGAGCCTTTCATTTGTGGAGGAGCCGTTTTCATCTGAGAGTCCTCGGGGACGTTTGCCTGCTGGCCAGGACGATGCGACAAGACCAAAACTATAGATAGATTTTTTTTTTTTTTTTTTCCCCCACATAGCATCACATGCATGGTGGATATATCAGTATCAGAAAAACTTAACAGTACACCATGCTGCACTCAAAATATAAAACATTGCATTTTTAAATAGCTTTCATTTGTTCCACTACCACAAAACCCCAGGAAAAAAAATCTTTCTTTATTGAAATGATAGTATAGAAGATTTCCCCTTACCGAGAGATCCTTTGGGACAGGGGCGGTCCACCGTCTCCCCTCTCAGCGTGCTGGGCCACTGGACGCCCCGCACCAGCTTGCTCTCGCAGACGTAGGGGCCCTGCGAGGACGGCGGCGTCCAGCGGGTGACGGGCACGGTGGCCGTGATGGCCCGGAGGTCAGGGTGCTTGTTGATGGAGCTGATGGGCCGCAACGTTGGGGCCACCGGACGGGCGGTGGAGGGGCTGGCGCTGGAGGTGAAGGGCCGGGCCGGGACGGTGGTGGTCACCTGTGTGGTGGTCAGAGGACCTGAGGGAACAATCACACAGAAATACATTCAGGGATTGTTTCTATGGCATTTTATGTTAACATTAAGACAGCAGGCAAGTTATATGGTTGATATTAGTATCAATATTCTAATATTGATATAATATTGATAATTAAAATATACTAAAATATTATAATATAATATTATAATAATATAATATTTTAATATTATATTATATTATAGCTATGATGAATTAATATAATGTTAAAATGTAATGTTATAATTATACTATTCAGGATCAATAATAAAATAATTCTCGTGGGTTTGCTGCCATCAAACTAAAATGTAAAAAAACAAAAAACATCTGAATGACACTTAAGAGAATCACTACAAATGATGGCAACAAAAAGCTCCAAATAAAATCAAGCATGACATATGTATGTGAATACCAAATACGGCTTCTTCCCGAGGTTCAAAAGGGAATATAAAATTGCGCTTCGGAAAGACAGCCCTGGCAATAATTGGGGTAACAAATACTTTTCGGGGGCCCTTCAAAGCGTCACCCCCGGAGATTGTGCCTGGGGTGGAACCCTCATCGCAAGTCAGGCAGAAGTAAATAATTGATCAAATGTATGAGAGAAGTCTCCATCACCAACAACAAGACTTAATGGGAAGATAAAAGTCGTGCATCACAACGGCGGAATCCTGAGTGATCAAACGCGGCGGCTCACATCTGCGCATCGCTCACACAAGACCTTCATGTGGCTGCGGCTCCGCCGAAGCTCGCATGTTCCACTGACGTGCTGCCAAGATGCTCATCTCATCCTCCGCTCCCCCCCCCCCCCCCCCCCCCACTTGCTTTATCACTTTGCGGCGACTTTTTCATTATCTACGACACGGAGCGGTTGAGGCTCGCCTTCCCCATCGCTGCTGCGACAACAGCTGGAGATTTTAAAAGCGGCCTGTTGGCGCTTGCTGCAGACAGATGTCGACGGGAGAAGCGGCAAGGAGAGGTTCTGAGGGTTGACCAATCAAAACAGTCAATCTGGAGTGAAACAGAATGCTAATTTGAAGGCAGCGTGAACATTTATCTGATGAGATCTTCAATGTAAGAGTTGTAGCACTAAACATGGGGGCAGGGATGGATTATGAAAAAAAAAAGACTTTTTAAATTATTATACACATTTACACATATACTACAGTTCAACTCTGACCGTGAAATAAAATGTCAAGAAATTGGAATATCACAATAAAAAAAAGTCAGTATAATGCCAACGATTTAAAAAAAAAGAAGAAAGAAATCAAGTGAAATTATCTTTAGAAAGAAAAAAAATATCGAAAGGATGTGGGAACAGCCATTCTGACTGATGACACTTAAATACGTTTTTAATTCAAATAAAACGTGAGCATGCTCAATAAATCCAACCCCCGAGTCAACTGCAGAGAGCTTCGTCTCATTTATAATATTTGCCGTCACAGTCGAGAGCAAAAAGGTTTCATTTGATTTGCAGTGTCAACTTTTAATAGTCGCCTGTCGCTTTCAGATTGATTTCACGACTTAGACGGGTCTCGCTGAGGTTTATCTTGGTAATTTGCAACTTTTCAGATTGACAGTAATTGCTCTCTTACTTTATTACGCCATGTAAGTGTGGCGCCAACCTGTGGTGGGGTCCGGCGGCCCGAACTCCAGCGGGTAGCGCAGCACGTTGTAGTTGTTCCACACGTAGAGCTGGTTGTCGCGAGGGTTGTAGTCCACGGAGGAGATGTACTGGTACGGGTTGGGGAAGGCGATGTTGACGGGTTCCTCGCGCCCGTGGTTGGTGTTGTAGGCGTACATGAGCAGGTCGCCGCCCGCCTCGCTGTCGTCGTCCTGGTAGACGGAGCGCACGGCGTAGAGCACGCCGCACGCCATGAAGGCGTTGGACGCCACCCGCTTGTCGAAGCTGGTCTCCCAGGTGCCCTCGAAGCGCAACGTGTAAGGATTCACCTGGGCGAAATCAAGCAAGAGACCCAATTTCAGTCTCCTGCCAATTTTCTGCACTTTTTCCATCAGCGTAGATCAATTTAGAGGCACAGGATGGAGCCGAAATGGGCTGTTTTGTCCTCAGCTACAAGATAATGCTAATTAGCATTAGCATTGTGAATTTTATGAAGCTGAATAAGACCCATTTCACTTTGCTGGCAATACGATAAAAAGAACATATTGGAATGTGAATGTAAATCATCATTTGAAAGGAAGTTTGAAGACGTTTGCACCAACAGCACTTATTGATCGACGTATGCTGATTCATTTCTGCCTGTAAATGACAACAACAAAGCCAACGAACAACGGCGCGTATTTTCAAAGGTATTAAACCTTCACGTTGGCCGTCAGACGTGCTGTTGTGCTCTCGCCGCTGTTTAATGTCGCGTCAAAGCGCTCACGTCGGCACAAAGCTGACATCGAAATGAGCGTGACGAATAATCAAAGTCAGCAGAAAACAAACAATTTGTTGATGATGAGTGCCGTCACTTTGAGCCGTACTATCTTTTTAGTCAAATCTGAGGTTGGAATGAAAAGGTCAAACAAACAAACCCACCTGGCTGACCACCAGCCGCCCATTGTTGGACTCTGTGGCGTAGATCACCCACAAGCCGTTCTCGTCCACGGCCAGGTCAATGTCCGACTTGCCGCCCCAGCGGTACGGCGACGTGTCGTGGTAGTTGGCGTTGGTGATGATGGCCTCGCCGCTCTTGATGCGTGTGCGCAGGTCGTATTTGACGATGTTGCGCGTGCGCTCCTTGTTGTAAAACACGGCGCCGTCGTACACCACGAAGCCCGTGCCGTCCACTCGGTTGGGCAACCTGGGGAGGGGGCGAACAGATCAGTCGAGGCCCTGCTACAAGAGGATCTGATGGTGAGCCAACATCGGGGTGGCGCAGTGGGATGTCACCAATTATAAGAACATCTGAAGCCACAAGTTCTTGAGCAGAAAAAGTTTGGAAACTTTTGCCTTACTATGAGGCACATAGGGATTAGATTTTTACCCTTAATGTGCTATAAAGCTCCTTATAACCCGAGGCTCTTATAACCTAGTTTGGAAATTAGCAAAAAAGAAACTTCCCTTTAAATGCAGTACATTAAATTTATTTTGTAAGGTTCGGTTGTATTTAACTTTTAAATACAGTACAATACATTTCCACATTTTATTTAAAAATATTTATTTTATTTAACTTATTTTTTCAAATCTAAACCGCCTTCCACCTATTACGAAGAAACCTGCGAACTGTTTTAAATTGTGAAAAAATGCGTGGATGTGTGAACACGCCCTCGAGGCGTGAAATCAAAACAGCTGCTGTTTGCCAATCTGCTCACTTGTAGGTGGTGGTAGCTCGGCTCTGTTTGAAGTCCTCCCAGGAGGCGTACTCAAAGAGCATGTCGGTGCGGTAGGGGGTCCAGGGCATGACGTATAGGCGGTCTCCGGACTGGAGCGGGTCCTTGCACCAGGCGCCCGCCTGGTGCTCGGCCTCCTGCAAAGAGCTGGGCGCTTGTACGCGCAGCAGCGTCCCCGGGCACACGAAGACTGCAGCGGAAGGGAAGGAAGCGCAGTGGAGAAAGCGGACACAGAGTGTCATCATTGTCATCATTAAAAGCTATGGCGGAGATGGGGAGGGGGAGCGGGGGACGGGGAGGGGAGGTTCAAAATAAAAAAAAAGATCAGGGTCGATAAAAGTTAGTTGGGAATTTAAAATAAGGACACAAAGGATAGGATGATAATGGGCAGCAGCAGAGTGAGATGAGATGCATTATCAGCTCATTTGTAGGACATCAGCGTCGTGCTCGTCGGGGCTTGATAAATGGGGAGCGCTCCGGCTGACGCTCGCTCCCCGCTTAGGTGTAGTCTCTAATCGCATTCATCTCGGCCTACTTTTTTTTATTTGATTGCGCAATTTTACCTCAAAGGCCTCGTCGTGGAAAAACAGTCAACGCGGAGCTTGTTTTATTACGACCCAATTTGGCGCTCAGCCGAATGTCAGAAGACAGGTTTCCTCCATAAATCGATGCCAAAAAGTTGGGAAGGTCGCCAAGATACATGATGGCATCGTTGCTTTTGGTAGTGCCAAAAAGTGGCGCAATATCTAAAAAGGGGTACACGAGGACTCAACTTCTGTCCCTCAAGGCAAAACCAACACTACCTCATATAATGACTTATTAGGAGTTGGAGTCACTACAGGATAAAACAGCTGAGACCCCCCCGCCCCCTCACCCCACCATCAATACAGTGCCAGTTTAGTAATGTGGCTCTCTGGCTTGAGGTATCAGACACCTGCTGGTCACCTTGTGATTGAACGCATCTCTGAACTAATTGGACACTGCGGGGGAGATTTGGACACACGGGACACAGTGCATGACATCCAAGCACACACACGTGGCGAGTGCACAGAGTGCGCACATGCTGTGTGTACACTCGCGAACAGGGCCGCGAAAAACTTCTGTCACACCGTGATGGATGAGTCTGGCCTCAAAACGTGTTGAATATTGCATGGAGTCTGGTGCAGCAGGAGATTGCTAACACGGCGTCTGCCGTGGGTCACTACGCAATGAGCTAGTTCTGTCTTTTCTACTGCGCGGGCAAATTTTCACGTAAAAAAACAAGCCGAATTGAAGGCATCAGTGGAAAAGATGCTAACAGTCGAGTACAATTAAAGCTAATTAGAAATAATAATGGATGAGGGACGAGTATGTGATTCCGTGGGATATTTTTTAAAATTAAATATAAATATATGTATGAAAAAAAACAACAACTAAAATCGCATTACTATTTGTGGGGGAAAAAAACATTGAGATTTTATTTTAAAACCCAGCAGCATTACTGTAGCGCCGCGTTAATCCAACAAGTTACCTTGCAGCGGGGATTGAAACTGGCAGCTAAAACAGGAATTAAATCAAACATGAGCATAAACAAACACTTAAGAGACTCCTTATACTTGACACGCACAATTGTCAAGCCACAATGGAAGCCTCCGGTGTTTGCACTGCAAACTCAAACGTGGGTGACTGAAAAATGCAAAATAACCGTCGGAGTTAAATCAGGCCGAGAATCTCTATCACTAACGGCAACTCCGACTCCCGCGGGCTACAATCAAACGACATCTTCATCGATCTAGACGCAGTAGGGGAGTAACACACATGAAGGCGGAAATAAAAAAAAAAAAAAAGAAAAACATTGTAAGCACTGTGAAGGGCGAGATGTTATCAGAACTGAAATGCTGCAGTGCGAGGGAGTCGGCCGATAAAAGTAGGACAGCGTCATAAAAGTATAATGCTGGTGTAAAAAGGAGAAATAAACAGCACGCACAAGGCGATGGACTTAGCGGGTCCATGTAGGTGACCCATAAACAAAAATGGGAATACTCGGCCTCAAGGTAGAATTAAGGACAAAAACAAGTATGCCATCGCTCACAAAAAAGCGCTAACGTGTTGTAAAAAATGTACGCATTAACATGCGTGCTGACGACAATTTCATTTCGTAGGAGAACGGAATTATTTTTGCCATGTGAGCATAACTGGAGGGGGAAAAAAAAAAATAAACGCCAACTGGCCACCAGCCCTTGATTCAATACAGATCCTGTTCGAGAAGTATTTAGGGAACAATATGCTTATTATTGTGGTTATGGTTTGCACTATGCCTAAGACAAGTCAGTATGATGGAACACAGCACTGCAAACTAAAACCACAATAACAAACATTCAAGGGAGATGTTACCAAAAAAAATGACATTTTAATTGCTTGTCTGCAAATAATTGGCTCTCTGGAGTGCCTGCCAAACCATCCCAATATCACCCAAGTGTGAAATTAAACAACTAAGTCAAATTTTTCTTATCTTCCTATTTCTCTGAATATGTGCCTATAAACATGTGAATTTCATGAAGTGTGAGGTCATATTTTGGTTAATTAGTTACCAATACTACTACTCTTAACTACTCTGTTCAGCAGCTAGGCTAGCTAAGAAGCAGGGCAGCCATGTTAGCAAAAATTAGCGTTAGCTAAACGTATAGTAAGTCTCCTCTTGAAGTTTACAATATTTCCCCCCCCAAATTAAGTAATTTAAATCAGTTTGTAAATCAAATAACACTTTAAAATGTCATTGAATATGTCAAATGAAAATGACTGATCCATGTTGACGGTTCAAATACTATGTTTCAAATTCAACTGAGTTCTAACAGAAGATTTTTATATTTCAAATCTCAATCAAATTTTGCTGGTGTACAGTACCTAATGAAGCATCCAAAGAGCATAGCCGTGAGTGATTTAACGACGCTGAAAGTCGATCAAAAGCAGCCCGAGTGGGTTGCTCTCTTGTCATTACATTAGACCGATTGAAGCCAATGCACTTGGCCGAGAGCGGTTTTATTATGCACGACACAAAACATCAACGTCCTGGCCAAAATCAGTCCATTACTGCACCTGACCCCCCCAAATAGCCTTGTCCTAAATTGGTGCCGGCCTCCATTTTATGGGACTGAGAGCAATAACATTAGCGACTGCACGGGTGAGTGAAGTTGCTTGTATCTCAAATCATTTTTCGCCATTGAAATGAATGGAAATGACATGGAGCCTCTTTCGTGATCAACTGTTTAGAATCTGCCACACTGCTGCTTGTTATCGGATAAATTGAGTCATGTAGCGCTTGTATGTTGAATATTTGCTCTTAAGTCAAGACAAAGCAAAACAAATCCACTAAAAGATGGCTTGTATTTTTAAAATTCAAGTCTGATCAAATGATCTGACTATGCACCGTCGTATCACGATATCGATGCTAGTTTTCTTAGCCCGTTGTTTCTTATTAGCGTTAGCATCAAGCAAATGGACATTACCTTAGACACATTTCGTGTTTACCACACTTCCCTCTCTCGCCCTCTAACTAAATGATGATTGCAGCAGCGGGAAAACCCAGCAGCGATCTTATAGTACACGACGCTATTATGGTCACAGTATGAACGAGGTATTAAGTAACAGGCATTGGGTATTAAGCATAAATCTTCAGATTAGGTATTATGCGGGTCTGGTTAGAGCAGGTTAGCCAGGGGAAAAACCATGCGGATTTACGCCAGGCAGTTAGATTAAATCGATTAATTCTTGTTAGAGTGGCAATCTTGTTGTTTGTGACGGCCGGCACTTCTTTAGCCTGCAAACTAGCCAGATGGCGAATGAAATTCACCTTATCAGGGATTAAAAAGACAGACTTTTTTTTCGCTATCACACTCTTGCACGGCTATTAGCACGGTGCAGACGGGGAAAATGTGGCTGTAATAATTGACTATTCATCTCCATAATCCTTTGCGCAGGCACAGGTCAGCCCGCTACTTGTCAATATGAGTCGACTGCAAAAATGGATTTTGGAGGAGGGGAAAAAAAAAATATGCAGGCTCCCCTGAGTGAGAAGGAGTCATTTTCTAAATGACTTGTAAAACAATTAAAAGGTGAGTTGCCTGGGGGTAAATTGAGGATTTTCATTTTGGATCCTCCATGATGCATCCAGTACAGTATAAACAAATACAACCGCTTTAGCGCTACATTGAATTGGAATTGTGTGTGTGAATTATACTCAATGGATTGATTAATGTATCGTACAACAATTTAATCAGTCTAACCAGTGAGTTTAGTGTGGTGTTTTCTTTTAATCTGAAAGGCACCACTTTGCCCAGTTTGCCTTCCCGCCCCTTCTGACCTACTGCGGAGCGCCTGCTGCTTTAATTGAATCCTGCACCTGTTACTGGCAGATACGGTGCATGGGCAGCAGGGGGCAGAATGGAGCGCGACATGCTACCCCAAGCCACATGCTGAAAAGTTAATGGGCATGAAAGGGGGTTACAGTCGGCGAGTAGGAGAATGTGATTTCCAATAGTCCAATCTGTGTGTCTAATTCTCTGAGGTAGTGGTACTAAATAGTTTGGACTTGGGGAAAACAAAAAGTGCTCCATGAATAAATGGTTAAATGTATGTGACATTATTTGCAAACTTAGAATAAAGATAAAAAAAATTTACAAACTAGGGCTGTAAGGGTCCAGTGTACAGTGTGAGTTGTATGGCAACACCACAGGGACAAAAAGAACGATACGGCAATATTTTGTAAAATAGAATTTTTGTTGGGGATGAATTATGCGACTAAAATTTAGTATAAATAAAAACATTAGTGTGGAGCTCTGGAATGTGTTCTGCATGATGGAAAAAGGAAGAGAGAGAAAGAGAGAAAGCAAGCGAGAGCAAAGTGGAGTAAGAAGTGATAAATGGGTTATTTCCTGTAAAATGAGAATTTAGAGTTAAAGTTAACCTGCTGAGGAGCAACAAAGTGACAGGAGAAATGCTGAGTGCGCTTCTTCTGTTTCCTTCAGACTACAAGGGGGCGGAGTCAATGGATTGAAAACACACAAAGACGCTTTCTCACACCCACACACACAATGCATGCGCTTTTCAGACGGCGGTAGGAGGCAGGTGTCAAATCGGAGCCTTTATCGAGTCAAACGTCCACCCCGGAGAATACTTTTCGCCGAGAGCAGATAGCGGCCGTTTGCCAGCGAGCCTTATCGGCCTCCGGGCGACGTCGGATGACAACCATGTTGGCTGGGATGCGTCTACTCGGGCTACAGATGACAGGAGGCCATTCTGTGCCTTGACAGACTAAAGGCTCAAGTGGCGGCAGATTCGAAGAGAGAGAGAGCTTTGACGTAAATAACACACTTGCAGTTCACTCAATAGCTCAATCTCTCAACAAAACACGCCCCATCAAATTTTTGATCCAACAAGGGGTAAAAACTAGCCACACTAAAAATCAAATCTACTGAGTTACAAAGACTATCATCTATCCGTAGCTGAACCAAATCCAACTTGCGAGCCAAAATGATTAGCTAAAACACACACTGCCCCTGCTCGGTGAACAAATATTGAATTGAATTCAAATGAATTTGGTCGCGTTCCTTTTTATTAAATAGGTCATGAATATTTGAACTGGAAACTGTCAACAAAATAATTCCCATTCACAGGCAAACGGGCTGGTGATATTAATTGACGTTATGACGACGTGGAAAAATGTCTCTGAAAAGGTCGAGCACTTGCAATTGAATCAATATCTCCACCTGTCCTTCACTCTGTCGCCATTGCCGTCACGAGCACGTTAAAATGCCGAGGGTCAACCTAATGAGGCTCGGAGCCCGCCGTCTCCATGACGATGGCTGTGCCTTGATCTCACAATGCAACGGCGCACCTCTTCACTCCTTTGCCATTCACTTTTACAAATAACAGGTGGCGACTCGAGCGCGATTTACGCGCCCACTCCTCCCGGGCATGTTTTTTTCCGTCTCGAGAAGAAAAATTACAGCGCGGAGGTTCGGTCGGTCGTGACAGGGGAAAAAAAAAATAAAAGGAATGCATGATGACGAGGGAAGGGCGCCCCGTGCGACTGTCAAGCGTATGGAGGTGAAAAGAAGCGATGGCGAGAAGCAGAGGTGCGTGACACTCGCTCTTAAAATAGACGGCAGGTCCAAACATGGCAAATGCATTTCAAGTCACCACACCGACGCTGTCCCACACATTATCCCGATCCCAAACAGACGCCATTAATTGGACATTTGCGTGCAAGAAGGGTCTGGAATGTTAAAATCACATAGAGGTGAGCTAACAGAGGAAAAACGCTGTTTTCCTCTTAGTGTTAGTGGGAGGAAGAGGAGTAAACAACAACCGGTCGAGTGAGGAGGAGGAGGAGGAAGGAGGAAGGGAGGAAGGAAGGGTTGGTGTCGTGCGATGCCTCTGCATGAAGAGCTAAGATGGCTGCTGGTGCTGGGAAAGAAATGTGGGACACGTTTCATGGACAGACAAAGGGTTCCTTTGACCAGTTGATGGTCTAACAGCTGATTCCCTAGCTGATACCCCCCCAAAAGGCACGGGGGCCAGACAGGGATCGATGGGAAAAACATTGCCATGAGAAAAAAGGTGCGCGACCTCAATCAAAAATATCTAAAATGGATGTCGTCAGTCTTGGTGAATACTTTTTGTCCACCAGGGGTTTGTTCATTTGGATTTGTTTGGACTTTTCCTAAAATGTCAAGTTTAATTTTTTTTGAGTTTTTTTTATATTGGATATGAGAATTTCTTCAGCACAAAGTCTATGTTGACCTACACTGGAGGTTGAATCGACTTTACTACTGCGAATTGACGGTTAAAGGTTGAGGCAGACGAATCGCTAAGCTGGGCTGTCATCTTACATGTTAGCTATGCTATGCTACCATGCTATGCTATATTTTGATTTATCATCGCTGCATTTTTCGGCCGCATAATGTGGCCGAAATTAATAACACAATAAATGAAACATTGCTTTACACAAGTGGATTTCGCCCTTTTAAACTTGTGTTACATTGTTAACGTATTTCCATTCCTTTCAAATCTCCTCTGAGATGATTAAAAAGAAGAAAAAAAGACATTAGTATATCATTAGCTCATTTCTCCTCCCATTTGGTCTCTTCTAATCAGTACATTTCAAAAGTTTTTGCTGACATTTTTGACCCTGGAGGACAAGCGCTGATGGCAACTCTTCGCCGTTCGCCTCAAAGAGTGGCGGTCAGGGCAGATTTTTTTTGGAGCCGCTCGTGATTGAGGCTGATTGGGGCTCTTTAGGAGGCCCTGGCTGCATTACAAGGAGCTCTGAGTGCTCCTCACGCGGTGACCGCATACCGCTTTTCCCGTCCTCTCCGGACCCCCGGGCGCGGGGCTCGAGAAAGGGTCGGGTGGGCTCGCAGTAAAAGAAGAAGAAAGCAAAGCCAAGGCGCTGGCACACTGTAGAAAGAAGAAAAGAGGAGGGGGGGGGGGGGGGGGGGGGGGGGGGGGGAGTGTGCAAATTGACGCCGCTTGAACGGCCGACGGTCTGAGAGATAAACCGACCAAGGAAAGATGAGAGGAAAAAGAAAGGTGATGACGGACGAGAGGTGATCATGATGAACCTGGAGATGGGAACTAGCTTAGCCCGGTTACTTGGACAAACAAAATGAGACAAATGTCTTTTTATTTCCAGAGTAGAAAAAAAAAAACGGACGTCGTTGGCATGTGGGAATGAGATGATTCAGTGCGAGTGCTTTCATTAGAGGGGAAAAAAAATGAACCCATGTCCAGTTTATCTCTCATTGATTATTTTGAAAGGGGGCCAAGAGAGTGTGTGCGATTTTCAGCTCGCTGCCATCACGTAGACATCTAGAAGGATTTTAGACTTTTTGGTTATAAACTCCAGAGAGACGGAAAGAAGAAGACGGCGGAAGGGGTGGGGAGGAGGATCTGGACGTCATGAGCACACAACACAAGGTGCTGGGTTGTAGGAAGGATTATGGGGGAGGGGAGGGGGGGGAGGAGGAGGAAGGGGCGAGCTGTGGTTGTTATGTTCATAGCGGTCGTTACCTTTTTGATCCACTTCTATTCAAGCGTCGGAAAAAAGAGGGAGACAGAGAGATAAAAATAGACAGACAGCGGAGGGAGAGAGAGAGAGGGAGGGAAAGGAGAACGAAAGGAGCGGGGGAGGGAAAAGAGAGATTAAAAAAAAGGCTGGCCTTTCTCTCATCTAACTTATCTTGTCTGTCTTTTAGCTTCTCAAGGCGACGGAAATATGAGGAGAAGGGGAAGAAATTGCCTGAGCTAGCTTGGAAATTCAGTTCAACTTCATCAATAATGTCGAGCCCCCCCACAACACACTCTCGACCCGACCTCCAACCCTCTGCTTTTGCCACACCCCTCCCCGAAGGGCCGGCGCCTGTAGGACCTGCTGGAGAGAAAAACAATCCACCTCGACGTCCTCTTCAGCTGTGGAGGCAAAAGAAGACAGGAAAAAAGAATGAAGAAGAAATGGAAATGCAAGATCAGGGATGGGCACATTTTTAGTTGCTTAAAAAAATATTATTAAATTGAATGTACAATATAATTCTATATTAATAGGAAAGACGAGACAGAGCCCGGCTGATTGTACAGGTGGAGATGGAATCCTTTTCACTCTCTCCAAGTACAGTTGGCGTCGACATCGATGACCCCCCCACCCCCAACCCCCTTCCCACCTCTCTCACTCATATAAAAGCAGCGGTGCTTTTTGGCGGGCGTGCGACACGCCAAAGCGGCGCCAAAGAAAACACGAGCGCCTCATCTTTGGCTCACCTAAACATTGCTGGCTCGTCACAGAGGAGAACAAACAAGCGAGGGCAAATTAAAAAAAAGGGAAGGGCATGACTGAGGGGTCTCCTTCCACCCACAATACAGAGACCCCACTAGTATACTGGGGTCTCTGTATTGTATGCCATTAATGGCGGCCATTATCGGAGGCCATCTTTATCCATTGAGCTCGAAATGAAGAAAGCCGGCATAATGCCGCTCCGGGGTGCGGGCTTTCCACATTCGGAGGCGTGACGAGTAAAAGTGTCAGCCACCACACTGGCTCTCAATTACTCCCTTGATGGCAGCGCAATCGCTCCTTTTCTATTAAACGTTACGGGCGAGGGGTGAGGTCACGCTCGTCGCAGCATACATCGAGCGAGCTGACACCGAACAATACGGGCCGGCTCGGCCGGGGAACAATCCATTTGGAAGGCTAAGCCTGTCAATATGTTTGTTGTCTCCACTCGGGGTGCAACGGAACACCGAAAATCGTTTGGGTTCCCAGTAAACGGTCGGGGGTCGCCATTGGGGAATAAAGTGAAAAACGCCGAATTGCATATTTTGGGCTGAACAATGAAACAAGTTCAAGTTGGAGGATGAACATGAAAAGCGACCAAATCTGGGAAACATTTGTGTGCTGGATTCACTGAAGTGTACTGCTTGATGTCAACTTGACTCATTTTCAGTTCCATATTGGCGCTAGCTCATCTTTTTCCCCCAAGAGGCACTCAAAGGGGCTCACTCAGTTGGGGCTAAAAAGTAGGATAGCATTTTATGCTAAGAATTTGGTTCAGCTAGTATTTGATGTTGTGTAGGGATTTTCATCCAACAAAGGGTAATAACTAGGAAGTTAGCGGTAGCAAGAACCTGGTTATAATAGCTGTGCTTCAATATTGATGCTAAATTAGTATTATTATCATTGTTATTATTATCATTATTATTATCATCATCAATACTATTATCACCTATGTTTTTTTCCACCCAACTAAAATCTTTCTAAATGATTTCAATCATGGAGTGAAGGTGGCATGTTGTCCAAAGAGGGAAAAAAAGAAAAAAAGGCTGCAAAGAAGAAAAGGGTAGAAGAGGTGATAGACGTCTGTTTACTTGATTTTCTTTCCTGCCGCTCGTCCTGAGGAGAAAAAACAGAAGAAGACGGAGAGCACACAGAGAGAGATTCAGCACATGTGGCTACCTGAGGACAAGGATGCAGACTATTCACGATAGACACCAGGCGAGTTTAAGGCCACCTCGGTCGCTTGTGTGATTGCTTCGGGCTTCCTCGTCTTTTCAGAGCCCTTTTGAGAAATAAGCCGCGGCCCTCGCTCTCCTTAATCACTCTGCTCAATGCTTTCTACAAGCCTATCAATTACTCCTACTCTAATGAGCAACAGCAAAACACACAAGCACACGGGCACACACATTGTGCCGCCCTTATGTGTCCTCTCCAGTTTCTTCAGCCTCTCGCTGCTTAACAAAAGCGTCTCATTCGCACAAACATCGAAAGACGATACTTAAATGCTAATTAATACAGTTTGTTGAAAATGTGTCGTATTAGAGCCGAAAGTGGAGTGGGGGAGGGGTCGTGGGTCAGGGGCCACCCACAGCCTCTTTTAATGTCAAGTGAGTTGGATCGGTACGATTGTAGCTTAATGACGACGCTGTAGGCAATAGTTAAAAAAAAAAAAAAAAAAATCTTCATTGGACTACCAAATCGTCAGACAAAATTTTTTCCCTAACCCTTTCATCAAAGGATATTTAAACATGAAACAGTAGTGCAGTAATATAACTCACAGGCACATCTTCTTTATCCTCCGCAAAGAACAATATTACTGTTGCCGTGGCTATATAAGACCGCTCCCCAGGTTATTAGTCCCTATTCTAGCCTTTTTGTATTCGGGCCACAATCGATGTACGGATGCAAATATGAACATAAAGGTTGGACAGTGTGAGGCCGAGTGGCGATCCACCACTTTTAAAGCTCGTGTAGACACTTTTAAAACCGCGGCTAACTGGATGCATATTAACAAGATAAATCACAGCCGGTGAAATGGTCTAATGGCTCGGACCCGGCCGCAGCGGATAGCCCCACCGGAGAGCGAGGTGCTGGGGGGTGGGAGGGGGGATCGATAATGATGAAGTGCCGCGCTCCGGGGCGGCGGGGAGGACAGGTGGCGACCTCTCGTGAGGGAGATTTACTTTGACTTTGTGTACGTGTGTGTTAATGGCGCAGCGGTAGCAACACACCGATTGATCGGCGATGTCTTAATGGAACGCGGGAGCGTTTACAGTAGCGTGATACCGAGACCGACAAAGGTGGGCAAAAGTTTTGGGACGACAGTCACTTTCTGTGTGGTTAAGGTTCAATGTCAATAATAATGCTATTAAATGGAAAAGCCATTGTGGTTAAATAATTAAAAGGTCTGTCAGGCTTGAAATGATTGTGTTCAATATCGCTAAGCAATGCAATTCACAAATGGACAATTTCATGAATGCTTCCGTATTCATCACACCTGCCGCTCGGTCAAACATGCAAAAGAAATCGAAATAGTTTTGTGTGAAACAGTCTTATCGGTAATTAGGCTCACACAGCTGGTGTTGTCGAGGCGATCGCACGGCAACTAAACAAGCGTGTCCTGTCAGAGATGCGCGTGTCATTTCCTGCTGTCACGTCCCCGTTTTCAGGTGACTGGTAAACATCTCGCCGACATGAGTCACCAAAACAAAAAGCGTTTGCCAGACGGTGAGTGAACGACGAGGGCAACACCGGAGCGATTAGAAGCAGCAAATTCAATTAATCTTGACAAATCTCTGCTGAGGCAGAACGGAAAGGAGCCGCTCGTTGCCCCTCCCCCTCGCTGGTAATTAAAAGTGACCGAGTTGAGTGGCGGGTGACCGACTTGAAGTGTTTGGGATGAGCGCTTCGGAATGCGCGAGTCAGATCAGGTTTGGTCTGTTTTTTTTTTTGTTTTTTTTTGTTCGAGGACGGGAGTAATTGACTCCTCGTTCTCATTCCAGACAGACCTCTCATCACAGAAGGGGATCAGCTTCCAATTTTCTAAGCCGTGCCGTTCTTCAGATTCAATCGACAAAGTTTGTCTCCTTTTTTTTCTTTCTTCTCTTCGCCCTGACAACCCAGAATGCAAGGAGCAAAAAAAAAAAAATGCAAGTCAGCAGCTCTTTAATTATCCGCTTGATTGCTTTACGGCAATAGAACAAGCAGCCAGCCGGCGGGAAGAGGACAAGGTGAGCATGCACAAAGACGGGAAGTCGAGTACAACAAAGCTAGGCGCGTTTCTGCGACCTCTTTGAAAGATCTGAGAATGCGCTCAAAAAAAAACAATACAGAAAAAATATGGTTAGTGGACCCGAGTAGGATCTTATCACAGTAAGATTATGGGAATTTGCCCAAGATGGCTGCTCCAAACCAAAATGGCGGCCTTCCTGTTCAACTCCTGGACTTTTTTTGCACATCCCGTTATGCTAGACACATCCACCGAAGTTTGTGTGGATCGGCAAAAATATTCCCCAGCTGCCTTGAACGCAGCCCGACAACGACAAATCCAGCGATCAAAAAACGGACTTTTCTGTTTTGTGTTGCACAACATCACAGGAGAAGAGCGCGAGGGGCGGAGGACACTGGAGAGGACATTTACACTTCCCAAGCATGAAAACACGTTTTCTTATCGGCGGCCGCTCTATCATTCCCTCACAAGGTAAACTGAAAGGTGCGAAAGCAGTGAGCAGAGGAAGGGGCGGGGCATAAAAGAAGCGCTTGCAACTCCCTGAGTTTCTTTGAGCCTCCCTGAAAGCTTTTCACCTGCAAAGAAGAAAGAGAAGAGAGAGTACGCCGATAGAGGGAGCGTTTGGAATGGAAGAATGATGAGGGCGGGGCGGGGGGGAGGTCGGATTTGAGGAGCTCGGAGGATAAACAGGGTAGGCGAGCACTAATGAAATTGAGCGGAGACCTGAGAGTGAGGCCATGAGGAGGGAGTAGAAGAAAGCCAAGGAGGTTAGCGGCGTCATCCTCATGCTTCGCTGGCACCTGAGGGGGGGAATAAAAAAAACAGACAACCCGACCGACTCCCAAACCACCCCTCACTTTAACACCACTTGCACCCACACATCCGGGCCGAGGCTCCTCCCCCCCGCCGTCAGGCGATCCTGCATAGTGGAGGGATCGATTGAGTAGAGTAACACCAAAGTGTGTGTTAGAGCACATTTTCACATGAGGGAGGTTCAACACAAAGCCTATAAATCCTTTTGCCTGTCTATGCAAAAAAAAAAAAAAAAGATATGTGCGTGTGTGTGTGTGATGGGGTGTTTCCATGGCGACGTTAAGTGACGGTGTGCTGTCGTATGGCGTGTTTGTGTTAGTGTTCCCTCCTGCCTTTTCAGTTCTTGTTTTGATTGGGAAATTAGCACAACAGCAAAGCGGCTCTTAGATGACACGAGAAAATGTCTTGCAGTCAACATATTTTCTTTTTCCTGTCATCTTGATCCACATTGAGAAAAATAAAACTCTAAACTAGGGCCCGAGATGGATTTTTTTTTATTTGGTAGAATAAAAATTCAATAATCGATTAATTGATTGATTAATTAAAAAAAAATAGTATAATGAATAAAATAACTACTTTTTCGGTCCCCAAAAATATGAATTACTGGTTTGCTTTGCTCTTTAGTATTTATCTACTGTTTTGCAGATTTTGCTTTTTTATGTGGAATGTCAAAGAATAGGCAAGCATTACCTCAATTTAGGAAAATTTCAAATTAAACTCGGAACCAATTAAGTTTGTAACTTGAGGTTCTTCTGTACCTTAGAGTTCAAAATAACTTTTTTAAAGAAACAAGACTTATACAGCCATTCACATTAAAAATAATTCTTGTTTGAGCCGATGGCTGTAGAATGAGTGCGAAACCTTTTACAGCGTGTGTGTGTGTGTTGGTGTGTTTTGTGTGCCCCATCCACACAATGCGCGTGTCTGAGCATCATGAGGACTTTGAAGGGTTGGCGCAAGAGCGGCAAAGGGGGCGGTGGGGGGGTGGGAAACTCAAGCGGGATGCTCTTGTGAAACGCTTGTGAAAAAGCGAGTGTACTCACTGTAGGGGACGCACTCGTATTGGATCTCCAAGTACTTGTAGGTGCCGGGGCAGGGGTCTGGGAACACGTCGGACCCGGCCACCACCACACACTGAGTGCGGTTGTTACACCTGGATGGGAGAAGAGAGGAATGATAAAACTGAATAGAAAAAGCAGGAACAGTGAAATAATAATAATAATAATAAATTAAATAAATACATAACAGCAATTGTAAACAACTAGAGTGCAACACCTGTGTCCCAAAAAAGATGATAGGAAGATGAGGGGAGGAAGCACTTTCACACTGGACAAGATCATGTGACAGCCGCACCAGATGGGAGGGGGGGAGTGACGTCAGAGCCTCCCTCTCGTGGGGCATCGTGAGTGGGAGCAATTAGAGGTGAGAGAACATGGAAGGACGAAGGCAAACACTCCTCGCCGCATGTGAACGGGGAGGGGGAGAGAGAGGGGGGGAACCATTCGTATGCACACGACACCTCCGTCTAAAGCGCACGGCTTCATGCCTTCTCACACACACGCACACATAATCCCGTGTTTAAGCATTTCTGCCGTGTTGTCTCCTAAACCTCCGGTGCATTCACACCATCTCGCCGTCATGTTTAGTGCTAGTTCTCCTTGCTTTGCCCGCTCGTTTTTTTCCTCAGAGAGAGAGCTTACCTTTACACCCCAGCCCACCCCCCCACCCTCGCGCCTCCATTACATGCGTGATGGATAGCGGGGAGAGGCTTCGCATTGATCCGAGCCCGGCTCAGAGGAAGCGGGTGCGGAACGCAAACGCAGAGAGCATCGGCGAGAAGTCTTACAAAGGCACTTGAAACTACAATAGAAAAAAAAAATATATATATATATGTGCATTCGTAGCAAGACACATTTGCACAAGGATGCTGACTTGAGTGATTTGCTCACAGAGGATTGAATCAAACGGCTCAAAGCAGACATGTAAGATATTCAAGGTCAGTGGTTCGCAAACTTTTTACACCAAGTACCTCTCCTTTCTAGGCAGCTAACTATCTAGCTAGTTACACATCAACTCCTGCCAAAGAGGACTTAACTGTCTAGCTAACAAGCTAGTTAGTTAGGAATCAACTCCTGCCGAAGAGGTATTAATGTAAGGATTTTCTTTGCCTTAAGTTAGCTGTACCGGAAACTGGTATCGGCAGCTTCCTCAAGTACTCAACACCTAAAAAGGCCATATCGCTCTGATACTGATTATTGATGTAAATGAATGTGAAGGTGTACCTAATGAAGTGGCCTGTGAGTGTATATGAACACGGTGCAGACGGACCTTTGTGACATGATCTTAACGGCGTCGGGCAGGTAACACTGCACGTTCTCCATCTGGAAGGGGTCGGCGTCGCAGATCTTGTCGTCCGTGCGTCCGTAGTTGGCCGTCTCGATCATGATGACGTCGCTCCCCGGGCAGCGCAGCTCGATGGGGTAGCCTTCGCACGCCAGTTCTCGGCGCATCAAGCCAAAGGGCATCATCGACCGGCTTAGCGCTGGATGGGGAAAGATGGCGGGAGGGGGAGTAAAAATTATTGATAAATCGACAGACCTTGATTCTCTTAAAGGAGACGCTTTACTACCGGGCCACGCTGTAAATATGAGGTGAGGTGTCGACCTGGGTTCTTATCCTCTTGGAGCACATAAAGGAGATACTAAAGCATAGCCAAGTGAAAATAAATGAACTTTAGGGATATCTATGGAGCTCATCCACAATAGGGTGGCGGCTAAGCTATCACTTAGCGACATGAGTCAGGTAGCAAGCTGACCACGGCTAGCATAAGTCATGCTAGGAAAGCCAATATTATTATTATTTAATTATGAGTTTAATTCCTACACAAACACTTGGATGGTTGGATCTCCAAGGCTTAATAATTTGACATGCACACAAAAACTGGCGCTCTGCTTGTGATCGCGTACTGGCAGGCGGGACTCTTGTGAGACAAACTGTGACAGTGTCAAATGTTAACAGACTCCTACACTCGGAGCTCACGGCGGGGGAGGAGGCAGGGGGTCCTGCGCTGGAACCTCGTGTCAGAAACGCAGACGGGAAGGATGGTAAAAATCAAATTGTCAGTCTGCACTTTTGTTTCTGCTCTGTGCGTGTTTGGTTGCAGCTATTTGACATGCGCGGTGGTCGGCGAGCGAGTGAGGGGCTTCGGTGTGGAGCCAGCAGGGAGCAGGGGGGTGCGTTGGGTTAATCGGCCAGCTAGGCTGAGAGGCATGAATGAGGGCTTGGAGAGGTGCTTGGAGAGTTACTTGTTGTCTCTCCAGCACACTCCTCCACCGCACACCTTGACACCGCCTCTCTCGAATAAAAAAAAATAAAAATAAAAACACACAAATACAGGTCTTCTCTAAATATGCCAAAAAAGTGAAATGTATCAAAATTGTGCCAGTGCGCCGCCGATCAGAGATATCCTGTCAATGCCAGCTTGAGTCGCTGTCCATGGTGCTGAACTAACCAGACTTGTTAGACTGGCAGAACGAGAATTTCGTTACGGACTCTCTGCGCTTAAGTTGGAGTGTGAGTGCTTTTGCCACCTCAGATTGTACTGGCACAGTGCCCATTTGGGTCAATGTCGACATCAGTCACTCCGCCCCGCCCCCCCCCCCCCCCCTTCCCCCACGTGCTCCGTAGCCGTGTGCTACATGATTCACTGCCAATTGACTTGCTCGTATTTCTAAATGCCACCCATTGATGCGGCGGGGTGTGTGTGTGTGTGTGTGGAGGTGGGGGAGTTGTGTAACTAACTCCCATCAGGGCTGAATGACTCACACCCACACACACACACACACACACGGTATCTTTTCTGCCTCGCCAGCATGCAGCGCCAAATCACAAAGACCGAGATGCAAAAACGCATACTCATTAAAGGCGCAGAGATGCAAACAGCAGGCGAGGCAAAATAACAACCATCCCTATGTGAATGCAAAAAAAACAACCAAAAGAGTGCAAAAACACTTTGTGAGACACACACACACACACACACACGGTAGAGTGCACAGCGGCGTTCGATGTCAGTGTGTGGCCTTGTTCTCTTAACAAGCCCGTGGTGAAAGCACACCGCAGCTGGACAATGATTAGAAGCTCACACTGAGAGAGTCAATGGAAGACGGGGGGCGGGGCATAGGTGAGTGATCCCACTCATACGAGAACTCTGCACGCACTGGAGGGAAATTTTGTTTTTTCGGCATTGCATAACAATCTTGAAGCGCAATTGCTAACTATGACAAGGGTTGGCAAAATTTCTTTCTATTACATTACTGGGTCGGTAAAAAAAAGAAATAAAAAGAAAAAATTCCTGCGCTGTTTGTGATTGATAGCGGGTTGCTTCATTACTGCCGCATATGCTTATCTTCTTGTCTTTGTGTAATTACTTTTGGCTTAATATCTGCGCGCCTGCACGGCGCCGTCTATCATCCCGTTTTGACGCTCAAGTGTTTACTTTGTCACACACCGAGGCCACGTTCTAATTTCATACAGAATGGCATGAATGAAGACAAAGCCATTAGTTGCTTCAGGTAATTTATCATTAGTGCTGCTGCTCGCAGGTCACAGCATTAGGGACACTTGCACAATCAATTTCAAAATATTATCACAAAGGAACTATGTTCATTGTTTGAGGTTGTTCCTAATATTGTGGTGGTATTTTGTCTTCTGATTTGCATTTTGGGGGGCTCAACATGCCCGAATACACCTGACAGCAATTCTACAGATCGTCACTAAACTGGGTGGACAAGTCCATCATGACCGGACCCATGAAAATATCTCAAGAGCCCTTACTTGAAATTGAACAGGAAGTCGGCCATTTTGGTCTGAAGTAGCCATTTTGGGCAATATCCAGGCTTAATACTTGGCCAGACTGCAACTGGGGAATTGGTCCAAATAGGTTCCAATCGGAAGCAGATGTGAGAGGCTTAGTTGCCAAGCTATTTTTTTTTTATGCTTACGCCATCTGACTTGGGCAGTGCGGTTTTCGTCAATATTATTTTTTTTCTTACAAGAGTTGGAATTTTTAGGTGGTTCTTATTTGAAAAAGTTGGATAACCATTGAAAAGGACATTTTCAGGACTGTTAGTGCTTGCCGGGGGGCTGATTTGGGGCAGTTGCATGGGGTCTCATTAGATTGTGAGTGCACGACAAGATTACAGCCATTATTACTTTTGAAGTCATTCGCTGCTGAAACTCACAAAGTTGGGAAGTTTTTTTTTTTGCGCTGACATCAGCACATCAGGCTGTACTTTGCATTTGCGTTTGAATGGAGTACAACTTTACTGATGTGTGCATGGCTGTGTGTGAGGAAGCGTGTGCATGCAGCCAGATGGCTGGAGGCCTCGCTGGAGAGGAACTGAGCTGAGACGAGATGAGCAAAGGATGAGTTTGGACCGGCCATGAGCTACGATTGTCCTTCACTGCGCGGGAATCCATTACGCTTTCAGGGTCGCCGCGGCCAGCTAGCGCAAACACAAACACACACACGCATTCAGCATTGAGTCGCGCGTGTCACAACAACCGGATGACAAAATGTCGTCCTCAGCAGAAGCCGTATGTATGGCTGCGTCTAATCTCTCGATGAGATTATGACTCATCTCCTATGGTAGTGAATCTCAATTCTCATTTCAATACATTTGTTTCGGTCATACCCCTACACACTCTCCGTCCAACTTCCCACATGCTAGCATCACGGCAGTGAACGAGTTAACGTGGGCATGATGGCAGTACCAGGTGAATTTTTGGAGGTGATTCTTGGTGTTAAACTCAAATTCTCTGATTCTATGGGCTGATCGGGATGGAGCACGGCACGCCCGGTATTACTCCAGGGCGACGGGCGCGTGGGGCTGAAGTGCTTGCTTTTATAATGGAAGCTACAAATTAAGAGCAAGAGAGAAAGATGATTGGATTTGAATCATTATCCTCGCACAGTAATTAATGCCTGAGGGTGAATGGATGTTTGGACGGTCTGACAAGAATTTTTCTTTTCCATCCCCTCCCTCTCGAGCTTGCTCTTTTTTTTTCCATCTATTCGACACTCGGCGGCCGCTTCTCTTTTGTTGCGCCAGACTCAATGCGCCGGCAAGACGAGGACTCTTAGCCATTAACGCCGCTCGACGCACAATGAAAAGGAAGGATAAAAAGTTCCGTCTTCAACAAAAGGCTGCATTTACACGGCAGATCAAATAATGCGGCGAAAGAGCTACTTGGTTTTACTGGACACAAGAAACAAGTCAGATGCAAACAATACAAAACCATGTAAACACAAGTTGGGACATTGGTAAACACTGATTCATCCTCCCCATTGGTTTCAATTCAGGTGGCAAATTTCCACAACGTTCATCTTAAATTATGCTACGTAAATACACATCCAAACTGTCATAATAATAAAAGTTACGGAAGTTTTTCCCAGTCCGGCTAAATTCCCCTTGACATTCCCAGAGAACTATTTCACATGCGGTGCACAACTTGATCCCGCCGTATCCACGCGGAGCTGTCAGCTTTTTTGGACGTTTTGGAAGCTTCAGCTTTTGGGATTTGTCCAATTTTTTCCCCCCGCCCAAATCTGACGGTGGGATGTTAGCGTTGACATTTCTGACAACCTGTGCAGAACCCCTGAACATGTCTAGAAACACATATCTGGTCAATAGCTGTCCATGAAGTGAAATGTGATTAATTCAATCTAGTCCCTGAAAAGCACTTAGTTTAATAAAAGAAAATCATCACACTGTAAATTATTAATAAACGAGGAATGTCACGGGTGGCGTGTTTTCATCAGGACATCCGACTTGTGGCGCTCGCCCGCCAACTTGTTGGCTTTCTGGACCCGTAATGTGACGAGCCACGCTAAGACCTCCTGTCTGCTCCAGCACTTATCTCTTAATGCTGCTCATTAGCATTGCACTCAAGCATAGAGCCAAAGAAAAGTCAAACCGAAAATGTGCCGGGAAATTGCGGAAGTCAAAGTCCCGCTTTGTCTTCTATCTTCTTTGTCCTTCGACTGGCCTCCATGCCGGCCAGGAACACAACTCATCCTGCATTCACGGGGGACAGCGATGGGGGTGGGGGGGGATCCCGACGCAGCCGAGAAGCGTCTCTGGCAATTCATCAGTTTAGCGGGCTCGGATCTTCGCCACTCACTTAGCGCGCTAAGTTAGCCTAATGAGTCGCTAGAGCTCGGCCTGTCAACGCCGGCCGCGGCTACGACTGCCACATTCGCGCAATCGCCTTCGAGTTGAAGGGCTGCGACATCCCGAGACAAACCTAAAGGCGAGCTACATGATGTGGGCAAAAGTATTGGGACAGCCGCTGATGAGAAAATGCAAGAAAATACGGAGTCAGTGCTCCATTTTGTAGTTTTAACCACTATTGCTTTTGGAGTGGGGATTTCTGCCCAGTTTTGGACAGGGTTGCGGTCATGGTTCTTCTTGTATCCATCATGCCAAATCTGTTCAATCGGCACCTTAGTGAGACACGGCTTCGTGCTGCCTAGCGCCTTCAAAACGATACAAAAGGAAGCAGTGACAGCTCTCACGAAGGCTGCAGTGACAGCCAAAACTGTCAGTCAGCGAGCTAAGAAGATTTTCTTTCTCTCTATCTCTCTCTCTACCTTGTTCTGTTACAGAATGTAAATTTCTTCTCTGGAATTTCAGGTGCATGAGCTCTACAAAAAGAAGTCCAGAGGCATCTTTTTGATATCCACATACATTAAGAAACACATTTCTAAATTCACTCTCTTGAATTGATTCGGAGGTGTCCCAATACTTTTGTCCATACCATCTACAAGCTAATTCTCGGATAGCCAACTGAGACGAGATGAGGAGTGATCGTGTAGGCGACTCACCAGCCGCCTTCTCCTTACCAGGGTCAGAAGACACACACAAAAAAAATACTGACAATGATGAAATGTGATCACAAGACAGGCTCGAATAACATCCTCGCCAAATAAACGGCATTACAGAGCAATCCATGACATTACATCAGTCAAGGGAGAATCAAACAAGCCCCAATTGGAAAGGACATAAACAAGTACTGTCTCAAATTTGCAAAAAATACCAAAACATAGTCTCATAGGCAAACAGCCCAAAAAAAAACTCATCCGGATTCGACCTCCAGAACTCCCGCTTGTTGACAAACTTTGCTTTAGGGAGACCTAGCAGGCATGGCGGGGGAGATTAAGACAGCCACTGGGATGCCAACACACACACACAGTTGAGGAGCGAGGCGAGACGGGACGTGCTCATACTGTCAAAGCACTTCATCGCTAGCTCTGGTGCCTAATTATGCAATAAAAAAAAATAAAAAAAAGAACTCCAGGAGGGGAGGGGAGAAGACTTAGCCTCAAAATAAAAATCAGCCCATCCATGTATGAGCTGTAAAATATTTTCCCCCAAGGGAGAGAGAAGCTATGCTACTGGCGACTTGCATCACACATCGACAACGCTAGCGGTAACGAAGAAATAATCAAGCCTGGTTAACTTTGCTACTGTACATTTTCTTTCCTATTGTCAACTTCAGGGAGGAATCAAAACAAGGGCCTTAACAACCTCCCTGTGGGCTTCAAACTCCAGTGGGTCAGAACCTGAAGGGAGGAGCCAAACATTAGATTCAACTCGATATCGATTCAAACGTGACTTAAGTAACCGAGTAGATCCAGCTCGCAACGAGCGACCTCTGCCTGAGCGAGACGTGCTAGTGTGAAAGTCAAGAGCGGGTCGGAGAGAAGAGAAGCCAGCAGCCGAGAGGCAAAGTGTGGAGGCGAGCGAGGGTGAGGCTCCTTGTCAGAAAAATGCCCGCGCATTCCGAAGAGTTGCAAATCGTATCCAGAGACCTGTTAGGGAAGATGAGTGTCAAAGCTCGGGCCTGCCTCCGCATTAGACACTTAATTAACCTCCTTAGACGGCAGCGGGCCAAAGCCTTAACCGTGCTAATATTTGGCCTCCCGCAGTCGGGTGTCTACCAGCAAGCCGATCCCTTTTTGCAATATGGATGCGACTTGATTGTGCAGTAATGGCCGCCGCGCTTCTGACCTCAAATTTACGCTGGCACCGATAAAAGACACTTAGCAGTATAACGCTTGTTGAACGCTCCCATCTTTGCTTGCCGTCTTACTTAACCCTGTTTTCTTCACTTAAAACTAAATGCCTGATTAAATTTGACTCGGAAGAAAATCCATTAATACCTTCACACTTAACTGCCTGGTTCTTTTGATGCGTCCGCCACATGTTTCTATCAGTTCAGTCTATCCATGCAACATCTTTCAATGCCAGGCATTTTTAAAAAGAGAATTTACTTAGTGCCAGAAAATTTAGAGCAACGATTGGCATGCTACGTAGTCGTAGTATCTAGTCACGTGTAAATGTGTTCAAATATCACACAACAGCACAAACAGCCCGGCAGGCTTTTTGTACGAGCCATGTTTGAAGTGTTTGAATCAATGTGCACGAGCCAACATACATCCAAACACAAACATCAAAACACACAAACATTGCTACGCGTTGATACCGCAAACACAGAAACCAAAAAAAAAATAGAAGCATACACAAACGTGGGACCACGGGAGAGCAGAGTGTCATCTTCAAAAAAGGACGCGGCTCCTCCGCCGCCGCCGCCTCCCCCGACTCGCGATTCATGTTCAAAGGCCGTCCATTAACCTTTGGCAAGCACGGGCCCGCCGTGTGATCCGCCGCTCTCGGCCCAGGACTTTGAAAGCCCCCGCACGGAGCGGGGGCCGCGAGTAAGTGACGGCGAAAAACACGTGCGTCGGACCTCCGACAACTGTGAGAGACGTGCGTTTACGGCAAAGCGCCGGAAGGTGAGGACAGGGCGACAGGAAAGTGTTTTGCGCGAGAGCTGTCACATCATCACGTAGTCACGACCGAGGTGAGAAAAGAAAAAATGGATACATCATCCAAGAAGAGACCAGAATGCCGCCGCTCTTGCTAATAAGAGTACGAGACAACCGGGAACTGGAGATAACAAATTTGGCAGCCCGAGGTGCCTCAAACTTGAACAGCGCCAAATAAATGAATAAATAAAGTAGTCAAACGAAAGCCTGCTCATTTAATAATACATACAGACACAAAGCAAACAAACGTCTCAATGTTTCAGCGAGCTTCAAACGTTCAGCAAACGTTGGCATTGATTTTGCGGTTCAGAATTGGTTCATCTGACACCCAGGAGGCATTCGAAATTTTAACAACACAAGAAAGGTAAATATTAACTTGTAAAATTAATTATGAGTGTGCCGTGTCCAATTTAACTCAAAATGTTTGCTTCTAGAGGATCCTCCAGTTGTTGACAACCAGTGACACCGCTAACAAGCTACTTGAATATATTTGAGCCTTTTTTTTTTGCAGTAACAACCAATCTAATGCATAACTATTCTAAGTAACTTCTTTGTACTGCGATGTTTACCTTCTTTTTATATGCTAAAGTCAAGTCAGTCATAAACATATGCACAGCTATACATTATTCCCACGCCAAGTTGTCATTTACACACATTAGCACGGATATTAAAATAAAACTTAAGTGCCTCTTTGTTAGTGCCAGTTGAAAATAGGGAGATGTACATATGTGTAACACTTTCTACATGGTGCGCTACGCTGAATATATGATGTGCAAACAAAGGCTTTTTTGAAATTTGAAAGTGCGCCGGGGAAGGTCGAGTCTTCTATCAGACGGCGGCGCTTTTAACGAGCGCGCCGCCTTAAGAGTTGTGAAGTGCATTCGGAACTGATGAAAGTAAGCGTGCGTGTATACATTTACTCAAAAGATGTCGACAACTAAAAGTGACGCAAATGTACAAAGAACAAAAATATGAAGGCCATGCGGCGCCATCACTTAGCGCTTTATGAAATCTACAGAAACTATAACAATAGCGGGGTTAGCGGTGTCGCCACTCTTAATGTTATTTACTCGGCTGCCAGGAAATCAATTGTGTTATGAATTAAGAGAGTCGGTGCAATTGTAATTTCAATAGTATCCGATCGCTACAGTAACGGATGTTGTTTAGACTTTCACTTTTCTGTATATTTCTATACTGAAGTGAAGGCCACAGATGTGGTTGTGGATTGCCATGTATAGAAATGTCTGACTTGGAGGGACACAGCAATTAAAAAAAAAAAATGAAATCACTGAAAACTGTATAACCAAGCAACAAATAAAAATAAAACAAAAGGTGAGCAAATGGACCTGAGGGGATTTAGATGCTACCTGGAATTAGCAAATCAACAGGTACATTTCTCACTTCTACTAGTTTTTAAATTGTTTCTACATTCCAAAAACTGAAACTACAAACGGGTGACTCTTAATGTTAGAGTAACACTACATTAAATACGTCGCGCTATTGCTATAGCAACTGAAGCGAACGTCGGCTTGTTCACAGAGCTAATGCTAACTTAGCATCTTAGCTAGCACTGCTATTTTGTTAACCATTTACCCCTTAATAGTCACATGCCATTATGCTTGAGAATTTGGCACATAAGTCACTTGCGTGTTTTTAATTTGGTTCCAAATTGTAAGTCGTACATATTGCGCAGGGGATGAAATGTATATTTACTATTGTAGAGTTGTGTCTAATAATATGGTCGGTTTATGTACAGCATGATTTTGATGCCGTCATCCCGTAGGCCTGTGCAAGTGTAGCTAATCAAGTGTCTAGTGAGTCTATATATCATAGATAGAATGCGGGCGCACATGAATAACAGAAAATGTAATTGAAAGAAAGAAAAAAAAAACACAGGGACCAGAAGGGGAGGACGCTTATATTATACGAGATTAAACTAGTAAGCCAGCTCCCGCCCTAGCGTGGAACACAAGTAAGACGCATGAGGCTACGTGAGCGCATTTGCAAATTGAAACATGTCACAAGCATTATGTGGTGAAATGACTTACAAATAGCCTTATAATGGCCGTGCTGCCACCGCCGTGAAATGGCGCACGGCGGCGCGCGCCGCGGCGAGGTTAGCGGCGTGCTAAATGAAAGCTGGGGCGTCGGGGGGGCTCCATCACATACGCCGCGGCGGGCCTGCCATGTTTGCCGCATTAGGCCGGCCTAATGGACTTTCAGAGGGAGGTTGGTGTGCGTTTGGGGGACTTGACGTCATGAACAATCGATGGAACGTTCCACATTTGTCAGGTAACGTGTCATTCTGTTAGGACGCTTGTGGGGCAGGTTGGAGGGAGCTAGCTTGCACTTAGGCCGCACACAACTTTACTGTTTGTTTCTTGTTATTAAATATAAAAAAAGACGCTAGTTTGATTATTTTTTTATTTCAAATTGAATTGATCTGAAAGCAAAATGCCGATCACGGTCACGCTTGAGTTACCCCCATATTATCGAATGATAATCGGCTATAATATTAGGTTTAAAGAGACAAGAGGGGCAGGCGTGCGCATTATACGGTGAAGCCAAGTGCAATGAACCTGCCGCCTCCGAAATAGGTTCTCATTAGCCGTCTTAAAAGGTTCTCATCACATCACAAAAAGGCCTATTCGGCTAAATTCCATCTCTGTTGTTCTTCCTCCTCTCTCCTCCCGATCCTCGGGTCATGGCAATAAAAGGAAATTAAATAAATTAATTAAAACTGTGCGGCCCAAATGAGCAGCACGGTGCTGCGGGGGCGAGCGTGGATCTTTTTACATACACGTGTGCCGGAGTCCATTAGCGTGGAGAAAAGATTTGCGCTAGCGCCTCAGGCCTGGGTACACGTTGAATTGATTAGGAATGCATTATTAATGCTGTCTGAGGGGTCGGCTCGCATAGCCGGATGCCTTGTACCCTCTCAAATGCGCTGCATATGGACAGGCAAGACGTATGACCTCGCTAGCCGCTGCGGTATACGCGCGCCATCACTTGCTAGCATAATTTGATGCATTGGATTAAAAGGTTTTCAGTTCCACGCCTATTCTAAATAAAAGGACATCATAGCATATTGATAGTGTAGAAAATAACAAAGATGAAGTTCCTACCCTACTGCCAAAAACAGATCACCCTTTTCGCAGCCAATTAAAATCAGCGCAGCTCTGCTTACCTCTCAGTCGAGTTTCGGATTATAGCCATCACTTGAAATTAGTTCTCTATCTTCACCTAGCTGCCAAGTCACGCACAGCAAAAAAAAACTTGGCGTAGGCGCAGATTTTATATAAATAATCGCAATGTTATGTAACTAAAGGGTCAAAGTGGACAACGGCTGGCATTTTCACAATTTCAGAAATAAGCAAAGAACAAAAGATTCCCAAAGTTTGTTAATTTCACACTTGATGAGTGGGCAGCCACTCCAGACACGCAACTATTTGTATGCACAGCTCTCTAAAGTCCATTTTCCATAATTGTAAACATTTTCTGTTGAAGATTTTATTGTTGGGCATCTAGAATGAAAGAATTCAACGTACGTCACATACGGAAATCCAAGCACTCTGTTAATGAGCTTCCACTGCAGAACAAAACAGCGCCAAAGGGCAAATGTGACAGAGGGCGAACGTGTGTAACGCCACAAAAGGAGCAGAACCAAAACAAAGCGGCTGCTACTCGACTTGGTGGTCAACTAACACGGCGGGGAATGCTAATCGCGCCGCTGACACAAGCACAAACAACAAATATTTACATCCCGGCCCCACTCCGCTACGGCTTCATCAACTGGCATCGCACCATGGCGACCGAACCCCCCATCCCTCCCCCCAACGCCCCCTCGGCTTGCTAAATGTCCGTCACCCAGAGGCTAGTTGGCACGGCGCTGACTGGGAGCGTTGCAGCAGATGGTGAGCTGCCGTCTGTGTGTCAGGCCACTAGCAGGACACCCAGCAGCCCCTCCGACTCCTCCTCCTCCTCCTCCAGCGTCACGCTGCCTAACCGGGTCACCTGCTGCCAGGCGTGAAAAAGCATCGCGTACACTCACACACACATTAGAAAGTGCAGCTGGTCTCAAAAATGCGGGAAGGATGTGGAATGCATTTTGAAATGATTAGAATGTAAAACCTGAAAATTTGAAAAAGCATCTCGCTCAATGGGATTTTTTACTGGTGAATACAAAATCATGGGGAGGATGGGAATTGGCTGGAAGTCAATCGGTTAATTATCGTTGGGGATTTTAGATATGTGACAAATACCAGAAGGAGCAGCACGACTTCCATTAAAATGAAGCAAAAACTGTTTTGCTGTACACTCCTTTTCTCATCAAGACACGGCTGCAATGAACTAAAAATAATAAACATGAAGAAAAATGCTCTTCCGCAGTCACACAATCATGAAATGAAATTGCATTACGGTGCAGGGCACGCGATGAGCTGCGCATCTGCTATCATTACACGCACGGATTGCGCTCCTCTACCTCGGCCACGCTCCGACTCGTCGGCAAACGTTTTTGACATTCACACGTAGACCCCCCACCCCCCCTCCCTCCACAAGCTTGCACCACGTTTGCTTTCTAGCATGGTCAGCAAGTCGATACGCTTACAAACTATACGGCGCGGCTCACATGTAAATATTACATGCTCGTTTGCGATAACCTTCGTCTGAACGCATGGCGGGGCGAGTCGCAATGGGTCAAGGAAGCAACGAATTATGCGGCTTACAGTTTATAAATAAACAATATTGAATGTACAGTATGCTGTCCGACAGGAGGCGAGTAAAAAAATGACATCCTTTGATTCAGCCACTATTCGCCTTGATTACAGCATTCATTTGCCTTGGCGTGTCACACGATTCATTTTCATCAAGATTCTCTTTCATTTTTGGGCCAATATCTGATTGATGTCGGGTTGTGTTGGACCAATCCCAAAAACATCCGAATGTGGTTATGGCCCAGACTGAAAAAAGTATGTCTCTCTTTCATAATTTGAGCCTGATGAATCCTGGCATTGTCATCTTTGCAATATGTCCGTTACGTCAAGGAAGGGGGGGAAAAAAAATCCATTCATGAGGACAAAAAAAACATGGTCCTCATTGAAGAAATTCAAGTGACATTTTTTTGGAAGCCTCACATAAACATTGTGGAACACAGCCAAAATGTAACACAAGCCCCCACAAGCTTAGCTAGCCAGCGCTGTGAAGAAGACTCCAAAGGTTTTTTTTTTTTGCGATTGTACCAGCCTGTCTGCCACACAGTTCTGAAGTTGTGGCTTTGAACAAATTAGCGATATAAACACACAAGTATAAAAAAAACGTATTATTCCTCTTTAATGTACTTTGGCGTGCCCTAATTAGCCGGTTAGTTTTGAAAGTTACAATCTGGGTCCAATTTTCTTTTGCTTTGTGTTGAGAGTGAAAATATGAGTTATTGTGAAGTGATGTCAAAGCACACAAATGTACTCATGTATAAGCTAACATTTAGCCTAGCTTCCTTTAAATCTACTTTTTCTTCTTTGCTGTGTATTACAGCAACATGACCGCCGCCCACAGGTCAGTCTTGGTACGGCAACTGATATCTGCTTCCGTATTAACCGTTAATCGTTCTGAGGTACCTTGAGAGGACGGCGCGACGTTGCTGAGAGCCACGGCGCACGTCAACCAAATCCAGACTGCGAGAGCCATGATGGATGGCGGTCGGTGAAGGGGGTGCGGCGGAAGGCGATGGGCGGGCTCAGCTTACACCCTCTCTGGGGGACAACCTAAAAGGGAAGAGACAACAGAATATGTCAGCGTTGTTGGTTTACAGCTCGGCGTGGCGTAGCCGCGACGCTCAGGTAGATTGATGGAGATGGAGGCGGCGGCGGCGTGCGGCCCGCCGCGGCGACAGCTGTCACCACGAGCGGTTCGTCACTCCGCTACGATTGGATGCTCGATTGAATCAGACATGCGACATATGTCGCGGGGCCATTAATGCGGCCATATTCAACATGTGCGCTATGAAAAATACTCATTGTGTGTGTCTGTGTGTGTGTGAGTCGGAAGTGCCGCAGGACTCGCACATCTCATTTGACTAATGAAATAAAGCACAATCTGGAACTTTAGCTCTTGATTTTTGACAGTAAAGCCCGCTCCGGCCCTCTGGGGGCTTAAAGAGCGTAAACAGTCGAGACGTGAGTGCCGAGACTCGCTCCTGCTGAGCTCGCCGCCACCGTCTGCGCCGCTCGTCTTTTCTGGATTGGACGGATTTCGGAGGAATGCTTTCATCCCCGCCAACCTCGATCCTGTTTATTTCATGGTCGCCACCGACATCTTTATAAATTGTTAATACAAGTATACTGTGTACATCAAGGGTGTCAAACTCATTTTTTTGGCGGGCCGCATTGTAGTCATAGCTTCTTTAAGACTGTCAACCCAAATAAATGTATGAGCACCTCATATTATATCCAGTAAAAGCTACAAAACAAACTGACAAATACCTCGTTTTCAAATCGGACGAGTAAAAACTGGTCAAATATTTAAAAAACAAAGATATTAAAAGTGAAGACAATTTGCAATTCTAGTAATAACGCGCAAATTTGATGCACAATTTGTCTTCGCGGAACTCAATAACTAAAATAGCCGACAGAAAAGACCTTCAATATTTTCGGGAATTAGCCGGTTTTATTTGGTTTCAAGTTGCCATGCGCTCAACGAGTCCCTTCATCATCCCTCATTTGGCTTTCCCTCCTCTTCCTCTTCCTCGCACCCCTCCTGGCGCTGACCTTCTCTGATATTTACCCATCTCCCCGGTGGCACTGCCCGGCCCAAAGCTGCGACCTGCTGGGTGTCGTCGGGCGGATTAGTGTGCCGGCGACGAGCACCGATGCAATGAAGAGGGCGAGGAAGGGGGAAAAAAACGGCAGACGGAAGCTGCATCTTTCCGAACGTACTCGACGTGTGTTCTGGCTTTAAATCAGGTGTTTGTGTCGGCGGTGAGGTTGACCAGCGGCCGAAAGAAAAGGACAAGCCCGGAGGGAGTGAAGACAAGAGGAAAAACAAGAGTAAAGAGACAGTAATAACTGGTAATAGATGTGCCCGAGGATGGCGGTCTCTGCAATTTAACGCTCAGAAATCGGCCGTACCCCGTCGAGCCAAGGCCCCTTGTTTCTTTTCCTCTCTTAAACTTTTGAGCTCTTAATAAGAAAAATCAGTCTTCCCCCCCCTCCCTTTGGTAACTGCTTCAGTCTGTACCTTTGGACAATAGCTCTCCTGTGGCCTCAGTAGATGAGGAGAGTAGGGAGGGAGGTCATAATGACAGCGATGGAGGGAAAAGTGCGAGGTGGAAAAATGGTTTCTATTTTGTGACCCAAAAAAGCAGGAAAGTGAGCAAGGTGCGCTTTTAATGTAGTAGGAAGGAATGACGGATTGCGGGAAATAACGGTGCGACAGGATGAGGAAAGCAGAGAAAAGGAGGGCAAGCCCAGTTAATAGCAAACGCAAGAAAGCCAGCAACAAATGAGCTCAGGAAGTGTTTTTCTCGGACAAATGAACCGGGGGAGATTTGTTTCGGTGAAAAGCATTCTGGAAAAATGTTTTCTTCTGGCGGAAAATACCATTTTAGTGCACTTTAAACTGGGTTTGAAAATTGAATCGACTAAATGATTTTTTATATTTTATTTTATAGGAAATTATAATATAATTATATAAATAATGATATAATATGAAATATAATTATATGAATATTTTATCAATCAAATGATTTACTTTATTGTATAGGAAAAACAAGTCTCAAAGGAGATTAAAAAAAGCAGCCTACGTCTGTGTGCATCTGTACCAACTTCCAATGTAGCGAGATACAATGAGCCCGAGGCCGCACACTGACCTTTGGCCCCAGAATGCATGCGGCGCTATTTTAATAGAGCAGAAAACACGACGTCCCCACGAGAGCACTGGCCGCAAGATGAGCGATTTCACGCCGCCATCGGGAACGTTCGCAGGCGAGGAGACGGAAAGTGTCAGTGGCATCGGCGACCGGCCGGCGTTATCTTTTTTCCCGCCGCCCGCCCGCCCGCCAGCCGCTCTTCATTTGCGGGTGGCCTTGATCCAAAGCAAATAGCCTCATTATCCTCTTGCGCTGGATCATTTTGATAATCACCGCGATCATTAAGATCAGTTTGCTTTCCATCCAGAACAGGGTGTCTCTTAATGCAGGGCGGCTGACGAGGGCCATTTTCCCATCACACAAAAAAAGAAGAAGCTTTTCGGAACATTACCCGACGCGAATGGAAAAGGAACAAAGGGCTCGCGTCGAAGCGTTTTGCTGAACAATGAGGAAAAGCTGGTGAAGTTCGGCTTGGGGTCTTTGAGCTACGGAGAGACGGACGGACACGCTGCGTGGACAAAAGCAAACGACGCTAGGCGCTAAAAAAAAGAAATCAAGAGTGTGTCAGTCATTTCTCCTGCGCACTGCTGCTGATTGCAGTTTGGGTTTCACAACTTAGGGGTGCCAAAGACGTCGCGCACACAAAGCCTGCCAGCATCTCAACACATTTCAAGACCAGCTCTGTCTCGGCGTGAACGAAGACCGGAGGGAGGCAAAGTGGCAAGTGGAACGAAAACGTGGAAACGCATTTGTTTAGGAAATAGACGACAGATTAGCCCGGCGGTCACCCCGAATGTTTCCATCACGTCTTTTCCATTTCCTGTTTGTGCCGAAGCTGACAGAAAAAAGGGAGGCAATGATTTGGTTCCTAGCAACAGGCGGCGAGCAAACGGCACAATCACTTTTTCCTTACAAATCACAGAGCGGTGCCGCGTGAAATATTAGTAATCACGGCGAAAAATAATCCGGCGATTCGGACGCAAATTAGAATAAATCAAGACGGAGACACAATTCTCTTTTTTTATTTTCAGACACGGCGACGATTATCTCAGTTTGATGGGACCGCTGAGGATGACAGAAGAGGTACACGTCGCCGAGGGGGCTTTAATTCTGCCCGTGACGCATCGCTGCTGAAACTTTGTCACAATTTGTACTCAACCCCGAGCCCCACCCCCTTCCACCGACCCGCCTTTGGACTACAGGGAGCAATACAAGGAGGTGGTGCAATAAAAGCAGAAAGGAAAGCATTAATTACACCTTAGCCATAAAACTAATCACTTTCTTAAACGGATATAATCGTCTGAGTGATGCGGTAATCCTCATCACCCCTCCAAGCGAGGCCATCCGGTCTCGTCGAGTGTCGGCTGTCAAAAAGTTGACGTCTGACGCCAATTTGATTTAATGGTTTCATAAACTCCGCCAAGAAAATCCAATTATCATCGGCCTTTGTTTTGGTCGATGGCAGGCGGCGGTTAGCAGGAGGATAAAAGTTTGCCTGTCATCCTACTTTTGACATTAGAGAGAAGAATGCAGAATTTATTGGCACAACAGACGCAAGGATTATTTGGACCACAACACGAACATGCAAATTAATATGGTGCCGGATTAAACATTTACCGTGAGTCCCTGTAAAGTGAAAGAAATATAAGCAAACCTGCAAAAAGTTGTAGTAAATAGAAGGAAGCTTTGACTAACATCATACATAAAAAAAAATAAAATGTATCAGCTTAATATGAGCAGCTAGCTACCAGCTAGCAAGCTAGCTAACAGGGCATACCAAGCTGGCAAATTGGATGCGCTATGGTAGAAATTATTTAGTGAGCGAGGGAGGCTCATGCCAGACCACAAAGTGTGTCACTGAGCACGGATTAAGGTGAAGAAAAAAAAAAAAATCAGAAAATGGAAAAGAAACAAATCTCAGAATTCACTTTGCAAAGTCTTTAAAAAATCTGGTATTAAAAAAAGCATGCTGGTATCTAACTGTGAATGTGTTTTAATGTTTTAATAAGCTCTACCAAGAAAACGATCACACTTCCGACGGCGTTTTCCCCACCTTAGTCCGGAAGGCCACGTAGTTTTGATTCAGGGAATCTTTTAGTCCTTGCAACCGAACTTTAATGCAGCTTCTGCTTCTGGGACCTGAAACGTTTCTGCTGCTAAAATTACCCCCTGGTTTTGTAGGCTTATTTTGATCTCCTAAAGTTCCAAGGCCATTATAGTTCAGCTACAAAATAAAACTACCAAATTAGCAGCGCTTATCGTAAGATGGGCCAAAGCATTGGAGTCAAAGTTGTATGCACCCTTAAACTTGAAAATAGGAAGCTCATTTTAAGCATTATTGTGTAACCCCTCCCCTTTTCGAATCCTCCATCTGTACAGTGGACATCTGCAGTAGAAAGCCTGAATCAATACCACCGCATAGAATATGATAGCATCTCGTATAAAGCAGCACCCTCCTGTCCCCCCCCCCCCCGCCTTTTTTCTGTTATCTTCCCGTTGGGTCCATATCTCTCATCTCCCAAATCCTTTTCGATGACGCTATCGCTAGCAAAGGCAACATAATAGCATTAGATATCGTTGCTTCAAAACAAACCGATTCTTTTACATTTGCATTGACACTCGGCGGCGAGAACCAATCGCCTGGACGGATAATGCTGCTCATCTGGCAAGTTCGAGGGGGGTCAGACCATCCTAACACGTCTCCGTTTTACTCGAATGTGTTAGTCAAGGCTGTTTATATAATGACACCATCAAGCTGGGCCCCGTGTAGACGGAACATCCGAGCTCTTGTAATGGCCCGCGTATGAGGACTCGTGTGTTTGATTACTGAGTCGTGAGCGGCGAGGAGAGGCTGCGGCGTCGACCGGGAATATAAGACTCCCTCCGAGTCGGCGATCTGGCAGCGGCGTGAGGCAGCGAGGAGTGAAAGAACAGACAGACTTCAATGAACGAGGGCTTTAAAGGCTTGTAAAGGGTTGAATACTGATTGGGCAAATTACATCGCTGGAGGCCATTTTGTTGTGATTTGAGATCCTGAACTTAAGTAACTCACAGTAAGCAGCAGTTTGTCAGGTAGAATTAGTCATTGTTGAAAACAAAATTGTCAGTTGGAGTTTACTGACAAATAAAAGACAAAAACAAGACTTGCACCTTGTGTTAGCCAAATAGCTTTGATTTAGAGTCCGCTAACAATGCTAACATAAGACAACAAGGTAATTGTTAGCTTGTTGTCTTATATTAGCATTAGCATCGGCATGCTGTTGTACCACTTTAAGCAACTCAAATTTGAACACAAAAGGTGGAGCAACACGTAGACTCACAACACTCGCAGAAATAGAAATATTCTGCTACGAAATACAACAATCGGTGAAATCCCTTGTTTTTGCCACGTACTAACACTCCATGCATATTTGAATCTTTTTTTTTTAAGCTGCGGCAATAGGGAATAAAAGACGAGTCGGCTATCCGACAGCAGAATGAGGGGGCGAGATGGTGGGGGGGGAACGGAGCGACTTTAATGGACGTGTGCTTTAAGGGAATGTAAATGAGACAAGGGAATGTGGAGAGCTGTGTGAGGATATCAAACAGGACTGGTGAGGTTGTCAAAGAGGTAAACGCGAAAGGGAAAGAGGAGGAGAAGAGAGACCTCTCACTTTATTCAACGGAGAGACACACACGCACCCGCACGCGCACGCACGCTCGAGTCGACAACCGATTCGTCACTTTGAAAAAACAAGGAGCCAATAAGATCGTATGGATGACATACTGCACTGCTGCGTACGTTGTCGTTTTGTTCAGGAATGCAATCATATGAACATGCCAAGTAACTATTAAATAAGAGTAGCCTCTCCAACTTTAATGGTGAGATAAATAGAAGCTTTCTCCTTACGTTACGGCGCGCTAACTTTATTAAGGTTTAAGCTTGAATTAAAGCCACTTTACAAGGTGAACTTTCTACACATTCCATTAACCTTCGCAAAGAAGTTTGCGGAGAGAGCAACCGAGCGGCCATCCACGGTGAATTGGTCCAAATTCAATTGGGCACAATAAAAGAAGACCAGATGTTGAAGTTTACGGCTTTTGTGTCGACTTGGGGTGGAAATCGTATTTCCTGCATCGAGCAGAATTCCGGCAAAAGCGTCAGTGTGAATTTCTTTTGTCACTTTCGGGGTGACAAATTGGATCTTCAGGCGAACACGCACACAGGTTGTCAGGTTTGCAAAGCGCGTGAATATTCCGTAGTGGCAGCGGCGGCAGTCGGTCAGATTGTTTTCTCTATATGGCTCGGCCTTCTCCGGCGCGGTCCTGTGATCTCTCGTGGCAAGCGCCGACCTTGTCAGCGCTTATTACGTCTGCCGGGACAGGAGGCGGCGAGCGTCACCCATCAACGCTCGGCCCCGTGACGCCCCGCCGGGAAGTGACCTCGGCGGTCCACCTGCGCTATCACACTAACGCCTGCTGTAGAGTTGATATCATAGAGGTTGGAATGATGGACATATATTTCCAACAAATTGGAAGTTCCAAAGCAGTCAGGGTCAAATTAGACACGGGTGAATTATCAGTCTTCCTGCGTCGTCAATGTCGTCGGCCTCGCAAATCGATAGAGGCAAATGAATAATTCACCCTAACTGTGAGGGCTAAACAACAAGAGTGAGTGATAACTTACAAGACGGCGAGCCAGCGACGATAGCGTGATTATGCTAATGTTATAAAATTGAACTCCGCCTTCGCTACGGTCGGATCGCGGCTCCCGCGTTATCCGCCGGCTGTGACTGGCAGGTTCTGCTTGATCCGATCCTTATAACCTCCCCCGAGGCAAAAGCACAAGGGATTGTTTTGATCATTTGAGTCGCACCCCACACCCCATTCATCCCCACGGGACACATTTTTACCAAACGGTAAGCAAGGTTTCGCAAAGACTACTCGACCCATTTCTGTGATATTTCATTAAAAAGGGAGAATCTGTTGAATTTGTCGCTCCAGCCACATTACAGCAGTGAAACGGAATATAACATGTTTTCATAGCAGGGGCCCTAACATAGAACCCTGTGGAACACCACACTTTATTTTTTTTGCCAATTTAGTGAAATATAAAGACTTTAACATACTTATAAGACATTTTAGAGAAATTAATTTTCATTATCCAATTTCAATCTCAATGGAAAGGTTTTTATCGTTTTTATCGGGACATAGACTAAATTATTGTTGTGTGGATTCACGACAATTTCTACTGCCTCAGCTGGCTACACAACTTTTATGCATTTTTTCCCCCTCTGTCCTTCAGTGCCAGATTAGCTAAAGAACGAAGCGCATTGCCTTGAATGTTATCGGTGACTTTTAATGCCAACTTTACGGCAGCCCATCCATAGATCACTTTCCATTAAAAAGGGTCTCAATAGAGTTAAACCCCTTTGCAGATAACGCGTGTTCACTCCTAACTGGCCAAGATAAAAGGTGATTAAATGAAATGGATTCATAATTGTTGAGTCACCTTTGGGAATCGCTCGTAAACTAAAGACAAGCTGTAACTGAGTGTGTGTGTGTGTGTGTGTGTGTTCAGGAAATGAACACATGATGGTGAGTTGATTGTCACCGACACACACACGCGTTCTCATATGCACACAGAGCAGCCCACAGGGGTGCCACATGTGATGTTGACCCACTTTAGATGTGTGGCACAAAGTAGAGCAGGGATCCAGAACATAAAAAAGAGAGAGTGACATTTAAAAATAGGCTGGGGTTTCTTTTCATCCCTTCCACATGCCGTACAATGGAAGTATCCATCTTTTGTGTCATTGAGAACTTCATCTCATTATTCTGTCACATCTTCAGCGGGCCACTTGGACAGCAGCTGAAGGGACATCATTTCAAGTTATTTGTCAGGTAGACTCCACCTCAGGTATCACAAAATAATCTACAATATCGGAATCGAACGCGCCCTTTGTGTCGGCGCCACTCCCTTCACGCTTGCATGTAAATGACCCACACGGGTGTAGTCGAGTTTGCACTCGTAACTCCGGCTCGGGCAGCTTCCAGCCTTTAATGTGTGCGTACATAAATTAGGCCGACGACGAGTGCACTGGGGCTTATCAAGGCGGCGTACTCCACCCACCCCCCAACAAGACAGGCCTTGCCTGTAAAGATCCTAATTTAGGGCCATTTTCGAAGGCAACCCAACTTTCCGTGGCTCCTTTGAAGCTCGGCGTCCGTCTGCTGTTATTCACGAGGTTTGATTACACGCGGCGTGTTAAGATGTTTTGCGGAGATGCACACATTGTAGATAATGCAGTCGGGGGCACCGCAACTCCATTTGTGACAAAGAAGGCTTGTTGATACTATTTATTTTTGGATTCTGGTTTCTACATCAGAAAAAGAACACAAATTCAAAGTGCCTCGGAGTAACTTTTGTCACAAAGCGTCGTTTCATAAATAAAACAAGGGAATGTGAAGCATTGTGCAACGGTGTGCCTTTTGTGATGTATCCAATCGGATGGTAGTGACCCCAATCTGCCTGCCAAGGTTACCCGGCTCCGGGATGGGCCGAGTGGTCATCGGGAGATCCTGACACAGCAGGCCCGGCTGCCACGTCCCAATTTCCAAAACGCGCCTGTCACTCGCCTACCTCCGCCCTCATCTACCTCGGTCAAGCACGCACATATGCGACGAGACGAGAGATGAAGGTGCGCCGACTTTGGCCTACATACAGCGGTGGATGTGCTTCGTGGTAGCGGCCTTCAAGCTCGGAAGGTAAAATAACTGCCAAGGCTGAAATATTTGGAATCCTCCAAACTCGACTGGCATTTGTAAAAATATATATTTTCACATCAGAGCCTCGGGCCAGGCATATATAAAACAGATGTCTCCTGTCATTCAACCATATATCAGTCGATTAGCAATAGCATTGTCCTCATGATGGTTACAAGGAGCTCAATTTCACACGGGAGGCCCTGAGTCAAAGTTTGAACGAGAGGAGTCAAAATGATTCGATTGAACAATAAGTACAGCAGTAATTGATATCTTACAAAATCCAAATTGGTGCATGATCTCAGAAAAAAATATAACGTTTCGTCCTTGGAGGAGGTAATTACTACAATACATCATGCAAGGGCAAGTCTCTCCTTTGTCTTCATCTCTTGCTAATGCTGCTCCTGTTCTGTAATTTTTTTTCGGATGGTAAATCAGCACAAGTGCACACTTGAGTGCCGTTAGGTCCCACGAGTCGGGGCGCTCGGATTATCAAAGGGGAGCTCGAGCCGGGTGGTTGGAGGTTTCGGGTTAGTCAGGCAGGAACAGGTGGGACTTTCCACTGCTTGCTTCTGTTAATTACCAAAGCCAAACGCCGAGCCAGGTGAACAGCCATCGGCGCCTGGAGAGGATCCAGAGGGTCCGCCTGACCAAAGTCGCTTGACTTGGGGAACACACGCTAGAGAACACAAGCCTTGCCGACAACACGAGCTTTTTGTCAGCGTCCAAGGAGAAATGATTGTTTTAATTGGGGCCAAGATAAAAAGCGTTTGACGGCATATGAAAAAAAAAAAGACTACAAACGACTGACAAGATTGGACGGATTCAACAACAGAGCTCCATCAATCAATGCTTTAAAATGTTTACAAGCGGACTTACAAGCACGCCAACTAACGGCTTACGATAACGGCTAGTTACGAGCTGTGAGCTTCTTCCAACCGCGCAGGGAGCAAAAGTGTAGATTATTTTCAACACAATTTAAAACCATTCTCTAGATGACTCGATTATAAAATTATTAAACTATTTACAGTATTATTTTTTTTATAAAGGACCATTTTCATGTGAAGACATTTTGAAAATTGAAAATATCACTCACTATATTAGCTATATTGGCATCAGCGATTTTCTAACAAGTGTCGTCTAATTTCTGATAACACAATTGGTGTTGGCTCATTATTGGATTTAATGATCTGGTGATAACATTACACTTTGTATTGCTGCCTTTGCTCCCCGCCGCCATTTTGTGGTCCGGCTGCCGCTGTTATGACAGTTAACGGCGAATGGGCTAGCTTCAGCTAGCAACATGATTCTATTTCCTTCCAAATGAGCCCACAGCTTTGCCCTACATGGTTTTCAACAAACCATTATGTGTTATCAGTTGTACGTACAATGACAATACTTCCACAAAAGCTACAGCTCTCTTTTTACAAGCAGACTATTTTTTCAAACAGTTTCCAATGAGTGGGCATTCATCTGCCGTTCGGTCTCCTCGTCTCTGGAGAGCCGAGTACACGGACACAGCGGTGGTCTCTGCGGATCCTCCCGTTTCAAGTGACCTTTCTCCGCCTTTATCCGGCGAGTCTCCGGCGTCTGGTCACTCTGAATCGCTCGGCCCGATCGGCCATTGTTCGCTTAAAAAAAGGTCGCTAGACGAATGCATAAAAAAAAGTGGAAGGACCCCACAAGACCTCACGGTTGGAAGAATAGACAGTCCGAGCTCACATTCCACCAAATAAGTTCTTTTTTTATATCCATATTTGGTCTTTAGATCTCCGACTCAATAATGGCAAAATGTTTCGAAAATACGCTGGTGGGAGGCGGGCAAATGAGATCACGAGCGCGTATGATCCCCTTAAAAGCAGGACTAAATTATTCAGGTGAGTTTTTGCTGCGAAATTCCCCACTCTGAAAACCACACAGGAACCTCTCTGGCACTCTCCGCAGGGGGGGAGGGGGGTGGGGGGGGGTACGACAGATTTACAATGCAAATCAGCTCTCACTGACTTGCAACACTTCGTCGTGGAGCGAAACAGCCTTAAAGACAAGCAAACACATGCAAATGAGCTGATTAGCCCAATATGCAAATGGTATTATTATTCATAGACACCATTAATATGTTAATTGACACTGCAGTTGCGCGCCTCGCATTAATTATATATATTATATATTAAGCGCGTAATAATCTGAACCAGTGGATCCAGATGAAAAGATAAAGACGACAATTAGATACCATTAGTCAGGATTCATTTCGGGTTGCCATTGATGTGTCAAATGCGGCTCGCTGATCCTTTTGTGAGCAGAGACAGTCAGTTATGAAAAATTAAAAAAAAAAAGTAAAAAGAGGCGGCAGTGTGTTGCAAAGGGTGAGCGGTGAAGTGGGTGGGGGTGGGGGGGAGTGCTCGTTGTCGGCATTCTCATCTGTCTGCCTGCCGGCCCCGCATGACCCGAGCCACTCTCACGTTGCCGCCTCCGATCGATAGTTGGCCTCTGACTCGGGGCCGACTCACCGAGCCCTCCCAGGAGCGTCTGGCCGTGGTGTTTTGGCAGGACCAGGGTCTACACGTGTGTGTGTGTGTGTGTGTCTGCGAGGCAGGATTTGGCAAAGCTGCTGCGTGTTGCGTCTCGTGCGTCTGCCAACTTCATTGTCAGCCGCCCCCTTTTCCCCGACGCCACCCACCACGTCCCCTCAAGTGATGGCAGTAAAAAAAACAGATTGATTGCTCCCCCTCCCACGCACAAACAATTAACAAGACAGCGCTCAATTAGATGCCCGCAGGAGACCCCTTCAGACCCGCCTTCGCCTTGACCCACTGCTAACCCGCAAAGTTCCGAGGTGTGAAAAACGACGGGAGGAAGTGAGATAAAGGTAGGAAGGTGTCGGGGTTTCTCGCTGTTTCCGTGGTGTCTTCCAAAGTGAGATTATCCCTAATGAAGGCGACGGGAGGAAGTTTCATTATCGCCCCGCGCCGCCCCGCAGATTGTCACACCGTGTCGACGTTTTGGAAGCAAAGGAATTTCATAGAAAACATGCACGAACTAACTCACTAGTAATGGGACATTATGATTTCCTAAGAATCCACTGTCACCATACTTGTTTTATTAAAAGTACTCCAGTGGCAATCGACCTTGCAATTTTAGATTCTCCAAATTCATTCGAAAGTGACAAAGTGTCGTGATTAAATGAACCAGTTTAGCGTTGGAAGCGGGAGAAGATGGCGGCGGCCCAGGATGCGACGTGGGAAGGGCTGGAGGACACGCGCTAACCGCTGTGACTGACAGCTCTGTTAATTCCGACGTGATGAATATTGCAAGACTCCTCCGCGTGCCTCGCTAATGTAAAACAGTCGGGGTGAGGGAAGGCGAGCGCCAATCCCACATGACTCACAAACACACACACGGCGACTCGAGACCGTCTCTGTGGAAACTCTCCCAACTTTCACGCCCTTAGCGAGGAGGGGGGGTATGACTTGGTGACACACAGAAGGAAGTCACAGGAGAATAGCGACTGTCACAACCGCCGCCCTCCCCTTCCATGCGAGATCAGCAGAGGGGAAAGAGGACAAGCTCGGCAAGTGAGACTTTTTTCCGGTGAAGGTTGACCTTAAAAAGCTTCCCAGCGCCACATAACGCCGTAACACTCAACCTTGTGAATATTTCATCACGCCTTGAGCGACTTGTCGAATATAGCAGGTCGGCCATGCCGCCGCCGCCGTACTTGCTGAAGAAATTTTTCTGTAGTAGCGAGGCCCCGAATGGTATTAATGGAAATCCCCAAGTTGGGATGCGGAGTAGAGGCCCCGCGGATTGTAACGTAGCGCGGGTGAGGGGGGTTGGATTGTTTGGATTGTGATTACTAAAAGCATTTAAATCCACCCTCCTTCCCTCTGGCGCTTATCTGATCAGCGCAGCAAAGCAAGCTAGCCCCTCGGCGTCGGGATTTAATATCAAACCCGGGACATAAGCCGTGTTCAATTGCCATGACAAGAACAAACATCGGCGGCGGTGGCGGCGGCACGCTACGGAGCAGGCAAGCTCTTATGCGGTAGACGTGGTCATGCATCCGAGGAGGCGAGAACATCAACTCTGGATCCACCGATACCACTACTCAGGCTTGAATACTCGTAGAGAGTGCCGATACCTTATTACCTTTAGTACCGATACTAACATTGAGATTCAACCCCAGAATCTAAAGTAAAAGTCCCTCAAAGTATGACAATGTTAGATCGTAATAATAATAGAACAAAGACGAAAAAAAAATCCAGGTAAGGACGCAAGTGCCCCGCGGCGTCGACATCACCTTCTACGTAAGAGAACAGGAGGCACGCACACAGACGACACACACTCTTCACAGCGTTGCGTGAGGCGCGGCTGCAACAAAGAGTCAGCACAAGACGACCCGCCGAGAGAGAAAGTGTGTGAGAGTAATCGCTCACGTGTACAATAGTTGGACGCGTGTGCTCGCACCACTGACACCAGGTGTTTTCTTCTTTGCCGCCAGACTGGCAGATAATTAGAAACGTTTGCCCTCACCGGAGCGGTGCGATAAGAATTTCCTTTCTCTCTCTGGTTTCATTAAAAGACGCACACAGGCTCGCGCACCCTCGAAATCTATCATCTATCTCGGCCTCAGACGTTATGACTGATGCCCTCAAAGGCTGAAATCACAATCAATGTCGGTGCGGCTGGCTGCGGGAGCAACTATCAAATCCTCGATTTTTTACTTATTTAGCTCGGAATTGGTTTATTTTAATGTTCCCGAACTCACTCGGTAGTAAGATTGGCGAGGTCCGTTGACACAAATTTGGGTGGACAATTGTATCATAACAAACGACTGTAACTAAAAGTCGGCCATTTTGATTTGAAAGAATCGGTCCCCGCCTGTTTAATTCGGCAAACACACACATGAATTGCAATCAAGCGCGTTGGTCAAAATAAAGCCACTTAATGTCGGAGAACTGCTCTCAATAATTTGATCTTTTCTATTTCTTGTCAATAGATTTTAAAGTGCTCCGTTCTGAAGCTGATCGCTCTTTAAAAACGGAAGCGCCCTTGTTTAACTTGGCTTCCACGACTCTCGCCTCTTTGCTCGGCGGGCCAGGCCCCGTTTCAACATTTCTGAGCACTGTCCTGGGAGACATAAAGCCAATGAGAAAGCAAGGGCACAGGGGGGGGAGGTGGTGTGGGGGGGTAGAAGCTGCTACTGTGCTAACGCTGCTGTGAGGTTCAGTAGAAGACTGACGGAGGTTTTTCTTTTTAAATACAGCAAAGGAATGACGGATGGCACTTCGGGAAGGAAAGTTTTCCCGATCGAGACATTTGCAACCTTAAGTGTACAGGGAATATTGCAAGAAAAAAAATACTGAAATGAATCCTCGTTCTAACTCATCCTGGTAAAATTCATTACAGCTTCTTCTTCCCCGCCCTCAATTTCTTCCATTTGTCTCCATTTTATCTTCGGGCTTGGCCCATTTTCGAGTTGTATTGGCAGGCTGATCAAACACTTGCAGCTGCACCTTTTTCCTCTTGTTAAATCCTCCACAAGCAAAAAGAAGAACTCTTGGCCGCCCTTGCCACAGAGCCTTGAGGCGAGCGGAGAAGAAGCGGTGCAACATTAGCCCCGCCCCCTTCCCACCCCTGCTGCACCTGTGCATGTTTGAGCAGATCACTTTGGAGCAGGGTGCTTCCAAAAACCCCAGGGGACATTGTTTCCGTAATACAACACCCAAAATATTACACCATTCTAATGCAATATAATAAAAACACAATATAAGTGCTCTTTTCCCACCTTTGCCACGAGTTGCTAGGCAGAATTGATTTCCCGATTGACTCTGTAGTAGTGAGTATTAAAATTCACTTTTCCCCGTTAAAAAACGATTCTTGAAAGCTTCTTATTGACTTAAACACTAACAGTTTCACTGCGGGGCCAAAATAAATTTGCCCGATTGTTACCAGCACTCTTGACTGTTCATGAACATAATCAAATAAAGCAATAATCATCCAGAAATGTAGCTGTTGGAGAGAACCGGCTGGGACCGGACGCCAAGTGCGTCATGGATAAAAGCGAGCAACTGTTTTCACACGCAGCTGTCCGTTGGTCTGTCCAAACCAGACAACACACAGTCAACATCTTGTACAAACCGGATGATTCCATTTTTTTTTTCTTTTCTCCTCGCTAATGTTTAAGGAAAATGCTCCATCACATCTGTTGCCTTCTCTCGCCGCCAATGTGGTGATCATGACACGGGCGATGGTGCCAATTGCGTTTTGGGCGTTTCTACGGCAACACTCGCTGTGTTACAGTTTGCTGTCAGTGTGTGTGTGTGTGTGTGTACTGTAAAAGGCGCAGAGACCAATGTGCTAAATCTGTGTTTCTCAAACTTTTTTGACACTAAGTGCTCCTGGAGAAATACTTGAACAGCTTTAATGTCAGTCATGACTGACATTAAAATTCAATAGCTTAGTGTTCATTAAACACATATCAAAAAGGTTTTAGTCCTAAAGTCCTCGTCTTCTGAATTATTGCACGCCCACTGAAAAGTTGCAAGTATCCAAAAAGGAGGCGGCCATTTTGGGTGGGTTCCAAGAATAGTCGGGATCGCACTGGGACGAGTTGCCCGAACGAGTCGTAAATGCGAGCGGGTATTCGAGACAGATGGGCAACACGGAACAGCTAAGCTTTTCTAAAATGGGAACATGCCATCAAAGTTTGACGATCATTTCGAGTATACGCCGTGAAAAAGCGGCAAAGGCTCGTTCATCACAGCTTAAACATTTCTTTGTTATGTTAAAAGTGAAAATGCTCCGTCGGCCATGTTGTTTTTACGCATTCATCAGAGCTCCTGTCGTCTGTTGCCGCACGAAGCCGATGGTGAAGCGGCAGGACTGCACCCCGGGAGGCGGGACTCCTCGGGGGAATGCAATCTGCATGGTGACAAGCTGCTGTCCTGATCAATAGGGCCCATTATTGATCACCGGTGATCAATGTCTCCTCTTGTCTGTATCATCATGGCGATGAATGGGATTATCGAGCTCCACGCTTCCCATTATCGTTCACAGACTCTCGTACATGCTGCGTTTTTAAAATCACGCTGTAAAGCGACCTAATGACATGCGCGTATGAAACCGATCAAATTCCAATATTTTGAAATTCAAATTAATCTCAGCGGAATATGTTTTGACCGACTGTAAAGTCAAATTACAGTGTAAAGTCAGCGTGAGGGAAATTCTGGAGACGAGAGGAGAGAGGATGAGAGAGACGGCGTCACAGTGGGGAGCTTGATGAGAAAAGACAAAAAGGAGGAGGAAAACGGGCCAAGAGGTGAGAGGATCGGGCTCTTACGAGTAATTTGCTTAACCAAAGTGACAGACGGTCGCAAACGAGCGTGTTCGGCGGGAAATAGTCCGAAAATTGGCGGGCTGGGAAAAATCGAGGCAATAACCAAACTTCCGTCACTTTTTATGACTCGTTAAGTCGTTCGGGTCGTGGGCAAGCTTGAGTCTGTCTCAGATGGCTGAGGGAGACTTTGAAAGGCGGAGCCTGGTGTGGTGAGTGACGTGGGTGTCAATGAATAAAAATGTATTCTACCTTCCAACTTGGGGCCCAAACGCTTAAGCGTTTTAAAAATACGAAAGTCACAATGACGCAAGAGGTCGAAGTTGGAGTGGGGTGGGGGGGTGAATAAAAAAAAAAAAAAACGGGCCTTAATCAAAATGTTTTTCAATTAACTCCACAATGAGGCCGGCGCTCGTTAGCCGCGGCACACACAAGCGATGACATTGCGAGTCGTGCAAAGCTTGTCATTAATATAATGATGACAGATTAGCGCTCCTGTGGGACGAGCTCCGTGACAGCTGGGCCCGCTGTGACATCACCTCGGCGAGGGCGGGGCGGGGCCGCGGCGGCCTTCGTCGTCGGTCTGTTTAACTTGAACAACAAAAGGGGGAGAAGAAACAAACTGGCCGTTCCCCTCATGCCCCTGAGTTGGCTGGCGTTGCAGCATTGTGCAGTTTGTTATCTCACACGCAATCAATCACTCGGGCAGCGGAGCACGTGCTCGCACACACACATACACACACACGCGCGCGCACCCTCCTGCAGGAGTCTGACTCTCTTATACACTGTTGTCATGGCAACCCCATTAAGGGAGCCACTCCAGGCTGCAACTCTGGTGAAAATCAGCCTCTTCCTCTCTCTCTCTCTCTATCCACTGACACACCTTCTTTTTCTTTCACCCATTTCTTTGTCTCCCTCCATTCCTCACCCCTTGTAGATTTTCTGCTCTTCTTTGCAGCATCCTTGGCATAAACCCGTCTGCCCACGGCTCTCCATTACTCGGCTACCTGTTCATCTTCTCACCTCTTTACCCTTTATCATGCTTATATCTGTGACTTGCGAGCTCCACGCCCGCCTCGCTCGCTGGCTCAGGCCGTCACCATCCTTCTCCAGCCGTCTGTCCTTCCATTCGGCAAGACGGAGAATCCACCTTTTCCGCCGCCCTGTCTTCTCCCAATTAATGGGGAGCTTTACAAGGGGGATCAGTCAGAGGGCAGCCTTTGGAGGACAGCTTTAATAAGGGCTCTGTGTTTTTCATACTCCCGTTTCTTTCGTGACAACATGCTTTGCCATTTAAGAAGCGGTGGTGGTGGTGGTGGGGGGGGGTTACGAGGCAGGCCGGCCCCCAAAATTATAAACACAAGCTAATAAAGGCAAGCTAATGTTGGATGACTATACTGAACTCAGACAAACCTTTTAATAACCTCATTAATCAATGTGGAGTTTGAGACGGGCCCCTAATGGCTAATCGGTTAGCAGAGTCAGACACATCCAGTAGTATTTCATCAATAAGGGTGCAAGTTGTTTTAGCCGCTAAAGGACAGAACGAACCTTATATGTTTATTAAAGTATTATCCAATGGGGTCAAAGGTCGCAGCGATAATTTTGTCCATGGAACGGATTATTCGGGCATAAAGGTTGAAATTCCTTCATTCATGTTTTATTTCCTGTCGCTATCTTATCCAGCCGACGGTTGTTATACTTGGAGAGTTTATGATATTGACAAAGCATCGTCAGGTTGATTTACAAAGCATCGACCGCCGCGGGAAGGAAACAAGTTGTCGCTCGCCGCCGTTACCGTCCGCAACGACGTGAGACAATGAGTGCGATTGTGTTGAGAAAGAGAGCGTTTTGCATTCGAAGACACTTCTGTGTGTGATTGACACAAAGGCACCGGCGTTATGTGGGAGGAAAACAGAAACACAAAGCCGAAGCGGAGAAAAGACAAGCTGTTAAGAGGAGTACGCAACGCGGCGTTATCGACCCACATTGAGGCACGTGGGCCATGTGATGTCTTAAGATGGGTACACAAAAAAGGATTTTTTTTTTAACAACTTCACCGATTTTTTTTCTTTCTTTCAATATGAGTGACGGCCGACGATTCCCATGCTAATTAGACTTAAAGGTCCCACAACCCGTCGAGCTTTGTACCCGCTCCTCCGCCAAGGCTCGACCCCGCCCACTCTGATCCACTTCAAGCCCACTTGATGAGCGAGATAACTCGGCGTGGTAGCGAGCGCGTATAGGAGATCCCCCCCCACGAGAAATAATCAGGAGCTACAATGGCCGTACGCGAGGCTCCGAGTTGGCGGGCGGCCTCCGTGATGAGAGGAGCGCCGGGCGGAGATAAAGGCAGAGAGGGGAAGGCTCAATGAAAGACAAGATTGACAGAGGGGAGAAGATGAGGGAGGGTTTTCATTAAGCGAGAGAAGGATAGGGAGTTATAACGAAGGGATGAGAGTGGCGAGGGGGCCCCCGGATGTGTATCATGGCTTCCTGTGAGAGATCCAACCTTCACCTCGCTTCAGAGGCCACCATACGACTCATCATCAGCGTGTCGTTAGCATGCGCGCTAGTTTGCACGACCTCCGGCTCTCCCCAGGGGGGGCTTGCAGTGCAGTTCAAAGTGGTTGGAGCCCTTTCGTGGTTGGCCTTGACTGAGGGGGAGGCTGAAGACAAAGGATGGGGGTGTGTATTAAGACATCTTTTCCACCGACGGATTGGGATTGTGTTCCGCTGAGGAGCGGAAATTCGGTTTCAAATTACATTTGAACGCTTCTCAAGTGCAATCAAGTGATTAATTTATCAAGTAAATTAAAAACAAAATCTTTGAACCATTCTGCCTTTCCTTAAAACTGTTACGAAACAATATGGCGGAACTGACAGTATGAGTTGAATGTAGTTTAAGTTGCAATCTCAGTAATCACCACTAGATGGCAGAAGACTTAGATATGCTGGTCTAATACTGTTCAGCAGTTTTGCACCGACCCATATCGGTAAGAACCCGGTTGTTGCTTATAGAGGAGGAGGGCCAGAAGCAGAGGTAGTGTTTGGCAGGGTGGCGAGGGGCGGGATGAAAGGATGCGGTGGCCAGCGGCGGAGGTGGAGACCCATCCTGAGCTCGTGACTAAAAAGCGGGACGGGTCATTGGCGGGTGGGGAGGCGGGAGGCTCCTGCTGCTGAGACAGATGCCGCACTTGTTAGGCCCCCAATTTGCTGTGCCAAGCTCCACCCAGCTCTGGCTGCAAACAAACACAAGTGCTTGCGACCTGTGTGTGTGAGTGTCTGCACAGTGGAACAACACTATTTGATGGCACATTAGGATGCAGCAAAGCCTCGGCCGCCTTCCTCCGGTGTGTTTTCGCCGACGCCATTTTAGCCCATCCATCTAACTCTTTCAAGACTCTATCTCAATCTTTAGCCTCTGCAGCAAAGCAGAGTTGCACTGCAGTGGAGAGGAAAATAAAGAGGCTTGGAAGCACAAAGCGGCGCGGACTAAAAACATAAAAAGGTGGGACTTAGTGTAGCAGTTTTTGATTTGAGAAGATTACACAAAAGCAAATCCTTTCAAAATCATACACGAATGTCATTTGACAGTGGAGCCTATTCATCTCTCGCATCCATTCACCCGTGCAATGAGATCTAATTACGTTCTCACGAATAATTAAAATGGAAGCTGAAAAAAAGGACCAAAAAGCTAAATTGACTAATTGACCCCCATTTTGTGTTCATTAGACAAGCCCGTTATTCTCAAAATCTAGAAACTTTGTACTCAAGGGCTACATTGATTTTTAACTCATTCAATGGCAGCCCAGTTAAAATTTTAGCCGTCAATGGCAGTGAATGAGTTAAAACGGAAATATGGGCCATGTAATTCTAAAACTAAAGTTCAAATGTGTCTTTAACTTCGAGATGCGAGTTGACATTTATGAATTCATGGAAAAAAATGAACGGCAGCATTTGACTCGCATTTGAATCCAAGTATTGATCAAGGTTGAGTTTGAGCTTTAAAAGAAATTGATGAAATATACTAAAAGACACACGAGGCAATATTAAATGCTGATGGCGTCATTCAAATGGATGAGCGAGACCACGGCATCACCGCAAGCTTCAAAAGTTGCGCACACACACACAAACACACACTCCCCCCGCATTCATTTCATCAGCGGCACAGCAAGTCTTTGGGTGTCGATCTATAAACATCGATTCACGCTTCAGCGGCTCTTACTCGTTTATCTATTTACTCATTCGTTCACTTATGTGTTTCTCCTCCAAAAAAGAATCGGGCTCTGTGGCTAAAACAGACGGCTTTTGTATTTATTGGATTTTCAACAATTTTCGTCCTCCTATGCCAATTCAACATAATGTCGCGAGTGTTTTGCAGAAGTTAATACAAAAAACAAAGTTGCACTGACAACAAACTCAAAGCAGTTGTGGTACCGAATTTTCTTCACATTGATTTCATTAAAGAGCTGCTATTCCATTTTCTTTCGTAGTTTGAAAAGTTCACCATTGTCTTTTTTTTTTCATTGTCCGAACCCTCAATTTCTGCATTTCAATTACATTCTTGTCAAGCTATTAGTATTGAAGAAAATTCTTTATCCAATGCATGAATTGTACAAAATAAAAATTAATCAATCAATCAATATATCAATCAATAAAATCCTTTGTTTTTGGTGCCTCACGACAAAACAAGCACAAAAATACCTTGACTAATTTATTTTTGTCCTTACAAAGCATCCTTCAAGTTTATTGAGCTCTTATTCTATTTCATTGAGAGTCTTTTCCCCAGAGTGCGGAACCTTTCAATGACGCTGCAATCAAAAAGTTTTTTTTAACCCTCGTATAAATTTTCTACAAATTGACTTATTTTCCACCATTTTGTTCTTGTAGAAATTGTTGGTCCCACTGCTGCAGTGTAACTGTGTAATTTCTTCCATATAAATGAAGAAAAACAAGAAACCATTTCAATCGGACCAAAATTAAAGTGCATTAACAAACATATTTCCCCCACCGTCTACTGTAATAACATCGAGCGTGTCAGCATTGTGACATTGACATCTCGCATTTAGACAGCTAATTGTCAACCGAAGACCAAAAAGTTGAGCCCGATTAAATTCCGAGTGATTTAGCGAGCGGTGACTGGTGAAAGCGGCAGCGTGGCGCGACGCGTCACGCCGTCTGGGAGGTGGACAGGCTTCAGACAGCAACAATAGCGGGAATTAAATTCCATTTAAAGCTAATCCCATTGCCCGGACCTCGGCAGAAGGAGTCTCGCTGCTTTCCCGACAGTCGGCCAAATCCGTCTCGATTGTCCCGTCGCACCAATTGATAGCGAAAGCGTGAAAAATTGAGTTTGATCACCGAGAGGTGTGACCCCCCCCCCCCACCATCGAATATCCCCGCCACCCTTGAGGGGAACGGGACGGGTCGGACAAGCGTTTGGCGATGGGAGGGCGATGAAGACAAGCGAGCAGAGCGAAGTGAAAGGCCAAAAGAGAGGGAGACGGAAAACAGAGTGTGTGCATTAATGCCATGCTAATTCTCTTGACATTTTACACTAGCACTGCTATCACACACACACAAGATGACAGAGGGGAAAAGCATTTGATTAGGAAGCACAATAAGCTTTTGTTACGGGACGACCCCCCCCCTCCCCTCCCCCCAACAGAGCGTATCTGCGGTGACACTCATGTATGCCCATGTTTGCGTTGAATATGGATCAACGCCTGTATCTCGCCGCTCTCTAATAAGAGCTGCGGCCGGAGTCGCACCAGTAAACAACTGATTACATGAAAAATGAAACGGCTCCCGCTGATTTATAGTACAAAGAGTTTCAATCAAGCAGACGCGCGGGGTTCAACGCCACAATATTGACCCGAGCGTCACCTGACCTTGTCAACATGATGGAACGCGCAACGGTAGCTCGTTAGCGGATTGATTTGCAGGTACCCAACGTAATTGTCATGATTGACTACGGGGGGGATCAAAAATCAATTAATCTGTGACGCTACTTTATGATACAGTAGAAATGCATATTTTATGGTGTGTTTTTTTTTTTTTATTGTGGGCAGCCAAAGAGGCAAGGTCTCATGTGTGGCTCAATTTAACTATGCTATGAGGCTAACGTTAGCTTAGCATGTTATTTGAGTATTTCTAAGTAAATACAGTAGTTGACTGGAGCTCAGTGAGTCAACTCTGATACCAGTCCAAGTTCCACTTTGCTCAATTAAAAATCTTGTTAAACAATTCATATTTTTCAATATCATTCATTAGCATTCCACATGCTCATTTGTGTAATTCAGCAGTGAGTCACGACTTCTCATTAAGTAAACTAAAATAAATAGATTCTGTTGGCTGTTTAGGGTTTAATATAGACCATTTTAAAAATGCAAGACATCATTTGGGTGTCTAGGCGAGGCCAAAAAAAAAAAAAAAAAAAGAGCGAGGAGAAAACAAAAAGCAGATGAAACAAATTGGCTGGAATTATAGAGAAGATGAAATGGGGGCGCTGAGATGCGGCAACAATTATGTGGCGCCGAGAATGCACAGAATCTCTCCCTCCCCTGGGCTCATCAAAAATGATGCCGGCGCGCTCACGGACTGACACATGGAGATGGATGTGCAAACAGCCGCCGCACACACCTCTCTTGCACTTTCGCCTATTTGCATTCATTTCACATCCAAGCCGACGAAACACACGTCCGATTTTGCAGTTGCCGCACGTTCGGGGTGGCACTCGAATCCCGCCACTTGCGCATGCCGACCAGATTGGCGGGTCAACGCGGTTAAAGCTGACGCGGTCTGTCAACACATCCGTCTCTCACCCCGATTACTTGCTCGCTCGGGTTGGCCCGCCCGTGCCCTGACTTTGCCGTTCAGCAACAGGCGGCATGCGGGCGCGCTCGAGCTGAACGGGAGTCAACGACAATGGATACTTAAGACATTTTTAGAGTTGCTGAAAGTCAAATTTCCTGCCGGACTAATTTATTCAGGTTAAAAATCGCCTAGCCAAATTAGCTATTAGCCTTTGGATTATGCTGATCTTCATGTAGCAGCAAACGGAAGAACATAAAAACGGATTGATTGCTAGCTTGTTTTACATTTACAGCCTCGAAGTGTTTTACATACAAATATTGACCGTAGTTATGTTTTTACTACCGTGTTAGCATCGATTAGCGGCACACTAGCATGCGTTCAGCTCGGGCTGAGCATGTTCAATATACTTGGGGAACGAAATCCGTCCAGTGGCCATCTTTTGCCGTGTAATTGTTACGGGACAGTGACGATGATCTGGGATGAGCTCCCCAGTCATTCCACATGATTCTACTTGTCCTGTTGTTTGCTACTCCCCCAAATCTGGGTTTCTCAGCCATTGTTCCCGTGGGCACTCTCCTTACTCTCCGTCACACGCCTCTCAGCCGCTCCGTTACTTCATTAAGCCTCCTCCAAGGATGACACAGACCCTCAGCTCACCTCATCTCCTCAAACTCGCCGTCTTTTCTCTTCTCTTCATAGCGATTGCTTTCAATAAAAGATTTAGAAGCTCCTTTAAGTGATAATCAGGTTGTCATCCGTGCAGGCCAAAATCAGAGGCCGGATAAATAAAGGCTCCTCTGTGCTGGCTGGCAGCTCGCTGCGCTTAAATAGGTGACACCGGAGTGCATTCTGAGCACGGCGGATCGATGCCAGAGGCCCCCGGGGGTCCCCCTGAAACGATGAACCCAGACAAAGTTTAGCGCTCGATAATAGCACGAGGACGGGCGGCTCGCTCCCTATTTTCAGATGAACTCTCAGCGGGCTCGTCCTCACGCGTCCCCTCTTCCTCGCTCGTTTCGTGACGGGTTCTTTTTCAAGCGAGCGGCATCACCATAAAGCGGCGAGCCAAAGCGTTCGCTTTTGTTGACGCGCGACGTGACGCCGTCGCACAAGCCGAGGGGAATCGACACAGCAATCATGGCCGTCATCTTCCTTCAGTCCCCGACCGTCGCCATCATCTCATCGCTTCCCGACACTGCCAATTTGCCGCTTCGCCCGATCTCACGCTTGGACATCACTCAAAATAGCCCATCGCCGTCCCTGACTGTCGCTTGCGGTGTCATATCGCTAAGCGCCGACGTACTTTCTTGTCCAATATATCCAGCCTCAAGCCTGGACGGACAGATGTGCGCTATCGCTGACCCCACGCCAAGATGCCGTCGCCCCGCGGTGGTCCGACTCCACTCTCCCTCGCATTAAAAGCTCTTCAACCCCACCAGGGTAATCTAAAAAGGGTCGACTGTTCCTCCCTCTGTGGTTCCTTTGCCTGGCTTTGATTTTCTGTCCATCAAGTGGGGGAGGGGGTTCTTGGATTAGCACTCTCTTGTTTATCTGCTCGTCCAGTTTTATCTATCGCTAAGCTATCCAGTGCGCCGTCGCGGCCCCCGCACTGCATTAATCCCCCTATCAGCCAAAGCATCCATCCATCCATCCATCCATCACCCCGCTGTCTATCACGTCAGATCCATCATCCGCCCATCTGTCTCGGGCGGCCATCGCTCGGAGATGATCTCCTGCGGGAGAGCCGAATTGGCGCGGCGAGAAACGGCGAGCTCGGAGGGAAGATTCTGACCTTGGCCTTCTCTTCATTTTCTTTCTTTCTCCCTCGCTGATGTCACTAGCCGCTTATTAGCCGGCGCGTTTGTTTCCTTTTAATTTGTTTGTCCTACCCGGCTAACGAGTGCAAGCGCAGGGAGCGATAGCGGCTCCAGACAGGGGTCATAAATCCCGTAAAAGCAAGATGTCTTTGTCTTCCTCCACTATACGGCGGTCTGTGGTTCGTATAAAACATAGCACACTTAGCAAGTATTTGTTAATATTTTCCGTAAGGGTCTCGCAGATTTCTAGCCCCGCTCGAGCGAGGAGCCGCTCGCCCCTCCCACACCTGAACCGGGGTGAAGGGGATACGATCTAAAGCCTCCCAGCTTTAAAACGGCTCAATATGGAGTTTCATCAGAGGTCATTTTTATTTTCATCCGTATCATGCCGGGCGCCGAGGTGGAGCGGTGGACGACTCGCGGTGTAAACAAACGCACTTTTGGAGCAAACAGCACATGTTTAGTTCGTCGTGTGAAATGTAAATGGCCGTCGAGCGGATGTGGGCTGAAGTGGCGTGATTATTCCGTGTCGCAAGCGAGGGCAGAGCAAATTGTTTTTGGATGAAAAGGAACACGAGAGGGCGGGGGCGGGAAAATGCATGTTTATGGAATGGAACAAGTCAAATGTAAGCCTTGTCGGACCAAACAGAGAAGATTTGTGTGAATTAGAAAACCTTTAACCTGTTTACTGGGAACAAATCAAGGCAACCGCAGTTCGCAGTAACTCGATTGGGAGCGTGCAGCTGCCGGAGACAAACATGATTTGTTTGATACTGAACGGCCGGGTGATTTTTTTTTTATTCTCGCTCGAACAATGGAGAAAGGGAGGGGTTGCGACAATGTTTTTGTTGTGATAATCATTTTACGGCGTCCTCGAAGGGCGGAACACGAAAGCGGCGACGAAACGCGCTGTCGGGCTTTGTTTGCGATGACACCTCGAGACGAAGCGCCTCGCAGACAAAGATCGATTTGAAGGGTATGCAAATGAGTTTGGCTAATTTCTAACGGGCTAATCTTGTTAGCGTGCGGCTGCGATCGGAGCGTGGCTTTAAGATTGCGTTACCTGAGCACAAGCGAAAAAGCTTCGAGGGAGTTGAAGGTGAATTTTTCTTGAAACACCGGCGGATATAAAGAAGCATCCGCGATCTACGATCATAATAAAAGCCTTTCTGAAAAAGCACACTCAATGCCAAATGGAGCGCAATGATTTCTTTCTTTCACACACTTTGAGAAGGTATTCATAAACTGAACTCTCGCTGTATATATCATATAGGAGAGTTTGTTCAAGTGGGAAGCTAATGCACAGAAAATCACATCGCGCAGATATCCAGCTCAAGGCCGACCACATCATCTACTTTGCACAAGTTCTCCTCGAGCAAAACTTTGAAAGTAGTTTCCCGACAAAAAAAAGTCTATACATGATGATATATATACTGCTCCAGTACGAGCTGTTTTGCTAATCAGTGACACGAGTCATAGCAAAGTGCAGAAAATCACTGAAAGTTCAGATTCCGAGCTCCGGAACAGTAATATCAACGGCCCCGCGGTTTCCCACGCAACACGGGGGAGCCAGACGAGTGAAGCCTCGCCTTTTAAAACTGTAATGAGCCTAAACAAACACCTCCAAATAAATGTTCCCCATCAGCAGGCGGCGGAATCAGATGAGACAGCTGTCAGAAAGCATCATCCGTCCACAGTTAGTTCTAATTAGGCCGCTACTTTCCCGCCTTTGACAGGTACCGCTCAATCGCCGCGTCGGTGCTACGTCGAGGCCCCACCGCTGTTACACAATGACACCTCTCGCCGCGTGCACAAGCGGGCGGGAGCGCTCACACTGTGCGCCAACGCCGGCTTATTTTGCAAAATAGATGGGAAAAGCCTCATCATTAAGGGTTTGGCCATTTCCTGCAGTTGGCACACACCAAAGTGCGCTGACAGGAAGAACGGTTTATTCTGCTAGGAGTATAATTAGGTGGCTGCAAAGTTTGCCATTGTTGATTAACTAGGGATTTAAAATGTGAATTTTTAACAATAAAAGAAAAGTTTCAACCTGCCAAAAAGAAGACTGTAACCTGGTAGAAATATAGAAAATAATTCTCTGAATGCTATGTACTGAATGCTAATTAACGTGTATACCGGCTAAGCTAACTAGCAAGGGTAATTTACGCTGAGTATTGACTATTAAATTATTGACGCAGGTTTGAATAGAAAGAGGCGCTTAGGCGGCTAGATAAAAATATTTTTTTAAACAGGCTAACCTAATTAAAACAACTTGTTTGGAGTAAAAATATTCTGAGGACAACAATCTTTAAATCATCCAAAATACGTTTTTTCAATTAAAAGTAAATCTATTAATTAAAACATTTAAAAAATCTCAGCAAATATTTATGGGTGCAGTCTTGTACGGTTTTGATTGTCATTTCATTACCTTTTGAATAAACACCCAAAAAAATGCTTAGGTTGCAGAATCTGTCGCTCATAACACATGCGGACACGGAACACCAACACTCACTTAACCCCACGACGCCTTGGCGACATTGTTTTGTACACAGCGAATTAATGAAGGAGTGGACAAATAGCTGTATAAATACTGCGGATAAACGATCGATAGCGTACACTCAATTCATTCCGAGTTCAGAGACGCGCGGCGCGGTTCCCATTGCGCACTGATTAAACTGGCACCGCATTAATTCAGCCAATCAATAAGATTTTCTAATAAATCAAGTCGCACCGACCATTCCAGCCAAGCGGTCAGCGAGAAGACATTAGAATTCTCCTCGCTGCCGTTCCCCAAGGGAATAACTCACTTGTTTTTTGCCATTTGGAATGAAAAGGATTCATCAATTAAACAATAAGCGAGCCGCGCGTCATAATAAGAAACACGCCGGTTCGTCAATAACGCCAGTCGGCCGTGCGTGAAGGAGCGATACGTCTTCAACTGCGATCTGTTCGGATTTACTGAGTTAATGTTAACGATATTTTCTAGAGGGTACACTCTGGAATTTCCGCTAACAACCCATGCTAAAGTAAAATATGCGAATGGTTGTTTGAATGCATCTGAGTGTGTAATAAATCGATACAGCAGCTCTAACAACCTGACAATATATATTTTTTTAAACGTCACAAAAGGACTACTGCAGCCTCAGTGCTATCTTTGTACTTGGAAAGACTTGCTCCTGAGGGGTGGAGGTGGAAAATAAATAAATAAATAAATAAATAAAAAGGCTACTTCCGCCTGTTTGTCCAGAGCTCATTACCGCGGCTTCTGTGTGCTGCAGGGTTAAAGTGCAGCTGTGGGAAAGCTGGAATGATTTTTTTTTTTTTTATTATTACTATTATTTTGTCGTTCAATATCCAGCAGAGACGTGTAAAAAGTCAGACACTGCGGCATTTACTGGGTAAACTGGCAGTTATGTGGAAAATATAACATGGTTTGTCATGCTTGCAAACATATGCATTCATGTATCAAACCACCCTAAAAAATAAAAGTGAGCATAATTTTGCTAAACATTATATGACACAGTCAATTTCTGTATTAAATGACCCCCAATTTTTGTATGGAGCCTACATTTTTTTGTGCTAGGATATTAGCCAGTTAGCGAGCAACAATTGCAGGTTTGCGCTTTATAGGACCTACAGCAGCTTGTATATCCCAGTGAATTGAATTTAGAAGATCAAGTAGATGTATTAATAATGCAGTCGGCCGGCCGGCCGGCAACAAAATGGACATATGGACGGGAGAGAAGCATTCAAACAGCGCAAGTGCAACATATGCTGAAGCAGATTGTAAAAGGCAGCGGAGAGGCTTTTAGATACAATTCGAGCGCGGCGGTGGTCAACAAGAGGTGAACGTGCGGGACCGCAAGTGAGCCTCGTGTTTTCATCTCATTGTTATGAAGCGGGAGAGAACGGCGGGCGGGCGGGGGGCTAACACAGGGCACCGGGAGCCAAGCGTCGGCGGCAAAGGGGCAGTCTCAGGTGAGGCCCGCACGGTCCCAATGTAATTATAATCCTTAATTAATCCACCCTGGATGTGATGTGCTCTCCTGCTCGTTGAGCTCACTTTCCATCACGCGGCCTCTTCTGGTGCTCTGCTCTTTCTTTTTCCCCCCAGCACACACACATAACACACACACTTATGTATTAGTCCAACAACCAAGTGCTATTTTTTTTCCCCCTCCCTCACTACTATATTTGCAATTTAATATGCAAATATTTAATTTTACATTTAAGTCCTGTTTGCATTTATTTATTTATATACACAAATAATACATACACATGAGTAAGTACAAACTTTAAAAATAAATATGCAAAACTGTTTGAAATGCAACTTTTATACAACTGAACTGTACTGCGCCGGATGAAAACAAAAATGAAGCCACTGTAACGTTACGCGTAGTTCGAGAAATTGAATTCCGTGATTTATATTTGCGTACCACTAGAGGGAGCTCATGTACCTCCAGTGCTACACGCACTACACTTTGACAATGATGTGTTTAAGGAAAGGTTTGCTAATGCCGGACAAAAACTTTTGAGAACCTCCATTCTACAAAACTGTTGCCTGTAGAGAACAGACAGGTAGTCAAACACACACACACACACACACACACACACACACACACACACACACACACACACACACACACACACACACACACACACACACAGTTAATACATTGTCTCTCCTAATTTTGCAGCCTGACTGAACGTGTCGATGTTGAGCGTTAGACTTTAAAAGGGGTCGTACACGCTATTAAGAAGACGGTTGCGAGGACAAAGAGGTGACAGTATTGACGCCGCCCGCAAGAGCTGCGAGGACCGCCGAGCTCGGGAGGAGGAGGAAGGAAGGAAGGAGTGGACTCCTGCCATTAACACTGCCTCTCCCGTGTTCAAGCCAATTACACCGGCGCCCCCGTGTCGGGCCGTCAGAAAAACATGGAGATTGATCGGGGCGAGCTATTAGGTCAATTGATCAGCGTTTGCTTTCATTTGCAGGTGACTCCTCTTTTTAGAGGGGACAGGTGGGAAGCTGCTTTGACTGATGTCAATTGTGCATTTGTTGCTCAAGCGGCAACCACGGAAAACCAAAAAATGGCACAGAGCCGCTCGACTTTCCCAAACATTCAAATTGGTTGGTCTTTTATGATTTTTTGCTGTTGGCTTCCTGCGTGGCAATATTCAATACGGTTTGCTATTAGAGCAACAGCATGGCAATCGATCCTGCAGCTTTAAGAGCGCTGTTGCCCTTCTAAAGCTTTGGCAGGAGCAGCCGTGACCGACTTCGCTGAAATGCCAAACAACCAGTAGGGCAAGGTTATATTGATTCGAGGTGGGGTGGGCCATCAGGGGTGGGGAGGGGGGGGGGCGTTTTCTCTAGTGGCGTCAGAATGATATTTGCACGGTGCCTTTAAAGCCCATTCAACGTGTGAGAAAACATAGCGATCCGAATAGAACTTTGGAGATGAATAGTGAAAATCAGGCGGGCGACAAAGGGGCAATCAGAAGTGGCCATTACAAGATTACAGTAACATTGCAAGTATTTGCTGGTGAAAATTGCACCGGCTTTCACTCTGAAAGAAGTCCAAACACAAATGGCGGCAGGCCTGATTGTTCCTTATTGATCGAGCATCAGGGTTGGGGTCTTTTCAGCCGGTGTCGCAGTCAATAGACACCACCCAAATATACCGCTCACTCAATCCCACGTGTTGCCCGCCAGCCCCGTTTGGCTAATTTAACACCCACTCAATTTATGAAAAACAGTCCCTATCGATTTTTTTTTTTTTTTAATGTGCGCGTGTCCGTGCTCTCCTGTTGTCGACGCTTATTTTCGCCAACGCTGGCGCCAGTGCGCGGAAGGCCGGCAGCCGTGGAATTGAATTAGCACGTGAAATGGGTTCCAGGAAAACGGATCACTCGGAACCTAAACCTCCAGCTTTCAACTGCAGCTTGTCGTGTGCACGGCAACACGGCAATCATTGTGATCTGAGTTAAAATGAATCATCTAAATAATTATACGAGTAGGAGTAATACTGTAGTTGAGTAAAAGGATTTTTGCATCAGAACTATTCTGACAAGCATAACAGTATCGACCGCCCTATTAAGGTTGTTTTGCAATCGGGAACTAGAATTTAGAAATTAGAAGAATATTAGATTGCCGTTAATGTTATATAATTTTAAGGAATATTTGTGTGCTAAAAAGGTAAAAAATTATGTCTCAAAATTACTAGTGGTATCGGTTCTTGGTATCTGTGACCCCTTGAGAACTGAGTACTGGTATCGGTCTGGGAAAAAAAGTGGTGTCAAATATCCCTACCAAATAGTTACTTAAATAAACATAATAGAGTAAATATTCATATTCAACAATTAAAACTACACAAGCACGGGATAAGACGATGTACAGGAGATTCAAAGCCTGAATCCAGTGAGTCGGACAAACCATCCACTATGCCACTGTACTGGACCCAAATGAGAAAATTAAAACAAAACAAAAAAGAACACATTACAAAACCACAATTAGCCATTTTAGCTAGCAATGACTTGTGGCGTAAGCTGTTTTTTTCAACACTGAAGAGCAATAAACCGTTGATCCGATGGCAACGGCCTTGCCGTCCTGCCTCACCAGAGACGCCGCTCGCCAATACGAGAAGACAAACCGATAGCTGCTCTTTGTTCCCAAACTATCTGGGGACAGATTGTAGCGGAGAAAATGCACACAACAGCTCACAATACGTCGCACGGCATCCATCACAGACGCCTGCAGTCTAATTGGTAGGAATTGCTGGTGGAAAACTCCCTAATCACTTCTCGCAATTAAAACACTTAAATCATTAACACTTCTGAAAAGAAATTGCCGACAAATATCATGAAAACCCGGTTCGCTACGAAGACAAAATGACTTATGTATTTATTTGGGCAGCGGAGAATAGAAATAAAAAAAAATAAAAAAATCCAATCATGCAAAAGGATTCAATGGATTATAATTGTAAACAATCTTCGGAATTACAGAGAATCAATACAGAGCACGGACGTGAATAGCACGAATATAACTTCCTCAGAGGTCAGCTGGACAGAGGCACGAAATTGTGCAGTTTTATATATATATATATATATATATATATATATATATATATATATATATATATATATATATATATATAATATTTATTTATTCATTCATCAATTTAGACTTTGGGCTATTGGGCTGAATGGGAGCTAGCATAAAATGAAACATAAAAACACGGCAGTGTTTTTAGAAGGCACAAAGAGTACTGATGAAAATTTTATGTCATAAGTGACAGTTTTGTGAGTCAGACTGTGAGATTTGAAAATCAAAACGCTGCCCAGATGGACGGCATATTTGTGGAATTGTTGCATCGCCGCAAGACATTATTATGTTTTTAATTAAAACTGTTCGCTGAGCTCAAAGGCCAACGTGACTTGAAAAACAACTTTTTCAATGCGTCCGTGAAAGCGCACTGACAAAAGTCTGACTAGAAAGCTTTTTTTTTGGTTGTTTTTTTGTGTGCCTCCAATAAATGGTGATTCTTCTTTTCAGAATTTTAAGCCTGACCTGGATTTTAGAAGCCTTGCATCACTCGTGGAGGGGGACAAAAAAAAAAAATAACGTAGCTGTCCTGAGGACATGAAGGAAATTCAGTGTCGTGGGTCAATTTCTGAAATTCATATTAGTGGCTGTCTTTCTGATGATTTCCCATTAACATATTCATCGAGGAAGCCTTGTTAAAAGAGCTGTAGGGGGAGCGCATGCATATTAAAAGACGTGGAAGGAAACAAGAGGATTCACTTTTGGGACATTTCACCTCCATTTATGTATGCGTCTAAATTAAAAATGTAGAAATGTGTGTGCGCACATCTGCCTTTTGCACGGCTGCTCGCTCACCCGCGCGTGAGCGCAAAGGCGGCAAATGAATTTAGCATACGAGCAAAAAAAAAAATGATATAGGCCGTCTATATTTCCTCCATCCTCTGGCAACAGAGTCGGCCAATCGGACCGGGGCAGTGTTTCGATTGTGAACGGCAATAAATCTAATTACGGCCAGTGACTTATTAAAAGTCTGACGGCCATTAATGCCATGCTAATGTATGAATATTATTCAGCCAGTGAGAGGCGAGAATAATTTTTCTGATAGTGATGTGACGCACAGACAAGAAGGTGGGGAGGCAAGGAGAGAGGGGGGGGGGGGGGGGGGGAATAAATCCCTCTGTCTTCCTAGGGAGGGCGGGTTTGGCAGTAAACCAATTCCGAGTCTGGCTTCTTGAACGGCCAGATAACGCCATCAGACAGCTCCAATATTGCTATTTTTTTTCTCTTCTTCTCTTTTAGCACCTGAAGAATTTGAATTTCATTTAACAGCCCCCCCCCGCCTCCCACCTTGGAATAGACACGGCAATTGTCAGAACCGACACAATGTATCCTGGTGAAATGAGTAAAAGGAAATAACATGCCTGGCTTGCTCTCTTTTTGTTTTCCTACCTACCTACCGCTTCAATTTTATCACAACAACACCAAGACAAAAGGTTTAATTTCTTCCGTGGGCCGCCCGTGCCTCTCTTTTTTTCCTTCTTATTTTTATTACATATTTTATTATGCAGGGGAATTAGATCAGCATAGCTTCACCATGTGAACCCCGAGATGAAATGTTTAATTACTGCGCGGAAGAAGAAGGAGCTGGTGTGTGTGTGGGGTGGGGGGGGGGGTCTTTTTTTTCCAGGCTTATTCTGCAGCCAAACAAGACATTTGTCAACCTCACCTCCATTTTTAGACTACTTTGCCAAAGTTAAAAGGGAAATTAAAGTACAACTCAATTTGCCATGGGGACGTTTGTCAAGGACTCTTGTGGCCCTTCTCTTTCTCCCTCTCTCTCCCTTTTCCATCTCTCCTCCTCCTCCTCCTGCTGAGGGCAAACGGCCCACAGGTCATGATTTGACAAGGTGGAGGATTAATGGTGTACTCTGTACGGGATGTTGAGAGTAGTTCACTTTGTGGCTCTGCACTGTAAATTCAAAAACACTTCTAGGGAGTGTGCGTGTGTGTGGGGGGGGGGGGGGGGGTGGAGAGGGGGGAACTAAGGTGAAATATTCTGTGCACGCTTGTCCTTGTTGGCTGCATTAAAAGAAAGCCCAGCTTTTGCAGGGACGCATATCGGAGTCCATCTATATTAATAATGTATATACGTAACACAAGCCCAGTCGGAGAAGTCGATGCACATACGTCACGTGAAAAAAATCACAAGAATGAAAAGCGTCCTACCTGTGGTCGTGCAATGTGCTCTTGCTGGGGAAGCTCAGTGTGGCTCATTCATTCGTTCGTTCATTCATTCATTCTGGCGTCCCGCCTCACTTTCTTGCAGCTTCTTCCTTGCTCTCTCCTCCTCTCTGGATGCCACCTTCGTGCGGATGCATACGAATGAAAAATGAACGGCCTGATGTCTTAAAGGCAAAACAAAATTGCCCCCTCCACCCCAAAAAAAAAAAGGTAAAAAGTCAAAAATAGGTAGTTTAGGGATGGGAGGTTTGGCTCCTCACTGATAAAAACGCGCCCGTGCGGGCATCAGAAATAAACAACGACCGCATCGTCCCGCTTCGGGAAGGACGCGCAGTGGGCACGCAAGTTAGCGTCATACGCAACAACGCAAAAATAAGTCTAGTTTTTTCTTTGGGTTGAAATGTCCTTGATTCCGGAGCGTGTGTGCGGTCTCCTCGACCGCTCGCAGCCTCAAATGAGAGGCGATGAAGAGGCAAAGCGAGCAGGAGGGGAAGGAAGAACGCAGCGTGTGCGCTCTCTCTCGCTCTCGCATGCGCCGAAACGCTGCGCACTGACGCACACACTCGCGGGATTCTTTTCCCCCCCGCGGTTAGTCAACAGACAGCTGACACACACAAGCTGCCTCACACATACACACTTGCAGTAAAGAAAAAAAAATAGAAATTCTCAAGCTCCTTTTGCACCAGTGCACTTCTTCGTCGGGCTGACAGTCGAAGCAGCTGGTGGCGCCTTCTCGTCGTTTCATTTCCAGTTGTGAAACGCCCCCCAATGTCCAAAAAAGGAAAACGTATGTGACACTTCCGCCTGTCAAACTGTTCATGTGCATTGTGCAGGATTGACTTAATAGAAGCGTTTTTATAAAATAGTTTTAGTAAAATAAATGTGCAAAAAAAAAACTCCTATTCAAATCCCACTGTCTGCGAATTTATCTCGGCACTTGATGTCTGCAGGTGAACCAAAAAGTCCAGAGTCCTTTCGCTGAGCTGTTTTGGTGGGTGGCAAACGGGCGCGCTTGTGAGTCAGCGGGTGACGAGGGAAGCTACTCAGCGGCCCCTTGCGCGTGTTTGCGTGCATGCAAAAGCTGCCGCATGCGCTCTCTTGCTCTTACTCAGCACTTTAACGCGGGGTCATACATTACAACTGCCACTACGTTTACACGCAGAGGGGACGACAGCAAAGGACTGAATTAAACGACAATAACCTTGCCAAGCTCATAGGTTGGGATAAACAGCACAACACAAGATAGGTTACGCTGCCAAATGGATTTATCCAATTGAAGTATCGTCGGCGTTTTTTATTTTTTATTTGTCGGGTTCTATTAGGACTGCGAACGGAACGCTGAAATAACCGGATTGGACTTGATACGTCTTGAGTCTGTGTATCTCCAATCCTCTCAACTGACCTTCACGGGCAACAATGTACTCTGCAGCACACACATGAGAAATACTTGAACAATAAATGATGTGTGTGTATGTGTGAGAGAGAGAGAGCACGAGAGCACTTGTGTGTGAGATCAGACGAGACTCCAGGGTAAGCCCCCGCGGACCGGTGGCCCACTCCCAAGCAAAACGTGAACACATTTCCAGTGTGTACCCACAGTCGGTTGTACATCCCACCCTCCGGTCTCTTAGCAACAACAACAGTGACGACACAATGCCAACACTATTGTTCCGTCGCCACGATTAAATAGTACACAATTGCAATCCTTGCTCGGTGTCTATTCTCTGCCGACGGAGCAGAAAACCAGATTGCCAGCATTCAGGCAGCTGACAGTAAATCTATACAATATCATGTAGGACACATTTGGTGCTGAAGATGTTTGTATTCCTTGCGAGGCGTAACAAGTCTAAGTGACAGATGTCGGCGGCGGCGGGGAACGTGACTGCTACCAGTCGTGACTCGCTTACGCACAGTTGAGCGCGTTGCTCCTCCTTTCTGTCATCCAGTCACGCCCTATTTTTTTTTTATTTATTTAAAAAAATTTTTTGAATCATGTCGTTTTAACCCAAAACACAGATAAACAATTCTATACATGCTGTAAATACATACACACAGATATACAATGAAGTCACCGTTTAATCGAATGCGACTCGACTCTCATCGGCAAATTGGAAAAAAAAAATTGGTCAAATTAAGCTACGTTTCTTTATAGTTCTGAAAAGTCTTTTGCTGAAGGGGAGACGATCCGGATCGATCCCCGAAATAAATTGATTGTTGACATTTTTAAACCTGCTAACAAAACCTTTTGCAAAGCAAAGGTCAGCGGCTTCAAATATCATCATCTATCCATCCACAACATTCCGATTGTCATCTACAGTAAGCACACAACTATTATGGCGACTCTCCAATATTAATATTGTAGAGGATATTATATTTCGCGACTCCTTGTACAAACGGGCTTTGGCATTGATAGACGCGGCCCTGAATCACAGTCGCATTCAAAATGGCCTCCGATTGTCACATCATAATAGGTTTTGCTGCTTTCGTGCAGATGTCACTTGATAAAGAAAAAAAATATACAAGCGGCGCAGGCAAAATGAAAGCAAATCTAAAGATAAGAAAGTCACCGTTGTTTTTCATTGTGGCGGTTTTATCGCGCAATCTCGTCTTTGTTAAAACTAATTATTCTCATTCGCTCGTCTTCCATCTTCTTTAGCCGAGCGTCGGTTGGTTTTGTCTTTTAAAGTATATTAAGGCCGGCTGCCATTTTTTAATTTGTCCCACCTCATGTTTGGTGAATGTCAATTTCTCCGAGTCAGGGTTCACGTTAAAGCAGCATGGCTGTTTACACGACACCTTTAGCCTGTTTGCAAGCGCCTTCTATTTCTACCAGCAGACAGCTTTCTTATTTAGCAATGATTGGAAAATTATCTCCTGTAGCACAAAACGGCAGATATGTTGTGCTCGTTAGAGGCTTTCTGGAGTTACAAATTCTCAAACTGTTTACAGAAATTATCACAGATTTCGAGAATACTCGTGGAAATGGTGGCTGTTATTGGCACACGTAAACTCCATGCTAAAAATAGTCACTAGCAATATGTTTAGCTAGCTTTGTTTAGCTTCGCTTCATTCGGGGGGGAAATAACTATGACAATACTCAGTTTAAACTCCTGTGTGAATCTGAAACATCTATAATCTGATATTTTAATTTGTGTTAATTGTAATATATTTCAATTAGCATTAAAAATGTATCTCTTAATTATTTGTACTTCCTGATTGGCGGAAATGAGCTATTAGCAGCGGGGCTCGGTCTGTTGTCCAACGCAGCCCTTTGTACGAATCCCCGCATTGTGCTGGGCATGCTGATGTTTTCTAAAAGCATAACCAAAGACATATTTTCATAATAAAAGGATCAATATCCTATTTGTGTTGGCTGTTGGAGAAACATGAAAACACTTTGGTGCGCACTCAGCATCCCTGGAGGAAGTCTTTTCGGGGGGCTTTCATGCGTGCCCTTTATATTCGCCGTTGAAGGAGGCCTGTAGGCGTAGATATGAGAAAGAAGAAGAAAAGGGAAAAAAAAAAAAAAGAACAACCTGCATGGCATTTCCAGGAGTGCAATGGGAAGGAAGCAGCTGAAAAAGAGTTTAAGGGTCCAACAAAGCCAAATAGATTTCGGCAACGGGAGCCGGCAAAGCGTCGGTGTAACACCTCGGCTTTTATGCGGCAACCCCGCGACCGCCGAAGCGCTCCTTCCCATCATGCACTTTGCTCACATCGTTTTCGCACCACACGTGCACGATAAAGACACCTCCGCCGTCGCCGCCTCGATCGGCCTCCTTTTCTCTACGCCGTTCTCCGTGTCTTGTTTTTGTTTTTTTTTCCACTTCTGCGGTCCAACATAGTCCATTATCTGCTTTTAGTACTAATTGGTGTATTAACGCCATGCTGTGGGTGACACAGCCAGAGCGGTGGGGGAGGAAAGGGGGGAGGAGAAGTGGGGATACAGAATGAATGAGAGAGGGTGGGAGTGAGGCTCCGGGGGGGCAGCGTGACTCTGCAGACCGACGAGAGGAGGACAAGGTAAATCTTTTCAGCTGCACAAGTGCTTAAGAACTGGAAGGGGAGGGGCGGGGCACAACTATGAAAGCACGACTGGAATCACTTTTATCCCTTTTTTTTTTTTTTTTTGGACAACTTAATTGCTTTTCCAAGGCCTTGAAATGTCATCAATCTTGCCAATTTTGTCAGGCGCATGTGTCCTGGTGAAAATGTATTTTAAGGGTGCCCAGCAAAAACGGAATCAGTCAGCCATTTTGATTTGAAGCAGTTTTGAAGCTGAAGAAAAGCAAGAAAGTGAAGCACAAAGCCACCCACGGGTGAACATTTTGTCGGATTACGTTGATTTAGTTAGAGAGACGCGCGCGCACACACCAGGAGGCCCCCCAATAAAGTTCGTGCCTCAAGTAGCACACATTTACACATTACATTTACGCGAGTCATTAAAACTGTTGCACATATGGACGTTCTCTAATTACCTCGGCCGAACGCAAATGCGAGGAGGCGGAGCCGCGGCACCTCAGGCAAGTGGAATAAATAACAGCCCACCACTGATCTCCACCTCCAGCATGCCCCGCCTGCCAGCGCAACTATTTCTGTACATCATGCACAGGATCTACTTAATATAATAATCAACGTGATCATTTAGATATACTGTGGGGGTGATTTCATATTCTACTATAAGGAATAAACAGTAATCGTGGAACATTTTTTAATTAAACTCAACAAATAAATTCTTTATACAATTATTTGATTACCGTATTTTCCGGACTATAAGGCGCACCTTCAATGAATGGCCCATTTTAAAACTTTGTCCTTATATAAGGCGCACCGGACTACAAGGCGCACCATTAATGCATCATGTCAGATTTTTAATCCAAATCAAATCATTCTCCATTTTATCTTTTTTATTTCAACTTCAGATGCAACAAATTAGTTTATAATCACATAATAATGAGCCATAGTCTTTTTGATTCATGATTCATAGTTTTCAGGTGGCCACTTATGATAGATTTCATGACACAATGCTTCGGACCAGTTTAAATTTAGGAATTTGGTCCATATATAGACGCACCGTATTATTAGGCGCACTGTCGGCTTTTGAGAAAAGGTGCGCCTTATAGTCCGGAAAATACGAATAATCGAGTTTAAAAATATTCTCTGGTGACAGCTCAATTTTGTAAAGAGGTAGCTGGCAAAATCTGACTTTGTTATGTAATGTCTGATTTATGGGCAGGAAGTCCACAGACTCAACTATTTGTATGCAAGACATTTAAAAGGCTATTTCCCATAATATGTCGCCGTTAAGCGATGGAGCAGAGCTCTGCTTTATTCTCATCACATGCAATGAAGCAATGAATCCACGCGCACGTAATGATATGCGGCGACGGGAGCACAGGTGCACGTCGGCCGCGCTGCAGGGGGTCCGGATGCGCGCCTCGCGGGCGACTGGTTGGATCAGAAGGCGCATTCGCGTCATGTGACAGCGATGAGTCTGCGGGCTGATTATTCAGATAAGCAGATTCATCCCGGAGGGCAGAACAGAACGGAGGCTGGGTGTTTTGTTTATTACCATTAAGCTCGCATTCCGCAGCCAACTTCTCAAATACGTTAATTTGCTCAATTATTTCCAATAGTAGCGCCACCGCCGCTTCTGCCGCCATCGAATTCACTTGTTGATTGACGGCAAAGGCTAATTAGAAGAGGAAGGGGAAAAACCAAAACCCCTCAAATGTTAATCACCGCCGATTGGCGTCAGAAAATCGTTCGCCGACTCATGCTTAAAAATGTCCGTTTGACTCGACGGGGCCTTATGAGCGCGAGGCTGCACTTGAAAGTTTTCAGATTTCTAACATTCCAAGCTCAAAGATTTTCTTCATCCGCCTGGAGAAAAGGGTGCGAGCGTTCAAAGACAGCGCTTGAATCCATCAAGGGTGCCATGTCTGAACGCCTTTAGCACATTTATTTCAAGGTAGCGCGCTCTCACTTCAGGTTTTGAGGTGGAGAGAGAAAAAAAAACAACTCCACGGCAGCAGGCGCAGGAATCAATGAGGAACTGCTCTGGAGCTTAATAGAGAGACGAGCTGATCCAAATGAGTCTTGTTAAAACATTTTTCAACAAACAACAAGCACAACATGGCCGCCGAACAAACATAACATGGCCGCCGTGGGTATCCCGTCATCAACCGACCGAGTGCTACCGTTCCATATCATCAAAAAAATTCCGAAGGATATCTACCGTAACGTTCGCCTATGGATTCGGAATAGATGTCTATTTTTAGCGACCAGCCACTCTCTAGCACTTGATCCAATCTGCCTTCTTCAAACTTATTGATATTGTTTTGTCAGTGGAGTAGCCCTATTGATTATGCGAATAGTATCCAAGCTCGAAGCAAGGTTGGGCCACAGGTCGTCCAATGTTTATCGTTCCCCCTATCGGCACTCGACGCGTTGCAATTTTCAACCGATTGTTCTCGATGCCAATCAGCGAGCTCTTCACTTATGCGGCATTGAAAGATACCATTTGAAGCTCCAAACAAGCTGATTAGATCAATGCGCGCAGTCCTTCTTCAGCCGAGCGAAAGAAGCGATGGACGAGGGGAGGGGGGGGGGGCGGCTCTGTTCTCCAACAACCGCAATTACTGTACAATAAATGCGTCTTTGTTCGAGTGTAAAAGAAGAAAATCAGATAGCTCGAGTTTTTGTAGCCGGCGAGTGATGCTGATCAAAACAGAATATGTCGGAATATTTTGGAAGGGGAAAGATGGAATAAATTTGTCCTGATGGCGGGGAGGTGGGCTACCTGGGCGGTGCTTCCTTGTGACTTCCCTTAATGGCATTAGAGTCTTAATGAGTTGTAATTGGAAGGCGATCTTAACTGGAGGGGCTAATTGCATCTGATTAAAGACAATATTAGTTTTACTGCTGGCAAATTGGCAGAGAAGTGTGGAGGGGGGGGCGTTGATACGGGGGGTGGCTAAAGGATCAGTGGCGTCCTTGCGGCGAGCTGCGAGTAAAGGTGAAGAGCACGAGGCACCATTACGGCAATTAGTGGCGTGCATTAGAGCAACAACGTGGCTTTGGTTCCATTGATTGTGCCCATTTGAGCCTCACGGTGCTTTTGTGTATTTCGGAATTTTTTTTTTTCTCTACCTTCCATTTCTCATGAGCGAGCGGGTGAAAATCTTCTGAAACCAAATTTGCAGTGTAATTTGTGCGGTCGACGGGCGGTCAATCAATATTAGAGAAACGCAACGGGCCGACGCTCAAAGCTGGGAAAGCCGAGCGGCGGGCTTCTCATCCGTGTAGGCGCTTCAAATATTTGGGGTTTAATGACACGTGCAGCTAACTGGCCCGGATTGAGCCATTTGGAAAAAATGGATTCAAACCTGCTGCGCTGTTCAAAAAAATTCATAATGTATTAATGGCGGATTTTTTTTTTTTTTTGCAGTCAACGATAACGTGACGACAGTCTAGTCGACATTTGATCAAAGACGATATTTTTTCAAGCTCGCTGGCTCACTCTACCCATCATGCTCGGTTGCATAAGCTCCGCCCCCTGACTTATTCCTCCAATCATTGCTTTTCCTTTCACATCCAAACACCTTCACTGCCTTGCAGACAATCGTAAAACGAATACTCCCGTAACACGACGACATGATTTAATCAAATCTCTAATTATAAAAAAAAAAGTACAATTTAGTCTAATGGCTGAAGTAGAAATCTGTTTCATTGTGTTTCAATTGGCTAGCAACCAGTCCAGATTGGAAAATAACTCATTTAAATCGGAAGTAACTCGATTTTGATGATGCACTGTGGTCAAAATACAACAGCATATTTTGCTAAATGGCAGTCAAAATGTTATTCTATTACCCGTGCGAGGGCATCAATTACCATCCAGCTGCGGTATTGGAACTCGTTAGATTGTGTGGGTGTAACTAATGAAGTGACACACGCAGTAAAAAGCTATATATAAAGATGCATGCAATGAGTAAACAACAGTAATTGCCCCCCTTGCTTCTGACAAAAAAAAAAAAAAATGCCGTGGACCAGCAGTGATTTAAAGGCAGACACAAGAGACAAAATAGTAAATTAGGCTTCTATGAGGCATCATTTCCTGTTCTTCTTAAGCACTCGCTTAATTGCCATCCTCACCTGAGCAATTGTATCATTTCCTGTATTTTTTTTTTCCTCCTCTACCCACAATATGAGTCTATAATGAGCTGTGGGTGTCCCCCAAAGCCGGGCCTGGCGCTCGGAAATAGGCTTTCGCTAATTTACCAATTACAGTGGAAGTACCCCAAGTCCGCAGCCCCCTCCTCCCCCAATATGATTGTTCAATCTCTGCAGTGATCATCACTCCAAACTTGGCCCGAGCGCACTTGGCTAGTTTTGGTCCCACCTGCACTTTGGATATTACTCCAAGCTGCGAGAACACGGCAAATGTGTCTACCTGGCTAGCGCCGAGCTTTTGAAGTACAGCTGGGACCGCTTTCGCTGACCGGGATGTGAGGCGCGCTTGGTCGTGTGGAGATGAGAAAACTTATGAGGAGTAGGATAAAGTTAGCGAGCAGCAAAGTGAAAGTTAGCTGGAGGTGCAAATGTAATTTATGGTTTGAGAGGAGAGCGTGTTATGTTTCTAGCCTTGATTTGCGCCGCCATTAAAACTAAACCTGAGGACAAATAGGAAATAAAATGAAAGAACGGGGGAAAAAAAAAAAAAAAAAAGCCTTGGCGCAGCAAATATCAAGACCTCGGCGTTGCTTGTTATTATTCTGCGTGAGGCAATCAATATGTGGGAGGTCATTTATCAGTGTCTTTTTTTGGGGGGTGCCAGGGTCAGTTATATTTCCAGCGTGGCAATAAACGCAATCTATAATTCTTTATTTTTTCCCTTTTCGTATCCTCTTGAGATGACAGGCTGAACAACACCCACAGTCAAGTCAAATATTTAGCGTGTAATCGAGGAAAATGACTCTCGCCGATATTCCATCCATTACTGTTTTGACCTTTTGGAAGCTGACATTTATTTGCGGCATGTGATTAGATGAGCATGATTGGAATGACCTAGCAAGAACACCGGATCAGAACAATTGACTAGATTTGAATTTTTCCGTATTTGTTTTTTTTAAATGACTTTTTTTTCGATGCATTATTCAATTGTACGTATTTTGAAACCAAATGGGTTCTTGTTCATATGTGACGCAAATCCAGCAACTTTGATACCAGGTTGATGGTGATAGATCCTCGTACTTTTCAAGATGTGCGAGTCTTTTACAAGTCATCCAAAAAGCGCCATGTGCTCTCGCAATTACAGTGCATGGCACTTTTTTGCACAATACTCCAGCGGATTCCCACGAGATGCGTGAAACAGTGTGATCAGGCGTTAGCTCGGGCGCCTGGCTCAGATGTTTGTTGTCAGCCGGAGCGCACGCCGCGCTTCATTGAAACTGCGGAACAATTACGGTTTAATTTAGGAGCGGCGGAATGATGGCACTCCGTCTCCAAATAACATCAAATGGCTGCGCCGGGACCGAGGGAGAACTAATTACCAGATAGGAGAGAAACACTCGGGTTGTGATCTGCGCCGGCGCAATTGTGAGCCCATCTAAATGCTGAGAGGCGCGTTTGTCGCCTCGCAAATGACACGTTCAAAGTCATCACTGACTCTTTACTTAGAATCACTTTGCGCCATCAAAATGAAGCGCTCCTTGCACTCTTTTACTTTGGCTCATTAAAGTAAGCGCCCTTAGAATTGTCCTAGGTTGCTTCCGCTCAAATCCATGAATACAATGGAATTTTTCAGTTTATTAGAAAAAAATATTTATGACAAAAATGTTTTGATTATTATTATTTTATTTATTATTTTATTATTATTATTATTTTAAGTTTGATTAGATCAATATTTAAAGACAAATGAGCTAATCTGCCCAAAAACGTTTATGCCAAGCAAGTCCAACCGATTAATCGATTTAATCAGCCGATATTGATTCTTTTAAAATTTGCTGACTTGTGCCGATTTTCTGAACACGCTATCACATTACAGCGTAAGAAAATTAAATTAAAGATTATTAAATTAAAACATTAGCGGCCTGCCCACGAAAATGCCAAAATATGCAAGAAATGTGAAAAACATGCACACACAAAAAAAACCCCACAAAAAATACCAAACAAAATTGCAAGAAAATGCGGATTTTTCTTTGTTGTACAGTTAAACAAATACTAAAGGACAATGCCCACGGCACATAGCCTGTGATTGATCGGCGACCAATCAGGGTATAGCCTGCATCACGCATTAACTCGTCTGATCGGCTTCAGCTCGCTTCAACCTTGAACAAGTAAGTTTAAGTAGCAAAGAAAATAGATGGATGGCTTCATTACAAAAGATCTTCTGTGGCACTTAAGTATGTGTGTCTTCTGTTGTCATGGTTACGCTATTAACCCTGAGCTTTTTTTCATAACCGAGAACGGGGTGTTGTTTTTGAAAAGCCAAAGGTAAAAATCGTCTGTATTATTCATGAGCGCGACAAGATCGTAGGCGGGAAAAAATATCGTAAAATGGGAAAAACTGCACTTGAGACTCATTATGGTCGTGTATCCGGGTAAATATGTGCACTGTGCGGCGGTACTGGAGACTTGTCATCTGGCTGAGAATCCTGGCGGAATGCTGGGAACATCTGGTTCCAATGAAAGCCTTTTTGGGGATGTTTCAAGTCATTGTGCAAGCAAAAATGTGTGTGCGTGCGTGAGTGTGTGACTTAAGAGTAAAGGACTCTCGTTTTCTCTCACCTTCTATGACAGATTGATAATACAGAAGAGAAAAACAACACAAGAATAAAAGGAACGGGTGTGGTTATGGTGGTGGGGGGGGTGGAGTGTGTCGGAAAATAAAACAACACATTCTGGGAAGCTGAGAACATGAGGCTGTTGGCGAGCGTGGAGAAATGTTGGCTGCGTAATGGGGTGATGGAGAGTTCAGGATCGTGCAGGAATAGGCGCAGCAATGGATTGCACCAAAACACACGTAAATGATCTACTGGAAAGAGGACTGAATTAGAGAGAGAGAGGAAAAGAGATTGAAAGAAAAGTTGCGTGAAAAGATGGGAGATGGGAATTGAACAGTCCCTGGCGGCGATTTAGTTGACCCCACCCCCTCCCTCCCTCCCCTCCCTTGTTATACACCCACTGTACAAGCCACTTCCTGCTATCATCTAGGAACAAAAGAATATCTTGAGGTCTCGTCAAAGATTCTTGTTCTTATTATTAGGTACACCAGCACAATCTACTTTGCAATAAGATGAAAGCTATCGGGAAGGAATCGAATATTAATGCCACCTCATTAGTTATCTTCATTTGACACTGTCAAAGAGAAATTCTTTATGTAACAAAAGTTTTTTTTTTTAAATGGAGCTGCAGCAGACTGGAAGCAAAGCCCAACAGATGTAAGATCAGTAGAAATAAGGTCAATTTAAAGTCTTCGGAATGTGGGCGGAGCAGAAATGAGGAGGCGGGGTCAGAAATTCCAAATCCTTGGCCACCTGAGGGCAGTGTAGGACAGTCTCAGCTTGTCAGTAGAGCCAAAATGTCAGTCGTTCTTTGCAGAGGATAAAGCAGTTTGTCTGTCGGCATAACTTGCTGCACCATTTGTGTTCCTGAAGTTTGCAAATTGCTATCAAGAACGGTAAGGTAAAAAGACATCAACGTCAATGTTAAAATTCTGAAAACAAAGACAACCAAAAAGGTGCATAATTCAAGCCGAGCGTTTAGCAGTGCCAAATTAAAAAATAATATTTTGTCCCATTGGTGCATATCAAATGCGTATATATTTACTTGTCATTTGCTTTGCAGCATCTTTGAGGGAGTATCTCAGCCTTGCTCTCTCTTCCATATCGATGCTAATGGACAACACCCCCCCCTACACACAACACACTACACCCTAATCAAAAATCAATTAAAAACACCTCGCCACCAAGTCTCCAGAGAAAGGCTTTAGGTTGAGGAGTGGAAGAGAAACGCTTCCCGTATTCCCTCCAACGCTCTCATGCCTTCTCTCATACTCCCTCTGCCCTTAAGCTCCGCCCTCCTGTCTACTGGAAGTTGGCAACATGATTTACGAGAATAGAGAACTTCATTTATATATTTTTTTTCTTCCTCTTGCATCCTCTCATTTATTTATTAGATTTTTTTTCTCTCTCTCTTTCTCCCTCTCTCTCTCCCGGACGCCTCTTCCTGTCTCTGGTGCGGATGAGAGTGGGAGAGCGAGGATGGGATTAGATGGAGAGTGGTCTCAAGGCAGACCAGTAGACTGGCAGGCCTGCAGACATGGAACAGATCTGTCCCACACTTAATGGCATTAGTGCCGTCCCCGGGAGGGGGAGGGGGAGCCAGCAGGGAGACGGGCTAACATATTAAAACGGCTTCTATAGCAGACGCTTGTCTACTCCACTCAAACTCCAGGCCGCTTCCCTTTTCGGGATTGCGGCGTGCGCGCGCCAGTTCTTGGCAAACTTTTTTCCGTGCACGCGACAATAATACGATGGCAAAAGTTGTGTCCTGTATCAATAAGGTGCTTTTGCTTACGAGTGTAAACTCATCTGTTTAATGCAGACTCGTCGCCATCTTTTGTCAGGTGCAAATGGTGGAAACGTGGAAAGTGACATGCCCCGTCGAGTCCGTCCATGCGGATGACGCGCCAATCACTCGTCCTTCACTCTCTTCTGAGCTCATTTACACTTGGCCTCTCCGGACTTTCACACATCTCAGCCATCTTGCTGCCATCAGCGGCAGAGTTCTGACTGTCAGCGCACCTTTCAAAACTACATCCAAGCCCCCACGGCCGCTTCTGGGACTCAAATTACCCTCTTCAACCTGCTTGGACAGCACGTTGACACACTCCCTCTGTTGCAAAAGCTTTACGGGGACCGGACGTGAACGGAGGGATAAAGACGAGCGAGAAAATGTGAAAGACCGGCGTCAGCAGCTAAAGCCCGGTGTTAGAAAAGATGGCGAGTGGCTGGGTGGGGGGGTGGGGGTGTATCTCCCGCATATCAAGTGTAAGGCGGTCTTGTGATGTAGCCAAAGGAGAGGAAGTGGCACAGGAATGTGAGAGGATGCCGAAAGACAGGTGGAGGCGGCACGCTGCGTCCGGTGATGGATGGAGCGGAGCTTTGGTAAATATACATGGACCCCGCCCCTCCGGCTCTTTCGGCTGTCTCAGCACAGATGGATGGAAGGATTCTATTCTGCCTTTAACAAAAGGTTAAGTTACAATATTGTCACTGTCATATTGGAAATATTAGTATGACTCCCCACACGCGTGGATCCCGTCTTTGATTTATCCGTTTTGTTCCGTGCGGGCTTCGGGGGGGGGAGATGGGCCGACACAGCCCGGGGAGAGGTTTGTCTTTATCTGCGTGTCACAAAGGCCACCCCGGGTACCGCGGGTGTGTCTGAAAGCGGCTCCATCGATCTAGTCCGGCTCTGCCCACATCCTCAGGCCCCGAGGACAACTATACAGGAAAAGGCCACGTCGGAAAGGTCAAAGCCGGATGAAGGAGGGCAGAGGAAAGCGGCGTACTTGTTTAGTGACTCCTCTGGCTGAGCTCACTTCCTAATTAAAGAGAAGAGAGGTTGTTGACGTCCCCATCGGATAAGGAGGGGGAGGAACCTCGTTTCAACGGATGAGCTCGAAACAAACTTTCCAACATTGATCATCGAATCAAATGACAACCTTCCACTTTGTTCCTCCGACCACCTCTTGCAAATTCTCAATTTACCGACATCGCATATTGCTAACATGTATCCGTGTCGACGCTCAATTTGGCGCCCTGTCCAATCACAAGGGATGAGATCCAAATTCCGTATCTACAAATAATACAGTTTTGATTGACACCGTCTCGGGGCGGTATTGGATTAGTAGCAGTGCGCTACGTTTTATTGAAAGTCCAATCTAATAATTCACCTATGCATCCACGAGGGACCAAACAGCTCTGTACGATGCAGTAGAATTCTGCATTATTGCAAAATACACCCGCAGCAATACACAGAACTCGAAATGCAAGGTCAGGCAACCGCAACATCTCGTAGCCTAAAGGTCGCGTTGAGCATCCAAGTGGGAGGAAGGCACAAGTTCTGTACTTGTTAGTCATCGTGCTTTATTCACGGAAGTCCCCGTCATGGTCTTTTAAGTTGTGTGTGTTTAGCCTGCAGTTAATTCTCGATGAGCGTGAACGTCCATTAAAAGTCATTTTGTTTTTGAGTCTGGCCATTAAACCGCAACTTGAGAGAATTCCCCCCCCACACACACGGTGAGGACATCATCCTAGCTGCATGAAATCTCTGAGTATAAATATGGAGGCTTTTCAAGTGCTACCTGTTTTTGGAAAGAAAGAAAAAAAAAATGCGCAGACATCAACAAACATGCTGAGATATTTCTGAGAATCAAAAGAGTAAAAATAAACTCGTGCACCTTCATTCATCAAGCACCAATCAGTCTGTCAGCAGAAGCGGCGGCGCCTTTTATCTGCCGTCATTATTTCGCATCGCCGCTGCGGCCGAGCGTGTCCGCGTTTTTACCCCCCCACCATTTTATCGCCTCAAAACGTACGAACAAACCGGAAAACAAGACACAGATTTTTTTGGGGGTCTTTTGAAGGAGTGCTTTCAGAGCTGATCCACGCTCTAACACTTATCTCAACAGCACGGCGCGACGACTTTAATCGGATTGCCGGCTCCATTAAAAGTTTTTTTTTAACCCGGGCTCAGGGGCCTCCCGACGAGGCTCGACCGCCGGGACTGGGCCGGCCGATCGAGTCCAGACTCGCCGGGGTCTGCTGATGCAAGCTTTGAGTAAGACAATCCTAATGAGAGACTCGCAATGAGCCGATTCAATTAGCGCTCGCACACCATACGCTAGCTGAACCGGCTATTACTGCGAGCGTGAAATCAAACACACACATTTGGACTTAGACTTTTGTTTTTTTTTTGTACTGGCTTTACACCTACACATCAATACATGGACACACACATACACACGTTCAGAGGATTTCATCTATCAGCGGTTCACTGTGCCCTAAAGCGAGCGAGATGCGCAGCAGACATTGATCAAACTGACTTCTTACATGAAAACGTTCAAATCTTGGATTTCAAAACCGCTTTTTACTGCCAGAAAGCCTCCAACCAACGTTGCCAGAGAAGAGGAAGCGAGCGGGCAGTCACACACAAATACACACGCGTCAACACGTACACTCAAACTCGGGTTGGCCACGCAAGCTCATTATTTTTGCAGCGTTGCGCGCCACCCCGCAAAGACCGGCGTTCGAATCACGAGATAAGACGAGCCGCCTCTTATGCAACGCGAGACAGCCGAGAGAATTTTTAGTGCGCACTCGCACATAAATAGCATTTGTGACATTTGAGTAGCTGAATAATTGAATAGAAATTAACACACGAACTACGTGGCACAAATGCGGTAGATAAACAACCTCACAAAAGTGAGCACACCCCTCCCATATTTTTTCAAAAATGCCATAAACGATTATCTCAATTTTGTTTTAGTATGAGGAAATTTCAGCTGCTTCTGTGTTGTTATTTTATTCTAATTAACTGTGTCAAAAATGTGGTAATTGAGTTGTTCCAGGAAAATTTTGTGTCGATTGGATTGCGCTTTTTCACTTGAATAACAAACACATTCATTGCATTTATTTGTTGAGGGGAGCTCTGGTGCTATTCGATTTGGGGGATTAATGAGTTTGTCAACCGCAGCAAATACTAATATTGTTAAAGTTCGGAAAAAAAAAATGCTTTTGTCCAACCTTTCCAAAGTCTTTCCTCAAATCTCACCATATAAATGCTTCGAACTAATTGGCTCCTGATTTGTTGTCTTAATCTTTGGCATCACGCAGTCCGACACCCTCTAATTGTCACTTTTGCTTTATTTATGTATCAGCAGACTTTCACCACAGACGCCGTTTTGTGTGTTCTTTACACCTCCTTCACTCGACGACGAAATATAATAAATTGGGCAATTGTTACGAAGCTTCAAATTCTCCCGTCAGGTTGTCTCCCTCTTTGTGGGAAATAATAGAAACCTCCTCCGAGAGGTACCAAGAGTCAAGGAAACGCCTGGTGCTTTTAGCGCAGCTGCTAAGGAGCTACTCGCCTTTCCTCGCTCTGCTTTGCATATTTCGCCTTCCCTCCTGCCCACATCCATGTTAATGCACTCCCACACAAACAGATCGGTGTGAACAGGCCAAGTAGATTCCACTATATATCCCGCCGGCTCTCATTTCTCACTTTCAACAATGACATCACACTCATAGATTTGTCCAGGTCTTTCGGACTCTCAAGAGTGCTGGATCAGCTGAAATGGGATCCGTCCTTTAGATCCCGCTGTACCCCCGGCACATACTGATGGAGCCGGAACTCGGGAGAATTTTTTCAGCAGAGGGAATCTCACTCCGTTCAACATCCACCTATATAAATTTGAATGGCGATGCCGAAGCCGCCGCCAAGAAACAACTGGAGTGCTACACCCGAAGCTCTCAATAAATTTCGCAGGCCTTTAATCTGGAGATCCCGATTACCTTTATCTCTGTGTCGAGATCTATGGCCTTTTCCGTGGCTTTATTTCAGGCCTTGGCATCAAAGCGAGTGATTTGTCTCCTGGTTGGACATATGGAACTGTAGCTGCACAGCTTTGTAAAATATTCTTTCTGCAGCGTAACAAACCCAAAACAGCTGAGCAGGCCAAGTCCTGTCTTAAAGTCAAATCGTTGGCTCGGTGCTAAAACTAACTAGCTCTCTCCAGCGCGGTGATGAATTTCCAAAATACGAGAACATTTTAGGAATTGGAAATAATAGCGATAAGTGTTTACCAACTATGTCTAGCGTTCCGGCCTCTGCACGATCCTTTTATATCTCAAGGCTCTTTAGTTAACGCACCGATTTCGCTTTCCTGCTCCAAAACTAGAACAGACAGTTCTCGTGGACCGATACAGAGGAAGTCGTAGACAAGGTCCCTCGGGCCTTTTACTACCTCAACAATGCTCGTTATCTTTCAAGACCAGTGAATCATTCTTGCTGTATGGTTGAAGCAATTTTTTTTTCTTACGTTGGCCGAAGTATTCAACACTAGCTGGAGGACATTTCCTCCATATGAATTCGAAAGATGCTTGGGTCGTCTCTCTTCAAGTGACCACATTTGTTCTCATTAACTCAAGTACGCAAACAGTTTCATCTTGTTTAATGTGGAAAGTTTTCTGAAGGAGGAACTCCGGCTCTCGCCACTGCGGCGGGCTCCTCCCAAAGCGATAATCAGTTACAGGAGCCACTGCGTTTAAAAAAAAATAAAAATGGAAGGACAGTTTTACTTGATGTGACGCACAAAGGGGCATTTTGTCTCTCGTGTGCGTCAAAGGCGGAGTCTCAAAGATGTACTAAGTCTAATACCCTCGTGAGTGTCAACAATCATATCGCACTTAAGTTTCATTATCAGATGTTGCAAGAGACTATTTTGACCGCCTTGTTTTCTTCCCCTAAAAATCTGCCGCGCTCTCCCTTCATCATGGCTTTTTGTCCGTGAGCACACGCGGTGACAGATGTGTTTATTGTTGCTCTGGTCGACCCCGCGGCGCAGCCTCCTGCCATTAAATCGGCGACCGGCCAAGCTAAAAATCCATGGAAGGGGAGCCGGACTGTAGACGTCTGAAAGACTCGCTCCATCCAAATGAAATTAGGATCAGAGAATGGCGCAGTTGAGGCAAGAGCGTCATTAGATCGCTCTGTAGAGTAAGTAAAGGGAAGGAGAGTCGGCGCAACAGAGACGGTTGGAGTTGTGTGCATCTTTTTCAGACTTCTCTTAAGCATCACGATGATGGACATTTTATGTCCTCCTGTTTCCATGGCGTAACGTTGGATCATGTCAAGTACAAACCGGATTCGGTTGAAGTTGGGAAATTGTGTAAAATGTAAATAAAAACAAAATACAATGATTTGAAAAGCCTTTTCAACCTATATTCAATTGAATACACTACAAAGACAAATATTTAATGCTCAAACTCATAAAGTTTATTTTATTTTTCAAATAATAATTAACTTGGAATTTCGTGGCTGCAACACGTGCAGTAGAAGTTGGGAAAGGGCGAGAAATTCTAAGTTGATTATTATTTGGCAACAAACAATGAAGTTGATCAGTTTGAACATTAAATATGTTGTCTTTGTAGTGTATTCAATTGAATATGGGTTGAGAAGGATTTTCAAATCGTTGTATTTTGTTTTGATTTACATTTTACACAATTTCCCAACTTCAACCGAATCTGGTTTGTATAATAGAGGGGGCGGAGTCAGTTCTAATTTGTATCCTAGCTGGTCAGAGTTGCAATCAAAGTTTTGTTGATTGACTCCATCGACAAAGAATCACATTGAATATTACACACTGGCGGCGGTGGCGGACGAGCGGCGTGCAAAGACGCAGCTGCGGCGACTGTGAGAAGATGGGTGACAGACTGCGAGGAAGATGAAAGACCTCGGGAGGACGAGGAGGTGGATTCAAGTGAAGCCGAAAGCCGGTCAGAAGCAAAATGGAAATACGAGGTGATTGATATGCCCGTCATCACACTCCGACTTAGGGAAATATGTCTTGGAAACAAGGGACCGTTCGGGAGATTAGCGAGCGTTAGATGGCCGCGTTTGGTCGCCGGGAGATGAAGAGACACTTTGGTGCCGAGCGCAAGTGACAAAGACGCGGGGCGGAGAGTCATTTTGATACAGTTTGCAGGCGGGAGAGCGTCGTGGCGGGGTGGGGAAAGGGGAGCGCGCTGTGAAAAAGATACAAGGAAGGCGAGGTATGAGGATTGCCGAGATAGAGATAGATGGGCCGGCCCGGAGTGAGACAGAGTTATCGGCCTCCATCGATCTGGCCGGCGGATGCCAAATGGGGGGTGTAATGGTGGGTAATGATATGAGCCTGCAGAGGGAGGACAGCGCATATGTGCACGCTGCGTGTGTGTGTGTGTGCGTGTGTGTTGCATCAGTGACCACGCGCCTCACACTTTCATTAATGTAGTCAATTAATCGTACTTCACAGAGAGGAATTTAAAGCTCAATCTATTACGGCACCCAGCAGCCACAATATTAGGAACAGTCGCAAAAGCTATTAAAACGTAATTAGTTTGCACTGCAACTGCTAAATATGCGGTTCAAAATACGGCGGGCGTTGAGATACTAAAGATTTGAGTTTCCAGATAAGAGTCAGGATTGTGAGCTGAATTTTTGTGGAGTCACCTCAACTCAGCAGCAGTTTGGCAGAACGTAAACAATTTTGTATTTGCCTTCGTGAAGACCGTTTAGTTTGATGCTAACAAACAATGCAAAACAAAATAATGTTATGGAGGGAAAACATGAGCTAGCGGTTTAATTAGTTAGCTGGTTACTTAGCTACCTCGCTAGCAGAAATATGCCACATTTTATCCCGACACTCTCTTGTTTTCAGTTATGCTAATGTGCGTAGCACCATTATTTTGCTAAGTAGCTAGCATGACAGTTTCGTTACGTAACCACACTCAGTGTCAATCCAAACTGAGCATTGTTTTGAAGGAATTATCCAATGCACTGACAAAAGCTCATTAGCGCCGAATAAAGTGTCCGCTAAGTGCATACAACACAATTCATCATCTGTCCATTATTTTCACCAGCTTCCCTTAAACGAATCGCGCCCGGCTTGTCAATTGACAAAACGTAGGAAAGGCAACACGCCCACACGCTCACATACATTTATCAGCACGCCCTTGGCAGACCTGCTGACTCTTAAACAGTTTCCACAGCAACGTGAAGTGGCCGACGGTAATGTATTCCGTTATGGCGAGGGATGATTTGCATCGCCCCGCTCGCTTTCTTCTCATCCGGCGGCGTAATCGTTTTAAAAAGAGCCACGTCCAAATTGACTTGAAAACTGGCCAGCGAACCAAAGAGACAAAATTCCCTGTCGGTGTCGAGGGAGGGGGGAATTGATGCAACAGTTATCGGAGGAGGATAGAAAACTATCCCGACCGGCTGAAAAGAGTAATCAGAAAGCGCTGTTCTCTGGACTCGTCTCTGGCCATTACTATGGAAACAGAATGCGGAGTGCAATTCAGAAATTTAGGCCAAGCTGATATCTCTCAAACATTTTCTATAGCAGTGGTGCCCATTCATTCCCGCTCAGCAAATTTTTGTGGGTGTGGCAGGTAAGGCAGAGGATTTTGAAATATATTGCTTCTCCAAATTTTGCTCTTTGCTATTTTATGTTTTATTTATTAGTATTGTACTGCACGTTACTGTTTCAATTGTGAGTGGGTGATTGCGCAACAGTGATTGGATGACATGCGAGTGCACAAACACATAACACGGAAAGTAAACTGCAAAACTAAAAAAAAAAAATGCAGTCTATAAGTATCTTTAATTGGATTGCAAAAGGTTTGGTGATGTCCAGCATCTTCGATAAACTCGTCGTTCAACTTCAGCCATTGTATGCTCAACATGTGTATGTTGAGCAATGCTTTCGCCCAGGAGGAATATTTTTATCGTGGAATTTAAATCATGCATCATACGGATGGAGATCACACGGGCGGAAGACCCATGACAAGTATGTTCCATCGTGTTTGATTAAAGACGAAAAACGTGTTTCACAGTAGTTGAAAGCCAACGAAGGCAATTAAATTTAAATGATTACAAATGCGGCCTGTGAGGATGAAGTACTCACGACAGAACTGCTAAAGCCCCCCCCGCCAAAAAAAAAAAAACAATCAAAGAGGTGAATTGGAGAACATTGAGATTTAAATTTGCCATTGGGGGAAAACAAATTATAAAGATTGTGAGGCAAGAAGCCTCAATAAAATGTAGAGCACAGTTTGCAAACTTATTCACATTAAATCAAATATTTGGAAAATTGACCTTTTTTGGGGGGGGGGATATTACCTCGCCTGCTATGTGATAGAAAAATGTAATGATGTTGGGGTGAGAGTAGCAAAACATGTCCACTATTTCTCTTGGGCCTCATTTGTGCCATTTAAAAGGTATCCGATGGCTCATTTGCAGACCTCGTTTTCGGTTGACCTCAAGCAAATGATGACGACCGACAACAAGCAGCCCGGCAGCGACCCAGCTTTGGACTGTTATCGTTCCCGCGGAAACTTCTGGATACTTCTCGGAGTTAAGGGCGGGGGAGGGGGGGTGGGGGGGCGCAACTGGTATGGACAAACTGGCTTGTGAGGAAATAAATGAGAAGGAAAGGCTTGGTAATGAGAAATGCTATTTTTACCGCTTTGATGTCCCCTATGCACATAAGCACACGGCTTTAGACAAAAACAAATTAGAGATGTCGACAGCCTCCCAAAGACATTAAAAACATATTAGCACAACTAGCGTGCGAGATTTGCACGTGCGCTGTGTGTGCGGGCGCGCCTCCTCCAAACTTGGCGAAAAAAGGGGAGCTAGCGCGCCGCTCGCGCTTGTCCGTGCCGCGCGGCATTACGCAGTCACCGTGACAGACGTTCCTTATGGCTCATAATAGACAAACAACATAATGGCACTATAGTTTCTCCAAGGCGAGATGACTCGCAGGCGTACTATGATTAATTCCCCTTCGGAGAGCCGTGCGGAATACAAATCGACGGCAAAGTGGTGATGAATGCGCTTTGTCTAACTTTTAGAACTAATACAGATGTCAGTTCTCTATCTCCTCAAAGGGTGTTTTTCATTTTGGCATGATGGGGGGATGAACAGAAGCAAGGAAGAAGGACGGGCTTCAATGAGTATCATTACTGTGGCAAAGGGGGGGGGTTAGTTTTTTTTTTTTTCCACTTTCAGCAACTTTCAGCAAATAACGAATCTTATTGTGACACACATGACTTTAATTTTGTATCCGGGCCAACAAACTGAAGAGAGAACGCAGGAATGACACTGACGATGTATTTTGCGCATGCACTTTCCACGAAACATGTGCGGCCGAGGACACAAATGTAATGAAAGCAGAAGAAGCGAACAAAAGGGCCGAGGATAAGTGACACTTAGGCCGCAAATGCCGACGACAAGCCAGATGAGGGAAGACTGCTCAAAATGAGCAAACAAAACAAACGGGGCTGCAATAACTGACCAGCGACTCGGGCCCGCAGTTAATATATCTAAATAGATTTAAGCTCCGGCACGACGCAGCTAATGCGCCAGCACACACACACACACGAACGATGTGGACGCAAACACACAAAACCAACTCGGAATTGCTTTAATTCCACCTGCTGGCTTTGAAAGTGAGAATGGGAAGTGACATTATACACACACACACACAGACACACACACACACGCGCTGCTTCGCTTTGGTGCCTGCCCGCAGCTTCATTGGGTAGGTGGGGGCAGCAAGGTTGCAGGCTGCAATATTAAACCATCAATCACCCCACCCCCAAATTAGGCATTTTACATCACACAAGCACGTTACAGCCCCCTCCCCTCCCTCCCTCCCTCCCTCCCTCCCTCCCTCCCTCCCACAGGTGGGGTCCAAGCCTGGGGAGGAGAGATTACATCACATAAGCGACGACCGTGCAGCAAGAGCCATGAATACATTAGTACATTACCCAAACGCATCCAACACGCTAATAAATCATAATGAATAATATCACATTAACTTGTTGTTTTTATTTTAACTCGGAGCTATATGAAGTATGCATATGTTGGAATTTTACTATGGTCCAATGCGCAATAGCTTCTGGTCATAGAAAATGGAAAAAGTGATTTACATGAATATTTCCTAAAATATACTATAGGGGGAAAAAATATGTTAAATACTTCGTAAGACTTTGAAATTTGGTAAAACACAGCAAGTGTATGGCGAGTCACCCGTCGAAGCGTGGACGACTTGTCCGCTGGTCTTTGTGTGTTTTGGATTATAAGAACATCGGCGGTATCAAAAGAGCATGGAGGCCCCATTAACGAGCGCAGAGCGGCACCAGCAAAGGAAGCGACCCGATGACAGAGCGAGCGTAGCGCTGGGCTTTAAGGAGACGCCAAGGAGGAAAAACAAGAGCGGAGAAGACAGGCGGGAATATAGGCGAGGAGGTTAAACGAAGCGTGGGCTCGCATTTATCCCAATTAGCGACTGCGCGGGGTTTCGCCAAAGATGGGGGACGTTGTCCGGCCCCATTAACAATGTTTACGGACACGGCCGCGTCTGATTGGGGAATAGGAAGCCATTGCGAGAGTGGGCAGCAGAAAGCATCGGCCTCTTAAAAATAATGGCTCGAGTTATATTTTGACAACAAAAACAAAACATCTTTGGGTATTATGCATCTCATAATGGTGGGAATCTTTTCTAAAATGGCCGACATCCAACAATCGCAAAGTAGCCCGAGTGGCAAGAGAAGGAGGAAGAGAACGCGATGGATGGGGAGAAAGCAAGAAAGCAAGGCGAGGAAGCGACAAGAAGAAATGGGAATGAACAGAAGGCAAGCAAAAGCGACAACAAGTGTGACAAAATGTGTGACAAAATGAGACGACGAGGCTTCGTGCGGACATTAAACGAGTAAATGTGCTTTCTCGGAGTACACGTTCGCAGGAAAGAAAATCAATTCAAGTATTTCTGCCTACATATCCTTTTACCCATTACAGGGATGTTTTTTGTTTTCCATATTTTCTCCTAAACAAACCTTCGCAAACATAAGCTTTGATTGTATGGCCACTTTTTGGACAATGGTGAGCTCAAATTTGCTGTTCAGGTGTATGACAAATCTGATTTGCGAGTTGAAATACATCTTAAGCCGCATTTACGTGCCGACGAATCAGAGTTCCGTTATGGTGATTAATACGTAATTAAGCAAGCTCCATCTTGGTTCCGAGACAATCTAAAGAGAATTCAAGGCATCATACAAATGTCACGTATGATGTGTTTTGTAATTTAGCGCAAATGTAGGAGTATGGAAAATTTCGAGGAGGGATCGGAAAAGCTTAAGAGTAGCCTTCGCGCTCGCCAACATGTTGGGCAGTTCCGGTGGGATTCTCAAAAATCTCGTTACGTTGGCTGAGATAAACCGCTCGTGGGCGAACGCTCCGCTGTGTTGCTGACCCGGTAATGCAAAACAAAATAACCTCCGTGGCATGTCGGTATGGAAGAGAAGGTAATCAAGAGCGCGGAGAAGGTTCCGAAGGGGGGGAGCGCTTCGAGGCATATCTCAAGGAAACCAGAAAGGAATGCCAAGCAAAGTGGTGGAGTGTAAAAGGGAAGAGGAATAATTCAACCAAAGAGCTTCTTTACTAATAGAATTTGTTCAAAAGACATTTCATTCATGATTTGAATGTGTATTTATATCTGTAGAATGCAGCCTGTGTTTCGCAATCGATTGTTTCGGGTGGGGGGGGGGGGGTTACTCTGGTTTCAAAGGAACAATCGTAGCCGTTCCTCCCACCCGACTCTGCTCCATGCGTGACCTCGCTCACCTCCTCCGCCAGCCTCAAGCTCCGACAAAATCGGAAGAGCGACATCTAGTGGTGCGGAATGAATCAGACGTCCGGCATCCCACCCCAATTGACTTCGCCGTGACACCTGCATCCTCTTCAAGGAGGCTTAATGAAGCCACATTCATCAAAGTGAAACACTAACCATAGCAATTATCGGACTGATGTGTGCATCACTCACCAGGCGTCGCTCAAAGAAGTGTGCGTGTGTGTGTGTCTGTGTGTGTTTCCTGGAAGGGTCCCAAAATTAACAAACGGCGCTTATGGATGGATGAGGTGTCACTTTTTCGGGCTGCTCAACATGGAGTGACTCAAAATATGAACAAAAGGAGGAACATGGCTGATAATATTAACTCATTCGCTGACAGTTCTGCTGCAATTCATCTTTGACATCTTAAGTCGTCAATGCGACATGAAGATCTCGATTAGTTGTCTGACACCAAAAATGAATATTTGTGATGGTCTGACATTTCTTTTTGAAGTGAAAAAATCATGCAAGTCATGAATCTCCTAAAAGTGTTCATCAGGCTTCCCTGATAAAAGCTCACAGACATGAACGGCGGTGTTAGACCCCGACAGTCCAATCAGAGAAGCTCGGGTCGATCGATCACGCTGTTATCTGCGGAAGAGGAATATTACCTGGTGCAAGAACAGCCCCGCCGGGCACGCGGCGATGCGGGAGTCCGATAGCCCGGCCGGGCTGTCATCCATCCTGGCTGATTAATGACGAGCCGGGCCCGCTGTTTAATGCTTTTTAATAAGGGCCGGCGACGAGGCCGCCGCACGGACCAGACACGCCCATCCGGCTGACTGATGCGTTCACGCTTCCCTTCCCGTGCATTCTTTCACACATCGTAAAAATAGACGCGCATATCATTAAAGTCACGCTTACGTTTTTTTTCCATGCTCACTCGTCATGTGAGGGGGCTTCATCGCACAACCACATTTGCTATGAGGTACATCTAAAAGCAAATGTGCGTCAAAATATCGATACATCTCCTGAATTCATAAACGGTAGCAATGATCAAACTCGTCTCAGTTGCGTCATACCCATCCATCCATTTTTTATAGATGTCTTCCTCATTAAGGTTTTGAGTGAGCGCGAACCTATCACTAATAAAATCATTGCCGGCTATAAAAGGTCTACACACTCCTGTTCGAACGCCATGATTTTGTGACATTTCTCTCCGTCGTTTCATGAAACGGTGTAGCAATTTTCAAAATAGACTGATGTGAGCACGTGACCCCCGAGCTGTTTCGGTAAATGTCTCGGGGATGCTTCCGCCTTCCTCGCACCGAATAATGAAACAGTTATTGTTGCAACCGGGCTTCACCAAAACTCTCCTCCTCCTCCTCCTTAAATCTTCATCCACTCTTTTTTGCCTCCACAATGTCTTTTACTCTCGCCCTGCCTCGCTCTCCTCCACCCACCTGCCAATTTTCACTTCTCCTCCTCCCGGTTTCTCATGCTCCTTCGCTCTCGTTTCATCTATCACCTCCTCTGCAATGTTCTCATTTAATCACCCCCTCAAGAAACGTATTCACCTCGGAACGAGCGAGGGCCCCTTTTCGAGATTGCGCGCTAACGTTAGCGTGGCCAATTCCTGCGCTGCCAGAGAGGGGGCGCCATTCCAAGCAAAGATATTTAAGATACTGCTAACCGTGCTAGGCTACATCCAAAAAGTAAATTGGCAAACGACAGATTTTTTTTTTTTTTCAAAAATGTGCCAATCTCTCATGAGAGTGTTCCACACAATTTTTATTTCCACACTTGATGAGAACCCCTAGCGGCAATTTGCCTTTTAAATATTCTGGATGAAGCTTGTCTTTATCGATTTGGGGGGGGGGGCGGTTCTGGCTCCCAGTAACATTTAATAAAACATGTTCGGAGAGGTGCTGAACCCAGGCGCTAAGTGCTTGTTGAGTCACTCCCTCCATGTGTGGGTTGGATTGAAAATGTCATTTTTCCCAGCGCACACTCCGGCATGAGATGCTCTCCCGCTGGGAAGCCCTCGGTGAGGTAAACAGGAAGGCGGGACGCCGCGCTCGGATCGGACGGGTTTAATGAAACATCGGCTCTCTGAAGGCTTGCGAGCCGAGGCACGAGTTTGCGTGAGAGCCACTCCGGGATTGACTGTTTTTAATATACACTCACATGTCATCAAAGTACACTTGGACAAACTAATGAGTTCCAGGTCTTTGGTGTTCCTAATAATTAGGAATATGCATGTCTTTTAATATATACTTATTATCTTCATATTTCTTTGACACCTCCCGCGAAGGCAAAATGGCTGCCCTCTGCTGCTCTCACCACCCGATCCCATCTGTGCATTTATTTACACACGAGGCTCTCACAACACATGGGCGGGATCCAAACAAATGCACGCTTTCATGTGAGCATATAGCCGCCGTACACGTTCCTATGCGGGCGCGAGGGAACATATGTAAATGTAGCAAATACGCAACATCGATTTCACACGCCGGCGAACCCGCCGAAGGCGATTCCGTTTCGCCGTGTACGAGGACGTGACAGACAATGGAGATCAAATGGAAAATGGCATACGTAATATTCCCGGGTCAATATAAGGTGCCGTCGGTGCGTCCTCATTAGAATCAATCAGTCGTCATTAAAAAAATGGAGCGGAATAATTAAATTCTCAAGTCTTATTAGAGGCGGCCTAACGTTTTCACACGTTCTAGTAGAATGTGTTGCCTCCATTTTATCATTTCTATTTCTTCCCTGGGAGGTAATTATTACAAAGTGAGCCATTTTGGATCATGTAGGCGCAGCATATGACCATTTTGCTACATGCCTATTAAATGCTAACAATAGTCCTTTCATTGTCCACCCTGATGTATTTTACTAAGGTCTGCACATTATTATTTTTTTTAAAAGCATTGAATTCCAAACAGCGGGATATTTACTGAACACAATGAATATCTAAATCCACCTTTCGAGTGACTTTGACTTGCTCGCTGCTTTGCAACTGGCAAAAGCAGGTTTTGAAAGCTCCGTTGTAATCATTATCTCTAAGTAGCTCATCTAAGAGTGCGAGCGCACAGCTTGTAGAGGTGAGCCAGCGCGGTGTAAAGAATATTTCCAGCTCTCGGCTCCCAAGTGATGTATCATAACAATAATCATCGTCGCTCCCGGAATGAAGGTGCTTCTTTCAAAACAGGAAGGAGGGGGGGAGTGGAGGCAGAAGTGTGGTAATTATGCAGCTGTAATAGAGTTGCTGCCCGGCGAGAGCCTAATGAGCTTACTGAAGTCCGCCGTTGAGAATTGATTTAGGAGAAGAACGAAAAAAGGGGGAAAAAAAGAGGTGATGCCCGGTTGTTGTGCGTTCGACTGACAGGGAGCCGACACGCAAAGATATTCCCCCAGAGTTGGAATATAATAAAAGTGCTCGACATCATCAACACTGCACAAAAACACGATCAAACGTGTACAAAGTTGAATGACATCATAAAAAGTGATTTTTTTTTTTTTAACACTGCTGTTTTTGCAACCCCCCCCAAAAAAAAAAGACGAGGTACATCGGAAAGGTTAATAGCCTCGCTTTTAACAGATCAGACAGCAGGAGACAAGGCTTTCAGGCTCGATTTTCGCACAAAGTTCGCTCAGTAAGTGCTTTTCCATCTTTTAACACATTTTGTCCTTCATTACCAACTTTTCCGTCATCCCGCTGAACTCCATTCACGTACTATTTAGGCAAGGTAAATGAGAAGCAGCAACGGTGCACCTAAATTACACTGCAAGGCCATTCGAACTTGTTTACCAATTCCTAAAACTTGATAAGTGTTTTTTTTCCTTCCGCAGCTGCAAGGACATTAAAAAAAAAAAAAAAAAAAAGAAGAGCCGTTAATAGTTTTTCCAGAAAGAAAGGCTTATAACTTAATCCTAGATGACATGTTTCGGAGTAAGTGTAAAGCTTAGGAAGCATTTCAGTGGCTTTATCGGAGGCTTTGCTGCACATAAGTTGTATCCTCTCCACATCGCCCCCCTCCCCTCGTTGCCCCTTCCCCTTCATGCTCCTTGCCTGAAGCTCACACATTCCAAATATGCACAGCTGCAAAAGTAAATCAACGACAAAAACAGGTGCGAGTGTGTTTGCGCGAGAGGAGATTTTAACACTGCTTACGGATTCAAACTCGCCATCTGTCATGAACACAACGTGCGTTGCACTCTCCGGCGCTAATTGACTTGCGCTGTGCGAGCGATCGCGACAAAAAAATGTGCAAGTGTCCAAATTTGTCATTCTCGATATTAGGAAGCTCCTATTTAAGTCTTTAAGTCAAAGAAATTTATTGTGCTGATCTACAGTGGTTTGTTGGATACACAATTAGCATAAGCTAACAGCAGTAGTCTTTCGTTTCACTTTATTGGAAAGTGCCTAACTTTTATTTATATTTGAAACCCTAAACATGACCTAAAACATTTCTAAAAAGATTTTAAGACGACATTTAGGGTCTGAAATGAATTCATCCCATAGCTGTTGAGCTACTGTGTTTTGTTGGTTGCACAATTAGCATAAGCTAACAGCACTAGCCGTTAATTTACTTCACTACACTGTGGTCAACTTGTATTGTTAAATGAAACCCTAAATATGACCTAAAACATAGCCAGTACAGTTAATAAAGATTTTAAGGCGCTGACATTTAGTCTCTGGAATGAATTAATCCACTTTGTAAGTTGTTAGAAAACATAGCTGTTGAGCTAGTATGTTTTGTTGGTTGCGAAATTAGCATAAGCTAACAGCATTAGCCTTTCATTTTATTTTATGACACAGTGCTTAACTTTTTTTTATAATTTATCATTATAATTTTATAATTGTATAATTGAAACACTAAATGTAACCTAAAACAGTTAATAAAGATTTTAAGACACTGACATTTAGCATCTGGACAGAATGAATCCACTTTGTAAGTAGTTTGAACACAAAGGCGTCATGTAATGGTTGTGATGTTAAAGGCATGATTAATATCTCAACTTCTTATTTCCTAATTAGCTGTGACTGGCCATCTGAATACCTCCAGTAAATGTATTTCAAGTAGCTACTCTAAATGCTGCCGAAAAGTGCTGAAGCATTTACGGAGAAGGCGTGGGGGGCTCAGTGAAGCAAGTGACACAGCACTATTATTATTGCAGTGCTTTGTATTTTTTGGGGCCTGGTGATATATTACCTATTCGGGCAATTTCTGTCGGATCTCTGGTCTAATTAGCCGACTAATTCATATCACTGGCGATGTTGTTTCGATAACAAAGCGAGTCTCCCACGCGGGCGGGAGCAGGCCCACGCGTAGGCGCTCGCTATTCATGTTGTTGCAATAACCAACGCTTGCCAACAGAGGTCAGAGATGACGTAAAAGCTCTTTAAATCAGATGACAGCTCCTTAAAAGGGGGATGAATGCATTTATCATTGTGCAATTTTTTTTTTTCTCCAAAACAAATCCCACAGGTGGGAGAAGTTCAACCGACTGTTTTTTTTTTTCATTCGTTGTAACATGAAATGCAGACAAAGTGAAGTGCTGTGAATACTTTCCAGATCCACTCCAAGCTCGGGTCCAAGTTAATACTGATGCATGAAAAAAAAAAAAGACAGTGAAGTGAAGGAGTGTGGGAGCACTCGAGGATGGCGGCTATCAGGGAGCACGCAGAGCCCCGTTTACACGTCACCGAAGCGTGTTGCTATAGAAGCGAGAGCAGGTTCGTTTTTTTTTTTTTTTTTTTTTTTTTTTTATAAATAAAAAGGGACATCACACACCTACACATAAAAGAAGCGTTCATTTAATGTTCTCCTGAGGGACCGGATCACTGCAGCACACTATTCATCCCCCCCCCCCGGCACCTCTACACCTCATCCTTTCAATGACTGACGCTGTTGCTCTTTTTTGCAGGTGCAGGCTGTATGAATTAAAATAGAAAAAGAGAAAAAAAAAGCGGAATTGAATAATTCATCCCATTTGATTTTATTGGGCTGTTAAAATGTCCATTTACAATGTCCCGCTCAGCACAAATCTTTTGTCGTTTTTCATTATTCAGGCTTTCCTTTGGAAAGGAGGCTAATGTCGTAACGAGAATAACTACAATGGCGACGGATAAAGGAAACAACTCAAACTTTTATGATTTTAATTTTGAGAAAAAAAAGTCGATTAAAGACTTGACTAATGTTGTTTACTTTTTTTTATGTTTTATAACTGTATTTTATGCATTTCCAGGAGCAGAGTGGCTAACTGAGAATCTCTCCATGTGGCCGAGGCAAGGCCAAACATTCACGGCGGCCCGGAAGATTAACAACGAGGATAGTCGGAGAGCCTCATCGGGAGAAACACAAACCAAACGGATAAAAAGGCGAAATTAAAAACAGCTCTGATTTAATTATGATGCCTCTGGTTTTCATTAGCTTTTTTTTTTTTTACTGGATCCCGGCCAGCCGCCCCCACCGCCGACCGGCCCCGCTTTTGCAGTTTGACCCTGACAGATTTCGAGTGCGCCCATGGGTTAAAGCGTTATTCATGAGCTCCATTTGCGTCTCTCCATTTCTACGAGCCCTTTGCCCCCCCCTCTGCTCCGGTCGACTTCAGTAGGGCTGCTTGTTTGACATAACCTTCTTGAAAAATTCTAATTTGTATAATTGTATGGAAATGTAGTAATCTCATGGAAAGAATAGTCCGGGCAGTTTCTCGTGCAGGTAAAGAGAGAGAGAGAGAGAAAAAAAAAAGACGTAAGATCATCGCCGTCTATTTTGGTGGCTCTGATGATTTCATTTGAATGCGTTTCAACCTCTGGCAGGTTTTGTCAGCCTGCAGTTTCAGCAGAGGTGACATCCATTCATTATTAATGATTGGCTGGCGCCAGTACAATACATCACCTGTGCCCTTAACACGGCTAATTACACTTTTATGGGCGATAAGTAAGCCGGACAAATGAACTGTCGGCGCTCGCATTGCGTCATGCTAATTACCGCGGGAAGCCAGATGCTAATTAGTTTTATTACCATCCATATGTTGGCTTTTAATGTAGCGCAGAACTGGCAATTCTGCGGTTTGTCATCATAATCCGATAGAAGAGGACGTTTGTTTGGATGCTATCCGGATATAAAGACATATAGGGGCCAGACAGCCCGGGATGTGCTTGAGTTCAACGAGGCCCACAGATCTCGGCGAAGTCACTTCCTGCTGTCACAATAAGCACCGGCCGGTGACGGATGAGCGGGCGACTGTCTGCGGGGAGAGAGGTCAAGCGTATTAACGGCCTCCTTTGAGAGGAGTCGAGATCTATGGACCACCGACGAGATGTGTTTGCCGCCACTGCCGGCCGCAGCTATTAAAACAAAGATTACGAGGAGGGAATAAACACACAAATGTCATGTTTTGGGTTTCCGCCCGCCGGTGACGACATTTGACGGATATCGCGCGGAGCCAGGTCGGACGCCACGCCAGGAACTGTCAGGTGCTCATTGTGTTATCGTGAAGAAGCTAGCGCTTCTTTGAACGCGAGGTAACCATGACAACGGGCTCTCGCTACAAAATAGGGGCGACCTGATTCCCAGCTGTTAAGTAAGACAACTTTGTAAAAAGACGAACAAGAAAGGAGGATGAGGCTTTTAAAACAGGAAGAGAAATGATTAACACTTCAGGGCTAAATTATGGCTCTGAGTGAATCAAGGCAAATTAGGCAGCGGGTGGAGGGCGGCTGGAGGGGGGAGTCAGGAGAGCTCAGAGGAAGCAGAATACTTCAAGGCCGGCGGTGCTGTGGTCCTCGTCTCTCTAGTGGAGACTCGAATCACACTACCTGCACTTTAATTAGAGATTATGGAGATGCTTCAGAGAGCGGAGCAGGACGAGAGGGATACATACTATATGTAGGGAGTTGGTCATTAGTGAATCTGAGAGTACAATTAGGAGTGGATGATATGAAGCGGATCTTCTGGAGGTGGTTTGGGAAGAGGGGAGGGTTACAGTAAAATCAGCATTTTTTTTTTCCCGTGGCTAGGCATGAATACCACGAGGGAAGGTTTATAGATTATAGATAGCATACAGTCGTCGGCAAGGATGAGTTGAGCTGTGCCTCGAGAGTAAATTATTCTAGGAGTATAATATGGAAGTCCAAATATTGAAGCCATATGGAAGTTTGTTGAGATTTGCCATCGATTTGTTTGAACTATTCCATTTGAGGCCAAGATGAGTTGATCACAATCTGAAAAGACTGGATGTACTTTTTACTTTATTGCATTTTTTTTTCTCTCCACAAATATAGCACAAAACAGCCATATCAGAGCCGTAACAGAAAATGTGCTCTTCATCCATCTGTGCCTTTTACGCACAACAACTTTCCAAAGCATTGTGAATGCACAATATTGGTTGGATATTATTTCCCGCTTCTTTGTCAGAGCGGCTAATACAAGACAACGACCCGAAAAAGGGCGGATAAATCCCGGCTTTAAAATCCGGCATAAATGGGTTCATGATTTTTCCTAGTCGAGCGAGTCAGGCAGACGTGTTTAGAATTGTTCGACTTTGGCAGAGGTCTACGCCATGCCGGTTTAATGTAGCAAATGTAGCGACATCAATTACCATCGTTTTGCTCGCTCTGAAAAATATCTCACCCAACGCAGATCCTGCCACGTGCGTTTTTCAGTCGTCTTGTGAGACCAGGGGAGCGTCTAAGGGTGGCCGCTTTGCCAGGATTTAAGGTCCCCGTTAATCCCCCCCGCCTTTATGGCTCCGACGCTAAAACACATTTTCGTGCTCATGCTCTGTAGCAGCCGGCTTTGGTGTGTGACTTAAGCTCGCGGCAACAAGGAAGCAAAGATCCCGCCATTTTTTCTTTCCACGCGAGAGACTTTTTTTTTTTTTCCCGGTGCCATACTGTTGGCCGCGTGTATTTTGCGGATTAGTGGCTTAATCGACCTTGTAATGGGGAGATCGGACTAGCATAGAAGCATGGAACGAAACACGCGCATACACACGGGTTGACACTTAACTATATTCCTCCCGTTTAAGCAAACAAACGCCTGACTTGATTAAAACCACCATGCTGTCATCACATGCTCACGTTGAAGTCAAAAGGTCACCGCTGTGTCGGAAAGCAGCCCGCCTCCCACCGGGTCCGGTGGGCTGTATGTACACACCACACAGGAACACTAATAACCTCATACGTCTTCCCCTCAACAGCCAGAAAATGTACTCGCACGTACCACAAAGTGTATTAAAGTACACATATAGGTAATATGCTGCAGCTGCACAGTAGAGCGAGGTCTCTCCGGGGGGTCACTGCGTTGTCTCGATGAACAATGAGCACTCTAGCTAATGCTTGTACGAACTTCGGAGGTCACCCCACTGAGTCACCGGCCGTGAATTTTCCAGCAGCGCACGTCCATCTCTGGCTTCAGACAAGCGTTGTACCAAACGCGGTTTGAGTTGGAGGACGGCGACGTAATCCGGGCGTTATCTCTCAAACAGCGTCGTTTATGGAATCCGGTGCAATGTGGCTGATAAGATGAACAAACAGTTGGGATCATTAGAGCGGAGATATTGTGTAATCACTGCGATAATCTTCCCCTAATCCCGACATCGTCCAAATGTGCCGGCGGCGCCAAAGCAAGCGCGCCGATACATCGGCCAAAAAGACAGGCGCTCCGTTCCAAATGCAGAACTAACATCCAAGTTGGACGGCACACACTCTTGTGCTTGCAAAAAAAAGTGGAGCCAGTATTGGCCTACAGTTTAGATTTGGACTGCAGGTCTTAATTTTGAAATAGTTAAATCAGTGATTCTTTCATGTTCCACAAGAGGGCGCTACTTAATACAACAGAGTTATTTCAAGATTTAAAATGACAAGAAAAAAAAAAACAGATGTATTAAAAAATTTTTTTTTAGTTGATTATAGTTTTACAAGACTGACCAGATCATCCACTGTACTTCTTTTTCTAAGCACATAGGCAAGTTATTGCAACATACACGCAAAGTCAGACAAGACACTGTTGTTTTCTTCTAATCTAATAACAGGCTGTGTGCACAAGGCCAGCTCTCAAGAAGAAAAAAAAAATCAATACTCTCAAGTCAAATATCAAGATTTCTTTCATCCTGCTATTTTCTACGTCTTTTGCCTGCTCCCCCTATTGCTCACCACTCCCTTCTTGAGCTGAAATTGTCCACCTCCTGATCCTCAGAGACAGCACCCCGTGCTGCTCTCGGCCAGTACGATGCCCGCGAGGCTGATCGATTCCAATAAGACATTTTCCCAGGATGCTCATCTCCTCTCGGTGACCCGCGCCGATGCCCCCCTCGGGCCCAGCACAGGACCCCAATCCTGGAAGCGGAAACCTACGCGCTTGTGGGTCATCTAGGCCCCTGCATTTATTTGATAGACGCTCATGGATTCGTCTTGGCTCGCTCTCCTAGCTCGGCATATAAAAATGGAGAAGAGCGGGAAGGGGGGGGGGGGGGTAGATAAGGAGCCATTTGGGGAAACATGCGGAGATGTAGATGCTGTAGAATTTAATTCATCCAATCTGGCATCTTTTCTTCTCTAATGGCGAGCGAAACAAAACCGGATTTGTCAATTTAGGAGTGTTTGCAGATGGACAGAAGATTGGAGGCACTCAAGATGGCCAACGAGGACGGAGATCATTCTTTTCCCATGTCTCGCCGGAAATGAGAGAGGGGACATGAGGAGGCAGCCTGTTTTGGTTTTATTTTATTTTTTGTCTAAATCCTTGGCACAAGCAAAATGCTGCGTGCGTGCCAGTGAAGCATTTTTGTAATTAATTGAATGGACAGACGCGGGCTGCAAGACAAAGGCGACTGAAGGAAAGGTGTCAAAAGGGAAAACTCTTCATGACTCACTTTTTATATCACGTAAAAAAAATATATATATATAGAAGCCTCGTTTCGTCTCCGTAGTTAATTTATTTATTTGAAGTTGGGGGCTTAATGAGATCCCAGCGGTACTACAGTAACTACCAATGTGGAAAATAGAAAGAGACGATGACAAGAGAACGAATCCAAACGAGAGCAGCGGATACGATCCCACCGGCAGAGCTGACCCAATAGCGGTCCTCCTGCCGAGCTCAACAGTTGCTTATTGATAAACATCCCCCGTGAGCCGGCAGATTGCTCGAGCCCGGCCCGTGAGCGATTGGCCGAGGCGTTGCGGCGGCACCGGTCCAGCCCTTTGTGCCCGGCAAAGGAACGGAAAACAGATGCCACATAAAATGCTCTGGCGCCGGGGCCGTGTGTTGATTCACTCGCTTGATTTTCTCTCTTTGAACAATGCGGCTTTATTACATGGATAAATATACTGGACGCTTGCTTGCATGCGCACATGTGCGGGTGCTTATGTTCCGGAGTGGATCCAAGCCGTGACAAAAATGAAAAAAAATAAAATAAATTGTGAATTGACAACACATCTATGTTAATCTGAAATGTTCGGCGATACGTTTACATGTAAACTAGGGTTTGATTGATCGTTTCAGCGACAGGTGGAATTTATTTTCTAAAACGTCCTACGCGTGGTAAAATTTGTCAACCTCCTGCCAAAGCGAAAATGTGTTTTCCTGATGATTTGAAATGTGTTCACTTGTTGTTTTCCGACTTTTGGGAGGGAACACAAGCACCACTGGAGGTAATATGAAGCTAATGTGTGACGAATTGAGGCAAAGGGCACCGGAGGCAAGCTGCGTGGCGGCGCCGATGAGTGGCGAGGAGATGAGGGCACGGAAAAATGCCGAGCTGAAGGGTTTGGAAGAGCAAAATCAGCACTTATGCAAACACTTGAGAAGGAAAAAAAAAAAAAAACTTCACACAGCCATTCATGCTGCGTGTTTGGCTGTACGATGAATCTCATCCATATGAGGATGTCACACCGGGCAAAGTCGTCGCTTGGAAAAGCGGGCGGCCATTGTGCTGCGAGGCTATTACATGGTCTAACAGAGCTCAACTAATAACGGCCACCGAGCCAACCTACCGGCTTCCTTCCCATGCCACAGCTGGAACCATTTTTTACCAACTATTCGTGCCTATAGACACCTCTCAAACACGATTGGCAACACAGAAAGTAAGACTGGTCAACAGTCAAAATAAAATTGTATTTCCGATTTTAATCGATTTTCACTCATCGGAAAGATTTTAATCAATTTTCACTTATGGAAACAGCATTTTTTAGTTTGGAATAGTAGCCTTTTGGTTGTTGAATATACTATCCAAAAATGTGAAACGAATGAATAATCGTTTTTTCCCTATAATCGGCCAGCCAGATTGGAAACACCCTAGAAAGTTGCTTTTGTCCATAGGCCGTAAATTCAAAGAGAAACAAGTTGTTGCCACAATCCCTGTTTAATTGCTGCGAGCGTGTTTGTGTTTGCTCGTCAGTTTGAGAAGCGGTGGGAAGCTTTCCGAAAGCCCTTCCCACGAGGTTCATCGCCGTCGTGGCTCAGCACACATCTGTCTCTTGCTCAAACACAAATCTCGAGTCCAAAGCCTTTGCGCATCGACACCTTCGCTCCCTAAGAAAAAAAGTTGCGGCCAGAGAGTGGCGAGTTGTTTACTGTTGTCATTGTGAATTGCGACGCTCGGATTTGAAAGTTTGCCTTCTGCGCTTTGCCGCTGATTGGATCGATTCCGCAGAGCGACAAGAACGATAAAGGGAGATGACATGTGGAAAATCATTGTATTTAATAGTCAGCTCTCATCGACTTTTGCGACGTTGTAATTGCGCCGAGCCAAAATGCGTCCTTGATGAGGTTTCGGATTACATGTACCGCCACCAGTGCCTATTACGCTGACTCCTCGAAAATTTGCTTCATTGCTCTCGGTGATGGAAAACAGAGCAGAGTAGAAAATGTGTCATTGTTCTTTTTGTTCCTCCTCAATGGCTCGACCATCCGCCAAGAAAAGACCGAGCCGCGCAACGACCAACGTTGTTGCACCGACGTATATTATCTTACAGTCAACGCGCTCGTTTCCAGGTGACATAATAACGTTGCGTAATAACGCGGTGAGACAATGAGTGCGTTTGCACAAAAAGACCTCCTTTGGGGGATTGTAATGGAACGCCATTAGCACACGCGCACCGCTCCGAATGGCCTTCATTGCAAGTGGGGGCGCACTAACTGCAAAGTGTCTCGACGGCAATGCACGGAGCATCCGCCCCCACTGCCACCCCCCCTCCCCTCCCCATGCACATCAGGCCTCTTGCCTTTGCACACCCGCTCCCTCCCTTGACTCATTTCTTCCTTCATCAACTCAATGACATCCATCTATGGGCCGTGACATTACAGAGAAACAGAGCCGGGGAAGGAGGACGTGGTGAAATGAAAGGAGGGGGGGAGAAAAAAAAAAAGATTGAGACTGCACGGGCAAGCGGGGGAGATTAAAACAAAAAGGGTTAGCGGGGTTGCGGGTGGGGAAGGGGGGAGGCTTAGAATAAGATTGAGAGGGAGCAAGCGAGACGGCGAGCGAGGGACGTGCGAGCGGTTCCGTCAATGTCACGAGGCGACGTTGAGGTGGCCGCGGACATGGGTGAAGGAGCGGTGAAGCGGCTTTGACGGCGCCGCACTCGTGTGACGAGGGGAAACGCTCTCCCGCTCTCCTTGAGAGAAAAAGGCTTAATAATTCAAAGGAGAGGTGGAAGGGCGGGGGAGAAGAAGAAAAAAAAAAGAGTGGAGGGGAAAGCTGTGTAATGGTGCCTGACGGAGTTATAGAGGTTAACTTCGGCGTGGGGGAGGTCAGAGGTCTCATAATGACATTACTATCAGATGGCTATTTACACTGATTATAATAAGTCTACACACCCCTGTCCAAATGCTTTTTTTTTTTCAATATATATATATTGTTTTGTAATTTAGCGCTTCCACTGTAGTGAGCTAGCAAGCTGTGCAGTTAATTCCAGTTTTATGACTGCAGCAGTTTGCCAAATAAGCAACTCATTTACTTTCAAAGATTGGTGGGAGGCTTGTGATCGTGAAGGAAACAGTCAAACACTGAATCAAAATGGCCTACAAGTGTCTCTTCTTCAAAGCAAGAAAATCGAAAAAAAAGCGGACAAGGGAATACAAAATGGCCCTCCAACAGCTGTCTGTTAAGCCTTGGTTCTTCAAGAGACTATTCACCGCGATACAAAAAATCTTTAAACGACAAGTCGTAGAATCACAAGCGCTTGACTGATTCAAACTCAACTGAGAGCAAAAAAAATATTGAGCAGGGTGAGCTATTCCTTTTGTAGACAAAAAAAAAAGCTGTTTTTTATTTTCATGTGGATTTGTATTAAGATGGATTGTCCACCGTTGTGCTTCTTTTTTGACAACCTATTCTCTTTTTCTGTCTAATTCATTTAAGCCTATCACGGACTTGTGCTGCTATAATGTCACAATTGTGGTCGCTGAGGCAGTTTTAGCACCCAAAATTTATTCTGTTATTCCTCCAGGAGAATTATGTGCTGCAGCTTGGGCCAAGTGAACTTAATTTAGCCTTGTGGAAAAAGGTAATACGACTAAGACTAAGATAGTACGTAATGAGGGAGGAGGGGAGCTGGAGGGAAAAAAAAATTGACAAGACATTAATTCCGAGATTTAGCTCTAAGCTAAATGAATGTTCAGCTGCGTAAAAATAAAAAAGGGGTCACGGTGAGTGAAGCCGCGACAAGAGGACACGGATTGAAATTCCTCCCGACGCAGCCGCTTTTAAGTGTCTTTCTAGGGGCAAAAAAAAATTGGATTGCCAAAGATTTCGGAATGTGGAATTGTTGGCAAGTGGGATGACAATAATAGCCGCTGAGCTAATTAGAAGATGACTTCAATTAAGCATTAGGCAACAAGATAATCTCTATCATTTCTCCAAACTCTAATTTGAGTGCAGATATTCATTTAGGTGAAGAATGGTATTCATTTTCTCCATCTTGCACTCACACAAATAGCCCCCCCCCCTCCCTTGGTGCAACTAGAAAAGGCTGCTTGATAGTTCCGGATTTGATGTGTGAAGGGACTACAGTGCATCCTGCTGGTGGAAAACACCAACAACAGGCCACACAAAGCAACACGACACTTGGAAATGATGTATTTATCCATCCAACAACTTAATTAACAATTTTTCTTACCTTGTACTTGACCAATCCTCCAGATATACATAAAAATAAAGCTAAAACTAAAAGTAATTGAAAAATAACAAACTTGCTCTAAAAACTAATTTAAAAAAATCAAAATAAAAACTCAAAAACCTCAAACTCTTACCAACAAGCAACTTCTCAGTGGCTAAAATGCACGCAAATTTTGTTCGTCAGCAGAACCTTTTCACCAAATGACCCCAAGTTTGAGCACAGTTGAATGCACCGCTGAGAAATGTATGTAAAATAATGCTAAATAATTGCAAAATAACGATCCCAAAGATATCGAGCCAAAGAGCTTTCATTCATCCCGGCAGCCGTGCGACGATTATGCGCCTCCAAACCGAATCACGCCCGCATAACATTTATTCTGTACACGCTTACAAATGACGGCAATCAATTTCAAGTGTCTTTCAAAACAATATGAAGTACATCAGTCTGTGATTATTAACTTAGTGGTGTTGAACGGGTCCAGAGGGTCTGACTTTTAGACAAATGGGCTTTCTGGAAATCCACATTAAGCGCGGGGGGATCATCGCACTGCCATGTGGGAGCGATGGCGCCGTTGGCGCTTTGCAGCGTCTTCAAATATCGAGTTCAAAACAAAATGTGTACAGTAACAAAAACATTACGGCTATCAATTCGTCGTGTTTTATGCCCTCATTTTTGTAGTTAATCTAAAAATCAATAGATAGCAAGAATATAAATAATCTCATTTATAGTCCATCCTTCAGACGATTAATCACGTCGATCTTACGACTCATACATTTTATTGGATTAATCCAGCTAATAGCCCGAAGGGCTCGTTAGTAAACAGCACATCGTGAAATATTTGCGCATATTTAATGCGTCGCTATAAACTTGCAAGTTGCACATTACACGGATCCGCCGTTCGGGTCGGGACTGCTCAAGTAGGGATCGTTACGATAAGGCTAATAAATGGATTACAGTCGCCGGTCACAATATTAGGAACACTAGCAGAGTTGAAACAAGAACTGGAGTGTCTATTTTTCAAAAGTTCAGGTATTCATTGAACAATGATGTGGTTCGAGGAGAACATGAGACTTTCAAACATTGGGTGTTAATTTGATTACTGCATATTAGAGGAACTAAATATTCTGAAACTTTTTTAAATTGATAGTAATGCCACCAAAATGGTGTTAATGTAGCAGATAGTATTTTATGACCAAGCATGGCTCACCTGTTTTTTCTGTGGTCATGTGACATTGGAGTCCTGTCATTTTCAGTCAAGAGCAAATCACAAAATGGCCGCGCCTGAGATGAATAAAAATTGCTTAATTCATATTCCACAAATACAATATTCATCAGAATGCCGTATTTAGACTATTGTAAACTAACTACAACATATTACTGCAAAGAACATTTTTGACTTGACTTAATATAATTTTACATCTGAGAAACCCCAAATGAAATCCCCTGAAGAAATTAATATATGACATGCAGTAAGATATGTTTTTACAATAGAAACTAGCTTGGATTTGGCCTTCTGAAATGACTAGTAATGAATCTATAAATACGAGCTGACTTTGCAACCACTGAAATGCTGCTGTATTCAAACTTATTAAAGGAGTACCCGTGTACATCTTTTTTACAATAAAATTGAAATTGAAATAGCTTTTGCCAAGGTAGGTCTCCTGCTGGCCACCTTCTGCTCAGCCAGCCTGCTTTGCATTTAAGGGCTCTACAAAGCAGTCAGGCTGGTTTTTTGGTTCCTCCATTCCTCAGTCATGGCAGGTGATGTGTGTGTGCGCGTGTGCTTCGGCCCTACGGCCTAAGGCGAGGAGAAGTTCTCCGTGTGGATGAAAGCTCCGACAGAGCAGAACTTTCACACTTTCTCCTCACAGAGCCTTTTGAGCACCGCGGGGACTCAATAGAAGCAAGTCATGTAAAAAGTTTGGTTAGGGGAGATTTTACACTCGACACCCAATCCCAGGCGTGACTATGGATCCGTGTTGCATTCCATCCAACATGGCACCCACTTGCTGCTATATTATTTTTTAATACCTCTAAAGTCTAACTTGATCCTGCTTGCATAGGAAATTATGGAAACTAATCATCTGTTTCGAGGCCATCCTAACATCTGTGTGCTGGCAATGCTGTAAGTAATATTTTATCGAAATTTTAATTGCAAAAAAAAGAAGTCAAGCACAGCATCAGTATTTAATACTGTACAAATGCTCCGATACTACACATTGATAATCGCAGGAGACAACATTTTCAAAGGCAATGGCATGATTAAGTATCCTTATCGGCATTTGGTGACATCTCGCAATATATGCTGACATGTCATTATTGGTGTATTTTTCTAGAAATTGCCGATTAAATACTGGATATGCCATCTGTGGTGCTCATTTGTAACACCCATACAGAGCAAGTAATGACGTCTTGTTCTTCCTGAGCACTGTTATTTATGACGACATGACTAAGCTCCATGCATTCATCCACCATGTCCAATCTTTTAATTGAATCCAGCATGTCCAAATGTAGCATGCTTTAAAAAGTCTACTCCAGAGAGACGCGGGGAGACCAATGCAATGCAACTATGTTATTTCTGCAAACATAAAACATATTCCATCATTTTGCCTTAAGCCGCCTCCTGGCTTATGGTGCATGTGGACCAGTACATCGTGTTCAGAATGTTTGGGTCAGCATTTTGTGGAGTTTTATACAAAATGTAAAAAAAATAAATAAAAAAAAAATAACAACTTACTGAATTTGCTGAGTTGGTGCTTCGACCTTAATTTCCAGCTTGTTGTTCCACATTGCACCTGATGAGAATATATTTTTTTCCCCCTCCGTGCTGGAAATACACTACAGACTCCTTTTAAGATGACCTGCCAACAATAATTCACACACGGGTGAATACAAAATGCGCTTAAACAAGGCTGGAAAATGCTGTTGGTCTGGAAAAAAAAACATTTAAGTGTAAGATTACAGTATGCAGCAGAAGAGAATAAGTGCGTAAATTAAAACAATTGAGAGGGTAACCAACTGACCAAGTTTGGATGTCAGAATTCTCAGAAGATGTAGAACCATACTTGTCCACTAGCAGGTGCTGTAACGGTAAGAAAAACATATTAAAGTATTTTATAAATTTCATATTGTGCATTTAAATATAAAGGTAATCAATTAAATTAAAAATATAAATTATACAAAAAATAGTGCATTTTATACGTATCATATAACATCTATAAATCTACTTAAAAGTAACTATAATGGTAAATTGTATAACTGTTTTCAATTATTTATCGACATTAATTTTTACATTGTGTACATTCACAAAAGAACTAAATATAAAAGAATGATGTTACTTATTTTCTAAAAATACATAGTCCATAGCAAGGTCATGCACGACAAGGTTGAATTGTGTACATTTTTCCAAATAAGCATAAGATGAAGTGAAAATGATTTTTACAAAAACAAAATTAGGATAGTTACATAACCTATGCTTCCTCAAAGTTAGCCTCTTGAATTCTAAGTGTGACAATAAGCCAAGTCATTTCCTCTGTGAACAGTGGACCGAGGAGGTCAATAAACCAAAACTCAACATCTTATAAATTGCAACAATACACGGCAAATATATTTCAGCACATGATATAAAAAGGTACGGCTCGTATGTGTAAGAGCGGACAGACTTAATCAGCACAGTCTCCAGGCTGTGCTCTACAAGGACAATTTATTCCTGACAAAAAAAGGCAAATGTCATTTTGCACATATTGTATCAAGTTAGCACAAAGCGTTCGTTCTACTCCAAGACTGACGTGTTTGGCTTGAAGGGTCACTGTGACTACAAAAAAAGAATCATTCCCATGAATTGCCTATTTTTTTTGGTTCCAATCCAACTGTCTGATAAAAAAAAAAAAAAAACTAACCCTAAAAAAAAAGAAGTTTAGAACGTGGAATGGGGACAGCAAGAGGACAAAATAATACCTGCACATCACAAGCACATTTTGCTTTGAAATACATTTTCATTTTGTATTTTTTTTTAATTAGTCAGACTATTCTTTGATAGCTGCAGCCAAAATGTTAACCGCTTCCCAGGAACTTACCAGATGCTGTTGTTGATAGGTGAGTGTACTCAAGCCAGGTGCTTTGCTTTATGGGAGCTAGACAAGCAGAAAAAATGCTTATTACTCTGATTCAAGCAGGACATGAACGATTAAACAGACTAAACAAAAATGAGAAGGTTTCCATATGAGGCTGGCCTACTTACTTCTGGACTCCTCTTCAATAAATGGAGACAAGAGAATCCCCAGAGGAAGATCCTGGAACTATTTAAGACAACATTTGTGTATTTAATTTCTTTCTTATCTATCTTTTCTACCATTATCTTAAGAACTTATGTTGGCGGGAAAAGGACGCCATAAATCGTGAAAGTGGTGGTTTCTTACCCAGGTGTGTCCAATCAAAACACAAAATGTCAACCAGATAAAGTTTACGTACAAGATGAATGTTGACACAAAATATGTCAGGAATATTATGACACGATGAAACTTAATAACGCTGAAATGATAATTTCTTAAAACGAAGATAAATGGTAACAAAATTTGTGGCGACTTACGTTGTACGACCGCAATGGATATACACCGGAAATAGAACAGACACACCTTTCACAATAAAACCGGAAATATCACTTCATTGTAATTACAAAATAAGAATGACTAAAGCTGAGTTGTTTGCAAGATGGATAAATGTTTGACACATGGTGGTATAAAGAACTAATACAATTAAAATAATATTTATCTTCTGGTGACAATTGCAAAATAATTTCGACGTTGCCAGTCTGAAAATAAACGCAGCCGAGAGAGCATTCAGTCTCCATCCTGAGCCCTTTTCTGCCCTGTGTTTGTCAGGAAGTTGTTGAGACAGCTGGACTTGCACGGAGGTCCCTCCTCATTGTTTGAGAACTCCAAAACGAGGCACAACCGACACAAAGCAGTCCAAAATGTTGTAAGTGCTCCATCTCTCTGTATGCGCGTGCAGGAAGAAGGTGGTGAGATAACAGGATAAGCCCTTGAATGCTTGTTTGGGTGCAACTGTACAATCTGATGAGATCCAACGTAAAAGCCACAATAAACATCCAGAATTAATTTCCAAATATCAGCAAGATTAAGCAATGTTTGCTTGTGTCGAAAATGTACACAATCGCTTTTGTGTGCTTGTCATTTTTCAAATCTGGAGAAAACATTCTTCCTGTAACTCTGACAGCTCACCAAGTCTCATTTTTTAAGGCCATGTTTGTGTCAGTAACATTTCAAGCTAACCCCTACCACCCGGACCCCCTGGAGAACAGCTGTCTATCAATCTCACGCCGAAAATGACCTACCAACTCGGGGTGTTAGCGTGTGGACGTGGAGTCGTGAACTACGAGTGGCCTTGTCACAGAAAAGACGCCGTCTAGTGTGTTATTTTGTATATTTGTTCTCTCTAAAAAAAAAAAAAAAAAAAAAAAAAAAACAGTTGCTAGGCAGAATTGAGGAGCCCATTGACAGAATCTAGAAATATTATGAAATCTGGGCAATTTTGGTAATGCCCCAAAAGTCACCTCTCTAATTTTTGTCTTCTGGTTCTGTACATTTTGATTAAGAAATACTCCAGGAAGAATCCAAATGAGAAAATGTTAGGAAAATAGAAGAAGGGAAGTTCAACGTCAGGCACCATTGTTTCATTGTCTCCCTCAGTCTCAATCAGAGACAGAAGCCATTTATATGTCATCGCCATAGTTAAACTGTGTCTCTGTAATAACCAGCGGGAGGGCGAAACTTCATATTGGGGGTCACATGAAACAATGATAGGTCACAGAGTCCAAACAGATCATGACCTCCTCCAACTGCCTCCTGAACAGAATATTATCATGTAGAAGGAAGTGAGAAGTTGACACGATGATGTGCACAAACACAAAAAAAAAAACTTGATGCATCACACACCCTGTTTTCTCACCCCTCCCACACATGAGCACACAAGTACTCCCTCACAAGCTTTTATGTCAGAAGTTGCTTCTCAGCAAAGACGAGAAGCAAAGATTGTTTTTCTCTGGTCACCATGGAAGGGCGTTGGAAACTTCTGCTTCTGGGTGAGTCAAAATGATTTTCTCACATGGAAAATTGTCTGCTTTTAACCAAGTACGCGATAAACATTTTAAATTAGATTGTTAATGTCTTTGGGGGGAATGTCATTAATTTGCTGGCAAATCCATTATTACAATTTGGGGAATTCAACAGATTATAACCCCGACAATTATATTTGTTTTTTTATCTTTCATTGTGTGTTTATCTTGATGATCATTGCTTTTCTTAATGATTGGCTAAGCGAAATAATCTGGTTTTACTCCCTCATAATGAGACAGGTCCTTTCAAATTCTAGACGGACAAAAGTGTTGGGACACATGGATGCTGCAGTGAAAAAAAACTGTATTTCCTAGTCATTATTCAAAGATTATTCAAAATAGATGATATAGAAGACAAGTAGGAAAATAGTATTGACACATAATACACCTTTTATATTGTCTGCCAGCTTTATTGGAAGCCCATACAGAATCTTCTTGGAGGCGACAACTTCATCCTCTCATCCCACGCCGGTGCTTTTTATACTGAACAGTGGTCCGGAAAACTCCCCTTTTTAACAAGCCATGTAAAACCCGCTTGTAACCGCTTCCAATTTTCTTTTTCAAGACATTCTACAAGATGTCTGTGTGAGGAAGATTGTTCACCTTCATCCTGCACGGGCTTTGATAGGAAGTTCTACAAAACCAAATTCAGTCAAACATAGCTTTTTTTAATGTCAGCTGCAGTGATTTAATAAAGCAGAGGTGTCAAACTAACCTTCAGAGGGTCATTGTGACAACTTCTTGTAGTATATGCTACTCAAGAAACTGATGAATAACTAATTTTGAAATCAGACACTCGTAAAAACTATTCAATCATTTTTAAAAAATAGTGGTAATAAAAATTGCTAGCAACATCTCTATTTTTTAAAAGTGAATACAATCTGTAATTTTAGTATTGACATAAAGTCAATGCACAATTTGTCTTCGGGGGCCACATAAAATGACGTGGCAGGCCGTATCTGGCCCCCCGGGCCTTGGGTTTGACACCAATGTAACAAAGGCAGGTGTTTCATATGATTGGTCCCAAAAATGAAAAAAAAAGGAAAAAAATTAATGTCTGTATCAAGAAAACTAAGCATTCACACCCACAGTCACATTTATAGATAATTTACACTTATTAGTCATATTATTTTTCTCGAATGTGGGAGGGCACCACATAAACTCCACGCACGAAGGCCACCAGTGTTGCTAGGTAGTTCGAGTCTTACGAAACGGCAACGCAAACTAAAAGGAACTGGGAGGAGGTGTGACTCTGCTTTCCATCAAAAAAACGTTATCTCATCTACACAACAGGGTTCTCTGTTCTGCTTTTCTTAAAAAAAAGATAATTATATACTATGACCTCATGGCAGGCAGAATCCGCCTGAAAACAAACCTAACTTTTTTTTGCAAGCAGCCCAACTTTTAGACAACCACAGAGGACTGATTGTGTGTTTTGAGATGATGTAACTTTTATATATATATATTCTTTTTACAGCTGCAGTGCCAGCCGAGGTTTCCTCGCCCATAGGAAGTACTGCGCGGCCTCGCCGATGAGTGATAGTGTGCGCGGCGTATATGGGAACAATCTGAGGAAATGAGGGTGGAGAAATGAGGGCATTTGCCTTTTGACAAAGAGTCTGGCACACTAATCCATGTCAAGCGTATCATTTGACACCTCCGTGGGTGCGTTTATAGATTGATTGAGCGAACGGCGAAAAGATGAAGCGTGGGCGCCACTTTAAGATGCATGTGAAGAGGTGATGAAATGGAGGCTGACAGCAATTTCTCATCTTTTCCCTTTCAGCTCTGTGTCTGTCGTCCATCTTGGCGCTGTCAGAGTCCTCGTGCCCCCAGGGATTTGCTCTGGTGAAAGGTGAATGCCATGGTATGAACATTGTTTTCTATTTATTAAATAACCACAGAAAAAGTTTCAGCCCACAAAGTCTACATAGCAACAATTGACAATATATATATATTCATCTGGATTTTTGCAATTGTTAAGTCTACAGTTTTTTTTATTTGCATTTACACAAAAATATTTGTGCCTCATGAATTCTGCCTAGCAACAATTGACCAACAATTACTGCTTACTGAATGGATTGCTTCAAAATTTTTGACATGATTTATTCAAACATGGCCTATATTAGTCTACACTTTTTTTTGTATATCATAAATTAAAAATATATATTTTTAATTGGGCTTTGGGGCGGAAATTATTGTGCCCCGTTCAAAATCTGCCCAGCAACTACTGAGTCCATGCAGTGCTACAGAAACAATGATTTATTTGAAATTTTTATTCATTCACCCATGTTTTCCCAAAGATGTAGACGAGTGTGAGCTGGATGAGGACTACCCTGACAACACGAAACCATGCGGAAACCACGCGCACTGTTACAACACCAATGGCAGCGCCTACTGCACGTGCGATGCTGGTTATCAAACCGATATAAAGACAACAAATTTTACCCTTCCGTCACCTTTAACATGTCGCGGTAAATCATTTCCTCAACAATCCAGATTCATTTCAGATTCGTTTTGCAGTTTGTTTCAAATTATTTCTTTTTTTCCTCACAGATATAAATGAATGTTTGGAAAACAAAGAAATTTGTGGATCACGACCTTGTATCAACACCAACCCAATGTACCATTGTGGTTGTAATCAGGGATTCGTCCCCAATGTTAATTCTGGCTGCGACGGTAAGATGCCCAATTTGCAATACCGACATCTTTCCTGTTTATAGATTGATGATGTTTGTCCATACACTGTGTAGATGTGAATGAGTGTCTCGGGGAAAATATCTGCGGGCCTAATGCGATGTGCATCAACACGGTTGGCGGTTATAACTGTGTCTGCAAAGCCGGCTTTGCGACCAAGTCTGGCAATGTACCTCAGGAGCCATGTGAAGGTCAGCAACGTCATGTGACTGCAGTGTGTGTAATCCACGACAAATGTTGCACCGGACAACCTTTATTGAGCCATGACACATATTTTATATATATAAAAAAAATCTCATAAAGATGTCACAAAATAATGGATACGCTGGTGTATTACGTACCGTCTCCTAACTAGGATTCAATTGTTTATCCCAAAATGTTGACATTCTCTTTCGATTTTCTCCAGCCGTATGTTCAGTTGATGAGACGAACCACTGTGGAAATGGAACGTGCCACATTGGAGCCAGCGGCCCTTACTGCACATGCTACACCGGCTTCACCAATTATAAAAACAAAGCTGCTCGTTGCACAGGTATTGTTTTTTTCCTCCACTCCAGCATCCAGTTCTGGACAATTTATTGAATAAAACTTCTTTGTCATCAGAGTTAGACTGCGATGCATTCAAAGACGCAAAGAACCTTGAAGAGGTAACTCCACGCAAAAATCCTGGACTTCAAATGTTCTACTTGTTTTTAATTCTCCTTCAATTGTTCTTGTTTAGAAGGTCCCCATTGAACAGAATCTGACGATGCTGCTGAAAAAAAGTTGTGTGGATCTGGCCAAGGGTGCAGACTCAGAAGATTTAGATGATCAGAAGCTACTTTTGGTATTTCTTCTCAGAACATTGCATTAAAAGTTGCAAAATTAAAATACTAGGGCACCATCTGTACTGTATTCATATATGACAAAATGCTCCAATACTACAACACCGATACTACTCTCCCAGTCTAACATAAGGACAGATGGAGTAGGCAGGTGCTACTTCAGCTGTGTGGAGTAATTTTAAAGTATATTAATGAAATTAATATGTAATGTTCAACAAAAATTGTGTTTTGTCCTCACAGAAACTTTTGGAGGTCATTGACCACCTCTTGTCCACTGGCGCTCTGAATAACACCAGGAAGGTGTCCATCTTTCTGGACCTAGTAGAGAGCGCATTGAGACTGGTGGGACCTCTTGTTAGAGACTCCAGAATAAATAAATCATCCCCCTATACAGGTAATAATAAAAAATATTTAAATGAATTATACATTTTTTAAATATTTCTTGACCAAAACAAATTTCCAATATTTCTCTTCAGAACTAGACCTGCTTTCTCTCAAAGGACCCAAGGCACCACGGGGGGTCCAGATATTACGAACTAAGCCAGTCAAGTTGCAGATCCATTTGGAAACAGTTTCTGGAGATGCTTCCCAATACCCAGGTGGTGATCACGCACGCCTTCAACCATCTTTTATGAAGACTGATTGTTGTGTTTATCTTGTGACTATTTCAGGCTTCGCAAGCGTGTCCTTGCTCAGGTATGCAAACCTAGACACTTTCACCAACACCTTCTACAGTGGGATGAATCCAGAAGCAAACGAAAGATTCATCATCAACTCCAAAGTGGCGACTGTCTCCGTCACAAACACCAACACCAGCCATCTGGAAAAGCCAGTTATGCTAACTTTTAGCCACCTGATGCAGGTAACTATTAACCTTGTAAATGTCATTTGTACATCCCCTACATTGTACATCTGTATTGTTTTCATCCAGGTAAACAGGTCTCGGCATGTGTGCGTGTTCTGGAACACCTCCCAGGGGAGCTGGTCTACTGACGGGTGCAAAGCAGTGAAGTCCAACTCTGAATTCACCGTCTGCTCCTGCAACCACTTGAGCACATTTGCCGTGCTCATGGCCCTCTACGACGTTGAGGTAAACTGATATATTAGAAATACATGATTTGTCATGTTGAGATGTTCTTCTTTCTCTGGACAGGCAACGTTCGAGTTGCAGATGGTGACCTGGGTGGGATTATCCCTGTCACTAATTTGCCTCCTCATCTGCATCCTGACCTTCTCGCTCATCCGGTCCATCCAAGGCCCCCGGACCACCATCCACTTGCACCTGTGCATTAGCCTCTTTGTCGCCGCCTTCATCTTTCTCGTGGGGATTTCTCGTACAGAGAACCAGGTGAGTGGAAATAATAAATCCTCGACATAAAGTGTGACTGTATTATTACTGATTAACTTCAGGGAGCCTTGCACTGGCCTCGAAATTGAACCCTGTGGAACACCAAATAAGAATGACATATGTTCAAAACTGCTGCTGCTGTGTTCATCCTCCAGACTACCTGTGCAGTGATTGCAGGCTTTCTGCATTTCTTCTTCTTGTCCGCATTCTGCTGGATGTGTCTGGAAGGCGTGCAGCTATTCCGGATGGTCATCTTTGTGTTCAACACCAACTTTCCAACCCTCTATATGATGTTGGGGGGCTACGGTGTTCCGGCTGTGATTGTCGCCATCTCCGCTATGGTCAACCGCAAAGGATACGGCACCCAAAGATAGTGAGCACAATTTCCATCATCACCTTGGAACTATCTGCTCATTTTAAAACGTGTGTTTGCAGTTGTTGGTTAAATGTGGATTTCATCTGGAGTTTTTTGGGCCCGGCTTGTGTTATCATTGCCGTAAGTACCACAGTAATTTCATAAAACATTCAGAAAATTAGCGTGTGAGTATTTGTATGTAAATTAGTCCAATTGTCCCCCCCCTGTTGTTTTCCAGATCAACATATTCTTCTTTCTCATCACGGTGTGGAAGTTGGCGCAGAAATTTTCAAGTCTGAACCCTGACCTGAACACCTTACAGAAAATAAAGTAAGTCAGCAAGTGAAAATTGTGAAACATGACACCTTATTTCACCCGCTGCGTTCTTTTGCCGCCCCCTGCAGAGCTTTCACCATCACTGCAGTGGCCCAGCTGTGCGTGCTTGGCACCACGTGGATTTTTGGTTGCTTCCAATTTGAGGAGAGCACCATGGTCATGTCTTACCTGTTCACCATCTTCGCCAGCCTGCAGGGCCTTATGCTTTTTGTGATGCACTGTCTGTTCTCCAAGCAGGTCAGTCACGATGATCATCAGTCAGATGTCATCAAACTAGAATAAGATTTGAAGTGGAACTTTGTATGGGTTTTAGGTGAGGGATGAGTATGGAAACCTCCTGTCCAGATTCAGTGGACCGCCGAAGAAAAGCTACACTGAATTCAGCTCATTTCCCAGCAGACAGCACGTGAGAACTAATTTAGTTTCGTTTTCAAGACAATTTACACTATCAAAATAATGTATATATCACATACACTTAATTTAAAAATAACTAATTATTATGAGAATATTTATTGAATATGTCATTTTTAAATGACATAAATCGAAAATAAAATTCTGCAAAAATTATCTGTTGCAGTGTAGTCACTGAAAAAGCGCAATCTTGAGCGATTGATCACATGGAAGTGAAGCTTTTTTTATCCTGCTGACAGAGCCACCGAGCCTTTGCAGATAATGAACGAGCAATAAAGTTGTCGGGCGGTGACTGATTGTTTTTCTTCCTGTCATCCATCCCAAGGCCTCCAATAGCAGCCAGAACACAGGAGAATCGCACATCTGAGGAGACAAACTCGCAACTGGCCTTCATTTGTAAAATTGGATTCAAACCCAAGAATAATTAAAACCTGTTTTGTCAGGTGCCTCAATCCAGGTACTGTATTTAATGACCCCAGACGATCTAAAATGTATATATTTTTTCTGTATAGTCTGTCAGTATGCCTTATAAATATTGCCCCTAAAAAAACAGAGACCAATTTGGAGAGATTTGCATTATTTTTTTTGTCCATACTGTGGTGAGATTTACTGTCTACTGTCTATTGTGTTCTACTCCTCCATCTGTTGTGCTAAAATGTATATTTGTGATTGTTTTGAAAAAAGGCATTATAACTAACGTATGCAATTTTTGTTGTTGTTGTTGTTAAGGACACTTGTTTTAATTGTTGTATTGTCTGCCCAGGTGGTTTAAAAATACAAAATAAAAAATGAGACAGAAAGGTTTTATTTCTTTATATATATATATATATATATATATATTTGTATCTAGATTTTTAGAAGCAGTTCTGAGAGCGCAAATGGGGCACAAGTTTGCTTGTCACAAAATAATTCACACTCATGTACCACATATCTTTAACTTTGAAAATTAAGAAAAAAAAAAAAAAGAAAAAGCCAAAACACATCAGCCTACAGAAACACTTCTGGCTTGCTTCCCAACAAAAGGGCTAAAATGCAGAAAGTAAACAAGCACGACAGTGACACCCTTCCAACAGAAACCGTTGACTGTGTGGTGTGATTTTCAAAGGTGTGATTGAACAAAAAGACATTCTTGAGGTGGAGAACTTGTTAACCTGGTGGAACACGATTTGACTCCAGAACTGCCCCATCTTGTTTAGGGAAAATTGTAAATGAACTACAAACTGCAGTGTCTTTTTTGTTCACAAATGTCCCACATATGACTCCTTATTGGACTCTGGGGTTTGTTTTCTTGGGCCACAAGAGTACAGGTATGTTCCGATACAGTCAGGGTGAGGTGTCAAGGGAGAAAATGTGATTGTATCTGTGAGTGATGTTGAAATTGTAGAGCAAGAGGTTGGTATTACACTGGTTTCCTGTGTTAGTGTTTGCTGGAGTCATTTCCTAATCGTGCGCTTTTTGCATGTGATTATGCACACCATGATGTTTTGACAATCATTTTACAAAAATAAAAATGGTCATTCTTGCAGCTTTAGAACTAGACACTAGAATCATAAAACACTTTTCACTTTTTTATTTCGGGAAGGAACTGACATTTTTGTGCAAATTGCTCTACTAAATATGACATTTGTTTTATTTATCAGAAGAAATATGTCCTTCTGACAATTTGATAAAACAATTAATGTTGATTTTGCAATTACCTTGGCTCGTAAATAGTTCGCCAAAATACGGTCTTAACAGAGTTCATTCAACTTTGTCGTTTTTCTATTCAGCAAGCATATAACGCCAAAGGAGCAAAGTATTTCAGAGGATGTTCATCATATTTACGCAACATTTTCGTACGGTATTTAATCTGTGCTATTGATACCGTTCAGCAACCACAAGCAAATCTGACTCGATGATATGATCCAATAGGAACAGAGCATTTCCTTGATTAGCATCTAAATCAACCAATAGACGAGCTCTTTACGTCGCCCTCACGCCATGACGGGGCGGGCTTAAACCACGACCTCCCTGTTCAACATGGAGTACAGAGAGGAGAAAAAAGGCAGGAACACCCTAAAAACTTAAAAATGCACATTTAGATGTAGTTTCCGAAGATAGAAACGATGGACTCCTGATTTTAAACGGCCCACTTGGTTCCGGGACTCTTGCGTCGGGCGCCATTTGAAGTGTCGATTAGCTTCTTTTTTTTTTGTACTGTAACCACGCGAACCGGCGTCATGCGAAAGTGTCACAACTATTGAAGGGGAAAAAAAGCCCGTTACTAAATAGGGCCACTTATCTCTTATCGCTAACAATCGGAAACAGGTGATAATATCGTGACCCGCATTGGTTAGGTCCGGGTTATTGGGTGAAAGGTGACACTGAGTTTACTTGAGGTAAGTTCATGTATCGTAATAGTACGCATAAATTAAACTAGCCTCAACTCGTGTTAACTTTGGGAAAAGTAAAAGTCCATCATTCTTTATTAGTGTCATTTTACACAAATCTGGATTTTATCTAATACTGTTAATCCATTTGTCGTTTTTATATCAGCATCTATCAGTCCATAATCAATACATCCATTCATATTTTCATCTAATCTTTTAGAATGCACAATGCAGTGAGTGTGTCAGCCTCTCTGGGCTCCATTGGGCTGCTGCGTCTTTTCGGACTGTCCTGGACCTGGAGTCTGCTGGCGGGACTCGGGGTGTACCTGGGCACCAGTCGCTGGAAGTATTTCTATGTGGCAGCACGGACCGCCAAAAGAGATGTCACGTAAGACTACTTTTGTGTATTTTTCTATTTATTTTGATGGCTTTCTTGTAAAATTCCGTATCTGTTCTCTTTGTCAGAGGTCTGTGTGTATTACTAAGAGTCAAGGTGGCTTTGTGGCGCTACATGCGTGACGGAAGCAACGTCCTCACCATGTTCGCCGAGACGGTGAAACGCAACCCTAACAAGATTGCGCTCATCTATGAGGCCACGGGGGAATCGTGGACCTTCACCCAGCTGGACCAACTGTCCAACTCGGTGGCTCACTGGGCCAGAAGTCAGGGTTGGGTCACCGGAGACATAGTGGCTCTCTTTATGGAGAGTCGACCGTTGCAGGTGGCCCTCTGGTTGGGCTTGGCCAAAGTCGGCGTGGAAGCTGCTCTCATCAACTTCAACCTTCGCAAGGACTCACTCCTGCACTGCATTGGGGTGTCTCGATCTCGGGCTATTGTGTTTGGAACCGAGCTTGCTGATGGTAAAAAAAAAAAATGGAATATGAAAATTAGTCCTTTTAAGCAAAATAATTAACATGAGCTCCTTTATCTATTTATTCTGGCTATCAGCCATCTCCGAGATCAGCACCTCCCTCAGTCAATCCATGGTGAGGTTTTGTACCGGAGACCTCAGCACTCATCACGAGGCCTATCTGGGGGCAACGCACTTGGATCCAATTTTAGCGTCTACGCCGAGGCACTCCCCTTTGCCTTGTGTTAAGCATAAAGGCATGAATGGTAAATAAAAATGGCACATTCATTTTTATATTTATTAAATTTGATTATACTTTTGGTTATAGAACAGAGAATACATTTTGTCAAAGGAAAGTCAATTTAGCTCAACGTATGAGTTTTTAATTTACATGTCAAGGCACCACTGTGATAGCTACATTTTGTTTCTTCAATCTTTTTGCTAGCAAATTTTTATGCATTTATTATTATTTTTAGACTGGAATCCCCTCAGGGCAAATTGTTGGCAGATGACAGTGAGAGCAGGGAGCATGTGGAGTGAATGTTTAGAGGAATGAAGATTAGCTGGGAAAGGTTTATAAAAAAAAAAAAGTGGTCGGCCATGATGCACAGCTTAGACACAGTGGCACTGAAGACACGACAAAAGGCAGAGCTGAAGATGTTGAGGTTCCTAATAATAGTGATCAGGTTGGCTAGGATCAGAAAAAGTGTTTGGAAGATGTCCGTTGTTGTTGCTCTGGTTCTTACTTGCTCTTATCTGTAACTGGAGGTTCTGTTGTTTTCTCCCCTGCAGACTGTTTATTTTACATCTACACCTCTGGCACTACAGGACTACCCAAGGCTGCTATTGTTGTGCACAGTCGGTATGTTGCCCTCAATAAAATGTTCTCCCTCCAAAAAAAGAAATTAACAGCTGAAAGCATGTGTGCTTTCTACAGGTACTACAGAATTGTTGCTTTCGGCTACTACGCTTTTCGTATGCGCCAGGATGACATCATCTATGACTGTCTTCCGCTCTATCATTCTGCAGGTATAATAGATTATTATTTGTCAGCACTTTTTCCCCCCCACCAAGAAGTGCAAGTGATGCCTAAGCCTTCATCTTTGCCAGGTAACATCATGGGCGTCGGCCAGTGTCTGCTCAATGGCCTCACTGTCGTCGTCAAGAAGAAGTTCTCCGCAAGTCGTTTCTGGGATGATTGTATCAAGTACAACTGCACCGTAAGAGATTTATTCAAGGAGACAGTTTGTGTGTAAAGTTTATATTCCATTGCTGCGTCCCTAATTATTTCATCTCACTTGCAGGTGGTTCAGTATATCGGTGAAATTTGCCGCTACCTCCTGTCTCAGCCGGTGCGTCCGTCAGAAAAGGCCCACAAGGTTCGCTTGGCGGTCGGAAATGGTCTTCGTCCAAGCGTGTGGGAAGCCTTCACCGAACGTTTTGGCGTGACGCAGATCGGCGAGTTCTACGGAGCGACCGAATGCAACTGTAGTATCGCCAACTTGGACGGCAAGGTCAGAATTCACACCGGGTCTTTGTATTATTTGCTAAAATGAAAGAACCTAAGTGAGTTTTCATTCCTAGGTGGGCGCCTGTGGATTCAACAGTCGCATTCTGCCCAACATTTACCCCATCCGTCTGGTCAAAGTGGACGAGAACACGATGGAGCTAGTCCGGGATAGCCGGGGTCTTTGCGTGCCCTGTCAACCTGGTAATTCATACGACCCTTCCCTCGATATGGTAACCAACTTGAACGATACCCACTGTATTCCATCTGTGTTTTCCAGGTGAGCCAGGGCTCCTGGTTGGCCGCATCAATCAACAGGACCCTCTGAGGCGCTTTGACGGCTACGTGAACCACGAAGCCACTAGCAAGAAAATAGCCCAAAATGTTTTCAAGAAGAATGACTCAGCCTACTTGTCAGGTTAGCAGCACTCCGCTAATATTCATTATTGACACTATATTCTGAGGTGAACCTTGATTGTCTCTCGTAGGTGACGTCTTGGTGATGGATGAATTAGGCTACATGTATTTCCGCGACCGCAGCGGCGACACGTTTCGCTGGCGGGGAGAGAACGTGTCCACCATCGAAGTAGAGGGCATACTGAGCAGCCTCTTGGATCAGACCGACGTGGCTGTTTACGGTGTGATGGTGCCAGGTAAGCGCAACGTAAAAGAGAAAATCACTTTTACAGAGGGGGACAAGTAGATTTAGAGTAGGGGCCTCGGGACAGAACCCTGAGGCACACCTGACTAGATAAGAGTTGGATAAATTGAAAGTGTAGCATTGTATCCTAATACTTGATCTCCTCCTGATCTCCTCAGGTGTCGAAGGGAAGGCAGGCATGGCCGCCATTGCAGACGGCAACGGCACGTTCGACCTCGACGCCTTCCTGCAGAAGGTCCAGACGGCTCTCCCGCCGTACGCTCGGCCGGTGTTCCTACGACTCTCGCCGAGCGTCGACACCACGGGTAAACCACCACCACAGAGCTCCCATTTGCGAAGCACAAAGTCTTAAAGAATATCAATTCTACCACTTTCCAAATAGGTACCTTCAAAATCCAAAAAACAAGGCTTCAGAGGGAAGGCTATGACCCACGACTCACAAGCGACCGGCTCTACTTCTTAAACGTGAAAGCCGGCCGCTACGTTCCTGTAGACGACGAGCTCTTTATTGCCATAATGGAGGCCCGAGTGCATTTATGACGTGGAAGTCTGGAATTGTAACCATTCAGGGAGCAGATTTGACAAGACTACTCACCAAGGCACCACTGTTACAGGTGATTCCTTTTGTTTATTTTTTAACACTGTAAGAGTAAAATGCCGCATCACATGAGGGCATTGATAACCTCTTCCACCTCACCGAGCTTTTGCTGCACATACTTGATGCCATCCTGATTTAAGAGATAAATCCGGTGGCTTGGTCAACTTTGTCGCAAGGAGGTAGCAGTTAATCTCGTGGGGTTAAGCGACGCCATGAAGGGGGTCGCAAGGTCAAATACTAATGTTTTTAATGCCGTAGGAGGAAAAAAAAAAATCATGTCCACATGACTCAAAAGCAACAATTAATAATGTGCCTTATGTAAAAAAAAAAAAAAGAAGTGGAATTTTATGAGAAAAAAGTTTTTTTTTAATATGTCACCTATTGGTGCCCTCATTACATGTAACATGTCTAAAACCTTTAGTGACATCATCATCAGCTGACAAAGATTTAATATAGAAATCATCAGCTCTTGTGCGAACTCCAATTAAAAATCCTATCCTATAAAATGTGCCTTGAATTAGTTTCATGTTATTTTAGAATTGTGGCTCTCGAACTGTGGTCGTAGTGTGCCTGAAAAATTATGAAGAAAGAGCAGTTGGACACTAGTAAGTTAAGGTAGCGTCCTTGTCAGGAATCTTTTAGTTTTATTTAAAGTTAACCTTTCCACGCCTACTGCATATGAATTCAAACTGAATACGAGTGCTTTTTTCCACTTGATGGTAGCTGACGCCGCATGCCCACAATTGTCTCTTGTGTAAGAACAAAGACTGGATTCTTCTTCTGATTCAGCTGCTGTCTTCGCTTCGTGCGGATGCTCGTGCGTGAGGAGGGATCAGTCGGTCGAAAGAGTCAATCTAGCGGGCAGGATCGTCAGCGGGTGTTCTTTGCAAGCGGTGCAAAAGTAAGGAAAGGCTTTGGCCGTGAAGACGTCGGTGAAGGTGTAGAGCGGCTCCCTTTCCGGGGGGCTGTAAAAGGCCACCTTGCCTCGGTCCATGTCCAGCAGTATCTTGATGATGTCCGGCTTAGACTTCATGTTGAGCGGCTCCCACGGCGCCGTGCACGCCTTGTACTCGTCGTTGCGAAAGCGTATTGTCCAGAAGCCCTCGGCTGGCGTCAGCACGTGCTTGCCCTTGCGGTTGATGGACTCGCTGGCCACGCCCACCACCCAGTAGGTGTTGTCCTTTACCTCCACGGTCCAGCTATGGCGACCCTCCGTGTAGCCCTCAGCGCCTAGCATCTCGGCGCTAATGTCGAAACGTTCCGGGTTGTTGGGGACTTTGAAGTTCTGTGTTGAATTCTGGACCGCTGTCAGGTCCTCGGACAGGATGAAGCAGTTGGCAGCTGTGTTAGGATCCACGATGACAGGACCTTGAAGTGGACACTTTGTTAGACTTAACATAATTTAGTTTCCGAGTATCGGTTATCAAAATTGTTGCCAATGGTTTTGAAAAAAAAAACTCCATAGGGGCGGGGCCTAATTTCACATGTACCTGTAACTACAAAGCGAAGCGTGGAGAGTCTCTGTTGTCAAATTTAAAACAATGAAAATAAATAGAAATCAATAAAAAATATTACAACTATTTAAAAAAATATATGAAATATACCAATTGTGACATAGGAGTTGCTAATTTTTTATGAATAACTTACTATATTTAACTATTTTCCTCATTTTCTCCCACACTTGGTACTTCAGTGTGCCGATATGCTTTGCCACGTCAATCAGAGCATCAAACATTTCTTCTGGCTCGCAGCAGCTTATCCAGGTTCTGCAAATATTGAAAATTAGTCATGCGCACATCCTCGTTTGATTCATAACTTTAACAAAAGTGAGTCTCACCTCCTTATTATGTCCTTGTAATTCTGTGAACAAAAATGACCACAGCTGCTCACATCGTTTTTTGAGGCAATTTTGAATTTTTTTTAAATATTGGTCATCCCTACCTTAAGGAAGTGAATATCTTGCATTTCCATCTCCCTCTCCACTAAGCTGATCACTCTGGAGAGCGAGACCAACTCTTGGTCCAAATCGTCGATCCTCTGCTGGATGATCAGGCTCTTTGTAGCCTCCTCGTTCTTCAGGGCGGACAGCCTGGCCTCCTCCTGCTCCCTCAGGAATAGGTGGAGCGCCTCAAATTCCATCTTGATCTGCCTTTCCGTGTTATCCAACTGGATCTGCGTAAGAGAGACGCGCCTCAAATCTTCAAATGTCCCTCTTCAAATTTCTGACATTTCTGACTGAGCTGTATTTCACCCAACTCTAAGATGAGTACCTTGACGTGCTCCTGCATGTCCTCGCATACAATTTTGGCCTCCTTATACTGCTGCAACTTCTCCTTCAAAGGCAGCAGGGCTCCCTTCAGCTCTTCCTATATGAAAGTCAGTTGACCTCAAGGTCAGTAAGCTGCTGGTGGCGGACGGCGGCGCCAAAGAAATGGGTCACATCTGTGTGAATGGCTCAAGCACAGCCTGGTGACAAGCACAAAGCTCAAGTCACACTGCTCAGACCAAGCGAGTATTCTTTTCACATTAGTAGGAGCATGTCTCACTCTTGATAGAAGCCCAGCAGGCAGAATGGGATGAGCTATCATAAAAAAAAAAAGTGCACAGGGGCTCGGATTTCAGGACCCCAGCAGCCACGCTAAACCCTAAAATATCAATCTATTATTAGAATGGCAATAATCTCTGATAACCATCATCATGGATATTCAAGAAATGCCATGGCTGTGTGATTGATAGCTATAGCGATGCCACGATACATGCAGTTAAAAGTACTTCAGTGTGAGTTTATAATTTATTTTTATTATTATTTATAATTATATATTATAATTACTCATGTACAAGGATCAAAATATCAAGGTAATGTGGAAAAAATCATTTATAATCATTCTAAAATGGAAAAAATCAATAAGTAAAAGAAAAACTAAAATGCCAGACAAAATAAATAAGGAAATGTAACAACTAGAAAATAAAAAATACACATTTTAATAATTTATAAAAAATGAAAATGGTTTGATATTAATGTTAGAATATTTAAAAAAAATTTAAAAAATCCAAACAACTTAAAATAATTATACCAAAAATGTAATAATAATATATTAAAGTAAAATAATTATAAATACAAAATAGTATTTTTTACATCAAAAAGACAAATCGTAAAGTTTAAACAAATGCTAGAGGAATGAGTACTAATACAAATTCAAATTAAAATCCAAGTATAAATAATTGAAAAAGTACAATTGCATATAAAGACTGCATAAGTCCACATCTAGTAAATCACTGTGTATCATTTAAATATATAATGTTAGTGTGCCATTCACAGATGATGTGCTCCCACGTTCACCATGTGCCCCGCTTACCTTACAGTCATGTGCCCCCTCTCCAATGGGGTAAAGCCTGTGCCCCCCGTGGGCCCCACCTTTAGCGCAAGCCCCGCAGATGGGCTCCAAGTCTTCCAAGCAGAAGAGCGTGAGCTTCTGCCCGTGCTCGCCGCACGCATCAGGGTCGCTCCTAGACCTGCTGTCTGTCGCGAAGGCCTCGCGGGCCCTCCCCAGCACCATTTGGTCCATGGATCGAAAAGGAATCTTGAGCTGTCGCTTTGCGTCCTGCCTAGCTGTCTTTCCGGGAAGCCTGTCAGAGAGCCAATGTAGTCACTCAGTTAGGTCCGGCGAGGTCAACCTCTCAGTGAGCTAGTCCGACGACCATGAGCAAGGCAGGGGCTGTCCACTCCCACACCGACACGCCCCCCTAAATTCAGGACAACCTCCATCTTTAAGCCCCGAAATAAGTGTTAAGACCCTGGCTCCCAAAAGCGTATCTCATGTCGGCTGGCGTTGTCCGACTATGCGCATCGCACGTTCTCGAATCAACACAGCGGATGAAAATAGAACAGAGGCTTTGTTCACGAGGTGGCGTGTCAAGCCATGACAGCGGAGGGAAGAATTGATGACGCTGGAATATTTGCCGTGATTGCTTCTATGATATCTGAGAAGAGTGATGAAAAAAGCTGGCGACCCGCTACTCGTCGCTCATGTGAGACGCAGATTAATAGGGATTTAATTGTTGTTGGCGAAATGTGCTGAGTATTCGCGCTCAATAAAATGTATAAATATAAATACAGACATGACAAATCCATTTCCGTGTCACAAGCCAGCGAGACACACCCGAGCGCCGTCGGTTTTACAATAAACCATATTTAGAATTTCATGTGTTCCTGTGTTACATATGTATATATTTTATATTTTTTAGCATAATATAAGTCCTTTAAGATCACAAAAACATGGTATTTAAATAAAGGGGTGTGCAGACTTTTTATAAATTAGGTCAACAAAATATGAGAATCTCAAGTCTTACTTTGCCATAAAACCACAACAACCATATTTTTAAAAAGGACTTTGAAACGAAGGATTCTTATTGTGGCTCACAGTGTAATCCAGTATTTTGTTATGGAAGCAAATTACAAGAACTGACGCACTCCCCAAAATAGGACGCTAACGTAGACATGGAACACTTGGGCGGTGGGGTTGAACTTCTTACCACGAATGGAGTGTATAGCATACAAAGTACTATTTAAGGATGAGCCCGCCACTTTAAAAGCAGGCAGGTGAAGCAAAAACAATGCACGGTGTCGTCGAGAAACTATTTAGTCTTATTTTAGGTCCCACGTTTTTTTTTTTTTTTTATATCAGGGCTTCGCCAGTGCCGAATGCATTCCTATGTGATGACGCACAAGTAATGGAAGCCTTCCACTCTGCGTGTGTCCAATCAGGCTTCTTGGAGTGCATTCTGTCGGTGAAAGCTTAATCTGTACTCATCCTGGCGGACCAAATTTGTCGTCTTGTCCGCACGGGTGACGGGGCAAAAGTTCAGAGATAATGTAGCCGACATGATAACTGACAGGAGTCAACAGATGCATACTGTACTGAGGTCACAATGGAACCATGTGATGCCTGCCAGCCAATCAGTAAATAGTAATAAAATGCAATACATAGGAGTGGATGCCGTATAAGAAGTTTACAAATGTGACACTTTATTAATGAACCAATATAAAGCATTCCCGCTCATTAAAATCTGCGGTTGCAAAAGTGTACACACCCTCTCGTAACCAGCATTTTGGGTGTTTAGAATTAACCAATCGCCGCCAAATTTGTTTTACATTACCTCAGTTGAAGCCTAAATAACCTTTTCCTGTTCTTGTAGGTTTTTCCTGACTTGTTTTAGTCACATCTTTGAGCAGAAGACTCTTTGTATCCACTGAGTCCAAGTGTGAATGCTTGATGACGTGCTAGTCACGCTAAAAAAAAAATATTGAGCATCGCGATTAGGCGCCGGATGAAGAGTAACAGAAAAAGATGACACCAGAACTAGCTCTACTTGTCTTTTTCGAGTTTTATTTGCTTTTTGGTGAAGGGCACGTCGAGCATCACGTGTGTTCTAGCTTTATCGGCAACTTTACACACGAATAACGGCAAAAGCCAAGGAATATATTAGCATTAAAAGGACAAACAAAGAGTGAATGTTAGGCCAGCTGTTGCTATAAAACGAGCGGTGTGTAACAAGAATAAAAGGCATACCGAGAATATAGTATACCTCGTCTTACATGGAAAAGTTAATCTGGCTCACAGCTCTGAACATGTGACGCATAGCTCACATGACAATAAATCATCATTGTGCTCAATGGCATGAAATGTTTCGCTTGAAATACATGGAATGGAACAAGTGAATCTAGAAACAGAAGGAGGGGAAAAAATACTTCATACTGTACTTCGTACCGCCTGACAGAAAAACTCATGATTGTGTTACGGCGAGTCACAACATTGTTTTCATTCACAAAGGGCAGCAGTGTAAGACTTTGTCACAAAAGTTAAAAAAAAAAAAAATGAAGGCAAAGCACCTACAAAAAAAAAATCTGTCGAAACACCACTGCAAACCACAATAATAAACATTGAGAAATGTATTGAATTCTTGATAGTTCAGTAAATGACAGTGAATTAGATTTCATGCACTTTAATCAAAACAACAAAAAGAGGAATGAGGACCAAAAAAGAAAGACAGGTGAATTGAACATTCTCGTCATGCCAGTGTATGTACAAGCTTCATAATCTCATATTTGGTTCCAGTCATCAAGTTTTTTTTTTTTTTCCAGTATGGGGGTGACCTCATATCAGCTTCCTGTCGGGCGGCTCGGCCACGCGCCCCGAGCGCTGGTGCCGTACCTCCAGGTGTTGACCCTGCACGCAGTCAAAGTGGCGAAGCAGTTCGCCGTAGTCCACGTGGGCATGCGGGGCGCGCTTGTGCTCCACATCGGTTTCCTTGGTGTCGGCGCGCTTGGGCCCGTCCACTGTCCGCATGAGCTCCGGGTTGGGCACGCATTGCAGGCGGTGCGAGAGCAGCTGGAAAGCCTGGCTTTGCGGAAGAAGCATCAGTAGGCCGTACAGTGCCTTGATCAGGTACGGGTTGCTCTCCACGTCCAGCAGTTGGAGGCGCAAGTAGGTGAAGATGGGGCTTTCCACCAGCTGCACCAGCTTGTCCACCTCCATCAGGAAGTCAACAGTCACCTCCAGCCCGCCAAACTTCTGGATGAGGTCATAGGCGTGTTTGTAGTTCTGCGTGAGGAAGCAGAGCGACACGGTGGCGACGGGGTTGTGGCACCACGAGCGGTAGAGGCAGCAGAAGAGCGCGCAGCTCTCGGCCGTGCGCAGATCTTTCAGCTGGTTGCGTAGCTGGAAGAGCTCGGCCGACGTGAGCAGGATGGTGTTGAGCGTCTGCACCATGGTGGAGGCGAACTTCAGGTCTTCCTCCTTGAGGAGGATATCCGCCATGGAGTGGAAGATGTTCTCGGCGTGGAGGAGCAGGCAGAGCTGGCGGATGATGAAGGCCCCTCTGCTCTCCAACAGCTTCCTCTCGGCGCTGAAGCGTTTCAGGAGGTTGATCATGAACTTGTAAAAGTAGGAGTTCATGCTCGGGGTGGACGGGGAGGATTCGGCGCCCCCGGTCTTGGCCGCCTTGTTCGGCACTTTGAGCGCAGGTCCGTTGTCGACCCCGTCGCAGGTCACCGCCGGATACGTCTGGCCGGCAGGTGACGACGCGATCTCGGCCAAGACCTCCAGATCTTTGAGTATGACCTCGTCCGACTCGTCCGAGAGGGTCTTGAGCAACATGGGGAAAAGGCTGTCTGTGTGACGGAACATCTTGCGTGGAGTTTTGATGTAGAGGTGGTAGAGCCACTTGAGCACGGCGATGCGCGTCATCATGCCTGTCGAGGTGTCGTGGAGGTGGCGGTCCAGCACCTGCACGATACCGTCCAAGTCTAGGGTCACCTGAGACCTGTCGCTGCTTGCAGGGGTGAAGAAGCTGATGCTGCTGAAGCCCACTGCTTCCTGTGACGAGTTCAGCACGTCACCGCCGCCATCGTCAACCTTGTCTTCTCTCGACGGCGACTCGACACTTCCGCTTCTCTCCTCTTCTTCATCCTCGTCGTCCTCAGGAGTGACGAGCTTCATTAAACTGTAGTTACAGGCGCTCGCCGCCTCCTTGGTGTTCTTCTTGCGGTCGTCGTAGGAGAGGCACGGCAGAACTGCAGTGAGGATCCCCGACGAATACGGCAGCACTGCACGGCCGGCCAGCTGGATGAACTCCCTCATCCACGTCATGGCAGTCAGCTGAATGAGGTCATTGGTCACCTTGGTCTCATCCGCCACCTGGCAATGGATGACCAGGATGTTGGCCATCTCAGCAAACTTCACGCTGGACGGCGTCTTCTTGATCTCTTTCAGAAACTCGCCAAGCACCACCTCGCACGTCCGGCGGATCTCCTTGCTGTTGTCCCCCAGGATCTGGAAGAGGCCATCCAGGATCTCGGGGAGATAGTGCAGCAGGTTGATGTCAGGTACGGACTCCAAGACATGGATCCAGGAGATGATGAACTGCCGGGCGTACTGGTTGTTGGAGTAAATGCGCTCTCTTAGTAGAGGTACAAATGCAACGAGGTCGAACTTGTTGCTTTCAGTCACAATGTCCTTCAGGAGCCGGTCCAAAAGTTCTGAGCCACTTTTGACATTGGGGTCCGGATCAGCCGCAAGCTTGCTCAGCCCATCAAAAAGGAGATTGAAATGGGGCAGAACTGCGCCCCTGGCCACCTTGACGATATTATAGAGAGCCTCGCAGGCGTAGTAACGCAGGCGGCTGTCGGAGTCGTTAAAACAAGTGAGAACCGGCTCGATGAGCTCCTTCAAATACAGACCCGAGTCTTTACCCAGCGCTATGGAGCACGCAGCCAAACCGATGAGTCCTCCTTTGCGGCTGTGCGGGTGCTGAGACAAAGCGAACTCCGAGGCCAGGATCTGGATGACGTGTCGGATCTGAGTGGAGTTGTTCTGAGCCACGAACTCGCGCACCAGCTTCTCGATTTCCAGGGCCGCCACCTTCCTCTTCTCGTACAGTTTATCATTCAGAGCCCGGACGATGTTAGGCGTCAGCGGCGTAAAGTCCTTCTCCGTGTTCATGATCGCAGCGGAGATCCGAGCAAAGGTCTTTGTATATGTGTAGTCCCTTTGATGGTTAGGGGAAATAGGGAGAGAAACAATGCATTTAGAAGAATTTGTCACGGGGAACGAGACGTTAAGAGAACCAGGAAGCGGCGAGTAAATGCGACGCAGCTGACCGGTTGCTTCCGGCGGAAAGGAATACGTCACGTTTAGCGAACACAATTTGTTTATTTTTTATTTTTTTAGTACTTATACATTTTATGTATTAAGAATAACGTAATGAACTAAACACAATTTTATACACGTATTTTATTTTGTTTATTGCATTGACTCCCGTCCTACACTCCAGTAGAGGTAATGCACGTGACAGTTTGTTTGCTAACCGTCAACAAACACCACCGAAGAAGAAAAAGAAGAAGCACATCATTACGTCACGTCTGCTCTTACCCGATTGGTTCCGCTTGACTTGAGGAGCAGACATTCCTTCTTCATTGTCGTCTCGAATCCCCTTTTTATTTTACTCCTAAGCAGTTTTATTTTACATACCAAGACACTTTTTGTGACACGTACGGACGTTTTCAGAAACACTTTCCAAAGAGATGGAGCTCAACATAGCTCTTCATTCCAAGCTTTCCTCCATCATGGATGCGATGGCCGAGTCCGCCATGGTCGAGCTTTGCAAGGTAGTGGACGAGGACACCGTCGAGCTGCGTTTGGAGCTGTCACGGCTCAAGACGCTCAACTCGGCCTTGACAGAAAAGGTTGACACGCTACAGTGCGAGTTGACCGCGGCCAGGAGTGAGATACCCGGGCTATCTCCGAGGCACCGTACCGTTGCCATCCAGACGGACGACGACGTTAACGGTAGATAGTCCTTTGTTTACATGCACGCTCCATGTATTACGCACACCTTTGGCATTAAATTGGAAATAATACTTAATAACAATAATTAGTATTGCATCAGATGTAATCGTGAGCAAAAATAAAACCAATATAAACTACAGATATCGGGGATTTTTGTGATAGACATACGATGCATTCCATATTTGTCCACATAACAGTATTTTTAAATTATTTTTTTGTCTTTAGGGAGATTAACAAGCAGTGATCATATTAAATAATCTATTGCCAGACACAAATAGCTTTTGTAATACAATATTATGTGCAGTAATCCATGACAAGGATGGCTAATAATTTTACAAAGAAACAGATACATATTTTTCAACCTTTGTTTTTTTTTCTAGAGTCTGTCTCTCCAGTTATCGAGGGAGTATTTGGAAAGGACTGGTGCCTTAACCTGTGGAAAGACAGATCTCGTGTTAATCAAAAGATGGATGTTCAGCAAGTAGATGACGTGAGTGTCGAATATTCAGTGTCTCTACGTTCATGCTGTAGCTATAAATGTTTTTTCTTATTCTCTGCAGGATATGGTTATGTCTACGCCTCTTGACTGTTTCACTCTGTGCAAAGCACAGGATTTGGAGAAAGGCACTGAGTTTCACAGTTTTGAGTCTTTTTCGAAGGCTATTGAAAGATGGCAGAGGTCCAATTTTGTGGAGCTTTACAGGCGTAGCTCCAGGACCGTGGAGAATGCCAAAAAGCGGGCGAGGAAAAAATCGTTCAGTGACGATTTAGTGTTCGCCGAGCTGGACTTTGCGTGCGCCTATGGCAGCAAATGGTAAGTTTTTACAATTACACTGAGATTAGACCCCACAACAAATCAGAATAATTGATACTGGAAAAACTGTTACTTAGCAAAGTTATTTTTTGTCGTAGCCCCGATATGAAACGTTGTCCATTCACCATCAAAGTGCGAGTTACACCTGACGGAAGGAAGCTTTACATAAAGGACATCAGTCCTGCAGATTGCCACAACCATGAACTCTCCCAGGTAAGGTCATTGGGGCTGTCCCGTACTTGGGGGGGGGGGTAAAATAAAAACATTTTGATTGTGGCTGCTCCATTTCCCAGGTTCTGATAACTGGGTCCGACTCTGAGAATGTCGATGTGATTCAGGTCAAGGTGGAAGATTATTTGGAGGGCGCTGCTGGAAGCTTCTCGCAGGGAGCAGTCAGTCAAGAAAGTAAGTGAAATACACGCATGGTAATGTTTAGCAAACTAGCAGATCTTTAAAAAAACATGAGCGAAGACATAAAAAAATGTTTCTTCATTTTGCTCTTGTAATGTGTGTGCTATATTTCATGACAAACATGGCACAGCTCTCATGAATAATTGGAGTCTCCTGATATCTGTTGTAGTACCAAGGTGGACCTTTGAGGGGCAGCATGGTGCCACAAGGCAGACACTTAAACATTCAACCATTTACTCCTCTTTTTCTGTCTGGTAACAACATGACCTTCAGGTGACTTCCTAATTGGCTAAAGGGTCAGAAATTAGTTTGAATATGTGGTTAATACAATCGGTTTTGAATTGAAGTCTTATGAAGTTCCCAACTTGATTGCAATAAGCACAAGTGCTTCAGGACTTACACAAAAATATTTTCCCATTCCATCAAAACATATTTAAAGAATGATTAATTAGTCAATCTTGAAAAGTAGTCAAATCTTTAGTCGGTTGACTAAGAGTCAAGAAACAAAAGCAAAGATTGGCAGCGAGAGAATTAAAAACTGTTTATGTTGCCCTTTTCCGGACAACATCAGCACACAACAGCGCACCCTGGACTTTCGAGGAAGTGCAGACCTTCCTCGGTATCCTCGCCGAAGACGAGGTGCAGCGGGAGCTTGTTCGTGCGGTTCACAACAGGAGGGTTTTCCAGCTGGTCTCTCAGCGGATGGCCGCCAAGGGCTTCCAGCGGACGTGCGGCCAGTGCCAGTTGAAGTGCAAGAAGCTGCGCTGCAAGTATCGCAAAATAAAAGCACAGAACAGGAACAAATCGTGGCGCTGGTTCGTCTTGGTGGACGCCGTGTATGGTCGTAGGCCGCCGATAAGCAAGCCAAGCGTGGACGCCGCCGCCGCTATGCTGGAGGCCGTGATGGACTCTGTCGGTAAGTTATGCTTACATGTCCGATAAATGAGGAAGAAAGTATGATAAAATACCTTCATGTGATTTTTTTTTTCATTTTAGTGAGGGAGGAATTTATCTCGTCATTACATGTCAGTATTATGGGAAGATGGACAACATACAATTTTTTATTTAATAGTGTAAATTTAATTGCCACTTATAAAATAGTTTGCGTAGACCGCAAAAAAACAATTGACGCTCTAGTTAAATGACCAGCCAAATGTAAAAACAGATAAAACTTCTTCTCACCCTTAATTTTGATGACGGGTTGCGTGATCGGGAGGCGATCGGCTTCAAATCAAGACTACATGTAAACGTTTTTGGTGCGTATTCTTTTATTTTTATTATTATAGCTATATTGTACTGAAAAGGGCAGATGCATGTGTGCCGCATAAGTATGTTTTGTGTATATTTGAACTAAAAACAAACTCCACTCCCGAGTATTGTATTGCTAGTAGTCGTAAAACATCAATTCAAAAAATTGAAAAATATTTTTTAAAAATCTATGTCATGGTTAATAACACAAATTTTGCATCACTTCTCAGTCCAGGGTCTTGGCTCCAGCTGCAGCAGCAACCCGCTTATCTTAATTGGCGAGTGAAGACCTTGACGCCGACAGAACCGGGGATCGTTTCCTCACCGTATGTCTGCCCGAAAGACGAAAAGGTCTTACGGTGACGACATGCTGAAGGTGGAAGATGGAGATGCGCGGACAGCATGGAAGACACTCGCGTAGCCGACCAGATCAGGGAGAAACTCGGCCAGTCGCCCGGTGTCAGTGAGTGGACCAGGCTGCGCGGTGGAAAGTTGGCGAATCGTCAAATCCCGTCTCTGTTGTTTTGCTCCATTGTATGTAGTTTTTGTAAGCAATTTGTACAACAGGCTCCAAAAATAAACTTTATTACAAAACCATATGTTTTGTAACCATTGTCTTTTTTACACATAATATTATTAAGGCTGTTTCCAATTATTTGGTAGAATTAAATTCCAATAAACGATTGATCGGGCGATTAAATATATTATTAATAAAATGCTAGGTTTTATTATATAAAAAAATTTGACTAAGTTAAGTCATTATAAAAATTGATCTACATGCAGCTAAATGGATAAAATTAAATTATTTAAGAGAGATGTATAGTGATTGCACAAGTGTACACACCCTCTGGTCACATTCATGTCAGCGGACGAAATGTCTCTGATTCACCCCAAACAAATTTCAGATGTTCTGGTATGCTTTTGAAAATGATTTATCACAGTCCACAGTACTTTCTAAATGTGCCTTGAATTTTGTTTGTGTTGTTATAGTCTGACATCTGAGCATCTTTCTATTTTATGTTTTTTAACAGACAAGGAGGAGCTCTCGTCGGAAGAACTGGAGCAAACGCCAGCATGGCCGGCGGACGTCTCGATGGAGCCAGACAGTAAGAATCATTATGACACTAATGGCACCGGAGAGCGAGCCATTCCGTCGGATCACGACGCCCAGGACGAATGTTTCGAATTCGTTGTCGAAGACGGGCAGGAGAAATTATCGGTACAAACGAGCTCAAGTTCCAGTGGCAAAAAATACGTGTGTTTACGCTGCAACATTTCATTCTACAACCCCAACACCCTGATGCTGCACCAAAGAGCCCACCAGCCGTACTGGTGCAACGTGTGCAAGGAGCAATTTGACAGCAAGGCCAAGTTGAAGCACCACAAGTGCGAGGTGGCCCCCAACAAGTGCCGCCTGTGCGGGAAGACTTGGGCCAGCCAGTCGGCGCTCCAGACCCACATGGTGGTGCACACGGGCGACAAACGCTTTGTGTGTCGCTTTTGTGGACAGAGGTTCGCGCAGAAGGGCAGCATGAGGAATCACCTCATACGAACGCACATCGGCTGCGGCGAATGCGGAGTGACGTACGAGGCCAAGACGCAACTGCTGCGTCATTTGGTGAGGCACAAGAATGGCACAATTTAGCGGGACTCTAATGTGGACACTTTAGGTTGATGTAGAAGCTGAGTTGCTGGAGGATTGGAATGACCGATATGCGCCACAAGGGGGCGCCTAAGCGCTACATTTCTATGAGGACTTTGGTACAGTATCCCCTTCGTAGTTCCTTGGCAACAAGATGGTGCCTAAGCACTGCTTTTCTCTTAGCTTGGGTGCCATTTTGTGGCGTTTTAGGGTGTTTCAGAAAGAGCTCAAAATAGCAAATAGAAGAGTGGATAAAATGCCGAAACGTAAGCGCTATTGTATCAAAATAAAGAATTTGGTGTCTTGGTGAAGCCATAAGTCGCTAAACTGACATGTCAATAGGGGTGTAAAAAGTGGATGGAACGTTTGCTGTCATTGCGAATTTGAAATGACATTCATCTCCAGCCTTTCTGTTTGTTAAACGCATATTAGATCGCTTTAATCTTCACAATAATCATCAGCAGCCTTCACTTGGGAGTCAGAAAGTTTATTAAATAAAACATCCCTCCAAAAAATACAGTCAGAGTGTGCTTTGTTCAGAAGCGAAGAACGCACTTTCCGTTAAACTCCAAATAACATTTGGGACACACTAACATTCGGGTGGGGGGCTTTGTTAGGGCATGCAAGCACAAATCTGTATTTGAGTTATTTTAGCATGTTCAACAACACTGTTGCGATATAAATTATTTCAGGAAGGGGAAACAACAAGCACCCATATTTTAAAAATCCTAACTTCAGTCACAGGAGTTATTGAAATTAAAGGACACACTGTGTAGTCTACTGTTGTGATGAGGTAGTTGACGGTGTGTGCTACACATCGGCACAAACATTATTTAATCCACTGCGGCCTTGAAGGAGGTATTTCAAACATTGCACAGCAAACATGAAACGGCATGCGATGCGGATGAGGTCAGCGTTTCAATGAGGTATTCACACTAAGTGCCATAAAACGGACAAATACTAAACTGGACCTGCAAGGTCTGAGATGAAGACGACTAGGCGTCCCGTGTGGATTTTTCGCATGCACACTTTTGTGCGGTTACAAAAACAGCAAACCTATTCAAAGGAGAAAAATTCAGTGCGCCCCCTGCTGGTTAATTATGAAATATGTAGAAAGCTCCACCTACTTTTATCAATCTCAGGTAAGAAGCATCACCTGATGAGGGTTGGGTCATGTGGCATATTGACAATTGAAGCAAGAGGCTCCCTTTTTTGACTCGATGGTTTTTCGAACGAGAATAAAACACGCCGCATGCAAGCACGCATTAGATGGGCTTCATATGGGTGAAACACTGGTGATGGTTCAAGCCATACTTGTAGGCGTAACATTTGCCGCAGTCCATGCAACTGTACGGCTTCTCGCCCGTGTGCGTCCGAAGGTGGATATTAAGCGAGCTCTTCTGGGAGAAACTACGTCCGCAGTTGGGGCAGCTGTACGGCTTCTCGCCGGAGTGCACGCGCTGATGCAGCTTCAGGTAAGTCTTCTGGGCGAAGCGTTTGCCGCACACCGTGCAGCTGAAGGGCTTCTCGCCCGAGTGCCGTCTCACGTGAACTTTCAGGCTGCTCAGGTAGTTGAACACTTTGCCGCAGAAGAGACACTGGAAGTGCTTGCTCGGTCTGATGGGCTTGGCAGGGAGGAGAGCCAGTTGTTTTCCGGTGCCGCCGTGGATGTTGCTGGTGTAGTCGACGTAGTCGGTGGTGGGGGCCGAGGGAGGGCCCGGGGCGTCCAGCAGCGTGCTCATTGCGGCGTCCTCAATCAGCTTGTCCATGATGTTAGGCTGCGAGCGCTGCGCCTGGTTGTCGGCCATCAACGGGAAGCTGTTCAGAACCTCCGAGTGAAGCTGGAGCTCGTTGACGGAGCGATGGAGCTCGCCGTCCAACGTCTCCACATCTGCACCGCACACAAACTGTTATTATGCAATACTCAGGTTGGTAGTTCACTTACGAAAAAGTTGACCTTTTCTGTTATCAGTCAATCTCATCTGCTGCCCGAACGAATGATCGTCGTACGCTTCCTCCTTGATGAAGATGAGGTCGGGTTCTGTGTCGATTATATCGAACACCTGCCAAAATGTGACCATGTGAATGCCTTGGGGAAAAAAACATGACAGCTGCACAGTTTTACCGTACCGGCGCTCCCATGCTTGACATGGCAACGGGCTCGGCTGCTTCCTTCCTTTGAACGGAGGCTCTTTTGTCTTCCCTCCACAGATCCATGCACCAATCTTTCCCAAAGACTCCGTCAATGGCAGGAGCGGCCGTCTGCTGCTGTTGCTGCTGCTGCTGCTGTTGGTGGTGGTCTGCAAAAATCAGATGGAAGAGGTGAAAGGTGGACATAAAATCAAAAGCATCCGATTCTGCATAGGCATACTCAAAATTATTCTAAGAATACAATCTGGAGCTGATTTGGATTATTCTCACTGACTTTAAATAGATGTTTATTTTTAAACAACAATATACACAAATTAAATTCTGGATCACATATGCATAAAAGATCAGATCAATTGACTACATTTGAAACTTTCTTTTAAAAAAAAATTGACATTTTTATGACATCATCAATGTGGCACTTCAATTTTCCTGGGAACACCCTTGGAATGTGCTCCATTTTTAAAGCCCCTCTCCCCCTGAATTGACCCACCGGTTTTATGTACATCTTGACCTTCGGGATTCCTTCGGCCGAGGTTGTTGACGTGGCTCGGGTAGTAGTGAGCCTCCCGGGCGGCCCTCAACTGCAGCTCCAGGGAGTAGCATCTCTTCTTCAGGGCCTCGTTCTCGCTCTTGTGCAGGGAGATCTCGCCGAGCAGCACCGACGAGCACTCGTCCGCCAGGTTTCCGATCTCCATCAGGGCAGTCTTGGTGAGCTTCTCCAGGATGGCCGCGAGCTGCATCCGGAAGCTTCTGTTGGTGGTATCGCACATCATCTCAAAGCGGAATAAGTGCAAATAATTTGGCGGTTCGGCATGTATTTGACGAAACGAGCTCCGCGAGCGCTGGACCAAAGCTAGCCGCTAGCAGCTGTGCCGCGGTGCATTGTGGGATGCGGACATGCCCTTTCCGAGCTGAACTTGAACGTAGCACGTTATCCTATTAAAATCAACTCTATTAGCTATCATAATTTCAGCTATCAAAAACACAAATTCCAGTCTAAAATTAAAACAAATATTTATTTTTTTAATTATTTGATTCTAATTAATTTAATTATTGTATTAAAACGTTAATTGTTCTTCTACAATTGCAATTCAAATGTGTTTGTTATCATGAAATAGATGCCACATCACAGTCCAAAGTAATGACAAAAATTCATTTTAGTAATCGATTTATTTGATTGATTTAAATAGACAGACAGACAAACATGGTAGTTTGATTTATATAGCGCATTTGATATGGAAGGCAACTCAGTGTGCTTAACGCACAGCATTCGTATTTTCAACAAGCAGCACAGCAATTTACATGAGACCAGCCACAGTGTTGGATGCGGTTTCGTTCATTGTCGTCTCGCTTTGCGCCAAGCCACCACTGCCGCAGAGTTGCATATCGGACTCAAGGTGCACCAAGAGATGCTTTTTCAAATTGCAGTTCTTTGTGAAGCCTTTGCCGCACTGGACACACACAAAAGGCTTTTCCCCCGTGTGCGTGCGCTGATGCATGTCCAGGGTGCACTTCTGGATGAAGCCCTTACCGCAAATGGGGCAGCGGTACGGTTTCTCCCCGGTGTGCGTGCGCTGGTGTGTGTACAAGTGCCCCTTCTGAGCGTAGCGCTTCCCGCACAATGTGCACCGGAAAGGCTTTTCTCCTGTGTGACTCCTCTGGTGGATCTCCAGCTGGCTGTAGCAGCGGAAGCTCTTACCGCACTGCAAACAGCCGAACCTCTTGGCGGTGGCGGTGCTCCTCAGGTGGTGCATCTTGGCGCTCTTGAGTGGGTTTTGGGGCATGGCATTCCCAGGCATGCTTCTGTCGGCCTCGTGGCTCGCATGCGGTTGCGTCAGCGAGGGGTTCCACTGGACTTCCCTCCTTTCAGGTGTCGTGAGGCACGAGGGAGCATTGAGACTCACAAAGCAGTCAAGGTACACAGGAAGATGGCGTTCCGAGACGGGTTTGTGGCGCTGGCTCACCTCTAGACTCTTATGGATGCCTGTTGGCAGGATGCACATGATGTCAAGCTTAAAATGATAGCTTCACATTTATTTACTCCTGAAATACCTTCCTTCTAAATCTGGATCGGATCTGGATTCAATTTACAAAATCTAACTGTAAACACACTTGCATGAATATAGCAAACTTAAATACAAGTGATTCCAAACTCACTGTTTTCATTTGTTCTTTCCTGTTCGACCTCTCTGATGTCCACCTCTGTTGGCTCCTCTTTTACCACCACTTCAGTTGGTAACTGAAGTGTCTTATTGGGGAGATGGTACAATCATTCCACAGCACAACACGGCATGGCAACCATTGGAAAAACAAACCTCAGCTGGAGGATGATGCTCATCTTGGACGGAAGTGCTCGTCTCAGGTGAGGAGCTGATGTTCTCCCATGCAAATTCACTAGAATGCAACAATTTGACAGTCATACAAGGTGCAGCCATGATGGAACTTTGCTGTTGTCTCCATGACGACACCAAGGGAGTGATGACAAGATGGAAGAAAAACAGGTCTACCTTTTGGAGGCAGGTCTTGCCCTTTCAGGCTCTAGCACGACGCTTTCTAAGCCTTCCCTGGCGTCCTGCGGCCTGCCCCGCTGCGCCATGTGAAGCAAAGTCTCCATCAAATTCAGCTTCTCGGTGAGGGATGCAATTTCGTTACGGCCCCGGGTGATCTCGATTTTCAGCATCTTCGACTCGATCTCTACCAGTTTGCCGATTTCTGTCACGGTCGCTTTGCACAACGCGTCCATGATGGACACGAGCTGTGTCTGGAAACAGAAAGCCGTCATGTTGCTCCAATTAAAGACTTAAACACAAAAGGAGCTGCCCGCATGGAAACAACACAAGTCGTTATGTCTTCTTCTTTTCCCATAAAGTTCATAAGATTACATTCAGACTGCAAGTACTGCTGTCCTCTAGCGGTCGTAAGAGATTTGCTTAGAATAAGCAACTTGTGTAAAATCATACACAATTTCAGGTCTTTTGTTTTATATTAACCCCAATTTACGCTAACATTTCTTTCAGGTACCTGAAGCAGAAACACGCTTAATCATAATCCACATTGATCTAAACAGAACGGCATTGGTTGTTGAAACTCGCTTGAAAATGATTTTTTGTCAACTTTTTGTATTCACGCGCATCATTTACGTGTATTAATATTTTTCCCTGCAATATTTCATTATTTGCATATCGAAACACCGTACTTATGTCTGGGAAACGGAACGGAAACTTCATTTACCACAATGCATTGCGACGTAAATTTAGAATGTGATTGGCTACTTAAATTCGTTCCAGGAAGTGATCAATTTTGATTTACTACCTTCACCAAACATCCTCCACGTACACTTTTTCTACTCAGGCACTGTATATAATGTCACGTACGACAACTTTTTACGGAAGTTTTAATTTGTTGTCTTTTTAAACACTTTGCCGGTTATGTTTAATGTTTCGTCTCGCACTAAATAGAGACACCATTAACCACAATGCACCGCGGTATTAACCTGACACATGATTGGCTAGAAATTTGTTCCAGGAAGGGATTTACATTTGCCGACTGAAATTGTTCCTCGTTCACTTTGTCGTTCATTCATCGGTAAGTACTGTTTAAACGCTAGAAACTGTAATTCCATTAATTTATGGAAGTGTTTTTCTAAAAGGGTTTTGCTTTTGGTTGTGAGAAGCACATTGCTTACCGTGTTTGAACTGTACTACAGAGGGAAAAAAAGAAGGAAATAAAAAGGAAAAAAATACTCAACCTGGTCAAGCTACACTGAAGTTTCATCATGATGACTTGCCAAATATTGTTTGCTCACACAAACCATTGCACCATCTCCCCCTCGCCCTCACACACACACAGACAACATGGCCGGCAGGAGAGTGGTGGTCTTCCCCACATCAGCAGAACTTGGCCCGGCGCTGGCCCATCTGGTGACATCTCGGGCGCAGCAGGCAGTTAGTTCCCGGGGCAGGTTCACCTTGGGCCTCTCTGGAGGGAGCCTGGTGACCATGCTCAGCAAAGAGCTGCTCGCTCTGCCAGGCTTGGACTGCAGCAAGTGGGTTGTGGGGTTCTGTGATGAGAGAGTCGTACCATTTGACAGCCCTGACAGCACCTATGGACTCTACAAGGTAATACACACATTTGGTTGATTGTATCCAGAACTAAAATATTCCTTTCTTTGTCCTTAGACCCATTTCTTTTCAAAGATTAACATCCCAGAGGACTCAGTTTTGGCCATCGACTTCTCACTCCCTGTGAAAGAGTGCGCTGAGGATTACACTTGCAAACTGAGAAAGGTTCAACGTCTTTTTTAAAAATGTGTGATTTGACTTGTTGGATGAAATTCACGTTGTGTTGTGCAGGCTTTCCCTGATAACAGCATCCCGGTGTTTGACCTGCTCCTGCTGGGCATGGGGCCAGATGGACACACATGCTCCCTCTTCCCAGAGCACCCTCTTTTAGAGGTGAGAGCTGCACTTAATTCAGATTACCAAATAACTAATTTTACTCGCACCTTGTGAGCAGGAGAGCCAGAAGATCGTGGCTCCCATCAGCGACTCTCCCAAGCCACCACCAGAGCGTGTGACCATGACGTTTCCGGTGGTGAACGCCGCCCGCTGTGCCGCTTTTGTGTCCACTGGGGGCAGCAAAGCGCCTGTTTTGAAGGTAAAACAAATTTTTAGTTTGAATTTGAGCGTTTTCGACAGTGGCTCACCTTCTCCACATGCGAGGGCATGACAGTGTCATCATTGTTTCCTCGCAGGAGGTTCTGGAGGGACGAGAGGGTCCACCTTTCCCGGCAGCCCGCGTCCTCCCGACAAACGGGGAGCTGTTTTGGCTCATCGACGAGCCCGCTGCCGCTGCTTTAGCGATTAAGGTGGAGCGGCTCGGTTCTGGGGCCAAACTTTAGAGCTTTCCAATGGAGACGAGAAGAAACTGTGTGTCCATTGCACTTATTCAAAGCTTGTTGTTTCTGTGTCCAGAGACTTTGGAAAGTTTACTCTTTTAGATTTACATTTGTAAAATGGGAAAATGAAACCAACTAAAATACATTTTTGTGAGTGTTTTAAGACAGTGCAAAGGTGTGTAGATATAAATTTGTGGATTTGGTCAAAATACTGCTTGTAATATAGCTGTCAAATGTGTTTTAGCACAGATAGCAAAGCGCAACATAATAAATCATATTTTCCAGTCAGCTTCACGACCGCGGTGCAGTTCTTCTCTCCGCCAGGCCCATCCCCTTTAACATAACACCGTCCTCCCCTTTAAATCCCAACTTTGCAGCTCCGCTACAACAGTACAGTATCCTTTTCCCCCTCTTATGATAAGAATGCATCCAACGGAGACAATCTCCGCATAGCACCTTGTGTGCATCCCTGTCACCGCTCGCATATATTTATTAAGACCCCCCACCCCGATCCCACCCGAGGAATCATCATGACGTACGGCGTCGCTTTGGTTCTGCTGTCCCTGTTGTCCGGCTTCTGCACGCCCTCCCTGGGCTACTTCGCCGAGGAGCGCTGGAGCCCCGAGTCCCCACTTCTGGCTCCTAGGGTCGTCCTCGCCCTCATCTGCCGCAACTCTGAGCACTCCCTGCCTTACGTGCTTGGAGCCGTGGAACATCTCAACTACCCCAAAGAGCGCATCGCTGTGTGGTGAGTGAGAACGTTTGCATTTCAGTTTCATTCACAATTTTTTTTTTTACATGCATGAACTGATCGCTGATGTGTGTTTGCAAGTAGCTGTAAAAAAAAAAATGATGCTGTGCTGCACGTGTGTATGTAGTGGGCATGTTATCCATTGATCTGTATACGTGGAGGGGAGGTGGGCGGGGTTTAGGTGTTTGGGTCCATTGCTGGACAGTCATCTCCTGTCATCACTGGAGTAGGAAAAGCACGCTAACTTCACGGGGATTGTTTTTAAAGGGTTTGTTGGGTATGTAGTTCTGGTTTATGTCACCTGCATGCACTCATGGCAGACAATGGGGCGCTCTAAAGCGGCTGTCTGAAGGGACGGTTTTTATTTTCCACGCCTCATCTTCAACCCTGTGTAATGTTTTTTGAAACAAATCTTTGAATTCACTTCACAAGGTCTTTAAACATTAACTCACATCCAGTTTTAAATTAACGCGCAGCGCCTTAAGTAAAAGTGAGTTGCGGTGCAAGCTTCTGTGTTTCTCTGCCATGAGTTTTAACAACATGCCGCAACAGCCCACCCGCGCCTTTACCCCGAGGAGGTATGCTTGTCACACACCAACTTCACCTTTATGTGGTGCCTTTCGTGTGGGCCGAGCAGTTAATTGCCCCCCTCTCATTTTGGTGTTTGTCCAAAACGGGTCAGAAGTAATGAAAGTTTTATACATGCAGCTGTCTTGTGTTGTAAACAACATGTGGAAGAATGTTTTTATGTAAGCAAGCCATCAGAAATGGAGTCTGTGTCTACATTTAACGCAAGGCAGAAAAAAAAAAAGCTACTTGTGAATGTAGCATCAACAAGCTTTGGACAAACATTTATTGGAGCACAGAGACTGCGCGTCATGTTTGAGGACTTGTAGACGAGTGATGGCTTAGCAGGGAGCTGCTGCAGTGTTCTCACAGTCGTGAGAAATGTGTCCCATTCCCGACTGTCTGGATGTTGTCCATTCCAGAGGGGAAAAAAAAAAAAAAAGACTAAAGCTGCTGCTGATGGTTGTCTGGCAACACAACACGAAGCTGTTGTGTATGTTAAAGCTGCACTGTTTAATGCTGTGAAATACAAACAAAAGCCACCAGTAAATAACAGCTGAGATTTTGCCGCTGGTGACACCACAAGATGGATATTTAAGTCTTTCAAAGAAAGCTCTGACTTTGCTCATTTTAGGAAGGAGGAAAAGGGAAGACATGGAGCAAAGAGAAACTCGGAGGGAACTCGGATTGTTTAATTGGGCCGTTACTTGTATATAAGTCTGCCAAAAAAGCACTAAACCTCATACAATTGACCCAAGCCATATGCAGGGGTTCAAGGACTGACCCTTGAGGGACCCCTTCACGTGTCTAATGGCATACACATGAATGTCTAAAAGTTCACTTTAATGTTAAGGGTCAGGAAGTTCACATATTTGCATGTTGGAAATGAAAGGCTAAGCATCAAATATGTGTTTGGTAAGAGCTAGCATTCACACATGCTGGCATGTATCCAGACAGCGAGGAAGTAACCGCTATTTGTGAGAATGCCGCAAGCCAAATGTTTGCTCTAATGCTATCATGCATAAACATGTTTTTGTTAATGTTAATGATCGGAGAAAAACTGAAAGCCGCCAGCAAGTAAATTGAAAATGCTGAGTCGAGCGTTGAAGTTGCAAAATCCACAGCGTTTTCGATATAATAGTAGAAGACTGTGTAAATCCAAAAAGACAAACATTCACAAATGCCAAAAAGCATCTACTTTATTTTTTTTTCATTTTACCTTCCGACTGGCCTTATCTTTGTAATTCATTTTTAAGAACGTCAGCACACTCTTGCCGTACCGGTACTTGAGTGCATACTGAAGCCGCTCTTGCACACAGCCTCGTTGGCGCAGTAGGCAGCGCGTCAGTCTCATAATCTGAAGGTCGTGAGTTCGAGCCTCACACGGGGCAAAGTTTTTTTTTTCTCTCTCGCCCATTTGTGCGGGGGGGTCTTCGTTTAATATTTACCAAAGAGGCTCAGCCATTTTAAGTGACTGGCCAATACTGTCTGAACAAAATTGCTTTTGTTTAGACAGTCTTACTAATGCGACTCCATGTTATGCTTTTAGCTTTGTATGGTTGACACTTGCTCTCATTCCCGCAGCTGCACACAATGTGATGCCCTTACATAACTGGAGGTGTCATATTTTTCTGCTTTTGTATCAGCGGTACATTATAGCCCCTCTACATGTTGTTGTCTGTTTTGACAGGGTGGCGACCGATCACAACGAGGACAACACCACGGCCATCCTGCGCGACTGGCTCGTGAAGGTGCAGAGTCTTTACCATTATGTGGAATGGAGGCCAAAGGAGGAGCCCAGGTTGGTTGACTGCTGATGTTTTTTGGACAATGAGGAGTTCAAAGACGTGGATGTCTGTTGCAGTCGATATGAGGGCGAAGAAGGTCCCAAGGAGTGGCCGGACCCCCGTTACGACCACATCATGAAGCTGCGGCAAGTCGCACTGGAGTCGGCACGGGAGATGTGGGCCGACTATTTCATGGTAGGTCGACTACCGTATTTTCCGGACTATAAGGCGCATTGGACTGACTGTAAGGCGCACCTTCAATAAATGGCCCATTTTAAAACGTTGTCCTTATATAAGGCGCACCGGACTATAAGGCGCACTAATGCATCATGTCAGATGTTTAATCCAAATCAAATCATTCTCCATTTTATCTTTTTTATTTCAACTTCAGACGCAACAAATTACTTTATAATCACAAAATGATGATCCATAGTCTTTTTGATTCATGATTCATAGTCTTCAGTGGGCCACTTATGATTGATTTCATGACACAATGTTTCGGGCCAGTTTAAATTTAGGAATTTGGTCCATATATAAGGCGCACTGTCGGCTTTTGAGAAAATTTTCGGTTTTTAGGTGCGCCTTATAGTCTGGAAAATACGGTAAATAAGAGCGCTAGGCCCACAATTGATACAATTAGTGTAGTATGACAGTTTCTTGGCACCTTCCATAATAGAAAGAAATACAACAACTTTTTTAAGGTCACAGCATTCTTAGTCATGCACAGGCATTTCATTGCTCGGAAAACACACAGAAAATGTTTTTTGCTAGTTTTGATTAACTATAATAGCCTTGCCATGTGCAATAGAAATAAACACAAATCTGCAATCTGTGGCCAAATCTGGCACAGTTTGAATTGTCAAGAAAAAAAAATAAATCCATGTACAGCTAAAAGATTCCGACCTCCACGCTGGTGTATCTTTGTTGTCCAATAATAGTCAACGGATAAGTACAGGGATTTTTTTTGGCACTGGAAATCATATTGGAATTGGACCCTGTCATATTTGTCTGCCTCGTCTGTGGTTCTTCTGCGACGTCTTCTGGCGGTGGCACTCCGATGAACCTCTGTGCATGTTTCTATTTGTACTCCGCAAGCCTCGCCCACTTGCTGCAGCTTCAGCTCAGGGTGTAATTTAGCCGCATGTAACATCCAGGTTTGTTGCGCTATGAATGTTCTTTAGACTTTCTTAAGAGTTTATTGAATATCATTTTGGTTATAATGTCGCAAAGATCTTCATACTATTTATTTTCACGTAGTTGATGGACTGCGACAACCTGCTCACCAACCCGAACGTGCTCTGGAGTCTCATTAGCGAAAATAAGACGATCATCGCCCCCATGTTGGATTCCCGTGCGGCCTATTCCAACTTTTGGTGCGGAATGTCCAGCCAGGTATGGAGGACGATAACGACGATGATGACCGTCGACTGATACCTGATTTGTTTGTTCAGGGCTACTACAAGCGCACTCCGGCATACATGCCCATAAGGAAGCGGGTGCGAAAGGGCTGTTTTGCGGTGCCGATGGTGCACTCCACCTTCTTGATCGATCTTCGAAAGGAGGCCTCCAGGCAGCTGGCTTTCCACCCGCCGCACCCGGAGTACAACTGGGCCTTCGATGACATCATCGTTTTTGCATACTCGGCTCGGATGGCAGGTGACAGGCCACGAAATCTTGATTGACATTCTCTCTCGAAGTCTATTTTTGAGTCTTTAAATGTTGATGGAGGTTATAAATAGCTCACAGTTGAAGTGTGATGTGAAAGATGGAAAATGTTGGGTTGGGTTAAAATAATAGCACACGAAAACGGTCTTGCGGCTACTTAAAGTTCGAGGTTACAGCACCACGTTGTGATATATACATTTTAAGTGGATGTTTTTTTTCTATAAAACACTCAAAGATTTTTTTCAAAACCACAAAAGGGATCTACGTTTAAAAATATCCTCCTTAGAGTGCTTCTCTAGATTGCTTTCTTTGTTTTACGCTAACTATGTCATCCTCTGGCTCGGACAGACGTGCAGATGTTCGTGTGCAACCGAGAGACGTACGGCTACCTCCCCGTGCCGCTGCGTGGCCACAATACTTTGCAAGACGAGGCCGACAGCTTCACGCATTGCCTGATGGAGGTTGAAGGTGAGGAGTGGAAGTGCTAACTCGGCTAAACCGTAAACTAACGTGAAAATTGTCTGTCCTCACAGTGCGACATCCCCCGGTGTTGCCGTCCGATTATATTCCCGCTCCCCTGAAACAACCCGACAAAATGGACTTCGATGAGGTAATCAGGGAAACTTCCCCGCACAAAATAGTAGTACCTACACCAAAGAGAATTACAAAAGTCTGCTAGCTTAATGCTAACACACAATGCAAAGCACCATAGACAGGCTAATAAAACTAGCATTGATGAAATTTGTCAGTCAAGGAATTAATCCACCTGCTGCTCATGCATCCAGGTCTTCATGATCAACCTCCGAAGGCGGACCGACCGCCGGGAACGCATGCTGAGAGCTCTTTACCAGCAGGAGATTGACTGCAAGGTCACGGAGGCTGTCGATGGAACGTGAGTCATGACCTTATACCGTCAATCCTGTCCTCGAGAACCACTATCCTGCAACTTTCCTGTTCCCCTCATCTGCTTGAAGGGCTTTGAACACCAGCGACGTTCAAAATATGGGCATCCGCATGCTCCCCGGCTACAGCGACCCTTACCACGGCCGCCCGCTGACTAAAGGAGAGCTGGGATGCTTCCTTTCGCACTATAACATCTGGAAGGAGGTCAGCAAATCATGATGGAGTAAAGCAAATTAAAAAAAATATATAAAATGAATATAAACGGTTGTGTTCAGATTGTCGAGCGCGGCCTGCTCACCTCTTTGGTGATCGAAGACGACCTGCGCTTCGAGATCTTCTTCAAGCGGCGTCTCATGTACCTGATGGACGACATCGAGGAAGAAGGACTCGACTGGGATCTCATGTGAGCGTTCTCAAGCCCCGCCTCCTCCAGCTCCAGACTTTGAATCCCAATTGTATTTGCAGCTACATCGGCCGCAAGCGAATGCAGGTGGACCACTCAGAGAAGGCGGTGCCTAATGTCCACAACCTGGTGGAAGCCGACTATTCCTATTGGACGCTGGGTTACATGATCACCTTGCAAGGAGCGGAGAAGCTGTTAAGAGCCGAGCCGTTGAAGAGAGTACTGCCCGTGGATGAGTTTCTGCCCATTATGTACAACAAACATCCAGTGTAAGCATTCCGACGTGAGCCCATGCTGGATTTGTAGGTTTGTTTAAATTTGACCCCCCCGACCCCCCAGGTCTGAATACATGGAGCAGTTCGAGACGCGTGACCTGAAAGCCTTCTCAGCGGAGCCCCTTTTGGTTTACCCCACCCACTACACGGGAGACTCAGGCTACATCAGTGATACAGAGACGTCCACCGTGTGGGACAACGACAAGGTCCGCACGGACTGGGACCGAGGACGCTCGGGCAAAACTCACCAGCAGGGCAAGCTCAGCACCGAAGCCCAGAACTCGGACGTGCTGCAGTCGCCGTTGGACAGCACGGCGCGGGACGAGCTGTGAGCGGAACTCTATCCAAACAACAGTACTTTTTTTTTTTGTTGTCGTTTTACACTACATTGCATTACAGCGGGAGGATGTAAAAAAAAGTTTTTGAACGTGTTCCGATGGAAACGGCACTAGACTTGCCACACGGGTTGGCATTTGCAGTACCCAACGTGCGTCTGTCATACAGAAAAGAAGCTCTCCATCTCTTTCTTGGTCCGAAGGTGACGTTACACTGTGAATTGGAATTTTAGTCAAGTAAAAGGGTGGATGCAACTTCTTGTCTTCTTCTTCTTCTTCGGAATATTTTTTTGGTGTATCTTGACACGCTTTCAAGAACAAATGTGACAAACATGCCCTCTCTGCTGCCACCTATGCAATTTCCACGTCGCCACATCAGCTCGGGCTGGCAGCTGTCAACGAGACAAACCGCCCAACAGCAAAGCGTTTACAGATGCACATCAAACGTGCACACACACACACAGACACACACACACGGAAATCTCATGTATCTCATGATTAAACATCTGCGCTAGCTTGATTGAAGGCTCTTTAAATAAGACGGGATGGAACATTTTGTTTCCTCGGGTTTAACGCTTTGCATGCCTCAGATGCAAGCTCCGCAAAATTGTTTTGGCTAGCACCATAACTCGATCCAAACGTGCACTTTATGTGTGTCTGTCGAGGCGCACGTTTGTAATTATCCGTCTGACATTTGCTAAGTTCATTTATTAAAAGTGACACAAAACTCCGTTGGTGGTCCAAGTAGCCACAATGACCAAGTACTTTTTTTTGGGAGTTGACCAAGCGTGATATATTTCCTTCTTATTTTGACTAAGCTGAGTAAAAAAACAACAACTATTAAATAAAGTGTATGTTGAGCGTTTCACCAGCGATGAAAGTAAAAGTTGAATTTGCATACTAACTGATGTTTGGTATCTTCTCATCTCCAGCACAAGTGCTGAGCGTAGGCGCGGCTTCTAGCCGCACTTCCTCTTCCTATTACAGCAACAGGCCGAGCTCGCAAGTAGATGAAGATGCAGACGGCGGCCGTCTCCAAGTGACGTGCCAGAGATCGCTTTTGGGAAGACTTTCCACCCCGTGTGGCGTGATCATGTGACCTGTGCGCGGACGGCGTTGAGGCTTGAGGTCAACCTGGTGGACAAGATGGACCAGGAGCAGGAGCCGGGTCAGGAATCTCCTCAGGTTACAGGTGAGCAAAAAATTGAAATGTTTAAAATGAAGTTGGCGAAGGATTTGAAGCCGCCTGGAATTATCGACTGAGTGTGTTGTTTTCTTTGTGCTGAACTCCTCGACATCCTCTTTGTCAGAGCTGGACCGACTTCCTGAAAATCATTTTTGGCTAAGCTGTTCGGAGCGATCAAAATGGCAATAATTAATATAAAGGATAAATGGTGGCTTTGCTTATTAGGCCCATTCGGTTTTTGTTTTTGCAATTTTTGGCCTCCTTTTTTTTCGGCCCACAACTAACAGCTAGCGAGTGATTGCGCAATCTGAGGTGAGCTTTTTTTTTTTTTTTTGGCATTGTGAATGCAGAACTGTGTCAAGGCACCAACAGCAAACAGGATGCGGTTGGCCAACGAGGAGACGCGTGTCTCGTTTGACGCACCAGATTCATGTTCAAATTAGCCAATAAAATTTTAGTAACGACATGCTAATTCTTTTTTTGGTTCCTTTGAGATACATGTGAAGCTTCTGATTTATGAGCTCTTGGTTTTATAGCTTTTTTTTTTATTTCCCTGCAATAAAATTGTGGTTTAATCTGATTGAGCACATTTCTAGAAGGAAGTCACATGTGCAGAAAGCGTAATTTCACACCTAACAGAAGATGAAAAACATAACTAGTCCGACCCCATCTTCTTTTTTTTTTGGGTGGTTGCTTAACCTTTAAATATTTTATTTCAGATGTCATCAAAGCACCCCAGAAATGTGAGACCAAGCGCTACAGCGAGATCTTCAGAGACTTTGACAACCTCGAGTTATCATTTATCGCCATGTAAGTGCAGTATATACTCTACATACCGTGGTTATAAAAAGTCTACACACCCTTAGCTTGTGATTGAGAGCTGTTCATTAAACCATCGGAATTGAATTTTTATGACTTTATTGATACGTCTACTACATATATGTGAGTTTTAAATCTTTTCAGTGACACGGACGATTTGGTGTCCGACACATTCGAGTGCAACACTGGCGAGGAAGAAGATCTCGCAGAGCACAGTGAACCAGCTGTAAGTGCTCCAATATTTTTAATTTTGTTTCAGGATTTTTTTTGGGGTGCTGTTGATTGTGGAAAATAAATAATGTTTTTTTTTATCATGACTTTTTTAAAATATTTTTTGGGGGGGAAGATCTCCATTTTTTTTTTCTCCATTGTATTTCAATGAGCGTCAATTATAAATAGATTTTCACTATTTACGAACCGATGCAAATAGCAGGTTACATGTAGTCATGTAATTTTTTTTTTGTAGGAACGCTGCGTTACCATTGAAGGTGATGGAAACTCGGGTAAGGCTCCTTTATGATTTCTTGCCTTCCTCTTCCTGTTCATCATTCATAAAAATCTTCTCCCATCCCTTATTCCCGTTGCTTTTTTCCATACAGTGTCTTCCTCGAATTGTAATTGCCGCGCCGTAACAAGATTAGGATACAGATTAAGCAGCAGGCAGCTGCCCTCTTTTACCGGGCGAGGCATTAACGCCTGCAAGTCTACAAACACAAATGAAGCCCAGAAAAGCGACGACTAAACTTAGCATTTTTCGCAGCGGGAGACGAGCAGATCTAACGGGAGTGTGGAAAAACCGCAATTGGAAGGTGGCGAGCGCATGACAACATTTATCTCCAAACCGCGACTCACTGCCGGGCTTCTTTTTGTGGTCGGCTTGCGGCTCCTTTTTTGCATTTGTCTGCACCCCCGACAGTACTTCATTCTTGAGTGTGTTGTATTAATTCGAGTGTGCCCAGAGAAAAAGATCCCTGGCAGCCTTTTATGTGTTCCCTGCTCCCATTGGCCGGGATGAATTACCCATCAGGCCTTTTAGCACTCTGTTCAAAGTGTTACTGGGCAGGTGGCCAACCTAGAAAGCTCATCAGTCTGCAATCCGAGTTGGCGCAAACTAATCCTCCAGCGCTCGGAACAGTTAGGACGCAGCACAATCTACTTGGATATTGATTTCTAAATGAGACGAAGGCTGAGTAAGCATTTTTTGGGGAGGAGATGTGCGATTGTCCTCCGCATTGTGTGAGTTTCTTAGGAAGAACCACAAGGAGGAGGAGGAAGGGGGGGTTGCTGTATCAACACCCACTCAGCCTATTTTCCAAAACACTCCCTCGATCATTTGTGTCTTCTGCCTTATGCAAAGTACTTTTTTTGGGTGGGACGACTAAGTGAACGTCTTCTGGAAACTATGACTCGCTTCTCTGAGTGGAGGTCCTGCAAGCTTCTGAGTGGGCTTCACTGATAGTTTTTTTTTTGCTGCCGTGATGCTGATGTACTCCTTCTCAGCCCACGAGGCCGACCTGGCGCTGTGCCGCTGCGAGGATGGCGTGGAGACGGCCCTACAGTACGCCAAGATGTGGTGCCGCTACGCCAAGGACCTCCTGGCATGGATGGAGAAGAAGCTCAGCTTGGGTGAGTGCACAGCGGCTAATTATTGTGTTGCTAGTTAGCTAGCTAAATATATTGATGAATATTTATCAATCTATTTATGAACTTCATAAAGGAAGAAGTTTGGATTCAGCTTTTGTGTGAGATTTTTGTTGTTTTTGTCAAATTCAAGTGATGACTAGATGTTCCACATGCAGAAAGGATTAGCAAGGGAGGATTAGCAGACTGGAGCAAGGTTGTGAGAGGCGACAGGGATAAAGTATGCAGTGACTCACTTCATATCAACAAAGAGAGAAAATTAGGGTCAAACAAAAGCAGACAAAAACATTTCAAATGCAACTTGAGGTGATGTCCCACTTTTGTAACGTGTGATAAATCAAGACATTCCACGATGACCTTTTTTTTATTTTTTTTATCCTTGACAGAACAAGAATTTGCCAAAAATCTCACAAAGACATCGGAAGCCGCCAAAGCCAGTTTGGCAGCACAGGTAGACAAAAATGATTCTGAACATTTTGCTTCTTCCCGTGCTAATCGAAAGTCGTTGTCACGTAGGAAACGATGCCGCTGCAGTACATCTACGCCATGGCTCTCGAGCAAGACCTGAAGAACAGTTTGAACTCTCGCAGGACTTCGGACCTCATACACAGCCGCTGTTACCAGGTAAGGCAGAGTTGTGCTCCTCCGTGTTGTTTCAAGAAGGTCGCCGCCACGCAAAGTTGTTAATCCATTCTCGCCTGTCTCGAAGGCCTTGGCTGCCAAGAGGAATGAGATTGATAAGTGGCGGCGGGAATTCAAGGAGCAGTGGGTGAAGGAGCAGAGGAAGATGGTGAGCGAATTAGGACAACGGCCCGGTTTGGGAACATCCCAAGAATGCGTCATGGCATTGTGATTTGATGATGACCCTGATTAGGTCAGCATTTTTTTTTTTTTAGCATGTAATCTTTTCTGCGTGTTTCCCTAGAACGAAGCGGTTACGGCTCTGAAAAAGTCTCGTCAGCAATACTACCAGCGCTGTGAAGAACTGCAGAAGGCCAAAGCCATCACGGCTAAAACCGTGGACGAACCAGGCGGCATCAAAAATATGGATAAGAGGAGAAAGTCCAAGGATGAAGCCCAGACGAAGGCAAGAGCGGTCTTCTGGAAAAGTCCCTCCTGAGACTCCAATCTTAACAAAACCCAATGTTCTCAAGGTGATGGAGTCTGAGCTCCTCTACAGACAGTGCGTGCTGGATGCCCAGATCCACCAGGATGAGCTGGTCAAGGTCAAAGAGAGAATCATCTCCCACACCCGCAAGCTCATCTGTCAGGGGGACACGGTTCTCAAGCAGGTGGGTGCTAGCGTCTCCGCGCAAACCTATCCTCATGCTAACGCGCTTTTCCGCCAGGTCACCGTCAACATGTTCTACTACCAGCGGCAGCAGACCGAGCCGGTTCCTCTGGCCTATCACAATTTGGAGCTAACGTGCCGCTCACTGGAGCCCGGCGAGCCCTACTTGATGTACGTACGCGGAACGCCACGCCAGGAGACACCTCTGCAGAACTTCTCCTTTCAGGAACATCAGGGAAAACGGTAAGGAAAAACCTGTCCGTTTTTAAATTGCAGAACTGATCAAAAATTGAGGCTCCTTTCGTGATGTGATCTCAGGAACAAACGGAAAACCAGCAACCCACTTAGGTCCCTTCAGGACTCGTCGCCGCTTACGGAGGAGAGTCCGTACAGACAACCCGGTGATTCCAGTAGGCCGCCATTTTGTCTGTAAAAAAAATCCTCGCCTCAATTTGATTGGGGAGTAATCAATGCATCTGCTGCTCGTTAGGGAGATTTGGCTTCAGCGACAGCGAGAGCGTCGGCGGCAGCTTGGAGTCTCTATCCAGTCCCGGTAATCTCAAGTCTTTTCGGTTCTTCTCGGCAATATCCGAAACTGAAGTGTTGTCTTTCCTGATGGCAGCTCACGGGAGGGTTCACAGAACTTACAACTTGGAGGACACGGATGACCGCGACGTGGCGTCTGAATCTGGTTTGTGATCTCTCCTTCGTGTCCATAAAAACAAAATGTAGATTATTTCAATATGGCGTCCATCCTTAATTTTCTCCAGAGTGCCTCGACGGCCAGCGGGTCAAAGTTCGCACGCCATCCCGGGCGGCGCTAACTCACCGACTGAAGAAGTTGAAGAGCAAGATGGTGAAATGCAAACAGTGTGACAACTATATTTACGTCAACGGCGTGGAATGCGAAGAGGTGCGTGTCCCTTTAACACAATTCTTCAACGGAGAGCGGCTCCATTTTTATTCCCGTTCTGCCTCCCTCAGTGCGGGCTGGGTTTGCACCGGAAGTGCCTGGATGTGTGTCAGATGGAGTGTGACAACCACAAGGGGTCGCTGTTTGGCATTCCCCTGTCCTTACTGCTGCGGGACACCTCGGACGATGTCCCTTTTGTGGTGCGACGTTGCACCGGCGAGATCGAGAGTCGTGCGCTCTCCTTGCAGGTATTTAGGAAAATAATCTCGAACCCTTCTCGGATATCTTTATTACAAGATCTCAGATAGTTTTAAGTGAAAATACAGGAATAGAGATCTTCATCTCTTTGCATGCAGACTACCAATGAATGACACGAGCTTAAACGTTAGCGACTAGCAATAAATTAGCATCTTTTAGCATCATTTGTCTTTTTTCCCACCGAGGGTGTGTACCGGGTGAGCGGGTCCAAGCCTCGCGTACAGAAGCTATGCCAGGCCTTGGAGGAGCTCAAAGAGGACGTGGACCTCTCGGAGGTGTCTCCACATGACATCACCTCCATCCTGAAGCACTTCTTCAAGGAGGTACGTAGGACAACTTGTAGATTTTTTTTTCCCCTCTTTATTTTAATTTTGTTGCCGATCAGCTTCCGGAGCCCCTGCTGACCTTTGAACTCTACAATGAGTTCATCGCGGCCGGGAGGAGCATCCAGCGTGTTGGCGATTGGGAAACGACGCAAGACGCTAACAAGTTGATGGACCTCGTTGGAAATCTGCAGCAGCTCCTGCGGAAACTCCCCACCTGCCGTTACAACACTTTGCAACACCTCATACGCCATCTTCACAAGTAAGTTCAACTCAACAGGGTACAGAATTTTGAAGCCTCATGCAGCTTCAATTTATCTCCCACACTTGCCTGCAGGGTCTCCAGAAACAACGAAAACAAAATGTCTTCCAACAACTTGGGGATCGTCTTCGGTCCGACTCTCTTGCGCCCCCCGGTGTGCACAGAGCAGCCCGCGGTGGCCCTGCAGGAAAACACCTACCAGGCTTCACTGGTGGACTTCCTCATCTCGCACCACGACAAGATCTTCGTCCTCCGGCAGAGAGCCAGGACGGCCACTCCTCCTCCGGCCCCAATCGGTCCGCTTCCGGAGACCCCTCCCAGACACACCTGTCCTCTGGATGAGGACTTGGACACCAGACCAGAACAAGGAACATCTTCCAGGGAGCGGCCTTACTCACTAGAAGTAAGTCATTTTATCAAGATGACCTCACTGGACTGCTTTGCTTGCATGTTGTTGCTTTTTTTTTTCACCTCTTTTGCTTCCCACTTGTTTCAATTTCACATTCTCTGAGAAGCCGAAATGTAGATGCTAGTATTTGGACACCGCCCCAATACTGCAAGTTGAAAACCATTAAAAAGCTAAATTAATAATTAAATGCGCTATTGGCAGGATTAAAGAGTTACTTTTGATGCGACCACTGTGTCCCAATAATTTTGTCCGTGTCCTGTCATTGGATCTTTCCGAGTTAGGCGACTAGAATCCAACGCCCCTCAATTTATGTCGTTCCAACAGAGCGAAAGAATGAAGAGAGAGTCGAGCGAGGGTTATATATCTGACAAGTCTTCATCCAATGAGGCAGTGGACCAGCTCAGCCCCGAAGCCAATAACAGAGCAGGTAGGCGGGACTAGAGCTGTAGAACAGAGATGGCAAATTAGTCGGCTTGTAGAAATAATAATTATTCTTCTGTGGTCCATTTTTAAGATGATTCTATCAAGTGTTTTGGTCCTGCTGGCTGACTTTTTAGTTCCTTGTTTTTTCTCACTTTGGGACCTTTTTGTGGTTATGTAAGAATCACTTCCTTCCTTCGCTGCGCTTTCTGTTTGAGTGCGTTCAACTGTTTGTTTTCAGTTCTTCTTTGGAGCTCTGTGGAAGACATACATTTAAAAAACTTTATTTAAAAAAACAACATGTGTTTTTCCTCCTCCTGGTGTCCCAGTCTTGGCTATGAGCGGAGCCCCGAGCAAGACTCATCAAGACCCGATGCGGGATTTTGTCTTGGACAAGCCGCAGTACCGCTTCACCAGGCAGCCCGTCAAGTACCACCGCCATAACAACCCGAGGGGACGAGCCGCCGGGCAGAACCGTGACCCCAGACGGCCCGCGCCGCCTTCCGTCGATGCTCCGGGAAGCCCAGACAGCAGTCGCAGCTCCTCCCCGGAGCGAGCCGCGAACGGACGTTCCCGGAGTTTGGACCGGGCCGCCGGTGCTGCTGAGGACGTTCCTCCTCTCAGCCCGCGGGATGTGGTGCAATACATGCTCGGACTGGAGCCGGCGGGTGACCTCGGCGTGAGCTGCGCCCCGGTTGGTGCACAGAGGAAGGCATTGTGTCACTCTCCGAGGGCAATTCCCACGGAGCATCACTTCACCTCACCCTCGCAGAAGATTCTGTCCGGTCTGAAGCTGAGGCGCAGCCAATCAGGCAAGGAGGAACAACTTTTTGTGTGAGCACCAGCAACTTGCTACTTTCACAATGTCTTCTCACTGGGGTGGTTCTGCTTTTGTAGCCTTCACACTAGTCTAGATTGTACCTTGAGAGACAGAAATGGACTCAAACAAAGCATATACATAATAACGACAAATAATAAAAAAAAAATCATCATGGGATGTCTTGAAAATATTCTCCTGAGTGATTATCCTGTGGTGTGTTAGGTGAGTTTCCCTCCTTCTCGTCAACAAAGGTTGATATCGTGTATTTTGGGGGACTTTAGTGCAAAAAAAAAAAAAAAACGTCGTGATTTTATTTTTGCACGTTTTCTGTTTGGACACATGGGGGCGCTGTTCTCCCACTGCAGTCGCTTCAGGAGTAAAATAGCACATTTTAAATTGTTTTCTATGAATGGCAGTTGTTGGGAGTTGTACACTTCTACATTTATTTTCATTTTTTTCTTTTTAAACATTATTTAATGGTTATGTTATTTTTATTTAAGGAAAAATAACGACATATACAGCACTTTTGGATTCCCATCCCAAACCCCTCAAACATCCTTCCTATCAATCAATGCCATGTCTCCCACCTTGGCTTCCCTCCCTCTCCTTGCAATCCGTCCACATCCCTCCCTCTGTCTCCATGCATGCCCCCCCACGCACAAAACACGCCAGAGGAGAGGTGGCGAGGCTGCTAGACCAGAAGAAGAGGAGGAGGAGAGACAATAGCCTGTCTGCGACGTGCTGTGTCGTCATGGATGTTTAGTTAGGCGAGGCGCAGCAACAGCGAGCGTGCAGGTGAAAGCGGTCCGTGAACGCATCTGGAAGTTGCCACTGTATTTTTAATGTTGCCCACCGAGATAACAGGAGTGTGTTTCACCTCAAGGTAAGACAGCATCCGTGCAACAGGAAGGCACATTTTAGCCAGTAGTTTTTTTTTTTTTTTTTAAACTTGTGCGCAAAATTCGGTGCTAACTACGCAAGTCACTCAAACGCGCAGTTTTTGCACGCCTTTTATGATAAACAGTCATTTTTAATGTTCTTTCCACTTGAATTTTTATCTACACTCAAATGATTTAATTTGTGAAATTATCTCTTTTGAATTATTTGATAATTGTGTATTTTGTTTTCATTACAGTTGTAGGATTTTTTTTCTCGTTTGGTGTCAACATACAATTATCAGTGCATAATATAATGTGCCCCTCGTGTATTTTTCATCCCCCCAAGCTTCCAGTTAGTCATGAAGCTAAATTAGATCACGCTTGAATTTCCATAATTCATTTGTTTTATCGTTTTTTATTGTTTCTTTAAATAATGTGGCAATTAAACGGGAAATCATCAGCCGGCATCAAATAATTATGGTCTTTAAATATTTATCTTAATAATGAGGCGAAAATCAAAATGGATGTTCAGTGCAATTTGATTACAGGCTGTGCATGTCCTATTAACGACCGTTGAGCTGTTAAAGGCAAAGAGAGAATAAAGTCAGAATAAACGGACACGATGTTACGCTATGAAAAACAATTATATTTCAAAATGATCATCTTAAAAAAGGCGTGTTTTTGTTGTGACATGAAAAAGGTACCAAATTTAATAGAACTTCATTAAAAAAATCGTGCATGAGGGCCAGTTTATTTCTGGATATTTGTTATGACAGATTTCATGTTTTTAAACTGTATCGTCAAAAACAAAAAGTTTTGAATTTAATTTCATTCTCGGAGGATTTCATCCGGCGTCAGGTTCCATCTCAAATGTCTTATCATATCGCTTGTACTTTTTTCTAATCATTTATTTTATCTGCTGTATTGCTGTTGTTTTAAATAACATTTAAAATAATTTTGTGTGCTTTTTTTTGTGTTCAGCGACCACACTGAGGCAAGGAGAGAAGGCATGAAAACGGAGGAGAGCCAACAGTCGTGTCTGCAGCAGCTTCCATCTTCAACACCTTTTGTTGGTGAGTGAGACTGACCAACTACTAGCATCAAAATATAAACATAAATAAAGATAAATAAATAGCTTCTGCAACTTATCTAAAAGGCCCAAAACTCCCCGTGGCGTTCCTTTAGTTTGGCTCCGATGGGCCTTTTTATATCAATGCACCGTCTCCACAATAAATACCACGTGGGTGCTGATCCATAATAATAATAAACCATAAGATAATTATACTATACCGAAGGAAATTAAATAAATAGTAAGAATGTGGCATTTCTTTCCCAACTAAGGCCAACAGGGAAACTAAAAACGCGTGATAAATAAAAACGTTGCAATAAAAAGCAATAACTAGTATACGTGTAAGATTAAAAAAAAAAAGAATTACAAAGAGTGCAGAAATACACTCGCTGGAAAAGACTTAAAAAGTCAGAAAATCTATGCGTTGGTATATAGCCTATATTGTTAAATTCCAATTACATATTGTCATACTTTACTGATATGAATTAAAATAAATGCACACCCCATAACTGCCTCACTATTAACGACTGCTTCTAATATTTTTGCTTACCATGAAATGTTTTGTTCTTTTTTTTTTTTTTTTTACTTTAATACATAGAAGTGTATCGATACTAATTGATTACTCGAAGTATACCAATACTAAGGGCTGTTTCTAATATTTTTGTCATTCAAGCCACATAGGGATATAAAAATAAATTACATTTTGATTACTATCCCATCAGTGCGTACTCAATAAACATAAGCAAATTAGAACTATATTATACCTGGAGGCTGTTTCTAATATTTTGCAAGTTGCATATTTCGTGCGGCTAAATAACCCAAATATTAGAAACACCTGTCACTGTAATGCAGCGCCTATAAAATTGTACAGAGTCTTCGTTTTATTCTTTGTTTCATGTTTCAATGAATTGTATGCGTTTACAAATATTTATTGTAATTATGAATTTTATTTTCCGATTTACCGGACGCGGCTCCGTTGTAAATCGATGAGCCAATTAAGTTAAGGATTTTTGTGATGGAATTTCACCCTTATTTCACGAGTCGTCCAATTTCATCAGACTGGGACTGTTTTTTTTTTTTTTACTGTCGTATATGTCGGGACCGTTGTAGGCCGCGGTAAAAGTAAAGATTTTTGTGCGATTGTAACTTTTTTTGGTTCCGGGTGGGCCTCGGTCCCCCTTCGCGACCCCCATGCAGGTCCAGACTACTCGGGTGGAGGCAGCGAGGTGTGCGCGGGCTGCTCGTCCCCGATCGCCGACCGCTTCCTGCTGCGCGTCAACGAGCGCTCGTGGCACGAGTCGTGCGTCAAGTGCACGGTGTGCATGAGCGCGCTCACGGGCACGTGCTACTGCCGGGACCGACTCCTCTACTGCAAGCCCGACTATGAGAAGTAAGGATCACATCACACCGGTGGGGGGGCTGTGCAGGGGCAACTCACCCCCATGCTTCACTTAACTATCACAACAAATAAGAGCTCGAGAGTCAGTTGACTGGAGTGTAATTAACCTGTATGCCTGGTTTGTTTGCACTTGGGATATTAAAAAGTTACAAGAAAAAAATATATATGTAATTTGCAACATTAAAAGACTCAATTGAAGAAAATCGGAGGGATTTTAAATGGCGATCATTTAACATGATTTCAAATGTGATTGATAAATACTGAACAGGGTGTGCACACTTGCGCAACCACATGATCTCAGTTGTTTGTTTACATATCCCTTTCTAAATGATTTTAGTTTCCCCTACTTGTAGATGTTATGTTAATTACTTCGAGGAACCACGTAGGAGTTTATAGATATGCTTTAAAATCAAATTTAATATTTCAAGTTGATTTGCAAGTGGATATAATGCACGGGGAACTTGGGTTAGGATTTTATTAAGTGTCGACAGGTTTATTCATGCTGTCTTTTCCGTTTAGAAGGCAGGGAGGAGATGTCATACATAAATAAACAAGTGGCGTAACACACAATGCAAATCTCCCATCGTCATTCCAGATGTTCAAGCATGTTTCTCATTTCCTGAGCCTGAGCTTTGGGCGTTAGGGTTGCGTGCGCGGCGCATCGTCGCTATCAATGTTTTGAAAAGTGTCAGACTGCATCCAGCAGCTCCCACTCTACCTGACATCTGGAGGAGCCAGCGAGAGCTCAATGAGGCGTAGCCAAAGAGGAACTGGCCGCAGATGAAAGTCCCATTGTATGACGTTTATCTTTGGGGGGCAAGCACGAGCTTATCAAAAATAACTTTTTTTTTTTTTTTTTTTAATTCCAGGGAGTGAAAAAGTTGTTCCCCTGGTGTAATGACTGTGGTAGAAGGCCGAGATTAATAGCCGGAGGCTCATTCGCTGCATGCTTGACTGAGTCCCCCTGTATGCATTCCATATGGATTGCTGCCTTGTTTTTCGGTTGTTTCTGTGCCAGACTTGGCACTCGGTGCAGCCTGTGACCTTCAGTGAATCAGCAACAATGTCTCCTTGTTTTCCTTGCATGCACTCGCTCCGTCAGCGCCTCCCCCGTCCGTATGTGTGCCGCACATCACGGCCAGTATCTTGAGAGTGCATTTGGAATTGTTTTATAAAAAGTTGTGGGAACATATTAAAGTGTAGTTCATCGTATACAATACAAGACAACCAATATGGCAAAGTTTGTATTGATTTTTTGATATTTTTAGGCTCACAGGTCCTCTAGTATATTGACAACAAAAGAAGAACCCAGTATAGGCATTTTCTTTGTGCTATAAAATAAGGAGATTTTTATTCCTCTGTTTTTTCATTTATTATGGAAATGAGGGGATTTAAAAAGGAATCATGTGTGAATCCATACGCCGTCTTGTTAGGGAGCAGATGTTTACGTCGAAGCTTTCCCGCTTAAACTAGATTATTCCACCTATATATAAGACATATGGTATATTCCTTGCGGGAGCACTCACAAAGTGCGTCAAGCTCGAAACTTTGATGTAGAACTCATTTACTTTGTCATTTATAAAGTTCATAAAAGTTTAATGGCACAAATCCCCTCTGAAAAATTAGAATGAAATTGCAGTGGAGCCTTGAGATACGAGGGAAAAGCACTTTAAGAATTAATAGCTTTGGTCTCCTTTTGGTGTGTTCCACTCGGCCACTAGGGAGCAGTATAATCCAGTCATGCAGACATAAGCGAAGAAGAGTTTCACAACTACTTTAAGTGACTTCAGTACACGATGTGCTTAAAATTTCACCTCTGCTGCAGTCCGTGGAAGATTCCGACGAGGCTATTTTGCAGCACCGCTGTGGGAACGAGGCAAATGTGATCATAACAAAAGTGCTGTTTAAGTAAACGGGGCCTCTTGACAGCCGTTAGCTTCCTCCAGTGTAGGTCAGCCGCATGGTTCCTCGCCAAGCCGCGAGCTTTAAGAGCGTCGTTTCCCGGTCAATGATGTCGAGCGCGGATAGAATGAGCCTGCGAGCCCTCCTCGTAAGCTTCCAAGACCCTGTGGAAAAACAGGTCGCCGGGGGTGGAGATTCACCAAAGCTGGGATTTAATAGCTCACTCTGTGTGGGGTGGAGGCCGCTCACGCTACATCTTAGCTTTAGAAACTCACACCGAAGGAGATCCCACCGGCTGAGGACTTTTTTCCTCTTTTGAGGTAGCAGAAGAGCTTTGAATTGTCACATAGTGATTGTCAGACTGAATTTGTGCAGTTATGTTCGGAACCTGAGCCCTTTGGCAGTGATGTCAATTGACAGGAAGTGGAAACAAAATGGCCGCCCCTGTGATTACGAATAGTGATCCTTGCTACTTCGCGTTTTATCGCGGCTTCACTACATCGCAGATTTTTTTTTCCAAATTAAAAAAACATTTAAAATTCAAAATAAATCTTCTAAATTCAGGAAACGTGTCTAACTTTTAGGACAATGTAGTATTGCTCTAAATGTTTACATTCCTTTAGATGTCCGTTTTCGCGTGTTAGCACGATCGCGAATTAGCATATTTCCGCGAACTCATTAGCTTGCCCAGTACCAATTATCCGCGATAAGCGAGGGATTACTGTACCGACATATTATTGTCAAGAAATGTTTGACTTGACTTCTGGTTGAAGAACATTTCTCTTGGTTCTTCTGTCGCCTATCTTCTTCGGCTTCAGCCACCATCTCTCCTTCTGTCTGCCACCTCGTTCATCACTGTCTGCTTTGCAATCATATTTCTCCATCCCAAACCTCATTTCCTTTTCAGTGAGATTGATCGCAGCCATGACACCAAACAGCTTATCTCATGTTTTCTCTTAATGTCGCCACCCCCTCCGCCTCATCCCCGTCTACCACTCGTGGCGCTTTGTGTTCCCTGCAGGGAGTACAATGGGGTGGGGGGGCTGATTGGGAACAAGGCTAATTAGCCACAGTTCTTGTCTCACTGACATGCTTGACACGGACTGTGGGGAAATATTGTTAGCGCGTGTCAACAAGCTCTCGTTAGCGTCAACTAAACCTGGGCTGACTCGTGAAGATCGTGAAGGTGTCGATGGAAGCTTGAACTTACTTTCTACATCTTGACCCAGCATCCTGGGTCAAATCAACCCAATACGATGAATACAGACAAAAACACAGCTTTGGCTCAGTCGCTCGAACCTGGTTTTGCTAATTCACCCAGTTTGGGTTACTTTTAAATCAACGAGCGTGTCAGACCTGGAGTAGATGATGAGTGAAGTTGTGTCCCAAATATGGCATGTGTAATGTTTTGACAGTATTATGAAAGGCCAAATGTCACGTCATCGAGTAAGTTCGATGGAGAGGGTTAAGAAGACAAGGTGGATTTCTTTTTAGCCACATGTGTGAGGTTGTAATATTGCCACCATTTTTGCATATTATGAGACCCCGTCATCTTTCACCCCAACACCCCCACACACAACAATTTTATAACAGACAGCTAATAAATGTTTCATGGCAGAACAAGCTGCTCGCCTCGCCTTTATTAAATCTGAGATAATAAAAGCAGAGAGGAAGAGGAGGAAGAGTGTGAGAGAGAATAGAGGAGGGGTGGTGGGGGGTTTGGGGGAACGGCGTAGACACTTTCCACCGAATCGCTGCATCTCCTGTTTCTGGGGCAACGGGTCCCGCTGTCCCCCGTCACCGCCATCTTAGCACCCCCCACACCCCCTTTACTCCCCTGCCCCGCTGCTTCCCGCTCCGCCTGAGACAGACAGGAAATGAGAAGCGGGCAGACAGGATATTGCGTTCTGGTGGCCTGGGGATTAACTGTTTTATCTAAACTAACACACACACAGCCACACACACGTGAGCTTGGTCCTCGCGCATTGCATTAATTTTTGGTTGCATCAGGTGAAAATCAAACATATTCTGAGATAAATCACAATACAAGCTGGATTTTAATCATCAGTGCTTTGTTTGGATTGGACCATCACATCTTTACTGGAACACAAATGGTGCCACAAATCATGTAGACAGACTCAGTTGCTTATTTTTTTTAACCCCTGCAAAAAATATTACTGCAGATAACTGAGTCGCTAACAGGTGTTGTGAAAAACGTCCTTGTTTGTGTCTGCATGAATGCATTATACTGCCCCCTGGTGGCCAGGTTACACAAACTAGATTCGATTTTATTTAACTAGAGTAATATTTTCCTTCATTAAAAATATTTTATGTGTGTTCTAAGGTGGGTAGAATGTTTTGTAATAATCTACAATAAATTTAGATTTTATCAGCGTCATCGAGAAAGGGCTTGAGAGATTTAGTCTCGGGTTTATCAGGACAATAAAGATAGCATATATTAAATTTTTTTCTAACTCATTTCGGAAACTTTCATTCACGCAAGAGGACTGTTTACCATTTTAGTTTATCGGCGCACGCCATGGTGGCCAAACAACAGCATCTGGCCTTGTTTTATGGATGTTTGGGCCCGGCCACCTTATCTGCTTTTCCACAAACTGAGCATTGGTGGTTATGTGACTGTGTATATAGTATTGGCTATCCATGTGTGAGTGTGTAAGTGAGTGAGTGAGAGGTGTGTGTCACTGTACTCTATGTATTCATATATATATGTGTGTGTGTGTCTGTGTGTGTGTAAGTGAGTGAGTGAGAGGTGGCAGGGGTAGCAAGTATCGTGGGGAATGCTGGGAGATTTTAATAACACAGAAGCAGTGCAGGGAGATTTAATAAACGGAGATGATGTGATTACTGAACCTTGGCTCTGAGCCATTTTGCTTCACAGAGCAATATCCGCCCAAAGTGTGCACACACACACACACACACGTACACAGAAACACACACACTCAGACACATGCATAAGAAAATGGATACTAAAGTGACTTAAAAGTACAACGGTTGCATATCGTTTGTCTCAAATGCAGGCTGGTCAATTTGGATGTGTTTGAGACTTAGTGTAGGCATCCATACTTTAGTTTACTTGAAATATGTGTCATCGTTGTGAAAGACGACTCGGAGACATCTACATATTTATGAAATGATTGCGTGGTTGCAGGCGAGACATTGCTGCATTCGTGACATGTCTTTTGATTGTGTTATTGTCATTGTCTCGTGTGGAATACAGCTAGAAGGGCTGACGACGCGTCACCCGTTTTTTTAGAGCCTGTGTACCAAAGGCCCTCATGGATTTGTGTTTATTATTCTTGTGACAAATAAATCACCTTTTGGGGGGCTCATTATTCCAGAATTTTTATTATTATTATAGTTATTATTGTTCACATCTGTATATGTGAAAAGCACCAAGATCAGTAGTTTTGATACTACGAGACTCACGACAACATACCCAACTCAAGGCCCGGGGGCCAGATACGGCCCGCCACATCATTTTATGTGGCCCGCGAAGAGATATTGTGCATCAAATTCGTGTCATTACTAGAATTGCAAATTGTCTTCACTTTCAATAATATATATTTTTTTTTTAAATATTTGACCAGTTTTTACTCGTCTGATTTGAAAATGAGTTATTTTTCAGTTTGTTTTTTAGCTTTTACTGTATATAATATGAGGTGCTCATACATTTATTTGGGTTGACAGTCATAATGGCCCTCCGAAAGAAGCTATGACTACAATGCAGCCCGTGAATAAAATGAGTTTGACTCCCTTGCACAACAAGCTAATAATTTGCTTAGTATTAGACAGTTTTGTCCTCCCTGAGAATTCTGTGTACATTTTGGCAGATAAAAAGCCAACATGTTCTTGCTACAGGGTGTCTATTAACATACGAGTTGAAGTTTACTGTAAAATTAAAGTCAATATAACGACATATAGCCTTGTATAGCTAACAAAACGCAATGCTCTATCTCTGCTAGCTTAATGCTAACACGTGAAACAAATCAGATGCGGGTATTGTAGAAAGGCGGGTGACGTAAATTTGACAATCTAGCAAATGTGGGCAATTTCAAACATTTGCAGGGAAAAGTGGGAATCTGTTTACTGCTGTGCATCGCTTAAATCTTCCTCTAGTTTTCTGATTTCGTAACAAGTGTACATGCAATGAATCAAGGCCTCCAACCCCCTCCGCATGATCACGGAGCCCACAGCTTTTTGAAACGCTCGTAAAGTCGACTGTTCTCTTCCGTCTTTCATGTTCACCATGTTTGACACGCCGCTTGTACAACACGCTCACTATCACAGAAGTAACCCAACAAAGAAAGGTTCATTTGCAGGCCTCCCGAAAAGTGTTTTTCTTATGTTTGACCACATTCTCCTTGATCGTTTCTGTACTGACTAATTAATCCTAGCTTCTTTCATTTAACATCTTAGGGACTACTTTAGTTAAATCATCAATTGTATGATCTAAGTGGCGTTAGATTTTTTTTTTTTTTTATTCCCATGAGGACGGATGTAGTCAGGTATGCTGTTTAAAATCCCAAAATGGCCCCTGCATGCGGTTGCTCTTTAGCCGCTCGTTGCACCCCTGTCATGGCCGGTGTGAATGATACTTCTATTAGGGGGGGGATTAGACTGATCTACTTACAGACCCCCCTCTGGGGCAGTTGCCCCTAGTTGCCTCCGTTTGCTGTGCTGAGTAAATTCCCACCATGCTGCGCGCGCCCCTATTTAGGGAATGTGAAGACTTAACACGGTCGGTCTCATGTCGAGCGATCGTCGTCATTTTGGAGTGTTTTGTCCCTCGGGTGAAAGGAAGTGTCACTTTAGAAAGAAATAGCAATAGAGAACAAAGCACTGACTTTTTATTTTTAATATAAACCTGTACAGTCTTACTTTTGAATAGGTTCTTTACAGATCTGCATCAGAATTATCTTTATGCTACGTTTTTTTTAGCTAGCAATAATTGAATGTAGCCTCCCTTCATTAGTCTTAAGCCCTCACTAATGTGCTTGAGTTTTTCTCAAACATGTTTTTTTGTTAACGGCATGCTATTATGAACATGTGTCGTCATCATAGTAACAGAAAAAGCTTCGTCAGCGACAACAAAATAATAGCGCTAGAAATACTAAGCTAGCATTAGCAGTGTGAACAGGCTGCCATGTTGTTAGCATGATTTACTTGTAATTAATTGTGGGTGATGTTGTTCGCATGATTTATTTGTAACTAATTGTGGGTGGATATTCCGTCATGGTTCCAGCAAAGCCGCTCAGTCCTACTTTCGTAGATCTTTTTTTTCCCCATGTACTAATGTCAGGTCATAGAGTTTTAATTGAAATTTATTTTATTGCAATCTCAACCTTCAGGTACACCATGTGAGTACTTTAACCATAAAACGCAGTCATTTGGGGGAATTTGGAGATACTTTTTGGCAGATGGAATGGAAGAGATTAGCCGTGGCAGCTGCGTTTGAGACGGAATGACAGATTCGGAGCTCTAATGTGCAGACCTGGCTCCAGATTTGTGCAGCAACACCTTCCTCGCACTCAGTCAGGGAGCAACAACACTTTTGTGTGTGCCTTCCTCCCCCTTGCACACTCTCGTGCCAGTACTCCCTTTCGCCTTATCCCGGTTTGTATCTAGTTCCTGCTTTTTGGCTCAAATTAGATCTCTGGCGCTCTTATCCCGCTGAAACCCCAAATCTTTGATTGATGGTTGCGGGAGCGTTAGTGGTATAGCGACACACATCAGAATAGGTATTGATACTCGAGTGTTTGTGCGTGGCTCAGTGTGCATAAGTGAGTGGCTAGAGATTAACCCCATGCTATCCTCAATCCCTGGTTATGAGTTTACAGCGTCTGTCTGGCCATCGCCCTGTTTAAACAACAATCTAATTAATCCCGTCTTTATTAGTTTCAGTGAACTGGGGGCGGCGGGCTGGGAGGGCGAACTGGGAATGCTGGCAGAAAATACCAAGGTGGGGTAGGGAGGGGGGTATCGGGCGGATGGAGGCAGGGTGGGTGAGGTTGTAGGAAAGCGAGAGCGAGAGCGGGGATTTGAGAGGAATTTTCTAATGGCGGGGAATTAGGTGCGGGTGAATGGGAATGAGTTTGTGATGTGATGGTGGGGTTGGAAATGAAGGGATGAAGAGGTGGAGGGATAAAAACAGGAAAGCGAGAGGAAACGGTAGACTAAGGCTAGCTTTATAATATTGAATTGTATGAGCATGGTGATGTATTGGTTAGCATGTCCGCCTTATATGTCTGAAGTTCAGAATTTGAATCTCGAGTCATTGAACAGATTGTCTAAATTGTCCATGGAGTTAATGTGAGTGGGATGGTTGTGACCAGTCTAGGTTAGTTAGCTAATATTAGTCTAAATTAAATTAAATTAGCATAGTTAATTTGAGGCTGCAGTGATTCTTGTCACTGTTGTACTTGGTACTTGAGAACAATGTTGTACTTGGTACTCGAGTTCACGCTAAAGAAAAAGTCACAGCCTGAGTTTAGTTGTATTTAACATTTTGATGCAATTTTCCCACAATTTGGTTAAACGTGCATTTATGTGAGGGAACTTGCAATTATCATTAGTTTCATGAACACTTAGGCCTACTATACTAATGTCATGTTGGTGGTACTTTTAAGTGCATTTTTTTTTAGGTAGAGCTTGGTTTTAAATTTCCGCTTTATTTTTCAAGAATATTCGTGAAATGACAGATGCCTTTAAAAATCATTCAGCTGATCTCACCAAAAATTCCACCGTGAAAGCGATTCACTACCAGGCTCACTACTGCCATCTACTCTCCAAAAGATGTAAATGAAGCACAACAACTGAAACAGATTCTCACTCAGCAGTACAGTAATTCCTTGTATAGCAGATGTTCACCTTGCCGCTCTGTGAATTGGGTAATGTTTATACGGCCTTTAATTAAGAGACGACGCTAATCTCAGGAATCGTTGCATACGAGTGGGAAAGTGTTGAGGGGCTCCTTGTCTACGCCTCCATCTTTAATTACCTCACCTCCTTTCAGCTCCTTGACCCTCATGATGCTCGACTTTACATCCAATATGTAGGCGTCCCTCACCATGTGTGCAACCCCTTCTGTTTTTGTGTGTGTGTTTGCAGGCTGTTTGTGAGGAAGTGCAGCTCCTGCCTGCAGGTGATTGGCCGCTCCGAGTTGATCATGCGCGTGCTGGGCCAGGTGTACCACCTGGGCTGCTTCAGCTGCTGCGAGTGCGAACGCCGGCTGCAGCGGGGCGACGAGTTTGTGCTGAAGGAAGGTCAGCTGCTGTGCCGCATGGACTACGAGAAGGAGAGGGAGATGCTCGCCGCAATTAGTCCCACGCCCACGGAATCGGGTAGAAAAGGCCGAAAAAGATTGCGACCCAGAACCTCAAGGTTGTGAGGCAACCGCTAATATTTATGTCTCTCGTGTTTATTAAGTGAAAAGTGAGGATGAAGATGGCGGCGGGGGCTCGGGAGGGTGCAAAGGAGGCGATGAGGGCAAGGAGCACAAACGCTCCAAGCGACCACGCACAATCTTGACCACGCAGCAGAGGCGCGCGTTCAAAGCGTCCTTCGAGGTATCGGCCAAGCCTTGTCGTAAGGTGAGAGGGCACGCTGAAGGTTTTCAAACTACAGTGGGAGTGTGACTTGATATGAATCTGAGACTTATTTTCCTTTTTTCATTAAGTAAAACAAAGTAAATCTAACCATCAGGTGAGAGAGACGCTAGCTGCTGAGACGGGTCTCACGGTGCGAGTTGTGCAAGTGTGGTTTCAAAACCAGAGAGCAAAGGTAATACTTTTAGAGTTTGCAAAATCCATCTTCAAAATCTTGAGTGTTTTTTTTTGTTTTTTTGGAATCAGATGAAAAAGATTGCCCGGAGACAGCAGCAACAGCAACAACAGCAGCAGGAACAGGAACAGCTGGGAGGGGCCAGGAGGGGCGCAAATCGAGGGGGACGTCAAAGCAATGACGACAGCGAGGGTAAACACTTGATTTTTCCTCCATTTTGTTCCGGCAAAATCTTAAATAAAGCATTGAGTCCATGTTGGGTTAGCTATTGGGCCCCATTTAATCCATACATTTTAAGTGTTGGTTTCCTCATCTCCACATAGATGGCTCAAGTGGTCACGGCATGGACGGCATACTGGGATTCCCCTCTCTGCCTCGACAGCAGCTACTTACCCTGGACCCCAACATTTACGGCGGGGAACCCTTCCGACACGGACTCACTCCGCCTCAGCTGCCCAACGAGCAGCTTCATCCATACGGTAAGATCAAGAGTTTGATAAGATTTTAGAATAATAATACACTTCATTTCCACTGTGGGGCGCTAAATGCACCTCAGATGGGACTCGAACCCACAATCCCTGGCTTAGGAGGCCAGTGCCTTATCCATTAGGCCACTGAGGCTGTGAGGAGACGCTGGTGGTGAGGTCCAGTAAGTCACCGCTCACCACAAATGCGTTCCTCTACAGATTCCGAGACTGTGTTTCACGACCTGGACAGCGATGGCAGTCTGGGTCATCTCGGCGACTGCCTCCTGGCAGCAGGCGAGGGAGGCCTCCTGGCCGCGCGGGTGGGGAACCCCATCGACCGCCTGTACTCCATGCAAAATTCCTACTTCACCTCGTGACCTTTAGAAACACTCGGCCAAAATTTCCTCTTCCAAATCTCACCTCAAGAGACGCGGCTAAAATGACAAAGGGAAAAATAACGCTTACAAATTGTTGGCCAATAATTTGCCGTCTCTGACAATGATGAGAACGTCTCTGAGAGACAACGAGAAAAATTTTCATAACACACTGGAGGACAGTTTTGCGCTCAGGTTTTGTGTGTGTATGTTTGACCTGAGATGTAACTCAGGATATTACACTGGATAAAATTCAAATTAATCAATGTTTTATAAATGTGAAGAAATATTTTGAAGCGACCCTCCATATGAAATGATCATTTCAATTTTTTTCCCACCCATTGAGACGCCACAACAGGGTCATTTTTACGGCGCCTTATTCGGAGACAGGGTTGACGAGAGACTATTAACTTTATTTTATAGTTAAATCAACAAGGAGTGAACCACTTCCACCAACAAAAGGTCGCGTACTGCCCCGGACACTGAGCTCCAAATGTAAAAGTGTGACTGTATTGATGTATATAATTGTAGTCGTTTCTTTCCATATATATTTATTTCTCTCATCACAAATTAGATGGGTAGCCATTTTGTACCTTCTGTGATCAGCATGATTATTTGTCACAGTGTAGATTCTAACGCAAAGCTTCCAGACAAACAGGAAAGCAGAAACGGGCTCAGAAAGCAGTGCAATTTAAAAAAGGGGGGAAAAAAAATAGGTCTAGCGATGCTTTTAGCTGCTAAATTGGACACGTGCGCATTTCTACAGTGATATTTTGTGAGGGTAACTTATTTGTGCCGTGTTAGCTGAGTTGCAATCTTATGTTGTGACGTGCTTTGAATGTATCATGTTGCTGTATATTCAATACAGGCTGCAATTTCATGCTACGGCGTGCTTGTATTGTTTTTCTATTTTGACAATGCTTGGCTTGCCTCCTGCGCTTTTCGCCACTATGTTATATTAATTCAAGATTAGTTTGTTCTCTTTGGTGGGCACAGAGATCATAACTCAACAAAACTCCCTTCTCTGAGATGGCTTCCTCCTCCAGCTCTTTTCTTCCCAAACTCCCTATTTCGGTGTCAGCGAGTAGTCGGGAGATTTTGTGTGGGAGTGCAACATTCTGGTTTAATATTTGACTCTGACTCAGCACCGAAGATGATGATATATGGAGCTGAAAACAAAAGATGGAAACCCCCACTGGCTGAGTAAGACATACTCCACTTTTAATGAAATACGACCATGATTAGGCAAAAGTAACAGTTGATTTGAAAATAGGAAATAATTACAGTATGTAAAGTTGACAAAAACAGAACAAGTAGGAGAATCTTCGCTTTAGGATCAGGGTTGAAATGGTTGAACGCTACGATGGCACAGGTACTGGATTTATCTCTGGAAAAAAAGGAATAAGCAAATAATTAAACTTTTTAATAATGCGCCCGAGACGCTACATCACCTTTACTGACTTACCCACTCCACTGAGATCCACCGTCTCGGCACAGCCAAGAAAGCGAGTCACGTGCGCTGAACAAGAGGCAGGTGTACCCTGATTTTCCATCAGACACTTCTCAAACTCCACAAATTGCTTGGAACAGTCTTGTCTGATCTTCTGGATCACCGGGCTGGAAGGACAAAATCAGGATTTTAGAACAAGTGAGTAGTTTGGGGGTGACACGGGTTGAATAGGCCTTACTGTGATGATGTGCATTGTGCAACCTTCATTTTTAGTTCATGACACTTCTCCTGCCATGTTGATGGATTGGAAGCCACACATGTACCATAGGCGTCCATCTCTTTGTGGCAGTACTTTGCCGTGATATCCATAGCCGCTTGCCTAAGAGGAAAAAGAGAGCAGTGCTGTCACAAAATTGGAAATACATAACTTGAGTTTGCTGGAATGGTTTGCAGCATAAAGCAAATTTCATATATTTTACTCAACAAGTACACAAAACTTCGGGTAATATGAATATTGAATAGTTGCACGAGAAAAATATTAAAATGAATGACTTACATTTTAGTATTTTATGTTTGTTAGAAGCAATGACCCAGTTCAGTCAAGGTTTGCCTTCTCCGTGTGGCGCCATGTATGTGGAGTAAGGGAACGCCTCCATGTAAGCCCATTGGATAGAAACCAGAAAATATTCCTTCTGATTGGATGGAAACCCGGCGAGAGAACACCATCTCAAATCCTATTGGTTGAGCTTGATGTCAATTGCCCAATTTAGCTCCGGGTCTGGCGATGACGACACGTAAATTAAAGACACAGAGCCCTGATTTTTTTATTTACTTTGAAACCAAACATGTTATTTGTTTAATTAAAATGATTAATATATATGTAAAGAAATTTATATGTACAGTTCGCCTGGACAAAAGCTCAAACCCCTTTGATTTCAGTGGTTCACGCCTCAAGGTATGCGTGCGCATCTTACGCGCTGACGTATGCGGAAACAATGGTTGATGAAAAGGGACCATAGAGAGAGACTGGGCTCAGGAAGGAATCACCGAGGAACGTTCCGCGGGTACAATTGCGTTTTTACCGGTATCAACACGACCGGGAGGCGGTGGATAACAGAGGGGGGCCAGGGGGTGAGCAGAGTACAATGAACGACGCCAAAAAAGAGGACAAAATGACCGCGGACGGCGTCAGTGGACCGGGCGAGCTACTGACGGCCCCCTCTGTGAGCCACAACCAGCATGATAATGGCACCGGTGACGAGCTGGTGAGCTCAGTAACACTGTACAGGCGAAGGCCGCGGCTTTTACACGGCACCGTCCTCCCGTTCTTGACGGTCCTCTATCCGGGATGGCTGTACGTGTGGCTGGGGGTGTACGGTGCTTCGGAGTATCCGGAGGCTGGCCTCCTGGCTCTGGCTGCCATCGGAATCGCGCACGTCCTCACGGCACTGTCCGGTTATTGGTCCGTGCACGCCCACTGTTGGCTCACTTGTTCAAAGGTAAACAGAAGCAAAAAACACTCTAAAATGATCATATTCCATTGACATTAACGCTGTCATCTTCATGGAGATCACAGTCGATCAGCATCCATCAAAAATATCAGAGTAGAAGTCCCCTTCTACCTCTGAAATGTTATTACACATATATTTGAAATTTGTTATCATTACTATTACAATGTACAATGTAAAATCTTAAGATTTCTCAAAGAATGTTCACCAACAGGAATTGGACCCAAATAAGGCGACACTAGCAAAGGTTGTACCCACCCCCAATAATGGTTCTGCTGAGCTTGTGGCACTACAAAGGGACCAGGTCAGTATGGACCTGGACTCCAGTTAGTTCTTAGTTTTCTTCTGTTACATTTTATTTTTTTCCCTCCTCCACAGGATGAAAATGGAGACAAGACACTGTCATTTGAGTTTCAGAAAATCCGCTACACTTTTGACCACAAAGAAAAAAAATGCTTCTTTCCCATCGCGTTCCCCATCAACCACCCGATGGGCTACTTCCAGTTGTGGCGTGGCTACCAGGAGGAAGCTGATCTCAAATCGGCTGAGAAGCGCTACGGCACCAATCGCGCCGAAATGATGGTTCCTGATTTCTTGGAACTATTTCGGGAGAGAGCCACGGCCCCATTTTTTGTCTTCCAGGTTTGTGGGAATGTTTTTAGGTGTTTTGGTTACACGAAGCACATTTAGTTGCCATGTCAATAAAATTATCGTTGCGTTTTATTTTGATATGATGATAACTGTTCACGTTTACTTAAAAACAGCCATCACCTGTTTTTCCATCCCTCAGGTGTTCTGTGTGGGGTTGTGGTGTCTGGACGAGTACTGGTACTACAGCGTGTTCACGCTTTTCATGCTGGTGGCATTCGAGGCTTCGCTGGTCCAGCAGCAAATGAGGAACATGTCCGAGATCCGGCGCATGGGGAACAAGCCGTACATGATCCAGGTTGGCTTTCCATCCACGCTACCTAATATCTACAAACTGTTCCAGTTTAACCTTGGGTCCTTCTGGCAGGTTTATAGGAACCGTAAATGGAGGCCCATCTCGAGTGACGAGCTCGTCCCAGGTGACCTTGTCTCCATCGGTAAGCGACTGTTTTCCGCTGTCAGCAGTTCTCTGAACCTGAGTGGACAGTTGATGCGAATTGGTTCGGGTTCCAGGACGTTCCCCACAGGACAACCTGGTACCGTGCGATGTGCTTCTACTCCGCGGTCGTTGCATCGTGGATGAAGCTATGCTGACTGGAGAGTCTGTGCCTCAAATGAAGGTAAGAAGATGACAAAGTTCTGGGGGGGTGGACAAATTTGAGGATGAGCTCATTCACCCGTCGAATGAGTTTTTGTTATATATTTTAAGTAAAGTATTTTAAACTGTAGTTAAGCGCTATAAAATGTTTATTTTTAAGTGTGGAACAAATGACATGATATTGCTTCATTTTTTTTTTTAATATGGTTTCGTCATCATTTTTCTGAACTAATAAATCACAAGATGGATTAATTTGTACTGCCAGAATGATTAGTAAATTCGTGTTGTGAAAAGAATGGAAGTTGTTTATTCGGTTGATATTGCAATAACTGCTGACATTTGCGGGCTTTGTTCAGGAGCCAGTAGAAGACTTGGACCCCGGTCAAATCCTCGACCTTCAAGCGGACTCTCGGCTCCACGTCATCTCCGGCGGGACCAAAGTGGTTCAGCACAGCCCTCCTTTAAAGGCCAGTGCTGGACTCAAACGTAAGCGAAGAAGTTTTGCTCTGGTTGTAAATAAAAGTTGTCGAGTCATTTCATCTCACCTTTGTGTATCTTCTCGTTGGCATGCGCAGCCGTAGACAACGGTTGCGTGGCCTACGTACTGCGGACCGGATTCTACACCTCTCAGGTGTGTTTCCTCTTCATCAGGAGTGCTGGTTAGAGTTGGCGGTGAATTTAATCTGGTGTCATGTTCGCTCGCAGGGTAAACTTCTGCGCACCATCCTCTTTGGTGTGAAGAGGGTCACGGCAAACAACCTGGAGACCTTCATCTTCATCCTCTTCCTCCTGGTGTTCGCCATCGCAGCCGCTGCCTACGTGTGGGTGGAAGGTGAGGTTGAAAGAATCTTGATTTATTCTGTCTGAGTGGATTGCGTAGTATCTGGAGTGTCATCTGTCTTATTTCAGGGACAAAGGACCTCAGCAGGAACCGTTACAAGCTCTTCTTGGAGTGCACCTTAATTCTCACCTCGGTGGTTCCACCGGAACTTCCCATCGAACTTTCCCTGGCTGTGAACACATCGCTTATTGCCTTAGCCAAACTATGTAAGCAAGTTTTCATTTACACTCCTTCTCACACTTGCAGAGGCTCATTTTCATTTTTTTGCTTTCGCTTAGATGTTTTCTGTACCGAGCCCTTCAGGATTCCGTTCGCGGGGAAAGTGGAGGTCTGCTGCTTTGACAAAACGGGAACACTTACTAGCGATAGTCTGGTGGTGCGAGGAGTTGCAGGTCTCAGGTAAAAATCTCCGTCTTTATTATACGTGTGTGGAAGTAGTCTTCAAAATTTGGGTTACATCACCAAGTTCCCTCCTGCGTTGTATTTTTTTAATTTGTATCAACTGAACAGGGAAGGGAAAGAGGTGATGCCCGTATCGGAGATCCCAGTGGAGACGCATCGGGTAGTGGCGACCTGCCACTCGCTGGTCACTCTCGATGACGGTCAACTGGTTGGAGATCCACTGGAGAAGGCCATGTTGACTGCAGCTGATTGGAGCCTCACTAAAGGTGAAGTTTTTATAAGGACCTGAATGAAGTGCTCGGCTGATAATTATCTCCCCAACCAGACGAAAAGGTCTTCCCACGTAGCATCAAGACGCAAGGCCTCAAGATCCATCAGCGCTTCCACTTTGCCAGCGCGCTCAAGAGGATGTCTGTTCTGGCCTCCTATGAGAAGCTGGGGTCCATTGAACTCTCCTACATCTCTACCGTTAAAGGCGCTCCAGAGACACTCAAAGCGATGGTACGTGTGAAATTTGTCTCAATTGTGTAGCTGAGTTCTTCTAAAAAGATTTTTCATGGTTGTAGTTTTCCGAGCGTCCTGAGAGTTACGATAAGGTGCACAAGGAAATCTCCCGGGAAGGAGCGAGAGTGCTTGCGTTAGGTTACAAAGAGATGGGACATCTCAGTCATCAACAGGTTTGTTCTAGCTCTCTCCTCAAAAAGTCCAGAATGTATCGTATGTTTTGTTTGAAAATGTTTAGACCTTTTTTTTTTTTTTTCTCCTTCTAGGTCCGGGAGATGAACCGCAATTCCTTAGAATGTGACTTGAACTTTGTCGGCTTCATGGTGGTGACCTGCCCCCTAAAGAGCGACAGCAAAGCGGTCATCAGAGAGATCCAGGAAGCATCTCATCATGTGATCAAAGTTCACACAACTCCTCGCTACTGTTGTTCCGGAACTGAGGATTGTTCTTCTTGTGCTTTCAGGTGGTGATGATCACAGGGGACAACCCTTTAACGGCGTGCCATGTGGCCAAAGAGCTCCACTTCCTCCAAAAGGAACAAACACTTATATTGCAGTCGGCCCACGGTAGGAATCGGATGCACTTAACAGTCACAACATTCTGAGACATGATAATATTCAGCATTTCGATTTTCATGATGATATTATTCAGAAATGCAAACTTTTATTAAACATAGCAACTCAAATTTAACACTTTATACACACAATTAAATGTTTGCCCTGCTACTGCTGTACACACTTTGGCCTCCAGGGGGCAGTGTGGCGCACACCTATAAATTGAGGAAGCACATCCCGGCAAAGCTGCAGTAATAGAACTCATTTTTCATCTTTCTCTATAAATTATTACACCATTTGTGTTTGAAGATACTGCAAAATCGATGCTATGCGTTAGCCTGTCAATTGTGTTTCACATGATGTGTTAGCATGAAGCTAGCGGACGTTTGGAAGCCGAAGCTGAAATTTTCTTCAGTTTGTGATCTTTTGATGTAAATTTGAATTGAAATAGTCAGCAAACAGCTTGATGCAAGCACACAAATATTTGTAATCTGTCAAAATACAAACAACATATGACATGTTTTACCTAGGCGGGTGGCAGTGGGAGTCCATCGACGGCACGGTGCACGTACCCCTTCCGCCTCCCTCCGTCTCTTCCTTTGTGCACCAGTACGACCTGTGCGTAACCGGGGAGGGGCTGGCCAGACTGTGCTGTGACCCCCGACTCCTGCACGCCCTCTTGCCTCACGTACAAGTGTTTGCACGAGTCAGCCCAAAACAGAAGGTAAGACCGAAGACACGCAATGAGGTTGAGATCAATTGGAATAACGTGAGAAATTGTACGTCCGCAGGAATTTGTCGTCACCAGTCTCAAGGGGCTGGGTTACGTAACGCTGATGTGCGGCGACGGTACAAACGATGTCGGCGCTCTCAAACATGCCCACATAGGTACGAATGTCCAAAATACGTGACCGTATTAGACTGGCTGTCATTAAAAGTTTCTTTCTTTTTTTTTTTTTTTTTTTCTACACAGGTGTAGCTTTATTAGCCAACGCCCCCGAGCGCATGCCGGAAAAAAGGAAACGAGGGAAAGAGAAGGAGGCGCCCGCCGTTGACATTCGACCTTCGCTACCTGTCAACGCAGGAGGCAAACCGACGTCCAGAGGTGCCAGGCAGAGGATGATGGCGCAAAGAGAGGAACAACTGGCAGCACAAAAGGTGTCCTTAAATTTCATCGCCCTTGCGATACCGTTTTTTTTTTTTTTTTTTCCCCCATCTCAAAGAGTGGCTTCATTTTGTTATTGATTTTTGGATAATAGTGTTGTTGTTGTTATAGGAGAGGATAAGTCAAGTCTTACGGGAACTTGAAGAAGATCAGGTCCAAATCGTAAAACTGGGAGACGCCTCCATCGCCGCCCCTTTCACCTCCAAACTGTCCTCCATTCAGTGCAGTGAGTAACAAACATCACAACAGACGGTTGAGTCTGCTTCCACGCCTAAAATGGCTTCCTTTCCTCGCTCTCTGTCCAGTCTGTCATGTCATCAAACAAGGCCGTTGCACTCTGGTAACAACGCTACAGATGTTTAAGATCCTCGCTCTCAATGCCCTGGTGCTCGCCTACAGCCAGTCTGTGCTCTACCTGGAGGGGGTCAAGTTTAGCGATTTCCAGGCGACCCTGCAGGGTCTGCTGTTGGCTGGATGCTTCCTCTTCATCTCTCGCTCAAAGGTTCGAATTTAGATTCAGGAAATACACACCCATGCAATGTCGCTGATGTCTTTTTCCGCCCTTCAGCCGCTGAAAACGTTGTCCCGGGAGCGGCCCTTACCCAACATCTTCAATCTTTATACCGTGTTGACGGTGCTGCTGCAGTTTGCAGTCCACTTCTGCAGTCTGGTCTTTCTTTACAAAGAGGCGCAGAGCAGAAGTCCGCCGAGGTAAGAAACGGAAACTGCTTGGCTTCTGCTTTACAAGCTAAAACGTTGCATTTCTCTCTATTTGTATTTTACAGAGAAGATCAGTTTGTGGATCTGTACAAAGAGTTTGAACCCAGTCTAATCAACAGCACCGTCTATATCATGTCCATGGCGATGCAGATGGCCACATTTGCCATCAACTACAAGGTATTGATACGGGTTCCTCGGAGTATGACAGCTCATCACATTTTTAGCCTCTTGTCAGAATGCAGCCTGTTTACTTTTACAGTATAACAACATGACTCCATATTTATCCTCTCGCATAGGGTCACCCCTTCATGGAGTCTCTCACTGAGAATAGACCACTTCTATGGAGCATCGCTCTGTCTGGCTTAGCAATTGTGGGACTTCTTTCGGGTTCTTCGCCCGAGTTCAATGAACAGTTTGCCCTCGTTGATATTCCGACTGAGGTGAATTGACACAAATAATTTTTTATGAGATGTTTCGGAATAACAGTCTGCTGTATTTCTCCCCCACAGTTCAAAATGATCATCGCCCAGGTGCTGGTGGTGGACTTTTTTGCTGCTCTATTTGTGGACCGTGTGCTGCAGTTCTTGCTTGGCAGAGGAACTCTGAGGGTGCCTTCTTGATCTCTTCTTGCCATCAGCACCCGTGGTCCTTATGTACTCTAAAGGGAGAGAAGACTTTGGGAAGGAAGAAAGAGAAGTGAGATGGTGTTGGGGGTTCAGTGCTGTACACTCCACTCCTTCAGTGCGCTCCTCCGAACCCCGCCCCCTTTATCGTATTTCCATCGGCTACGCATTCTTCTTTTTCCTCTTTTTCTGCCAAACTGCATCTATTCCTCCCCACAACCACACAAGGCCACGAAGAGCAGTATTGAGAGGAGTGCGAGACTGTGCCAGCAGAGTGACACTCAAGACACACAAGAGGGGCATTCTCCAAGAGAATTAACGAGCCGTTTTGATTACTCTTCTTGATTTTGTAAAAAGTGAAAAGACATCTCTAACAGACTTATAAAAAGACTTACAAACAAATAGGCCTGTCAAGTGTTTGTTTTTCTCAATCGCAGATTTGTCTGAACGTCTCCGAGGACACACATGGAAGGCAAAAAAAATTCATCTTGTTTCATTTATCTCCAAAGGAATATTGTTATTGATGTGCCCATAATAGCAAGGAATGTTTTTTTTCTGAAATTATTTGACGATAATCGGTCTACTCAAAACAAAAAAAAGCAACTGAAATTAAAAGGGACTAACACTAATAAGTTATTACGTGCAATGAAGCCAAAGCTAAGACTAAAAGCATGATAAAATCCGGTATTTTTTCATTTTATTGCATCTAATCAGAGGTCAATGCCATTTACTTTTGCAAACAATTTTGTTTCGCTAATAACTAGTGCGGAGCGCGTCCGTCATTAAAAAAACTACATTTCCCATAGTGCAACATTGCGTAAAGGGGCGTGGCTTGTAAGGCGCGCGATGTCAGGAAAACAGTTTGAAAAGAAAAAATGGCGGAAGATACATCGTCCACAGACCAAGACGGGTTTGTTTATTTGTGCTTCTTGTTATTTCCAAACGTTTGTGTTGTAGTGTTGATGAAGTATAGCTAAACCTAACCTGTAATCTTTCAAGCTTTAGATCTGAAGTTTAAGCGTGATATCGAGCGGAATATGTAGCTCGTTATTAGAGTTGGGCGTGCTAACTCATACGGCACATTAAAATGTCGGCCAATGTTAATTCAATTTAATAAATGAGCTGTTTATTGTCAGGTTCACGTATTTAACTGAGTTCACAGTCATTTAAAATTGTGTTGCAGTTGCGGTTCTGTCGCCGGTGTGGAAGCCAAGAACGACGTACGTAGGCCTATGTTTAAGCAGTGATTGTGAATTACCGCTTTAGAAAAATAGCTAATAAATAGTATTTTTTTTACTTCAGGTCAAGCTGTCACCCAAACGGTGTTCGTCGCCCAGTGCTCCAGATGGCACCCCTCCACAGAAATCACCCCGGGTTGAAACACGGTTACTCGACACACAGACACCCCATGGCGGAGAGCATTTGGACACAGACAGGCTGGAAAAGGCGTCTGGAAGCAAGAAGGAACCCGAATCTTGTCCGCCTGCAAACGCTACTGCTCGGAGGAAATCGTGGAGGAGAGCCACCTTGTCAAGGCGCTCCTTGTCCGCACTTGCCAACCCGTATCAAAGTGAGTCGAATGCATCGCTCATCAGAATTTTCATCAGACTAGTATTGATGTGACATTTTGTTTTTGAATATAGATTTGAGCAGGAGCATCAGCACATCCTTATCACAACAAGAGAGGTTGACTATGTTGATGGAATCTGCAATGAAGGTAAGGTGAAACCCAAAAGACATCATTTGAATAAGAATTGTTATTAGATTTATGAAGGATGTGAAATTCTCTTAAAATAAAACCTCTTGTGTCCAGCTGGCCACAGATAGACTTCAGAATTCGCTCCAGTCGGTGCCAAATTCCTCACAGGAGTCTTTTCAGAAACAAGGTGCCCTGTTTTCTGTGGTACACAAAATAACCAATTCTCTACTTCTTACCTGAAACTGTCATTACTTTTTGTTTTCTTCCCTTAGTTAAGAGCTTGAAGAAAAAGTGCAAAGCTGTGGCCAAAAGCATAAGCAACGAACAACAGACTGAAAGGTAAATTTGTTTATTACTCTTCAAACATTTGATAAATTTTTATTATCAAACCAAATTATTCGCTTTCAGGGTTGGTGAGTTTGGAGTGCGGACTGCTCTGATGATGGAAAATACAATTAACAGGTTTGCAAGTCTTATATAAGACTACTGGAGTACGCCCCATTTATTTCTTTATTTTTTATGGCCTTTTTGTGTTTTAGGATTCAAGCTGAAAGCCAATCATGGGAAGCACTCGCACGCAAACACCAGAGTAAAGCAGAAGAATTAGAAAGGTGAATGTGTGACATATGTTTTCAGTTTTTAAACTTTCTACTAATGGTTTATTCTATTTGTCACAGCAAACTGGCTCTGGGTCAAAAGAAAGCCATCTCATCAGACCACACGTGTATGGTCCAGTCTTCACAGTACCAGTTGATTCGGAGTAAACCTGACTACCATGACCTCCTCCACAGACAACAGTCCACGCTGCGCACGATGGCAACTCTTGTAGTGCGTACAGATATTTTATTTTTTACCACACATTTCCAGCCTGTTCTATTGTCCTTAAACGTTCATTAATTTAGTCTCATTGTAGATTTTGTTTTTAATACACAGATGGACACTCAGTGTAAGCTCACACGAGAGCTTCAGTCCGTCAAGGAGCTGTCACAAGTGGTGGTGAAAGAGACCAGCGGCCGATTGGGTAATTATTATTATTATTTGTTGCTATTCTAAATCTTTGAGGCTCGAAGTAACTAAACACACGACTTCGTTTTTTTTTTTTCTTCCCCCTATCAGCGGCCCAAGCAGGATTTCAGGATCTGTCTCCCAACGTCATTCAGGACATAATCAGTGCACCTTTTACGTCCGCAAGCACACAGTCACATTAAATAGACTGGTTTTATGAGTTGTATATAATGGAAAACAAATATCTGTTTTCGTACCGCATGTTTTATTTTACTGTACAATACTAAAATTCTACACTTGTTCATATTAAGAGTCTTGTGTTGGTCGTTGATGTAATTCACACATGCGTCCAGCAGGTGGCAGCGCCTGTCCTGCAAAAACATTTTTAAAGCAGGATGTCTCTTAAATCGTTACAAATACAAATGCTTTCCCTTAAAAAAAACATAAGAAACCTCAAAAATTTGAGTGTCCTGAAAACAGAAGACACATGTAGGTTAAAACAAAAAACTGCACATTTTTAGGGTTTTATGAGCCGCAAATATTCAGGTATGATTATTCAAAACATGAATGATTTTTGCGTTGATTAAATTTTGAGAGATTTTTTTTTTTGGTAACTATTCCCACATGTAAGGGTCAAAAGTAAGCATTCAATACATGGGGTAAATTTAAAATGAATATATGTATATTAAGAAAGACGGCTTTTCCTCGGGCCCGTTGACTCTTTTTCCTTTGCAGCTGCATCTATTTCACTTCATCAGTGTCTCCTGACCATTGAAGAGAAAGCCCCTCCCCCCGCGGTGACTCAATCTCTTGCATTTGGCTGGGTCACTGATGCAGAACGAAGCTTTGACATTGTACCAGTCAGTCAAAAGCTTTGTTTGCTATCACTCCCCATCTCCTGGAACCATTCACTAATTAATGTCCCTGCGCAATTTGAAGGGTGCAGCGTAAAGAATTGCAAAGGGGGGGGCGTCTTATTTCTTTCCTGTCGTGTGGCGTGCCGCGGTTATGATCTTGACTAGAGCGAGGGTGACATTTTCAGCGGGATGGTGTTCGAGGGGCTGACAGGAGAAGAGGGACAGGCGAGGAGGAAAAGACGAGCAGGGTTGTGACCGTGAGAGTTGTGAGAGAGGGAGGATGGCGCGCAGCAGGAGAAATCGATTCTTATTTAGATGAAAATGAGGCTTGATGCTGGTGGGGTGCGAAGAGGGCACCTTAAGCATCCAAATGAATAGGAACTTTCGCAGAAATGATCCCCACGTGAATTGACGACAATAAAAAAAGTGCAAGGTCCACAAAGACGCTGTCGTCTCTTCGCTTCGCAAAGGAAGCTTTTCTCCCGGCAGTCAAATGCAATTACTTTGGCATTAGATGGTAATCCTTGGATCTTTTCACTCAAAAGTGTGAGGAACAAAACGCCCGAGACAAACCTCAATGGCCCCTTTTGGAGTGAAGTGTTTGGTTTTTAACGTTTGGATAAAGGGTGAGACGTGGCTCACCTTCACACTCCTTGTTTGTAGACTCACAAAATGGATGAAAGGAAGCTTTGTTATGATGAAATGGAGAGTTTATTATTGCAGTATTGTGGACGTTACAAATATGAAAGTGTTTTTCCCATACGAAAAAAATTGGAGTCTAAGAAATTGCCATTGTAATATATTTTAAAAGTCTACACACCCCTGTTCGATAACTATTTGTTGTAATATAAAATTGAGAGCAAAGTTAAAGATTCGAAACCATTTTCCTCAATGTTAATGTGACCTTTGACCTGTGCAACTCAATCGGAAAGAAAATTAAAAGCTATTCGATGTAAAATATAACAGGGTGTGCACACTTTTGCAATCACATCACGGTCGATTTTTACTGCCCCACATTTTATTCTACAGGTTTATAGGTCGCGTTGATGGCGAAGATTTCGAAATGATTTATATTGGCCTCATTTTCCCCCGCATATCACAAAAAGCTGTTATTTGAACAGGGGTGTGTAGACTTTTGTTCATTAAACATAACCTGTGAATCAGGAGCTTTAACATGATTACTGCTGTTAGCATTTAGCCTACTGCTTACTCACTTGCTGTCTCCAGTTTGAGATTGATTAGTCCCAGATTGCCGTGGACTGATGTGTGGAGAGTCAGCATAAAGCGGCGCCGGTTTGGTCGCTACTACCTTATGCACACCCATCATCTCCTCATAGTACGTCTGGGCCCGCCGCATCGGCCTTTCCTACGCACGCATCCAAACAGCCATTCGTCTTGGAAGGCTGTCTCTCCGATCTGAGTGATAAACTGCAGCAGAATTGCCCCGTTTGCAAAAAATATAAAATAAAAGACACAAGGACACTAGTTTTTCAATCTGTGCTGTCATCATTTTTAGACTGGAAACTGATGCCGTGTTTCATTGGCTTGCTTTCTTCGGTTGTGCTTCTGGGAGGCATTGTCTTTTTGTATGATGTAAATTTGACCACTTTGGCATTATCAGATGGGCTGTTTTGTCTCCTCGCAGCTCACTGAGCAGAAACAGATTACAGAGGTTTTATATTGATGCGCCTAATTAGTACCCTTCTCGATTGTCATCAACACATTTTTGAACGCGTTACACGCCATTTTAGTTCTCTTTAAGGCCGCCTCTGCCCGACTGGCACTTAGTATATCGCTGAATAGTAAAACTAAAAGTAAAACTTGTCACCCTTTGACGCCGCCTCGGGGAGAGTAATGGACACTTGGCAAGCTGTCATTGTCATGCAAGTCAACTGCCATTACGCTTTCACTTACATGTTATTTATGTTAGCGTTTCCTTTGAGGAATGTATTTACATGTGTAATTGATATTTAATTACCATTGTTCTGACCATTTTCCATTTACTGTTCTGTGGTTATTATCACACATTTCCCTCTGTCTCAACACCCACACAAAATAAACAGTGGTGGAGTTCTTCTTTTAAATGCAAATGCTTAACCATAAAATGATTATGAACCACTGTTTTGGTTCATAAGATGTTGATCTGTGTTTTCCAAAGTAAGAACAGATGTTTGCAAATCAGCCTGCTTCCATGGAGGACAACAGAAACTGGAGAGTATGAACTGCTGAGGCTGAATCTGAAGATTTGAACAACTTAGCACGGTCTCGAAACGATGACTTGCTTATTAAAGTAGGTTATTTTACATGTGACTTCAGCTTGTCCTCCACACTAATAATAAACATGTTATTACATCAGTATCCAGGAAATCTGATCTCAGTGATGCAGCTCCTACATTGTAATTCAAATTCCACCAGTGTTTCCAATGTTTTTGACATCAAGTTTCCTTTATTGGCCTGAATTGTGTTTAATGACTAACATATTGATGACGTCAGTGGCTAGCCATGCGTAACGCTTGCCATGGGGGGATTCATGGTTTTCACCTGGACAAAAAATTAACACAACCCCGCCCCCACCTTGAGGCTCTCGTCGCAAATATGTTACACCAATATATCCGTGAAGGTATAACGTGGCTAGTTGTCGGAGAAGCGGACTTTTGGGCCACCCGCTAGCAAGCCGTGTCGTGTGGGTTGCAAGTGAGTGGAAGAAGCCGAGCTCGCCCACAGCACCACCAGCGAGTAGAGCACATCCCACATAGTCGCGCGACACTCAGCAACAACAATGGCCAAGCGTAGTCAGTGGCGGTAGGAGCGCTGTCTTCTTCGCTCGCTCGTCGGAGTCCTCCTCGATTTTTTTTTTGGGACTCCGGGACGGAGAAAACAAAAACAACCCGTAGATAATCGCGCTCGTGTTTTATTCGACTCGTTCCACAATGTTCGAGGCAAGCCCACACGGACCGTGCGTGTGTGTCCCCGCTGCTGCTTGTTGGCCGCTGGGTTGCAGCTACTAACCTAGCTGCTTTTCACTCGCTGCTTAGCTAACGTTTTTTAGCCCCCCCTCCTCCTTGCGCGCCCCCCTGTTGTTTTCTTCAAACAACAAGCCAATGTTTTAGAGTATTCGCGTGAACTGTTTTATGACAACAACAGTTCCCAACTACCTTTTATTCGTTAAAGGAGCGTGTGTGTGTATGTTTGTCGCGGAAACTAGTTTGCGGGCTAGCTAACAGGCTAGCCATTTGTGTGTGTGTGTGCGTGTGTGTGTGTGTTCGCGCAAGGAAGGAAAACGGCGAGTTTCCTTTTTTAACAAAGTATGGATGACCAGACCAGGATGCTGACGGGTCTCACCGGACTTGGTGGACTACAGCCAGGCGACGTGGGCGACCCGGACTCGGTTCGGAAACAGCAGTCCCTCGGCCAGCCCCAACAAGACATCGGGGATATCCTACAGCAAATAATGGCCATCACCGACGAGAGCCTGGACGAAGCACAGGCCAGGTAAGAGCGAGCGGCCAAGAGCCATTTTCCATCACGCTGCTACGCCGCTCCGTAGCTCACATCTAGCCAACGTGCTTTTTAAAATTAACCATAATTATTTCTAATAATCAACTTTATAATACGCGATCGACTGCCAGCACAACGCTCGCATTTTACTAGTGTTCCAAAAAAGGCAAGGCGGTTCTTTGTTACTTCTATTGTACTCGGCTTGCTTTTGAGTTTGCAAACACATTTAGTATCGAATAAGAAACAACCAGCAGGGTACGTCGACGGATTATTTAGTTTTTACTTGTGAAAGTTTGAGCTTTCAAAACGAGACAATGGTTGTTGCACTGCTAATGATCTCCCAGCCACTTGGCTGCCACTTAAACTGCACTTGCATGGCTCATATAACTGCTTCATTACATTACAGCAGCAGTAGTAGTTAACATTTTAGGGCCTTTTATTAACCCCTGTATAAAACGCTAAACCCATTCCTCACACTTGAAGCGATCTGTCAGGTAAACATAGAGTTGTTGACATAAATCTGTTTTTTTTTCCTAATTCAAGGAGTGCACGATTTCCCCCCTAAAAAAAAAAGGTTCCAAAGCTGCACCACATTGCTGTTTATGCCTAATGAGATTTGTCTAATTGCACCCCAATGCGTCTGAATAGCGTTCTGCATCAATTGATAGTCGATGTCATTATCCGATGAAATGCAAATGAATGCAGGGATTACTCAATTGGCTCGCGTATCCAGTCAGGAGCTCCCCGTGATGACAGCAGCCATTCATTCATAGAACTCCTCACTTAATGCTCATATCACAGAGGCATTCCGGTGTTTGCATTATTCCTAGCGATGGGGTGGGGGCGGGATATATGCAAGGAACCCCGGCACTCATGCGCCATGTGGCCCGGGGAGCATAAGGTCAGCTTTCAGATAAAGCCCCGGTATCTCAACAATAGGAAGGCGTCCACTTGCAAGACCGTGGCCACAGTGTGATGTGTCATTAGCTAGTGATTTTCCACCCAACATTTGACCACCTGGTTCTCTTAATTAATTCACTCCCCTTTCACTCCCTCCCTCCCTGGTGTTCATCCTTTTCATTGTGTGCTGGGTGCAATCAATTCTCCTATAATGTGTACGCGAGTGCAGCTGTCCGCAAATCGAGTTTCTATTAATGAGGTGGTGTTGAAGGGGGGGGTGATGCGATGCTATATGGCCAAAGCACACACTCGGGCTTGTTTGGTTTTTGTTACCTTTTCTAATATGAGAGTTTGAGAATATAATCTGGGCCAATGCAGTTTTTGTTGTCGTCACGCTGCACCCCCCCCTTCGCTCGTAAATATGTTCGCACCAGCGTGGATAGTGCAAATGATAGTGCTTTGCTCTTAAACAGGCACAATTACTGCGTAAGTAACAGGCTAAACAGGTTACAAATATACAGTATGTAAGTAAAGGTGTGTCGGGGGTTCTATAGGCGTACCTGTTGTCAGAATGTCCACTTTAGGTACACGAGGGCCACTTGACACACACAGGCTGTAATGTGCAAACGATTTAATCAATAAAGGCAATTCCATTCCATTTTGATAAAATATTCATTTATTGAACAGTGGGTGCTTGCTCGAGGTAGGAGACCCTTCATCTGCTTGCTAATTGGCCTCTCTCTGTTTTTTTGTTTTTTTTTAACTTCTGGTGCAAAAACTTAAATGCAAGCAGTCTCGATGAATAGTTTGCACAACCAGTTTTTTTTACCTCCCGTGAAGAGGTTATGTTGCAGAGTGTGCTTAAACGTGGCTACAAAACTTTGCCGTGCAGTGGGAAGTAGTCGTTAAGGGAGACAGATTACATTTTTTTATGTGGGTTGTTATGGCTCTAAGATCAAAACATTTTTGAAAGCTCAAAGTCCAGGTTTTGGACAGTGTGAGCGTTCCCTTACAAACAGTAAAACCATGAGGGTGTACAAATGTAGGGCATGCATGTTAAAAGAGAATTTAAGTCAAAAATGTTGTTTCAAATATCTTCCACTTGTCAAAACCCCAAATTCTGATCATATTGAGTTTGTGGAATATGAAGAAATATCAAGAGAGAATATATAAAATAAATGTTTGATATGACTTCTGCTTTAAGAAGTGTTTGCTTTTAAATATTTTTTGTGCAATTTTGAACTTTTCTATGCAGTACATTTTTTCATTTTCTTCCATTTTCTCACTTTCACGATCCAAATGTCCATAATGTTACAATGGCTGACAGTAATATTAAATCTAATTTTTAGGAATAAAATAAGTCTCGCTGTTGATGAACAAGCTGCATTATATTAAAGTTGGCCATCATTTTGATATTTAAGTTTATGAGGTGGCAGCAGGTTTGTATGTCTGAAGGTGCACAGTTTGGTGCTGATCCAAATTAGGATTGTTCGGCTCTGTCGGAGGTCGCCCGTTACAAATGGCTTTGGTCCTTTTCCAAAGGCCACCCCGGAACGGTACGTTCGTCGTAATTCTTACCGTGGTTAAGTTTGTCCGTCCCACATCGGTCATGAAACAGAACACATGACGCGACCGACACGCGCCCATGACACTCCTGTTGTGGGCGGGGGGCGTGTTGGGATGGGGAGCGCTCAGGGCAGCGCAAGAACTTTGGTGCCCTTTCTGCACGCCCTGCCTGCCCTGCGCCCTCATCCTCTTCCCCCCACCCGCCCCACCCCTCCTGTCGCCATATGTTTAGATGCTGGCCAGAAGATTCGCCGGCGCATTGGGGTGGATCAGACGACCCCACAGAGGGAGGGAGAGCAGGGGGGGGCACGGCAGGGGGTGGCCTGCCAGTCAACTTCCAGTACAGGTCAGTACAGGACCGCATGAGCACCTCCCTCTCCCCCTCCTGCTCATACCCTCCATTCTGATGGCAGCCCACCCCCAACTCAAATCCAGCCGTGATAAGTTTAATGCCACGTTGACTCTGTAGCAATAAATAATCGAATAACTCGATTACCAAAAAAGGGCAAAGCAAAGCCTCAGTCTCGAAAAATTCCTAAGTACGTGTGGATGGCGACCCCAAGTGGACAAAAGCACCTGCACCTCGAGCACGTTGTTTACTAACGCACCAAAAAAATTTTAACCGATTAATCGTTTGGCTAATCGATAGCATGTTGTTGTAGTTGCTTGTTGCTGTAATACTTGAGTGGCTCCAACTAGTGCAGACAAATTCCTTGTGTGTTTTTCACATACTCTTGCCAGTTGAGACGGTTCCGATGATTCCAATTCTGAGAATACTCGATTCCAAATTTCTTCGGTAGCTGCAGCTATCGCTCGGCCTCAATTCCTCTCACATTGAGGGCAGGATAACAAAGCGTATTATCTTTGCAGCCCCTTCTTGAATTCGCCTCGAGGCTTTCACAACTGGAATTGTTGTTGTGGTCAGGTGTAGCCAAATCATAATCATTTGTGGTTGTCTGTTCTCATGGAAAATATCGTGTCATCCTTTTCAGTCCACGCTCATCACGTCCAAAGCCGTGCGCCCGCGTTTGCTTTTAGCCTCATCCAAACACCAAACGTGGGGGCTAAAACTTATTACCACCCCAAACATGTTCTTTGAGCACCCGTTGTGATGTCATAATGCGCTCATGTTTGTTCTATCACGACCAGACGGTTGCCATTAACGTAAATGACACATCTCGCGCTACTTCAACAGTGATTGGATTTAATGAGATACATGGGGATAGATCTCATGAATCTGACGCCTGGCTGGAAGTCTTAATAATGGGAAATTAATTAGTCTCATCGAAAGGCGCCGCTCACTGTTGCCGTACAATGCTGTGATTTTTTTTTCTCCCCCCCCACCTCAATAAAACTAACAATCATGGCTAGTCAGAACAGACTTAGTTACAAAACACATGAGGAACTAGACTCTGCAATGCATTAGCTCTCAGGCTCTTGCCTCATAGTGCTAATCGCCAAAATGACATCATTGTTTTTTTTTTTCTCTTCACATCGAAGCGTCATATATTTCCGATGTGACAGACAAAGGCATTTCCCATCGAGAATGTCGAGAAGTCACTTTGAAACACTTAGGTAGACTTGCGTGAGTTTTAAGAAGAGAAAGACGAGGTACAACTTGAGATGGTGGTTGGGGGGGATGATTCTTTTTATTTATGTTTTTTTTTTGTACGCTCTCTCTCCCCCACTTTTCTGATTTCCCTCTTCTCTCTCGTGCAGGAAGCATGCCCTTAACTGTCACAGAATGAAGCCAGCCCTGTTCAGTGTTCTCTGCGAGATCAAAGAGAAGACAGGTAAGTTTCGACTCGGCTCTTTCCCTTTTGATTCGGCGCGCCGCGCAAGTCGAAACCCCGTTCTGTCGCGCCTTCCCTCCAATAATGGCTTCCTCGCATACGAGCCGCTTCCTTCCTGGCCTCGGCGTACTCGCAAATGATTGAGTGTTGATTGTATTCGTTTGGCCTCGGCGGTGTCCGTTCTCAGCAAAATCACAACCGAGTATCTGCTGACTACCTACCGCAATCGGTATTGTTTTCAAATTAATAGGATGGGGGGGTTGGGGAAAAAAAAAATACCCTTGCATAATCTTGACAGAAAATTCACACACTGGTTGACAGCAGGCAGATATGAAAAGAATCCGCGGGGGTTATTGCTTCACACAGCCAGTCCATTATAGCTTCTCGACATGCTATTTTCCGACGAGCTCCTCCAACGTCTACGCTCGCCGCAGCATAATGCAATTATGCATCGGTAATAAATTGCTATGCATATCAATGCGGCGCCCTCAGCCAAACATAGCATGAAGTCAAAAGAAGGAAACTCTCCCCAACCATATCATCGGATCTCGTCTCGACGCGATGCGATGCGATGCGAGGCTCCGTTTGAACACGTGCAATTATTTAGAGTTTAATCGCAGTCGCACAATTATTTGAAGCAAAAGCAGCTGGTTATCTACCCCCCCACTTCTTGTTAGCTATTCCAGTCAGCTATCTGACAGATTCGAGTGCGGTTCAAAGGACGAAGGCTTAGGATGGCTGGCAGATTGATGGTTATGGTACTGTGAATGGGTGGGATTTTGAATCCCACCCCCCCCGTCTCATCCCCTTGCCTCTCACTCGCCGTGTATCTTCTCACCGAAAAAAAAAAATCCTCTCTTGTTCAAATACAATTTGAAAATGCTGCACTGCTGCCTGCCGTGGCCCTCTGTCAATAATGTATTATTGCTCTCCGGTGATTGGAGAAAAGTACAGGCTAGGCTTTGAGTGAGTGGGGCAGGGTATAGCGTTTCCCAGGCAACCGCTGCTCTTATTTACCCTAATGCCATTCACTTTGATTTTCACATTTAGTCTCCCGGCCAACTAGAGAGAAGCTCCGTTAGTACTCGCCAAGCGGGCTGCTCGTTAAAAGCCCGATTCTTCACAGTGGAGGTGAAGATGCGTACAATAAGATGGCGAAATATTTGCCTTTGCTGCTTGGCCGTGTGCCACGCAAGCGCCATGGCTCCCCGCCGCACCGGGTTACCTGCTTTGCCATTTCCCTGCTCCCTCATAAGACCCCCTGCAGGCTCCATTATGTGCCGGCGGAATGGGAATTGACTTCTCTTCGCCGCTGCTTTCGGAAGAGCCAATCAGTAACCCTCGTGGATCCTCCACTCGTTTGATGCCGTCCCCCCACCCGCCACCCCAACCCATTGACATGCACTTGTCAGTGCATATACACACGCTCTCTCTTGCACACATACAGTACAAGCGCATTGAAGGAGGATAAAAGCAAAGTCGGTCTCTGGGTCTACTCCGACTGATTCGGCGTTGTCCTCTTCTCCTCTCCGCCTCAGCCTCACTCCCTTTCTTGAAAAAGAAGACTCGCTTTGAACTCGGGGGGGCTTTGATATGGTAATGTAATGGTGCCGTTGGAGGAGGGGAAGGAGGGCCGGTGGGGGAGGGGAGGTGAATTCCTCTGAGTGCTGCAGTTGGTTAGATTGTTTTCATTGTAAAGGAAATGTTCTGCGCAAATGCCAGCGCCCCCTTCTTGCTACATCGACCTACCGACACCCCCTTCCCCACGCCCCGCCCTTCCCCAAACCAACAAATTCAACATCTGCATGAAACGTGATACTCTTTAATAGTTGATTAAAAAACAACACTTTGAGGAAGAAAGTAAAAGAGATGGAGAATGATCAGAGTGAGGAGTTAGGGGCTCTGCTTCAACTCTTGTTCTCGTCTCGCACGCTCTCGTGGGGATTTACTGTAAAAATAGCTCTGGCGTAGTGCAATGGGACAGCATATGCCAAAAAAGCCCCCACAAGCTAGTGCGGTTCCCCTCAGAAGTTTTTCTGTTTAGTTCGGGCATCTTTTTGGCCGCTTTCTGTTTACCTTTCATGTTCTCCCTTTTGCCGTCCACGTAAACAACGCCAGCCTGTCACTCACTCCGTTCCGTCACAAGACTCCTTTTATTGTTGCCAATTTATTTTTCACGGATGCGTTTTGAATAAGATTTGAATTGTTTTCATGAGGAATTGACATGACACTGTGCAACACTGCACCTTGGAGACAATCAAAAAGTAGTGAAGACTTGGGGAGCAAATAGTTTGATAAAAAATCCGGATTAGAGCGTGGGTCTTGGTAGAAAATCGGTAGCTTGTTTGAAATTTTTAATCAAGAGCGTTAAAGCAGTCTATTTAACCAGGTATATATTAGTGCGATGCTTTATGTTATGTAAATAATCCTTATCTAGCTAATAGCACCTCACGACCCCCCCGACCCCAAGTAGCGTTAGCAATCGCAGTCCTCGTCACGTGCATCACAATACATGACATTTTCAACCGGCAAATGGCCTCAATTACATGTTAATTCAATTGCAACATAGTTGAAGTTGTAAATAAATTAAAAAATACAAAACAGGCTGTTAATGAAGCCAGTTGTTTGTTCACAACCGCCGTCGTCATTCGTGGATTGTTTTGACGAGTGCAACTTTTGCGGCGTCTAGTAAGTAAACAAAAAATATCTACGTTGCACTATATGGTGGCTATTTGTTGTCCAGAAAATGAAACCATGGAGGTTAAATTTATTTATTTTCAAATCCAACCTGACTTTAGTGTTTGCGCTATTAATTTCATTGAACTGCGCACATGAAGCTTTGTGGATTGCGGGCCTCATTAAAGCATCTTAATTATTACAAGTTTTAAAGAGCCCAATTTAGAAAAGCTATAAAATTTTATTGTTGTTCCCAAACCTATGGGCTACTATTATTGTATTTTTATGAAGCTTGATAGCAACGCTAACTCCGGATCCTCACATGGCCACCTTTTAATTATTTCCTGAAACCTCTCGATTTATATTAATGCAATGCAGCGGAGCAGGATTATCTCATTGCTTTTTGAGGGATCTCACTTGTGATGCGTGGTGTCCTGTCACTCAGCCTGCCCCCTCCCCGCCACCACCCCCTTCCTCTCCCCCAGAAGAGAATGGAAAAAAGATGGTGGTGGAGGGGCGGGGGGAGGGGGGCTTGTGCAGGAGTGATACAAGGAGATTGATGAGGCAGTAAGAGCAGGAGTAATTACTCGATGTCCATTTCCCAAGCCAGATTGGCAGACGGCTAATATCACACAGACCCCTGGCCCTGACAGACGCATCATCAACCCCGCCCCCAGCCCCCAAAACCTCAACCGCCACCCCCCAACTTAGGCACCTCAACCTTCAGCCCAGGCCTAATGGTGTGTGGGCCGGCTGACTTTCCCATGTGGCGTTATTCCTACAGGAACTGGACGCCTGTTTACTGACAAGACTGTCTGGAGTTGGAGGATGAGGACACCTTAGTGTAATATTTCAGTGTCATAAATATGATTTTGTCATGTTGTGCCTGACGAACTCGGAAATTGACCCTCGCACATCCAACCAAAAAACTGTGACCCCCCAGGGTTGTCATCTGCAAACACCAGTATGAGGTGCATCACCAAGCGTTATTTTTAATTTATTTTTAATGAATCCACAAAAACCCGGGGTGAATATTCAAGAGGCTGTCTACTCAATTCATCCACTCAATTTGCGCTACAGAGACTCTCCACGCTGTGCTTTTTATCTTCACGTACATATTGCCGCCATCGGGCCGAACCAAAAATTGTTTGCATCGGCTAAGAGAGCAAATTCATATTAATTCTCAAGATTAGTCAATAATTACCATAATACATTTACCAAATGGAGTTATGATGTTAAGAGTTTTGGTTTGATGTGCAATTGACTACTCGGATACGTTTGTGTCCAATTGTGACAGTCTCAAAGCTGGAAATATTATGCGACCTGTCAGTACTGGGTCAGCATCGCCCATACAGTGAACTCCGACCTCTTCATCTCGGGTCTTCCTCTCAGCATGTCCTGCTCCTCTCACACTGCTTTTAAAAGGCTTGCTCCTTTTAAGACTCGGTCCCTTTAATCAAAGACATGTAAATATGTTCCCAGCTGGATTGCGCAAGGTTGGTGGCAGAGGGGTGGGAGAGCGTCAAATCGCAGCTCTTAATCCTGACTAATTAAGGATTAATTATAATTGATGGGCGCCTTCCACCCCTCTGCAATTGTTCACATTGCTATCTCAGAGTGTTTTACACCGCGTCATAAACGCAGGGATTGGCACTGATATAGTGGGTGCCGTAAACCTACTTTTACACAAAGTTTATTTAAGTCTTCAGTGTGGGGGGAGGGAAAAAAAAATCATCCCATCGTTACGGCGCTCTGTTTGGTTACATTTATCTAAACAAAGCAGGTGGAAATTTACACCAATGTGTTTATTTTGTGGGGGTGATTTTACACCTGGATTAATTCATTTCACACCTTCCTGCCATTTTGTTGTTGTGGAGCACAACATCTGCCTCCCCCCACTTTTTTTTTTTTTTTTAAACTCATTCAAATCAACAAAATTGGGCCGTCTGTAAATTTGAAATCTAACTCTGTGGGTTAGTTTGAGCTTGCATTTAAATCACCTTTCGCAAAATAATGTCTGCGATGGTATTTTGACCAAGCATAAATACAATTAGCCCGGCGGCTTTATTCCTCCGAGGTATATCAACCGGTGGAGGCTAAACATGTCGCCTCAGCTCCGTGACACCATCTGACTGTGTCATAATGCTTGTTCACGTGTTATAAATGAGGAGCGCCGGTCTGATCTATCGCTTAATTGCGGCATCATTTGCATAACAGTGCAAATTAACGACCTCTCAAATGAGCGTTCATTTTTCACAAAGTCTTTAGGAGCTCCTTAAGAGTCTGCGCTAATGAGCACAGGAGGCAGCTGGCCTGATGAGAGTCGACTGGGGGAAGAGGCGAGCCGCGCCGTTGCCGCTTTGCTTTTACGCCTTCTTCATCCTCCTCCTCTTCCTCTCGTGACATTTCACAAACCCGTGCTTTTCATCTTTCCCCGGGCGCAACGGCGCCGGACTTGATATTACACCGGAGACCGACTCTTTGGAATTCTCGTTGCTTTATTGTTGATTAATCACGTTTGGAAGCGAAAAATAAAAATGGAATGCCTGGCCGCAACCAGAAGATGCGCCGTCGATTCCAGGCGACACAAGAATGACGTCAGTTATGGGGAATTGATCAGGCAAAAAAAAAAAATTATTAAAATGGTCATCTGCGCTCCCCTTTTTGTGATCACACAAAATATGCAAATGAATAATTAAGACACAGCAAAGCCTCCATTACCTGACAACACTAATTGATCTATCCCTCATTAGTGTTAAGTGCGCTCCTGAGCTGGTGTGTTTGTTTGTGCTCGGGTGAGACGGTGTTTGTGTATGACCATTCAAGGTGGGGAGGGGGGAGAGCGGCAGGGGTGGGGGGGTGACTTGCGTCATTGCTCTGGCATCCAATTCTCTCCCTTTTAGTTAATTAAGTGCTGATTAATGATGTGCTGGACCTGAAGTGTCGCCCAAGGTGTGAGTTGTCCAATTCCACACCTTAATCAGACCACATCGTGTTTACTATGTATATAGAGGGAGATATTTGTGTGGAGGGCTGCGTGCAACAGGACGTCGGTGAGCTCCCCAAACAGATGCTGATTAGTGTGAGCTGCTTAAAGTAGCAATGAACATATGGATTGTGCTCATTAAGTTGACTGTACTCCCCCCCCCAAAAAAAAACCCCTTATTTAATACAGAAAAAAAAGAGGGGGGGGTCGAGGCTGTAACATTGCTCGAATGTTGACATCACAACATTTTCATCGACTTAAAGCCCATTAAGGAAACATCTCATTTGTAATGCAGGCTCTTTAGTGTTGATGTCAGACAGCGTCCTCGTCAACGTCCCCGCCTTTCTTTTAACCTTCCAACGTACTAGCGTCACAATATCCTGATTATTTAATAAATTATTATGAGCATCATGTGTACATAAATAGCACCTGTGACAGTCGAGCTACCTTGTAAGGTAAATTTGCGTCGTCTTTTTCTGTCCATTTTTTTTATTATTATTATTGTGGAAAGATTTCCATGTCCCAGTTCTCTTTATCTGTGTAATGAAAGGATAACTGATGTATTCACACTCCCATCTTTTCTCCCTCGCTGGCATGCCTCGACTCTGGATTCTTTATATTTCTGTAACCGCTCGGTGTCTCTTCCCCGCTTTGCACAAACACACACACACACACACACACACACACACACACACGCGCGCGCGCAGACGCACATCTTCTCCTGTGACTCCTTTTTGCAATTCTCCTTGGTTCTCCTTCCACCCTCCCCTCTCTCCTCACCTTTCCCCCCCCCCCCACTCTTCCTCCCCTTCCCCTATCCTTCTCTCCCGCTCCCTTGCTCTCTCCCAGTGAAAGGCTGAGAATACCCAAGGGAGCTGATGCAATTAAAATGCTAATCCTGTCTGTCTACAGAGAGAGGGAGAGGGGGGGGCTGACAGCATGAGGGATTGCGGCTCACATGGAGAACTCGACTGAAATGGAGAACAGAGGGGGGGGTGAGAGAGAGAGAGAAGAGGGGGTGCGCTGAAAGGGAGAGGGGGGGAAGGGATGCGTGTTGGTGGGGGAGACGGAGTGAAAAAGGGGATGCTAGCGAGGGGAAAGACAGACAAGGATAAAGCTTGTGCTGTGAGCTGAGCAATGATATACTGACTGCGTTTAAGTCTTATCTGCCCGCGCCTGGGCGTGCGTGGACGGCATTACGCTTAATGTACATCACGCCGCAGCGTCGCTCGGGCTCTTCGCCCTTACTTACGACCACGCTCGGCTGTTGTGTCTGCACAGCTCAGCGGCTCGCTGGCGCGACGCAGGAATGAGAATGATTATGTATGCAGCCAAAGCTCAGCTGGATAGCTTGAATATTTCATAGTATATGTTACTCGCTCCATCTCCCGGTACCACGGCGAGGGTGGGAACATGTGCAAAGTACTGTAGGCCCTCTCGCGTCTTATCCGAGGAAGGCGAATTTAAGCAGCGCCGCTTCTCATTAAGTCGGCCGTCGCCGAGCCGCTTGAGCAAAACAGCTTTTTGACGCCCTTTTGATGTCATTTTTCACTGTGTTTGCGGTGGGTGTGAGAAGGTGCGATAGCGACAAGCGGCGGAAAAAAAAGGATGGAATTCGTATTTTCTTTTTTTTTTTTTTAGAGATAAAACAAACTTACCTAATTTCCACGGCTTTACACAATCCCGACTCGAGCCGGCGTCTGCTATAATACCGCGAGACCACTAGACTGTGCTTGAGAGCAATCGTGGGTAATCACGGCTTAATTAGAGTAATTAGGGGAATGTAAGGGCATTAGGCTACAGCTGGGGGGCATAATGAGGTGGGGAGAGGGGGGGCAAAATTGTGAGAAGCTTCTTCAGTTGCCCTCCGTACTGTACGTCAGCTTTGCGACTCCCTTGAATGGAGTCAAAAAGGCCTCTTGACCCCAACTTGTTTTATAGCAGCACCCAAAACTCCCGCGTCTACAAAACTTCAAAGAAATTTCGTTATCAAACCAGGTCCAAAAAAATGTCACGTTGTTCAATTTGCTTGACGTTTTCTGGCTAAGTAGTGGAGGGTCTGCTGGTGAATGACTGCAAGGGAGGAAAAAGTGGAGGGAAAATGATGGGCGAATCAGGGTCATTAGTTCAGGCGGCAGGGTCTGCTGCATTCCTGAGTCCTAAGATGGGGGAGCAGCAGAGCAGGAATGCGCCTTGGAAAGAGAAGAGACCGAAGCAGAGGGGAAGAAACAGGCAAGAAGGAACAAGAAAAGGGAGGGAAAAAAAGGGGGGAGGGAGGGAGGGAGTTGGAAGCTTTGCTACAAATGGTGGAACACTCATTTATCAAACGAAGGTTGGAGGAAAAAAAACTCAACTCATCTGCTCGCTCTGTGGCATCTGGAATGTTTGAGCCAACTTTTTTTTTTTTCTTCTTTCTTTTCCACATTCGTTAGCACAACAACCAACACGCTCTGCTCTGTAGTCGCTAACCTGTTTTTCTCTCCCGCTCTGAAACGTCCCCACAATGACTCACAAGAGCGTTGTACAAAAGTCACACAAAAGCCGAGACGCTCCCAACGACCGAGTTTGTGCACCTTGGACTAACTCGCGGAATCCGTGAGGACCAACCCAGTTTCCTGCAGGATTAACTGTGTCAGCCATATTGTAGGCGTGCGTTTAAAACAAACTCCCGGGATTCGGTCTCCTGTTAAAAAAAAAAAAAAAAAAAGTATTTTTGTGAGTTCTGACTTGAGACATAACATTTTGATTGATAAAATTGACGGAGTTTAATCGTTGTGTTTAGGGTTTCATGATGTCGAAACGCAACGTTTGTGTTTTTTTGTGAAATGCTGTTGCCGTAGCAACGTGCTGTTTGCCAAGAAAACAACTACAAATGGCTCAGTAGCATCACTCTAGAAATTTTAGCCCCCAGTAGTGCATTTAAAAAAAAAAATCTATGAAAAATTACAGTCAGTTTCATCTTTACAAATTATTAGCTTGCAAGTAACCCCAAGTGAACTCAAAAGGCAACGTTTCCATGTTATTAGTCATTCTGAGAGAGCAGAGACATTCTCTCGCTCTCTCTCTCTCTCCCTCCAAGACGTGAACTACTTCTCTTTACCTTTCCAGGAACGTGAAAGATTTAAGATCGACAAAAAGGCGGCAAAGTAAAAGATACTTGTCTGCGCCAGAAAGTTTCCACTAACAGAGTGTTATCTGGAGGTTTGTGTATGTGCGAAAGAGAGAGATGAGAGCGGGGCTGCGGGCTGACAGAGGTCCTGCTATAATACAGTGGTGGAGAGCAGCCACTGATAACTATACTTATGGCCACTGGGGCTCGTAGTGACAGCACATGCACTCCCATTACTGGTCCCATGCCTCATGCCCTTATCTCTGGCAGCCTGCCACCGAGGGACCACACTGCCCTCTGCTGCGCATCCCGAGCACAAGTTGGGGGCTTATTGGCAATTCAGTCGGCGACCGCTCGGGGGTGGGGAGGAGGCGACCCGACGGGGCTTGACAGAGCGCTTGGAATTTGGTGGCTTTGAGGTATAACCTAAGATTTTTTTTTTTTTTTCTCTCCATACAGTTCTGAGTATACGAGGCGTGCAGGAGGAAGACCCCCCAGACCCGCAGATCATGCGTCTGGATAACATGCTGCTGGCGGAGGGCGTGTCCGGGCCGGAGAAAGGAGGCGGGTCGGCGGCGGCGGCCGCTGCGGCGGCGGCAGCGGGAGGCTCGCCTACCGACAGCAGCATCGAACACTCCGACTACAGAGCCAAACTGGCCCAGATTCGTCAGATATATCACTCGGAGCTGGAGAAATATGAGCAGGTGTGCTCCTCGGGCCACTTGGAAATCATTTGGAAAGCTGTCAGTCATGTTAAAGACGTGGTTCCGTGTGCTATTTTGCATCCAATGTTTTCCCCAGTACTCCACACTCCAAAAATGATGTTTGGTTCGTTTAAAACTAGCACCACAAAAAATGGACGGCTGGATTTATGTCTGAAAATCTCCCAAAATGTTGTAGTTCTTTTTAGCCCGTGAAAGTTCTTAACCGTACTTTTCCATGACAAGCAGATTATCCAGTCAGAAAGAGTTAGGGAGCCGAAACGGTCTCTTCATATCCAGCGAGTCTTTCCGTAGCACCTGACAGCTTTCTTTATCTCAGCGGTAGCTTTCAAGACGTGTCTCGGCTCTCTCGGCAGGCGTGCAGCGAGTTCACCAACCATGTAATGAACCTGCTGAGAGAGCAGTCTCGAACACGGCCCATCTCGCCCAAGGAGATCGAGCGCATGGTGGCCATCATCCACCGCAAGTTCAGCTCCATCCAGATGCAGCTCAAGCAGAGCACCTGCGAGGCCGTGATGATTCTGCGCTCACGCTTCCTCGACGCCAGGTTTGACCCCCCCCCCAATATCGATTTGCATGTCTAATTGTTAAGAATACTCGGATAGGCCCGACCGGTGTATAATTTTTTTTTTTTTGCTTGCCAAGTAGCATTCCGAGCATGTCGCTGATTGTTTCCTCTCTCCATATCAGACGCAAGAGGCGCAACTTCAACAAGCAAGCGACGGAGGTGCTCAACGAGTATTTCTACTCCCACTTGTCTAACCCTTACCCTAGTGAGGAGGCAAAGGAGGAGTTGGCCAAAAAGTGTGGGATCACCGTGTCTCAGGTAATAGAATTAATTAATTAATCATCCAATTAATTGAAAGAAAATCTGTCATGAATAAAACATCTTATTTTCCGATCCCTTTATTGGTTTTGTGATTGTCATTGATCATCATCTTCCCCAGGTCTCTAATTGGTTCGGCAACAAGAGAATACGTTACAAGAAGAACATCGGCAAGTTCCAGGAGGAAGCCAACCTCTACGCAGTCAAGACAGCAGTGGACGCCGCCAACGTGTCGGCGCAAGCCAGCCAGGCCAACTCGCCTGCGACGCCCAACTCAGGTAACGCGAGTGACCATCTCGAGAAATTGCTGACGCAGCATTCCGGATGGGCTTCAGATCCTCGGATACTTCTCAAACTTCAAAAATTTGTAGCCCTCCCTGTGTCACCGCAATGACCAACATTAGCCGGCCCAAGTATCGAAGCATCCCCTTCTAATTTCTCCAAATGCTACGTGATCTTTTCTGACCTCGTACTACCAAGCGTGGCGTCTTCTTCATGTCGGGGTGATGCGGTTTGTCTCACGCAGGCGACAGCTACATTGGGCTGCGATTGCTCAACGGGGAGGGCATCGGCGCGGCACCCTCTCTCCAGCCGCAGGTACGCACTGAGGACGGCTGCGCCCGCCGACCTCACTGCCAGGGATAGCTTTCCTTTAGCGTAGCTTCCTTTTTGACCCTTGACCTCTCCTCCCCAGTCCCTATTCATCCCGAGAAAGTCCATGCAAGGCGCACTGGGGGCGTTAGTAGAATAATTGCAGGATCCAATCCTTGACTCATGTGAGCGTGTCCCCCCTTCCTGAGTACCGAGCGATCGTCAGCTTCCACCCTCGGGTGCAAATAGACGATCCGCACTTCCTGCCTTCATTGATCCCGCCACGCTCCTACAGACATCCCTCTTCTTGTTTTGTCCAGATACACTTGAAAAGAAAAAGTACGGAAGCATAAAATGTCATCAAAGTCACGACAATTGATGAACGTGATAAAAACCAGTTAAGAGTAGTTTGAACCAAATTCTCATTTACTGCGGCACACTTGATCCCATCTTGATTTAATCTGACTTTTTTTTTTTTTTTTCTGTTGTGACTTCAACGAAAATCAAATGACATTTTATGACCAATTCCTGCAGACCTCCAGGTAACTCCAAAAATTCCGATACTTTTTCTTGCGAGTGTACGTTCCGCCGCGCAAACAGAACACAACTTGCGCCAGTGAGCTTTTTGTTGCGAGCGTCTCTCCAGCTCTCTGGCTTTTTTTTTTTTTTGCCGTCTGTCTTTCCACGGCAAGAAACTCCAAAGTGTACTCGTCATGTTCGTTATGATTAAGATGAAGCGCAACGTTCAGTGGTCAACAAGACAGGCGGCGATGACTACAAGATTGCGGACACTCACTCGGCCATGTTGTTGTCTGCTTGTGGCGTTTGGAAGTAATGACTTTGTGTAGTTGCTGTGACTGACTGCTCGTGCGTGTGTGTGTGTGTGTGTGTGTTGACAGGTGGATACCCTGCACCGTGCTACACACCTGACGGGCGGCTATGAGGAGCTGTCAGGTAGCGGCCTCTACACCCCTCATCGCCTGGATGTGAGTAACTCATTAGCACACATCACCATTGTCATTTTAATTTCATTTCAAGGGAGGCCCTTTTTTTTTCTTTCTCTCTCTCCAATATTTGAAGCAGTTCCCAAGTGTCTTCATAAAAAGTCTCTTTGGGCGAAATTCACAAAGGATCACACTGCGTAATCAATAAAGCTGTGATCATTAATGAAATGAATTTGAAGCGCATTTTTTTTGCTATTCCAGGCTAACAGCTGGCAGGACTCAACCGACCCCCCCTCCGTCACCTCCCCTCCCGGCGCTCCCGGTAGCGTCCACTCCGACACCTCCAACTGATCCGAGTAGCATCCGCCTTCCATCGTTAACGCCGTTTCCACTCGAGGGAGGCGGCGGTGGGGCCAACCCCCCCCCCCCACTCCCACCCACCGCCATCTTGGACTCAACGGGATCATGTCATGAACACAACACCACTGTGCTGGAACGCAGGACAGCAACGCAATTCTGGTCTCCTCTCCCTCCACCCCGCCCACACTTGATGCCCACACGTACACGTGTATCTGCTCGTTATCTTAACACACGCTCACATTTCATCCGTGGCTTCGTTCGATTGGTCGCCCCAGCAGGGTCTTACCAAAGCGCCACCGCCCGGCTCGTAATCAGCATCACCGTGTCACACTGTTAGCATCCTTGTTATGAGCGTGGCTAACTGTGGCTAACCGGTTAGCAGACCAAGAAGAGTGGACGGAACTAATCCCACTTTCTTTTGGGTCACTAAATTCGACAATTTGTTTTTACTGTCCGCTAGTTTCTCTGATTGTAGGCCATTTTATGTGCGTGTTTTTTTTTTTTTTTAAAGAATGCACCAGCCGCCACCAAAAATAAAACACGCTGCCAATAGCGCATCAGAGAAGGCAAGGGAGGAGGGGGCTCGTGACAGCGAGGGCGACCATCCGGATTCTAGTAAAACTCGTCTTCCATGCATGTTAGGACTCGTTCAGCCCCGCCCTCACTTTTCACCTTGGTTTTTAATTACGATAAATGGAGGGGAAAAAATGAATTAAAAGGGTATAAATATTATAGTCTGACCAAAAAATACAAACAAAAAAGAAACGAGCGTGCTGTTTGGATAGTTGTGTGTTGTCATGGCGACGCTCACGACGACCACCTGTTGTACCAAAACCAAAAATACCACAGTCAGTAATCATGATAATGGTGATGATGCCACCTACTATTTTTGTGTGTCTTGTTGTATTTTATTTTTTGGGGGTGTGGGGGGCTGGAAACATTTCTATTTTCACTGTTTACAAATATGGACTTCCCTGTGTTGCCATTTTTTTTTCTTGGCTAATTAAATGAGGGCTCCACTAGCTCTCTCGCCCTTATTACCAAAAAAAGGAAACCACTTTTTTGCCATTTTTTTAAACACAAGTTTTAATCGTCAAGTTAAGTCGTCTTGTTATGAAGACAGGAATGTCCTTAACTCATTCACTGCCAGCCGCTAAAAAAAACTATACAACAGTGATCTTTTCCAGTTGACCAATATAGACGTGAATGGGTTAAAGAAAAACAAAAACTTGGCCTAAATGTCCGATGTAATATCCCAACATGTAATTACTTTTGTTAGTTCTAATACACCAAAATGTGATCAAGCCCCTCCCTCCATCCTGCCTGACCCGCCCCCCCTCTCTTTTTCTACCTGTGTAATGGATGTCACTGTACAGTTTGTGTAATGTTTCACTCTTTCTTTTATATACTCGACCTTGGTTCAGATGCTAATTATTATTTGGCATTTTTGTCTCCCCCCCCCCCCCCCCCCCCACGATACCCCTCCCCCGGCTGATTCCCGACACACACATGACTCGCTATATAAACCTGTATCAACATTATTTTTTATTATTGTTATTATTTAGGCTTTTTGTTACATAACCGGGTGGAAATGTGGGGTTTACTGCTCGGGACATTTGATGCTGTGGAAATTGCTGGTTCCCATGAATCTTTCATGAAAGTGATGAGTGAAAGAAAAAATGCCTCCACAGTATCAAATGTCTCCCCCAAAAAGCCCTTTTGATTATTATTCTTTTTTTTTTCCTCTTAGTATATTTGTATCGCCTCTCTTTCCCTTGTATTTAGCCCTCTCTCTACCTCTGTCTTTCCATCTCTGTTGTATATATAACCCCCCCAAATGCCCCCAACCCCACCGCTGTTTTCAGACCCACGCGTCTGTCTGAACTCCTTTTATACCTCAACTTTAGAATTGTTCTAGAAAGAAAGAGTTAAAGGAAGAATGACAAATTGTAGTGTTCTTATTAGAAACTTAATAAAAAAAACAATTTAGTGTGATTTTTTTTTTCTTTTCCTTTCTTCTTCCAGTATTTTATTTCAAATTTTAGGAGTGCTTCATTTTATAAGTTGTCACAAAATGCTCTTGTGATAGTCAAATGTAATAAAAAAGAGAGATTGCACCATCTTCTGAATCATGTCAGTCTTATAACATGAAATCGTTTATATATACATATATGTATATAAGTGTATATATGTATATGTGTGTATATATATGTATATGTGTGTGTGTGTATACATATATATATAGAGTATGTGTGTGTGTGTATATATATATATATATATATATAGACACACAAACACCCGCGACCCCAAGTGGGGACAAGTGGTATAGAAAATGGATGATTGGATATATACATAGAAATACTCAAGATGACCACAAGATGGCGACACCGTGGCGCTTGAAGACGTTATATGGCCCTGATAAAATAGTCGGCACCTTTTGATTCCTTGTGTGAAGTGTATACCTAGTAGAAGTGGACAGAGCAGAACGCAGGTCACTAGGGTACGAAAATGACAAAATTGGAACAGGGCGTGTTGCGCCATCGGTTTACGCCAAGATGTTGGAGCTGCGTCTTCAAGCGTCTGTTATACTTTCTTTAGTACAGTAGGTGTCAGTAGAGAGCTGTGAATAAATAACCTCTTGAGTTTAAGCAACTCAAGGATCTTTCATATTTAAGGAATTAAATGAAGAATAATGAATAATACATTGAGTTGGAATATATGATGATTGACTTTCATCTCCAAATTTAGAAATTTATTAATCTACAAAGTCGGTCCCTATTGGCCCGCGCTTTTACCTGGCAACTTCCGCCTGTGACGTAATTAACATCGCGAGAATTTGTCAAACTCACGCAGAACCCTGTGCTGCGTTCATGTCTACCGGAATAATTTCTTCCTTGCAGAGAAACATCCGAATATTTTATTAACTGCCTTGATTAAAAGACGAAATAATGGTAGATACCTCAGGTCAGTGAACGGTCGGACATGGCATAGGCATCAGTGTTTACATTTGATATTTATACACGTGATAAGTTGTCCTTGATAACCAATTTGTTTGCTAAAGTTGTATTTTAGATAAAGGTGACAAAATGGATTTTCTCTGGGCTCTATCTTATCTAAGGAGACGTCAGAATTGCACAGGAACTTCATGCTCTGATAAAATATTCACGGAACAATTAATTACAGCAATTGTACAGTTTTGTTCTGTATGTTGATTCCCTGTTTCGCTCATCTCAGATTAATATATTTATTTAGTGAATGTGCTGATATAGCACATTCCAAAGTGAACATTTCAACTAAGTTCCCCAAACTACCCTCGATCAATTTATCATTTTTTTTTGCCATTTCTGTTGTTGTTTTCGTTTGACTTGCACGTCACACGTGACTCTGTTCAACTAGCAGCCGACTGGCACGCTCATTACGTCCCCGACGAAAAGACCGACGCGTGACGTCATCCACAAGGAGAGGTGTTCATGGTCCTCGGAGAGAGAGAACCCGCGCGCCCTGGCAACCTGATAAACCCAGGTAATGGCCATTGTTTCAACCTCTAATTCTCTCGCTTGTGTCGCGTCCGTCAACTGTGCCAGTGATCGGTGTGGAACACGGCGACGGCGGCGTGAAAAGCCTTAAATTGGGAAGGGGGAGACGTTGATAGCCGGCGCCCGTTGCGAGCGTTGACTTGCACGGCGGGCCTGCTTCGGTTGGCTAGGCTAGCTTATTAGCCAAACGCTAGCTGGCACTTGTCTACAAAAAGACACAATAACCGCACTTGACTTGTGTGTCCGTCTGTCATCCCTTCCACTTAATAACCACCGTTAGCCCCCATTGTACCACCCGCAGCCCACCAAACGCCGTTACGAACGCCGTTCTCGGCGGCTAAGGGCTACTTGGCTCGTCGACTGTCTTGTGTTGTGGGAGACGGTGACGCCGTCACAGTGATGATGGCGCACGTTTACACTGTGGCAATTTGCTCAGAACAGAGCCGGTGAAGCAAATGACGGTAGTCTTATTGTCATCTGTTAAACGGTCAAGATTGTGGATAGTCGCACCGACAAGCGTGTTAGCAAGCCTGGTTTCACTTTGTGTTCGGACGTCCGTTACGAAACTGCTTCTAATCCATGCCCGATGGCCTAACATTTGGCTGGCCGACGATGGCGACTACTTAGCCGTTACCCATTAACCGAATCACTTCATGACTCCTTTACTTGACATGTGTGGCTAATAATGACAGAGTATAATGGACGAACCCAATCGAGTCTACTTATGTTACTGTGCAAGCAGCCCCACGGCGCCCAGGCCCGTTACATGGCAGACTGTCCGTGCTCTATTCTTAGAAACAGCATTTCTTGAATTATACACACGTACTGTACTTTAATCTCTTTTATCTTTGCTGGAATGGCGCAATGTGGTGGTCCATAAATGTAAGCACGCGGTTCTAGTAGACGCCACCACATTGGATTTGCATTGGGATGATGTCAATGTTCTTGACTGAAGACTTAATTTGAGAAGAGGGTAAGGTGGTGGAATTTTCACAGTTTGTATATGCATGGATAATTGGCTGCTCAGATGTTCCATGACTCGGTGAGCATGTATGGCTGCCAACTGAACCGGTTCTGTTACATGACAGGACAAAAAGCAGCAGGTTGATTGAAATGTCAAATGTTTTGGAATGGATCGCATGGCACTTCACAGTGCAGATGGACAATGACCCAAAGTACACTGCGAAAGCAGCCAAAGAGTTTTTTTTGGGCAAAGAACTGATCGTACATTTATAAAATCTTTGTAAACATTTGTATGGTTTTGATGTGATCATTTTGTGTGCTTAGGACGTACTTTTCTTAGCTTTATGCCCCCCCCAATCCCCCAGCTCTCTGTTATGATGCTGTTTTTGGTTCTGCTCTCCAGTTGCCATGGAAACATTTTTGGCCTAGATATGAGTGACCTCTAGATGAAACGGAGAGTTTGTTCTGGGAACAAATGAGCCGGCCAGCCGAATCCATAAGTCTTTTTTTTGCGCTGCACCATTTTTGCGATAACGGAGGCCGTCACCTGAAAATGACATCACATGCTTGTGGATGTCACATGACCAAACCCAGTAAACAGTAAATAGGCCGTTCTTGTAATTATGACTTTTCAACTGTTGGTGTGCGTTTCAACTTGCGTACGAATGACAACTAATCCAAACAGGACATTGAGTGACTATCAGCTATAGCAAAGTCCGTTGCTCAAACGTTGATGGCGTGTGGCTCTTGCTGAATGTTTGGCTTTCATCTCCACGTCCAAAGTTGTTTGTGTGTCCCTGTTGCACAACAAACAAGAAATTGCGTTGTCGAAAAAGCGCTTCCACTGGTGCTAATTTGTAGCATTGCCATTCAAACGTGTTCTTTTTGCATCGTATTGCGCCAATAACTTTCCCAACCTCTGCATTTCTCGTCTCCGCTCCAAAGTGGGTAATCATTTTCTTTAATCCTCGCTCTTGTTCTCTCTTCCGCACTTAATTACTGGTGTCCGTTCCGCGTCTCTCTGTGTTTTGATCTTAATCGTTTACATACCTGCCTTGTCACGTACAACACAACTTTGATGACATTTTCTCCCACATGGTGGGTACGGGTATCCTTTAAGTGGTTTGGTTTGCCAAGAAGAGACCGAGTGGGGGTGGAGCACGATGAAGCGGACAGCAGCAAAGACAGGAAGGGGTGGGGTGTTAAAGGTGGAGGAGTCGGGCAGAGGGAGAGAGAGAGAGGCGAGCGAGCGAGGACCTCAAGCTATTGATGGGGAAACAGGGGAGGGGTGGAATGAACAAGCACGTATGGCAGCCAGAGGAAGGGAGGGGTGTGTGTGTGCGCGCGCGAGTGTGTGGGCCGAGGCTCCGGTGAATGAGGAAGCAGCCGAGCCATTTTTCCTCTTGAGAAACTGCACGCTGGTCCGCCCGTGCTAGAGGGGCAGCGAGCGAGCGAGCGAGCGAGGCGATCAAAGTCCTCCTCCCGGAGTCTCTCCGGGGTCCTCGCGAGGCCGGCCTTGCGTGCCTCCCCGCTCGCCGCTTGCTTTTCATTTCAGTTAGGGAGGCCCCGAAGAGGACACAATGGAGCGCAGAGCCTTTGGCAACTGGGCCGTTGTACTACTGAGAGGGGGATGGGGCAGAGAGAAGACCGGTTCACACAGCTAACGCAGCCTGCCGGCTGCCGCCTAGCCTGGCCTCTCCTCGGATCCCGACCCAGCTCTTCCCGTCTGCCGGGCTATTTTTTTTCCTGGAACAGCCAACCCCCCACCACCCCTCCTCTCAAAACTCCACTTGGACTACGCAATGGATTTACCCATCATGTTTTGTGGGATTTTAGGATACGCACCATAGCCTCGAGTTTAAATCTGCGTTCTGGATGACAGAAAAGGAAAAACAAAGTTTCCTAATCGCTTTTTAACCCTTCTTTGGGGGATTGTGGCTTGTTTCCGTGCGCTGGAGTTGATCTAAATGGATTACAAGATGCATGCCAAGTCCAACGATTTGCTGGATTTCCAAAAACTGGATGCCCTTCTGGAAAAGATTGCACATTCAGTCTCGGTGAAAAGGTAAATTGTATTGAGCGGCAAACTTCTTCTCAGAACGTCTCTTTTTTTAGGAAGCTCACAGCCACTTTGTTCTTGGTTTCTTTTTGAAACTTACATAAGAAATCAGTTCCAGGCAAAGCGTGTTGATATGCAGAAGACACGGCAACATTGCAACAGCCCGAAGTCTCGGCGCCTGGGACTGTCATGTGGCGAGCGTGTATTGACATGGCCCGACATCCCCCTCTTGAGATATTTCTTACATTCTCATGTAGAGGACAGTTCTTTTTCCACATTTGATCTTATGTTTTTGCCAGAAGCCATGAACCAACCTCCTGGTGTGAGAGGGTGTGTGTGTGGGGGGAAGGGGGACGGCGGCGGAGGAAGAAGGGGGATGTGTGTGATTCATGGAAGTTTGGCTGGCGGATCACGGCCAGCTGGAAGTTCACCATGAAAGGGCCTTCATTTTCTTTTGCTTGAGTCACGCTTGGCCCCATTTGAGGCTTATCGTGGCCTGACTCACGCAGACGCATTACTTCGCACGACTTTGCATTGTCGGGACATCATCCAGTCATCCAAACGTTGTTTTTTTTTAGTAGCTCTTTGACATGGTTCATTTGCATACAAAACTAACGTGACGCTGTCAGGCGGAGAAGCAGCTGTAATTCTTGGGTGGGAGCAAATGTTCCACTTCCCTAAATAAGGTGGGGGGTAGTGATACTGATACTGGTGGTGTAAATCCTTCCATATGCAAATTATGTCGAAGCTAAGATCTGGCATTTCACGGTTGCACCCGCTTTATCATTGTCCCGATGATTAATCACTTCATCATCGCTAATTCAATCCTTGTAATGACCTCACCTGTATTCCACTTATTGACCTAGTTAAGGAATGATTGATAGCCCCCCCGCCACCTCCCCATTTGTTCTCATTCAAACATCGGCTCCTTCCCCTCAGAGGTTGCAAAATAACCGCTCCGGGGGCCGTAACTGAACTTTTATTTCTAGAACACAAGGTGAGTTTGGATGTAAAAAAATAACCCCGGGAGCGTCGGTTGAAAATATTAACATAACTGGAAGTGTCATTAATTCAACTTCCTCATACTTAAGCACGAAGGCCGGTCCCATTACAAAGGTCAAAGGTCATATGTGTTAACCGAGATCAATAGTAAATCGCTTTATCAGCATTCATTTTAGTTAGAAGCAGCCCAGTTTCAGTTGTAGGAAAGCGGCAAATGCCTTTTGGGATCAGCGAGGATGCTCGGCGCCTGAGCGCTATTAATTATTTAAGCATTTACTTTTAGGCTTAACACTAGAGAGCTGTCTGACATCTTTACCTGCGCCTGACCCGACCCGAGCATGAATGATTCATCGAGACTTTGACGGGAGACATCTTGCCACGATGTTCTTTCCTCCGCAGTCGCTGTGAGGCCAAACACAAGAGCAGCACATTTCCTGGTGTGAGACAACCCCAGGAACTTAAAGCCCCTTCCGCTCTTTTCAACATTCCACAGCAGTCTGCAGTGATGTATGTCCAGGTCAAAGGTCAACTGGTCTTCCAGAACTCAAGGGGCAATGTAGGACATGCAAGCGGCAGGAAGCGGACTTTTTGATTGCCCTCACTTTAGTGCTTCTGCACACTTGATTAGTCTCACATGCCAACAACCGTTTCTGCTTCGGCCTTCACCATTAGGAGTTTTAAAGAAATGCTAATTTGGTTTCTTTTTTTCCGTAAACATTTTTCCCCCAGTTTGAAATACGACTTCAACTCAGCACTCAGACTCCGCAGTGAGTGTGACGACTTGGCCGAGAGCTACTTGGTCCTTAGGCCAAGATTCGGGTTTTCTTGACATCGTGTGTAAGCAAAGCGAAACCTCAACGCATAAGGCGACTTTACTGCCCAGTGCGATTGTTAGTTTGTCTTACTAATCACCGTTTACAGTCTCGTTTCTTTAAATTATACGGGATGTTAAGTGGTCATAAAAAGCCGACGTTTCCCGTTTGGATCTCCTCAAAATGTGTGGCTTTTCAAATTAAAACTAAACGTGGATCTGCCAACACGCGAGTCATCCGATAGTCAAACACAATTTAGTATCGAATTGCGGCAGACGCCAGCGATACTATCACCGATACATTCATATAAATAGACGTCCCGTGTCCCTCAAGCGCACCGATGTGGAAAGTATTGTGAGCCGTTTTCCGAGTCAGGCTCCGCGACAGATGCCGGTAACCCTGCGGGAGGTTTAAGTTGACGCTCGTGCGTTTATTGCTGATGAATGCCTTCCGCGAGTTTGTTTGCACTTTTCATTGTGAAAGACTGTCGCGAGCGACGGCGGTTGTCGCTGATGTTAACGAGCGGCTGAGTACCATCTGGCAATATTTATTCGCACGATAAGAGTTTGGCGCGTCGAGCAACTGGTTGTGGCTACGGCTTTTTTTTTTTTTCTGTTTGACTTTGTCCTTGTGGAACTCTGTCGCCCCAAAGGAAACCTGAAACACATTTCAAAGACTAGCAGGGACGACTGGATTTGTAATCGAGTACGCTGCCGAGCATTGCTCGCCTTGCCCTTTTGCCCTGCGCCCTACAGATGTTGTTTGCACACTCGCGCCACATTTGTTTAGTCACCCTATCCCGCAAGGATTCATCGGATTTAGCCGTTTGTTCGACGTAAGGCTAGCCGGCTCACTTTTGATGAATTTGTAAAGTTTTCCCCGCCTTCATCGGTTGATATTAATATCCGAACCCATATATCATCCGAAGAACTGGTTTGATTTCAAGCAGACTCGTCGGTACAGAAACAAACCAGCTACAAACACATTACATAATGTTCAGTTTGACCTGGAGCGACCCCTTAATGTGTTGAAATGCATGAGAGCAACGGCGGCCATTTTGCTCCCTTTTTAATGACTTTTGCACCTCTGGGTGTTTGCTGAAGTTTGGATTTACCACAAGCATGTTGTTTGGTTAGTCTTTGATCTGTGTATGACGGCGTTACGTACGACCTTGAAGCACTCAGCATGCGTTCTGAACTTTATCTAAGGCAAGACATTAAGAAAACATTTTCGGAAAAAATCAAGTAAACTTCAAATCATGAAGTTCAGTTCTAGCTTTTATCATGTGTGACCTCAAGATAGTCAGATTCTCTGCTGTGTGTTTGAATGCCCCGAGGTGGTCGAGCTCATGTCATGTGTTTGCACAAACTGTTTCCCTGTTCCTATTAAGTGACTCATCAAGAATGGGATTTGTCTCAGACAATACGGCTAATGTTGAAGCTTAAAGTCTTGTGGAAACAGCTTCCGCTTTAATCTCTTCATCTCGACGCCCCACTTTGACGTTGGCTTCGCCGATGAGCTAAGATGGGCTCTTTGAGTCGTGAATTGTACTGTAAACGCTAATTACATTTGTTAGCGGCAACATAAACGGAAATGCTGCCAAGAAAATGAACATCTGGCCTCTTTTCTCCGCCCGCCCCCCTTCTAGAGAGTCCGGCGAGGAGTGCAATGGGATCAGTGGTGCTCTGTCAGTGGAGTCTGTGCCGGGGCCAAGATTGAACTGGTGCACTGCCAACAGCGCTCCCCCTGCCCCCGCGCCGGGGCCCGAGCCCATGCCCAACCCCGTCAGGATGGGGGACGGCCTGGACGCAGCGCAGATGTCGAGCAGCAGTAGCAGCAGCGGCGGCCAGGGGCATCCCCACAGCGTGGGCAACCCCCCGCCCCCGGAATACATCAACCTTGACAGGCCCAAACGCCAGACCAATCAGCTGCAGTACCTGCTCAAGGTGGTGGTCAAGTCCCTGTGGAAGCACCAGTTCGCCTGGCCCTTCCATTTACCGGTCGATTCTGTCAAACTCAATCTTCCCGTAAGTCATCTCTTTTTTTTCTTGTGCTGCAAAATGGCGCCACGGCGAATATCCGGGTGATTATTGTGCCCTCGTTTGCTTGCTCGAGCCGGAAAGTAAACCGGATAAACTTTAACCGACATCAATCATCACTTCAGCCTGACCAAACAAAATGCTTTTTGATGAACTTTCTGCAGCGATGATGTCACAAGGTCCTTACACGATTACTCACGGGTGTGACATAATTGAAAGGGGAACATACACTGGAAAGATTTTTTTCTCAAATGATGCTTTTTGCAGGACTACTACACCATCATAAAAAGTCCGATGGACATGGGAACAATCAAGAAAAGGCTTGAAAACAGCTACTACTGGAATGCCCAAGAATGTATCCAAGACTTCAACAAGATGTTTACCAACTGCTACATGTACAATAAGGTACTGCAGCGGCGCTCTTGATCCCTCACGACAAGTGGAGAAGTTGACCAGACTCGCCGTTTGTCTGCCATTGCAGCCTTCGGACGACATCGTCTTAATGGCCAAGGCGCTAGAGAAGGCTTTCCTCCAAAAGGTCGCCGACATGCCTCAGGAAGAAATTGAGATTGCGGTCATGACAGGGAAAGGCCGGGGCCGAGGTCGGAGAGACGCCGGTACGTGTTTCCGAGTCGGCGTCACCGTCGCGTGTCGCTTTTCCTCAACTGTGTGTCTCTTCAGGTCTCAGCTTGAAACCCGGGGCGATCATCGACCCTTCGTCCACCACCCCTCAAACGCGAGGTCTGTCCAACCTCTCGGCGGCGGCTCAGAGCAGAGGACCGGTGCAGGGCCCGCCTTCACTACCTCCTCAGCCTTTAATGCAGGCCCTCCCGTCCCACGTTCCCCCGACGTTACCGGGCCACGCGGCGCCACTCGGAGCGCCTTACGCTTTGGGCCAATTGGATTGCACTCTTCAAGTTCCCATGATGACCTCCGTGCCTCCTCCTGTTCAGACCTCCCTTCCCCCGGCGTCCATCCAGAGCACCGCCCCCATGCTGCAAAACCCTATCACCATGACCAAAGTGAGTGTGCGATCGACGCCGGGAATCATTAACTTTCTTTTTTTTTAATCTCGCCGACATCAATGTTTTGCAACAGAGAGGGAGAAATAAATAAAATAAGTAAATAATAGCAGATGTTAGGCAAATTACACTCTTTATCTTATTTCCCAACCTGATTTCAACACAGAATAGAAGATCAAAGAATGGCTTGTTTTCAATTTTAAAACAAAAAACAAAACCTGACTCATTTCCAGTTCAGCGGCAACACTGCCTCCTAGTGGACGGAGGAGAGGACAGCCTTTTCCACACAAACGTGTGCTTAATTTGAAAACGAATGCACCTTCAAAGTCACAAGCAGCAAATTTGACCAATAATAAAAGTTGAAATAAAAAAAAAAAAAAAAACATGAATACATCTGTGAATTTCCCTTTACTGTCATTTTTCTCCAGCAAAGAAAGAGCCAGAAAAGAAAAGCGGACACCACAACACCCACCGCTAACGACCAGCTCAGCGAGTCCTCGCCGGCCGAGTCCAAGTCGGGCAAGACCCTGCCCAGGCGGGAGAGCACCCGCCCCACCAAACTGATCAAGAAAGAGGCGCCCGACTCGCAGCATCAAGTAGCCATGGGCCTGGGAATGAGCGGGCCCAGTAGCGGCCACAGCCCCGTCCCGCAAGATCAACTGGGCTATTGCTTAAGTCTCGTCCGGGAGATGTTGTCCAAGAAGCACACCATCTACGCCTGGCCCTTCTACAAACCCGTCGACGTGGCCGCGCTCGGCCTGCACGATTATCATGACATCATCAAACATCCCATGGACCTCAGCACCATTAAGGTGTGCCTGGCTTTTGACTAAGCGCTGCGTCACACATTCCAGGTCATTTCCTCAATTGTTTTTGTTGTTTTTGTTCTACGTAGGCCAAGCTGGAGAACAGGCAATACCGGGAGCCGCAGGAATTTGCTGCCGACGTGCGGTTAATGTTTTCCAACTGCTATAAATATAATCCGCCTGACCACGAGGTGGTGGCTATGGCACGCAAGCTGCAGGTGGGTTTTTGGGAAAGGTGTGGCAATATTATTAAATGCTTCATATAATTGGTTTCAATGAAACGATTATCTTAGCCGCATGCTTGTAAACGATTCTCAATGTTTTTTCAAGGGAAATTGAATTGTCGCCAAGCCAACAGCTTGTGAAAATTTGTTTGAACCGAGCTCCTTTTGAATCTCAAACAACAAAAGTGTCATTTGTTTTGCGCCTTTTGGTTTTTCTTTCTAGGATGTGTTTGAGATGCGCTTTGCCAAGATGCCAGATGAGCCCGAGTCCAAGCCGCTCGCCTCCGTCCCGGCACCTCCGCTCCACCACCCCGCCCCGGTGAAACCCCAGCCTCCCATGGCCCGCGTCGCCTCCTCCTCCGACAGCTCCAGCGATTCCTCCTCCGAGTCCGAGTCTTCCACCGACGACTCGGAGGAGGAGCGAGCTCAGCGGCTGGCGGAGCTCCAGGAGCAGGTCAGCATCAAACGAGGACACTTTGGTTACACCGCCAGTCCTCGTTCGTGATAAGCACGCGCTCCCCTTGTCTCTGTGCAGCTGAAGGCCGTCCACGAGCAGCTGGCCGCCCTTTCCCAGCCCCAAGCCAGCAAACCAAAGAGAAAAGAGAAGGAAAAGAAGGAGAAGAAGAAAGAGAAACACAAGAAGAAAGTTGGCATGCCCAGCCTCGTCGAGGAGATCCAGGATGCCGCACCTGTTTCGCAGCTGTCGAAAAGGACCAAGTCGAGTACAAATAACAATAAAGAGCTTCCCAAGAAGAAATCCAGGTGGGTTTATTTGAGTGTCGCGACCTCCAGGGGGCGCTTTGAGAGGATTAATCATATGTATCTGCGTTGTGTTCATAGTAAAAAAGAGGCGATGAAAAACATCCAGCCCCCTAACCTTCCGCCCATCCTCGGCCTGGAAGACGACCCGGCGGGCTCGTCGGCCTCGTCAGAGAAATGCAAGCCCATGACGTACGAAGAGAAGAGGCAACTCAGTCTGGACATCAATAAGCTTCCCGGCGACAAACTGGGCCGCGTGGTCCACATCATCCAGTCGAGAGAGCCCTCGCTCAAGAACTCCAACCCCGACGAGATCGAGATTGACTTTGAGACGCTCAAGCCTTCCACTCTGCGAGAGCTGGAGCGATACGTGTCCACGTGCCTTCGCAAGAAAAAGAAGGGCGGAGGTCCGATTTGTTCTTTCCGTGTCTTATCACAGTGGTGTTTGGACATGGAGATTCACACGCGATTGTTTTGCAGCTGAGAAATCTCTGGAGTCTATGGTTTCTTCCAAAAAGCCGGGATCTTCTTCAGACAGCAGCGGCTCCAGCTCCGATAGCGAAACCGAAGCTCCGGGTATGTGCCTTTGAGTTGGAATTGAACTTTCTTCAACAAACCTACAACGGAATTCCTCATTTTGATTTCAGGGATGATGAAAGCGCTAAAGAAGAAGGCCCAACCTGTGAAGGAGAGCAAGAAGACGCATTCGCACATGCTGGGCGCCCCCGTTCAGCTTGCGCTTCATCCGCAAGTGGCCGCTTTTCAGCCTCCGATGAAGCAGCATCAGCCCCCCCCTCCTCTGGACTACATGCCCCCTCCCGTAGCCGCCCTGGAGTCTTCCCAAATGCTGGAGAACAGCTTCGATCCCTTGCCGTCGTTCGGCCAGCCCCTCATGCATCTTTCCCACCATGCGGGAAACTCCTCGTCCCCCGCCCCGCCTCAGCTCAGCGCCAACAGCGCCGGGCCGGTGTCCCCTGAGACGCACCCCTTCCTCAACCATCCCATTCTGCCCTCTCCAGGTAGGGTGACTTGACACATTATAGACGCTGTGTTTGTCTGTCTATTGACATGATCTTTTTATTTCTTGTCCTTTAGCCTTGCACACTTCCATGCCTCAGCAGCCGTCTCGACCGAGTCACAAGGCAGCGCCTCTTCATCCCAAACTTGCCCAGCAGCAGCAGCAGCCAGCGCCTCCCCAGCAGCAGCCAGTGTTGCAGCAGCAGCCGACATTGCAGCAGCCTGCGTTGCAGCATCCCCCTCTCCAGCCCCAGTCGGCCCCTCCGCCGCATCAGCTGCCCCCGCAGATCCTCCACCCTCCTCAGCCCATGCATCAGCGGCCCCTGTCCCCGCCCACACTCACGCCGCAAGGCTTGCTGTCTTCCCAGCCTCCCCAGATGCTGCTGGAGGACGACGACGAGTCGGGCTCCTCGGCGCCCCTCAACCAAGTGCAATTGTACCTGCAGCAGTTCCAACAAGCCCGTCAGCCCCAGCAGTCTTTGCAGTCGCTCCAGGCGCAGGCTCGTCAGCAGCAGCAACAGCAAGTGGGACAACAGTCATCTCTGCTCCAGTCAATCCAGAGCCAACCCCAACTCTCCTCCCAAGCCACGCTGCCCACTCCCCAGCTCCCGCTTCAGGTGCAGGCTCCGGTAGCCCTGCCGCATCAAGCCCCGTCCCAGCAGATGTCCCTCCACCAGAGTCGCCACCTGCCGCCGCAGCCTCAGCAGCAAGCGCCGCCGCCCCCACAGCAGCAACAGCAGCAGCTGAACTATCAGCAGGTTTCCACGCTCATCGGTCAGCCTCAGGGGCCTTCACACAAGGTGGCTATGGCCACCGGCAACAAAGCACAGCAGATCATCCAGCCCCCAGAGCAGCTGTCCCCTCGGCCGCCCAAGCCGGACCTTTTCATCGGAGGTGAGCGCCGAGGCGGTAAACCAAACAATGCGAACACGCCGGCTTGAGAAAGTTCTGATTTTTTTGGGGGGTGTGTGTTGACAGGACACATGAGGGACAACCCATCCCCTCTAATGATGCATTCCCCGCAACTTCCTCAGTACCCGCCCGTGTCTCACCAGTCTCCGCCTCACAATATGCAGTCCAAAAAGGTGAGAACGACTTGTAGAAATGAATTGAACATTCTGAAGATGATTTCTTGGGGGCAGAATGTATACGATACATGATGTTATAAAGATGGCGCTTGTGCTTGCAATGCAGCCGAGGGTGCCCGGCAATCAAGTAGCGCTCAAAGACGACAAACTTCCCCCCTCACCCGTGATGAGAGGAGAGCCTTTCAACCCGGCCATGAGGCCCGAGCATCACAAGCATCCCGACAGCAAGCCCACTCAGCCGGGCCTCGGCCAACAGAGTAAGACTTGTTAACCCCCCCCCCCCCCCCCCCCCCCCCTCCTTTCCTTCAAAACTTGACCCATTTATTGAGCGAGGGCCTGCTCGTTTCGCTTAGATGTGAAGTCCTTGGACAGCTCTCGGCCTGTCATCCGCTCTTCTGAGCCCAGCATACCGCCACCCTCCTTGCAAGACAAGGAGAAGTTCAAGCAGGAGTCCAAGGCACCCTCTGCACCCAAAAAGGTACGTAACAAAATAACAAAAATAAATAAAAAATAGTGGGCCTTGGTGCCAGTTGTCCTCAAACGGTCAACTCACAAATCTTGCCTTATTCTGTTAGGATGTGAAACTGAAGAACATGGGCTCATGGGCCAGTCTTGCCCAGAAGTCCACGTCGACGCCGATGTCCGCCGTCAAGTCGTCGAGCGACAGCTTCGAGCAGTTCCGCCGGGCCGCCCGCGAGAAGGAGGAGCGGGAGAAGGCACTGAAAGCGCAAGCCGAGCAGGCGGAAAAAGACCGAATGCGCCGAGAGCAGGACAAACTTCGGCAAGTGAAGCGTTTTGAAAGCATTTGCCATCGCAAACAGATAAAGATGACATGAGCGCTCTCTAGTGGCTAATTTAATTACAACACTACACTTTGACTTCAGCAACAAACGGTGTTGAGTGAAATATTATCCAAATCTAAACAAGTTGTGATGGCGAATCTTTCAGAGGTCGAGATGACGACGACATCCTGGAGACGAGCAGGAGGGTGCACGAGGAACCGCGCAGGCGTCTGGAGCAGCAGCAGCAGCACATCCAAGTGCCCCCACAGCAGCCCGAGCCTCCGCCAGCTGTGATCCGAACGCCCCCCCAGCAGCTGCAGCCGCCGCCGCAGCAGCAGCCGCCACCGCAGCCCCCCACGCCGCCTCAGACCACCGCCGTCCAAAGCCCACTCGACCAGCAGAGGGAGATGGCCCGCCGACGGGAGCAGGAGAGGAGGCGGCGAGAAGCGGTAAGAAAAACAATCTAACAATCTTTTGTTGCATCTGTCTTCATTTTGGAATTTATTTTTTCCCCAAATAGTTCCAATTTTTAGAAGTCTTTTCTCGTAATCCGACGTCATTCTCATAACATTGCAACATTTTTTTGTCCCTAGATGGCAGCAACAATTGACATGAATTTCCAAAGTGACTTAATGGCGATCTTTGAGGAGAACATCTTCTGAGGAGATGAGGAATGGAAAGACAAGGAGAAGGAAAGGAAACAAACTGCAAATCAAGACCCCCCCCCCTCCCGACACACACACAAAAAGAGGGGACAAGCAACTTTTTTAAAGAGGGACGACTGAGCGAACGTCACGTCATCCTTATCATCACCTCCCTTTGGGAAAAAGACGCCATGTCGGTACTCTTTGCCTTTTTTGCCTCCGCCATCTTGCGGGGGGGTGGAGGGGTGTAACGACAACAATAATTTGAACTCGAAGCTCTGATTCTTTACTGACACAAGACTGGAGCAAGCTTGTTTCTGGAACTGAAGTGGACAACAAGATTTGCTCGTTTTTTTTTATGTTTGTTGTATGTGAACACATGAGATGAGCGGGGCGGGCGGGGGAGGGAGGGAGGGAGGGGGGGCTTCCACACTGTAAAACATGTCTATCTCTCAATAGAGAAGGTACACTTTGCCTTACACATCTCTCTCTTTAAGACCAGGAGGTTCTGTGGCCTGCACACACACACACGCACGCACACACACATATACAGTTGAAAAATGACATTTACTACAAACAACTACGACATGTAGGAGCAGTCATCCTCTTAGTATCTACTGTAAAGAAGTATTTTCTTATACTACAATAACTCTTTATTTTGGAGCTTTTATTTTGACTTTACCGACACACTCCACACACACACACACGCATCTCTATGCCAAACAACTTTTTATGCTCGGTCCTCGTCATGTCATAAGTAGCTAGATAAAATTTTTAAAAAAATATATGCATTATCATAGCTCCAGCAAGTATTTAATTAACAGACGGTTGAAGTCGTATTTTGAAATCACTGACAGGACACAGAGGTTGATATTCCAGAGCTTCAGCTATTATTATTACAATGGTGATTTCACTACAGAACAAAAAGCTTGCACCGCTTTCCTTGTACTCCATATCGGCAGTCACACTACTGGATTCACTCGGACACATTCTCTATTTTACAAGTTTTAAAAAAAAAAAAAAAAGACTAGGAGCCCATTTTTAGTTATTGTTAGTGGACGTGACTTCTTTGGGATGACGTTGTCTCTCCTGGTGTTTGTTTTTCTCCAGTGCCTGTATTAATTTTATTATTATTATTACTATTGTATTGAAATTCTCCTTTCACTTATATTACACTCGAAGGGGGCGGGGCTAGAGTGTAATATCTGAACAGGTGAGTTTGAGTGAATGTCATTCTTTTTGTTTTTCAACAAGTTTGTGTATAAAAGAGGAACACAAAAAGCGAAAAAAAACGACGTTTTATATCTGACCCGACATTTGGGATTTTAAATGTGGCTGGACTTTGCTCTCGTTTTAGTCTTGGCGCAGACACATTTTGCTTTGGATTCTGCCCATGTGTGTTTGTGTACATTTGAGTGGCTGCGCGGTTGTGTGTGTTTATAACTTTTTTAAACATATTTGCGTTCTATTGAAAAGAATAAACAGTACTTCAGGAGAATTTTTTTTGTGCTTAAGTCACCTTTTATTAATTCCCAATGAAGTCCACCGTATAAGAATATACCACGTCTGGCTTTGAAAGGATGAAAAAACTGAACTCGTTGGCTTTTATTTTGCTCGCTCTCCTCATTTCACAACTGTCGTGCCATGTGTTCTATGGAGAATGTGCTGACTCAGCCCAAGAGTTTGCTTTATTCAGGTATTTTATTTTGTTACATGCGTTCATGCGATTTTTGGAGGGGTGGGTGGGCGAGGGGATTGTTCACAATGTCCTCAATTTATTGTTTGCTTTTATGTGAGTGGTCTATCGAGATCTCTTGATTCAGTCTGTTCTGATCATTAAATAAACTCATCTCTTTTTTTATAGAAAACAATAAAAACAAAGTAAACAAAAATCTGTCTTGTACTTGCTATACATGGTCATTTTTAAGCCTAATATACAGTAATCCCGCGTTTATCGTGGATAATTGGTTCCAAAAACCACCCGCGATAAGTGAAATCCGCGAAGTACGGTCACCAACAAGAAGTACTGGGCAGGCTAACGAGTTAGCTAATTCGTGATCGTGCTAACACGCAAAAACGGACTTCTAAAGGAACATAAACGAACATTTGGAGCAATACTACATTGTCTTAAAGGTTAGACACATGTTTCCTCAATTTACAGGTTTTATTTTGACTTAAATTGTTTTTTAATTTGGAAAAAAAATCCGCGATGTAGTGAAGCCGCGATAAACGAAACGCGAAGTAGCGAGGGATCACTGCATATCTTCCAATAATTATGCTTTTATTTTGAAGGTCACCAACGCCGCTGTGTTACCGTAATACAGCAATGGTGCGGCTAGCTAGCTAGGTTGACATTACAGTGAAGGTCTTCGGCTGCACTGAATTTAGGTAACGTTTCAGTTACCGTGGTGAAATTTTACGTCAGAATGGGCGTTAAAATAGAGATGTTCAAAGTAAGTACAGCTGTCTATTTTTTTAAAAACCGTTACTCTTAAAGTACTGACGATTTCGGTGTTGTTTTGGTTCAAGTCATAGTCAAGGCTATTGACTGACATGCTTGTGTTTTAATTATGTTGTGGAATAGATGGTGCTGTATTTATCCTTTCCTGTTACTATGTTTTGGATCTCGAATCAAGCAGAATATTTTGAGGAATACATCGTAAAGCGGAAGGTTTGTAGTAGTTCAATTTCACACAGAGTTGGAAAATGCCGTAAACCGGTGACGTAAAACTGATCCAGCTTTCTCTTTTTTTTAATGAACTTTTTGTGGAACGCAGAGAGAGATCTTCCCAGCTGACGAGGGGATTCAAGTAAGATTCATTTACATTTCATTTATACGTTTAGTCTTTAAGTTGTTTTCTTTTGTGGGAAAGAAATCTGTCAAAAATCGATTTGCATTGTAGTTGTGACCATCATTTTGGGTTTAGTTCTATATTTGGGGGGTTCCCGTCAACTTTAGAACATCATCAAAAGTTACATGATTCCGACTAATGTTTATCATGTTTACTTGCAGAGAAAAGAGTTGGAGGACTTCAAGGAAAAAGTTCGAGCACGAAATGAGCAGCAGCGAATGAAACAACTCTCTTTGGAGTCAGAGAATTAAAGTTGTTGCCCCCCAAAAAATATATTTATACCATAACTGTTTGCGTTGTATCAGGCAAGAAAGAATGAATGGAACCGGGCGATTTTCATTTCTATGATAATTTTCCCATTGAACTTTGACAGCATGTTCATGTGATGTAATTATGATTTACATAATGATTCACTGACTATAAATGCTGTTCGACTTTTTGATGTTTGGTGTATTTAATTTTTAAATTGCATCATATCACGTGTGACAAGCTTTTTTTAATGATAAGTGAATAAATACATTTTAATAAGAGTATCATCACAGGCCTGTTTTTCCTGATGTAACGTATGAACATGAGATTTGGGTGAGCCGTGTGTTATACTGTTGATGGACTGTAGGGGTCACTATTTCCCTAGGAAATTTGTATGACAAGCAGGTAGTCAGACTTTAACAACAAGGAAGTGGCCAACAGTGACACAAGTTAACCGACTGCTGATGATGGCACCGATTGGGCTAAAAACAATCGTAGGCGAAAGTAAGTGGCGCATATTATATTCTCGAACTGTCTCCAATTGTAACATATTAGTTTACATGCTCAAAGTGAAGTTTCGTGGGATGAATCGGGAAGTGAACGTGACGTCTGAGAACAAAATGTATTTCTCGAATGTGTTTCCGGGCTAAAATCTGTATTAAAACGTCAAATAGAGATAATGTCACACGGGCGACGTAATTAGCAAGGAGCCAAAATATTGTTTTGTGAAAATTTTTGATAGAAACTTTATTTCTTGGCCGTTGAGCACTTGATGCAGATGAAGGCTAATGATAGCTAGCTTACGTAATAGGGAAGTTGGGCAAGTTTTTCCTTCCCATCGATTACACGTAATAATTATTGAAATTTAGCTAATTTTAAACATATATCACGATTTACATTTTGTGTAACTTATATTTTTAATGGACTCGTTTAAAAAAAACGCTTTAATTAATAATTTATGAATAAAACAACCACAATCTGCCGAGTTGGGTTTTTTTCTTTTTTGGGGGGGTTCTATTTAAAGGCAAACTATAACTCAATGATGCAGTTGCTTATAGCAAAGGATTCACAACTAATGTTCTGTTGCTACCTCTTATAAAACTTTTTGTCACAGCAGGAAGTGGTTCAGAGCATCTCAAGTTCTGCAATTTTGTAATCTCTGTGTTTATCTCAACAGAAATCTTGAATGGTGTCATCAAGAGTGTAAGAAAGGATGGAGAGTGGAAGGTAAACATTATCCAAACATAACACATAACTAAGTGTCTGAGACTGAAAGGCTCATTTGGATTTCCAAATAGTATTTACATTTTTTTATTTTTTTTTTTTTTTTATTAATCAATGGCTTCAGGTTCTTATCGTGGACCACATGAGCATGCGGATTCTGTCATCTTGTTGCAAGATGTCAGACATTCTGGCAGAAGGGGTCACGAGTAAGTATGCTGTGTGTAAATCTGGTCATGTGTCCTGCTGAGTGCAAAGTATTTATATGACCATGCCTGACATAATTCCTGTCCTCGGGATGAAGTAATCCTTATCTAAATTGATTTCATACTGATGGCTTCATAGTGTTGCTCCTTTTTTGCGCGGTTGTTGAGGTCTCGTGTGCTTTCAGTTGTGGAGGACCTCTATAAAAGCAGGGAACCCATCTCCTGCCTGGAAGCCATATATTTGATCTCACCGGTGGAGAAGGTCTGCTTACTCACTAAACTTAAATTATTTATACTCACAAACTACCCCAAAAAAGGGTCCGTTGATTTCATGAAGCGATAACAAAGACTTTAACTTTCAGTCTGTTCGGGCTCTCATTAACGACTTCAAGGACTCCGCCTTCACGTACAAAGCAGCCCACGTCTTCTTCACAGACAGTAAGATACCGCTTCGATGTGTTCCAAAACAATCAAAATGCTCACCCAGGTTATTTCATGTTTTTATTTATTTTTGACTCCACCAGCTTGCCCTGATAATCTTTTCAATGAAATTGCAAGATCAAGAGTCTCCAAATCCACCAAGACGTTAAAAGAGATTAACGTCGCTTTCTTGCCGTATGAGTCTCAGGTAGGATTTTTAAGGAAAAAAAAAATCCTACTAGAACAACAAAACTATATTTCAAATATCTATTTTTACTCTCACTCTCGAAAATCATTCTTGTTCCACGTCTTCTCGGCAGGTGTTCTCCCTGGACCACCAAAGCTCCTTCCACTCCTTCTACAGCCCCAAATCCAACAAAGAGACCCGAGACAAAATGATCGAGAGTCTCGCCGAGCAGATCGCTACCTTATGCGACACGCTCAAGGAGTACCCCGCCATCCGATATCGCAAGTAGGCACCTCCTTGTCACTTCCATATAAGCAAAAACAATTGCACTCATTCGTTTTTTCTCATGTCCCCGTAGCGGAGCGGACAGGACCGCCAAACTGGCCGAAGAGGTCTACCAGCATCTGAATGCTCACAAAGCGGACAACCCAAGCATGGGAGAGGTTCAAGCCCTTCACTTACTCCTCTTTAACATGTTGTACACAAGTGAATTATTATTCCTTTTTTTCTTCTCTAGCATCTTTTTCCATATAAGAGTGTAAACATACATTAGGATGCTGCAGCTTTTCACCTCTACAGGTTGTGGGTATCTTTTTTTTTCTTCACTGCTGCTTTCCCCTATTTTCTTCTTTCTTCTTTCTCTTAGCTCACCTTTTCCTAGCTCCGGGATGAATCTCATCAGGCATGTATTATTTTTTCTGTGTTCTTTGGTTGTTTGGTGTTGCCTTGAGAATATTCAGTATGTTGCATGAGAGGAAAAGAATTCAAGGGCATTCAAAGTTCATACGCATGTTAGTCCACCATCAACCCATGTAGCCAAAAACATAACCCCTACATCGGTGTGAAAATCTAACCTGCACACAGACAATGAAATGTGGATTGCATGGCGGAATAAAAATAAATATTTCAATTAATGTTGTGTTAATCCCATTTCTCGATTTATTTCAGGGAGTAAACAAGGGGCGCTCGCAGCTCATTATCGTGGACCGTGGCTTCGATCCCATCTCACCTCTCCTGCACGAGCTGACCTTCCAAGCTATGGCCTACGATTTGCTGGACATCGAAAAGGACATATACACGTGAGTACACTTGTTTCATTTCCCTGCTTATTGTTTGCTTAAACTCTTTTGGAATAGTTACCAGACGACCGGCATTGGGAATGCCAAAGAGAGAGAAGTGTTGCTGGATGAAGACGATGAGCTCTGGGTCCAACTCCGACATCTGCACATTGCCGATGTCTCGACGTGAGTATGGCGGGACTCAAACGCACACCTTGTCAATTGACTTCCTTCCATTGATTTTTTTTTTTGTTGTTGTAGGAAAGTGACGGAGCTGCTGAACACGTTTTGTGAAAGCAAGAGAATGTGCACTGACAATGTATGGCTGTCTTTGTCCTTTTGTTATTATACACACAATTTAATTTGTTAATAGTGCTTTTTTGGTGGTTCTCTTATTTTTTTGCACAAAAGGCAAACATCAAAGATCTCTCGCAGATGTTAAAGAAGATGCCACAGTATCAGAAGGAGTTGAGTATGGTAAGCGACATTTTTTTTTATTATGTCTAATCATTAAGTAAATGTATTTTCTTGTCACTAGTGCTGCGTTATGAATGTTTGTTTTTTGACAGTACTCCACACACCTGCACTTGGCCGAAGCTTGCATGAAGAAATTCAAGGCGTCCCTTGATAAGCTCTGCGAAGTGGAACAGGTCAGCGTTTCGTCAGTCTCGCAGTCTCAATTTTAGAGATCCCTCAATTAATTGACGATTAAATCAACAACATATTATTGTAATTGCTATTTTTGGAACATGGCAGCGGTCATCTTTCACCACATCTGGTCACAGAGTACTTTGTAGCTGACATTATAAATAGAAGGTTAATGCACTGTTGATCCTCCCAACACAGGAAGGGAAGCCCGGACCATTAAACCTATCAGCACTGGTCTTAGTATGTTTTGAAAACAAAGCCAAGATATTTCCATCGGCGAGGATGCGTTACCGTAAATCGGTTACGCGATACGAGAATTTGGCGTCCCGAGTGTGAATTTTCAGATGCCGCTGGCAAGCAAGCTGTAATGTCCCGACACATTTAATGACATGGCGACGTACAAAGCCTTCCAAGCACTGTGGCTTAGATTTATCAGGGATAGGATAACAGAAGATACCGACTCATGTCCTTTTTTTTTTTGTTTGCTGAGTGATGCATTACTTGGTCATGAGTGTGTTTCAACGCCACCATCTCGTAAATCCCGCTAACTTGTTTTGGCTTTTAATGAGGACACCAAGGTCCAAAAGGCCAGTGAGTTTCGGTTTTCATTGCCGTGTGGTCTATAAATGACATGTGTGAAGGACTTTGCCAATTTCTACAAAGCTCTGGCAGCCAAAGACGAGTCCATAATTATCCCTCTTGTCAGTTTCCCTGTCTCTCTCTTCACAGGACTTGGTGATGGGCGCTAATGCAGAGGGGGAGCCTCTAAAAGACGCCATGAAGAGCATCGTGCCCGTACTGCTTGACAACGACGTTTCAGCCTACAACAAGATCCGCATCATCCTGCTCTTCATCTTCCACAAAAAAAAAGGTGCAACCCCTCCTTTTTTTTATAAATCAGAACTGTGGCTGATGTGATGGATTGCAGGCATTGGTGAGGAGAACCTGGACAAACTCATCCAGCATGCCAACGTGACGGCCGACAGAAACATCATCACCAACTTCCAGAACCTGGGCTGTAACATCATCGCTGGGGTATATATTTATGGCAATAGTGGGAAACTCAAAATACACTGCCTTTTTATGTTTTATTTTATTTTATTACATTAGTTCCAGATATGCCAGTCACTCAATTTGTACCAAATGTGTTTAGGGAGTCAATGCCGGTGTGACTCTGCCCGATCGCAAACAGCGCGCCGACAGCACGTACCAGCTCTCCAGATGGACACCCATCCTCAAGGACATCATGGAGGTGTGAGAATTCCCGTTGCTTTTTTTTTTTTTTTGTCAATAATTGACAAAGCACAAAGTTTTAATTAAGTCGCTTCCATCAGAACGCCATCGAAGACAAGCTGGACAAGCGCAACTGGCCCTTCATTTCGGACCCCGCCCCCATCAATACCACTCACACGGCAGTCAGGTAGGTTACTATAAGTCACGAAAACTAAATTGAAATTCAAACCGCTGATCTTCATAATTGTCCGCCTGATGATTCATTTATCCATTTTTAGAACATTCCTAGAAATGTGTGTTTAAACAAACTAAACGAGCGGTCACAGACGGATTATTTTTGTCAGATAAAAGCCTTTATCCCTGTAACTAAATCCAAGTGGAGCTCTTTGGTGAAAATAGTGAGAGTGAGTCGAAGGTTTAAAAGGTGAAATTAAGGCCGTTTTGCGTCAAACGCTGCCGTAATCCTGCCGGGGATTCCCATTTTTGCAACCTGGGCGGGTTCAGCTCATAATCTGCTCGTGTCATTCCTCTTTTGCAAAGTGCATAAAATCAGTCTTGAGTAGTCATTAAAACGACTCCGGCTGTTCAAATGCAAGTTATCGTTTCTGATTTATGTAACGGCGCACGTTGTTCTTGTTGTTTATTGATACAGTGCTCGTCTGGGCCAGTGGCACAACAACAGACCTCCAACAGAGTATCACACCGGACCCAGGCTCATTATTTTTGTCATCGGCGGGGTGACCCACTCGGAGATGCGCGCCGCTTACGAAGTCACCCGAGCCAATGCCGGCAAATGGGAGGTTCTGATTGGTAAGCGTTGTTTTATTTCAGACCAGCGTCCAAAACAAAAACACGCATTTGTTCATTCAAGCGAGCATTAGCTTAGCATTATAAATTCCTTTTGTTTCATTCAATCTGACAGGCTCCTCTCACATCCTTACTCCAACCGTTTTCCTCAACGACCTCAAGAGTCTCGATCAGGTTCCTAATCCAGATTGCGAAAACAACGCAGATCCCAACAGTGGGCGGCTACAATGAAGGAAGAACCTTTCCTTTCTTTTGATTGGCTCCGGGTTTTACATAAGTACGTCACATGAAGATCACTTTTTTTTCTTTCTTAGTATTGTTTATATAGTTTGCTCTGCAATTAGTTCTGTGCTCATATAAAAGTATTTTAATGCCTCCTAGCCTCATCAGCCCGTGAATGACATCACTGTATGAACCTTTGAAGGTACCTTAAATTAAACCCCCAACTCACTTTATTCCGGTAAATCTAATGGCAACTGCTGTCTTTGATATCCTTGCACATGATTTAATTCTAATGCTGGAATGTGGTGTGTCTTTGTCATGTATAAAAGAAGTAATAAAAGAAGCAATATTTACTTTGGATCTGCTCTGATTGTCATTAGCTTGCGCCTTCTGCCGACCACGTTGAGACTTCTTAATTGCGAGTGTGTGTGTGTGTTACATTTAGGAGCATCCCATCTCCATCCCGAGGATTATGTTTTCATCTAGGATTACATATGGCAATATTAAGACGGGGACACGGGCTGCGGCGTTAATGGCGATCAGTTAATACTCTGCACTTAACTCCATTTAAAAGCCTTTCATCCCAGCCGAGTTGGGTACACAGTCAGATCAGCAGGACGTTGGGACAACCTCAGCCGCGGCAAAGCGAAGATTCCGTTCATCATCGACTGACTTTTGATGTGGTTATGTGTGCAGAAGAAGAGCGTCATGCTGGGATGGTGAGCAAACGTTTTTATCATCCTTACAAATCTGTGCCATAATAATGTCTAAAAATATTATTTGAACAATCCAATGAGGTTAAATAAAGAAAAATATTGCTTTTAATAATTTGGTTTGATTCTTACTGACAGTGTGGCTATGGACATTTTGTCCCTTGGTGCAACTCAATTTGAATAAATCAAAATATACTTTATTTTTGATTTTTAATAGTACTTTTAATTGTACTATATTATTTTTGATTTTTAATAGTACTTTTAATTGTACTATATCGCAAATACTATGAGATATTTTTTTAATCCTCCCAAGATTCCATATAGGTAGATCATAGCAGTTTCCGAACATCATGAGTTCATCACAGCGAGGACAAAGGGAAGAACCGCGCAAGTCAATCCCTACATCTGCTTCAATCCAACAACGAGACTTTGCTGAGCAGCAGGTGTCAACAGCAGCAGCAAAGTGTCAAGTATGCTAAAAATTTAATTTAGCGTAAAGTCACCATTTTTCTTTCTTTCAGGAGACAAAAACTTTTCAACATGAGGGTTTGGCCCCTCAGATTTCAGTGACCCAGAGCACTCCGGACATGAACAGGAAGCTGCTCTTGTTGCCAGGCAACCAGTGTCAAGCCCACGCGAGTTCCAGCAAGGTCACTTGAGCTACCTGACACGTATGAACAAGTTTTATGACGCTAATTAATGACATTGTTTTGGCCTCGGACAGGCGCACTTGTCCGAGGAACAGCAAAAGTTGACAAATCTTGTCCATCACGATCAGCGTGGACATGTGGAGGACTGCTCCCTGAATCTCAGCCACGGTGACACCACAAGAAACTCTGACCGGCAGCCTCATGCTGCGATATCCAATGAAGGTGATCGGCGATAATTCCACATTGGTCGACACTGAATTTGAAACAAAAATGTCCTCCTCCTCTTCATTTTCCCCAGATTTCGACGCACTCTTCAATCTGTTGACCAACAGTCAGAGCAGACGGCTCGACGACCAACGCGTGTCTCTTCCTTCGTTACCCGGTTTGGACAAAAACGAGCCGCAGTCATCATCTGACACGGATTCAAGCTACTTATGCTACATGGTCTCCAAAGTCCAGGTTATTACATCACATACATTATATCCAAACCCGTCTCGGAATGGAATATTAAATTTGAAATAATTTTATAATCTGTGGCCAGGGGAGCAGAATGGAAAACCAAAGGTGCTCCCTACCTCAAATCCAGCCTTTGGAGCCGGAACGGAAGGGAGACAACATTGCACGCTCGGCCTCTTTCAGCCCCGGTTTGAACATGGAACGCCCCAAGAGCCAAGCTATGACCTCCCCCAAAAAGGTAGGAGTACAGATAACTGTTGTTGACAGCCTATTTCAAATGTAGCTAAAAAAATGTCCCTCAAGTAATCAAATAAATGCAGGAGTTGAGTCAAGCTGAGCAGAAGCAATTCCTCAACTTAATGGCTCACGCGCAGCGAGGCCGCATGGAAGAGCAGCGATGTGTCCTCAACCTTAGTCCGCAGACTTTCCCTAAACACAAGCCCGCCCAGAACGCCGCAGCCGCAGGTTCTAAGCTCACTTATTTATGTGCAAGTCTGAATGTTTACGATATCATTCTGTCTTTTGATTACATTGGTCAATATGTCTCCTTGTGTCCGGGCAGGTCCGCCGGATTCTGACAGGTTCTTCAACCTGCTGGCCAACTCGCAAGGCAAACGTCTGGATGACCAGCGAGTTTGTCTTCCATCTTTGCCCGGGATTCAAAATGGAGGCCCCTCTCAAACGTCAAAAACAGACGCGAGCTATTTGTGTTACATGGTCTCTAAAGTCCAGGTGAGGGGACTTTTCAGCAAAACTAAACCCAGTGGTTATTCAATATCCACCAATGCTTTTTTCCAATGACAGGGCTCCAGGTTTGATGATCAGAGATGTTCTGCGCCTCATATCAGTCAGAGTTTAGGCACTCCAAAACCCCAGCACAAAGTTTCGCCCACCTCAGAATCATCTGACAAAGCTCAAAGGAGGTCCGGCTCCCTAGACAGAAGTGACACTCACCAGCAGGTGAGGAGGAGAGAGGAGGAGGGGCTAGTCTTTTTTTTTGATTATTCTATATCCTCTATGATTTTTTTTTTTTAAAGCTCTCTCCACCTGATCAGCAACAATTCCTCAAAATGATGACTCGCGCTCAGAGAGGACGCATGGAGGATCAGCGTTGCACTTTAGCCCAAAGCAGGAGCACGCCCAATACGCCCACACACAACCAAAATAAAACCCCTGCAGGTACCTGAGAAACTGCCACACGAGCCACTCTGAGGTCATCAAGTTTGTTGTCTTGCTCTGAGATGGGAGTCTTTTATGCAGGTCTAGATACGGATGGGTTGTTCCTCAGGCTGGCCTCTAGTCAGGCACACAGGCTGGACGACCAGAGGCTCGCTCTGCCCTCCCTACCCGGGATAAGTGCCACCACAAAGGTTTCTTCCTATAAAAATTATTTGGGGTTAAAAGATTTTTCATCATGTTTTCTATCAATATCAATAGGACCTAATCAATTGTGTTGGCATATAACGCACACATTCTAACCTTTTATGGTTCACTTCCAGGTTAGCGCCCCACAAATCAGTGTGGTTGAAAGCAAGGCCTCCAAAAAACAAGGGGCGAAAAAGCCGGCTTGTCAGGCCCAGACGACGGCGGCACCTTCGGGCTGCAGCCTGCCAAAATCGTCATCCTTCAACTGCGAGACAAAATATCAGCGGACGCTTGACTCCACAGCTCAGGTAAGTCACAATAAGATTGAATGAATAAATTGAATTTATGTTTTAAAAGAAAACAAGTAAGAATCAAAATTTGAATCAGAAAGGCTTTGTTGTTCTCCCATAGGGTGCAATGAAATGGAACAGAGACTGTTTTTATTTATTGATCTATTTATTTATTTATTTATTTGTTTGTTTATTCAATTATGATGTATTTATTCATTCATTTTTTTATTTTTTTATTTAGGGTGCAATGAAATGAAACAGACAGTTTATATTTATTTTATTTTTTATTTCATTTTTTTTCATTTCTCATTTCAGATTTTTTAATTTTAATTTTTCTACTTATCGGTGGATCTCATTCCAATTTATGATGTCCTTTTCAGATGACTGTAAAGGTGTCAATGAGCTTCACACCACAAACGGTAAGCTGATCTAACGTGTATATTTAAAATCACTTCAATCACCATTTTCTATTTGCTCACCTACTAAACGGACACAAGAATGTCAACCAGCCTTTCCCAGAGGTCTTCCTCACTCTGGGCGCCCCGGGAGAAAATCTCATGATCCCTCTCAGCCCGAGACCTGGCCGACCCGTCTCCTTGGACCTGAACCTCGTCCCCAGCCCCAGGAATCCCCGCTCGAGGCCATCGTCGCCCCAGCCCAAAGCGGCCCGGAAGGCGCATCCCTTTACTTCTGGCCCTCCGAGACAGGAAGGGTCCGTATCCTGCCCCATCGGCCCACAGGAAGACTGCTTCTCTCTGATTGAGAAGGTTCACACGTCCCACCTTAAAGTCGGAGTGACTCAAGGGGGGCAGAAACACAAAGAGGATGCAGTGAAGGGGCGGGGCAATGGAAAAGGGCACGCTAAGAAAGATCGGAAGGACGCTGCTAATAAACACTAGACAGTCTCATCAAGGTAAGTTGAAATTAGAAGTAAGAGACACTGTTTGTTGTAGTTGGTTATCCTAATTACAATCACCCCCCCCTCCTCAATTCTTGACATTTAGTATTCACAACATAGTCCCCCCCAACCCCCAAAAAATGCATGAACCACTCTGTTATCAGTTGAAACAAAATAAGATGAACATAATGTGAAATATAAATAAATGACTGGAAATGCACACATGGACAATCGCAATGTTTTTTTTCTTTTTATTTATTTGTTTTATTGAATGTATTTCGGATATGTTTCATTTGCAGTACGGTGACGTTAAAGAACCTGTGAAGTGAATTGTAATTAAAGTCTTATGTATTTAATTTTTTTAATTTAGTTTCACTTTAAAGGCAATACATGACATGCTTTCGTAAGTTTGGGTCCCGGCGAATTCTTTGTGGGTCAATAAGTTCAAATCTGATTTTATATTTTATTTGAGTGTATTTTCACAAAGAAATATATATATTTTGACTTTTTTTTATTTCATGTGATTCTTCAGTTTGACCATTTGAAGACAATGTGATATGACACCATTTTAATTAGAAAAAAACAACCAGATTTTTTTTTTCTTTTTTCATTTATTGCTATAATTGAATTGCCACACAACAGGGTCCATATTTTATGGATCCCTCCAATTATTTCACTGGATCTTATTCAGTAGAGTCAGTTCCCTGAAAAAGAAGAGCATAAAGATAATCAGTCATCCTTGAGCGACCAAACATTTTCGACTTAAAATAAGCATGTCACCTTCCCACTCTCACGACTCTTGGCCCTCATCTTGTTGACCTGGGACTCAGCAATGTCAGCACGTTCCTGAGCCTCCTCCAGCTCATGCTGGACCTTCCTGAGCCTGGACATGTGAGTATTGGCATGCTCTTCCTGTGATAGAAAACAAACGTTGACATTGTGTGAATGCCATTTTTGTGAAATCACTATGTGGTGGACTTACGGCTTCCTCCGCTTGTCTCTTGTAAGCCTTGACCTTCATTTGTAATTTATCCACCAGATCCTGAAGCCTGGTCCCGTTCTTCTTGTCCTCCTCAGTCTGTTTGGGTGAAATTTTTTGCTGCTGATCCCAAAAAGGAAACTTGCGAGTGTGGCGGAATGGAACGCACCTGGTAGGTCAGCTCCTTGACTCTCCTCTCATATTTGCGGACACCTTTAACAGCATCCGCTCCACGTCTCTGCTCAGTCTCCACTTCAGTTTCCAGCTGACGGACCTGAAAAATGGACATAAATGAAACGTTCGAGTAGGAGGGTTAGGAATCATTTATGTGATGAAAGAGAATTTTCGAGCAGTTCTTACTCTAGCCTCCAGTTTCTGGAGTTGCTTCTTGCCACCCTTCATGGCGAGGTTCTCAGCCTCATCCAGACGGTGCTGCAGGTCCTTGACAGTCACCTCCAGGTTCTTCTTCATCCTCTCCAGGTGAGCGCTGGTGTCCTGCTCCTTCTTCAGCTCCTCGGCCATCATGGCAGCCTGAAATCAAGAGTGTTGTTTTGATATTTCAAAATATTGATTCCATTGGCAGGTCGGTGTTCACGTTCTCACTCACATCAGTGATGGCCTTTTTGGCCTTCTCTTCAGCATTTCTTGATTCCTGAACGGCATCGTCCACTTCACCTTGAACCTGAACGAAGTCAGCCTCCAGCTTCTTCTTGGTGTTCATCAGGCTGGTGTTCTGAATGTGACAAAGTTATGAATCAGAACAGTTTCGTATCCGAAAGTGAAAGACTTTAGAACTATTGTGCACGAACCTGAGAGTGAAGCAGTCCGACACGCTCGTTAGCATCAACCAGCTCCTGCTCGGCCACTTTGCGGGACCTTTCCGTCTGTTCTAGAGCGGCTCTCAGCTCCTCAATTTCAGCCAGCATCAGGCCGTTCCTGCGCTCCACCATGGCAGCCTGTTCCTTCATGTCTTCTTGTCCCCGTATAGCATCATCAAGGTGCAGTTGGGCATCCTGACAAACAAAAAAAGCAAATAGTCATTTTTCATTTTGTATGCATCGAGTAAAGACCTCACCTTGAGTTGTCCCTGGACATTCCTCAGTTGCTTCTGGGCTTCAGCTGCCTGTCTGTTGGCGTGGCTCAACTGAATCTCCATCTCGTTCAGGTCTCCCTCCATCTTCTTCTTGATTCTCAGGGCATCGTTCCTGCTCCTGACCTCAGCGTCAAGAGTGGTCTGCATGGAGTCAATCACTCTCTGGCTGTTCCTCTTGATCTGCTCCATCTCCTCGTCCTTCTCTGCAAGCTTCCTGTCAACCTCGCCTTTGATTTGGTTGAGCTCGAGCTGAACGCGAAGAATCTTGGACTCTTCATGCTCCAGCGTACCCTGTGTTTGGGAAACATGACTCAAGTAAGATTGAATACAGTGTCACGGTTTTGTCATGGCAACCATAGAATTCCGAAAAATAGCCAGAGTATCGATGATTCAATTGAATGATTTGATAATGTGATACCTCGGCTTCCTCAAGAGCAGTCTGAATCTCGGCCTTTTCACTTTCAACAGTCTTTTTAGCCTTTTCCAGATCGTGGATGCTCTTTCCGGTCTCCCCAATCTGTTCAGTTAGATCTGAGATCTCCTCTACGGGTCAAAAACAAACCAAAAAATTCAACCATTGTGATCATTTGCCCTAACTGTAGTGCAAATTGACTCACGCTGCAGGTTCTTGTTCTCCCTCTTCAAGGTCTCTAGGTGATCCAAAGCCTCCTCATAGGAGTTCTTCATCTTAAACAGTTCAGTGCTGAGAGAACGGGCCTCCTTCTGGGAACCTTCCAGCTCTGCCTGGCCCTCCTCATATTTCTGCTTCCATTCTGCCAGGACCTGAACATTTCAAAGACTCATTAGAAATGGAGTCATGTGTCATTGATGAATGCGACCAATGGAGATATGAACCTTATCAAAGTTCCTCTGCTTCTTGTCAAGGTTGGCAGCCAGGGCATTAGCTCTCTCCACATCAATCATGAGGTCCTCCACCTCACCCTGGAGCCTCTGCTTGGTCTTCTCCAAAGAGGCACACTTGGAGTTCACAGCCTCAATGGACTCCTCTGCTTCCTGGAGACGCTGGGCAAGCTTCTTTCTGTAATGGGCAAAGATTTTGGGTTTGCAGAAAATCTCTGGAAACATCCTCCCCTTATGTCAAAGTTCCTCACTTGGCCTCCTCCAGCTCCTCAGTGCGCTGGATAGCATCAGTTTCGTACTTAGACCTCCACTGTGCCACCTCACTATTGGCCTTGGACATTCCTCGCTGCAGTTCAGCTTTAGCCTCCTGCTCTTCCTCATATTGCTCTCTGAGCAGATCGCAGTCATGACGGGCAGACTGAACAGCATGAGCCAGGGCATTCTTGGCCTATATAAGTTCAAAACAAGTTGGATAGCACCAGTGGCATATGAATACTGGATCCAAGTCCTGGTAGGGATGCTTCTTTGTTCTTCTACCTTAACTTCCTCCTCAATGTGTCTTTTGAGCTCTTCAATCTGCTGAGTGTAAGCCTGCTTGCCCCTGGTCAGCTGGGAAATGAGGGCTTCCTTCTCTTCAAGCTGACGAGAGAACTCACCTGCAATGACATGTATACATTCTCAAAATGAGGTCATTGAACTGAAAATAGTTGGCTTACTCACCGTTCTCTGTTTGCAGTCTTGCCTTCTGCGCACTCAAGTCGTTGAGCTGGCGAACATTCTCATCATTCTTGGTCTTAATTTCACTTAACTGGTCTTCAAGAGTTCTGCATAGTTTCTCCAAGTTGCCCTACAAAGACCAAATCATCTTGTAGAGTTACTATTTGGGGATCAGGTCATTTTTTTGTTTAGATCAAAATGGCTGAAACAAACTTTGGCTTTGGCGACGGCCTCCATGTTGCTGGAGAGATCGTCAATCTCCATCTTGTACTCGCTCTTCTCCTTCTCTAGCTTCTGCTTGACACGCTGGAGGTTGTCGATCTGCTCGCCCAACTCTGCCACGCTGTCAGCCTGCTTCTTGCGGAGAGCGGCGGAAGTCGCCTCATGCTGGAGGGTGGACTCTTCAAGATCACGACGAAGCTTCTGGAACTCAGCCTCCCGCTTCTTGTTCATCTCAATCTGAGCGGCCGTTGCTCCACCAGCTTCCTCAAGCCTCTCGCTAATCTCCTCTAATTCCCTGGAGAGGTCAGACCTCTGCTTCTCCACCTTGGCCCGAGCTGCCCTCTCAGCTTCTATCTCCTCTTCCAGCTCCTCAATACGAGCCTAGGTGGGACGACATTATTGTATTGACTGCAACCCAACGAGATCTTCTCATGGTAAGTTTAATTAGGTGAGAAATGTACCTGGAGTTCCTTGATCTTCTTCTGGAGCTGAGCACCAAGAGACTGTTCATCCTCAATCTTACTGAGGAGCTGACTGGTCTCAAAGTCTTTCCTTTGAATAGAAAGGAGAAAGACATGCTCCATCTTTGCAGCAGGAATCAACAGAAACCACAAGTTCCACTCCGATTCTTTCTCTTACTTTTTGATTTTCTCCTCTGATTGCTGTTTATCATTCTCCAGATCCATTATGGATTCCTGGGCCAGTTTCAGGTCACCTTCAAGCTTCCTCTTGGCTCTCTCAAGGTCCATGCGGAGCTTCTTCTCTTGCTCCAGGGAGCCTTCAAGCTGTTACATTGCATTTATTTAAATGACAATGAGTCATGATCCATAAAACATTTATATGGCCACTGTGGTGTTCTTACATCATCCACTTGCTGCTCCAGCTTGGTCTTGGCCTTGGTCAGAGTGTTGACTTTGTCTTCCTCTGCCTGCAGATCGTCCAGTGTTTGCTGGTGAGCCTCTTGGAGGGCTTTCTTCTCCTTTGTCAACTTAGCAATAGTCTCATCTTGAGTTGCCATCTCCTCTGTCAGATTTTTCACCTAAAATATTGAAGCAATACGTCACTGCCAGCTGTTTCTGGTGGCGAAATTTAAAATGAGGTCGAAGTTCACCTTGTTTTCAGTGGCGTGTTTCTCCTTTTCTACTTTAGCCAAGGTGAGTTCCAAATCATCAATATCTTTCTTGAGCTCTGAGCATTCGTCCTCCAGCTTTCTCTTCTTCGTGGTCAGCTCAGCGTTGATTTCTTCTTCATCTTCCAGTCTCTCGGTCGTCTCTTTGAGTTTGGCCTCAAGCTGGATCTTGCTCTTAATGAGCCCCTCGCATCTTTCCTCAGCATCTGAAAGGTTCTCACCTTCCTGTTGTTAAAAATAAGCATTGTTTGTTTTTGTACAAAAACGATTATAACAACTGATCTGGTGATATCTCAGAGACCACTCACAGCTGCCACTTGCAGTTGCAGGTCATTCTTCTCCTGCAACAGGGAGACCATCTTCTCCTCCAGCTCTTTCTTTTTGGCCAGAGCAGTCGCCAGGTCAGATTGCATTTTGCCATAATTCTCCTTCATCTGCGCCAGCTCTTTCTCAGTCTCGGCACTCTTCAGGAGAGGCTTGATCTTGAAGTACAGATGCATCCATGGCCAGTTCTTCACATTCATGAAGGAACGGACGTTGTACTGGACGGTGAAGATTGCGTCTCTAGGAAGCACAATATGAAGAAAATGGATCCACTGCATTTCACTTGAAACACATCTGGTTTTTGGTCAAGTTTCTACCTCCTCTCCATCATCTTCACAAACTCTTTCCTCATGAGGTATCCTCTGCAGAGAGCTTGAGTCATGGTCACCAATGCAGCCAGTTTCTCATCTCGCATCTCCTCCAGGGTACCCAACAGACCAGCTTTGAAGAACACCTGTGTGTTGTGAACAAGAGTTTTTAGTGACTTGCCAATCTATGTGCCATTGGTGACTCACCTTAGTGTGTCCAAATTTGTACTGAGTGTGATCAACATCGATGGAGCCCAACAATTTCTCTGCTGCCTTCTTGTTGTCAATGAACTGACCCTCAGGGATGATGCTAGCGTTCAATACTTTGTATCTACAAGAGAATGAGAAACATATTTTGTTGACCTCGTGATAGGTCAGCTAAGACCAATTTTCTCGCACTCACCTCTGCTTGAAATCACCGTAGAGGATTCTGCTGGGGAATCCCTTTCTGCAGATTCTGATACCCTCAAGCACACCGTTACATCTCAGCTGGTGGATAACCAGGTAGTTCTCCATAAGACCTGAACATTGTTCAGAAGATTTAATTTCTGTTTCAAACAGCTGTTTGGAGTAGAACCCTACGAGGACGACATCAAACCTGGGGTCTTATGGTCATTGGGGATCAGGCAGCGCACAAAGTGAGGATGAGTGCTCCTCAAGTTAGTCATCAGCTTGCCCAAGTTCTCCTGTGAGGTGAAATGTCGTCATTCTTGCAACGTCAAGTCACGATCTCATGAGGTAAACAATTCACACATATGAGTGACATTACCCTGAATAGAGCAGAGACAGTCTGGAAAGAACCACCCTTCTTCTTTCCACCACCCTTCTTGCCACCACCACCACCACCACTCTCTGTTTCATAAACGTTTGTCAAGATAAGCACACCAAAGCGACATTTGCAGGATGAGCTTTATACCTTCAGCTGAAGCGTGGGTGGCGTACAGCATGCCCAGCAGCTTGTTTGAAGACTTCTGGTAGAGCTGGACAACGGAGTCATTCAGGGGATCCTTGTTTTTGTCCAACCAGCCGGTGATATTGTAGTCCACAGTACCAGCGTAGTGGACCAGTGAGAAGTGGGCCTCAGCTTTACCCTTTGCGGGTTTTGGCTTCTCAAAGGCCTTGGTCTTGCCAAGATGCTGATCATACAGCTTGTTCTTGAAAGACACGTCTGTCGCCTTGGGGAACATGCACTCCTCTTCAAGGATGGAGAAGATGCCCATTGGCTATCGTGGGGGGGGAATGGTGTCGGTCATTTTGGAGGAACACTGAGATTCATAAATGTTCTCAGATCCAAGCACAATCGTCTCACCTTCTCAATAAGCTCAATGCAAGCCGCCAAGTCCATACCAAAGTCGATGAATTCCCAATGGATGCCTTCTTTCTTGTATTCCTCTTGCTCCAAGACAAACATGTGGTGGTTGAAGAACTGTTGCAGTTTCTCATTGGTGAAGTTGATGCACAGTTGCTCCAAGCTGTTGAACTACAGAATACAGACATTACACCTTATTAATCCACTGATGTGTTTGTCTGAGCTGATTCGATTGTTCTGTGACTCACATCAAAGATCTCAAATCCAGCGATATCCAACACTCCAATGAAGAACTGTCTTGGCTGCTTTGTGTCCAACATCTCATTGATTCGGATGACCATCCACAAGAACATTTTCTCATAGATGGATTTGCAGAGAGCTGACACAGAATTGTTGACCTAGTAAAGAGATGTTAAGGTTACAATTTGTTTTGTTCAATATGGAAGTTATGACGGAGTCTCAATTTTATTTTTTTTACCTGTGGGACGGTTTGACCTTTGGTCACAAATTCATTCCCAACTTTGACTCGAGGGTAGCACAGAGCTTTCAGCATATCCGCTGAGTTCAGACCCAAGAGGTAAGCGATTTTATCAGCCTCTAAAAGGAAAAAAAAATTATCGTGTAACGTTTCATATTGTGTGTGGAGACATCAGAGAATTGTTGTGGTTACCCTCAGTGCCATCAGGTTCCGCCTGCTCCTCACGCTGCTTCTGCTTGAATTTTATGTTGCCGTGATGCATCACAGCACCAGTCAGCTTGAAAATGCTCATTTTTTCCTCACTGGTGAAGCCCAGGATGTCGATAGCGGTCTGGATTTAATACAAGTGAGGGTTATTTATCACAGATATGCTAATCGTCATTATTGCTGACTCACATCTGTTGCGATGAACTCCTCAACGTCATTGATGCTCTTGACAGTGATTTCACCCTGACTGACCATATGATAGTCATACGGATTGGTGGTGATCAGAAGGGCCTCTGGAATGAAGTTCAGTGAGTATAGTTTCAATTTGATACATTTTGGGGTTTTATTTGGTGTGCCATACCGAGCAGCTCAGGCTTGTGTCCTGTCATCAGCTGATAGAAGATATGGTAGCTCCTCTCAGCTGACAGCTGGAAGGTGACACGGGACTTCTCCAGCAGATCTGAGCATTTGTTAGACACACATGAGAATTTATTTGTAGCCAAAATTATTTTGGCCACTCATGTGGGGACTGAAAACTCACAAGTTTCAATATCAGCAGAGGCCAGCTTGCCAGTAGAGCCAAAGTGGATTCTGATGAATTTACCCTAAATGTTGACCAGGAACGTGTCAGTTTTTTTCTTTGACAGTCAACATGCGGAAATTAAAGCGTTCCGATTGAGCTACTTACGAAACGGGACGAGTTGTCGTTCCTTACGGTCTTGGCATTACCGTAGGCCTCCAGCAGGGGGTTGGCTGCAATGATTTGATCTTCCAGAGAACCCTACAAAGGCGCAACCATACCGTCAACAAAGATTTTTAGGAGCGACCATGCTCTTTTGAGTATAATTGTAGTTTTACCTGTATCTTCCCAGGTTCAACCTTTTTGACTCCAGCAACTGCAATTGTTGCAAAGTATTGGATGACACGCTTGGTGTTGACAGTCTTTCCGGCACCGGATTCTCCACTGGAGAAGATAAGGATATTTCAGTGCAGTGTCTCAAAATTTCAAATAAAATAGCTGTTTTCATGACTTACGTGATCAGGACGGACTGATTTTCACGGTCTAAAATGAGAGAAGTAGCCAAAAATATTAGCTATTAATTGTAGCTACTACAATGTCGTGGTTTCAGGACTTGATCGAAAAATTGTTACCAGTGAGCATGAACTGATAGGCGTTGTCAGAGATGGAGAAGATGTGGGGTGGAGCCTCAATTCTCTTCTTGCCTCTGTAGGCCCCTACGACCTCCTGGTCGTACACCGGAAGCCACTTGTAGGGATTGACCACGACGCAGAACAGCCCAGAGTAGGTCTGGAAAGAGATTGTGTTGCTCTCACAAGTCCATGACTTAAATTCAGACCATCCAGAGTTGAAAAGCAGGACATTGATGTCGACTCACGTAGATCATCCATGATGCAAAACGCTCTTTGAGGTTATACAACACGGCGGGCTCGTTGAGGTGGGTCATCATGGCCATGTCCTCAATTTTGTCGAACTTGGGAGGGTTCATGGGATGGATGTCGTCTTCTTTGACGGTGATGGTCTGAAAGGTCATTTCTTTCATTTGGAACTGATTTGCCAGTGAAGGCTCCTCAAGTAGGTTTCATCTGGGGCCTCGATAGACTTTACCTTATTTCCAATGAGTGTCTCGACGGTAGCTTTGCCCCCCTCTCTTTTGACGAGTTTGGCCTTGACGTACATCTCGTCAGGAACGGCCACGAAGAAGGCTGACTTGGCATCAAAGGGAGCCGTCTGAGCCTCAATCCTCTCCTTCTCGGGCTTCCTGAGGTAAATGGCTGCGACGCCATACTGCTCCATCTCCGCGTCGGTACTCATGGTGGCACTTTATTGGACACTGAGAGAAGGCACAGTTCAAATTTGCTTCCATCACTTCATCAAATGTTTACATTACACGCAATTGTGATTACCTCTTAAGGTCCCACCAGAAGATGAAAATCAGATCAGTTCTTGTGATCCTATGAATCAGAGATCAGTAGGATGAGTGTTGTTATAAAATAAAACCACAAAAATAGATGCCGTTGATTCACCAACCTGTGTTGAAAGCCTATCAGTTATTGTGAGCGTCCCGGGCACTGTCTTTTATAGAGGACCCATGTCTCCTTGGTAGGTGTGCCCTGCTGTACTTGGTCATGTATTCTTGTCATGTTGTCGCTAATCCTGTGACAGTGACATTTAACGTGATTGTGTTGCCTTGTGCCTTGTTTTATGGTTGCCGTTTATTTCATTCCAACCCTCCCCCCTGTGCCGATGTAAATACCCACCCATAAACGAGAGAAAAATAAAATAATAGAACTATTACAATACCCTGATATTAAGGGAATTCAGGTGTTCTGCTATTGTTGAAACTAGCTTTTTATAGTGTTAAAATATGAATTGATAGATTTATAAATCAAGCTAACGTCACAATAATAAAATCCAACCCCGCATTAGAGAAGTTGTTGGGCTCCACCATGTCCAAATGTTGTTTCCGATTTAATTATTGGCGACATATGATCATCTTGACCTGGTGCGCTGTGCCAGGCACTGGCTGTGGTTTTGGCGAATGTCAGCGGTATACAGTTGCAGAAGCACCACACAGCTCACATGTCAAGGATTGGCCAAGTGCTGTTCCAGAAAACGAAAGGAGGGGATTACATGTCGCCTTGGAATGTGATGGATGAACAGTTGTCAACCAGACTTTGATAAGACCCAAAATTAGTCCTTTGATAATAAACAAGATGGTGGAGATGCCACCATGAATAAACAAGATGGTGGAGATGCCACCATGAATAAAAGCATGAGGCAAGACTTGGGTCACTTTGAAAATCTGGATTTAGCAAAATGCTAATCTACTTTGGTACTTTGGTGATTTAATTTTCAAATATGGACTGTTGAGTCCAGACTTGCTGCCGCCTTTTAAATTTACCTTTTTGACCTTGCAGTGTTTAAACATATTGGGTAGATGTGATTTCAAACAAGGTCAAAGGTTTCCTCAGCTGGCCTGAAAATAATTGCTCAATAATTGTCCAACTTCACCATTTGTCGACCTTATTCGGTCGGCCGCTACCTATTGCGCCGATTTTCCGTTGGGATCTATTTTGGAAAAAGCAAAGGTTTATGGGTGGTGTCGTAAATAGGTGCGAGTTCCTTGGCAGCGAGATGCATGAGTCCAGTTGTTTGACACCTTGCAGCTTGGCGTTCATCTCCACCCAAGTTGCGCATGACTGCTTCCTGGGTCACCTTGACTTCAGCTGTGACCATGTGAGCCATTGTTCCGCACGGTGACAAAATGTTGCAGCCCGGTTCACGCTGACGGCATGGTGGAGTCATCATTTAACTCAAACCTCTTCAGTTTGTAAAGGTAAAAATAGTCCGAGTCGTAATAGACCTGAAATAGAGAAATTCTTGTCGGCTTTTCGTACCCGTCGGAATGGTTTACAGAACAAAAAGAACCTCTTCAGAACATCCTTGTGTTTGCAGATCTTTTTTAAGAGTCCTACACATCTAGCCCTTGAACTGAAAACACCTCCAAAATTGTTTGGAGAGGAGGAGTCTGACATCCTTTAAAAGAACAAAGGTAGCTAAATTCTATCTGACCTTTAGACCTTTTCTTTTGAGAAAGTGCTTTTTTAAAGGTCCACTTAGTTATCTAGTATGGAGTGTAGAAGGTTGTTTGCCACCACCAATCAAATAATTTATTGCTTCTCTCAGCTAAGGTCATGACACAGTGGGGTCATTTTTAGTTCGTGTGAGCATCCGAGCAAGCAAAAGAGAACACTAATTTTAGATGAAAATAAATAAAGTTGGCCTTAACAACTGGACTTTTGTGGACAATAAAATAATTTTTTGTCATCATGGGCAGTCCGCTGATGTAATCTAATGAGCTGAACAAAGACAGCTTTAAAGTCTAAATATAGCCGTGCACTATAAATGGACTACAGGCGTGGCTAAAATGTCTTAAAGAATAGCAATTGAATCTGCCATTTACATTTGCTTCCACTGCCAGTTGAAATTTTTAGTTAACATTTGGTTTTTATTACTTTTCCCTAGGGCACTCGGTCCACTATTTGAGGAAATGTACATCAGTTCACCAGTGATTTATCAATCCATACAACAACTTTTGTTTTTCAAATATGGTCTGACTGAGGATCATGGGTAATAGTCCTGTTAACAGGGATTACTCTTAATTTGTCCTGTCATCACTGGACCATTTAGAGTTTGCAAGGAAAAGATGTATTAGTGAGGTACTTAACATTTCTGTAATGGTCCAGAGTTTATATTAGGCCTGTTGTCATTCCACAACAACTATCACTTACACAGTGCTCCTAAAATGATTCATTGTGCTACTTAACTTGTCAGTGCCATTGATTCTTTAAGTGTGACATTGAAAAGCGAGCATCTGTGAGGATTAGGGCCGCGGTGTTGCCTTTGAAATTACAAATAAATTGGAATGTAATGACAGAATTAATACTTAAAGTGGGTCACATAACAAAACATGCATTCTGTACTTGAAATAGATAGAACGTATATAATTAGGACAAAATATCTATTATTATTATTATTATTACTATTATTATTATTATTATTATTATTATTATTATTATTATTATTATTATTATTATTATTATTATTATTATTATTATTTCGCTAGTACTGTGTTTTGAAATGATTACTGCACCTGCGAGTTTTGGATGACGTAGCATGTTCTAATGTCCGCCGTGATATCATCACCCCCGCTGCTAAAAGACTTTAATTGTGTTAGAAGGTGGACAAAAAATGGATAAAATATTGCGGGGTAAGTTTTGTCTTTTATCACACTTTTCACACACAGTTAATGGTACCTATGTAAAAATGAAGGCAAGAAAATATCTTCGTAAAAGAGCTAGCATTCGTTTAGCATTAGTTATTAGCAAGCTAGTAGAGTGGGTTGGGGTAGCTAGCGAATGAATAAACTACTTTTTAAAATTTGTTTTTAAAAGAACATGAACATTTAGGAGCTAAGTAACGTATTATTATCAATCTGTGTCTTAAAATCGCTGTTTTATGATATGCCGCATGCAAAAAACAACTATTCATGAGAAGTGCCCCCATTTTATTGTAAATTACTAATTATCTTTTAAGTGTGTAATTAATGTTTCTGAAATAGTAGTTTAAAGAGTTAAAATTAAAAAATTAATTAACGCACTTATTCAATTATACAAATTCTCCACTAGATGGTGCACTTTTATCCAACTATACTGGCATATTGATTTGTATGTTGGTTTTGTGTTTTTTTTAATGAGGTAATATGATCCAGGAGATGTCCTCTGGTGCAACAAATTGTGGCTGTACATTTATTGACAGTAAATGCTTTGGCTGAAGACGTGCCAGGTAAGTGAGCATCAGGCCAGCCTGTTTGTGTACTTGAATTAAAAACTTCATTTTCAATGTTATAATTTATACAGTTCGTGGAAGTACTGTTCATTAGGCTCTAGCGACACACATCACCTACATGTTGGGCAGGTTAAGAAGAGCTATAGGGTACATATCACATTTTTTGCGACATGTAATTTATTTTGAGCGTGTGCATTTTCAGACAGGGCAGCTTTCTTAAATAGAAAAGCATTTTAAACATCCAGGCCTGCTGCCGACAAGTATAGATTGAACAGAGATTACATGTAGAGCAACTCATAAGTGGCTATATGTCGTATAAGTATCCAGTTCCCTGACAAATATGTCAGGAATTTCACATCAGCTGTTCATGTTTCACTCAGTGGGTGCTAGTTAATTTACGTGTCTGTTTGCCTCAAGAGGTGAAAGTTGACCCTAACAAGGTGCAATATGGAGTGTTCCGCTTGCTCTTACTGTCGTTGAATAGCTGGAGGATAAGCTTACAAGTTGAACATTTGCAACGGATTACGTGACTGGTATCAATTAGCGCAGCGAGAGTTGCAAAGACAAGCAGACTCTTATCGGTTGTCTCAGTCAGTCTGACACCTGATCTGATTTTATTTTTGTTTTGTTTTTGAGGTTCTCAGTCAGACAACCCTAATTAAGAGTCACAAAGACTTGCAGAGTTATTATAGGTTGTGGTAGTCTTACACTTGATCTGTTTTTATTTTTGTTTTATTACATTCTCACCAGGATGGCGCTAATTAGGAGTATTAAAGAATAATCTTGCAGAGTTATTATAGGTTGTGGTAGTCTTACACTTGATCTGTTTTTATTTTTGTTTTATTACATTCTCACCAGGATGGCGCTAATTAGGAGTATTAAAGATTAATCTTGCTAGTTTGGTTGTAATATGAATAATAAGAGGAATAAATCTTATTGCATTGTGATATTGCTTTGAGTATGTGCATTGTTTTCCAAGCGAAAATTAATGTCAGTAGTCGAGAGTAATCTAATTTCCTGATGCTATGTTTTACTGGACGTTTTTTTTTTTTTTTTTTTGCATAGACAAATTCACAAACTATGTGTAATAAAACTTGTAGCTTCAAAGGTGCTATTTGAAAAGCTACAGTGAGAACTGAATGAGACATAATCATAGATGCGAATAAATTTTATTGAGTAAAAGCATTGTAAGAAGCCATTTCAACAGCTACTTCATATTATATGATTTCTGTTGAATGTCCTCCAAGGGTGGTCCCTTATTCAGCAGCGTCAGACTAGGGGGGGAAAAATCATGAAAAAATATTAACTCTATTCAAGTTCACCAAGCAAGTGTTGTTAATCGAAGTCTGTAGTCACCTTGCCAATATCACGGCTCTTGGCCCTCAACTTGTTGACCTGTGACTCGGCAATGTCAGCACGCTCCTGAGCTTCCTCCAGCTCATGCTGGACCTTCCTGAACCTGGCCATGTGAGTATTGGCCTGCTCCTCCTGTGGAAGATTTAGAGATAGGACAGAGTAAAAAAAAAAAAGTAATTGTAGCCAATATGGAAAATATATTTTGAAAATGTACTCACAGCCTCCTCAGACTGCCTCTTGTAAGACTTGACTTTGAGCTGCAATTTGTCCACCAGATCCTGAAGTCTGGTCATGTTCTTCTTGTCCTCCTCAGTCTATCAGGACAAAAATTTGAAAGTGTTGAAATGTGGCTTTTTAAACTTGAGTGAAAAAGAAGATACCTGGTAGGTCAGCTCCTTCACTCTTCTCTCATATTTGCGTACGCCTTTAATAGCATCAGCTCCACGTTTCTGTTCGGCATCTACTTCAGCTTCAAGCTCACGCACCTGACAAAGGAAACACATTTGTTCGATCGTAAGACTGGTCTCAAGTCCGGTGTGATGCTCAAAAATAGATTTAGACAAAATATCAAAACGTACTCTAGACTCGAGTTTCTGGAGTTGCTTCTTGCCACCCTTCATGGCGAGGCTCTCAGCCTCATCCAGGCGGTGCTGCAGGTCCTTGACAGTCACCTCCAGGTTCTTCTTCATCCTCTCCAGGTGAGCGCTGGTGTCCTGCTCCTTCTTCAGCTCCTCGGCCATCATGGCAGCCTGAAACCAAGAGTGTTGTTTTGATATTTCAAAATATTGATTGCATTGGCAGTGGTGCCAGGTAAGTGTTCACGTTCTCACTCACATCAGTGATGGCCTTTTTGGCCTTCTCCTCAGCATTTCGTGCCTCCTGAACAGCATCGTCGACCTCACCTTGAACCTGAACAAAGTCAGCCTCCAGCTTCTTCTTGGTGTTGATCAGGCTGGTGTTCTGAACGTGACAAAGTTATGAATCAGAACTGTTTTGTATCTGAAAGTGAAGGACTTTAGAACTATGGTGCACGAACCTGAGAGTGAAGCAGTCCGACACGCTCGCTGGCATCAACCAGCTCCTGCTCAGCCAGTTTGCGGGATCTATCCGTCTGTTCCAGAGCGGCTCTCAGCTCCTCAATTTCAGCCAGCATCAATCCGTTCCTGCGCTCTACCATGGCAACCTGTTCCTTCATGTCTTCTTGTCCTCTAATAGCATCATCAAGGTGCAGTTGAGCATCCTAGCAAGAGCAGAGCATTTTCTTTAATTCCTTTAGCCTCCAACAGTTTGTGTAATAAACATAAACTCACCTTGAGTTGTCCCTGGACATTCCTCAGTTGCTTCTGGGCTTCAGCAGCCTGTCTGTTGGCGTGGCTCAGCTGAATCTCCATCTCGTTGAGGTCTCCCTCCATCTTCTTCTTGAGCCTCAGGGCATCGTTCCTGCTCCTGACCTCAGCGTCAAGCGTGCTCTGCATGGAGTCAATCACTCTCTGGCTGTTCCTCTTGATCTGCTCCATCTCCTCGTCCTTCTCGGCCAGCTTTCTATCAACCTCACCCTTGACTTGGTTGAGCTCAAGCTGAATGCGGAGAATCTTGGCTTCCTCGTGCTCCAGCGTGCCCTTTGGAGAAAGTTGAAATTGTCGCTTTGCTTCACCAAGTTGTGTGTTATCCAATTGAATATATATATTCCTTATGAATTAAAGACATTCAAAGTATCAAGACATTCTATTTACTGTACCTCTGCCTCCTCTAGTGCTGTCTGTATTTCAGACTTTTCACTCTCCACTGTCTTTTTGGCCTTTTCCAGCTCATGGAGGGTCTTTCCACTCTCACCTATCTGTTCAGTCAAGTCAGAGATCTCCTCTATAGAAGAATAAACACATAATATTAAACACATCCTTAAGATAGTGGCAAAGGAAATAAACAATATTTTTTAAGCTCAGCATTAATTTAAGTATATCTAGACTAGACTAGAGCCATCTTAACATGATCAAAATACAGTACTTTATATGATAGTGTTGAAATTGTACTGTTGCTACCACCTTTGGGTGTAAACAGTGGGGGTAATAATCTTGATTGCATAAGATAGTTTCATCTCAGTCATAATGACTCACGCTGGAGGTTCTTGTTCTCCCTCTTCAAGGTCTCCAGCTGATCCAAGGCCTCTTCATAAGAGTTCTTCATCTTGAACAGTTCAGTGCTGAGAGAACGGGCCTCCTTCTGGGAACCTTCCAGCTCTGCCTGGCCCTCCTCAAATTTCTGCTTCCATTCGGCCATGATCTGGACATATTTAGTTTTTTCGTAGTGAAGTACTGTGAACTATGGAGTCGTCACAATATTTAATCGCTCGTTCACCTTATCAAAGTTCCTCTGCTTCTTGTCAAGGTTGGCAGCAAGGGCATTGGCTCTCTCCACATCAATCATGAGGTCCTCCACCTCACCCTGGAGCCTCTGCTTGGTCTTCTCCAAAGAGGCACACTTGGAGTTCACAGCCTCAATGGACTCCTCTGCTTCCTGGAGACGCTGGGCAAGCTTCTTTCTGTAATGGGCAAAGATTTTTGGGTTTGCAGAAAATCTCTGGAAACATCCTCCCCTTATGTCAAAGTTCCTTACTTGGCCTCCTCCAGCTCCTCAGTGCGCTGGATAGCATCGGTCTCATACTTGGCCCTCCACTGTGCCACCTCACTATTGGCCTTGGACATTCCTCGCTGCAGTTCAGCTTTAGCCTCCTGCTCTTCCTCATATTGCTCTCGGAGCAGATCGCAGTCGTGGCGGGCAGACTGAACCGCATGTGCCAGGGCATTCTTGGCCTGATGAACCCAACAAAATCAATTTGAGTTATTGTTTCGGTTTGTATGAAAAAGAAACCTTCAGTGATCGTTCGAGGCAAGGCTCGTGTAACTTGCGACACAGGAGAAGGATTGCATCCTGTTTATAGTATCTTCTACCTTCACTTCTTCCTCATTCAGCCTCTTGAGCTCGTCCATTTGCTGAGTGAATGCCTGTTTACCCCTCGTCAACTGAGAAACAAGGGCCTCCTTCTCCTCAAGCTGACGAGAAAACTCACCTGAATGACGAATTGGGAGGATTAGTATTTGAACATTCACATTGCAAATTTCATCACAGTTGGCCCACAGCTGACTTACCATTCTCCGTTTGGAGTCTCGCCTTCTGTATAGCGATGTCATTCAACTGACGAGCATTCTCATCGTATTTGGATTTGAGCTCTCCACACTGGTCTTCAAGTGTTCTGCACATTTTTTCCAAGTTGCTCTGTCATCATAAAGGATAAGGGATTGTCAGCATTTAGTGTGTCATCATATAGATCCAAATAATTTCATTTTGTCATTATAATTATTCTTGCCTTGGATTTGGCAACAGCCTCCATGTTGCTGGAGAGGTCATCAATCTCCATCTTGTACTCGCTCTTTTCCTTCTCCAGCTTCTGCTTGACACGCTGGAGGTTGTCGAGCTGCTCGCCCAACTCTGCCACGCTGTCAGCCTGCTTCTTGCGGAGAGCGGCGGCCGTCGACTCATGCTGCAGGGTGGACTCTTCAAGATCCCGACGCAGCTTCTGGAACTCAGCCTCCCGCTTCTTGTTCATCTCAATCTGAGCGGCCGTTGCTCCACCGGCTTCCTCAAGCCTCTCGCTGATCTCCTCCAGTTCCCTGGAGAGGTCCGCCCTTTGCTTCTCCACCTTGGCCCGAGCTGCCCTCTCAGCTTCGATCTCTTCTTCCAGCTCCTCAATACGAGCCTAGGTGGGACAATATTATTGTATTGACTGCAACCCAATGAGATCATCTCATGGCAAGTGTAATTAGGTGAGAAATGTACCTGCAGTTCCTTGATCTTCTTCTGCAGCTGAGCACCAAGAGACTGTTCATCCTCAATCTTGCTGAGGAGCTGACTGGTCTCAAAGTCTTTCCTTTGAGTAGAAAGGAGAAAGACATGCTACATCTTTGCAGCAGGAATCAACATAAACCACAAGTTCCAATCTGATTCTTTCTCTTACTTCTTGAGTTTTTCATCTGATTGTTGTTTATCATTCTCCAGATCCATTATGGATTCCTGGGCCAGTTTTAGGTCACCTTCAAGCTTCCTCTTGGCTCTCTCAAGGTCCATGCGGATCTTCTTCTCTTGCTCCAGGGAGCCTTCAAGCTGTTGCATCGCATTTATTTAAACGACAACGAGTCATGATCCTTAAAAGATGTTCTACCTGAGTCCATTTGAATCATTTATGTGGCCGTGATGGTGTTCTTACGTCATCCACTTGCTGCTCCAGCTTTGTCTTGGCCTTGGTCAGAGTGTTGACTTTGTCTTCCTCTGCCTGCAGATCATCCAGTGTTTGCTGGTGAGTCTCTTGGAGGGCTTTCTTCTCCTTTGTCAACTTGGCAATCGTCTCATCTTGAGTTGCCATCTCCTCTGTCAGATTTTTCACCTAAAATATTTAAGCAATACTTCACTGCCAGCTGTTTCTGGTGGCGAAATTTAAAATGAGGTCGAAGTTCACCTTGTTTTCAGTGGCGTGTTTCTCCTTTTCTACTTTAGCCAAGGTGAGTTCCAAATCATCAATATCTTTCTTGAGCTCTGAGCATTCATCCTCCAGCTTTCTCTTCTTCGTGGTCAGCTCAGCGTTGATTTCTTCTTCATCTTCCAGTCTCTCGGTCGTCTCTTTGAGTTTGGCCTCAAGCTGGATCTTGCTCTTAATGAGCCCCTCGCATCTTTCCTCAGCATCTGAAAGGTGCTCACCTTCCTAGATGCAAATGAAGATTTTACACAATTTCAGACTGCATTTTCTGCATGTCTTTGCAGAGTATGCCATGTACTAAGTATCTACTTTTTCCCTTACCGCTGCGATTTGCAGTTGCAGGTCATTCTTCTCTTGCAGCAGGGACACCATTTTCTCTTCCAGCTCCTTCTTTTTGGCCAGAGCAGTAGCGAGGTCTGATTGCATCTTATCATAATTCTCCTTCATCTGCGCCAGCTCTTTCTCCGTCTCGGCACTCTTCAGGAGAGGCTTGACCTTGAAGTACAGCTTCAGCCACGGCCAGTTTTTCACATTCATGAAGGAACGGAGGTTGTACTGGATGCTGAAGATGGATTCTCTGAGGGAGGAAAGGAACAGAAGGGTATTTTATTGCGGTATGTTTTTGGGGACTGCTGTTGGTTGGATGTACACAAAATGACAATAGACTTACCTCCTCTCCATCATCTTCACAAACTCTTTCCTCATGACATATCCTCTGCAGAGGGCCTGAGTCATGGTCACCAATGCAGCCAGTTTCTCATCTCTCATCTCCTCCAGGGTACCCAGCAGACCAGCTTTGAAGAACACCTAGATCAGCAATTGAAGTAAATACGTCTTTAGCAAATATCTATCCAGCTGAATATGTGGTATGTCTTCTATTTCCATTTGTTACTCTGGAAATGCACCTTTGTGTGTCCAAATCTATACTGAGTGTGATCTACATCAATGGAGCCCAGCAGTTTCTCTGAAGCTTTCTTGTTGTCAATGAATTGTCCATCTGGGATGACACTGGCATTCAATACTTTGTATCTGTGAAAGAAGGCTGGGTGGTTAATCACAGCACATTGTATTTCATTTTATTTTTTACCTAGTGTCTCACTTTCAGTGAAGACATTTGAATGAATTAACAGCTACCTCTGCTTGAAATCAGCATAGAGGATCCTACTGGGGAAGCCCTTTCTGCAGATTCTGATACCCTCAAGCACACCGTTACACCTCAGCTGGTGGATGACCAAGAAGTTCTCCATCAGACCTGAATGCAAAAGATTTTAGTCATTTCTTTTCTTTTTTTGGGCTACAGTTCATGAAAATGACTCTTCCCTAAAAGATCGAACCTGGGGTTTTTGATTCGTTGGGAATCAGGCAACGGACAAAGTGAGGATGAGTGCTCCTCAAGTTGGTCATCAGCTTAGCCAAATTCTCCTGTGGTTGAGCACAACAAATTCTGGTCAGCCCCTTTCCAACGTGATCAAAGTTTTTTTTTTTTTTTTTTTAATTCTTATTTTAATTCTTATAGAAGAGAAAACGTACCCTGAAAAGAGCAGACACAGTCTGGAAGGAACCACCCTTCTTCTTTCCACCACCTTTTTTTGCACCAGCATCTGTTTTTCAAAGACAACCTTTCCCTTATGTCCGCTTCAATTAATTTGACAATACTTCATTTTATTTTCCGTATCATTATGTTTACATTGTAATTCTGAATGGTATACATTTACCTTCAGCTGAAGCATGGGCGACATACAACATAGCCAGCAGCTTGTTTGCTGCCTTCTGATAGAGCTGGACAACGGAGTCATTCAATGGGTCCTTGTTCTTGTCCAACCAACCATTGATATTGTAGTCCACGGTACCGGCGTAGTGAACCAGTGAGAAGTGGGCCTCAGCCTTGCCCTTTGCAGGCTTTGGCTTCTCAAAGGCCTTGGTTTTGCCAAGATGCTGGTCATGCAACTTGTTCTTGAAGGTGGTGTCAGAGGCCTTGGGGAACATGCATTCCTCTTCAAGGATGGAGAAGATGCCCATTGGCTGAAGAAGAGTATTTGTCAGATACTTACAAATCAAGATTTTGAATCAAATTGAATGTTGACATACACAGTATGTCTCTCACCTTCTCAATAAGCTCAATGCAAGCTGCCAAGTCCATACCAAAGTCAATGAACTCCCATTCAATGCCTTCTTTCTTGTATTCCTCTTGCTCCAGGACAAACATGTGTTGGTTGAAGAACTGTTGCAGTTTCTCATTGGTGAAGTTGATGCACAGTTGCTCCAAGCTGTTGAACTACAGAATACAGATATTACACCTTATTAATCCACTGATGTGTTTGTCTGAGCTGATTCGATTGTTCTGTGACTCACATCGAAGATCTCAAATCCAGCGATGTCCAACACTCCAATGAAGAACTGTCTTGGCTGCTTTGTGTCCAACATCTCATTGATACGGATGACCATCCACAAGAACATTTTCTCATAGATGGATTTGCAGAGAGCTGACACAGAATTGTTGACCTCGTGAAGAGATGTTAAGGTTACAATTTGTTTTGTTCAATATGGAAGTTATAACGGAGTCTCAATTTTATTATTTTTTTACCTGTGGGACGGTTTGACCTTTGGTCACAAATTCATTCCCAACTTTGACTCGAGGGTAGCACAGAGCTTTCAGCATATCGGCCGAGTTCAAGCCCAAAAGATAGGCGATCTTGTCAGCCACTAAGAAGAGACATTTTACAGTCAGTTTAGACATGAATGCTGCTTTATATTCAACACTTGGTACAGTTCCTAAAATACCCAAGACATACCTTCGGTGCCGTCAGGTTCCGCCTGCTCCTCACGCTGCTTCTGCTTGAATTTCATGTTGCCATGATGCATCACAGCACCAGTCAGCTTGTAGATGCCGAGTTTCTCTTCCCCAGTGAATCCCAGGATGTCGATAGCTGTCTGCAATGTACATTAACCACAGTTAAAGTTTGGGATTCTCATTCTCGTACTGCACGAACCTCTTTAATAGTGTTTGAATTGTATCCTTACATCTGTTGCGATGAACTCCTCAATGTCATTGATGCTCTTGACAGTGATTTCACCCTGACTGATCATTGGGTAGTCATATGGGTTGGTGGTGATCAGAAGCCCCTCTGGAGTTAAGTTCAGTGAGCACACAAGTCAATTTTTCAGATTTACTGAAGTTTTACTGAAGTCTATTTGTCGTGGCATACCGAGCAGCTCTGGCTTGTGGCCTGTCATCAGCTGATAGAAGATATGGTAGCTCCTCTCAGCTGACAGCTGGAAGGTGACACGGGACTTCTCCAGCAGATCTGAGAGTAGTAATTAAATGTGAGAGTGTGGCAATATTAAATTTTATATCGTCCTACCAGACATGAGTATTTAGTGCTTATTTCCGAGTACAGTTTAAACTCACATGTTTCAATATCAGCAGAGGACAGCTTTCCACTGGAGCCAAAATGGATCCTGATAAATTTTCCCTATTTAACAACAACAGAAGCTTTTTAATTCAGGATAACACAATGAGTGATCAAAACAAAAATGACGATTTGAACTACTTACAAAACGAGACGAGTTGTCATTCCTCACAGTCTTGGCATTACCGTAGGCCTCCAGCAGAGGGTTGGCTGCAACAATTTGGTCTTCAAGAGAGCCCTGCCCAAAAAAATTATAAAATCACTGTAATTCCCTTGCCCCAATCCTGTTCACATGTACATTTACACCATTTACCTGAATTTTGCCTGCTGTTTGTTGTTCAGCCTTCTTGGAACCAATAGCTGCAATTGTTGCAAAGTACTGGATGACACGCTTGGTGTTGACAGTCTTTCCTGCACCGGATTCTCCACTGCATTAGACAAAACCAAATAAAAATTTAGACCTCGGGTCCTGTAATGTTATCCAACATTGTCTGCTTTACTCACGTAATCAGGACAGACTGATTCTCACGATCTATAAAACGAACATAAATGATTTCAGTGAGCATTTTTACAAAGTAGTCAACATCTAGTTCCTTAAATTAAAGTCTCTTGGCTTCTTACCTGTGAGCATGAACTGATAGGCGTTGTCAGAGATGGAGAAGATGTGGGGCGGGGCCTCAATCCTCTTCTTGCCTCTGTACGCTCCTACGCATGTAGCGTCGTACACCGGAAGCCACTTGTAGGGATTCACCACGACGCAGAACAACCCAGAGTAGGTCTGCAGAAGTAGCCATGAGAAGTTAGACGTGTCAAGTTAAGATTGCTAGAAAGTGAAAACTCACGTAGATCATCCATGACGCGTAACGCTCTTTGAGGTTATACAGCACACAAGGCTCGTTGAGGTGGGTCATCATGGCCATGTCCTCAATTTTGTCGAACTTGGGCGGGTTTCTGGGGTGGATGTCATCCTCTTTCACAGTGACAGTCTAAATGACAATACACGATAAGTCTTGATGAAATTCATTAGATCATTATTAACAGTCAATCTAAAATCACCAAAATAAATCTGCAGACTTTAAGAAACAAGGACCATATCTCAGATTATTAGTAGTACATTAACAAGAACTGGAAAATGTTGGCAGATGTCATACAATCGGTTCCCTACCTTTCCACCATCAATTTCAACTGTGGCTTTTCCACCCTCCCTCTTGGTGACTTTACCCTTGAGGTACATCTCAGCTGGATCTACCACAAAGTAGGCGCTTTTGGCATCAAAGGGAGCTGCCTGAGCCTCAATCCTCTCCCTCTCGGGCTTCCTGAGGTAAATGGCTGCAGCGCCATACTGCTCCATCTCTGCATCGGTGCTCATGGTGGCACTTGAATGGAGACTGCAAAAAGATTCAAATGGCGATGACGGTTTGCTTTTGCTACCATACATATACAGTGTTTCAATGGTTGTATGTTGTCTTACCTCTAGCTCGTTAGAAAAAATAAATCAAGGGTACTCCGTCCAATTGAGTCTTGCGATGCTGTAAAAAAAATTTGAAAAATACTATTTAGTACAACAGTTTCAATCCTTGTTTTTTACATTTTACATCAGAATTAAGTAACTAATTAGAGAATCAAAGAGAGTGAGGTAGTTGTTGTTATTTACTACAGTCATACATTTGTGTAAAATTGAATTGGGATTTATATAATATCACAAATAGTAACATTTAAAATCTGGCTGTATGGATGCCAAGTGACGTAAAATCAACTATCACTACATCAACTCATCAATCAAGAGTAAAGAAACCAATGCCACACACTCACCTGTGTTGTAAACCTATCAGCTGATGCTCGAGAGCGGGGCTGACTTTTTTATAGAGGGTTGGAGTGCCTGGTCAGCAGGAGACTCACTCAAGTTTGGTCATGGCCCTTTATTCATCCTGTTGCCTATTTGGTCACTCGGACATTTGTTATTAGAATTGAAAAAATCCAGTATAAAGTTACACCATCTGCTTGAAAGGCACAAACCCTTGTGTGAAATTCCAACAAACATTCTCAACAATTCACTCAAATAAAAAAATAAAAATAAAATAAAAACCTTCAGTATGGTTCCAAATTTAATTTAAAATGCTTATTTTTGAAAAATGTGCCATCATGCCACTATTAACTTTTGATCACTTAACTATAGGATGTGGTAACACTAAAATGATGATCACAAGAATAAACAGTAAACAGAAATTAATTAAGGCCTTTTATGTACAGTAAAAGTGTATATTAGTTCTTTCATGAGAAAGATAGAAAATCATTGCTGCCCATGAGTGAGAAAACTATTGCTATGCAAATGTTCTGCAGCTGACTGGCACCGCTAAGTGAAAGTGATCTCGTTGCTCAAGTCCATTGATATCCTTTGCGAAACAGCCAGAATACTCTTTGTGTACGCTTCCCAATAATGTAGTTCTAGATTTAAAAGAACATAACAACATGTCATTAATGTCAACCAAGTTTAATTCGGGATAGCTTGAAGGAAAGGATTGATTGATGGCTGGAAGACGCATCTGAATTCCACCGGTGTTTGGTTACAGGACACTTGCATGTTTGAAATCTTTGTAATGAAAGAAAGACGCTCTCACCCACCCTGAAGCTTTCATTGGCCACTTTCCTCAGAACTATTTTCTACCTCGGACTGAAATGTATATGCAATGCCTAATTGTAAATCTATTCTTAACCCCAAATTTTCTCAGTTTGCTGGTCTGACCACTAAACTCATTTTAAATCTTCAAAACATATTATATTAGCTTCTCCATTTGTTGTGTACCATTTCAAAATACTTATGAAAACTCACCTAATTCTCCATAACATTATTTTGTACAGGCACCCTGGCTCAGACATAAGTGGTCTTCAGTTTCCTGTATACCGTGCATCTCACATTCCTCTAATAAAACCAAAGATGCAGTTCTACTCTTACACGCTCAGTCGCCAGCCATGCGTGTCCCTAAATGGGTAAACAAACACTTGGCAACTCATTTGAGATCATGCCCAAAATAAATTGCACGCAAGCCAATTGAACTTAATCCACTTGCTGTGTATGATACTGTAAGTCGCTGACATCTGCTAATGCTGTGTGATGCATGTGTCCCTGCGGACTTTTGCTGTATGTTTGTTGCTTCACTTTTGCTGACTTTCCTGGTCCTTATCTAAGAGGGAGAGGACTTGAAATTTATGCATTTCAGTCACTTTTAAATTTGGCCTCTTTTTAGGTATTTTCTCACTGTATATTAAACCAAGATTCCGAACTGGACTTCACTGCAATTGGAATAAGATTTTAGTCTTTAAGCAAATAATGAAAGAAGGAAATTAATTTTATTGTTGATTTTCAATTATCATTTTGGATTCATTTGCAAAATTAGAGTGTGCCTTAAATGCAAGATAAAATATTCCTACCGGGTTACTTTGTTAAGTCGACGTGCAATGCTGATAGTCTGTTGTACGACTGTTAGCTTAGTAGCGTGAAACCTCCTTTTCACCACAACAGTTTACATCAATCCATCTATTTTCAACATCGTTTATTCTCATTATCCTCATTAGGGTTGCAGATGTTATAAAGTTATAGTTACCCTAAAACAAATCCAAAGATTCAAGATAGTAGTAATAAATATGTACTTTATTGATGAACCCTTAATCACAGCATATTTTATGCTTGCTTTTTAAAGGCATCTTCGTGCTCTTCTTACTCAGCGGAGTCGCTCTGCAAAGAAAATGAAAAAAAAAAATCAGTTATAGGACCTGATTCAAAACAGTAACGCACAGAGATTGCTTCTCGCATGATTGCAGTTGCCCAAATGTTACCTTGCCAATATCACGGCTCTTGGCCCTCAGCTTGTTGACCTGGGACTCGGCGATGTCAGCACGCTCCTGAGCCTCCTCCATCTCATGCTGGACCTTCCTGTACCTTGACATGTGAGTGTTGGCCTGCTCCTCCTGTGTTTCAAATAGGCAACAATCACCGTTACGGTAAAGTCATAAAGTTAGCTGCAGAATCTGAAGATCTACGCAATTTAACTTACAGCCTCCTCAGCCAGTCTCTTGTAAGACTTGACCTTCAATTGCAGTTTGTCCACCAGATCCTGAAGTCTGCTGTTGTTCTTCTTGTCCTCCTCAGTCTATAGAGAAAGGATTCCATAGTCAGTAAGAAAAGACTTTTATGAAATTCAAGTTTTGTTTTTGTTGAGCTTGAGGTAGTTATACCTGGTAGGTCAGCTCCTTCACTCTCCTCTCATATTTACGAACACCTTTAATAGCGTCGGCTCCACGTCTCTGTTCGGCATCAACCTCTGATTCCAGCTCACGCACCTACAGGGCGCATGAGGTGGTGCGTTTGTATTTTACAATGTAGTGTAGTGGAATATAGTCTTTATAACTGGATGCATGGAGATTATAGTTCATACCCTAGCCTCCAGTTTCTGGAGTTGCTTCTTGCCACCCTTCATGGCGAGGCTCTCGGCCTCATCCAGGCGGTGCTGCAGGTCCTTGACAGTCACCTCCAGGTTCTTCTTCATCCTCTCCAGGTGAGCGCTGGTGTCCTGCTCCTTCTTCAGCTCCTCGGCCATCATGGCAGCCTGAAATCAAGAGTGTTGTTTTGATATTTCAAAATATTGATTCCATTGGCAGGTCGGTGTTCACGTTCTCACTCACATCAGTGATGGCCTTTTTGGCCTTCTCCTCAGCATTTCGTGCCTCCTGAACAGCATCTTCAACTTCACCTTGAACCTGAACGAAGTCACCCTCCAGCTTCTTCTTGGTGTTCATCAGGCTAGTGTTCTGAATGTGACAAATTTATGAATTAGAACCGTTTTGTATCCGAAAGTAAAAGACTTTAGAACTACTGAGCACGAACCTGAGAGTGAAGCAGTCCGACACGCTCGCTAGCGTCAACCAGCTCCTGCTCGGCCACTTTGCGGCATCTATCCGTCTGTTCCAGAGCGACTCTCAACTCCTCAATTTCAGCCAGCATCAGGCCGTTCCTGCGCTCCACCATGGCAAACTGCTCCTTCATTTCTTCCTGTCCTCGAATAGCCTCATCAAGGTGCAGTTGGGCATCCTGACAAAAAAAGTAAATAGTAATTTCTATTGCCATTAGTATTTTATATGCATTGAGTAAAGACCTCACCTTGAGTTGTCCCTGGACATTCCTCAGTTGCTTCTGGGCTTCAGCAGATTGTCTGTTGGCGTGGCTCAGCTGAATCTCCATCTCGTTGAGGTCTCCCTCCATCTTCTTCTTGAGTCTCAGGGCATCGTTCCTGCTCCTGACCTCAGCGTCAAGAGTGCTCTGCATGGAGTCAATCACTCTTTGGCTGTTCCTCTTGATCTGCTCCATCTCCTCATCCTTCTCTGCAAGCTTCCTGTCAACCTCGCCCTTGATTTGGTTGAGCTCGAGCTGAACACGCAGAATCTTGGCTTCCTCGTGCTCCAGTGCTCCCTGAAGGGAATGGTTGGGACATTGCCTTTGGTTACCCAAGATACATCTTATCGGACAAGGTAAAGAAATCTATTTGTTATCACAGTCACATCAAATCAAGACATTTGAGAAAATTTGTTTTACCTCTGCCTCCTCCAGTGCTGCCTGAATTTCAGCCTTCTCACCCTCAACAATCTTTTTGGCCTTTTCTAGCTCATGGATGCATTTTCCACTCTGACCAAGTTGTTCAGTCAGGTCGGAGATTTCCTCTAAATATTAGTAAACATAATAAATGAATGGCAAATCCTTTTACACCATTTTTTTTTTCCAATTGAAAAAATCCCATGAATTTAAAATGCCATCAAAGTTTAAATGTATGTCGACGTTCTTGGGAAGTAAAAGATTCTAACGCATATCATTTCATCCACTTTAAGAAGGAATAACTCACGCTGCAGATTCTTGTTCTCCCTCTTCAAGGTCTCCAGCTGATCCAAGGCCTCCTCATAAGAGTTCTTCATCTTGAACAGCTCAGTGCTGAGAGAACGGGCCTCCTTCTGGGAACCCTCCAGCTCTGCCTGGCCCTCCTCATATTTCTGCTTCCATTCGGCCAGGACCTGGACAATTTTAGATGTTTCGCATTGAAGTACTTTGAACTACTGTACTTCACTCAGAACCTTTAATCGCTTGTTCACCTTATCAAAGTTCCTCTGCTTCTTGTCAAGGTTGGCAGCAAGGGCATTAGCTCTCTCCACATCAATCATGAGGTCCTCCACCTCAGCCTGGAGCCTCTGCTTGGTCTTCTCCAAAGAGGCACACTTGGCGTTCACAGCCTCAATGGACTCCTCGGCATCCTGGAGACGCTGGGCAAGCTTCTTTCTGTAATGGCCAAAGATTTTTGGGTTGTCATTTATGAGCAGAAATATAGCTACTCAGAAAACACTTGGAGTGTCGAAGAGTGTCTAAATTACTGTACTTACTTGGCCTCCTCCAGCTCCTCAGTGCGCTGGATAGCATCGGTCTCATACTTCGACCTCCACTGTGCCACCTCACTATTGGCCTTGGACATTCCTCGCTGCAGTTCAGCTTTAGCCTCCTGCTCTTCCTCATATTGCTCTCTGAGCAGATCGCAGTCATGACGGGCAGACTGCACTGAATGAGCCAGAGCATTCTTGGCCTGATGAGCAAAGAAACAATTGCTATTTGTTGAAGTCAGTGTGATTTTTTTTTTCTGTACCTTTTTAATAGGGATCTTTCAAATATGGTCATATCAGATGAAACATAGATGTTACCAGTTCTGTCTTAAAGGATCAGGACATCCATTCAGAATTTACCTTCACTTCCTCCTCAACAAGTCGCTTGAGTTCCTCAATCTGCTGAGTATAGACCTGCTTGCTCCTGGTGAGCTGGGAAACCAGAGCTTCTTTCTCTTCAAGCTGGCGTGAAAACTCGCCTAAAAAGGAAAGTGACAAGGGATCGATGAACATGAAGGCCAAATCTAATAATATGAGATCATGTTATCTTCTGACTTACCATTTTCTGTATGGAGCCTTGCCCTCTGGGCACTCATGTCATTGAACTGACGGAAATTCTCGTCATATTTGGACTTGAGCTCTGCCAGCTGGTCTTCAAGGCTTCTGGCCATTTTCTCCAAGTTACTCTGTAATTGAATTCTCAATATTTAGCATGATGTGATTTTAATTCAGATAAAAATGTCACCCTCGTGGAAATATCCTTGCCTTGGATTTGGCAACAGTCTCCATGTTGCTGGAGAGGTCGTCAATCTCCATCTTGTACTCGCTCTTTTCCTTCTCCAGCTTCTGCTTGACACGCTGGAGGTTGTCGAGCTGCTCGCCCAACTCTGCCACGCTGTCAGCCTGCTTCTTGCGGAGAGCGGCGGCCGTCGCCTCATGCTGCAGGGTGGACTCTTCAAGATCCCGACGAAGCTTCTGGAACTCAGCCTCCCGCTTCTTGTTCATCTCAATCTGAGCGGCTGTTGCTCCACCGGCTTCCTCAAGCCTTTCGCTGATCTCCTCCAGTTCCCTGGAGAGGTCAGACCTCTGCTTCTCCACCTTGGCCCGAGCTGCCCTCTCAGCTTCGATCTCTTCTTCCAGCTCCTCAATACGAGCCTAGGTGGGACGACATTATTGTATTGACTGCAACCCAACGAGATCTTCTCATGGCAAGTGTAATTAGGTGAGCAATGTACCTGGAGTTCCTTGATCTTCTTCTGGAGCTGAGCACCAAGAGACTGTTCATCCTCAATCTTGCTGAGGAGCTGACTGGTCTCAAAGTCTTTCCTTTGAGTAGAAAGGAGAAAGACATGCTACATCTTTGCAGCAGGAATCAACAGAAACCATAATTTCCAATCTGATTCTTTCTCTTACTTCTTGAGTTTTTCATCTGATTGTTGTTTATCATTCTCCAGATCCATTATGGATTCCTGGGCCAGTTTCAGGTCACCCTCAAGCTTCCTCTTGGCTCTCTCAAGGTCCATGCGGAGCTTCTTCTCTTGCTCCAGGGAGCCCTCAAGCTGTGACATGTCATTTTTGGGTAATGTAAATGAGTTATCTTTGAATAATATAACACAGATGACAGTCCACTTGAATCATTTCTGTGGCCACTGTGGTGTTCTTACGTCGTCCACTTGCTGTTCCAGCTTTGTCTTGGCCTTGGTCAGAGTGTTGACTTTGTCTTCCTCCGCCTGCAGATCGTCCAGTGTTTGCTGGTGAGCCTCTTGGAGTGCTTTCTTCTCCTTTGTCAACTTGGCAATAGCCTCATCTTGAGTTGCCAACTCCTCTGTCAGGTTTTTCACCTGAAAGATTGTGATTTTGTTTAAGTATTTAAGGCAAGTACTTGATTTAGTTGTGACTGTAATAAATATAAACTGAGTCGAAGTTTACCTTATTTTCAGTGGCGTGTTTCTCCTTTTCCACTTTAGCCAAGGTGAGTTCCATATCATCAATATCCTTCTTCAGCTCTGAGCATTCATCCTCCAGCTTCCTCTTCTTAGCGGTCAGCTCAGCATTGATCTCTTCTTCATCTTCCAGTCTCTCGGCTGTCTCTTTGACTTTAGCCTCAAGCTGGATCTTGCTCTTAATGAGCCCCTCGCATCTTTCCTCAGCATCTGAAAGGTGCTCACCTTCCTAGATGCAAATGAAGATTTTACACAATTTGAGACTGCATTTTGTGCAGGTCTTTGCAGAGTATGCCATGTTCTAAGTCTCTACTATTTCCCTTACCGCTGCGATTTGCAGTTGCAGGTCATTCTTCTCCTGCAGCAGGGACACCATTTTCTCTTCCAGCTCCTTCTTTTTGGCCAGAGCATTAGCGAGGTCTGATTGCATCTTATCATAATTCTCCTTCATCTGCGCCAGCTCTTTCTCAGTCTCGGCACTCTTCAGGAGAGGCTTGACCTTGAAGTACAGCTTCAGCCATGGCCAGTTTTTCACATTCATGAAGGAACGGAGGTTGTACTGGATGCTGAAGATAGATTCTCTGAGGGAGGAAAGGAACAGAAGGGTATTTTATTGCGGTATGTTTTTGGGGACTGCTGTTGGTTGGATGTACACTAAATGACAATAGACTTACCTCCTCTCCATCATCTTCACAAACTCTTTCCTCATGACATATCCTCTGCAGAGGGCCTGAGTCATGGTCACCAGCTCAGCCAGTTTCTCATCTCTCATCTCCTCCAGGGCACCCAGCAAACCAGCTTTGAAGAACACCTGTGTGGTGTGATTCATAGTTGATTAGACATGCACACAACTCAGAAAAGATGAAGTCCCTCTGTCATACCTTTGTGTGGCCAAATTTGTATTGAGTGTGATCCACATCAATGGAGCCCAGCAGTTTCTCTGAAGCTTTCTTATTGTCAATGAACTGACCTTCAGGAATGACGCTGGCATTCAAGACTTTGTATCTGTGTGGTAGGAGATGTTTTACTTGGCATATTGTCTTGACTGTACACTACCGCATTATAGTTTAAGCAACATTTAGAAATTTATAGTCACCTCTGCTTGAAATCACCGTAGAGGATTCTGCTGGGGAAGCCCTTTCTGCAGATTCTGATACCCTCAAGCACACCGTTACACCTCAGCTGGTGGATGACCAAGAAGTTCTCCATCAGACCTGAATGCAAAAGACTTCAGTTATTTCTGGGTTGGGTTCTGGCTACAGTTCAGGAAAATGGCTTTTAAGTAAAACATCAAACCTGGGGTTTTTGATTCGTTGGGAATCAGGCAACGCACAAAGTGAGGATGAGTGCTCCTCAAGTTGGTCATCAGCTTGCCCAAGTTCTCCTGTGACGCAGAATAGAACAGTTCTTTTTAATGTCAACAGAAATTGATGGAAAAGTCATCTATTTCTTTCAGGTTTTTTCTTATGTTACCCTGAATAGAGCAGAGACAGTCTGGAAAGAACCACCCTTCTTCTTTCCTCCCTTCTTTGCACCAGAGTCTAGTTTTGAAAATATGTAATAGTTTTATTGAACGTGCATATTCAATGTCAAAGCAATTGCTGAATTGACAGCAACCGAATGAGCTTCATACCTTCAGCGGCATTATGGGTGGCATACAACATAGCCAGCAGCTTGTTTGCTGCCTTCTGGTAGAGCTGAACAACAGAGTCGTTCAGGGGGTCCTTGTTCTTGTCCAACCAACCATTGATATTGTAGTCCACGGTACCGGCGTAGTGAACCAGTGAGAAGTGGGCCTCAGCCTTGCCCTTTGCGGGCTTTGGCTTCTCAAAGGCCTTGGTTTTGCCAAGATGCTGGTCATGCAACTTGTTCTTGAAGGTGGTGTCAGAGGCCTTGGGGAACATGCATTCCTCTTCAAGGATGGAGAAGATGCCCATTGGCTGAAGAAGAGTATTTGTCAGATACTTACAAATCAGGATTTTGTATCAAATTGAATGTTGTCATACACAGTATGTCTCTCACCTTCTCAATAAGCTCAATGCAAGCTGCCAAGTCCATACCAAAGTCAATGAATTCCCATTCAATGCCTTCTTTCTTGTATTCCTCTTGCTCCAGGACAAACATGTGGTGGTTGAAGAACTGTTGCAGTTTCTCATTGGTGAAGTTGATGCACAGTTGCTCCAAGCTGTTGAACTACAGAATACAGACATTACACTTTATTAATCCACTGATGTGTTTGTCTGAGCTGATTCGATTGTTCTGTGACTCACATCGAAGATCTCAAATCCAGCGATATCCAACACTCCAATGAAGAACTGTCTTGGCTGCTTTGTGTCCAACATCTCATTGATACGGATGACCATCCACAAGAACATTTTCTCATAGATGGATTTGCAGAGAGCTGACACAGAATTGTTGACCTAGTATAGAGATGTTAAGGTTACAATTTGTTTTGTTCAATATGGAAGTTATAACGGAGTCTCAATTTTATTATTTTTTTACCTGTGGGACGGTTTGACCTTTGGTCACAAATTCATTCCCAACTTTGACTCGAGGATAGCACAGAGCTTTCAGCATATCGGCAGAGTTCAAGCCCAAAAGATAGGCGATCTTGTCAGCCACTAAGAAGAGACATTTTACAGTTTAGACATGAATGCTGCTTTATATTCAACACTTGATACAGTTCCTAAAATACCCAAGACATACCTTCGGTGCCGTCAGGTTCCGCCTGCTCCTCACGCTGCTTCTGCTTGAATTTCATGTTGCCATGATGCATCACAGCACCAGTCAGCTTGTAGATGCCGAGTTTCTCTTCCCCAGTGAATCCCAGGATGTCGATAGCTGTCTGCAATGTACATTAACCACAGTTAGAGTTGGATTCTCGTTCTCGTATTGCACAAACCTCATTAATAGTGTTTGAATTGTATCCTTACATCTGTTGCGACGAACTCCTCAACGTCATCAATGCTCTTGACAGTGATTTCACCCTGACTGATCATCGGATAGTCATACGGATTGGTGGTGATCAGAAGCCCCTCTGGAATGAAGTTCAGTGAGTATATTTTCAATTTTATACATTTTTGGGTTTTATTTGGTGTGCCATACCGAGCAGCTCAGGCTTGTGTCCTGTCATCAGCTGATAGAAGATATGGTAGCTCCTCTCAGCTGACAGCTGGAAGGTGACACGGGACTTTTCCAGCAGATCTGAGCATTTGTTAGACACACATGAGAATTCATTTGTAGCCAACATGTCTTTGGCCACTCATATGGGGTCTGAAAACTCACAAGTTTCAATATCAGCGGAGGCCAGCTTGCCAGTAGAGCCAAAGTGGATTCTGATGAATTTACCCTAAATGTTGACCAGGAACGTGTCAATCTTTCTCTTTGACAATCAACATGCAGAAATTAAAGTGTTCTGATTGAGCTACTTACGAAACGGGACGAGTTGTCGTTCCTTACGGTCTTGGCATTACCGTAGGCCTCCAGCAGGGGGTTGGCTGCAATGATCTGATCTTCCAGAGAACCCTACAAAGGCACAACCATACCGTCAACAAAGATTTTTAGGAGCGACCATGCTCTTTTGAGTATAATTGTAGTTTTACCTGCATCTTCCCAGGTTCAGCCTTTTTGACTCCAGCAACTGCAATTGTTGCAAAGTACTGGATGACACGCTTGGTGTTGACAGTCTTTCCGGCACCGGATTCTCCACTGGAGAAGATAAGGATATTTCAGTGCAGTGTCTCAAAATTTCAAATAAAATAGTTGTTTTTATGACTTACGTGATCAGGATGGACTGATTTTCACGGTCTAAAATGAGAGAAGTAGCCAAAAATATTAGCTATTAATTGTAGCTACTACAATGTCGTGGTTTCAGGACTTGATCAAAAAATTGTTACCAGTGAGCATGAACTGATAGGCGTTGTCAGAGATGGAGAAGATGTGGGGTGGGGCTTCAATCCTCTTCTTGCCTCTGTACGCTGCTACGCACGTAGCGTCGTACACCGGAAGCCACTTGTAGGGATTCACCACAACGCAGAACAACCCAGAGTAGGTCTGCAAAAGTAGCCATGAGGAGTTAGACATGTAAAGTTAAGAAATACAGATTGCTAGATAGTGAAAACTCACGTAGATCATCCATGATGCATAACGCTCTTTGAGGTTATACAACACACAAGGCTCGTTGAGGTGGGTCATCATGGCCATGTCCTCAATTTTGTCGAACTTGGGAGGGTTCATGGGATGAATCTCATCCTCTTTGACGGTGACTGACTATCAATAGAAAATAAATTATTTAAAAAAATGATAGTACTCTATCACATGGACATTTTTCACACTATAAATTTCGCACCTTTCCAGCAACTCCAAGAACTTCAACGGTCGCTTTGCCACCCTCTTTACTGACGAGTTTGCCCTTGAGGTACATCTCATCAGGAACAGTCACAAAGTATGCCGTTTTAGCATCAAAAGGTGTATTCTGAGCCTCAATCCTCTCCTTCTCTGGTTTGCGGAGGTAAATAGCCGCCGCCCCAAAGCTATCCATGTCCTTGTCCCCCATGATGGCACCTTTATTTGAGACTGAAACAAAGAATAACTATGAAGTGAAATGTCTTGATTTTCACGTACGAGACAGTTTTACAAATAATAATGGCCGTGTGCCTAATACTGTAACATCATACCTCACTTAAACAAGAACGTGGGGCGCAGTATTTTGGCGCTTGCCTGAAAGCAGTGATAAAAAAAAAAAAATCAGAAACGAGCACAGTTACAGTAAAATTCAATTTGTAAAATTATATAAATATTTTTTTCTTTAAATATTTATTAGCTTCATTAACAGTTATCTTAAATATAGAATGAGCTGTTAAATGAGTACTAAGCCTTCCTGCTGGTCTAAAATCAACTAAAGAATTTTTCAAAACCTTAAATGTTAAAGTGTATAACACGGGATCACATCAAACTGTTTAATTAAAAAAAAAAAAAAAGGTATTCGGATAATAAACAGCGTGAACAGCACAAACCTGGGTGGGTGAGAAGCCTGCCTTTCAGTTGTCAGTGGATGTGAGGGGTTTGCGTTTATATAGGCGGGACATGAGCATGTCAGCAGATGATCACAACTCGATTTGGGCATGTATCTCTCTCATCATGATGGACATCTTCTGACACCCGAGCTTCGCGAAGCTTTTTGTGTCTGAACATGAAACTGTAAGCCAAAAATGTCTGTAGTACAGCAGATAGGAAATAGTGATGACACACCCAAAATTAAAACAATGATTTTCATCATGTTTTTTATTCATGAGCACCTAAAATGCCCTTTTGAGATGTAAATGTCACAAGTGTTAAGTTACGGTGCTTGACGATGTTTGAAGTCATTGAAATCATAACCCACATTTTGTAGGGCATTTTTTGATAACTAAATAAATAAAACAATTATCGTAACATTATAACACTTTAATTTGGTTTGGAACCGATACGGGATGTAATACAAGTAACTCATCTGGACAGAAATACTTGAGCTAAGCCAATAAAATGTTAGGTGTGACAGTAATGGCTGAAGAATTTTTCCAAATTGATGACGATGGCTATGAATCCATCAAGCAATCTTTAAAGTCCTACTTTGCTCCAATCAAAAAACTGGAATACATTTATAATCTGGCTTACTTGACAAATTTTTATTGCACTTATTTACAAGATCAGCTGCCTTTACGTCTGTCTCGCATAGGTAGCCAACAGTTTGGAACCCATCTGCTTGTGAGATATAGTTGCAGAACACTTGTCCTACTCGTCTGCCTCTATTAAAGTCAAACAGATTTAAAGTTCAAGTGCTTGAAACACCATCCCTTAGAAGGTATTGTGGACCATCTGCCAACTAGACCTATATTAAGTCCCACTCGAATATCCAAGAGCTTCATCCTTGGAATTCATTTGATTCTAAGGATGATGTTGAGATGGTAAATCGCTGTCCTTGTCAATGACACGACCCTGACTTTGATATGCTGTTGGCTCCAAATTGGATCTCCAGCTGGCTTAAAGACCTTGGATAAGTATGATTGTTACATGTGTAAAAATAAAACTTAAATCAACAAAATGTTTGCTTGTGAACAAGAACATCGTTCATTGAAATGCCACGTCTGCAGGGCATCTGTTCCGTGACAAAAAAGCTCAGATTTCGACCCTCTGACAGTTAAGACAGACCAAGATTATAAATGAACATGCCTTCATGGTATCGTGGCATCAGCCTTTCTAATGTTTATCGCACAAATTATTTTTGAAATATATGAAAACGTTATACAAGAGGATTTTTCAGTACGACCCAATCAGAACAAATAGAGTATTTTATTTTATTTTTTTGTCAAGCAAGATTAAAAACCTACGTATGTTGTAAATGCTTTCAAAGAGGAACATTTTGTGGCCACTTTTAGAGTCATAGTTTAAGCTTCAGTTTGTAAAAGGTGAACTTTGAAATTTAGCTTGTGCCAGATCCCATTTTATTGTGCAGATTAGTAACCTAATGAAGGGATCTGGTGTAGCATAAACATTATACCCTGAAAAGAATTTGTTCAACATTATAGCAGCCTTGAGTCAAAATCCAGTCTATTAATTGTGACAAATGACAAGCGGGAGCCATCAGATGATTCATATGTAGTGGGAAAAAAGATGCCCAATACGTATAAATAGTAGTGATACTCCTTATTCTTGCATATGCGTGCTGGATTTCATACTATATGTTAAGAGCAAATTCCAAAGGGTGACATATGACCAAGTGGGTCAGAGTCTCCCGCCTCCTATCTATTTGTGGACACTTCTGACATCCATTTATCTTGTTTATTTTCTTTTAAATGATTGTAAACATTCAGTCATTCCAGAATATTGCCAAAAATAATGAAAGGGGTCAACCAGGCACGGGCATCGTTTCTGGTGGGTTAGAGGCGACTACTGTCAGATGATATTTAACATCTGACCCTAAGCAACCTTTGGCCTCAGACACTTTGGCTATTAACACGAGGGCGGTTTCTTTTTTCTATGGATTATACTCAGGCTGATTGATTATTGAGGGATGCATCTTTAACAGGCAAGTCACGGGCCAAGAAAAAGAAAACGTGTGATTTTAACCAAATTTTGATTCATTTAATTATACCTGTTTATTTTACCCACTTTTTTTGTTGCAAATGATAAAATAACTATTAAAATATTTAAATTATTTTTTTGAATGTATGTAAGTTTATTACGAACTGTAGTACACTAAGCAGTTTTTTCTGGGTCTTCACTTATTTATTTTAATTTTGTGTTGCCTGTTTGTATTTATTAAAAACAAAAAAAACAGTTTGGATGAAACCTCCAGAGATTTTCTAAAAAAACAAGATTTCATATGAAGTTGTTGGCCTCGACCTGGATAGTGACTGAATTAAATATATTTCGGGAAGTGGTTCTGTAGCTTTAAAAATAGATTTAATTCAACAAAAATGTAATGTCTATTTACGAATAATAATAGTGTTCGATCTGCGACATTTGGGATGCAACGTAACGTGTTACGACAGAAGGGATGACTTTACGGCTGCAGCAAATTCACTAACATCATTGGCTGACAGGCAATCACATGAGCCTTAGGTTGCCTGTGTTACACGCTTCAGGAAATTAGCGAGCTAAAGTTAGCCAAAGCTAACAGCACAAATTTTCATTGAGCCCACCATTTACCGTGGTAGAGATGCCATCGGCAAAAAGGAAACAGGATGTTATGTTTGTAAGTTTTAGTTTTATTACGTTGTTTATCTAAATATACAAAAAAAACCTCCTGTGTTTCCATAAGCTAACGCTAACGATTGCTGCAGTGCTAGGCTAAGTGTGTGCGTGACGCTGATGAAGTAAACTTATTATGAAGATTGTTATATGGCCGTAGTTTGATTGTTGAACACGTGTATCTTTGACCCCCAAAATATGTACCTACGAATGTATGTGAACAGTTTTGTCAAACTTGAGTTCTCACACCATTGAATGCGATTTGATTTCCCCCTTTATTAGGAGGACGATGATCTCCCATATGAGGAGGAGATTATCAGAAATCCATATTCAGTCAAGTGCTGGATGCGTTACATCGAGTTCAAACAGAATGCGCCCAAAACAGTCCTCAATATGATCTATGAACGGGCTCTGAAAGAGTTGCCTGGAAGGTAAATGCGTCTTCAGATCTTCACTGTATTGTTGATAGTGATTTTTTTGACGTTATTGTTTTACCTTTCTGTAATAATTTAAATCTAAAAGCAAAGAACTTGGTGGTCAAGTGTTTTTTTTTTTCATTTTGCTTTCCCACAGTTATAAACTATGGTACAATTACCTGAGGGAGAGGAGGAAACAAGTCAAAGGGAAATGTATCAATGAACCAGTGTTTGAAGAAGTTAACAACTGCCATGAAAGAGCGCTGGTGTTCATGCACAAGGTGATAAAGAGCCAACGGATTATTTAACGCCTTTTAATGAATGTAGAAGTTGTTTACTGAAATTGTCCATCCATCAAACCAGACTTTGATTTTGATCTGCTGTGATTCCAGATGCCCAGGATATGGACCGATTATTGCCTGTTCCTAGTGTCGCAGTGCGAGATCACAAGGAGTCGGCGATCATTTGACCGTGCGCTCCGAGCTCTTCCTGTTACTCAGCATCCACGCATCTGGCCTCTCTATCTTCGCTTTGTCCGAAGCTTACCCCTACCTGAGACGGCCATACGAGTCTACCGCAGATACCTTAAGGTACTGACGAGAAAGAGTTGGTAATAGCTGGCGGATTTGTTGGTTAAAAATGTCAACTTGTGTATGTGCAGCTTTCCCCAGAGAATACAGAGGAATACATTGAGTACTTAAAATCCGTTGGCCGCTTGGATGAAGCCGCTGTACGTCTAGCGGCTGTAGTCAATGACGAAAGCTTTGTGTCCAAAGAAGGCAAGTCGAACTACCAGGTATGTTTTTCTACATTCCCTGAGAGTTTGACAATATTTGAATCAACTATATCAAATGTATCATTATTATATATTTGTTGTTGCAGTTGTGGCACGAGTTATGCGACCTGATTTCTCAGAACCCCGACAAGGTGACTTCTCTAAATGTTGGCGCCATCATCCGAGGAGGGCTTACTCGCTTTACGGACCAGCTTGGCAAGCTTTGGTGCTCCTTAGCGGATTATTACATCAGAAGTGGCCTCTTTGAAAAGGTTTGTAAACAAACTGTCCAAAGTGCACAACCAAGGATATTCTTCTCGTTTTCCTTCCAAAAAATAGCCCCTGCTCTCCATGGAGAGGTACACCTTAACCTTCTTATCATGTCTTCTAGGCCCGTGATGTGTATGAGGAGGCTATTCTTACTGTTGTAACTGTCAGGGATTTCACGCAAGTCTTTGACAGTTACGCCCAATTTGAGGAGAGCATGATTGCAGCCAAGATGGAGACCACCTCCGAGATGGGCCAGGACGAAGAAGGTTCGTGTGCAGTCATCGAAAGCGCAACCCTCCCCTCTTTACTCAGTCTCACTTGTTCTTTCACTTTGTTCTACCCTCTCCAAGATGATATCGACCTGGAGCTTCGACTCGCCCGCTTTGAGGAGCTGATAACACGGCGGCCTCTTCTTCTCAACAGTGTGCTGTTGCGCCAGAACCCTCACAATGTCCACGAATGGCACAAACGTGTAAAACTGTACGAGGGCATTCCACGACAGGTGAGTCAACTTACGAGCGCCCCAATGAAAAATCCAGAAACAATCAAAAATGTCAGTTGTGTCACAGCACTAAAACGTGATGTCCCCTCCACCCACTCTACAGATCATCAACACGTACACAGAGGCTGTGCAGACTGTCGATGCCATGAAGGCCACTGGGAAGCCCCACACACTCTGGGTCACTTTTGCAAAATTCTACGAGGACAATGAGCAGCTGGATGATGTAAGTGCATCAAGCCTGGAGGATACTCAATAGTAAAGCTCCGGCGAGGAAACTTGGAACGCTTTTTGTCATTTAGGCTAGGACCATATTTGAGAAGGCCACCAAGGTGAATTACAAGCAGGTGGACGACCTGGCCGCGGTTTGGTGCGAGTATGGCGAGATGGAACTCCGCCACGAAAACTACGACCAGGCACTGAGAATACTGAGGGTGAGACTTGCCTTTTTATTTCACGTCAATCTTCTACAGAGGCTTTGCCACATAATTTTTTTCCCGTGTGTGTGGAGCATATCTACTTGTGTAATGCGGAAATAGCTGCAATATCATAAAATCTGCGCTTGAGCAATTGCTTACACTGTTCTTAATTTGATGACTTTAGAAAGCCACAGCCATCCCATCCAAGAAGGCCGAGTATTTTGATGCCTCGGAGCCAGTCCAAAATAGAGTCTACAAGTCTTTGAAGGTCTGGTCCATGTTGGCAGACTTGGAAGAGAGTCTTGGCACATTCCAGGTGTGTATCTGCGTGTCTTTTGGGTTTTTGCTCCTTAATGCAGCCAGTAAATTGTGAACTGCAGCCATGTTGCCTAATTCTTCTTCTCTCCAGTCCACAAAAGCGGTGTACGACCGCATTATTGACCTGCGCATCGCCACGCCGCAAATTGTCATCAACTACGCCATGTTCCTCGAAGAGCACAAATACTTTGAGGAGAGCTTCAAAGTAAAAACATGACAGTGATGTATAAATGTTGCCCACTGCGTACAATCCTAAATGTTCACGTTAAACGTTGCCCTTTGCCTCCAGGCGTACGAGCGTGGCATAGCCCTCTTCAAGTGGCCAAACGTTTACGACATCTGGAACACTTACCTCACCAAGTTCATTGACCGATACGGAGGCAAAAAGCTGGAGCGAGCCCGAGATCTCTTTGAGCAAGCTCTCGACGGCTGCCCCGCTAAATTCGCCAAGAGTGAGTTGCTTTCTGAAAGTCGCCAATTATCATCTGCATTTAATATGGTACTGACCCTGCATGGTGTTCCAGCCATCTACCTGCTCTATGCCAAGCTGGAGGAGGAGTACGGACTGGCTCGTCACGCCATGGCTGTTTACGAAAGAGCGACGCAGGCGGTGGAAAATGAGGAGCGACACCAGATGTTCAATATCTACATCAAGAGAGCGGCTGAAATATATGGCGTCACGTACACCAGGGCCATTTACCAGAAGGCTATTGAGGTACGTGTTTCATTTGAACATGTTGTATGGAACCCAAGGGATTTCAGTTGTGGTGTCTCAGTGGGAACACGAGGGGGCTCTATCGCTGCACTCCTCGCAACTATGCCAATCATTCGAAATCATTAATCCTTTATTTCTCCAGGTTCTCCCTGATGAGCATTCCAGGGACATGTGCTTGCGATTCGCCGACATGGAGAGCAAACTTGGTGAAATCGATCGGGCCAGAGCCATCTATTCTTACTGCTCTCAGATCTGCGACCCCAGGGTAGGAGCATCGTCCCACTGCAGCGTGTCCCTTTTTCACCAATTAATTGCGCATATATGAATCCAACCCCTCCCTTCTCTCTTCTCCCTCAGGTCACTGCTGTATTCTGGCAGACGTGGAAAGAATTTGAGATCCGCCATGGAAACGAGGACACCATTAGAGAGATGCTCCGACTCAAGCGCAGCGTGCAAGCCACGTACAATACTCAGGTCAACTTCATGTCATCTCAGATGCTGAAGGCCACTACAAGCTCTACAGGCACCGGTAAGATGACCGCTTTGAATGCTCCGATTTAGTTACCGGTCATTAATTGCAACCACATTTTTTGGGGGTGTCCAGTGTCTGATCTTGCTCCAGGCCAGTTGGGAATTGACGACATGAAGATGTTGGAGCAGAAAGCGCAGCAGCTTGCAGCAGAGGCAGAGCAGGATAAACCCAAGCCAAAAGAAAAGATTCTCTTTATTAGGTCTGTTATTTTGCTTGTATGCCCATAAGATTATCTACATTTTAATACGTTTGAGTGTACAAAAAGTAAACTTGTCTTCTTTTCTGCATGCGCAGGAGTGACACATCTCGCAGCGAGTTGGCTGAGCTGGCCAAACAAGCCAATCCCGATGAGATCGATATTGATGACGAGGATGATGGGCAAGGCCCGGAGGGTGAGTATCACGACAAGGCTTCTAATGTTTGTTTTTAAGATGATCTTACTTGCTTAATGTCCCCCTCTTGTTGTCTTCCCACTTACAGAAGTCCAGCTGGAACAGAAGAGCGTTCCCACCGCTGTCTACGGAGGTCTGAAAGATGATTGAGCTACTTCTCAAGAAGACTTACTGACTTTTGTAACATTGTAGTCATTTTTAACCTCACGTCATAAAAGATACATTTGTGAATTTGTATAAATTCTTGCATTCACTGATGAGAATTTTGATGACAGCATGGCTGCCCTCCACACTTTGCCTGGAGAAAGTAACATGCATTTTGGAGTGATGACCACAGTGGGTCAGGCTTTCTCAAGTCTGTGATAGCAGGTAGTGCAATTGGGCAGGTGAATAGTTTGGGTTCGTGGAATTTCATCATAGTGTTTTGTTCGAAATTCTGTCCTTAGTTAAAGAAATTACATTTGTACTTGTATCGTCATATGTAACAGGAATTCAAATATTACCTTGAATTGATTAAATTTGTGTAATTTTTTAATCAAACTAAGAGACGATTATTACATCCCTTCAATGAACATTCTGTGTGGGATGAACTTTGTACTTTTCCAAAGGTACCAACAAGTGGAGAAATATTTTCATAATTAGATTAACATAGCTGGAAGATAATCCTCTTACAAAGTTACTGCAGTGGGTTGCAAGGCGATCAACGTCATGTGATGAGGCATCCTTGCTATTTGCTCTCTTGTGGGCACGGTGTCGCTGGAAAAAAGGCTTCGAAACAACTGGAAAAAACCTTCCCAATTTATAGTTGGTGAATAATGTCACTTAAATGACTCCACAGTGCATTTGAACAGCCCTATAAATTATGTTATCCAACTCAGGAAATTTGGAATATAAATTGTCTCTTTAAAAAGTGAAACTATATGTATGGGGACCAGTGTGCCAAGTTTTCAGCCAATTAAAATCACTTAAATGACAGCATAACATGAATCTGACATCCCTGGAAGATTTTTTTTTTTAAACAAAGGGGATATTGTCATTGTCATAGGAATACAATTATATTTTCTCAAAAACAAAAGACTTTTTTTTTTTTTAAACGCAATATTTCTACTTATTGAAATGACAGCACCTGTAAATCAGCGTCGACGTTCCCAACCGGGAAATCCCGCCTCCCGTTTCAACAATCTCTATTCCTATTGGTTCTCCCGTTGAGTGACGTTGACGGCGTTCACCTGGTAATCCGTCATCGGCGGCGAGGCTCAGCATGAACCGACTCCACCGACGCACACGGAGAGCTATGCGGTCGAACAAGAGGACAAACCGGGGCTCTTGTTCGCTTTAACCTCGCCTTCCTCCAACGCTTCGGCCCTAAGAGCCTTCCACGAAGGATTCAAGCACTTTTCACCGCGGCGAGGAGGTCGTTAGCGGGCTTCGGAAGCAGCTCCGGGCTGGATATTTCCCCGACTTAATCCTCCAGCCACATCCGTATTCCCAGCCGTCATCGCGGACTGGAGTGACAATGCTTGTTTAGAGCTTTTTCGACGCGCTTTTGGAGGCCTTTTTTCCCAAGCATCGCATTGTATTTTTTAATTAACAACCCCGCCATGGTGGACTCCATAAGGAAGACTTTTGTCGTCCCCGATATCAAGCCACTGGATTTGTACGACTGCACTAAAGCAAAAATATGCTCAAGTGTCGCCTGGTTGTTGGCGAAGTCCTACGGCAGTGCAGGTAGGTTCACATACGCAGGCCCCGGGAACGATGCCCGTAGCTTTAACGCTGTTATGATCACGCTGCGAGTTTTTTAAAAAAAAAATTCGAGTGTGCTGGGAAACGTTTTAACATCCCACTCAGCGGTTTTGCAGCACAAAGAGGTGCACATGAAAGGGGGGAAGCACGCTTGTTCTCATTCAATAGCTGCTCACCTTTCTGAGGGGGAAGGTGTATTTGTGTCACAAACGGGCCACCCTGCCCTTTCGATGTTTCTTTCAATGAATCCATAGCAAACATTCTTTTATGCAGTGTGAGATGATCATTTTTGACATGTCACACTGGGCGTGGATAATGTGCTGCCTCTCTGGGATGACAGGCCCGCTAACACTTGACTCTTGTAGTTCATCATTAAAATAATCAGCTGGAGAACACAGTTAATTTATAAATTGCATGACCTCAGGGTTGTTCATCTGTGAAAATACCATTTTAGGTGTCAAAATAGATTGTCTTTGAGCGATTCTGAACTGTAAACATCAAGTTCACAGCTCGAGAGAACAGCACAGAACTGACTCTTGCAGTTCGTCAACTAAATAATCACGACATTACTGGCTCAGCAAGTGAAGCTAGTTACTAATATAATGGTTTGACCCCAAGTTATCGCTGAAGAACGCACCCATCTATTAAAAATACTCCTAGGTACCATAAATAGTATTTTACTGTCTGCACTGTAAACTTTAACTTCTGTAAGCTATTAAACGTAATGAACTGATACGGATAATAACAAAACAAGGCTGAACAAACAATTTATGCATGTTTCTATGTGCAAAATTAAGGAAAATGTTCTGGGTTGATAGGCCTTGAATTCTTGTGGTTTATCAGCAACTGTTATAATTGCATGACCCCAGCGTTTCACTCCAAATGCTATTTTGGGTATTATGGTTGGTCGTGTTTTGCCCTAAACTCATTGCTGTGCTTTTTAAAAAATGTAAACAATAGTGAAAAAAAAAAATCCTGCTCAATTCCTTTTATTCCCACAACATCTCTCAAGTAATTTCCGTGAACAATTTTTCACTTAATTCAGATCACTTATTGTGGTTTTAGATGGTGGGAATAGTGTAGCATGTTATGCACAAAACATGGCTTGCTTACACAATTTCAGAGTCCGGATCTCCCGGTAGTAGCTACTGTGTTTGCCCTGACCCCTCAACACACACACACACACACACACACACCTTCCTAGCCACGCCCTCTGGGTCAAAGTCACTTTCCATTCCTCCAGTCTGCAGGGTTATGCTGACTAGAAAGATTGTTTCCCATTGTTGTTTTTTCTTTTTCTCGAGTCAACTTCTGCAGCCCGGATGACATCAAGTCTGATTTGGGAAAACTCAAGGCCATGTTGAGAACGGTTGCCGGGGTGTCTGGTGCCTTGCTTGACCAGAACCTAATTAGAGTCACGGAGACATCCTTATGACAAGACTGTGATAAATAATAGCGTCGCCCGCAGATCCTTGTTGTTGGAACTGACAGAACTCGAGTGGGTGTTCCCCACAGACGCTGTTTGATCCACCCACCGACGTTACGCATTCACCTCCAGAATAATCTCCTAATTGCTATCTCTGTCCCATAACGTGTTTCAATGCTGCATTGTGCACATTATTAATAAACGTAATTGGAATAATCCGATTGCAAAGAAATCTTGGCGCAAAATGTCTGCCCTGAAGCGCTGCAGGGATTACATTTCCAGCAGATACATGTTCACCTTTGTGTAAAAATAAATCATTAAGGCGGAAAGAATGCATAAAAGACAGAGAATGTTCAAGGTTTGCTATTTTTTTCACACCTATAAACAGAAGCTAAGTTTGACGTTAGCTAATTTAACATTTTGAGAATCAAATCTAATGGTGGTCAAGGATAAACATGGCCGCCGTTGCATTTACTTTATTGACCAAACAGTAGCAAATTAGTCACACAATAAATGTCGTGCAGGATTGGCCGACGTTTGGCTGCTCAGTCGTCTTATCCTGACACAGAGCTATGTTTTGCGTCAAGGTGAAGGCTGTCGTGATTGTGTACGAGTAGAGAATTTCCAAACCCGGCCTTGATGCCGGGTGACGACTGATGTGACGGATAAATGACTCAAGGCAACTTTGCGGCTTTACACTGGAACGAGACCAGAAACTCTTGATTCGCCTGTTCTGGCTAACGTGTGCATTCCCGGTTAGCCTTACGTGGCTTTTTTTATATTATTCATTCATGAAGAGGGAAGTACTGCATCTTGTTTTATTCTGATTGGCAACCAATTATAATCAATTCGAAAACTGGGCTTTGTTAACGCTTCAGACTTTAATTGTCGTAGAAGTAGAAAAACAAATTAATCACTGCCTTTTAAATCTGGATTAAAATAACAAATTGTTGACATATTGTCGACTCTGAAGTCTAGCTATCAAAATACTCCAAATCTTCTCGAAATGATTACTCATCCCCCCCCACCAGCGGTCGCTATGGTGAGTCAGCAGGCCAAGGATGTGAGGAGCAGGATACTTTTGTTTACCCTCCAACCCTTTAACACACTGTCCATGGCTGTGTAGTGTGTTTCATGCTACTGCGCTCCATCAATGATCAGTTGAAGTACGCTACACACTAACAAGCCTCGTGTAACCTGAAGACGCTCCCGGAGGCGAAGATAATCGATGCAAAAAGCAAAAGCATCATCTCGTATAGGTTCTGTCGCACTGTCTGTGAATCCTCCTCTCGGGCATGCGTAATGTAATCGCACACTGTTGTCTTCAGTACAGGATGACGCCCCCGCCCAGTTTAATGCAATTTTAAGACTCCTCGGCTTCCCTGGTGTATTCGCTTGTGCTGGTCTACTCGTTCTTTCTGTCAATAGAATCGATGGGGTTGATCGATTCTGAAAAGATTGCCAGTCCAAAGAAAGGAAGGAAGATCCTTTAATTTGTTTCCCCGTTTAAGGACAGTGCTTTTGTCAGCATTCCGCTCCGTATGTCACATGTGGGTCGCAGTGCCACAATGTGATTTGGGAGAGCGACAAAACAGGATGCGTTTGAAACAAAATAGTGGAGTGAAATAAAATACAGACGGCGCATAATAAGGAGGAGTTAGTCAGCAATCAGGAATGCATGTGCTGATTCTATTTGCTTGAATTTTGGATGGAACCCAAGAATTATTTTCTTCTTATTTAGCAGCCTACCACATTGGTTTAGATAACATTTGGTGAAAGCCAGATTTATTCCGATTTTTGAAAGAACTACACATGGTCCCGACCTTGGCATATAGTACAAGCACACCTAATCAAGAAAGATCAATCGAGGCTCATATTGATCCCTATTCGAAAAATATTTTGGATTATTGCATGCTTTGCGGGAGTAGTTTGTAAAAAGCCAGAACACAACCCAATTAATGCCATATTTTTGTCAATTTTCTCTTCTAGTTGTGTGTCATCCCGATACTTTTGAATAGCCAATATGATCGCGTCTAACGTCGCCCGTTTGCGTGCGCCGGTATCTGTGACAAAAGCAGCCGGCAGGCAATCTGGATAGATCAATAAAGAGCACGTGGCGGCACATGGTCAAATGTTGGTCAGTTCTGACACTGCGGAAAATTGCTCGATTGGGTTTGTCAGATGTCATCCATCCAACTCTTAATAACTTATGGCATTTGCATCCTACTTTGCCTTCTGGGCAATTTTTTTTTTTGGGATTGAGCCACGTGACTCCCAACTTGACGATTCTCAATGACACGTCGAGTGGTTCTGCACGGCCGTTGTTTCTAAGGCGAAGCTGGCCGCTTTGTTGTTCCGATACCGTGCCGATCGCTTGCGTGATTTACGATTACATGCCATTATATGGCGACAACTCCCATTGTTTACACACTTAGGTGTAATCTAGAGGACCCAGACACACTTTCAGTTCAAGCGTGTCCTTTTACACAAAAATATTGAGAGCTTCTACGTTTGTCTCGGCCACAAAAGTATTGAGACACCCACCCATATTTTCAATCTAGCTTCCACATTTCATAATTCGAAACATCCTTTTAACATTTTAGGTCATGTGGCCTCTGAGTGTGTTTTGCATCTTTGAGTTTGCTTCTGGTTCAGCCTACATGTGGAGGAACCAGTTTTGAAAGAGGGCGTGTTGGGTGTTTTCAGTAATCTGTTTGCAGGAAAACCAGTCGGAGCAGATATATAATGAAGGTATCCACGGCTAGCCCGTCAATGTATCACGATGTATGTTTCCTCTGAGGCGACGCTGGTGTTAGTTTTCTCCTGTACATGTGATAGTTTACAAAATTCGACACATTTTGATTTATTTGTCATCTGCTGCCAGCTTGATATATCCGATTTAGAGTTAATCTCAAATTTCATATCTGAAGGAATAAATAAGTAGACAAATTTGAGCCTTTATTCCCTTTCCTCTCTTGAATAAAATCCTCGATTCTCCAATGATGCACAGTTTAACCCAATGTTTTGTGTCTCCCGCTAGAAAATGTCCCCGCCGAGCTGCGAGATCCCTTCTATTGTGACCAGTATGAGCAGGAGCACCTTAAACCGCCCGTCACTCGCCTCTTGCAGTCCTCGGAGCTTTATTGCCGCACCTACAGCCTCCTGCTGCGAAGCCGAACCGGTTCGCAGCCCAAAGACAACGTCGCCCTGCTGCAGCTGCTGGCCGAGCGAAACCTGGTCTCCAAAGAGCCTGACTCAGCGGTGACTGACGCAGACCTGCGACACAAGCCCATCAAAATGGTAACATATATTTAATGGATAGAATGCAAAGTGCTTTTGAAAGGCAAACGACTCTCATTAGGTTGTGTAGGTGCACCACACTGGAATAGAAAGGGTCCCGGGATAGAACCCTGTGGGACCCCTCTTGCTCATTTTTGTCTGTTAAACTAAAGTACATACGTTTGTGTTCTACAATATACTTCAAATTCAAATTTATGCCTCCGATGTAATAACCTCTCTCATCCATAGATAAGTGTATTTTCTTTATTTTGTTTTTTGCAATTTTTATTTATATTTATAAAAATAAGTACAGTATAATACAGTTCCTTCAATTCAATTTCTCAAGTGTGCCTAATGATGTGGCCAGACTGTCCGCTCGGCTAGCTACCAGTCCTACTGGTCGTGTGGGTTTTTGAATTTGGGTCTTGTTTACGCTTTGATTCACGGGATTAAAGGACCTCCTGAAAGACCCCCGCGCATTCATCCGTGCTCCCTTCCCCCCCTCCTTTACATCGCTCCCTCCAACTCATTCTGCTTATCCCAGAGGATGAGTGGATCCAGCTGCCAGGACAGCCACAAGCCTCTTTGACCCGCCGTAAAACCGAATCCTCCGCCATTATGCCCCTAGAACGTATCAGTGTAGGTGTTCACATTTGTGCAAGGGTTTGTATTCCGGGGTTTGTGAAGGGCGCTACAATGGATGCTCCTAAACAGAACAATAGCCCGAGCGGTTCTGATGAAACTCAGGATCTTGTGAACACCCCAGGCTAGGCCTTGTAAGACAAGTCCAGCGAAACCCGTTTGTCCTCGCGCCTCCCCCCTTTCCCATGTTTTTTTTTTTTTTCTTTTAGACAATGAAACACTGTCCGTCCCTCACTCTCACTCGGCTTTGAAAATGATCGTCTTGAGGATCCACCAGCAATTAGCTTGTCTGAAAGAGGCCGACTGTTTTCTTGGTAATTTAGTCACGTGTAACCTCTCGACAACTTTCTTCCTCAGTGGGAACCTGTTTTTAAGAAAGCCATTGCAGAACGATGGCGGGCAAACGTGTCGCTTGCGTGCCTCCGATCCAAATCCCATCCACTAAACCCCTTTTTTGGCTGGTTATTTTGTATTTTTTTTTTCCTCACTGCATCATCCCGTCCATCCTAACCTAATCTGGGTCACGTATATCAAAGCTTTGCATTAAGTGTGTCGTTTTCGCTGCGATGCGTTTGGTGTAGTCAGATGGAAACTTCTGACAGTGTCAATCAAGTCTAATCTTTGTCCCATCCGTGTCAAGTTGTAGGCCGCACCCGCATCACAAACGAGCTCGGCATATCTGCTGTCTAGAAAGCGACGCACAGCGCAATTTGTGTCCGAGTAGCACTTTTGTCACGTCGTCATTGAAATCACACACTGTTCTTTTTATCGTCACGCGTTAAACCCAACAATTATTTCACGGAACGATATAATCGGCAACTATTTTAGCAGATACTAGATGCAGGCTCGCATATAATTATTTTAGATACTTTTCTGGGTTTTTCGGCGTATTCTTTAACCTCAACAACGGTTTCATTTGTTTTGAACTTGTTTGCTTGATTTGATTCAAACGGAGCTAACGACTCGTATCTGCTGCTGCCAAAGCGAAGGTTTATTTTGATAATGTCCAACAAAACAGTTACCAGAGCATTCCTCCTGAAAGTGAAGTTATCTTGACCCTTTTTTTGGTGGAGGCCTGGCCTGCACTACTCCTCAGATTGAGGGTAAAGATATGTGAAGATTAGAGATAATCTGCTACGCAGACTGAACGTCATGCCTTGTGATTGGATGACACAGCCGAGCGAAGCGCAACGGGGTCCGTCTACCAACATCGAGCTGATCTGCTTCGTTTTTATTTACACTGTGCAGTGTTTTCTTTTTTTATTGGCTATTTAATCACACACAAGTGTTTGCAGTTATTAGAATCACAGTAATAATGAATTAATCAATAAGGATTTTTATTTTATCATTCTTGATTATAATTTTTTTAAATATAAATGCACTTCTAATAATTTTATAGTTTTATAAATAGTATATTTTAAAATGGATTAGAATAGATTTTACTCATATAAATAACTAACCAATGATTTTAAATTTAATGATTAAAAACAAATAAAGGCAGAAATAAATATTCCACGACCTTTTATGATGCCAATGCTTATTGGGCCAGATTCAAGACTGGAGTGGGGGTGGGGTGTTGTTGAGTCATATTTCAGACGTAATCGGGCCGTGCCCTCGTCATAATCTTGCTTAATGAGCCAAAAAAATGCCCCGCTGTTATTTGTTTGCCGCCCGCAACACTTTGACACGCATATTTCCCAAGTTGCTCCGCTGATGAGGCTCATGGAGGGGAGCGCTGATTGGTCACATGGGTCACTCAGGAACTGATACTTGTGAGGCAGGAACGTGGAGATTTTTTTTTTTTTTTTAGCTCAGAGGCCAAGGTTTGAGTTGAGGTGCATTGTGGGTCAGCTGGCTGGTTGTCATGGCGATCTGGCAGCTTCTGCCTCATGCATTCTCGAGTGGCTCCTCTCTCGCCTCTCATTAGGGAGACTGGACCGGCCCACTCATAAGATGGGGGGGGGGTTCTAACAACAAACACCGCCCTCCCCCTCCCTTTCATTTTCCACTTGTTCATAAATTACTCCTCTGATTAATTAACACTCTCGCCAGCCTGTTTATGTCTGCTTCCATCTCTTGTTGCTGGGCGTGGAATAATAACCAAACATGTTTTGATATGTTTTTATTTTCAAAGCAGCCTCACCGAACTCGTCTAAAGATCAGACAGTCCTATTAAAGTGTTTTGTCAGGTGAACTGCCTTGTGCACGAAATGCTGAGTCTTTTCACCCCACTTTTATATTTTCGTAATGAAACAAAATTGATAATGGTGTAATCCAATTTGCGTAACCATTATAAATAAATAGTTAGTCACGACTAAGTTGAATTGTGAGCTCTGAGAGGATTATTCTATTCTTCATCAGCATGCATTGGCTGTTTGTCCTATTTTCTGCTGCTACAGCGGCGCATCATCTCCACAGCGGAGCGAAAAAGCTCCCCGCAGACACCGACGAGGCATTCCTGCCCTCGGCCATCATGTCAGGAAGGGCTGCCGCGTCCGCCTCAAAAAACTGTCAGACAAGCGCTTGCTGGCACGTGACCGGCAAAGGTCAGCACTTTGCCGGACGAGATTCATGCATGCGTGCGTGCGTGTGTGCGCGCAGCTGGAGCGACCCCATCGCCGGCCGGCCCATGCGGGAATGTCTGAGCCTGTAAAGTGGAATTAATGCCGCCTCAAAGAGAACAGCCACCGATTTGGACAGATTAGGCTCAACGTTGGACTAGACCCATGAGCAGAATGTGCTGCTGGTGACAATTAATTAGGAGGCCGGTATTGTTAGTCAGGTGAGAGGGGCCTCGCTGAGCCATTTGAAAGAATGTAAGCCGTCTTTTAATGTACTCCGGCCGCTAAAAGGTTCTGTCTGCACTTACGAGAGCGTGCACTTAGCATTGGAGGGAGACTAACAACTGGATCGAGTCTGTGACATAACTCCAAATGCAAACAATGCTAGATGAGTCATGTTTTGAAGCTGTCCAAAAGAGAAAGCAGGAAGCAGCTGAGGAATGAGTATCAAGCTCGGACCCCTCCCCTCCCCACCCACACACAAGCATACAGTACATGTGACCATATCGCTGATCTGCTTCCAATGTAATGATTTAACGACAGAACACATACGAGTCCAAAGGTCAGCCGCTTCAATTGACGTGGTTTTTTTCTGCTGACTCGTATGTGGCTTCTGCTGACGCCTACAGGAGACTCTTTGTAAATCCACCTTGGCAAAAGTCATGGCTTCTAAATTGAGAAACAAGTTGAATTTGATTATTATTTTTTTTAAAGTTTAGGTTCTGTCCCATTTCTCCTTGCAGAGTGCTCACCTGGCTATGATGGACGCCCTGATGGCCGTGGGAGCCTCGGAGACGGTGACTTCGGTCAAGTCGGGCGCTTCGCAACACCTCCTGGGCGGGACTTTGAGCTGGGAAGATGCTCTGCTACACTGGGTTAACACGGTCAGTGGACACGAAACGAAAATATTTGGAGGCACCTATGTTTGGACTGTTGACAGCGGTAATCAACTTGCTTTGACGTGTTCAGCTCAACCAGAGGCTGAAGGAACTCACGGAAGGAGCCCAAAATGAACAAAGCCCTCAAGCCATCACCGAGAATGAGCTCCAACCTCTTCAACCTGCTGTGAGTATTTATCTCGCTGCCGTTGTATCCAAACACGTAAAAAATCTCGCCCCGGTTTTTCTACATTTGCAAGCTGACAATCATATTTTGCTCCAGCACATTTATATGCTGATACGAAATAATCCTGCCAGGTGGTTTGCAAGAAGCTCCACAGTTGTTTTTTGTGCAACCTCTACTTCCTTCACTGTCGTGTTTTAAATCTCTCTTTGTGCTCCTGTCCTCCATTCCTCCTTTTTCTCTTCTCTGTCGCCTTGCTGTCCTTAAATGCCTCTTTGACAGTGTCCTACTCGCTGGTACTGGAAACTAGTTCCTGTAAGTTCCCTTTCTTTGCTCTGCTCCTTTCCCCCCTCCATTCCTCCAGTGTCCTCATCAAATGTCTGACAGGTTAGACGGTTTCTTTTTGTTTGTTTTTTTGTTTTGCTACATTTAATTTGAGTTCTGCAAGTACAGGCTGCGACACAGTTGATTAAGCCGCGAGCGGGTGCATGATGGCCAAGCACGTCGGCACATGTTTGAATGGTAATAACAGCGGTGCTTTGTTTACATGTGGGAATTTGTGATCACACCCTTAACTCTTTGCTTTTGTTCCATCTTTACGCGTTCCCATACAGAAGCACGGATTAGCAAGAGCATGTTTGCACCTGTTCTACACAATGTAACTCTTTGTTTAGCTTCTACCTCATTTGTTTACAGTCTGTGTCATACTGCACTGTACATTTTTCCATTTGGAAAAACAAGAAAACAACAAACGCACAATTTTTTTCCGAAGGCTAATTATTACCTATTTTCTTTAGTAAAAATAACTAATTGTTTCTTATTTAATCATCTAATTTTGTGAAATGAGGATTTTTGCCTTTTGGTTAGCTGGAAGGTACAATCGTTAAAATTATAAAATCATTAAATATTTTAATGTTGTGAATCAATATGATTTTCACTTTTTCAATGAAACGATTAAAATAAGAATTTTTAACGCCGTACCTTTTTATTTAAACGATCATGAAAATCTTAGCACGTGGCGTTCACAACCACTAGGGGGCGTATTTGCATCGTCCCAACAGCATTTCCTGTCAGCTTCTTGTTGTCTTATTGCTTTTATTTGTATGTTTCAGCTTCGCTACAGAAAGGATAAAGTTCAGTCCAAACAGAACCCCGTTTTCCCGGCGGTGAACGAAGTCCGAGACCTCTCTAGCGGCTGTGCTATCGCTGCTGTCCTACATTACTACTGCCCCGGCCTGCTAAGACTTGAAGGTAGCAACGTGCTAGCACCTGAACTGCGCAGGTGTTGAATTTCATGTGGTCTTGTCCCTCTAGATGTTTGCATGAAGGAGACCATGTCGGCCACAGACAGCTTGCACAACCTGCAGTTCATCCGCGAGTTCTGCGACAGCTGCCTGAAGAGCTGCTGCCACTTGGCCTTGGAGGATTTGCTCTATGCACCTCAAGAGCTTCGGGTACTGACGTTCATCCCTCTTGACTATTCATCGCATGGCAAAATATTGCGTAACTCATTTTTCCCCTTCTGTGTGATTTTTTTTTTTTTTTTTTTTCTCAGCTCAACACGCTCAGCTTTGTAGCAGAGCTGCTCCACTGGTTCGAAGTGCAAAGGCCAGATTTTGTTCAACCGGTGGACACGTTGAGTAAGCGTCAATCATTGACTCTTCCTTTGGGAACACGTTTGTATCATCTCGCTGAATGAATGAACGAGTCGGTGCGGCGACTCTGTGTTTATTTGATTCAAACGAATATTTTCTGTAATTCTGACTTCATTTGTAAGTGTGACATAAACAGAAGACCATTTTCAACTGAGGTCCATTATTTCTTAATGAAGTAATACAATTTCATATTTGTGATTCAATTTGCCGATTGTGTTCTTTTCCCTCAGATGGCTGCACACCATCGACGCCCCGCGGTGTGAGCAGTAATAGGTGAGATACCTCATGAATACAAACGGAATTGTAGCGAGCCATGAAGCTATTTTTCACGTGTTTCCGCTTCACAGCACATCTCCATCTATCTTAAAGAAGCCTTTCCTCCCAATTTCCTCCCCTGCATCAGGTGAGATTCCGATTCATCGTGCAAAATATCTTGTCATGATTATAAACTTTTTAATTCAATGTATCCGCATTTCAAGCACTTGTTTCTTTTGGCATGATTAATTTAATGCATGTTGCAGTTTCATGTGCGGTGTTTGTGTGTGCGCATGCTTTTACTTTGTGCGTCTGTGTGTGTTCCACCGTGCGTAGGGTCTTTGAATCACTCTACCTCAATGTCTCATTTAGAAGGAGTTGGAAAGACGTGGAGCAAGAAAAGGTGCGTATTTGCGACCAAGTCAACAGCGTGTGTTTTATTTGGACTCACACTTGCTTTGTTTTCTGCCTAGCCGCCCCTTGTCAGCCGTTTCCTTCAGCATTCCTTTCGGCCTGGACAGCGACGTGGACATTGTGATGGGCAACCCGGTGATAACGCGATCGCTGAGCTCGGACCAGCTCGCCCCACTCAGCCCAAACGTGACTCGATCGCCCTTCACGCCTGGCGAGCACCCGGGCAAAGCTGCTTCCAACGGCGTCCACAGAGCCTCCTGGTGCACCCAGAGTCCCGATCATCCGATATTAGCGGAGAACGGCATCGGGGCGACTGAAACGGGGGAGCTGCCGACCATCGAGGAGGCCCTCCAGATCATTCACAACGAGAGAAAGTTGGAGCCTCGCTTGCATCCCGACGGCGCTCCCGACGGCTTCTACCTCCACTCTCCGGACGAACCCGCCAGCTCGAGACATCACAGAAGGTCGGCGCCCGTCAGCTGCTCGGCCCCGGCCCGCTCAGGAATGATGCACCGGTCCAAAGGGCCCACTCGAACCAGAAATACTTCGGAATGCTCGCGTGACGACGACTCGGTCTTAAGAGACGGCAGCGTGGATTCTGATGCGTCGGAGGACACGCCCCGGGCTCAGTCCATGCCCGGCACACCCGGAGCCCAGTCGGACAGCGGCGTGAAGATGACCAGCTTTGCGGAACGCAAAAAGAAGCAAAGTGAAGACTCTCGCAAAGGCAGCGACGATTCTGTTCCGCCCGCCACCAGCTGGGACGTGAAGTTTGAAGAAAGCCCCGGCAAGAGCCCTCAGCTCACCAATGAAATGTCAGAGCTCGGCGTACGTCTGGAGGAAAAGCGGCGGGCCATTGAAGCCCAGAAGAAGCGCATCGAGGCCATCTTTGCCAAGCATCGGCAAAGGTTGGGGAAGAGCGCCTTTCTACAGCTGAAGAAGGAGGAGGACGGCGAGGCCAAAGGAGGCCCCTCCTCTGCTGAAGAAGACCTCGCTCGGTTGACGCTGGAGGAACGGCTGGCCAGCGTGGAGGACGACGAGCGTGAAAGTCACGTTAAAGGGGGACTCGGACTCACCAAAGACAAGGCAAGTACGCCCGGAGAAAAACCAGCAGCGCCACTCGGGGACTACAACAACGCCGTGTCTAAGCTGACTGCCGCGCTCAGTTCACTTCAGAGCGACATGCAGCGGCTCACCGAGCAGCAGAACCAACTGGTGCAAAAGAAAGTTCCTGGCAACAAATCCTGGGTCATCCCACCTAGCCCCAAGACTTCCACGCCGTCCCCCTCCCCCGCACGCCTCTCACGGGAATCCACCCGGGACTTGAATTCAGCTTCACCTTCGCCATCCCACAAGCTGGCCAACCACATCACCCCTCCAAAGTCTCCTCAAGTGGTCCATCGTAGAACTCAGTCCATGCCCCCTAAGAGCCCCAAACACGGTCGCCCCACAGAGGGACGATTCCCGGCTCTATCGAGGGTCATCAACGTGCCGACGAGTGTTGACCGCATTCCGCATCTTCGTCGGGTGAACCTCTCGCAGTCTCAAATTCAGACGTCATCCTCGTTCTCCATCGGCGACGCCGATAGCTTTGACGAGGTTCGCTCTCTCGCTGCCACGCCCATCTCCACAGCGACGCTCACCCCAACACAGACTCGGCGTCATCCCACAGATGACATCCTCTCCGAAGTGGGCTCCAACGACGACGAAAGTATATTCAGTGTGGACGTGGAAGCCAGGCCCTCGCATGCCAACAGGAAGGAAGGGGCGGGAAGAGGGGGCTCCAGCTCCGGCGCCCCGTCCGAATGCTCCTTCGAGAGCGACGCCCCGCCCGCGGTCGTCAACGGCAAACGGAGTAGCCTCATTGAGATCTCGCTGTCTTCACTGCAAGGAGATGCAGAGGAGGACGAGGACCAAGGGCCCGATCCTTTGCCCGACGAGTCGGAGGCGAAATCAGGAGTCGGTTTCTTCTTCAAGGTAGGACACGGAAAGCTGCTTTGTGTGAGCTGAATGACTTGCCACCATCGTAAAACTGCTCCTCCTCTTTAGGACGACAAGGTACGACCTGAAGATGAGATGGCGCAGAGGAAAGCTGCCTTGCTGGAGAAACAGCAGAAGCGGACAGAGGAGATGAGGAAACGCAAGCAGGAACAGGATAAAGAGTGGGTTCTTCTGCCTTTCTCCCTTTCTCCCTTTTTAAATTGTTGGCTGTGAATTAATTGAAAAATTCTTCTCTGTCCTCACCTCAGCAAGCCTCAGTGGATGGTCATCGAAGGCTGGGGCAACAAGAGTGAGGACCGACCCCAGACCCCCGGCACCCCTCCAGCATCGCACACCCCCTCGGCCGAGGGAACTCCCCAGCGCAGAGGAGATTTCACGCGGCAGGAGTATGAACGCAGGCATCAGCTGAAGATCATGGAGGACCTGGACAAGGTGCTCAGACAAAAGCCCACCACCGTGCGCGGCGTCAAGAAGCAGAGACCCAAGACCGTGTTCAGGGACGACTCGGCCCTCGCGCACAGCCCCATCAAGGGTCTCCTGGGTAACTCCAGTCTTGGTCTCAAATCGACATCTTCTTCCCTTTTAGTTCTTTTGCTGATATGATTTTGTTTTTTCCCTTGTAGGCAGCCGGCTGAACAAAGTCTACTCCCAATCCACCATGAACTTATCCTCCATGGCGAATGACTCTGGAGGCTTGACTGTCAGGAGATCTACCAGGTAACAAAACAGGATTCACAAGTACAGAAGTATCTTGGGTAGGGCCTGACAGATCTTGATTTTTTTATTATTTTTTTTAACCGATTAATCGGACAATAATTGGGGGGAAAAACTCTTAAATTACTCTGTATTCTTCTTTCCTTTCACCAGTCGTTCGCACTCTCCCTCCCGTCTCATGTCGCCGGGAAGAATGAGCGCTCACAACGGCGACTGGGAAAACGGCTCCACGATTTCCTCCACTGCCTCCATCCCCGAGTACACAGGTTAGACCTAACGTTAACTGTGACTTGATGTGTTCAGTAAAGTGTGCTTTTTTTTTTTTTTTTAATATAACTTTTCATTTATTTATTTAATTCTTAATTTTTATTTATTTGACTCTTTCAAATTGACAAGCATGTTTTTTTTTTTTTTTTCCAGGACCAAAGCTGTATAAAGAGCCAAGCTTTAAGTCCAACAAGTTCATCATCCATAATGCCATCTCACGCTGCTGTCTGGCCGGCAAGGTCAACGAACCCCAGAAAAACAAGATTGTAGAGGTGAGCTCTCCGCTCGCCGTGTCAAAGTCCGACGCCGAAGTCTGTCGTAACGTGTTCCATATTTTTCCGCAGGAAATGGAGAAGAGCACAGCCAACCATTTCCTCATCCTCTTCAGGGACTCCAGTTGCCAGTTCCGGGCGGTGTACACTATGAACCCCGAAACGGAAGAAATGTCGCGGCTCACCGGCATCGGGCCGCGCGTCATCACACTGGACATGGTGGAGTCCATCTACAAGTACAACTCGGACCGCAAGCAGTTCACCGCCATCCCGTCCAAGACCATGTCCATGAGCGTGGACGCCATCACCATCCCCGGACACTTGTGGCAAAAGCGCCCGGGAACTCCCAAGAAGCTCGCCACCCCAAAATGAACACACCGTTGCGATTCAGGTTTTCTATTCTGGCCAGTCTGGGGAACTTTCAATTTTTTTTTATCTTAGTAGCAGACGAATGGAGTGACTGAGAACAATCAACGCTATGTGCCAAGAAAACGGATGAATCCCTTTGATTGCTTCCCTCCTCGGAGCTTCTGGATTTATGATTGTATGCGGGAAAAAAAAAATGTTGGGGTAGGGGCATTCTGTGTCGTTCCTCACGCTCCGCCTCCTCTAACATCTTTTGCCTTTTCCTGGCCCAAGACTCAAGTTGAGAGAACTTCACTGCTTTGCCTTCGTGCAACAACATTTAATGGCCGGAGAATTTCCCACGCCTCTCCCTCCGGCTTCCCGCTTTTTTTTTCTCCATTGCCTTTTCTTCTCTCTAGGGCTCGATGGCTAGACAGCCGACTGAAATGCGAGGTCACATCTGGAAAAAGACGGCTTTCGTATGAATGTCGGCGATCCCCGTCTGCCGCCCGTGCATTCGACTCGCTCTGCTGTAAAGACATCTGGATGTCAATTTTTTATTATTTGCTGGATTGACACGTGGTGCGCTTAGAAACACAACTGGAAAGAAAACAATGGAGGGCTCGTGTTTGTACTTTGCTCAGCAATGCTGATTTGACACATAAAGAATGCTGATCACTTTTCAAGAATAATTTGCTTCTAAATAAAAGCTGCATATTTCCCTTTTGTAAGCTCGGAATAAGCTAGTCTGCTGCGTAAGTGTTGGTTGGATGTGTGCTTGGGATCAAATGAGTGCGTAAAAGAAAAACGTTTTGTCGCCGGGGCGCTTGTTTATGACCATGAATTGATTTCCTTCTTGTCTGTCCAGGCTTCTTGATGAAGGATTATTCTGGACTGTAGCAGCCCTAAATATACAATACACTATTTTGACTCTTTCTTGTCAAACTGGAGAAATGTAAAATGGCCAAACTTTTTGCAATCACAATTGTAGTTGCCAGTGATGTAGTTGCCATGGTAAATTGGCCACCGTTATCTTCCTTGTGCCGCCTCTTAAAAAAAAAAAAAAATCACTGGCTGCCTCCAACACGTGTTATGAATGACATTTGAATACAGATGTGAATACAGAAAAATTAAAAAAAAATCAAGAACGTGTGCACATGAACTATGGATGTGACGCTTGTATTTATTTGTTTATCAAAACGTAGTATGTGGTTATGCAATGACTTTATTTTGATTCTGTGCAATCCTCCCCCCTAAAATTCTTGCCAGCTGTGGGGATCTATTTATTTAGTTTGCTTTAGATTTGATGTTTAATTTCAGGTTGTATGTCTGTGGGTTCAGGTTAGGCTCCCCCTCCCCTTCCCTTCCTTGCTCCTTTAGGTGTCATGACGTTTTTATTTTTTTTTCATCAAATCTGTGCCAGTACGTGTATACTTTTCACTCATTGTCTCTCCTTGGCATCAAGACCAGAATAAAAATCATTTTTAAATCAGTCATTTTTTGTTGTTCCATCCATGTTATCATTTTTTTATTTTATTTTTTTACATCACAGCAGCAAGTTGAGGTCGTCACCATGTAAACAAAAAAGAAAAAAACAATCCCTATTTTAATTGGACTGTCATATGAAGTTGCAACGTTTTCAAAAGTGATCTCAGCTGTGTTTGGTGTGCAGCATTTCAGTAAGCAGAGAGTTACAGGGTAAATCACCCAGCAGGTGGCGCTGGTACAAATATTCCTCCACCTGCAGGCTGATGCTGCGCACCTCGGGCAGCCGAAGCAGCAACTGGCCAAATTTGTCCGAATGTCCCGGGTGAGTCCTCTGCGTGTGCTCCATCAGCGCCCTGTTCACTCTCTCTTGCGTGTGCTCCACTTGCTGCCGACTTTGCACGGACTTCACATCTACGCCAACACAAACACACATTAGATTTACTCAAATATCTCTCAAGTTATACCTACAAAATTTTCTGTCAGTTGAAGTGCGCCAGTGTTTGTGTTCGTCAGTTATTTTATTTTATAAAATATTGTTTACTGTTCGTTTTAAAACCGCATAATTGTTTTGTGCTATTTCAAGTCACGTTACTAGCATAACTGTGGCTAACGCTGGTTTGTTTACAGTTAGCAATGCCGTCTTAGCGAACATTGCATTTTAGTTGCTGCAATAGATGACAACGGTACATTTGGTAGCAAGGTAATGGCGTTTGAGTCACATGTCCATGCCTATTTTATATTTTACTTTTAAAAAGAACTTTAAGGACTATTTCTTTCCCTGCATTAAATTCTTAAACATACTTCAGCCACAAGAAGCCCCTAGATGGCGCCATAGCATAGCTAGCATAGTTCTCTAATGTCGGTCGCTATACTTTACTACTTACGTCCTTTATAGTGATATCTATTAACCTATATTGTTGTTCTTAGTGTAATTCCACATTCGTTGTTGCATTCCTCTCTGCTGAGGAAATGAGAAGCTCACCGGGGTTAAAAAGCACCAAATATTTGAGACAGACAAACTCGTGCCTGTCAAAGTGGAGTGCCTTCAGTTTGGACACCAAATCCTGTGTTCTGGTAACCAAACTGCTGAGTGTGGCTCCTGCTTGAGAAATGATGGTTGACATCTCGATCTAGGGAGGAGGAGAATGATAGACGTGTTCCATTTGCAATCGACACCTTTTTCTTAATCTTTTGAGTTGCGCCCATTACCTGTTGTCCCATGACCAGATATATGCAACCCTCTTTTCCATAGTTGACCTGTCTGCAGAGATGGTCCAGAACCAGAAGCTCACTCCAGCAACTCTGTAGGAGGACCATCTGGTCTTCCACCTTTGAGGTAGAAGAACAAGTGTGTCAAGGTAATGACTATTCTAATAAAACTCTTTAGATGTCACCACTGTATTTGGTAGCTCAGATGTAGGATGTTTTTTTTCTAGTCAATCAACAAAAATATTAAAAATACTCCTGAAAATAGTTTTACAGTGACTTGAAACTGAGCCCTGTGTGAGTAATTGATCACCAAAGCAAAAGGCTTGTAATTGCCTATTTATGCCACAAGATGGAGGCAAAGCACTTTGATGTTCCCAACTAAATGAAGCCCATTTCCGTAGTTCGACATAGTTGCTTGGCATGACTGTTACATTTCCATTGATGCATCTATGATCTGTAAAGCTGTTCACCTTGAGCTCCTTGAAGAGCGAACTGTTCCTGGCCCACTCCACCAAACTAAACAAAGTTTGGTCCGCCATTTTGCACATGATACTAAACGTGTTGAGGCAGTCGTGCTTGCCTCGGTTGGCCTGTTCCCTCTGCAGACTGGCCACCACCTTGGCGCATAGCTGACTCTCGTCTTGCTCCCCTTCCAGGAGTTGAGCGAGAAAGGCCGAGTGGGCGCCGTGGGGGGCCGAGCAGTCGACCGGGCCGGGCGGGGTGGATGGGACGCTTGAGCACGGCGAAGTCGAGGGGGTTCGTAACATGTACGTGCTGCTCGGGGTTCTGTGCGTGGGGTAGTGTGAAGGAGTCGGGCTGTAGCCCAGAGGCGGTTGGAGTTCCTCCGGGAGGTAACCGGGGAATGTCTGGTGACGAATTCCGCTGTAGGGAAGTGGCGGAGGAGGGACCACCCTGTCGTCGTTCATAGTGCAGTCTAAAGGCAAGGGGGGGTACATGTGTGATTGGTGGAAAGCGTCCGGAGACATGGGAGCGCACGTGGGGTTGCGCATGAATGAACAGTCACTAGCAGCTGCAGGCCAAAGCCTTTGCGTTGTTTCCATTTTGGTCCTATAGGGGGCGGCGTTGCCCTGGGGGTGCACTTTTTGTTCTTTCATCTGCCTGTAGAAGGGTCCGAACTTGTTCCTGCCACCTCGCATGCGGTCCGCTCTCACGGCTGTCCCACAGGGCATGAAACACACAATGTTTAGACATTTCAAATTTATCAATTTATTTTAATAATTATATTAATTTAAATTGACATTATGCTGTAGTCAAATTGGTGTTCTGCTGCAGCGCTCTTTTTTTTTAATTTTTTTTTTTATAAGAACGTAGCTTATCTCCGCACTATAAAATCGTCTTATGTAAACTGGGTCATCACAAGTGGTGCTCATGTTGAATTTTATGACCTCCCAGATACAGAGGTGAGCACATGCGTGTCAGTGGAGCAAAATCAGTGCTGCCCATGAACAAAGGGCACGCGCTCTCAAGACGTACCTTCTGTCTTCATGCCCACCGTCAGACACTTTTGAAAGCGACAGGAGGGGCAGCGCTTCCTCTGGGCGACGTTCATCGGGCAGCTCTGTCCCTCTGCGCAAGTGTAGCGTTTGTTGTTCTGCACGGAGCGCTTGAAGAAACCCTGCCGAGACGCCACCAGTTAGACATTTTGAAATGCGGCTTGACGTTGCTGTCATCCGCTATACCTTGCAGCTCTCGCAGGTGAGCAGGCCGTAGTGGTACCCCGATATTTTATCCCCGCACACTGGACATCCCTCGCCGGGTTCGGGTCTAGCGTCCGCGTCCTGCCGTGACTCCTGAGCTGAAAACACAACCAAGTTCAAAGATACATGCTGTAGCTGACAAGATTTGCTTGCGCGTCACAGGCCGAGATAAGTTGTGAACTGATGAAGTTCCGAGCGAGTGATAACACCTGCTTTCTAACGGGAACTCCCTGTTTTTCTTTTATACCCATTCACGCAGTTCGACCGTCTGACAGTTTTTCCGCTCATCTCAAATCATCTTTGCTTGTCGTAAAGTGAGTTGAAGTGAGTCACCTGCCACCGGCCAGCGCTTGATATCTCAAGCTTGCCCTTGCACTAGTATCTTGAAAACTCGGAAGACAGCCACCCCGTATCTCAAGAATATTTTTTTATTGCTGAATCACTTGCGAGAACCATAAATGGTCATTCCATGATTGCTAAGTGAAGTCTTATGTAGTGCCGTTTCACAAAAAGTGTTGTATTCGAGTAATTCACCATTCGATAGTCCCATCAATAGTGAAACACAACCATGTGTCACCATTCAGTTTGATATGCGTCATCACAGATACGACACTTGCATAATTGACATTGGCCCCGGGAGATAATGACTTCCATCGGAATCTCTTCCACCCAGCAGTCGACTTTTACGACATCTGCACATCTCCTTCAGACATTTTGGTTTTCCAATTTAGCCACGTAACTTTTGCACGCACATGCCTCTTGGGTCATTGGCATGTTTTCTCTCGGTATGATTCAGTGAAAACTACACTTAGCATTAAATTGAATGAATACGGCCTGAACTGGGCAAGGTGCACCTAATGACATGATCGGTGTTACTACTCACACGTTGATGCTTCTTCTAAAGGGAAGATGTCCTCATGGTAGTTGTCCGTCTTGGCACCAGAAGCCTGCTCCTGTTGCGGCGGCTGTTCTTGGAATTGATCAGGGAAGTCCATATTGTCTCGAGGGGCGACAGGTCCACGGTCGGGTCAGCTCAGGTCTTCATAGTCTCGGGTACAACGGGGAGCGGACGCACACCACGCAGCCCCGAGCGCTCCCGGTGGACTGACAATCGTTTGAGGGCCGCATGTGGACTTTGATCGGTAGTCGTAAAAAAAAAAAAGAAAAAACCTCTCCTGACTGGCACTCCTAGCCTACGTCCGCTAGACAGTCAGTCGTATAGCCACCTGCTGGAATGTTACTGTAGTGAAGTCAGTGAGCCATTTCTTCTCGAGCTGGAAGCGCGATAAGATAACGCTCACCACCGCTGCAAATTGTGGCCATTCACAGATTTCATATCTTCATTTCGTGCCTTTGTATTGTGTATTGTTTATGGAGTCGCCAAGGAAGCGCATTACGAAACAAATCCTCGATTATTGATTGAAATCGTACGAAAAGCATCTTCCCCTTATTTCAATGAATAGTAATGCCAATACTGTAATTCATCCTATCCTCCTGCCAAAAAAATAAAATGTTATCTTTTTTATATAATAGCACTCTATAATAACTATACTTTATAAAATAATATACTGTATTAAAAATAATTAAATCTTCACACTCCTCATACTTGAGATCGTTACAGACAGAGTGCAAAAAAGGTTTCATTATTTTTAAAAATGTACTTAAAACTCAGCAAAAGCCAGCTTGTTATTTATGAAACACAGGGTCAGAGGTGATTTACTGAGCATTTTAGGGACCTCTAGTGGCTATAAACAGCCTAACTCACCAGACACTATTAAGTACACTTGCACAGTAGCAAGTATCAAAGGCCCTTTAAAAATCTCCCCATGTTTTTGGGATCTATTTTTTTCACGTTTTACAATCATACCGACATGACAAGGATCAATTGCAAACTCGTAACTTTATTGATACCTCTATGTGAAAAGAAGATTATTGCTATTCTTTTTTTATTATTTGAAATGCCGACCCAGTCTCTCATATGGGTCTGAAAGCGACAACGTGCGCCGACGTTAAAGCATCAGTCCATTTCCTCGCTGCTCCCACAAACTGGTTCGTCCTCGGCGATCACCCACACCTCATTGTGCCTCTCCCACATTGTCATGGGGCTGCAGCACACACACACACACACACACACACACACACACACACACACACACACACACACACACACACACACACACACACACACACACACACACACACACACACACACACACACGTCAAAAGCAAGACACAGGCTTCTTTCCCAAAAAAGTATAACCACTTAAAAATTAAACGTAATATACTAAAAAGTTCAACAGAATTGTGCTGTACTTAAGAAGTTATTTTGCCACTAGAGGGCATCCCGCACAATTCAAGCTCAATGTGTGACGTGATATACATATAAAAAAAATGACCTGTTATATCCGGCGCCGTAGTGGCAATCGTCTTTGAAGCGAGCGCCGACCTTCATCAGGTCGTACATCAGGCCCTCGCTGTGATGACAGTCACTCAACGAGTTCAACCACCCGCCATAACTCCGAACGTACACGTTTACAGCCGGCATATCGTAGAAGAACACCTGCGGGCCGATGTCAGTCAAGCGGGGTGTTTAATGACAATCGGACAAATGACAGCAGCTACCCCAAAATGAGTTATTTTGTTAAACGACAAGACAACAGTTAGCTTAGATTCTTCTGTTTCATCTGCGTACGCCACAAATGATAATAGCAGTGAGCACATGCAGAGATATGGGCGCGTGAGGGGTCTCTAATATTTAAATTTTGTCCGATCGTAATACAATTACCTCGTAATCGGTTGGCATTGGAGGATAGGCCTGGTACTCCATAGGCAGCAAGAAGCTAATTATGAATTCCTTTTCTTCCCAAAACCACTTCTTCATGCCTGTCTTGATTAGTACTGGTGACGTCATTTCAATCTTTTGTCCTGGAGCATTGAGCACACAGAGCATTGAAGTTAATACAGCGGATAGAAAAAATCTACACACCCCTGTTCCGATGACCGGATTTGTTTATAGTCAAGGCACCTTGACAAGGAATCTTCAATTCAAATCAAAGAGTTAAGAAAAGGCTACTGGAACATCTGAAATTAATTTATGTGTGGGTAGACTTTTTGTATTCACTGCAGTCAACATTTTGTCGATGATCTTTGTACAGGCAAGCGCTTATTTTATACGAGGTTTCGCACCATTCTTATTTTGGCCATCGATGTAGCGATAGAGCCGCATAAAGCCCTTCATACAGGCAATATCCATGGACCATGAGGACACTCTGGTTGACACCCACTTGGCAGCTTCGTAATGACGCACCTAGTGAAAGACACAGTCGGCATCCCACAGTGGACAACTTTTTGTTTTTATCCGTTAACATAGTAATAGTCACTCACCTCGTATTTATCAGTCTTGCACATAACCTTGAACAGCATACATTGATTTGTCTCGGTCATGAATGAGAGGTCAGAGCAGTTCCTGTGACAACAAGGCATCAATGCTTGGTGTTTTTCTGCACAATTCTTCCCAAAAGAGGTTTTATAAAGTTCAACATTTTAGAGTAGCTGACTAAAACACTTTTACAAACATTTTTGTTAGTTTTTGGGGAAGCTGGAACAGATTAATGTCACTTCCAGCCATTTCAATGGAGTGAGATGATTTGAGATACTATAGAATTGTTTTTGACCTAGGAGCGTGTCCACCTAATCACTTAAAATCGTATTATTGTAGTATTACACTTCCCGTTCCAGATATGGCACAACTTTGGGAATATTATCTCTAAATGTCTTGAAAATATTCTTACCCGACTCCGGCCTCAGCTGTGAGCGCGAGCAGGCAACCAACAAGTCCTGCGAGCAGAAACCTGGAATAAAACGATTAAAACAAAAAATATAGTTTTCACTTCGTTAGAACTCCGGTAATATCGAGAAATGCTTATTTATACGACGTAATGTGCGGTCCACGCACGACAAGAAGAATGCGTTTGAATACTTACATGGTGGAAGATAGTTTGGTGCGGTGGCGCAAAAGATCCCAAGACGAGTTATAAAAGGAAAAGTGGCCACACCCTGAAAGTCCAGACAATACAAGGGGGGGGGGGATTGAAGCAAAACACACTGCGTGCTGTAAATAACACGTGTAACACCTGCTGAAATGCAACACGGCACAACGTCATTGCCTCTCATTGTACTTGCACACCATTCATCTATTAATTGACTTTCTTTTGTACAGTGATTATCACTAAGCAAGTAACGATGTCACATACTTGGCACAATATGTTCAAATGTTTGTTTATAATATTGAAGTACTGGCTTTCACTTAAAATTGTGTATGTTAAAGTAACAAACATTTTTCAGTAGTGTTTCAGTTGCAGGCAGGATTTATGGCTATAGTGAGTATTTTAAAGGCAGGGAAAAAAATCAAAACCACATATGATGTGGTAAGATAAGACAGGATTGGATAAGATAAGACGGTAACAAAAGATTGAGAAGTCAGCATGACATGACAAGACATGGCAAGTCAGGGACCAGGCAAGACTGAATCGAAGTACACTGAATAAAATACGTCAAAGCAAAATAGATTGTTAAATTCGATTGCTGCAGTTTGAGACGTTTTATAACATTCAACTTCCGCTAATCCATGGCAAGTTTCTCCAAGCGGGAGCTGTTCTTGACAAAACTTGTATTGAAGCTTTTGTGATACCTTTTTTTTGTGTTCACTCACAAAAACAACCAAACCCACCAGTGGGTTCCCACACTGGAACCTGATATTGCTCCTGGGAAGAAAATGATAAAAGAACATTAAGTTAAACTTGATTTTTATTTTGATTTGCCACAACACAGTCACTAAAGAATCAGTCAGTACTGCGGATTTTTTTAATTTATTTAATCTTATGAGTGTGTCCGCACAGGATTGAGTTACACTTACTGGAACTCATTGTTACGACATAAACAGAGGCCTAGTCGGTGATCCATTTTACCCGCTTTTGTCCAAAACCTTTTGTGATCTTTAGCTTTGTGTACAGAACATTTAACAATACTTATCACCCTCTCCCTGCCCTTCATAAACGCCCCAAAGAGCCTCTTTGCACGCCATCATACTGAAAATAATAATGTAGTCCCCCATTCATCCTCTAGTGGCCACAGGAGTAAACGCAAAATATGAAACGTCCACATTTGTCATTTCAGCTTTTATTTGAAACCAAACCAAACAGACTTACGTTTTGCTATTTAAGATTAAAACCTGTAAAACATTTGGGGCAAGTACCAAGTGCTGTAAATTATTTGCCTTTTATTCGTATATCACACCAGGGGGCGCTGTTTCATTATTGACGGTATAAGGTCGTCATTAGTCTTTTTTTTTCTAATAAACTCAACTTACGAACTTATAACTTAAATTTTTTAGTATAGGCCTAATACTAATTTGTACTCTTGTGTGGAACCAGAAACCGGTAGTTGTGTTTTCCAAAATTCAGCAAAAATTCCAAATGGCCTGCCCAGGAACAAATTTTCAAAAATACACAGATAACTCAAGATTTACTTGACTTTAATTTCCACAATTTATGGATGAGCAGGCACTGAAAGGGCCCAACTATATGTAGACAAGCCATTACAAAGTCAAATTTCCATAACATGCCCCCTTTAACAAAAATGACTGCGATCTTTTCACCGCCATCTCCGGGTTACATTCAGTCAGTCGGTTTCTTGCCTACGATACTATTTTTAACGTAACTGCACAACTTGGAGCCTCTTGTGGCGTCATGTGACAATACTGTGAAGCAAAATAATGCCAACTAAACGCGTTTACTGGTTTCAATTTACCCGAGAGACAGCACATGCACGTTACCGCTCGCTGGAACTAAACGGACACTACGAGTACGGCCCGGAGTGAGCACGAAGCAAAAGCCTTTTGCGACACGGATTACTGTAATAGTATCAAGTTGACAAGCGTGACGTGGACACTCGTGCATTTGGTCGGATGAAAGGAAGGGACAACGAGGAGATAGTGACTGCTTTTTTTTTTTTTTGAGGCTCTTATTTTTGAAGGACGGAGCCAACGTTCCATGCTGCAGAGGGAGGCGGGATGGGACGGAGTTGCTAGTGGAGACGTTAGCGGAGGCGCTAGCAGACGTTAAGGTCAGGATATGCAGTATTTGTGTATTGCGCTGGGCGGCTAAGACATGTCCACCTCCCTCTCGATGCCGACATATTTGAGGGCGTCCGCTTGGCTGTATCTGCGGAAGGAAGCCAAAAGCCGCAGTCAGAAGGCAAGAATCCAGGGAAACACCACAGCCTGTTTGGATTTTCGCTCACAATATTTGTGAGTTGTTTTTAACGCCACTCGCCTGTAGTCAAAGAAAAGCTCTTCTCCTTGCATGATGGCCCGCTTGGCAAAGATCCCGATGCGGTGGTCTCCGTTCACCATCACCACTGCAAACGATAAACCTTGAACATTCCTTGACTCGAAGTTGCTTTTAAATATCTATCTGGCTAAAGTGGATATAAAAAGTCTACACACCCCTGCAAGGTTTTTGTAATGAAAAGCGATTACCTTTGGCGTAGCAGTTGGGATTGACCGAGTGATTGGCAAAGCGGATTTTGTTCCCCTTCCTGGTGGCATCGACGACAAAGTCTGCAGAGAGGGAAGGCGTTAGGATGGCCTTAGGATGGCCTCAGGATGGCGATGTGACCGTCGTCAGACAGAATACTTACCGTTGTTCAGGTTGAAAAGGAAGCTGGACATGTATTTGTCGTAGATTCTTCCTCGTCGGTCGGCCTCGTCTTGCGAGATGAGCTGCGAGATGAAAACAGGAGATTTTTAAATCGTGACGGTGCAGTTTTTGTGATTTTTGCACTGTACTTTACCTCTCCGCAATACTCTGAGATGAACTCGTTCTTCTGCACAGGCTCTTTGATGAAAGTGCCCCACCCGGCGACGTCTGACGGCGCCAGCAGAAGGTGCTGTCAAATGTACAAATGTAAGTAGGCGTACCGCAAGAGTCCGTCTCGAATCCACTGTAATTGTAACTGTAATTACCAAACATGTACCACGAAAGATTTTATTGAAGTGACCAAATAGCGTAGTGCGTGTTGCGACTACCTTTTTGAGGCCCCTCTGGATGCTGCAGTTCTTGCACGACACCACTTTGCTGTCCCAGTGGTCGGCGGCGCCGCAGGTCATGCACAGGTCCGGGTCGCACTCCCTCACGGCCAGGTAGCAGGGACACTGCTTGGTGTTGCACTGGGTCTTGCACCTGCAGCCTGGGAAGCGGTTCTGGCCTGCAAAGCAGAGTTGGTAGGGAGTGACGAGGACCTCTGCTGGCAGAAATGCCCCATGACAAGTTTGCAGAAGCGGAAAGAAAAACGTCTGCCGTCTGGCTAATCGGAGCTGGATTGAAACGTTCCATCTGCGGCATTGTTTAGCCATAGCTGTCGGAACTGCGCTGCTGACATTGGAGCTGATGTTGTAAATCAGGCACGACGCCCGTCACGGCTCTTTGATTCCCCTCCAGGCCTTTTACAGCGCACAATTGTAACTTCCTGTTTGGCCTCGAGTAGCCCTGTGCTACGGGAAAAAGGCGGTGTGAGGGTCTGGCGTGGAAGGAAGGAGGGCGGTGGGCTGACTGAATCACCACACGTAGAATGTAGAAAAAGTAGGAATGACTTTTTTTGCTGCAGAAGAAGCTAATTTATTCTTACAAATGCAGCTGTGTGTCAGGAACTTACACTCGTGCTCACACTGGCAAAACTTCTCGCAGAAATTCTGGGTGATGACACACGGGCAAGTGCTGTCACATGGGTGGTCCGGGTGGTCACATGGCTGGTAGTTGTACACTTGATTGGACAAGTTATCTGGAATGACACAGCACAGTCAAGCAATCGGAAAGGGAAGTGGATAAAAATAGCCGTGTCGTGATGTGTCAGACGTACCTTTTTTTAGCTGTATTTTTGCCCATAACCTGCGTCGGAGGGACAAAAAAATGTAACAGTTGAGTAGAATTATTTTATTGCGTCCGTAATTGATCACAAATAAGAGCGGGTGCTCGCTCGCCTGTGCTTCCTTTTCTTCTTCTGCGGCGAGATGCCTCCATCCACCAGGGGGACGTGATGGATGAGTGCCTCCTTCACCGCAAAAGCGTACACCTGGGAGACATTAAACCAAAAACATAATGTCCAATCGTCTGTCTGTGTGGTCATATTGCGCAATCACGTCACTTTTTACCTCCTTGCAATTTTTAGTGCCAATGAGGCGGGCGATGGAGCAGAAGTTGTTGAAGTAGGTGCCGTGCAGCACCCGGAAAAGCGACTCCTCGGCGCCGCTCCACTCCACCGCGCAGCACGTCGGCTGCTCGGCTTCGTCGTCGGCCGGCCGTAGTTTGGTCGGGGTCGGGCAGCGCGAATTCCCCTCTGTAATACACGTGCACACGTTTGACTAGTACAGATTAACAAAAGCGCAAAACAGATGAATGACTTTGACTTTAAGCGCGGAGGCCACTATTTGACGTTCCGCAATAAAAACGTCACGGTACAAACGCACAACAGCATCGCAAATGTGCCGTACTGCTGCTTTTGCCACGCACGCGCGACCGTTGACTTTGTTTTGGAAACAACATAAGCGTTGTTCGCGCACTTGCACGCGCCGAATGTTGCTTGGCAACAAGCTGAAGGCAGCGTTGCCGGAGCAGCGTGCTCTGTCGTCTTTATTAATCTGCTCAGCAATCTGTTTCCCACACGCACACACCAACCCGAAATGTGTGAGAGCGTCTGCTGAGGCCGCACGTGACTTCCAGAAAGAGAGGCCTCCGGTGAGGGAGGGGTGACTTATTTGCCTCCCACTGTTCACCGCATGAAGATGTCAATAGGACTGAGTGGAAGGAAGTGTTTATGTTGGGGCCCAGGCATGCCAAATTCTTGATTTGGCTTGGCCAGAGTGCCAAGGACGGTCTGACTCGGAGGCTGTCATCCGCTGCCAAATGTCATTCTTCGAAAAGAGCTGCAGTGAGGGAGGGGGGAGCAGGAGGAGGGGAGCTTTGGGGGGGGGGGGGCTTATGGTAAATGATGCTTCTTTCAGAGTCATGGGCTGACTCATGCAGCTATTAAAATAACTGCGTCTGCACTTGCTACTTTTAAGAGCCACTAGGGGAGCCACAATTCCTGCCATAGATGTAAAACGGGTCAAAACAATTGGATTGTACCTGAGGATGATGTCGTTTCATGGTCGCTTTCTCCATCTTTGCTCTCTTCGGCAAAGCCCGATGGTCCAGGGCAACTCGCACTGGCGGGCCGCTGTTGCTGCTGTTGGTGCAGCTGTTGTTGCTGTTGCTGTTGTTGCTGCCTGCGCTTCTTCCGGAACCTCCGCGAGCGCAACATGTTCTGATCCACGAACTCTTTAGCCCCTTTCTTCGCCAGAGAGGAGAGAAGTTAGCCATACGTAGCGGCAGAAAAGCTCGTGAGCGAACGACGGGCACCTGCAACAGGAAGCAGTCGGCGCCGCACGGATCCGTCTCCATTCGGATCTCTTTGCTCTTCCTCTTGTACACGCTTGGTGTTGCATGGAAAGCTAAACAAACAAGCGGACTTTTAGCATATTCAGACTTTGTGTACTCTTAAAAAGTGCCAAGTCAGAACTGAAATCCAAAAATAACAAACCCATCTTACGGTGGAGGAAGCAATCATATTTGAAGCATCGCCTGCAGAAGAGCGTGTGGAAGGAGTGCAGCGACTGCTCTCGCTGCACCGACTTTGCAAAGGGTCCGTCCAGGTTGGGGGTGCAGAGGGGGGGCAGCTTGACCAGGCTGGGAGGTTCCAGGAGGTCCTTGTACCTACAGAAACCAAAAAAGAAATAGGTGAAAAGAGAAGAGAACCTTTCGAGTCCATTTGAGCCACTTTGCTTTGTTGTCGAGGTCTTTCAGGATGCTACAAATGCCCTTTTGAGGAACCCAGCGCGGATGGGGGGGGGGGGGGTTGCGTGGTGGTGGGGGTTGTCATTATTACCTCCCTTCCCAAATGTTTGCCTCTTCGTGGCGAACACTAAGCAACGGCCCCATTCAGCATTGTGCCACCAAGATGGTCACCCCCCTTACTTTTCCTTCAGCTCCTCCGTGGTGCCCTTGTACGGGAACATGGAGGCAATGGCGGTGAAGATCTTGTCGCTGGGGATCTTCTTGCTGCCAGATGGGTCCCGAACTGTGGGAACATTTTGTTAGTTATATATTTTTTAAAGGTGATCTCATAGTGAGTAAAACTGCTCTGTGTTCAAACAGAAAGCAAGCGAGGGACACGTTGGCCACATGTCCAGGCCAGGCGTGGCGCTGGCAGTGGCATGGTGACCGGACAAACAGTGGCGACCTTGTTGTGCCGCTCGCACGGGACAAAGTCTGTCGCTACGACACGCGCTCACTCACCCTCCACAGTGCTCCTCCTCTTCCTGCGGATGAACGGCGCTTTGGTCTCCTCTGAGCCCTCGCTCGAGCTTCGCCTCATCGCTCGTTCATCTTCCTTTTTTTCGGTCGCGGTCGCCATCGCCACTTCCTCCTCCTCGTCGTCCTCGTGGTCAGAGTACTGGCTCAAGGCCTCCACCAGTTCCTTAAAGATCTCGTCGCTCATGAAGCCCCCCTCTGGGAGGCGATATGGCAATATGAGCTGAGTAGATGTCAAGGAATGATGGCTTAAAAAGAAAAAAAAAAACAACGCACCTCTGTCGCCATGGACGCCGTCGTAGTTGTCAATCAGTTCCTCCAGGAAAGCCTCGTCCTGTTCCAATACCTCGTCACCCATGTAGGGAATGTTGTGCAGGAATGTCTCATCCTCCACCTATCACAAATCAAACATTCACAATTTGTATCTATTGAACAAAAAAAAAAAAAACGGAACTATTTTTAGGAAGCAGCATCACGTGACACGCTTTACTTTTAATCCGTGCGAACCGAGCTTTGAAAATCTAGTCCACAATATTAGGTACACCTACACAATGTTGGAATAAAGCACTTTAATGGCTTTAGTGGGCGCAGGTGTACCTAATATTTTGACCTGGTGGGTTGGGCATCGTTTGTGTGCTCACCATAAAGTTGTGCTGCAAAGGCGACCAGGAGTACATGAAGGGAATTCCCGTCACTGTCGACAGAGGCCTCATTGCCACGGCCTGAACTTTGAACCCCGGGAAGCCCGACTCCACGGTACACATCTGCGAGAAGCATTTTTTTAGTTCCAAACGGACAAATATTTTCAAACGTTTAGGTTCGATATCTTTTCTTACCTTCTTAGTAGCTGCCGGGCCGGGGCCTGAACTCGACAAGGGCACCGACTGGATCCTCAGTTTGGACCATTCCTCATTGAGGATGCCGGTCTGTTTCTCGATCTTCACCCGGTTAGATACAAACACGGCCTGTGAACACAAAACAGAGCCAAAAGCAACATTTAAAACCACAGGCGGTGCAGAAAGGAATGCCGCAGTTAGCAAGCAGGGCATGACCCACCTTGACCTCCTCTGCTTTCTTGAGGCGCTTCAGCTGGCGGAGGCGCATGTACTCGGACCTGACCCGCCGACGCCACTCCAGCAGGCTGTGGGCGGGGCTGAGGTATAAGGGCGGTTGAGGTTTCGGGGCGGGCGGAGCAGCGACGGCCGGGGTAGGAGCTTCAGCAGAGTTTACCTCCATGGTTCTTGTATTGAAAGAAAATATACAGAAGAAATACGTGCATATCTGAACAGTTGAGGTTGATTGACAATTAGTGGTCATAATATTAGGTACACCTTCCTTGACATCTTTCTTCATTTTACCACTTATGGTGGTGTTAGTAAAATGTTTATGTTGGCCAAATGGAAACAGACTGTTTCTGAAACATCTGGCAAAGAACGAGTTTCTGAAGAAACGACAATATTATTAACATTGTTAATTTGTTACATTGATAACAGACATCGTCCAACGAAAGATAAAATATTTGCATTCGTCCTGATCCTAATTGCGTCAACGCTGACCTTTTAACGCCTACTCTTGTCTGTGGGAAACAGCGCCCTCTTGTGACGGCAAAACAAACAAACGTGTCACTGGAGTAAAATAAGCCTTCGTGGCCATTTAAAAGGCTGCGAAGGGTTTAAAAGTCTCCTTGTCGCTGTATGCCCGCTTGCCAAACAGTGCGCCAGGGCTGGCAAACGCTAGTTCGTTACGTGCACGGACTTAACATGGCAGAAACACGCACAGTGGTCGCGAGTGGGCGTGCCTCGGTCAGAAGAAAAGTGCGTAGTGCTCCGTGCGTGCTTGTGTTCATGTGCCTCGCTTAAGTTGCGTGCGCGCTGAAGATGCGTGAAAACGAGCTGCGCAACATCCAACGTCTGCGTCACGCACACTCACGCGTGGAATTCCCCCCCACCCCCTCCACACCTCTACCCGTCATCATCCATCGCAGTAATCGTCACATACCTTCAAATCCACGCGTGTTCGTCGAATGGATAGTCCCAAGAGATGATCCCGTGAGGATTGGTAGCGCGCGCGTCCTCGTTTATGGAGGTGACGCAGATTCGGTGTCCGCATGACGACGGTTGAATGTCCGAGCGATCCCTCGGCGGCGGCTCTGCGGGGCCATGCTGCTGCTGCTGTGGGCTAACCTTGTTGTCGTGGGGTGGGGGTGTGGAGAGGGAGGAGGGGGGCGTCCACGGAGCTGCGCACTTGGCAGAGCAGCAGAGGCGTCAGTAGCAGCAGCAGCAGCGGCGGTGACGTATTCGAGGGTCAGGGGAGGAAGATTTATGACTAAATTGTTTTGTGCCGTCTGGGGAATGGAGAAAGTGTCGTGCATGGGGCAGCCAGCTCCTCCTCTAACACCAAAGACTAATCGTAGACAGACACTCGGCAGAAATAAATCACATTTCAAAGTCACCAACACCACTTCCTTGCTGTGAAGCTGGTCATAAAGACTAGCTTAATGTGTGATTATTAGTAATCGATCAGAAAAGTTGGACGCGATCCAGCAGCTGCTTTTCGCAGTCGTCAAAACACTCAAATGATCGTTCTGCAGTCCTCCTCTAGGGGGCGAAGGAGGCTACATGTAGCTTGTAGCGTCGAAGAACTTATTTCCGGCCAATGGTGCCTTCATGTACATCACGAGAATCGCCCTTTCTGTCTGAAAGGAGAAAAGCGATACATTCCAACGGGTTATTCTGTTTGGACGTGGGGTGTTTTCTGTACTTTAATGTTCTTACATCAAAAGAGTCATGCTGAAATAAAAACCAACACGTCTATTACAAAAAGCAAAAATATTACCTGTGAAACATATCTGTGCTTCAAAGAATTTTGGGGTCATCGAAGCATTGTATATTCTAACCACCGAAACGTTACATTTTGTGTCCTTATTTTATTTTTGACTTTCCCTCGTTTCATAGCATCTTACGGGAAAATTTTAACGTCAAGTTGTAGTCTTGGCTGTTACGCAAGAGGGCGCCATTGAACCTCATTTAATGCCAAACGTGCACATCAGCGGGTCCCATATTCTTCCAAAGCTGGTCATTGCTTGTTGTGTTTGGAAGGTCATTCATTCCTGCTTACTAATTACACAGTGGGAAATTGAAGTCTGCGCGTATGGTGTGTTGATAATGAACTGTCAAACAAAAGCAAACACTCTTTGGAAGATAAGCTGTCAGCCATTGAGGCCTTATCGGGAGGAAGTTATGATTGTGCTTATTGTCAACTGGGCGTGTTGCTTTTGGCACCTGCTGTTGGGAATCTGTTACATGTTTATGCAACATCCAAGAGAAACGGCGAACATGTGGAGTTTAAGTACATTTGAATGATGACAGGCTAAAGTGATCTTTCACTTCTTAAGGGAAAATCTCTCCGCTTTAAAGCTTTATAAGGCAGACAATGGATATTTCGGTTAGTCATTGGAGCAAATTGGCAGCGTCTTTAAATGAAATTTAAGACATCATTTGATGATATGAATCAGTGATGGAGACTGTATATTTGTAACATCTATTTAGTTGACAAACATAAAACATGCAAGCTAATTCATTAGTACTAAGTATGCATTTGTTTTTGTATCGCAGATATACTGCAAACCTGTCCTGACTACTCAGCAAAATATGTCCAAGTTCACAACACATCAAGGTGAGATGAAAAGCGACTTTCAATTGTTATGACCAAGTGATGGAGTGGCTCTCTCTCTCTCTCAGATGAGAGCCCGGGATAGTAGCAGTGTCGACCTTATCACGGGCTCTCTGTCCTCTTTGGCAGGAAAACCGCCCATCCTAGGAAACGTGGGCTTCCTGTTGTTTTATGGAGCCTTCCTGTTAAAGAAAGGGGGAGTGAGCTATGTAACCCCCAGCTAGCCTCCAACTGGGAGAAGGACACCGCACTGTTGGGCAACATGACATCCAGCAGGTTTCACCTAGTTTTTGCTGTCCGTTTTCTTCTCATGTGGGGTAAGTGAAGTACTTCAGGGCTCACCTCAGAGTAGGAATTCCCAGATGTCTTCACCTTAGAGGCCCTTTAATTGAATCTACTTTTACGTATTTCCCGTTTTCATCCATGTGTCATACGAGCTAAGTATTATTTATTTTATGAGACTGTTTTGCTTGTGAAGTCTTGCTACAGATGTTTAAAATAACAATTTGGCATTGTCGTAGCTGATGTTTTCTATTTGTTCCACCTTTTTGGAAGCGCAGTAAAGAAGATGAAATTCAATTTATTTTCTTCCTTTAAATAGCCTCACATAACCCGGTGAGTTGTCTGGTGGATGAAAAGTTATCTTTGCAGTCAGCCACTACAGTAGGTAAGAACACGCTTGTTGTAAATAGATCAAATTAAGAACATCCTCAACCTCATTTGTATCCAAATGAAACTACCTGCCAACTTTCCATAGATCATTGCTGTCCAAAAAATTAAGCACGCTCTTTTCTAAATATTTTTATAGTATTGCGGAACATGTTTTTCGTATAACCCCGCTCACCAATCAACCCGTCGAACAAGCAGTCCTTGGCAGAAGAAACGTGACCTAGCACACGTCGTCCTCGAGATGTATTTTCTTATGTTACTCTCTTCTTTACAGTGTATCAATCAACAGAAATGATGAACGGCATTGCAAGTAAGTGTCATGTTGAATTCATAATTGCATAATAACGCCCACAACCACGCTATCACATCATAACATCGCCCGTCGTGTTTTGACTGACTGTGTGTGTCCACTCCGGTGGGGAATATTTGGCATCATATTCCGAAACTCAAAGAGCTGAGCGATGTGGGAGATGATGACCTCGGCCAAGATTTGCTTGTGTGTGTGCGTGTTTGCTCCAATCCAACACAAACTCCCGGTGAGGTCTCCTCAGCCGAGACCTCGGCGAAAGGTTAACTGAAAGCGTGCCCCACCTGGTGCGACTTCCTGCATTTGTTCGTCATTGAGCCCCCTTGCTGTGCCGGACGGCGTGTTGTGAAACCGGTTTGCAAGAAGCGCCCCTTCGCTGTTCCTCATCATATGCTGCCCCCCCTCCTTCCCCCCTGCCAACTCCCCCGAGTCGTAGCTCCTCCTCTTAAGAAAAAACAGAAAAGACACTTCCTGATGTCATTACTAAATCAAAAAGTGCCTCGGCTAGCAGATGTCAAGAGAGGCCCCGTGAGCTGATTCTATGACAAGTAAAGTACCATAAAAAGTTTCCGGCTGCTTTGTTATCATTTTGACAAACTGGTTCAAGGTCCCCAGAACATATAAAAACGTTTTCCAAAAAGCCCAAACGGGTGTAGGAATCGTAAGGTTTTGGATAAAACTGCAAGATACTACAAACAGTAACCGCTTTGGTGTCCTCCAGGGACCAGAAGTTAGCCCACTAACAAATTATATAATCATGCAGTGTAGTCATCAGACATGATTAGTTGTTATCAGACATGATTATTGGAGTCGCTGTGCTTTTACGAGCGCCGAAACCCGGATCGTATGACGAGCAGTCATTTGCCGGTCATCATACCCAGAAGAAGGCCTGGAAGCACATCAAGCTCACTCGCTTGCTCGCCTCGCACGTGTTAGTTTGTCTTTCATTTGGTTCCACTGAAGCCAAATATCGATCTACGCCGCTTGCACACTCGTGATTCCCATCAAGCCACTGAGAAGCTCTAAATGTTTGCTTATGTTTCCTATTTGGCAGAGGCAGCCCGAGAAAAAAAAAAAAAAAGGCAAATAAATCACATGCTGTGAGACTGGCCAGGCCTTCAACTGTGAGAAACTAAAAAGCAGAACAAGAGTTGAGGAGTAAAGGGTTTTCAGATGTGAGTCCAGCCCAGATCGCTCGCTTTGGGTGTGCTCCTTTTTTATTTGGGGGAGAATGGAGAGGACACTCTCTGTTGCCTCCACCCCCTCCAGAAGGCAGAACCGTCCCAGGGAAGCACCAGTCGGAGACGGGAAGAGCCGCCGAGCCGCCTTGGCCGTGGGGCTGATCTGAGGGGAACATCTGGCGAGGCGGGCGGGCGGGCGAGCTCTCCGTCGGACATCTGCTGGCGAGGGTTTTACGCCGCGTCGCTCTCGTCCTGACGCCGCTTCCTGTTATGCCTCGCTGTGCCTCGGCGTCTTCGTGCGGGAGGAGACACCCCGATTCATTTATTCTGACATGAAGGGAGCGCTTGGCTTGATTGCGGTGTTGCTCTCCTTTCTCTACGGTGAGTGTGTGAGTACGTGTGTGTGTGTGTGCGTGTGCTTTTTCCAGCTGCAGATGGTTTCCCGTGGAACACACGGAGCTGCATTCATGGACACATAACACTTTTTTTTCAAAGTCCTTGTATTGCATGCATGCCATTCAAACTTTTAATCTCAACTGTATCTCCTCCAGATGGCACCTTAGGAGACACCGCCTCACCAATTGGTATGTTGAACAATAATTTCATTAGGTACACCTGTACAATTTAATATGTGCCAATTCAAAACACAATAAGGGTTCGCGATCAAATAACCCCATCAGCACCAATACGATACATCGAAAAGTGCTCCGATACTAAGACATCAATATTTACAATCTTGGCATATATCTTCAGGCCACGGCCAGATTAAGCCTCTTACATTTTTCAAAGACTACCACATCTTGATTCAAACTACTGAGAATGAACAATAAACAGCGGATAAAAAAATCTGAATAGGTCATGTGAATAATCTGTCCGGTGTGTGTATGATTTGAACCTTTCCAAACGCTTCCTTGCAGGTTGTGTGAAAAACCCACCGGGTTGTATGGACCTTTACTCTGTGTGCCATGCCTTATTCAACGGAGCCACCATGGACTGCCTGTACAATCTCCTGGACCACATCTGCTTCTGCAACTTCAACGAGGCCATGGCGGCCATGAACGCCACCGACTGGTGCGCTTGGGGCAACGTAAGCGGGTAAGTGCACTTGGAGTGCTTCTCGAGCGTATTCTAAAGTCGTGATGACGAGCCGCCGCCTCTTGACAGGCTGTACAGCAACTTGAGCCTCTGCACTGAGAACATCTCCGACTGCCTGGGCATCCCGTGGCCCAACCCTATGGTGGAGGAGACATTTGTGGAAATCCACCACAAGTTTTTCAAGGACTGCCCCATGGAAGAGCTCAGTGACCCGCCACCGCCCATCATCTTCGCCCTGGTGATCACGCCGATCCTCCTCATCCCTGTCATGGTCAGTCTGGTGGTCCTCAAGACCAAGAATGGAGATGGCAGCTCCTGATTGCGATTTATAGGCAGGAGCCACTAAAGGCAGAACGTCACGGGAGATTTTGAATACCGTAGGTGCATTTCAACTAAAAAGTACCTGCTTATTCAAGATTCAAATGGCCCATTGTTATTTATGTAGCACTGGAGTCCATTTGATGCAGGAAGAAGAATTTACCTTCTAGTTTCTCCTTAACTTATTCGGCTTGCCATTTACCAAGCTTATGTTTTTGCTAGCCCCAACACACGGATGCCAAAAGTGATACATCACGGCGCGTTTCCACAAACAAATCGTATCAAACTGTGCTACTCTGTGAAAATTGAATTCATCTTTTTCATGACAAGACCTTCAGAAGAGGGGTCGCATGTAATATGAACCAAATGTCGACAAACACATTTTTAGTACATTATGTGTGATTATGACAAAAGCTCCTGGGCTTGCTGGGTTGACCTCCATTTTGGGAGTTTTTTTTTTTTTTTTTTTTTAAATATTGGGTGGCACAGGTAGCTCTCCATGATATGGGTTGGGCAGGATGGGATGCTAGAGATGATGGAATGCGATTGTGAGGAGAAGGAGCCTTCTTTCCTCCCATTGTCTCCTTTGAAAACACAATCTTCATCATCCTAGGCAGATCCAATTCATATTTGACTTAATTTCTCAAACAAGAAGCAAAAGGTAAAAATAACGTTTCGCTTTGTTCCAGTGACGAGGGAAAGCTCTTTTTAGTGCGTTCAGACTTAGTTCCTATTTATGTGGATTTTTTTTTTCTCTGTGTATTTTCTGGACTTCCTGTAACATCTGAAGGGAAACTATACAATGTACTGTATTGTAATTAAAAACACATTTTATACATAGAGATCTAAGATTGCTTGTCAATTGTGATTTATGTAATGAAAGTTTAACTACAACATTGGATAAACAAACCAGGAAGAAAAATCTGTAGCTGGAGTTGTTGTTTCCATCTGCTACACTACTGAAATATTATTTCACTTGTGATATTATCTTTGTTTATTATTTGAAACATTGCATTTAAAATACTAAAATATTGAAAAATGCATAAAAGAGAGTAAGTGGCTATAAAAACATTGCTGACACTCCTGATTACACCCCCATTTGGCAAAACACTGCAGGGAGGGCCCAGTTTGTCCATATCGTGTGTGTGTTTGTGTGATAGAAAGTGTGTGAGGTGACCTCCTTCCTCTCTGGATGTGTGGGGTCATCCTCGTCTCCACCCCGTTCCAAAAGAAAACCCCACCTCAGGTCTGTTGCTGCTTTCTGACGTCATCGGGGCGCAAGCCTCCATTATCGTTGACCGCCTCCCTTTACATTTTGTTTCTCTCAACAATACATACAGCCATGCTGTCACCTTGTTTTAGGGTAAAGTAAGCAGACACTGCCCTCTTGTGGTGGATAAATGAATAACAGGTGCAATTAAACAAACCATGGCTGCTCTCAAACACCAACTATATTGAAAGGTCTGACCGAGTATTTCGTAGTTGTTGATGTGTCCCAGCACGATTGCCCCTCCCGTGTATTTTGGATGAACTCAAAAGTTGTTATTATTAAGTTTTACACAATATTGCAAGAGCGCAGCTTAGTGATGTGCGCTGCAGTTCATTTAAGTGAACTGAATCTTTAGAATCAGTTCTCTCAAAAGATTCGTTCAAACGAATCGTTCAACGAATCGTCCCCCCCACCACCACACACACACACACACACACAATGGCAACAGTCACTCACTCGGTCGTGAACGGGAAATTACGTCACTGACTCGTAAAGTCCCTCCTCCGTCTATCACTCGCTGCTGATTGGTCGTTCGCGAAGATTCACGAGTGAGTGACAGACAGTAGTGTTGCTATCTCAGCCGACGCACGTTATGCTGACATTGATGTATTTGTTGGCTTGTAGTTGTTGGTGTTATTATACTGAATGTGTTTGACGAAAAGGTTGAACGGAAAAAAAACTTATGCAGTTGTTTTCAGGTTAGCTACCTAAATGTTGTATAGAGAACGTGATGTCAAATTCCTTGTTTGGCATGCTCAAACTTGGCAAATAAAAATTGATTTGATTTGAAAGTGAAAAGTGCCACACCCACCCTCACCTCCTGATTGGCTGGTTGATCTGTGACGTCACACCGACACTCCGTTAGGTACGCCGCCATTTTCACGTCTCCCCCACCTCCTGATAGGCTGGTTGATCTGTGACGTCACACGGACACTCCATTAGGTACGGCGCCATTTTCAGGTGTACCTAATAACCGGCCACTTCATTAGGGAAAAATCATGGCCAAAGCTGAACTGAAAGTGAAAAGTGCCACACCCGCCCTCACCCCCACTTTCTGATTGGCTGTTTGATCTGTGACGTCACTTGGACACTCCATTAGGTACACTGCCATTTTCAAGCTCTAGTCCTCGGGGCCGCATTCCAATATGTTTTCCAAGTTACCCTCGTTAAGTGCAGGTGCGTGAAAAGTTTTAGCCACTTTCACATTCAAAAGAAGCTAAAACTTTTCACGCACCTGCACTTAACGAGGGAATCACACGGACTCTCCATTAGGTACACCGCCATTTTCAAGTGTACTTAATAACAGGCCACTTTATTAGGGAAATATCATGGTCAAAGGTCACAGCTGTCAAGCTGTAGTCCTCGGGGCCGCATTCCAATATGTTTTCCAAGTTACCCTCGTTAAGTGCAGGTGCGTGAAAAGTTTTAGCCACTTTCACATTCAAAAGGAGCTAAAACTTTTCACGCACCTGCACTTAACGAGGGAATCACGCGGACACTCCATTAGGTACACCGCCATTTTCAAGTGTACCTAATAACAGGCCACTTTATTAGGGAAATATCATGGTCAAAGGTCACAGCTGTCAAGCTCTAGTCCTCGGGGCCGCATTCCAATATGTTTTCCAAGTTACCCTCATTAAGTGCAGGTGCGTGAAAAGTTTTAGCCACTTTCACATTCAAAAGTAGCTAAAACTTTTCACGCACCTGCACTTAACGAGGGAATCACACGGACACTACATTAGGTACACCGCCATTTTCAAGTGTACCTAATAACAGGCCACTTTATTAGGGAAATATCATGGTCAAAGGTCACAGCTGTCAAGCTCTAGTCCTCGGGGCCGCATTCCAACATGTTTTCCAAGATTCCCTCGTTAAGTGCAGGTGCGTGAAAAGTTTTAGCCACTTTCACATTCAAAAGGAGCTAAAACTTTTCACGCACCTGCACTTAACGAGGGAATCACACGGACACTACATTAGGTACACCGCCATTTTCAAGTGTACCTAATAACAGGCCACTTTATTAGGGAAATATCATGGTCAAAGGTCACAGCTGTCAAGCTCTAGTCCTCGGGGCCGCATTCCAATATGGTTTCCAAGTTACCCTCGTTAAGTGCAGGTGCGTGAAAAGTTTTAGCCACTTTCACATTCAAAAGTAGCTAAAACTTTTCACGCACCTGCACTTAACGAGGGAATCACACGGACACTCCATTAGGTACACCGCCAGTTTCAAGTGTACCTAATAACAGGCCACTTTATTAGGGAAATTTCATGGTCAAAGGTCACAGGTGTCAAGCTCTAGTCCTCGGGGCCGCATTCCAAGATTAGGGTTAGGGTTAGGGTTAAGGTTAGGGTTAGGGTTTCCAAGATTCCCTCGTTAAGTGCACCTGTGTGAAAAGTTGGGCTCCTGCAGAACGTGAAAATGAACAAATCTTTTCACGCAGGACTGTTTAACGAGGGTAACTTGGAAAACATATTGGAATGCGGCCCCTCGAGGACTGGAGGTCGACACCCCTGGTTTAAGCGAAAAGTGCCACACCCGCCCTCACCCCCACTTTCTGATTGGCTGTTTGATCTGTGACGTCAGATCACTTTCACTCATTTTCAGATGTACCTAATAACTTTATGCATTTTTTTTATACGTGTCAAGAATGTGTATTTGACTACTTGCTCTTTATTTTGGGGGACACTAACACATATTACGCAACGTAAAACATATATATTGTCATATAAAGCAGTTAACCAAATGTCAAATTCTTATGTTTTCATGCCCCAAAAAATAAAAACAAGGAATAAAACACCAGACAAGTTTTAACATGTTTATTAAAATAATAATACAAATAATAATAATAAAAGTACATTTCAAACAAGCAATCTAATGTGAAATTGCAGTAGATATATTGGATAACAATATTTAGGCGTGTATATGCATACACGTTATTTAAGAACTACTGTAAGTGTTATAAGATAAAGATTACCCAAAGAGAAGCATAATCTCCCCGCTGTTGCATAACGGAGCATCTTTTCATGCAATAAAGTTAGTCGTTAATTTGGAGAAAACGAGCACAAAAGAAGTGGTGTTTCAGTGTGTGGTTCTTTCTTTCCTTGGCAAATCGTTTATGTACATTCTGGCTGACGTTCATTCACTGAATTGTTCACGCAAGGAGCCGCCACACGTTCACTGACTGATCCGTTGATGCACGGGAAGGCAGTTCACTCGTTGACTCGTCCGCGAACGAGAGAGTCAGGACTCGGTCCCTCACCGATCCTTTCTCGCGATGAACTGGAAATGCAAATCACTGACTCATTCGCTCACAGACCTTTTCAATTGGAGAACAGGAAATGCAATTCACGACTCGTTCGTGAACGGGAAGTTACGTCATTTTCTTCTTCGTTTTGTTTTACAGCGAGGTGGCACCAGCTTCAATGGACATTACCGACATCTACTGGTTGAAGTCATATGAACAGAAGAAAGAACTCTCGTTCACTGGAAAGATTTGTTCTTTTAAACGAATTGTTCACTCACGAGCCAACACCAGCGCAGCTGCTCCACTTGTGTGGGACGGCGAGCTCCTGGCTCATGAAACCTCTCAGGAGATGTTCAGAGTTTGTAGGACAGGGTAAAAGGTCTTTGCAGCGTTCATAATCCCACAAACCCTGGATAGAAAACAATAAAAACAATGCCTGAAATGAATAACAGCACTCCTAAAAATAATGAAATACATCTTTAAAAAAAAACAGATGTCCTGTTTCAAGTGTCAAAAATAAATATATCTTATTATATATTTTTCTAAACATGTATGGACATAAAAATATCAATTAATGACAAAATAGTAGGAAAGCAAATATTTTGAAAACTAAACAATTTGGAAAAAAAAATACAAATTCTGAATTATGCTGAAAAAGCAGGTTTTGCCTTTACTCCTCATCCCACAACCACGTTTCCTCTAAAACTGTACTAAATATTCATATAAATATTTGAATCTCAAATTTCTGTTTTGCTTCAATAGCTGCAAGGTAGTTATAACCAATACAGCCTCTAGATGGCAGCCTTTGAAAGCTTTTCGATGCTCAGCGTTCACCAATAACTGTGCATTCATCATTCATTCAAAACCTGGGCCAATTTACTTTGAGCCCAGTACCGTGACCCTAAACAATCCCTTCCTCACGCACTGCACTTTGAAAAGAAAGAAACAAAAAGAAAAATAAACAGGGAGCAAACAGCAATATTGTAGCAGGTGGCACCTTCCCCAACAATAGTTTCCTCTTATTTGCCTGGCGGCAGCTTTCGCCTGAGGCTTACGTGCTTATTTGCTTGGATCAACTGACAATTATATCAGAAAAAGACATACGAGCGTGTTAAAATCCCGAATGCCTCCACCTCTAATATCACGAGTTTTTTTTTCCACGCCTATGGGATTGTATAGCATAACAAAAAAGCCACTATAGACTGTGCTATTGAAATATCACCAACGCTGAGCATTTTAAGTAATAAGCAAATAAACGACGGTCAAAATCTCACACTGTTCTCTTATACGATACGTAGGCGATGAATATAAACTCAGTGTGCGCACAATATTAAATGTAACTTTCCATCTGCGTGAGGGCAAGTGCGTGTGTCGGCTGCCCACACTCAGATGCTTCACGCGCAAAAGTTCAAGTATTTATGAAGGGTTTCTTTTGGTGAGAATGAAGGATTAACATAAAAAAAGATTGGGATATTGTGGGTTGGTGTAAAAAAAAAAATCCCCCCCCCACTGAACGCTGCCGGGAATTGCGCCCAAGCATGAGTATTTAGGCTCCTTGTGACGTCATGTCGACGTCAACCCCTAAGGAATGATAAAATGGATAACTAGAACGAAGTAGTCCAAATCTGCTTCTTCGACAGCACTCGATCTGCTCAAAATTCTTAGCTATTCTTAGCTTTAGTGCTTAACTTATTGTATATTCTTTCTTTCAAAAGAATATCCTGGATTGCATGCAGTGTGCAGGTATGAAAATATGCGTGTGGAAGAACAAGCTGACTTCAAAGTCTTCTTGTTGCCTATGCCGCAAAACACACATGTTCGCCTCCATCAAAAAGACCATTTTGCATTCATGAATTTTAATCAGATTTTCAGCCGGTTTTTCCACATCCAGTCAATCAACAGACAAACCGCTTTGACGGAAAAAAAAAACCAAGTCTATTTTGCTCACACGGGGTACAATGTCAAGGTAAATACTCACGCGAGCTTTTCTTCAGCAATCTGCCCTCGTCTCGCTGGTGAGTCGTTCGTTCATTTCCATTTCTAAAGATGTTGTTGTTTAACCGGGGCGCTATTGAACAAAGCGTCACATTTGAAAAGGAAGGCAGGATTGCCGCCTGGATGTATAAACACACTCAACTCTGATCTTAAGCAGATTTATTGAAGGGAAGGAGGCCGCCATACAGATAAAAAATACGTCGGTTGATTGACGAAGACGGCGGCTGCCTACATGGACGTGAAGAGCTTATCCCACAATTCCACCTTCATGATGGCTTTGCCCAGCGGGCCCATGCTGGCTTTGACATCGAGGTAATTGCCCACGTAGTTGATCCCCGTGCCCGTGGCCTCCTCACGGGTAAAGCCGTGCTCTCGCTGCTTCTTCTCGTTGTACATCTCTTTGAACAAGTCCTTGTTGCATTCGCGGCCCTTCTTGTAGATGCCCACGGCGAACCAGTTCTTGTACAGGTTGTAGTCCCACGGCACAGAGAACATGATGGCCACCGTCTCGATGAAATCCTTCTGAGACCTCTCGAAGAGGTCGTAGGTGAGGACGCCCACGCTGCCCGTGGCTTTGCTGCTGGACTTGGTGAAGGTGCACACTTCAGTCTTCAGGGGTCGCACCGTGGGCTGAGGCGGGTTGTACACCTCGCCGTTCTCCAGGTAGACCCTGTCGTGGGCCATCCGTGAATTGAGTAATTGAACGTTTAGAATTCAGCTGCTTGTGCGAAAAAAATAATGCTATACTTGACTATAACCATCAGAGGCGCTGTTGAGTCACTTTTTTGAGATTGGGGTGTTGAGATACGAGTGACTGCATGAGCTGATTTTTGCTTTGACTTGAGTGCAAATATTTGAGATGCTGTCCATTGAATTGAAGCAAAATATGTGGCCAAAACCGTTACATTCTTTGCAAAGACATTACGAACGTTAGTTTTCTGGAACGGATTAATGGCATTACCATTTATTTAAATGGGGAACGATGACTTGAGATAAGACTGTTATGAGTGTGAACAAGAAATAAGTCTGACTTGCATCTCAAGGTACCACCGTATCCACATCATTAAAATAAAGTTGTAAAGTTCCTTGAGCATTCTAATTGGGTTTACAAACCTGACCCTGCTCTGGCAGTGTCTAATATTTTGAATCAGATCTACCAAGACTATCTTTCGGTGCTTACTTGGGGTTAATGAGGCAGTAGTTGTTGGTCAAATTGATGATCTCAATGGTCACGCTCCTCCTGCTGCTCACTTCAGCGGCCACAGCTTCGGCGGATTCCGTCATGTCGGCTCTAGCGTAAAAAGAGCAGAAAATGGAGATGGAGGAATTAGCGCTCGCTTCTCTCCTTCACCTCAGTCGTCAGGACGATTCCTCCTAAAACTTGGTCCTGACCTATACTCTGCCGATGCCGCTCTGCTGGCATTCGGCTGACCTTCTGAGGCACCGGTAGAGCCGCTGCGCTTATAAATGATGGATTTGGGCCGGATAATGAGATGTGTGAAGCGCAGCCAGGAGAACCGCTTCGTTCTGACTGTCGACGGCCTAATTAGCCAGCGTACCTTTTCAATTACGGCTCCCCGACCAAGTCTATCGGCTGAAAGAAAGTCGGCTATACAAAATCACGCAGTCGTCTCAGCGGGCCTCTCGCTTTAACTTTTCATCAACAAAGGCCAGTAAGGTAAAATGTTTCGAAGCAAGAGGCTCTTACCTGCTTAGGTGCTTTCAAATTCCAAAGTGGGGGGAGAAAAAAAAAAAGAAGAAAAGCCTAGGAGGAGGAGTTTTTTTTTCTTTTTTTTAAGGTAGGACAACACCCTTTTCAGTCCAAACGTGTCCGCCCTTGAAAAAGTTTCAGTCATCGCGATCCTCCCGTCTGCGGTTCAATGACAGCAAATATTTTTGCACCTGAGCCGCACCCAATTCTGCAGTGTGTATTTTGAAATCTATTCTGTTTTCTATCCTGCAGGTTTACCCGGTTAACGCTTTGTGTGGTCGTCAAGCAACACTATCAATCAGTCAGAGGCAAGTTGCGACATAGGTCCGGAGCGCTTTTAGTCATGCTCTGGAATTTTTGACACAGTTGGCGGGGCCACATAATAGTGTAGTCAACTTTTGGGTTCAAATTGGGGTTTTAAAATGAAGTTGGGGTTTCAAATTAGGGTATTAAATGAAAATTTGTTTTGCAAATTAGGATTAAGGTTTCAAATTAAGGTTTTGAACTAGGATTAGGGGGTTCAAATTAGGGTTTATAAACTGAGGGGAGGATTTCAAATTAAGGTTAGGGTTTCTAAAAAGTTTCAAACTAGGGTTATAGTTTCAAATTAAGGTTTTAAAGTAACATTTGTTTTTAAAATCATGGTTAGTTTAAAACTCAAGTGTAAAACTAGGGTTAGCGTTTTAAATTTGGATTTTAAAGTAGGATTAGGGTTTCAAATTAGCTTTTCAAATGAGGGTTAGGGTTTTAAATATGGTTTTAACTAATGTTAGGGTTTCAAATTGCACATTTCAAATTAGGGTTTTGAGCCAGCGTTTCAAACTTGCATTTAGCTCACGTAGTTTTGTCATGGCTTTAGTAGACTTGGTAGAGTAGCTATTGAAACTAAAAAAATAAAATAAAATAAACCAACAAAAAAAAACATACCTCTTGTGGTGTAATAGTAACACGCTCATCCTTTGGGGTGGGAGATTCCATGTGCAAATCCTGGCAAGAGAATACAACTTGTTGGTTAAATCAATACTTCATTTAAACAGTATTTGATTCCTCCAACAATTTAAAACATAGAAATAAAATGCAACATGGGCACAACATGCAAATTACACGCTGGCACTTTGAGGATGAAAACCTACCCACGCCGGTGCGTTGAACTCTTGACCTCCCAACTCTCCCTTTAATGCACCAACTGATCATGCCTGTGATTGAAAACACAAAACATCCACACAGATTCACCTTTAGCTGCTACTTAAGTGAAATAATGACTCATAACAACCAAACGTTAATATTTGAGTACTTTATTATATCAATCCAATAACCTTGAAGGCATAATTCAAAATAGCTTGATGCACACATTTTTGTATTTTTTTTTTTTTTTTTAATACAGCAGATCCAAGGGATGTGCAAGGCGCTAGCGATTCAACTGATCATAAAATTCCACTTTCACAATAGCCTTGCCCACAGTGGACATGGTGGCCCTCACATCCACCTGTTGGGTGCCATACACAAGCCCAGAGCCGTTGGCGTCCGCCCGGCTGAAGCCGTTCATATCCTTGCCGTCGTACATTTGCTCGTAGAGCTTCTTGTCGCAGGCGCGCGACGTCTGGAAGATGCCCACCGCCAGCCGGTTCTTATACAGATTGTGGTCGTAGGGCACCGAGAACATGACGGCCATACGCAGTGAGCACGCGCGGCTCTGCATGTGGAAGAGGTCATAGGTCAGCAGGCCCACGGCACCGGTGGCCGTGTGGTCGTCTTTGGTGAAGGAGCACAGCTCGGTTTGCCCGCTGCGGATGCTCGGCTGCGGCGGGTGTTGGCAGAAGCCGCTCGACATGTACACCCTGCCGCACAAAAAACAACGCAGAATCAAAGCTCTGACATGAACACATTACAACCACGGTGGCCTACAAGGGTCAAAATGTCTCATGAACCAGGACACACTAGACCAGGGATTGTATAGGTCCATTTTCCTTCGGTGCAAAATAAAATATTCCGCCAAAGCAGTGGTCCCCAAGTTGCTTCTTGGTTATAATGGTAGTCCCTTGGACAAAACCAGTTGGAGACCCCTGCACTAGATGGTTATGTTCTGATCAAAACAGAAAGCAGGTTTGTAACAACTCACTTGGGGTTGATGAGGCAGTAGATGGAGCTCACATTGGTGATTTCGAATGAGCAGTTCGTGTTGGTGGTGAGGGTCGCTGACAGGGCCTCTGCCGTTTTCATGGTGGCTGCAACAACAAAGTTAGCATCTTCACGCCAAAAGAAGTAAAGTCCTCCTTACCTTTTTTTGGGGTGAATCAACCGGCTTGTGTGAGGTAGCAGCGTCTGTGTTTTCTCCCGACCAGTGCGAGAAGGACGAAGAGGAGGAGGAAGAGGCGGAACAGGCGAGGACGCTCTTAGTAGACGACCGAGACAAGTGCGGGCGTGTTCACTGTGCTAAGTGGAAGAAAGAACAAAACACACATTTTGGCTACACCCTCACAAAGCGACTAACAAATGATTGACAGCTCGACACAATACAAATATGTAGAAAATGTAACGTATGTAGAAAATGTAACATTCACATGTTAAATAAAATATAAACTACTTTTCCAATGTGTTCCTCCTCTGTTTTTGTTTTAATATTTGATTATTTGAATACGATTAACATGCTCCTCATTTACAAAAGACAAGTCTCAAACGACTCAGTGGAACGTTCCAGGTTGTAACTTGCAGCCGCGGTCAGTTCATTCCTCCCCTTATTGCGCAACGGCGTGCCAGTGGCTGCAAGTGAAGGCGCGCTTGGGAATGCCCATTCCATACGTCAACACTCGTATAGAATATTCGTGGCTGGCTGCATACTTCCCCTGGAGAGACCTCAAGAATAACACAAAAACAACAACACACACACACACACCCACTACTACTGGAATATGAGATGATAGCCACTTGCCAATTAACTGTGTTTCCTGCTTTCCCAGACGTTTTGAGATGTGCTTAACTCGTGCATATAACACGGCGCCAGCTGTAGGGAAGCCTTCATCTTCGATGCTTCAAGTCAGCAGATGGTCACAAACGACTGCAAAAAAAAAAAAGAAGAACATATCTATTTTTGAAAAAAAAAAGAAGATACATTTGCATTAAACAGACTTTGTACGGTCAAGCATTCCATGTGAAGCTCAGCCAGTTACCTTGGCAGAAAGCTGTATTAAACATGAGGCGCCTGGCCTCGCCTTCATTATATCCCGCCGTAACGTTGGTTAATCAGATTGGGAAATAAAATGGTAGGCTACAAGAAAAATAACTCTGATGAGTGATGATAATTGACTCGCTTTTCTTTTTCATTCAAACCTAAGAAAAGTTGTCTCGACAAACGGCTATAAATTGTTAAAAGTCACAAGTAGAAATTTGACCTCATTTGAGGGTGTAAAAATGCAAAAACGGACCAATAAAGACAGTTTACATGTAGAAATACAAAACTAACACCATCCTAAATTTATCATTTTACATTGGCCTAATTTTGAATTAAATTCAGAATTTTATAGATTTTATTTGTGTTTACGACAAATTTGTGTGGTCACTTGTTGCTGGGCAGAATTGGTGGGGCACAAGAAATGGGGGGAAAAAGAAAAGGAATGGCTTTTGCAAATTTTCGTTTCTCTTTTATGGTTGTGGCCTTTCCTGCTACAAAACGACCTGCTTTTGTCGTGTCGTTATCTTTGAGACCACTTAAGCGGGTGACAAAAGAACAAAGTAATAATATTCATTGATGGAAAGAAAAATGAGCTCAAGATAAAATCGTAGTGTCAATTACATTGAACACGGCATCAATACCACGCACGTTTGTCGTCCTCATGAGACGAGCAAAGCTGTTGCTTTTTTTTTTTAATCCAAATGATGTGGTGAAGATACATGCGTGCTGCTGAATTCAAAGTGGAGATTAAGAGAAACTACTCAAATTACAAGCAGGTATTATTAATTGAGGATTATCATTGAGCCGAGATAATTAAATAAACAAAATATAAAGGATTATAAAATATGCCATTAATGTCATCCTTGTTTTTTTTTTATAGGTTTTATGTGGAACTTTTATCATCCTAAAATGTACAAAGGAGAATTAAGGACTAGAATGAAACAAAGACCAAAAGGTCGAATATTGCAGCAAGGACCGAAAATGGCGATAAGAAACTTGATTGGCAAAAGAACAATCTGGCGACACCTAGTGGACAGGTGTAGGCATAGGTGCCTTTTTTATTCTTTTTTTTCCCACAGATATTTAGGCTTACTTTCAGTAGCCTAAGTTTTTTTATGTTTATTTTTTATTTGAATTGTTAATTAGATGTATTACTTTTAATCACATTCTATATAACTGATCTTTAATTTAAATGACTTTTTAACATATGTAATGTTAAAGGAATAACTTTAAATAAATAGGCATTACATTTACATTTCTCAAACGCTTTGCATCCTGAGCATGGGGACATCACGGCTTTGGAGTTTTATGTCACTATACTTTTTTACTTTGGATTAAAATCCTCTTCTCTGGCGCCTTATTAAGTGGCTGGGCCGGGCCTGGAGTTGCCCCCTCCGCCCACTCTTCCTTTCCTCTTACAGGAAACCCAAACTTTGGAACTGTGAGGCAGATGTGCTAACCACACGTGCCACCGTGCACTAGAAAACCATAACGTAGTCATTTTCTAAACTTTATACTAAATCTCCAATCCCATATTCCACATCATCGCTACGCATTCATCACAACTGAGAGCAGGGGGCAGGCCTGATTAATCCCCGTGGTCATGCCAACAGTTTTCAAAGGTAAACGCAGAGTAATAGGCACGGCCCCTCCCAACAAGTGAGGTCGAGGTATAAAGTGGCATTATGCAAACTTCACAGTGATTAATTTGGGTATCTGAAATGATGTTTCGCCGGGAGACGAGCGTATTGATTGATTGCTGCGAGGGGGGGGTTTGCACATTTACTCGGTGATGAATAGGCTGTCAGGGCCGGCCGGCGCCAAATATGGCCTTGTAAATGAATGTTTAAGCGATTATGGTTTAAGTGTAAATATTACATCCATTAGGGGAAGTAGGATGGGGGATTACATTGAAACGGGGAGGGGGGGGGGGCAAACCTGAGGAAGTACATCCGGACACATGGCTTTAATCTGCATGTGCGATGTTTAGTCAAAAGTCCTTGACATTAATCGGCCCGTGTGTGTGTTTGTGCGCTTTGAAGAGGGCACGCGCTGAAGAAGGCGAGCGGGGTGGCGAGGTTTAGCGGAGAGGGGGGGGCTTTAAGTTGACAGAGCATGCTGGCGCATCCGCTCGCTCAAATTAGCGGCAGCTAAAACTTAGGCGGGGTGACGCGCCAGAGGTGAGAGCGGGAATAAAAAGCACGCCTGGGAGATGATTTGCACGGATTAATACTCGTCGTCATCCTCTGGCTGAGCCAAATCAATATTGTGCCATGCAGGAATACAAAAAAAAACAACAACTAAGGAGAAACGAAGACGACGACGTCGAGTCAAAACAAGCCAAACTGTTTGGCGGCTTGCAATTAGCACGCGCCACTCTTGCTATCCCTTTTCTCCATCTGTGGGAATTACGCGTGTTGAAAAATAGCGCTCGGGCAAACTTTTTGAAGACAAAGTATTTGATGGCTCAATTATGCAAATGTATGCAGCATATATCCATATTTGCATTTGCTGGGTGACTTGAAAAGACATTAGATTAGATTAGAATTACACAGCGGAGTCTCTTGTGTCGTCAAATTTTAATGGCTACTTTTAAATTTATAGTTCAATTCCACGTATGTGATTCAAGTATCGGTGGTCAGTATCAGTGAGTACTCAATGAATTACTTGTACTCACACCCGGTCTCAATAAATGTTATGCCCCCGAGGGGCCACCGCCCCATAGGACCCCCCCCTTTTGCACGCCCCTGTTAAGAACTAACCCTGAATGTTTCTAGCAGCATGTGTATATTTTCCTCCATCAGTGTGAGCATCAAAACCAGAAGAAGTTTGAAGCCTCAAGATATGCTAATATATGCGCTATACATGCACGCTTTCGTTGTTTGAGTAAGCAATCAGAACGAGAGGCGTCATTGATTTCTGATTATCGGTGCGCGCCGATACACAAAAAGGCCCTTGAACGCCAATTCGCTTCCCTCCTTGCATATCTTCCGCTAATTACCACACGGGAATATGCAATGTACTCTTTTGGATACGATTCCTCAAGAAAAAAAGATTTTTTTTGTTCTGCATGTATGCATGCAAATATGCGGACGATTTGCATATCTCCTGATGCACAAACACAGGCCTCCTCACTCTTGCATTAATGCAATACAAACACCGGGATCTTCGCTAGGGGATCGATTGTGTCCGCTGCATGCGCCACGTGCACTGATCTGCACACATTTGGGGATGAAGTGCTGCCGCCACGAGGGAAAACACAGTATTTAATATATATTTTTTTTTTACGCCAATTCCAAATAGAGAAGAAGCATAATCCCATCGATCGCAAAGCCGTCGGGGACCGCTGGTCTGTAAACGGACGAGTGCTCAATAAGAGGATAATTTGGAAGGATGCTCGGAGGGGTGAGACAGGTGGGAAGGTGGGGGGGTCATCTTATCGGTGAATCTTGCCGTCATTTATCAGTTTTATTGCTTTCTTGTCTTGTTGCTGGCCGCTACTATCACCCCTCACCTGCCCCCTCCCCCCTCCTCACCCCACATGCAAGACCTCGAGCTGTGCCCATCACAGTCAGTTAGCCAGGCCAGCGCAATTAAAAGCGCGCCGCCCGGGGTGAGGCGATGAAACGTATGACATTTTGCCGTTGACTGATGATGAATCCGGAGCGACGGGCCGGCTGGACACACAGGGGGCACGGTCATGGATTTGACCCCCCCCTCCGTGTTATGCTCCTGCGCTTCCCTACTGTCTTATTTTAGCCATTTTAGCAGGCGTACCCTCCAAGCCCCCCCCAAACACTTCCTTTATCATCACTTGACAGTTTAACAGGGCGCAATGCAATGGGTGGATTCTCTTAAGTGTTTCCATGGTTATATTCTTCCGATTCTTCACCTTTGATAAAGTCAATCTGCTTGCTCGCAGCTTTGCCGCCAAGCTCATTTGTCACCCACACAATAACATCTCGCTATCCTATCACTTTTTCTTGTTTGTTTTTTCCCCACTCATGTTAGAGGGCCTCAAAGTACCTTTTCCTTCCCTTATATGACTGTTTTTAATAAAGATGGACGATTGGAGCTACTTCATCTCCATTCAATGATGAGCTTTGTGCTTTTCCTTTCATCCCAGTTCTCACGACAACGTCGGTCACATTTGTAAAGAGTGTCACTTAGTATTGCAAGTTGACTTTCTAATAAAAAAATAAAAAATAAAAAACCTGTACAAACAGTTGGATCTCTAAATTCTTGTGTCCCACCCATGTTGGGGGAAACTTTGTTTTAAATATAATAACAACAGCAAATAATGCATAAAATGCTTGAAAAAAAAAAAAGACAAATAAAAAAAAACCCTCAAATGCAGTAAAGCAAAACTCAACACTCACAGCTGACTGCATTAAAAGAAAGTCTAAAAATTGACCCCAATCCAAAATCCATAGCTTACGCACGTGACGAGACCTTGCTTTTTCCCAAAGATACATCAACAATCTTGAAGCGTGATTTTGATTAATTGGACATGGAAAGTGCTGGCTGGCAGCATTGATCCAAACGCCAACAAGCGCACAATCAGGGACACTTGCGTGCTGGATCGATCGGCGCCGCAACACAAGCAACACAGATCTTAAGGTCAAAGACACATTCTTGCCACGGACCCGCAAAACTAACTGTTCTGGTCGTGAAACGGACCCATCCGTAACATTTTGAGTATAAACAGGAAGAAAAAAAATAAAAGCAAGGAAAGTTATCCATGGCGCTCATTTAAAAACTCCAGATGGCACATTTGAGTTGATACCCACTGAAAGGTTATCACTCAATGGAGCATTTTAAAAAGCACTAATTAAATCCACTTTTCCCCCCACGCAGAAAAAAAAAAGTGGCTATAATGCACGTATTTAAAAAGCAGTAGGCGGCCGGCGTGATGGGGAAGATTGATGGTCGCGAGGTCGACCGGCGCGTTGGCCCGATGTCCCTGACACGTCATAACGCCAGTTTAGGGCCAATGATGCTAATAATACATCTTGGTGACACATTGTGATTACAGCTGCAATATGTCACGGCAACGGATATGTGCTTACTCAACAGTGGAGAAGGCCTTTGGCTCCTTCTAATGCAAAGTTTAATTTGAAAAGTACTTCTTCAAGGAAAAGCCTGACTGTCACTTTTTGCAGCGTGGAGGCCAGCTGACCACGTCTGCTGTGCAAATTGTAATTTGGCTAGCAAAAGTGGGGAAAAAAAATTACAAACTACAATAAAAAATACAAATTAAATATGACTTAAAGAAGGTAAAATACAATTACATTTTCTATACCTTGACTATTTTTTATTTATTTACTGAAGGCAGAAAAAAAATTCTACCATTAATTTCAAATGAGCCAATTTTTGTGACATTTATATTTTATTTTACTCTGTATAAGCGTGGATCATTTTTAACACAATTTTTTGAAAAATTTCCAACTAAATTATATTTCCGCCATGTTGCATAAGAAAATATGGCGTGAATGTAATTTGGAAAAAAATCCTCTCCAAATATTAAGGGACAAATGTCAGAAAAAAAATCCTCTCCAAATATTAAGGGAAAAATGTCAGCCCTTTCAGAATCAATTTAGCTATGTTCACTCCCACAACGGCGCAAACGCCCATTTCTAACTGCACCTGTCTACAAAACAGCCCAAAAAAAGAAAACTACCTATTGCGCTAGACTTGCCAAACTCAGCCCCTTCATCTTGAAACAGGCCTGATAAAGAGTCCTAAACTGATTTTGGCTCAAAACCAATCTGAGGTGGATTATTGTGGATAAACTGCTCCCAATTCAGCAATCTTTGGCCTCTAGTCATCACTCGTGAGTATTTTGCAGAGCCAAAGTGTCCAATAAAAAAGTGGATCGGATCCCTCAAAAAAAAAAAAAAAAAAAAAAAAAATCCCCGCCACCTGTGTACAAGCCCGCAGAATAAACCGACACGCTCATGCTTTCCATTGGCTTAAGTGTGTAATATCTACAACACGTCCCTTCAGGCTCTCGCTTCCTCTCACACCGCAGCCTTTCCTTTAATTGTTTTCTTCACTTCTCAATTCGCAGAGAGAGAGTGAGAGTGTGAGTGCCTGTGCCAATAGCCCTGCAAGTCATGCACCCCGGGCCAATTCTCCTCCAGTCAGAACCTGGCACACCATCACGCTATGGCACCTGCGCAGATGGCAGACCTCGACTGCTCGGCGAGGTGAGAGGAGATAGCGCGAGGAAGCTAAAGGCAACGAGCGCGTGCACACGTTTTGTTTGACGGCTGTGCAACAAACTGATGAAAAGGATGGAAATAAATATTTTGTGGTCTTCTTTTCAGTTATTCAATTCAATAGTCTGGGGCTTTTGTTGTGTGTTCCACAATGACAATAAAAATCTAAATCCAACATATTAGACCTCACAATTAGCCATACAGATAATTTGTAAATCCTCTAAAAATTTTTAACCCCAGACATCACAGGTGTCAAAGTCAAGGCCCGGGGGCCAGATACGGCCTGCCACATTATTTTAGGTGGCCCGCGAAGACAAATTGTGCATCGAATTTATATGTCAATTCCAGAATTTCAAATTATTTTCACTTTTAAAAAATAGAGATATTGTTAGCAATTTTTATTACCATTAATTTTGTAAAATACTTTTTATTTTTAAATATTTGATTTGATTTCGATATTTGAACAGTTTTTATTAGTCTCTGTTTTGAAAACGAGTTATTCATCAGTTTGTTGTGTAGCCCATACTATATATACAATACGAGACGTTCATGCGTTTAGTTGGGTTGACAATTTTAATGGCAAACTACGACTATGACCGCGACAAAAATAATTTGGACACCCCTCACATACATCTCCATTTCAATCCAGCCTTGACTGGTCTCCAGACAACCACAAGGCACATATGGACGATCACACACTAAATTCACACCAATAACTTAATATAGCTCATTTTCAAGCACTTTGTTCCAACTTTTATACACTTAAAAAAAAAAAATTCATGTGCATGTCATATGCCGCAATATGCTGCACATCTGTGAGACGCTTTAATGTTTCTCTCACAGGAAGTATTAATCAGCGAGACTTTCTTTAAAAAGCACTCACCCGACCCCTCCCCGGCGGTGAGACGATTGACTGTATATTTAACGTTATGTTCACATAAAGCGTCAATTACGAGAACGTTTTAACAACCGCATCGATCCGAGACATCATTTGGAGACTTCCTACTAGCCCTCGATGACAAATAAATCCATGTAGGAGTCAAATTTCATGTATATTGCTACACTGGAATTTATAATGTCACTCAGTAGCGCCCCCTGGAAAGTGGAAGAGAAATTGCAACCGAGTTTTACCAACTGATGTGAAATTGGGTGGACATGTCTCACGTAAGAGGAGATACAAAAAACGTCCTCCTGGACTAAAAAGACAAGTTGTAAGAAAGTCCCCCCACCCTCCCATTTTTGCCGTTATTGCTCCCGCATCTCTTCTTGACAGCACCGTGATTCATTTCCTCCCCGCCTGAAAGGCGAGAAATGAATAGAAAGTGGTAGGTTTCGTCAAATGTTAAACGGTTGAAGGGCCAGCTCGGCTGAGTCTCTTTGGATGCATTTAGGGAGGGGTGGTTACTTTCGCAATATGTCACTCAAGTTCGTTTAGTGTGTGTCACAGGTACCGAAAGCAAAGAAAGGTGTAAGGTTCAAAATGTTCATGCTTCAAATGAGAAAAACATCTATGAAGGCAGAATTACGCTCGATTCTATGAAATAAAATAAATGTATGTGACTTCAACGTCACCGGGCGTTTTCTTGAAGGTGAGCATCTAGTGGCATGTCTGTAATAGATCCAGACAAGCGTGATCCCGCCTGAGGTGGGCGATCCATAATGAAGACGTCAAGCTCAGTCGGGTTGATCCCATGAGGTGGCCTCTCCACAGGGGGGGCGGGTCCTTGGGATGTTATTTACGCAATGTGTATAACGGAGAAATATTTATTTCTTTAGAATGAAATTCCGTTTCCTCGGACTTTGACAGAATTTGTAATTACGCTTAATCTTCGGTGAGACGTGGGAGGTTAGGGGGGAGGGAGGGGAGGGGCAGCAAGTGAGCGCTGCGTCATGCGTGTCACAACTTCAGACGACTTTCCACGGGATTATACATGTGAGCCCGGTTTGAGCCGGCCTGCTGCCCGCCCGAGTTCGGCTCGGGCGCTCGATTTATGGCCGGGTGCTGAATTAAATATTTGCACGCATGCCATCCTCAATCTGTGCCCCCTCAAACCTTCCAAGAGCGTGCAATTAGTCTCACAGCACATACTCACGTGGCCAAAAATGGGATTAATGTGGGGGAAGGCGAGGTATGACGGCGGGAATCAAATCTTTTGAAATACTTTTTTGGAAGGGTAACGACTCACGGCGACCTGGTGGTACCTGAGATCTGTCACCCAGTGGGTGGAGTCAAGCCCCGCCCCCCCGCTGGTGAGCCATATGGGTGAGGGAGACTTTTTCACGGGCGTCAATGTTTGGCAGCGAGTGGCAATCTGATCCCTCTGCTGCTTTCTCATTATCGAGGAATAAATAGAACAAGACAACACAAGAGTGGCCCTGGTGTGTCGTCGTCGTCCTGACTTCTGGGCCGGGCAGATGGCGCCGAATTGTAAAAGACGACATTTGAGATGTTTGGGCTGCGGCACTAAAGACAAAGTTTTAAAAAAAAAAAAAATGAAAGGAACGAAGCAGCAGTTGATATAAAAAGTCTAAATACTCCTCCTAAGAAAATGAATACTTACTCATATTATTTGTTGCCAAAATAGCAGTGGACAAAATTTGAAATATTTTACATTTAATACAGTGATCATGGTGTAAAATGAAATTAAAAAAATGTGTGCACATTTCTATGTTTCTACAAGAGCTACAATCAGATTTTTGGATTTTCCAACCTAGTTAATTCCATTTTGGCTTTCGCCGGTTAATACCAAAGTGTATTCTTCCCGGTAACCAAAAACAGTCTTGTGTTTCTTTATCTTCTCATATTTCACTTCTGAAAATCTTGCTCACCGTTTGCCGTCTGTGTGGTGTCTGCAGTGGCCCATGTGAGAAGAAGCAAGAGATGTCAGATCTCCTCCAAAGGTGGTGGTCTACAGAGAGGGAGGAGGGGGGTGCTCAAACAGAGGCTGCCTTCAAATAAAGCGTTGCTGCTCACGAGCTTCCCTTTCCATTAAACAGCCGTGCACTTGCTAGCTCCTGTCTTTATTGCGCCGCTGCTTCGGGAGCGTGAGCCCATGAGACTCGTCACCATTATTAGCAGCTCGCAGTACATAATCCCACCGCAGATTCTCGAGGAGGTCCGAAAGAGAGGTTGGGGTGCATTATACAGTGCGGCCTCAATGACACACGCCAGATGGCGGCCCCCTGAGCCGCCGAGGCCGGACTCCGCGCCAGTCGCCCTCCTCTGGCATTCCTTTTGGAGGGGCGATGAAGATATCTCCCCAAAGCCTCGGCCTCGTTCCGCTTCCGATACTCTCAGGTGCTTCCAGAGAGGAGCCGGGAAGCCAAAACAACCCCTGCGTTTTCCCCTCCCTCATCTTCCGTCCTCATCTGCATAAATGTCCTTTTGATTCATCATGTATAAGGTTAAGACGAGAGTCTATGCGAGCGACGGCGGCCCGCCGATTCGTTGTTATTCATGCGCACAAAGCAAGTATGCGGAAAAGGAAAAATGTCTTCACTACGGGGGAGAAACTCAAAATAAGCAATAGCGCACCTTCATGGAAACACACCGCCTGATTTTCGTCTTTCACATATCATAACTGCTCTGAAATGTAAAATTCCACCACAATTAAATTTTCTGTGTTCCTCATTAAGAAGAAGCTTTCAAAGCAGGAATCTATGAGGCTTCAAAATAATTTATGTACAGCGTTTTATAGTGCAATATACTGGGGTGGTTATCCTTGTCGAAAGGTGCAACAATGCAGTAAATCTGAAAAGATTTGAGACCTTGGATTAAAATTTGAAGTCATGTTCCCCTCCTCACTAATGGCCTCCTCGTGTGCGTTTCTAACCGAAGCGACCCGAGAGCGCAGGGAGGGCGCGGCGAGGTGTCACTTCATGTTGCTAGCGCGCATGCTAATTTCCCCGTTAAGCATTGATATGCTGTGAGTGACTGAAACAATAACGAGGCGGGACAATGCGCATGTAGTGCAGCCGGAGCTCCTAATTGTTACTGATGGGGGGGGCGGCGGCAACGTGTGGAGCAAGGAGGGAGAAAAGAATTCCTCAACTTGCGAAAGAATTTAGGGCGAAAATGTTAAGAAGGCCGCCGGGTCATATGACGCCAAGGACGATTGTGCTGCTGCGACAGCGGCGTATAGACAGCTATGTAAATAAAAATGTAAATAATAGACGCAGTGGGAGCTCATCAAAAGCGAGGCTAAAAGATCTCAATCATTCCCTGTTGGCTTGTTGCGGCTCAGGCCATGAATTGCAACCTCTCAGTGATATTGGAGGAGAAAATAAATGAATGTGCGCACGGTACAATAAATGTGTCGGCGTTTGATATTACTATTAATGTTCAGCTATAGTCGCAGCAATAACTTGTAACTTATGTATGCTTTACAGTTTCTGAAACATACTGTGGATATATTTTTGGCATCATTTTGCATTCTAATCTCTGTGTGGGGCAGCAGTGTCCTCTGCCCCACTTTGCTAAGGAAACGGAATAGTAAGTCTGACTGGCAAATTTCAATAAAAATAAATTAGCTTGAGGGGCAAAAACTGACATGTCTCCAAGAATTAATCACCAATGCAGTCTTAGTTGGGCGAGTTTTAGATTTTGGTACTTTTTTCTAAAATGGGGTTGAGGGGCACACGTCATCATGCCCCAAGAATTCTACCTAGCAACAGTGTAAGTGGCCAAACAATCAAAACTATTTAAATTTATTAAAAAAATGTAATAAAATTTTCAAAATAAATCACTTTTCTTTTTCTATTTTTGGGAATGATTTTCCAAGTGGCTGTCAAACTTTGTGCTGACTATATTCCAGTTGACTCCCTCTCTTGACTGTTTGATCTTATTTGAAACAAATGATGTTGACTTACCGTAAAAAAAATGAATACTTGTCGAAGAAGCTGTACAGTTGCCATATTCTTCAAACAGACGAGCCGTCGGGATCGCCGCCGCCTGGTAATTAGACACACACTGCCACCGCCCTGCGTGTCAGAGGATGAAGATACCATCTTAATATCCTTCAGAGAAATGCCTCATTAGCATCGTTAGCAAGCGGCGAGTGATTATCATTCTTATCAGCCTATGAGAAGCGAGAGGAACGCGGCTCGGGACAACAAAACGACTCACACGGTGTGTCACTGCGACACAAACACATTTCGGAACGGTCGGTGTGTGATTAGAGGCCGCCGATGGCACAAAATAAAGCATATCGAGCCTTGGCACTTGCCTGACAGCGCTTGCTCGTCCTTTCACTTTGTCACACCGAAACCTGTAATCTAACCCACGTGGGGACTTGTGTGCTAAACATCCCCTACAAATCAATGTTTTCCCACCCAAAAGGCCACCGTGTAATCTTCTTTTTGACACACAGGAAAAACATTTTTCTTCTTACAAATATTGTAAGCTATAAATATTTGACAGGAAATTCAATGGAAAAAAAAAAGAAAGTTCAATGCTAGACATTTAGAAAGCGGTTCAGATATTAAATTGCAATAGCAATCACAATTTGATTATTTTGCTTCAGCCCAACTTCTCACTAATTATAACACATTTTTTGTGAAAATCCCACTAAATTCTCTAGAGAAAAATCCGCTCTGGCAGCAAGCAGTACCTCATCCCCTCACATGACCCCCCCCCCTCCCTCCTGCACTCTGAAGCACCGACTGCTGACACATTTGCAATTCAAATCAAGTAAGGTTGGAAGGCTGAAGTTCGTGGGTTCGAATCCCGATCCAAACTGACCTTTACACCCCCCCACCCTTCCCTGGCATCCCGGGCGCGCTTGGCGCTGATTTCAATACCAACGCCGTTCTGGGAATTGGACTGAATTTCAAGATAACGCTTGGACGGGTGGCGGCCATCTTTTGAATAAAGAGTGGTGCGCAGGTAGGCGCAGCAGCCGCGAAAGGTTAATGAATGCTCAGCGAACGCCACACAGCCCCCGGCCCACTTTGGCCCATCGTGTATTCAGCTTCCACGCCGCTTTGGCCCCGCTCATGATCTACTGTACTCTCCAGACGGTTTATTAATATTTCATAACAACCCCCTCCAATTCTGCTGCAGGTCTAAACTTTTTAGTCCAACTTAAACAGCGACAACGATTAGGCGCGCTGACACGTCACGTCAAGTTTTTTTTTATAATATTTTTTCCTAAGAGGCAGGAATGAGGCGAAGTCGCCGGCATGTCAAGGTGAGAGATGGCTGTCACCTTGACGTGACATTTATGGCCAATTAAAGGAGAAAGTGGAGGAAATGGCTTTCAAAGTAGCTCGATGGAGATGTCACAGGGAGCACGATGGCTGAATGCAGTGTCATCCAACATTTACTGAACTAAGGGAAATATTCTGGCACGGTCTGGCAGGCTTGACTGAGTTTTGGTATTTGCCGGTACAAATACGTTTTTTTTTTTTGCATCGGATAAGATTACAGATGGGCAAAGTGGGCACTTCCAGCCAGACCGTACGTATCCATGTGCGGACTTGCCGGAGGTGGTAATTGAACTAATTAGGCAAGCATTCCAATACGGTATTCATACTAAATCGCCCGCTCTCCGGTGAATATCAATTGGCCGATAATTTCCCAGCACATCCTCTCCACCCGCAGCCCTTTTGTCACATCTCTTAGCGATTAAACGGGTCGATTTCTGTTCTCCGTGGGTGATTAATCCCACGGGGTTAGAGAGATTAGGAGAAAAAAAGAGAGTGGCTGCACACAGTGAAGGAGGCGTTCTTAATGGATTCACACAGCGAGCCTCTCATTCATGGGGCTAATGAGATTGGATTACGGGAGATGAAGAGAAAAACACACAAACGGGGTGGAGGGTCGGGGGTACAGGATGAAAAGGAAGCTTTAACATGATACGTGACCCCTCGCATCTGAGACTTTGCTCTTATCGTGTTCTCTCACACCGTGTGCATGGCGTCATGCTGCTAAGCCTGTGTGGCGAGCTCGCCATGACTGTGGAGTGACATGTTGGGCCGCATCGCTCCGAGTGGCTGGAGAGGACTCCTATCGCAGGGCCACAGGTGGACTTCCTGTGAATCTCGTGGACAAAGTTCACCGCATTTCTCATGATGGACATTCCAGTCGGCAATAAGCCATGGAATATATTCATACTTACCAGATGTGTGTGTTTGTGTGAGATCACGGAGTGGCCTGGCGTGCACGTCTAACATGCCGCCGCATGGGAAGTGATGTGCCATGAGGGCAGGGGGTGTTACACGAGGACGCAAACATGGACGCCGAGGTGTTGTGTCTTATCACAATGCAAACAAGTCACACACACTGACCTCAACCTCAGCTTGTCTGCTCCTGTCTGGACAGGATGGGTGTGCAACATCACAAGGAATGTCACCACACAACAGCGTGAACTCAGGTCTCCTCAAATTGGTACTATGTTGGAAAGTGCACATCTGGGACAGGTGCTCAATCAAACACTGGCATCCCGCAGGTTAGTGTGTTCAGCCCCTTTATGTTATTTACGTGTGCACACATCTACATTGTTCAAACTTCATGATCAGATTTTTGATGATGATAGGATTATTGATCATAGACAACAAAAATACAATACTGACTTTGAAACGACAACAAACACACCTGATCACATTGATGGACCTGTTGGTCAATTTCAGGAGGTCTGCATTTCTGATGCTCATTCCAGGACCCTGAACACCACCAACTAGCAGTTTGTCTTCTTTCTGATGAGAGTTAAACATCTCAGCTCATTTACATAACAATAATTCATTTTAAACAACAATAAAAGTATAATAAATGAAGCAAACATAACCAAATTGAGTCCAAGATAAATTAAAACATGAGAACATGAAATCCAGTAGAATGAAAAAATAAAATGCAGGACTTTTAACATCTAATTAAAAAACTCCCCTATGTGATTTAGTGCATCTTACCTAGTCACGTAAAATAAAACAAGAAAAATGATTAACATTATGAACTTTAAAATGAAATAATTGGAATGTATGCATTGCCTACAGGAGATTTTGCCACACAAACACAAGGTTACCTTAGTGCGTCGCATTTTGACGTCACACTTTAGAATTATGAGTGCTAATTGTGGAGCAGCGCATGGGAGCTTTGTGTGGTCAAAGTGCACAATTACACACCAGCACAAAAAAAAAAACATGGCACACACTTTTTGTAGCGCGCAGCGTCGTCTCCAGGCAGCGAGGCGCAAGTTTTCCCTCAACGGAGAAGCCATTAGTCAGAATGCTGCTGATTTATGGGATGTCTGCTTGCAGAATTTAAATGAAGTGCCATGCTGTTCTCACCGAGGGCGGGTGGGAGTTTGGGGGGTGGAGGGGAGGGGGGGGGAGCAAGCTCCCCCTTTGCGCTCCACCTCTCGCCCTCGTCGGGGGACGTTTTTTGGCTTCAGTCGTGTTGTCAGGTGCTCTGAGAGGATGTTCATCTGGAGGAAAGGAAGCAGGACAAGGTCAGCGGTTACTGCGAAGTTACCACATGTTCTCTCACTCACACACACACACACACGCACGCACATACACACACAAAAAAACAAACAATTTTAGCATAAATGCTCCGTTTCCCGTAGTCGTTTCCTAGCATTAATAATAAATTTGCCATACAAAAAGATAATCACGAGGTGGTCTCATTATTCCTACATTCTGCACACCGCGATTAATGACTCTCATATTAATGATGTTGTTGCGATGTAGTCTCTCCTCCCTGAAGACTGTTTGATACATAAATGAGCTGCCAGGACGTCCCGCGGCATGATAGTCAAATCTCATTGTAAATTCAGCTGAAGGGGCAAATGGGGCAGCTGGCCAATGTGATTGGGGAAAATGGCCGGTCAGAATTGGAATTTTATGTGGCTTCAAAGTGCGGTAAAACCAAAACTGTAAAACTAACATGAGACAGTTGTTTTTTGTTGGTCTTAGTTCGTTGCAGTCTTTAAGACCCAAAAACTTTAGGCAAGCTAATTTTAAGGTAACTGTTGGCGTGAAAAGAGATCGATAATTAGTAACTCCTATAGCAAAGCTGCCAAGTGATACATTCAACACTTTACACAACAGCTCTCAGTGTGAAAGCACTTGGGGGAAATACTGAAATATCCAAACCGTTTTTCACAACATTAAAGCAACCGCTTGAACCCTCCACATACTGTTTTCCAACCTACTTAACTGTTACCTTACAAATTTTCCAAGCTCAAAGAGTATACGAGCTACTGTATGTCACTCCAAGATGTTCTGGAGCAAAGTATTCCTTGGTGGTTTGTGTCACGGCACGAAGGGGATTGAGCACGAACCTCTTTGGGTCACTCAACAAGAAGGGCAGAAAAAAAGAGAACATAAATGTCACTTCACATACTGTTTTTTTTTTTTTTTTACCATTTAATAGTCTCCATGTTAACACAACATTAAGCAACTCAAGTCACAATTTTCTTGACACCATATACAGCTATTGATGAAAAACTAATGAAAAGCACTGACGTTGTCGTAGCACTAAAGAAATGAACAATGGGGCCACAAAAGCCCGAGAGCCACAAACCCAACAGCCTTAAAATGAGTTCAATCCAGTGAGTTCAAGTGCAAAGTAGTAAAGTAGGCTACAGTGGCTGCAAAAGAGAATTCATACATACATTACAGTGCTGATAATTGTGTTGTGGGGCGTACGAACAATAACTGCCGCTAATCATGAATCACATGCGAGCACAAGTGTGACCTTTCCTCACGACGGGGTGGGAAAATGGAGAGAGGCGTGAGCTAAGGGGGAGAGAGCCGCCACGTGGAGCGTTTAGCGAGGAGATGAGTTTGGGGCTCCGGCTGTGACCGACGCCACGGCGCTGGCCCAGGTAGAAAGGTCACGCCGTCATTTGGACGGCGGCAAAGGGGAAAAGAATCGAAAGAGCGGGCGAGCTAACAGACGCCGCGGGCGAGGCAGATGGCGACGACGCGCGCATGAATCACACGTGGATGCTCGATGTGGCGCATTTATGGCGATACCTGGATCAGCGACTTTCTCCTCGGTGAAAGGGTTAAAGAGCGACTTCCCCGAGGCTTTTTTTGCCGCTCAGTTGAGGGGAAAAGACAATGTGAAGGCGAGCCTCGACGCGGTCGCTTTTCACTACATGAAGTCATAAATATTGCAAGAGGTTGTATTGCGCTAATCAGCTTACAATGTAACAACACGAAACAATAACACGCACATGAGGCCGACAAATGAAAGCGGCCTTGTGGACAACTTAGGTCATAGTTCGCATTTTTAACAACAACATTGTGGTGCAGGGTATAACTCAAAAAGTGGTACCATATGTCCACGCTGATGCTAGCCATGCTAGTTAGCGGCTCGATAGTAAGTTACTCTCGTAGCTAGCTGCTAATGCTCATTTCAAAGCAGCATTAAAAAACATGATATTGTTTATCTAGTCTTAGCGTATTTTTGTATGCTATATTTGTATGTGTTGCGGCTCGATGTGAGAAGGAACTTGTCTATGTTAACTTTTGTTAGCCACGGTGTTTTGCATTTGTGTTAGCATTAAGCTACTGGACTTCTGATGAAAATCATAAGCTTTTGTTAAACATTTTGGGGTTTAAATATTATAATGTTCATAATATATAATGTTATAAATGTTGTTCGTACAGACAAAACAGCTTGAAGCAAGCACACTTGGGTCCTATTTGGAGAACAGGCTCGTAATGCCCAAGTTTTTTGACTGGGGTATTTTATTTTATTTTTCAAAAATGGGGTACTCCTTGCCAGCAAACTGCCAACTCTCCAGCCGCTACTCTCACTGAACGTGCTGAAGTCCCAACTATTTTTGAACTGCCATTCCTCCACCGGGTCCGAAAGCGTACACTTTCTCTAGCTGACTGAAACCTCGAGGCAGTAGCAAAAGTAATGGCCTACATAAGAACACAAAAAGCACCAGGGAGGGCAGCTGAACAAAATAAACACTCTGACAATGTTATCTCCCTGGCAGCTGCCAGCAACTCTACCAAGCATTCAAGGGCTGTCAGGTGAACAAAGTTCTTTCCCTTCATCTAAATTGAACCATAAATTACATCTTTAGGGACTGAACAAGTTCGGGACGGATGTTTTTATGTCTCCTCGCCAAAAAGGCAACACGTGACTTTTGGAAATCAAGGCAGACGTCACGCATGATCTATGCATGGATGCAGACTACTACACAGCTTCACGGCCATCTGTGTGTGTGTGTGTGTGTGTGTGTGGGGGGGGGGGGGGGGGGGGGGGGGGCGTCCTTCACTGTTTCTGGACACTACCTGGATGTTGTGCAAGTCAGCAAAAATCACTGAGGCAGAACGAGCGTAAGGCAAATGCATATTAATTTTCTCAGCATGTAAGCAGAACCCATATTACTGTGCAATATTATTAGGACAATATTACTTGAATGATTTAAAAAAAAAATAGTATCTTGACTTGCGAGTTTAAAAGCAGGGGAAAAAAAATCACTTTTTTGGGGCTATCTGTTAAAACTGTACAAAGAGACAGTCGAATATTTGTGTTGTTTTTGAGGAAATTCATTCCGCTCTAAAAATAACACAAATAAATACATTGGTTTTAGCAAGTGTAGCTGAGGCGAACATCTCCCAGCACGTTTGGGACCTCAGAGGAGTACTAACGTACGTAAAGCGAGAACGCTCACTTCCTCCACACCCACGAATGCATCTTCGACCTCATCTTCTGTTTTGACTTCCTGTGCGGTGCCCACTTTTGTGTTGCCCCCCTCGCCACTGGTGCCCTCCCTCCCCTAGCGTGTTCTCGTGAAAGGAGCTCTTTGATAGGCGGTGGGCAGGAGCGACACAAGGGAAGCAATCAGAGTGCGGATGACTGTGCCCGCTTGTGATGTTGTTTTGCTTCTTTGACCTGCTAAACTTCTCTCTTTCTCTTTCTAAAAACAAATGGAATCCTTGAAGACTCTTGCACGTGTTTTGTGCTTTCTGTCCCCTGTGCACCTTCTGAAACATTTGTTCTGCCTCTGCCTGCCTCCTTTGGAAGCGCGGAAAACAACAGCACTTCGGGCTTTGAAAGTCTTTCGGATGACTGACATAGTGATTTCCTGCTTTTTGTTGTTGTTGCTTTTATTCCATTTCTTTCTTTCATTCCGCTCTCATTGATTGACTGCCGTGTCTTCACGGTACAGAAAAAAATAAAATAAATCGACTAACTTCCTGCCTTCCTTTAGATCAAGTGCAAGGCTGGACTTCAGGAATTACGACACAGCCGGGTTTCGCAACCACACTGTTCCCACTGAGCTGGAGGTGTCAAAAAGACAGCGGAGACGTTCGCAAAACGCCAGCGGTGCCCAATGGGCCAAATCTGGAACTAGTCATTGAATCACAACTGCGCCCTGTGAACAAAAAATGAGCTAAAATGTGCTTCTATTAAATCAGAGATGATGCGAAACTCAGCAACGACATTCTTCCGCATTGTCTTTTAGTTCGTCCTCTTCCCTCGCGGTGATCCCTTTGCTCGTGAGATTGCGGTTTGGGTCTTGGCCGATGTGACTGGCAGGTCCAGGCAGCAGGTGTCGGGAGCAAACAGCCGCCATCGCCCCCTCCCCCCTCCCATCCTTGAACAAACCGTAAAACCAATTTACGGCCTGTGTGCTTCCTCATATAGGTAAACTTCGTCTCCGTTATGAGGACTAAAACAATAAGGTAAATATGCATTGCAGGCACACCTGCTGTGTGGCGGGTATTTGGACGAGGACGTTGCGATGCGTTATTTGCTCACTGAGAAAATTAGACACGGACCGGCGGCGAAGCAACGCTTTGATAGTTTGGTCACGATGAAGAGACGAGTCGTACAAAGACAACTTCAACGGCTGATCCATCTCAATCTGTCGCAAGAGTTCAGTCCAGCGGGCCGGTGCCAGCCAGGAAAAGTCCATGTTGATTTTCAGGAAGAAAAGCCAAGAGTATGTTTGTCCAACTTGTGATCGCTCGAAGGCTGAGGCCAGAAACTGTAAAATGTGCTGACGTCAGCGTTGGAAATGCCAATTGTGATGAAGGAAGCCTTGAAACACACCCCATTAATCGATTAATGAATCAATAAACGCTTTGACTGGACTCCTTGTCCAGTTTGAACAATTGCTTCCAACTTTGGAGGAGTTGGCAGGAGGGACTTTTATAGTTTCCAATGCACAAAAGCAAGTTCCATAAACTCATACTTGGACGGAGAAGAACTTGGCCATTTAAACACCGGTATGTGGCTACTCTGCTTATCTGAACACAAATGATGCAGCAACACTTGCAGACGGACAATATAACACAATGCATGTTCAATTTTCAGCTCCTTGACATTGACATTTTTTTTATGCACAAACAAAATCTAAAATTGTCACTATAGTGCATCTACGTTAATCTTTGAGGAGGAAACAGATTCCACAATGTGCATTTTATCATCGAGGGTTACACAGCCATTGCAGGATTGATTTGAAACATAACTACCATATCTGTTTTTAGCATGTTGCCATGGTGCATTTGTCTAATTAGCCATAGCAACCGCCGAACAACAGCAAACATCTTTTTTGCTTCCTTCTTACTTTGTGTCACTCCCAGAGGATGAAAATATCATCCAAATAACATTACTGCTGCATATTGATTTTTTTTCCACCCACACCACAGCAGCCATAATTTGATGTAAGTCTGAAAATCTATATCATAGATGCCAATAAGAGGAGGTGTCAGCCCGTTTGAGCAAAGGGATAACTTCAGCACAACGTCAATGACGGAAGTCCCGGAAGAGCTAGCCTTAAAAAAAAAAAAAGTTTATTACCTTCAACAACAAATTATTCTCTGTCTGTCAATGCCTCGACCGCTTTGTCCGTCTCTCAGTGTGGAATTCTCTATAAAGACAGAGGACGAAAATATAATAAGTAATTTTTCTGATGATACATCACATTGACATTTCACGTAAAGGGCGACTCGTTTGCGATCCACTTTTGAGGCGGCTTCACGTTCAACTTCAATTACAGGCCACGAGGGCCTTTAATAACTGCCCGCAGGTCTCGTTATTAACATTATTAAGTACAAATATGTGGCATGTTTACACGGAATCACATCAGGTTCTTCTCGCGTGTGGCTCTCTCCTTATTTTTAGAAGCTGGAAGCTGCTGAGACGACGAAGCAACAAAAGTGGGAAAAAAAAAAATGAGAGAAAGGTGGTGAGCGAGGTGAGAGTTGAAGAAAGAAGGGGGAAGTGAGTGATGAAAGAGAGAGAGAAGAGAGGAAGGGAGGGAGGGGATGGAGCCACTCTTGTCTCTCACTCGGTTATTACCCACTGCTAGCACCTTATAAGAATCCAAGCCTGAGAATCCAGCTTCAAAACCTCACCGCACACACAACACACATCTGGTGGCCGCAACTCTCTCTCTCTCACTCTCTCTCTCGCCCTCCCTCCATCCCTGCAGACTCCCTCTCGCATCCTTCTGTCTTCCGCTCACAAGTCAGAGAGTGTTTGGAAGTGCGCGCTGACTGTCTGGCTCAGTGCGCGCCACGCCGGCTTCCTCAAAGTGGTTTGTGCGTGCGCTGCCACCGACCGAGCGCAGCCGGGAGCTCCGTCCAAGTGTATGAGGGTCTCTGCCTGGCGCGCCCGCCGCTCCAGCCATCGCGCCCATCCTCAGGATCTGCGGGTCCTTTTCCTCGGCGACAGGCTCCCCACACCAAGCGGTCACCATTTCCGCCCCCGGGAGATCCACGCTGGCCGCTCAGCCCCTTCCCCGACTCAGCATCGGGAGGAAGACCCTGGTGGCGGCCGCCGTGGGGGTTATGCTGGTCCTGGTCCTGGTGGTACTCATCCCCGTGCTCGTCAGTTCCGTGTCGACGGACCCCAGCCACTATGAGATGCTGGGCACCTGTCGGATGGTGTGCGACCCCTACCTGAACAAGGGAACCCCGAGCAGCAGCACCAGCTCCACCGGCTTGCAAGCGGAGGCGGAGGCGCTGAGCGACCGCGGCAACGTGCTGCCGCCCTCCACGCTCCTGCAGGGCCCGCAGGGGAAGCCCGGCAGGCCAGGGAAGCCGGGGCCGCCGGGGCCGCCCGGCGAACCGGGCCCGCCCGGACCGGCGGGGCCTCCGGGGGACAGGTCGGACCAGGGAAGGACTGGGATTTTGGGTCTGGGGGGGAACGGAGCTATCAGCACGGCCACCTACAGCACGGTTCCTCGGGTGGCCTTCTACGCCGGCCTCAAGAACCCGCACGAGGGCTACGAGATCCTCAAGTTTGACGATGTGGTCACCAATCTGGGCAACAACTACGACGGCATCGCCGGCAAGTTTGTGTGCAGCATTCCGGGCACGTACTTCTTCATCTATCATGTGCTGATGAGAGGAGGCGACGGCACCAGCATGTGGGCCGACCTCTGCAAGAACGGACAGGTGAGTGCTTCAACTTTTGTCCGAGTCTATGCCTTGCCTTCTTGAAGCCATCCATCTCTTCCAACACAACAGCTGCACTCTATCTGCCTTTCCAAATAAGAATCATTTTAGTCTGAATATTTTACTGACATAATTATTTAAGGTTAATTAGACATCCCTGCAACCAAAAACACAATTTTGACATGATCACGTATGCAATTCTGTATTTTTCCTCATAGTTTTCAAAACTGTCAAAATGAGTGATAGCAAATCATATTCTCAGCTAAATAATCAGCTCCTACTAAATCAAACAATATATTAAAAAAAATGCACGATCATCTTTGTACAAACATAATTTATCTGATGTTATTAGCTGTGTGCAGGTGTACCTAATAAAATGTCCCATGAGTGTATAATTGCCATGGTCGCGTGCAGAGTGCACATCTGTGGCATGCGGCTCGCCCGGAGATAAAAATATGTTGACTGGTTGCAAACTGTGTCCCCCCACGTATGATGCGTCCTGACATTGTCACCCCCCCCCGACACACACACACACACAATAGAGCGCCTATCCACACCTTTCCTCCCTTCATTGTGACTTTATTTATTGGGATCAACACGAGGAGGTTATTTTCGGTTTACGCGTCAGGGAAATTAAAATTAACGCCGAGAAAAAAAAAAAAGTTAAGTACATCGAAACCTCTCACGTCGTGTAAATGGCATCCGTCGTCCATGTGCGCTATTCTCGGGCTCGTATGCATCACTTTTACGAGGCACTAATTTCATTTGAGGGGTCCTCTCGGGTCACTAATGTGCGTGTTTGCCGCGCAGTTCGCACTCTGTCAAGGCTCCTGTCGTAAAATGTGGCCGTGCGAATTTAAAAAAAAAAAAAAAAAGGTGGACGTGACACTGAATGCACTCGAAATAAATCTGCAAAAACAGACACTTTGAAGCACAAACAGGACAAATAAAATGCAACGTAAACCCCCCCCCTCAAAAAAGTCCACTATGGAAATAAGATGGCGTAGCTTTTAAAGCTGAGCTCATTTTAAACTCTTCATTAGCCACTTCTAGACATTTTCATAAGCTCCAATAAAAGCTGTATTGAAAAAAAATTGCTTTTACAAAGATAATAATGTTTACTTTTAATTTACACTGAGGTCATTAAAATGTACAATATGTGTTTTTTAATTGCGGTTTTTCGCTTGAATTGAGCCTCCCGTCAAGCCAAGCTATTGCTCACATTTCTGGCAGTGCCAGTCTTGTACTCGATCTCATTTGACCTTGCAGGTGTACCTAATAAAGTGGCACACGCTCAGCACCGCAGTATCTTAGCATCATTGTGTGCCGTAATGTAAATATAATTTACAGTCACTCACGAAAAGTCTATATGCCCGCCGGAAAAGATGTTTTGTCATAAGCTTAGGCAAAACCGCAAAATGATTGTGTCCTGTGCAATATGCAACTCTTTCTAAGTAACTTTATCCAAGTTGTATATGCAAATGAGTCATGAGAACTTGCTCAACACGGTTAGAACAAAGCAGGAGGTCTGCCGAGGTCTCGAGATGCTGCCTTTATCTGCAAATTGGAACTGAATTAACGAGCGCCACCGACTCTGCGGCACGAAACCCCCCCCCCACCCGCTTATCAAGGCAGCCAGGTAGAGGTTAACTCCTTCACCCTCGTCAAGTTCACAACGTGGTGGCCTGGGTTGCGTAACGTCTCACTCCATGGTGATTTTTTTTTAACAACCAGGGCGTGAACGCGTTGATATATAATCAGGGAGGAAGAACATATGTTGGAGTTAAGACACCTTCTGTTACTGCAATATTGAGCTCCCCAAGGGGGGGGGGGGCTGCGGCGGCACTTAAATTACACATACACACACGTTGCGTGCGTCTCTAGAGGCCTACACAATGTTAATAAAGTAGAAAGTGTTTGTCTTTGTCTGTCCTTTCATGCTTAACTACACTTGGGGGCAGTATAATACAAATATGGAGATTCAGGAAGCTGCTGATGAACATAAATAAAAAATATAGGCCTATGAGGATTGTCTGTCTACATGTGTTGCGCCACCATTTGTGTGTCTGGTTTTCGGTGGTGAGCTCAAGAGGCTTTTATGGTTGAACACTTGCTCCTGACTAGTTCCAAACATTGGGCCAGATTAGTTAATGGAGCTCTGGGCGTCCAGGTGGAGCCGTACTAGAACCTTTCTCGGCTCATTAAGGCAGCAAAAAAGCCGCACTGTGTGCGGTGACAAGAAGCGAGAGAGTCAGAGAGAGTAGTGTACCGCTATTTGATCATCTTTGGGCTGCAGTGGAGCGGCGTGCTTGGCACGGCCTGCAGCGCCGTTTCACCCCGGCAAAACGCTGCGCCCACTACTTTCCGAGCCGTGGCAAACATCGACACAACGTTCAAAAGCTTACTTTCAGCCATCCGAGAGAATCGCGCCATTGTCCCTGTAACTTTTCTCCAGCTTCCTGGTAGATAAACAAATCTATTTTCAGCAGAGCCAATTTCCTCTCCTCTTCCTCCTCGCCATCTTTGGGCTCCTCCGGCGCCCGTTCTTTGACTCCAAACCTTCCGAGCGATCCTAAATCGATGCTCTGCTTTGACTCGGGGGTAAAAAGGCTCCGGAGGGGAACATAGTGAAGCGACGACGATTTAAAAAAAAGAAAAAAAGACACGGCTGTGTCACCCACTCAATTTAAATGTTATTAAAAGGTATGTGAGCAAGATCCAGGATGTGTTTGCACTTCTCCGCCTCCGCCCTTTCTCAATATTGTTATTATTCCTCAAAAACACTTTGAGACTTAATTAAAAGCAACGAGTGGAGCGTCGGCCCCTCCGGAGGGCCGTAGTGAATAATCACTGTCTCCTCCTTTAATAAGCTTCAACGTCCTTCGTGCACATGGCGCTTCCCTCGCAATTATCGCCGCAGTCTCCCTCTCGTGGTCGCGTGCGCCCACCCCCAACCCAAGCACACTCCAACTGCGTGCTGCCCTCCATCTCTCCTTTAGTGCACCCCCTTCCTGAAAAAAAAAAAAAAAACTACGCTGACAAATGGCATCATCGTGATGCATCCTGCTCTGTTTGATTTCTTTTTTTTGAAGCATGGCACAAATGAGCTACTCCTTCGGGGGTCCCTCTTTTATCCCCTTTTGTTGTACGTTCAGGTGAAGGAAAAAAAAAAACGAGACACAGATACGTGAAAGCCAAATGCGAATGCGGGAGCCATCTGGATGCAGGTGGCTGACATATGTTTTTGCGGCAGATGATAAAACGAAATTTTGAAACCATGTTGGGAGTTTTTTTCTCTCTCTTTTTTGGGTACCCTCAAGTCTTGATTGATTTTAGCATTCCGGCAATGTTTGGATCTGCTATTCTTGGTGCCGATGGGTACTGAGAGGCCTCTGTGTGTCTTCCCGCCAGTGTAACAGAAAGACGTTGTTTGAAATGGACAGACGGGGCTTGAGAGCGAGCGAGAGACTCGAGCCTTTGTCTCAGTATTGATCGCTTGCGTGAGAAGTCGTGTGTGTCCATGTCGTCTTTTTACGACATTTCTACCCACATGCGATGCAACCGCGGCGCACCGCAACGGGGGCGGACCTTTGGCCTCCATCCGTTCCGTAATTGGACGGCGCCGCTGACACTCCGTCGAGTGGAACATTAGAGCTTGGGGCCTAATTAGCCACGAGAGCTGTTAAATGAAGATTGTCAGGAAGTACGGCACGAAGTGGAAATGTCAGGACGGCGCCATGTTGCTGTGCGCAAACATCAGAAAGGAAATAAAAATTGAGGATTTGATCAAAGCCTCCAAACACGTGTTGCTAATAACTGGTAAATCTATCAAAGCTAGTTAAATATTGATGAGAGTCTTATTACATCCCCATTGGCCCCTCCCCTTTACACGCCGATGAGAACACATTTGTAATGTTTAAGGTGGGACTTAGTTTGAAAATCACTTACCACCAGGGAGGGAACAAGCTTGGTTGCTAGGTGACCAAACCGGAAGTAGCCTGGTGCAGATTCTAAAAACAGAATCCGGTGCTCGTCTGGAAGCTCTACGGAGGTCACATCAAGGTCTACTTCAAACCGAGCAGGGAGCAGTTTGGCAACCTGCAAGACATAAGAGGCCAAAGCCTTAGGAGTGAAAATTCACCAGGTGTTGGATTGATCCCCAAAAGAAAATTACAAATATTAAATAATAGCTCAGTTTCACCTCCATGCTGTTCTCACTGCCAAAATACCTTGCTGTTGTCACTCTGAAATTACCCCGCCAACATTTCTCTTATTGGATTACTCATTACTTACTACTTATTGGATTGCTTCACCCGAAGTGAACATTTTTCAATTTGGGCACAGCGGCGGGCGCCCACCTTGCGTGCTGCCAACCTCGGCGGCACGCCGCATATGCAATGAATGGATTCAAAGAGCCATTAGGCAGCAACTCTTAATCTTGTGTTTCACAAACTTTGCTGTTTGTGTGTTCCAAATGAATATTTTAGCAGGGATATGAGAATCCTGTAGTGGATATGCATTAAGAGCCAAAAAAGCTAAAACAGGAGCGTCTCCTGTGGCTGCGTGAGTCAAGGATTCGACTGTGTTGACTCACAAGGCTCCTTGGTTATAATGAGGGCCATATGGGAGATAGACAAGTGCCCGCCAGCCTACCTTATGCAAACATTTCTCTCGCCATCGCTCCCCACGCCCCTGACATTTAGCCGCCATCCCCCGAATTCAGTCGTCAGCGATAGCCACAATTATCCGTTTCTTCCTCCACGGGGAAGGCGGCGAGTCGGTCGGCGGCGTCGAGTCGGTCGGTGGCGTCACATGACTCACAGTCTGCATAATGTGCCCACCTCTTATTTTTTTGGATGTACCCAATATGACCGAGAGTTTTATTCTGGCACTAGTAATAAAGACCAAAACAAATTAAAATAAGGCCAGCAGAAAAAGTTTTATCTAATTAAAAAAAAAAAAAAGACTTTGAACATCATAACAGCTAGTTGTTAGCCACACGTTTGGAGTATATTTTTACTCTATTTTTACTTTACTCTCCGGCGCTCGCAGGGTTAATCACAAGGCCGCTAAAGAAAAAGTCATCCAAGTGAACAAAAGGTCGACTTTGACTGTTTTTAGACTCCGCTGAGAGCCACCGTTGCGTTTTGGGTGTGGGCGCTCGAGGCGGACAGTGCGGCTCGCTAATTAAGTGATGAGTCAGACGAGCGAGAGGGGCGAAGGGCGGGGCTAGAGGGAGCTCAGACCGGACGGCGGGGTCAAAGTTGCAGCCTCTCTCGCGTCCCGCCGCTGACGAGGCTCTCCTGACGCCTCTTTGGCGGACTGGCCCTTCTAACGAAGTGGCCAGGTAAACATCGGTCAGTCTCCCGCAGTCGGAGACGAGACAGCTGGCGAAATTAATTCTTCTCCTGCTCTGTCGGTGACAGATGGCAAATCTCCCGTTAACGCTTTTTCTCCTCTTGTCATGTTTTCAATCAGGCCTCGTCTGACGAATAAACCCGACATGAGCGTCCGTGTTGTCAGGATTCCATCGGCGTGCCCGGCGGCTTTAGTTGCTTTCACGCTTGAAACGTTTGGGAAGGTTTCCGACACGGGAGCACGAATCAATGTTCTCAGAATTGGGTGCCTCGAGACGTACAACAATTTCATGTTTTCACAGCTTATGGAGTTTGAAAAGCGTGAATGCAATTAATTCCAATAGCGAATCGATTTGATTAATTAGCACAAATTAAATTCGGTAAAAGTCGAGCTACTGCAGTATACATTCAGTAAATAAAATATTAGAATAGCAACTCATATATTGGACCTCATTAGATTGTCTTGCGAGACTAGAACATGTTAATGGAGCAAGTTACAATAGCTCCCCTGTGAAGAAATCTATTAATAATTTAAAATGAACAGTAAAAATTATGTTTGCGTAAACAATCACCCATCCGAGCTTTGATATAAGCGACTGTACTTAACGTGATTTGTGATGTCATTCGCTTTCTAATGAAATGAGCACGGCATCATTGTAAAGGCGGAATACTCGACACGGCTTTTGAATTGTGACTCATTTGAGTGTGGGCTTCTTCGCCGTTGTGTGTGCGTGCGTGCGGCGCTATTAAGCATGCAGCTGACGACCGCAACGTTCAAACACAATTAGGCAACGGTGCGCTTTGATTTAAGGAGGACCAATAGAGTCGCCGAGCCAAAATGGAGCATCGACATCAAGTCAACAAAGTGCCGTCGGACACGCCTGGGGGGCCGCGTCCTTGTCACGCCGACAAAGCCTCTCTCGTAAAATCAGCCCCTTCCACCCTGTCAAACGTTCACATCAGAAGGGCTCCCTCCTATCCACAAACCTCAAATTGTCATAATTAGAGATTTGTTAAAACTAACTGTACTGCAAGATGACCCATAAACCCCCGCCCCCCCTCGCTTCACACAAACAGTCATTATTGATAAGTGCCTTTACAGCGAAAGAAACGCGTGGCATGCATTATCTATTAAGGCCGAGCGCACAGCGAATATTCAATCAAAGGCATCATGTTGACGGATGCCGACGCGCCGGCGACGACAACATGGGCTGACACCTCGTTTGCCAGCCTCGCGGGCTCACGCTCTGTTTGCCTTGTCAAAGTCGCTCGCCGTACGCGGCGTCAAGGTCACGCGCCGCCACTCGGCCTCGCTTTGTCCCCGTCTCTTTAACAAGGCGCCTTCCTGATCATTATTCCCGGGAACAAGTTTTAGCCCATTGAGGCGAGATAAAAAGATGTCGAGCGGGGAGACAGAAGTAAATATACATAAGAGTGCCGTCGGGGAAAATTTGGCCGTGCGTGTCGACGCCAGGGAGGCCCTCATTTTGAAAATCCGGCAACCGGCAGGTAACGACCAATGATGAGCCGTCATTGGTTGTTACCTGAATCCTGTGATGTCATTTTCAGTCGACAGCAAGTGACAAAATGGCCGAACGTATTATTATAAAGAAAATGGCCCTGCTAGATATTATGACCGAATTCACAAAATGGTCTTGAGAATCCATGGATCATTATTAAACAGGAAGTCGGCCATTTTAATTTGATGCCACCTTCTACTGTCAAAAACAGGCAATTTTCCCAAAGAAGTTTATAATCACCTAAAGAGTCAATTTTAACTGACAAATCCTAACAAGTCGTCATCGGCGGAGGGGGGGGGGTTCAACTCTATAAAAATCCGCTGTTGACTTTGCATGGCGAGGGACACATGGCGGCTTATTAATAATAGGGGCTGGCCGCAGACGTTGCAAGATCTCGCGCTTCTGTTTGCGCAACGATATGAGCTGTGCCCGATTTAATCAGACGAGTAAACAGACAAAAGTAAAGTACAACATTTTATATAGACAGCGCCGGCGACAAATGATGGGCCATCGAAACTCTCAAACTATTTTATGTGATTGATAACGGTGAGTTTTTTTTTTTTTTTTTTTTTTTAATTTTCATCCTCAACTGTGCTTATTTCTTGTGATGGCCTAAAAGCTGAATTTGAAAGAAGACATTAAGTTTTAATAAGCACTTGACAGTCAAGCAGAAGCTTTTATCATTTGTGCAACGCATCCTTTCGCACTCACCCCCCCCACACCTGCTTTTGCCAGCACCGGCTCCCAAAACAGATATGTCACCTGAACACGTAAATGCTTTTTAGCAGAGTGCTGGCAGAAATTTTGGGTGTTTTTTGTGACCCAGTCGGACCCTCGAGTTCTTTTCTCTCTTTTTTTTGTCTTTTCTTGGCGCTACTGACTGAAGTTTAAAAAATGAAATTGAAAGAACACATTCCAAAGGTCAAGAGACTCACGTGGAGTAACTCCATCCCTTTCCCTCACATTCATCAATATGGCTGCCTCCTCGAAAGAGAGTAATTATCGGCCATCCTCAGTGCCGTCTGACAACAGCTTGAAATGCTGTGATTTAAAGTCACGCCGCCACGGCAACGCCGTCTTCGGAGAGCTGATAATGAGCCACGAGAAAATACGGCGGATGCAAGAAAGCCATTGATTTTGATTCGACCTGGCTGGCCTGACTAAGTGACTAATGGGCTGATTTAACTGGCGCCGACTTTCAGGGATGTACAGTGGGCTTGCGTTTGTCCCCCCCCCCACCCCCATTGAGAAAATAACGATCTTCTGGTTCAATTCTATCCCTCTTAACTGGCTTGATGCACTTCTACTTGTTAGGAGATCAATGATAATTGCACCAAGCCAAAGATTGCAAAACTATAACCAGCCAACTACTTGGTGAAATCTCGCAAGAGGCAGAGAAGGCAAGCTTCACTTCCATCCACGTCCATCAGATATGCTTACTAAGCATTTTTTTTTTTGCAGCTTCCAGTTGACCATTCCTAATCTGTACATATGAATTCCTCTGTTTGTCCTCCCAGGTTCGGGCCAGCGCCATCGCCCAAGACGCGGACCAGAACTACGACTACGCCTCCAACAGCGTGATCCTCCACCTAGACGCCGGGGACGAGGTCTACATCAAGCTGGACGGCGGCAAAGCACACGGCGGCAACAACAACAAGTATAGCACCTTCTCGGGCTTCATCCTCTACGCCGATTGAGCGCACGTCCCGACAGAAAAAAAAAGAAAAAAAAAAAAGACAGTCCAGCTGGACTGAAGGAAAGAGTTGTGGGGTGGAGAGGATGTGTGTTCAAGGCCTTCTAATTTCCCCCTGTTCTTCTCTCCATCATCACGGACTTTCTCCGGGCGCTGTGGCCGAGGCCTGGACACACTGGCAGAGGGGACAGCGGGAGATGCCAGTAGGGACAGTTGGGGGGGCACTTGAGGCCGGCCGGGCGGGTACTTTCCAAGCGCCAATGTGTCGGAAGCTCCTCGCTAACAGCGTCTCATCCTCTCCTTTCCCTCATCCCTCTATTCCCCCCATCGCACAACGCAAGCCGTCCGTCCGTCACACCTCTTCTCTCCACAGCTAACTTGACTGAAATCCGTAGTGTCGTTGCGTGCAATTTAAACCTTAGATTGTGTTTTTATTTGGTAGCGATGCATAATAACCTGCACTGATTGACGGAAATAATAATTAAAAAAGATAATAAAATAATATCCTTGTCCCCTTTGTGAAGAGAGATGTTGTTATGGAAGTGGCAGGTGACTTCTGTGTTAATCCAATAACATTTAGCACTGTATGGAAAACGACTCCTCTATATCGACCGCACCCTCGGCCACGTCCGGCTGCTGCTATCGGGGTTCATCAAAGTGTCTTCTAGATGTTTTAGTTCTGCTTAGCAAGCAAAAGCAGATCCGTAGCTAAAGAGCAAACGTGAAGGAGCCTCACCCATTGCCCTCCATTCATTAGCAGACACACACGTGTGTTAATATTTAGTCAGCACGGCAGCCCGACCCGCTCGCCCCCCGGGAGGATCGGACCGCTTGTTTCGGGAGTGCGTGTATGTCAGCATGCGGTGCGTCATAGCTCCATGCTCTTCTCGGCGGTCGTTTTCCTTTGTGCTACAGCCAATGATATTTTATTTAGCAAGCCCATGATGAGATTGTGCAACAGATATGATGAGGACAAGAAGAAGGGAAAAAAAAAAAGCTTGTAAATGAATTCTGACATGTTTGTCTATCTTATCTTTTGGAATTGTTGAATACATTTAAATAATAAATGGGATTTTTTTGAGTGGATGGTTTCTTGGGAATGCTTGGCGCCCAGATAGGTGGAGCAGGAGGTCACAGATTTTTGGGTGCAGGGACTCCTACAGGGGAGAAAGTTTTCTCATAAACTTAACATCAATTAAACATAATGATGTGTACCTTTGCATTTTGGTCTGAATAAAAAATATATTACTAGTGAAGGAATTAAATTGTGGTGCCACAATACGGAAAACTAATGAAATAAAGGACAATTGACCCCAAATAAATAAATAAATAAATAAATAAATAAATAAATAAATAAATAAATAAATAAATAGGGAAAAACTGAATTTACTAAAATGAATTATTGTAAAATTATATTAAAAATGTACTTGGTTTTAGTCTTTCAAAGGTAAATTTTAAATGTATTTAATTTGGGATTACCGGTATTTGGAATTGTTTTAATTAGACTTTTTTTTTCCATCTTCCAGTCAATAAATACTCCATAAAAACTCAAACTAATGCTGCGATTAATAGGTCCTAAACTAAAACATTTTTTAGAAAACAAAAAAAGGATAAAAAAAAAAAATGACAAACCCACTCTAAAATCTATTTAAAACTGATTTTTAAAACAGTCAAAAAAAATAAAAACCAACTGGGAACTAAAATATACATATTTTTTAAAATGATGTCACATTTTTTTACGGTCTCCCAAGCTCAGGCTCCCGGGCCCCCCGGGGATCTCGTTTGGAGCCTTAACAATGCCTCTTGAAAAAAAGTTGTGTTTAAAATAACAATGGTCTTGTTTGTGCTCAGGCTCCTATCAACTAGCGCTTCCCAAAATGTCAGCCTCTTAACGCAGACACGCGGCGACAGGTATCGAGGGAAAGACACCGCTGTTTATTTTCCCGCCTAAGTGAGCCGCTCTTGATCTGCAAAAAGGTGTGCTCGCAGATAGACGCCCTCCGAGTTTAGCAACTCTCGCTGGCGGGCCCCCAAGGCTATTGCTCACTTGACAATCGCAGGTTCTCATCGAAAGGCGCGACGCAGGGGAGAGAGGTGAGATTGAGCCAGATAGAAGACGACTGCAATCCGGCCTGACAAAGACAGATGGAGAGAGAAGACAAAGCCACAAAGGGGAGTAATGGAGACGGGCTAGATGGCATATAAGGATATAAGGAAGACGGACTGGTGCCCATTTGGGCTGAATTGGGAGAGGGAGGTGGAGGCGGATTGTTTCCATTCCCCCGTGGGGGGAGGCGGAGTGAGGCGTCAAGAGAGATTAGCTGGCGTGAAGCTGGAGCAGCTTGGATTGGACAAGCGTCAAGGACTGGACATTCTTCAAGACTGCCAGGGATGGGAAGTGACACGGCTCGGCAATATTCTGCTCTTAAGGGAAGTGAGTGGCTCGCCGGCTGTATCATTTCATCCACTTCTCTATCCTTGGTGCACTAATTGTGTAGACGGTGGCACCCAAAAACATCACCTGCCCACAGGGTGCACCAAAAATACCCTCTGAAGTCAGTCGAGGAGAGGCAGCCGCTGCATGCAAAGGCAAAATGGCTACTTTTTTAAAACAGCATTGCCTTGGAAATGCAAAGATGACGTTAATCCGTTCTAGCTAGCAAAATACAACAAAACGTATTATGTTTTTATAAGGGGATTAGCACCGCACGGTACTTTTAAAAACCTGAATCAAATCACAGAGAAATGATTAAAAAGTTTGCACATAGTGTTGAATTGTAAACGCTGCCATTTGGTGTGTGCGACTTGGCCACTAGGTGGCAATATAATACAGTCATGCAGACAAATGAAGAAGAGTTTCACTCAACTGATGTACGTGGCTCAATAGTTGGCTGGTATTTTTTGCAGAGGATAAAAAAAAAAAATGCTGTATCGTCCGTCTACATGTGTTGCTGCACCATTAGTGTTCAAATACCAAGATTATACCAATGCCGTGTTTCGTAGTTACGCAAAAATTACACAATAGTGCCCCCACTGGGCTTTAACGGAAAAAGCTAAGAAAGCCAATGAGTTAATGATCCACACAATAGCAGCCAAGCAGAAGGTAACGGATGAGTCAGAATGTGCCAATAATAAAGTCTGGAGTTGGTGGACAGATGAAGTAAATGCAATTAAGACTCTAACACTTTTTTTTTTTTTTTTTTTTTTAAAACAAGTAAAACACCTCCTGTGATCGCTGTGTGACAAAATTAACTTAGTGCAGCTGCTCTGCGGGGAAATAAAATAGATAATCAATCCCAGAGGATGGATATTGCGTTGTATTTAAATACACACATTTAAAGAGTTTTAAATTGGCACTTTTGTTGTATCCTCTTCCCAGTGCGTAATTATTTTGGAGTCTCCGTTCTGTTCCTTTAGGGAAATTTGGTGTCATCAAGAAAGCTTCAAAAAATTCAATGTTTTGTAAGTAGTAATGGAACATCTGGCCCAAAAAAAAAAAAAATTGGGGTGGACGCAGAACAAGCGACGTGCCCGGGCAACCTTTCAACTCGACATGTGTGTCCCCAAATCTAGTTTACAAGCTGTGGATGCAAACAGCATGAAATGCACTGAGTGTTTCTCACCTCCCACTTCCCATCGTCCGCCCTCGCACACAAACACACCACCACGCCATTCTCACATGTTGCGGCGCAGCATCTCCGGAGAAAAAAAACTGTAAGACGAGATAAAAACACTCCAAACAAACATCCACTGCGCCTCTTCTCCTTCAGCAAGCTGAGTGCATTAGTGACCCTTTTTTTTTGGAGTGTCCCCACGGAAAGAATCTCCTAACTGGGCTAAAAGGTTTCCGCATTTAACAACTATCAAACCTTTTGCTTGAGTCTGAGCCGACGACTGCAAACTAATATGAGATCAAACACTGTAAGAATTAACATGTTTGTACCAATGAGATGATTTATCAGATCATAATCCCACATATGATTTTTGTTGTTGTTGTTTTTCCGCTTGTCTTACGGGTTGCTGAGTACATCTCCAACTTGCAAGCAATGAAGGTCTCTAAATTGACCTACCCGGTTAGAACCGTGGGAGGTATTGAGCTCGTGCTGCCGAACTCTGAAAGCAAGCCAAGCGTATGCGAGGATACGCATGTGGCCTGTACTGCTGTCCGTGAGAGAAGACAATCGATAGCGGAGTGTTCAGGTCCGGAAGGAGAAAATCAGAAACCGAAAGACTTCGAATAGGAGATCATCATTTTTTGTCCTTTTTAAATCAAAAGAGAGGCAGAGAAGGTCCCCAACTAAACTCTAATAATAGTTCCTGCAATGAGAATATAAGTAATAGCCAGTAGTATTGGATGTTTAGAATTTATTTTAATGTTTATAATTAACATCTATGCTAATTGTGGCTAGCGTGTTCACGGTGTACAGTATGTTAGCATTAAGCTACCATCTTACATGCTTTGAGTGAACGTTTAATCCTCTACTGCGTGTTACGAAATAATCTAAATACAAGTTTCGCACGTTTATGAGCACGTAGGAATGCGCCAAATTTAACTAGCTCACTCCCGCTGCTTCTCGACGGTCATGCGGCGCGCTCGTCACCTGCTCAGGGCAGGAGAGCGCCACCATGGGAGGTGTGGAGGAGGCGCAACAGGAATGTATGACGAACGCGTGTCGCCATGTAGAATCGATAAAACAGTCCCTTCAACGTGTCATTTTTAAGGTTTGTGGTACGGAACCCTGGCATCCTTGTTTATTTATTTGGCGGGGTCACCTATTTGTTTTCCAGCGCTGCAGATATATATAAAAAAAATAATAATTAATGCGTGTAACTGCACACAGCTGTGCACATTCACGTGAAAACACACACATGTGGTCTGTATGCTGTTGTGTCCCATGGGAACATTCACGCCACCTCTGGAGACGTGCCAGTGCAAGAAGACAACTTCATTATTTTCTTGTCGCGCCATATGCTCCCGTGGCCTGTCACACACTTGCGAGCACACAAACACACGCCGGAATACATACTTGAGATAACTCCCATTAGGCTCTTTTACATAGAGATTGACTACCATCATCATTAAAGCTAGTCTGTTATTGTATCGCATGGCTTGTTCACAAATAACAGCATGATGGCAGCTTAAAGGGGCCGTAACGTACCGCTTCTGGATTTACGTTAGAGCGTGATGTTGACGACTAAGTTGGCATACCTAATTTTCCGCACTATAAGGCGCACCTAAAAACCTCCAATTTTCTCAGAAGCCTTATAATCCGGTGCGCTTTATATATGGACCAATATGGATTCGTGGATGAGGACTAATTTATTAAAGTAAGCTTTACGTGTTTATTTTGTGTGTTGTGTGATATTAACTTTTGAGCAACGTTGAGTTATTGATATATTATTGTTTTTACTATTTCGAGTGTTACTATATTGTGATTGCATTAACGTTTGAGCAACGTTGAGTTATTTATTCCATGCGCCTTATAATCCGGTGCGCCTTATATATGGACAAAGTTTTAAAATGGGCCATTCATTGAAAGTGTGCCTTATAATCCGGTGCACCTTATAGTGCGGAAAATACGGTACTTTGATTGTCCAAACTTTTGAGCAGAACTTGAGTCTTAACCTGGACATGGTCTCAACCAGTCAAGTAGACAAGACAAAGAAAAAAAAAACAATTAGACAGGGTGAAGTGTACAAAGTGAAATCATTAACCTGCTGACAAGTTGAGAAGAGGAAGTGCTGAGTTTGCGAAGGTGAAACCAAGCGACGAGGTAAAAGAAGGCCTGAGAGAGAACAAAAACCCCAAATATCAATAAAATGACCCGACGTGAACTTCCTGTGGTGATCCTCATCTAACTGCATATCGTTAAGAGGACACTTGGAGGAGGCTTTGTCTTGATTTAAACATGCGCACGCACAAACACTCTCACACACACATCGGAGAAAGCGATTCCATGGAGATGTTCAGTGAGCCATCTGCCAAATTAGGCCATGAGCCCACAACTTCATTCTTCTATTCAATTTTCAATTACTCGGCTGCGGGCCTAAACGTGCGTCTACACACCGCCGCGACACACACATAAATTTTGAGGCGTGCGCTCAATGTGGCATAAATATTGTGATGATTTATTCATTTTCATAGTTACACTCTTAATGCTTCCATAATGGATAACTCACCAGCACACACTACTCTATGCATGTAGCTGCCAAGTTGATGCCGCCAGGGAACGCATGACTGATCTACATACGTGTGCATAACAACATACACCCGCTTCCTTATGCTTGTTTGCCATTGTGAATAAACTCTAAAAATAATAAACAAGGTGGCGCCAGGAGAGGCGCCTGAGCCAAAGTGGCACCGGGCGCCCACTCTGCCCATTTCCAAAATGTCAGAAGCAAACGCAGCAGGGAGTGCGCGAGGTGATAAACGCCAGCGGCTAAAAATGTCACCGTGTCACGTGGTTGCCATGGCGCCCGGTAAAGTTTGGCAAAGGGGTGAGCGCCGCCGCCGTAGCCGAAAGGCCAAACGATTTGCTGAAGCTAATTGAGTCTGAAAGTTGTGTTGGAAGGAAGGTGAAATAAGGTGGACGCCATAAAGCAACATGTAAACCAGGCCTAAGGCAAAACAGCCATAAAAGCTTTTGATTATTTTTTTGCTCAATCACACAGTGTGAATAAATGGTCCAGAAAGATGCAAAAGAAGGAATTCAATAAAAAGACAAGTATGGAAGGTTAGGTGGACATGAGCGTGGAATGAATTGTTGCTTGAATGTGCAAAGGAGGGGGGTGGGGTTCGAAGTCAGGTCTTGCCCCAAAAAAATATCGCACAACAACAGATAGAAAAAATAAAATCAGCTGACGCAAAGGAGAAAACAGTTTGACGAGCCAAAACTCAGATAAACAAAACAAAGCCATTGACATTTATGCCAACATGCAGGCACTTAAATGTCACTAAATATTTGGGAACCTTTTGGGAACATCCTTTAAAAAAACAAAAACTTTTCAGCAGCTCCAGGCACACCAATTTTTTTTTTTTAATTTATAATCTACACTTTTTTCATCAAGACTGGACAGAGACCCAGAGCCACTTCCAAGCCAATAGGTAAGCAGAGCTGCACAGTGTTGAATGCGCAGATCAGAACAAGCTAACAAAATTAGCATCAGATAACCAGCATGATTACTCTCCTCAGCTCATCAGTACGGCACTAATATCAGTCTCTCACCGCATTCTACTTTATATCCATCGACACAAATTAAATAATAAATTAAATATATTAAATTGGGGAAAAAATGCAGACTGTCTTGAATGATGTTAAGGGAGTTTGTTTCGTCCTCTACAAAAAGAAAATCTCTGGTCGCTAGCGTGTCTCCTTGTTGACTCATTATGGGAAAATGATGGGGACTCCAATGCAGTGGAAAGGATTTGTTGTCTTTGTTCTGGCCCAGAACGTTCGGCGGCAGAACAAACACTCAAAGCTCTGCCTAATATGGGTCAGGGTATCGGCGCTAAATCCCCCAAAGCATTGGGCCGCACGTCTCGCACACACCTCCTAGGCGACGAGCGCAACGCAATCACCTGCTTGAATGCGAAAAGGTCGAGTCTCGACTTTGACAAAGGCCAAAGTCACTTTTCACTCTCCTCCAATTTCCGATGCTGTCTTCCTCTTTCCACTCTGAGCAATCAGTTGCATCGCCTCGACAAGTATTACTTCAAGTCTCACTATAGGGCACCGAGATCCGTCTTTTTAGAAAAAAAAATCTCTAACAGCGAGGAATTTTTTTCTTTATTTATTGGTTGTATCTATATTGAATTGATCTGTAATATCAATCAACTGTTCAATAATTTGTCCGGCAGCATTGATGTCACAAGGGTACTGCTAACAAAACATTGACTCCGCACAGCTGCACGGCGCTGCATTATTTCCAGTCTATAAACCGCCTTGGCCGAAAGAGACGGAAACAGGTGTTGGCATGAAAAGTCTCCGGGGGGGATGAACGTCCAGTGTACCTGCAGCTTCTCCACTACCACCCCCCCTCCCCTCAGCCTTTTACCAGCCAGTACTTGTGTTCGGGCCACTGGATTCCTCACGGGACGAAAAAGAAAAAAAAAAGATCTCTTCTCTCCGTCTGTCTCCCTCGAGCTGTAGATGTTGCGGCGCCACGGGGGAACAGCGAGACCAAGAGTGAGCCTTCCACAGCAAATTATGTACATTTAAATGAAGCGTTTCCTTGAGTCTGCTCGGCTCAGCGCTGAGAAAAGAGTTCAGACGGAACGGAGCTGGAACAGGAGGTTAAGAGGCTGTGTGTGTGTGTGTGAGGAATACTCTGAGTGGGAGTGTAAAACTTGAGTAGACCCCAGGCCCTCGCTTAGCCTTAATAGCTGGCTGTCCACCTCCTTCTGCATTTTCACTCTCGTAGATGCTGATGATGGAAACGTTCAGCTTTCTTTCGGATCTATTTCTTCTTCTCATCAACTGTGAGCAGGAAGTGATGTGACAGGAAGTCCTGCAGGTTTGCATTGCATGTCGACGTGCACAGGCGGGATAGGAACAAGTTTGAGTAAACACCTGTGGCTCCACTTCAGACTGGCACAATGCATCACAGAGGCCTGTTACATTATTTACCCACAGAACCCGGTTTGGGTGTCCGCTTGCCATTCATCATCCGGGAGAAATCCCCGCCAAATCTGATGAATAAGTAAGCCGGTTCCTGCACTGCTGCCACACACTTCCTGTCCTTTTCACTGCCAGGGAGACAAAGAGCAGCGGAGAGATGCGATCGCCGTGCCGACTGCACATAAATCAGAAGAAGCCCCCCCCACTCACTTAAAAAGAAAAAAAACATCGTCCTTTAGTTGCCGCCGGAACCCGCAAAGTGCGGTGCAAGTCGTTAAAGATGCGATAAGAAGAGCTGAGAAATGAAATGTGCCCCATGAGAGATTACGATGCTTTTTTTTTTTTTATTCACACATTCACAAAAGTCTCCATCATCAATAATAAAGCCATTGAGCTCAGGTTAGACAAATAGGGATCTCCTCATCCTTATTCAGTTAATGTTTCCCAATCTGTGTACTGGACAAATTTACCAGTTTCACCTAATTGGTTCACATATGTTCATTTCTCTTTTTAGGGACAGACAAGCGCTTCCATTTAATGGTACTGTACATATTTGAATTGTTAATTCATTTTCTGACATTTTTTTTTTCTTGGTGGTGCGCCGGTTGTTCCTTAAAAGAGAGCAAACTAATTAAACACACAGGCGGCAGATGCCGTTTGACCTCCTGAACGGACGCTCACCTATGTCCTTGTCTCTCTGCTTCTCCGAATAAAAAGCCAATTAAGTAGAACTTTAGATGAAAACTAATAATGCAGTCGTAATTTCCACAGGCAGGACGAGGTTATCACTTTTTGTTACCGTTTATAATTCTCATTCAAAATGGATTCCCGCGAAGGATAATGGAGGCAGATTTGTTTTTAATTTATAAACGGCTGGTTCTCAGGAAGTATGGTCCAGGAGTCACAAATTTACCATTTGAAGTATTCCCATCGGGATTGTAAGCAACTTTTTGGCGCACTAATACCAACAAGACTCTAAGCTGCAGAAGTAGCCTGGATGAAATATTTGCTGTGGCCGGCGGGAGACAAATCTATGCTCGGCTTTCAGGAAAATAGTGTCTATGCGGCATTATCTTTTGTAGGCAGAGACCAAAGTCTCCCAGGGACCAATTGAGAAAGCGTCTTCCATCCCAGGGCTTTGTGTGCTAATTACAAGGGTCACAAAGACTGATGGCTTAACAGGGGAGGTCACAAGTTGAGGTTAGGACTGTCCGAAGACGTCTTACAACCCCGGTGAAAATTCCCCTATGGAATGCGTCTCGGCTGACGAGGAAAATCAAATCAGTGAGCTGCCAGAGGGATAACCGCTGACACGGGCAGGATTTCTAGGGTACACAGAGGTCAGGTGAAGGGTGACCTCTCACTATATATGTTGACTCATGAGAGTACGATCCTTGCGCTGCTCCTTCCCAGCTCGGTAAGGAGGCGAGCGAGGGCCCCCAAGTGTTATCCCCCTCCCCGTCATGAGGCCGCTCAATTAAAGCCTCACACATTGATTCTGACATCGACCCAGAAGGACTTTCTCCGTGGGATGTCATACTTCTCAAAGGGAAACGACGCAGAGTTCTGAACGTGTTCACAAAGCGGGAAGCGAAAGCACATTTTGCTAACTTGTGAGCTCAACTAGCGGCTAAAGTCAAGATGCAACAAGATGTTAATGACAGCCTGAGAGGATCCTCAAAAACTAAACTCGGATCGCATTCAGTATTGCGATACTTTCTGACGATATTGAAAAACACCAAAGCGGCCAACAACATAGAAACATAGCTAGCTCACTAGCTTGCTAGCTAACGACGGGCGTAATTAAGCCTATCCCAGTTCTCTGCAAATGTCTTCAGCATTTATTTTCCAACACATATAATGAATTTAGAAACAAATTTCTGAATTCACTTTACAGGATCTTGAATAATTTATCTGGACAAGCTAACAGGCTACAACAAACCAGAAAAGATTTACCAGAGTTGAATTGCTCTGTCCAAAACAACTGCACTAAATTGGGAAACCTACAAGAGATCAGATGCCAGTATGAACACAACATAACCTTTTCTCTGAGAAACATGAATGACATTTTTCCTCGCAGTCAAAAAGCATTTCCTATTTTTTCAATCACTGGGAAATAAATGCGGCTAGGCAAAACTAACGTGCACTCATCTTCTCTCTCCAATTACATGGTGAAATTTTCTTAGCCGGGTTATGCAAATTGTCTCCAGCAGGATCTCACCACACACACACAGACACACACACACACTGCCGACGTACAGTCACTCGTGCGTGACGTATAAATGGGACTTGCTATTCATCATCTCAAAGAGCACGTATTAAACCTTTAACAAGCCACGCGACCTCTCGCGCCCGATGAATAAGCCAATTAGTCTTTAAATGAGACGGCGGAAAATCGTCCATTTTGGTGTAAAAATCGGGTTGGTGTGTCAACGGACTGGAAGCGCTTAACATATTTTAAAAAACAGCATAGATATTCAATTTATAGCTCTATTTACTGTATCGCATCAAGACAACCATTAATCACAGAAAGCAGCGTTGGTTTCACTACATACATCTAAAGAGCAGCTGGATGATGGAGCGTGACGATTATTCGTCACCGCTGCGACCGAGCTTGTGCATGACCCGCCCCCTCACCCAAAGGCCGTCTGGGTAACCTCGACCTACCTCGCCTCTCCGCGGGCAGCTGTTGTGAAAGCACCGCCACTGCCGGAGCATCTATTTCGGAAGCGGACCTTGATCTTCCGCGACTTCACTTTTTGGCCCCAGCTCGGTGATCAGATGTGGCCCCGTGTGGACATCTCGACCCCGAGTGTTAGCGTCGAGGGGTCAGAGCTGTTGTCGTTGATGAAGAGAGTGACGATATACGAATGATAAAGAGCCAAGAATGAATCAAAAGACATTCCGAACTCGAAACTATTTTGGGTCCTGATGATTTGTGAGATCTCAAATCTCCAAAAAGTTACTTGTCAAAAGAAAAATAAATACAGGCCTTCACTGTTGCTTGTTTACAACCCACTTGTGATGTTTAGACCATAAAGCAACCAAATTGATAGCTTTGCATTCAAGCTTCTTCCACTCCACTCCAAAAGGAAATTAAGATATCCTCATAAAAACAGATATTTATCTTGTGCTGGAGATATTAATACAACACTTTCCTTCTTGATTAAAACTTTTTGTGATTACACTTGACCTGTCTAATATTTAATAACAACTTTATCAATGCTCTCTGATGTGATATAGTTTCACACCACTGGGGGCACCAGTGAGTCACTGCAAAAGGTGAAAATTTGAAATGGAATTTTGGTGTGAAAAACTGAAGATTTTATTTGAAGGCCTTATCACCCAGCCCAAGCGTCAACAATACTGTTCTCTTATTTTATGAGTCCTGTGCCAAGATATAACGCAAACACACACACACACACACACACACACACACACACGAGGAAACTTGAGCGTTATTGCAGAGCTCCCATCCTCCACAGGCAGATAATTACAGTGTTAGTGATGGGGTGAAGATGAGGGTGGGGAGTTGGACAGATCGAGGGAAGTGGGGGTTAGAGGGCGTTGAGTATCACTATGATTCATCAACACACACACACACACACACACGAGGCAACATGCTCACTCCGCCCCCCCCCACAGACTCCCGCCGGTAGTTTGGCAACTGGCCCGAGAGTGACAAGGTGACACCGGCTCTTTTTCTTCTCTCTCCATGTGCTGCAATCAAACGCTGAGTTTTCTCTGAGCCGCCAACCGGTAGGAGGATGGGCCAAACAAGCGCCAACGTCGGACATAAATCATTCGCTTGTTGACAAGCGCTGACAAATGTTGATTGCTTTCCGCTTATCCTCAAACACCTCGTTTCATTGTCCGTGTCGGCGCTATAAACAATGAGTGGCGTCGAAGCGTATGGAGACTTATGGGTACGTATAAATGCAGCCGTGAAACAATGTTTTCTGAGACGATTTTAGCCAGCAATGTGTCGTGCGTGTATCAATCTTGTCAAGCGTGCCACAATGCTGTTATTATGTAAAACATGAGATAAATGGTCTCAGGCTCTTATTATATATGGCGCTGCAGAATTTTTGATACGTCTTCGGGTTAGCTTGATATTCACCGTACAAACACAGGCATGTATTCTTTATCAACTGCGAAGAACGACTAATACTACTGCCGTACTGAGAAGCCGATCGACGAGCTGAGAGAATTTGTATTTACTTTATAACATGTCATTAAGTTATCAATTCACCTCTTAATGGGTTTTTAAAAATATATATTTTTGTAATTTTTTTAAAATCTTGGGCAGGGGGTAGCAATTTTTGGGGCTCCACTGTATTGCCGTCCACCTAATGACTCACACTAACGTAGCCACACAAGTGTCACGGCGGCCATGAATTGTTTCGAGCTTGACCTCTCACTGAACTTCAATTTGCCTTTCGACAGCCACTGCGAATTCATGTCGCGAATGAAGAACGATCCGATCATGTCACCGCGAGACGATCATTCATATGACATAGTGGCGCCTCGCTTACGTCGGAACATATACATATTTCAGCATCAATGAGGATACGCGTCAAATGACATTAGAAGAAAATGAATTGCTGCCTGCGTATGTGATTTACACTCGACAAAGATATACACAAATGCCTACAAGCCTTAATGTACAGAAATAGGAGCGCCATACTGCGAGAGTGGTGACTTCATTTCATCCTGATCATCCTGAGTTGCAAATCGGCAACACGATTCATCGCAATCAGTAAACACTCACTGCAAATAAAGTTTTCCAAGAGGTGAGGATGAAAGCATACTCATACATAATGTTCATACAGAAAATAATACCCTCAAAATATGTCAGTCCAATGGTTCCAAGTCTATCCTCATGTGGGTAAACAGAAGCCTGATAAGCTTCACAAACGGTTCTGATTATTCAAGGAGGATAAAGAATATATGCCTGTGAGTATTTTTATGCTCAAGACTGGCTCATATCAAGGTAGCACTGTATTAGTAATGACGCACTACTGTGACTCAAAACAAAGCCTGTACATTTTTTAAAGGCTTCAGGAAAAAAAAGTGTCGGAAATACTGGCTAATATAGAGAAAAGTCTCTTGCCTCGGCTCAATTTATTCAAATAAGCGATGAAGTTATGCAATGAAATCTCTATGTGGAGGAGGACATGTCTAACTGTGGTATTTAATAGGCTAAATACCATGTAAGTGGTCGCCTGCCTCGAAATGTCAGCTCCACAGTTCACCCGACAATCTGTGTGTGTGCTTGTAACGGGAGAGATTCTATGGCTTGCGCAACACACAAGACAGGTGGCGGAGCTAATGGACGGCTAAACACCATTTGGATCTTTTACCTCGTGACCTCATCGCATCTGCTGCAAGATACAATCTTTTAGATACAGTTATTGCCTTTACACACAGCTCACCATGAATGTGTGCGTGTGTGTGTTTGAGTTCCTGAAAAGCTCAAACTGAGCCAACCACTTAATTCCTACTCAGACACATCCAGCAACAAAGGGTCAAAGCCTCTCTGAAGCTCAGATTCCACAGCCGCAGTTACGCAGTGCAGAGACATTCAAAGCAGTGGGAGGCCAACGTGGAGAAAACACACACACACAAACTTGAGGCTCAATTTACACGTAACACACACGTAAACACAAGCCTGCAATGAAAGCTTTATGTTGCGTTCACACACAAAAACACACACGCACACACAATGCATGTATAAGCGCAAATCGTTATCAAAGTGAAAGGAGGGACGGGCGGCATTGTTTCAGAGTGCGAAAAAAAATGAAGCCCAGATGGTAATTTTCTTTATAATTAATACACATACCCTGCAGTCTTGCTGTCAAAGCGGCAAGACAAGTGCTTTCGTGTGGGCACAAAGTAAATGTGCACAGGCAACGGGAGGTGCTGTAACAGTTAGCCAACAGGGGATGTTCACACCCGGGTGCATCTGGAAAGGTGTTATCTCGCACCTTATCCCGTTCGAGGACGCTGGATGGCTGGGTTCATCATTAGCCATTCGCACAGAGCAGCCTCTCAGCGTGCGAGCCGCCTCTCTGCCGCCACCGCCGCCATCCCGGCGCATGGTGACACAGCGTGCGGCCGGGTAACATGTCATGTGGCCGTGCGCCTCCGTTTGTCGCGGGAAGCAGGTGCTGATTACTAAGGATGCTCGCCCAGTGCGCCCCGCCGTGCCACACTCAGGTGTGGGATGATCATGATGTCACAGCGGGCACCTCACTCCAAATGTGGTGACGGAGGAAGGTGGCTAATTGCTAACGTAGCTTACGGGAACTTTGTTTAGCATTGGACGGCAATCATAACTCAAGTGTAGACTGGGTCGGCCGCAGTACTGATTTAATGCTGAAGTACCAAAGCGCCTTTTTGGGGGGGGGGCAAGGTACAGGCAGCTTGTTGCAAGTGGCCCCAGTTGGGCTTTTGCTCGGCTCCACTGCACATTCAGCAGCCGGTACCAAGGGTTATTGTTGCAGCGTAGTCGGCCGTGACCGAGGGAGTCTCACTCTGCAGAGAGTCCAGATGAAGCTATCCATGGTAAGCCTTTCTGTCACTAAGGAAGAACACAGGTAGGTGGGCAGCCATTGTCCCTTGGGAGGGCAGCACCTGTAGCTTTGAAGAGTCTCAGGTCTCCATGGACTGAGAGGATACGAGTTGAGGGTGGAGATGAGTTAGAAGGAGAAACCAAAAAACTCCTCCACACAAAGACATCAAAACAATTGTTGATGTGTTTTGTGGTGATTTTATGTCAAGTGGCATAACTGTAGTTCTGGAGGTTCATGCTCGTTATTCACGAGAGGAGGATTTATGTGGCACGACTCCCGGCGGCGGACCGAGAGTGAGGGGGTCCATTTTCGTTTTAATCAGTCGGCTTGTTGGTTCAGTTGGCTCGGCGCGCTCCACAAACAAAACCAAATGGCGCTTTCATGTGGCGGCTGGAGGTAGAAATGAGACAAGGAACATATAGAGAAGCAGTTTGGGAAATCACCGTTTCAATAAGCTGAGTAAATAATAAAAGTGATGAAATGAAAAGCTGTCGGAGAGGGACGGTCTTTAAAACGAGCTCGTAACTTGTGCGACAGACACAACAGGAACAGGAAGAAGATCTCACCTCTGACTATTTTCCCCACGTCTATTTCAATTAGTCACCTCGGTCGATAACGGAGCCGCAACGGATCCGCGAATGACGCGTTTCGAGTCACAACGAAGACAAACTGACTCTGAAAAAAATCAATGCCGTCTGACAATGTCTAGAACTGATAAAAGTTTCATCATAGCTCCCCCGAGAGTGGCTCGGTTCAGAACACCCGGTGTCAACATGCAAACCTCGCAACAACATTTTAAAAGCACGGCAGCTTCACACCTCGCTTTTAATTGGGGAAACATCAAGTCCTCTCACGTGAAAGCGCTCTGACATTTGGTCCAGATTACTGTCTCACTTGAAGGCTTTCCCATTAGCTAAAGCATGTCTCTCCATCGCTTCAAATTCTCTCTGTCACTTAGCGATGCCTCTGCATGTCAGGAATGCCCTTTTACCAGTAAACTGCGCTGGGAACTCAAAAAGAAATTTGAAACAATGAATGTTAGATTACACAAAAACGCCCGTAGTGTTTGTATCTAACTACAGTTAATGTCTTCTAAACTATCCTGTGCCTTGGTTCAGTTTGTCAAGCACATCCTTTGTGCAACCATCCTCAACGTTTGTTTCCTCAAAGAGTTCTAGACCTTCACTTCAGTTCTTCAGATACACCCCAACACTATCCTGAATCCTCATCAAGTCAACTTCTAACTCATTTTTAGCCTTGCTAGGTTTCTCTTCAAACTAACCTCCTCAGTTTGCTGCTCTGCAGTGATGTGAGACTCTCGTAGTAGTTGTCGCGGTTGGCCCGAGGCTAACCAACCATCAAGAGCAATTTCTTCATCAACGGTCATGCTCAATTGGCCGGAAAAGTTGCTGACTTTTACAAGGTACAACAAGGTTTATCGGTCCATTCCAAAGTAATTTGATGCAAGCACAACACACGGTGTGAGTTGTCTCGTTTAAAGGTCTGTGAAGTAACTGCGACTATAACACAGGAGGGCCGAGGACATGCGGGAGCTATAAACACGTGGGAATAATAACAGATCTACAGAGCAACATGAAGACATCTATAGAGGTTTCAAATAAAAGACACTGAATGGGAAGACCTTGAGCTTATTGTCCAAGCTCATTTGTTTCATATCTAACCTATTGAATGAAATAGCTGAACATACTTTCATCACACACATTCAGTCCCGCCCCCGTGAATAAACAAATCCACGGTTCTATATATTTTCAAAAACAGCTCGATAAATCCACCCACCCCGCTCATCATGTCAAGGGTTTGAAACAACCTGACTTGAGGACCTTGAACAGAGTGAGGCTGATGGATGAGGCTGACGGAGACCGAGGACCGGCCGGACAGTTGACCGACAGTTGTTGACCTCTCGGAGACTTCCTTTAGTTTTACACTTGTTGTTTGTTCCTACAAAGTCAAAGTAACAAGACATCGACAAGCGTGTACTGTAGAGCCTCAGCGCAACCTCCTTGTGACATATTGACAAATAATCCAATGAGGTCACCAAGCAAGTGTCAGAATTATGGTCTATCTCGGTAAAGCATACAAAATATCCTATTATTTATTATCGACTGCGATATGTTCCATCTCACCAATGAGGATAAGAGCTTTAGGAAATGGATAGATGGAAATCGTTGAAATGAAAAGCTCCTAATAAACGTCAGCCAGAACATTTCCTTGGCATTATCTGCTGACCCGTGCATAACTCCCCCGCCCCCCCAGACATTAGCCCATAATGTAGCGTTCGTCTCCTTTCACCGGGGTGGGATAAGGACCACGCTGGAGTGAACATCACATTGCTTTTAGGGAGTTAAAGAGCCTCCCATGGTCAGATAAAAGGTCTTGCCTCGTATATATCTAAGGAGAGGGGGGGAGGGGACGTGAAGGGAGAGTCAAGCAGAAATACTGTGAATCTGAAATTCGTTGGACTGCTTTCGTGCTAATGAGTTTAACGCGGGTGTGAAAGCGTGCATGCTTTTCCGTCACGTAGAAGACGACGGGAGCAGGACCTGGCGTCTGTTGAACGTGCCTGCGGATGCGAGCTGCGTCTCATGTCATTAGCCCGCCAATTAGGAACTCGTCAGCTAACAGACCGCCAGCCCGCACGCTACCTCAACCTCTTGCCTTTAAGAGTGGCAGACTGCCACCATTACAACCGGCAGCAAGTTGGAAGTGGAGGCAAAGGAGGGATTTGCGAGAGCGCACGTTCCCCGCCAGCCAATAACCTCGTTTTACTCTGACTGGAAGCCAACGCGAGACACTGCACACAGGCGTGCCTGACCTCCGATTTTCAGCTCTAAAAACTACGGAACCTCCAATGTTGAACACATTTTTAATCAACTTTAGAGCCAGTTTTCACCTTACGGGAAATTCTGGAAAGATATAAAACAAGAAGTAACGAACATAATTGATACCTATTTCATTTGCAGAATACTGTATATACGTGTTGAGATTGTGACTAAGTGTTAAATGCCAAGCAAATGTTTCGACTCAATCTCCAAGGCAACGGCGCTTCTACCGTCTGCTGCCGACGACAACGCAGAAGACAGAAATAGTGCTCAAAAAATGCCCGGCTGATCTTTCAGCGCGCGTTGGTGACAGTTAGCATCGCGATCGAACGGCGTGGGAGAAATGATGGATAACCGCCGCATTAGCTCAGGGGGGCAATAAACCTAAGACGAGCGCGGCCCAACTAAATACAGACGGTGCTGTAAATAACAAATGTGAGTAGGTGGGTTGCAAAAGTAAATACATAACAAGCGTCCATTTGACTCGTAGCGCTCAGATACCACCCGGGGGTTTTATGAGGACCCCCAGGTGACCCCTGAACTGAAGTAAAAACAGCAAAACTTTTACAGGCGGAGAAAGGGTTGGGGGGGGGGGGGGGGGTGATGGCGTCAGTCGACCCTTTAATTGGATGCAAGTGACATTTGCAGAGCAGCGTTTCGTAGCGCCAGTGTCAGCGCGGAGGCTGTCGCGAAGACGCGCCGCCGACTCAGGAGACGCCACGTTCCTCCTCGGTACACAGTCACACTCGAGCTCACAAAAAAAAAAAAAAAACACGGGTGCACACACAAACAAGTTTCATCTAATGGCCAACTTGTGGATCCAAATCAACATGTGTGAACCGCCTCCTGGATTGCAAAATCCTTCTTGACTGTGACACCACTGTCACCAAAGCTAATGACTCAATTAAAACGAGTGTTAGATGATCTACTTCCAAAAAATGATTTTTGAAGATAAAATGTAAATCCTTCTTCTACGGATGAGAAATAATATAGACAAATTAGGCTCAAATTTTCCCTACCATCGTAATCATTTCTAATTGTGCATTTTTTTGATCACCTGTCATTCAATCATTATGAAATATATCATGCCTATTGTATACAGTTATGGTTATTGTCATCAAGTGTGACTTGTGTGAATGTGTGTGTGTGTGCAGCTGAGGCTGTATGATTAGATCAAGACTGCACAGCAGCTGCAAGCGACACTTGGATCTAATAAAGCCCAGCGCAGAGGCTCAGTGTGTTTTCTTCAGGCACGCGGTGTAGCAGGGCGTGTATAATACTTTCTCTACCAACGCCAAATGTCGGCACGCTGTGATCCCTCATCACCCCGAATAGCATTTTCAGCCATGGGAAAAAGTGGAGTGGTAATAGTGACTTAAGTCACGGTCCAGCTGTATTTTTTATTTAAAACAACCGCATTACCTCTGTTACTTTAAGCTAGCATACAATGGTAAACGCTATAGGCAGACAGGCTAACAATTAGCATCCACGGTGTGTGGCGGTGTTGTTACGATGGAAGCAGAGAATATTCAAACACAAACAACGAAGCAACAGATGTAGACCTATAACAACTGAGACGAATTTGCTTCGTCCTCTGCGAAGATCAACTAATATTACTGCCGTACTGAGAAGCCAAGAGAACTTTTTTTACTTTTCTATTGTGAGTTTGAATTTTTTTACAGTTATGTTTTCACTTGCAACTAAAGAACAGTTTAAATTTGCATTTGTGCAGCGATAAAAGCAAATATCCTTCTTTCCACAATATCTATTTGTTTGGCGTCGAGTTTTTTTCCTGGCTCTGTGCTCTCAAGGACGCTTTGACATGGCAAATAGAGACATCGCCATTGTCCTCATTGCATCACCCCTCCTCCTCCCTCTCTCCCCACCCTTTGTTGTTGTCTGCGACTGATTATCAATACAACACCTCCAATACCAGCACGCCTCCTCGAAGCTACTTGCTTTTGACACTCGTAGACGGCGAATCATTTAGGATCAAAAGGAAGGCGGATGCGCTTCGGTGCCAACAACATACTGAAGATAACTGAAGATGGAGAAATTAGGAAGTTTGAGATTAAAAAATGCTTATAGACTTTTCCATCATCAAAAAGCATTCCGCCAAGGGCTCTGATGTTGTACTTTGAACTTTGGTGACACCATTTGGCTGGCAACCACTTGAAGGTATACACCGCCTCTTGAGCTAAGTCACCCGAGATAGACTTCATCTCACCCAAGTCCCTAATGAGGACAAGCACTTCACAAAATGGATTGACAGATTTGCTAGCATTGAGCGAGGCAGACAACGGCTGACAAACAGCATTTTTCTCACCCGCAAGATGGACGGACGGGAGGCTTCCTGACATTTACTCAAGGCGGAGTTGATCCTGAAAATTGACATGTCACGACGGCTCATTGTCACTCGTCGCAGGACTATTTTTAAGTCGCACGCATCAATGATAGATTTTCAAAAGTTGGACGGAACAAGACACAAGTTACGTTTGACAAAAACAATCATATAAAACAGCTAGCGTCTGAGCTAATCTAGCTTCATTTCCTGTAATAGCACATCAAATGGATACCTCCTGAAGAGGTATTCTCCTGCAGGTAGGAGTTGATCTGCACCCAGAGAAAAGTGCATCCTCTCCACAAGGCCCTGTGACATGGACAACTGCTGAAGGGCTGTCCCCAACAATCACATCTTCCCAAAGAAGGCCCAGGCCCGGGAAGTGAACAGCCACAAAGGGCAAGCGCCTAAAAATAATTACCAAGCCTGTAGAGATGCCCCCGCCCGACCAGTACGGTAGCCATGAGTGATCATCATCAAGGCGTCGGGAGGAACTGGAATAAATATACCAGTGGGCTGATTTCAGAATGAAATAGACATCATGTTTCTCTGCAGCCATGGGTTGCTCCTCGGGAGAGTTGTTTTGAAGCCCTAACAACTAGAGGGGAGGAAAACTTGTGTGGGGGGAAAAAAAATAACTCATCTATTTCCCGTGACACAATCTCTATAGCCGCCGCCCCCCCCAGTAGACACACACACATCCCCTTCAATAACCTCCCGTCTGGTGTTTGCCAATGGACACTTATCATTGACGCGCACAACATCTTTTCCTGCATCGCCATCGATCCCCTTATTGAAACAAGCCTCATTTGCAGTCTCCTCCTTGACATTTTTTCTCGCGTCTCCTGTCTCTTCTTTTCCAAACTCTTGACAGGCTGTGCAGATTTTGGCAGTTTGCTGTTCTCCCCCACCCCCTCCCCTAATCCTTCACCAGACTTGCCTCCTTCACAAATATACACGGATTTTCGGAGAAAATGCAGTCAGGCGCCGCAAGGCTGCAGACGCGACGCCGGCGTGTGATATGCAGTTTCCAAACTGGTAGTTAAAAACAAAAGTCACGAGGGGGGGAGACGCTTGCAGGTGCAGCAGCGGCAATTAAAACGACAAACATTGAGCGAAAATCGTTGCCACATCTTGAATATGTATGCCGGAAAATGTGGCAGAAAACATAAAGGGGGGAGATCAATTGTACAAACTCCTATACGGCCTCTGAATTGATCAATAAGCAGCCCAGCCGGTGCGCTTGCATGCATCCGTGTTATTTAGACAGGAAGGGGCGCCGTGGAAAGGGAAGGAAGGGAAGAAAACACAAGGAGTAAAAGAAGCGGCAGTAAATGATAAGAATGCCCTTAGATCAGATATTCTTAAATGTCACCGAGCCGAAGTCTGTCGATAGCGCTGAGTGGAATCTAAAAAGAACCGATCACACCGCATTCAGTACAACGGACCCCCGGGTGCTTCTTCCTTAACCATGACATTAAAGGCACTGTATAAGCCCCACTTCCCACTTGTCTTTGCATGTGTAAACCCGGATTCCCATTTGTCGCATGTGGAGCTCCCATTTTCCAATGGTGTGTAACGCCCAGTTTCAGGTGTCACATGACTAACCGCCAGTCTTCACGTTCTCAATTTCTATCCTCGATTTTTGAGTCTCTTCTATAAAAACAAGCTTGAATCTGTGAAGCGCATTAACTTTTTAAACAGCGTTATGTATCGTCTTCTACATGAAAGCATGCTAGTCAAAGGGGCTACCGATGCATCGGAACTTCACAATCCTTTTTGTGTAAAATGGCGATCAAATATACAGGGAGAGAACGCATGCATCACATACACCTTTTGATTTCGACAACTTTCTACCAAGAAGAAGCAGCCGATAAGGCGGTGTGTCGCTTTTATGAAGGCCTCTCACAACGGGTCTTAGTAGGAGATTTCGGCTTCACGCTTCCCTTGCCGCAGTCTCGCTAAATCGGCTTTCTGCGACCGCGGCGGTCATTAGCCTTGGCCTCCGGGTGGTAATCCCCTACTTTTCTGACTCTAATGGAGGCAGGAAGGGTAGAGGCGGTACTTCCGTGACGGATTTGGCCGCTGGCAGTCCAAAACAAAAAAGCCAAACCCAGGAACCAACACGTTAGGACTCATTTGGATTGGTCCAGATTAAGACACAATCCAGTTGGTATGCAAATTAAAAACCAAAGACAATCCAAGTCGTATGGGTATGAAGGAAAGACAGCTGTCCAAGATGCTGAGAAAGGCAATAATCAACACGAGACGCTAATCCAATCTAAAGTAAATCAAATCCAACACATGGCTGCCATTTTATTTGCCGCCCAGTCTCCAGTTTATGAAACGTCCGGCATAACAATGGTGGGCTGCACACAAGGGGAGCGGTCAAGGTTCATTCCTTTGCTCTATCAATTGCTTGAACTCGGGACGAGTCAGAGCAGAAAGGGAGCCATATGTCCCGGAGCTTCTCGCCGCCACGCTGTTTCCGAGCGCATCGTGCAGTGCATCTGTCTTGCCAGCAGGAACCCGTATTTAGGAAGGATGAGTTAAGCGGCGGCGTGTTTGCATATGAATCGGAGACACACTTAGGCGGACCGTGGAATGAAATTGAGTGGTCATGTGGGCAACAGGCAAGGCTGGACAATCCAAATTTCCGCATTGATTTGTATCGTAAAATATCTTTTGGTGTTCCGGTCTGGATTTTGCCGTGAGGTATTAGCATTAGCGGATTGCACACTGTAAACAAAAGTGGGCCACAAACGTGTCGAGCCAAGTGCTCCCGAGTGAGAGCGATTGTGTGAGGTTTTGATTTGTCTGTAGAATAATTTGATATACGACGGTGCCGCTTTCATAACAGCTCCAGCCACATTTGGGAGAGTCGGGCTGATGGATGGCTGTGATATGCGGCCCAGTCGTATATTTCTCTGCGGAGCGTCTCGGCGCAAAGCAAGTTGACTAGACAACACAAGGACGCCGTTTTGTTCGGTTCTTCGCTCAGTTTGGGGTCCTTGCGAAGTTCAGTGTTACGCATAATATCGGTGTTGCGTCTCGGAAGAATCATTGCGGTCCCCTCTGGAAGGTCACTCGAGTAACCGATGGGACACTGTCACGCTGGCATACAAGCTAATTCGGTGGCAATAAATTCGACAAGACGTTCGGAAAGTCAGTGTATTTCATAACCATGTCTTGGAAGCCGAATTTAAACGCTCATTTGAAATCCTGGTCTGAAAGCCTAAATTTACATTTCCACTTAGCGATATCTTTAATTTATGCAATTTGCGAGATAATGAGGGTAAAAAAATGACTTGGTCACAGCGGCGGGGAAACAGAAGGAGGCAAACAGATGTCTTATTTATTGCCCAGAATTGTCATGTTTGGATGCTTATACAGCACTTTATTGATCGCAAAGACTCTGTTGTCTTCGTCTTTTATTCATTATTATTTTGTTTCCATTGTTCTTAGGCGGCACATGGTATGTTTCCATCACATGGGCTCAGCGAGAGATATAAATTCTTGCAGGCTTACAAGGAATCTTTTGTTGGATCTACTGAATATCAACATCTTGACATTATTGAACAGTGTGAAGGTTATCTCAAGCAAGGACAAATAAATTCACGGAAAAGGCTCCAGACAGATCAAGGACAGGAAGTGGCGGTAGGTGGAGGATTTGGGTAACATGATTTGACCCGTTATCAATTTTCGGACTCGTCACATGACTTTGACTTGCCTGACATACATTTTCGGCACATTGATTTTGTAACTTTAAAAAGAACATCTGCTTTAACGGGAACTCGATTTGACTTGCTTAATTTTTTGCGACCCGACGGTGACCGCACTCGATCAATCGGCCGTATCGGCCCTCGGGGCTTCCGATTAATCAATCAGTTAAATACCCTCGCAAATTCACACAAGAGGAATCAATGAATCCCACCACCTGATCGGAAAAGGCATCCGGGTTACTTTCGGTGCTCCCGGGAGGAAAATGGAGCTCGGGTGGGATGTGTTTCAATGTGTGTCTCGCTGAATATTCATGCCGTGGAGCCTGCTACGATGGAGGTGTTCAGTTATTCATTATGCTTCTGCAAAAAGAAACACACCCACTGCGATGGAATATTAATAGTCGCCATTAATAAAATATCCCCCCCCTTAGCCCCACTGGATTAAGTCGACTTTCTTGACCATTACTCTAACAGGCATGTGACATCAGACCGCAGAAGAAAGTCAAAAAAGCTGGCGTTGTGTATTGCTGCATAAAAAATAAATAAATAAAACTGCGCTTCATTTTGATGGGAAATTTTGCAAACTAGTTGAATAAGTGCAATGGAACTCTGTAAGCGTGTACTCAAGAAGGTTGAATGTTTAATTTAGAGCCGGCTGAAAGTAAGCTGACATTTTGCCTATTGTTAGCCGAGATGAGTACACGGGACATCGTCTGGCGGGAGAAAAAAATAAAATAAAATGGAAATCAAGGCTGTAAAAAATTTACTCGCTTTCCTCATATTGGCGAAACGCAACTTCAGTACAGTAGACGACCCCCAGGGCCCCGTCGGCCACTGTACGCTCACCTTTGATTCGCCTCGAGGATGTTGTTGTGATGCCGTCATCTTCAGCAAGCGAGAGCGAGGGAGATGGGAAAAATAAATGAGCCATCCCGCCTTCGTCCTGACTCGTTCGCGACTGAGCGATCCCTTCACTCAACCGTATCTGCGGCCTCGGCTTTAATATGCAACAGCTCGCTAACAAGGCGCCATTTTTTTGGGGGGGACTGCGGAGGACAGTTTTCGTTTTCTACTTGATACTCTAGTTTTGTTTTAAATATATTTCCCCGGTGCCTTTGAAAAGAGCTCATTATGGACATGATAAGACGCTATCATCGACTTTGTCGTTCCAAGTTCACATTAGCCATGTACATCTGTTTTTGTTGACACACTTTCATCTGACAACTTTCAAGTTGAATAAATACAAGCAAACAGAGCGGGACACGCGGCGATGGCGACAGCGGTCACCCGGGGCGCCGCAAAACAGGCCGCTTGGAAGTAAGAGGGGAGTGGAAAAAGCCAGAGAAGAAGGTCAAGTACCTGCCACTTCTGTCAAACACGTCTCCGAGCAGCTGTCCTGCAGGGTGGCAGACCGCTTTCGAGGCTTTTTCATTTCAGAGGTGGCGGCTGATGTTTTTTCCCCTCATAAAAGCGTGCCTCTGCTCGTAACTTCGGGAATTATCTTGGTCTCTGAAAGGGCAAAAGATATTTTTAATGTGGGCCGAGTGACTCATGTGAAAACAGAGGTCTTACCCTCACAGTGCAAGAACCTGCATCTTCAATGTTTATGTACTTTACTGCTCCGATTTTTGCAGACAAAGAAATCTGCAAATTTGCTCACTTTTAGAAGTGATGAAAACATTTTGGCTCGATAACCGGAATCTGTAGTACTTCTCCAACTCTGATGCAAGTCTTACATTGTGAGTGTGCAAAAGGCTTGACTATCAGCAGGCTCACAGGCCCCACCTGGGGGTAGCGTGACTGCTCTCGACACAAAATCGCATCGGTGGATCAGAAACAGACAGAGCGGAGACTTCCTGACAGAGGAAGATGGGAACACAATGAACTCAAATGGTGACAGACTTTCTCCAAGCCAATTGGCTCTCGGAAATAGGATCCGTCATTTCCCGCCCCAAGCCCAAGGGGGTAGGCGGAGCGGACCTTTGCTCCAGGGACGAATTTCCGCCGGTTTGCGTCGGGGCCACGTGTTATCGGAGTAGAGTTTCACATCGGGTCGTTCTTAGAGGTGGCTCCAGATTTTGATCCCGGACCCCAGCGCCATTTTCCGCTCCCTAGATGGTTTCGGAGGACATATGGTTGGAGCCAGCGGCACCTGGCAGCGCCTTCAAACCAGAATGCGGATTGAAATTGTCGGCAACAGGGGCCGGGCGTGAGAAGAAAGGCCACGGGTATCTCCAAAGGATGGTGAGGAATTCACAGGCTTGGAGGCAATGGCATCTTGGATTATTTTTAAGACACATTTAGAAAACTCAGAGAAATAACAACTAAGCACCATTGACAAAATATCGGGCAAAATCGTCAGCCCTTTGAAAAATCTCCAATGATGTCATCACAAAAAATAATACCTCGTAAATGTTCAGGCCAACTGTCTCTACTGATCAAACTCTTAAACCTACTTTTTCCTCAATGTTGTGATCTACTGCTTCATTCTCAAAGGTTAAACAAGACGGCAGCTATCATCCCCCCCTCCGGCTCGGTCTAGCAAACCGCGATGGCTCTCGACCGCGACGGATCGATACGCACAAAGTTTTGGAACGATTTACTCTTCTCCACTGATGCTGCACTAAGTGGCCTTTATTAGAAGGGTCTCCATCATCATGTTTCAATTTAGCCCGCTTCCAGTCTAACAGGTTCGGGTTGTCAATACGCCGTGAATGCATATAAAGCCTTGGCGGCGAGGGAGGCGGGATAAAATTGATGATCAATATATACACTCATAAATGTGCAGACAATATCCCCTCTTCTGCCATGCATCATCAGCATCATAGCCCGCTGTTTAAAATAGATTACAGTGTGCGCGTGTCACAAGTGATGGATCGCGGTGGATTGGATCCATATTTGCACCAAGCGTTCGCTAATGAGCGAGGAGTGCGAGAAGAAATAGATAAACAGTAAGCCTGACAGTCCCAGCCCATTTGCGTGATGCTTTTAAGGTGGATTGCAGAACCGCAAGGCGTTTTAAGGCCTAACACATATCCTCTTGGGTGGGATTATTTATAGTTGGTTATAGCAGAGGAGAAAAAAAAAATAATGAAAAATAATTCAAATAACTCATAATTAATAATAAAATAAATAGTAATATTTTTAGGCAAAAGCCTGTGTGATGCCAAAACAGGAAGTTAACAGTCAGACCAGATTTTTGGGCGGGGTCTAACTCAGAGCCTCGGGCACACACCTCATTTGTTTTGACATGGCAAAATAAATAAACAAAGAATAATAATAATTAAAAAAATACAATGAGGACAATGAGTGTGTTTTGGTTGGCATGACGCACTCATAGTGTCGATCAGATTTTTTTTCCCAATCATTGTTAAGAGGAAATGCATTTAATTGTTTCCACTTAATTGCATCCCACAGGTTCCTGTCCGTAAGCTTCTTTGTGATCCTTTGTAGCATGTTGTATCCCTGAGCCCCCCGCCACTCTCCCCCCTCCCAAAAAAAAGTGGTCGGAAGCTCTTCTGTATCCCTCATTCGGGTGCTGCAAAACGCTTCACTTGTCACCACAGAGCTCCTTTAATAAACGCCGAAAAGAAAAATGCCTGGCTTTGAGTGGCAGAGTGTGACTGTTTCAAACCGTCGGGATTCCGCCGTAATCCTACCCAAAGAGCGAGCGTAGCCCGACTTTAAAGTTGCAAGGGGGGGTGTGGGGACAAAGAGCAGAGAGGGGCAGAGTCCTGGGAAGCCATGCGGGCAATTGCTTGAGAAGGAATGACACCAGGGCTTTCTAACTTTGAAACGGAGGGATGTTCGTTTTTAGCTCAGGACCTCTTCAAATAGAGCAAAATGTGGGTTAGATCTTCTGAGGAGGTGTGACACTTTGATGTGCTGTACGAGTTGAAACAAGAAGTCAACAATAAGAGCAAGTACAGAACACTGGGTTGTTTCCTGATCATCCTCTCAATAATATTGGACGACAGCAATTTAATTTTATAATTTCTATTTTTCCCCCCCGTAACTGCTAACTTTCCTTCTAACTTTCCCTTTTGTCTTGCGTCTCCCCGTCAGCTGACAGCAGCGTTTGCGCTTCCACTGGAGACCTCTCGCCTGCTCACCGGATCCAAGTTGCCATGGAAAAGCCCCGAAAATGGGGCGAAAAACATTTGGGGGGGCGTCTGGAGGGAGGCGGCGAGCTTCTCAGGCCCGACCTGTCAAACCATCAAGATCTTTTGATGGCTGAGTGAAAAGGCGCGTAACTCGCCGCAAAGAGAAATACTGGGGAGGAGGAAACTAATCTGCTAGAGTCGAGATTTAAAAGTTTGCCATAAAATGCCAAGATCAAATAGCCAGACAGTGACTCGCTGATATATAATCGGAGAAAAATCGTCACGTACGCCAGTGCGACAATCAACTGTCTATAATCGAGGCGTTAATTACCTCGGGAGAGCCGTTTGGATGATTAATGCCGGTCAGCGCTAGTGCGATTAAAGACGAGCTGGCACCGAAAAGCTGATGTATTAACGCGACAAATCAAAGTGCAATCGTTACAATCACAAGCGGCTACGGTCTCCGACGAGTGATTGATGAAACAGAACGATGATACAGAAACGATGCGGGTGACGATCGTTCAAACGACCGACCACCTCGTCAACGACGTGCGAGAACTCTTTTGTTTGCCGATCATATCGTCTCGTGGCCGTTCGGATTTGGCGGTTATGGAGGTCACCGTTGGCCCGCCCGCAAGTAAGAAGACGCGCCATATGAAATATGTAAAGAGACGGCGATGAATAAGTCACTAGCTAAAAACGTTTGAAGCGTAAGTGACACACCAGCAGGGACGTGACGCTGACAGTCAAAGCTCACATTTACAGACGCGTTTGAAGTGGAACTGTCAGCCCAGGCCCCTGCTGAGGTTCTGGAGTCAAAACCACCTGTCTAGAATCAAACTTTATTTTACCCGATATGAGATAGCAACGCAAGCGAAGCGATCGGCGAGATTCTCATTTTGCTTTGATAGAAGTCTGCCCGTTGTTCTCTTTGGAAGTGTCCCAAGCGTCGCTTCAGCCAGACAACTCCAAAGTCTTGATCTCCGTGATTACATCATGTCTTTTTCCCTCATCTATTGGAGCCCGAGACGCAGCTGCCGTCTAAATCTCGGCTTGGAAGCGACATGGCGTCGGGCCAGCAGCGGACAAGAAACGTTGCATGATCTGGCTGACAGTGGCAGCGACAAAGAGCCTCCAAAATATTTTGGATTTTTGTCATGAAGAATTAACTATCCGATCAGAATCGGAAAATGATTTCGAATTGGGTCTCGAGGCAGGGTTACGATTTCAATTATGTTTTCAGGTCCAGTTTAAAAAAGTTTTAAAATTCAAGCCTAGGATCTAGTTTCAAGTTAAGGCTTTGAACTATAGTTAGGGAGAAATCTGGGAGAATTTCATGACAAAGTCCAGCAGAGAGTTAAAAAAAAAAAAAAAAAGCCTGGAAGAGCGAGCATGACCACGAGATGAAAGCCGAGCGAGATTGTGTACGTTTGGGTCCGGCAGGCTTGGCGTCACCATCCGCACAACGGCGACCGAGCTCCGAGGCAACAACCGCGATAAGGCGGCCAAATCCTGACAAAGCGGTGGCCTGCGGGCATCATGTATGACGCTCTCGTGTCTTCATGTTATCTCTCTGGTACACGCGTGTGAGCATTCGCATGCGTGGCGGAGAGTATGAGAAGCGAATGTGTGAAGATTGCGATGTCAAGCCTACAGGCTGCCGACGACATAATCAATAACAACATCACTCTAGCTGATGGATGCTTGGCATGTTGTTATTATTACATGACAATGACAAAGGGGCATAAATTAATCAGCGCTGTTTTTTTTTTTTTTTTTTTATAGCCAACAGATCTCTCAGCTTCAGCTGAGGTGCAAACGTCAACTCGGTAGCCATCCAAATGTTTTGTTATCAAGGACGCCAAGTGAGCAAAATGCTCATCGGGAGAATGAGTTTTATATTTTTTAAGATTGTCGATCTAACACGCACCTGGGTCCAATAGTCTGAGGCCTTCTTTTTTTTTTTTGACTAATTTATACAAGCAGGCTGGTTTGGAGTTTCAAGCTGTGGGTAGAGTTTCTAGTTGAGCTTTTTGAACTTAGGCTTACAAGTCAAGTTTATTTTGCAGAGGATAAAGAATATATGCTTCACTGTATAAAATACATCTTGTTATATTGTACAAGCTGTTCCCCCATTTGAGTTGGGTTATATCACCGCAACTATCGATGCTAATGGCGTTTACGATTATGTATTAGCATTAAGCTAGTAGGGGCAGAGTCCATTATTGAGTCCAAGTTATTTGGTTCTTTTCTATCCACAACATGCAATTCTCTTTGTTTTATAATTAGTTTGACATTTAGCTTGAAACCTCCAAGAGATTTTCTTCTGTGGTGTCCTAGCGTTTCACAAAGTTAAGTCGAAATGGGAAGAATGGTCGCCACATGCACGCAGACGATTAAAAAGGAGCCAAATCAAGAGGGTGTCTTTTAGATGGATTGCTTCATTGCAATGTTGCTCCTTAAGAGAGCCACGAGGCGGCTTCTCTAAAGCATTTGCACATTAGGAGGACAGACACAAGAAAACAATTTCCAGACATGAAAAAAAAAAAGTTTTAGAAGTAAAGAACAAGAGTTACCTGTCCCATTTGACTTTGTACGGGACTTTTCCCTCGCTGCCGCAGTGGCGTTAAAACAAGAAGGATGTCGCACGGCTACTGAAATATGACTCATTTACTTTTTGGAGAAAAAAAAACCCATCTGGGCGTTCTTAAGATAACGCCGACCATCTGTGTCGGCACGCGAGTCCCTAACTAGAGATTTGACTTCCAGCGGTCGAGACGACGACGGGGTGCGGGGGAACATTTAGCTTGGAGAAATACGTATTTGCAGAGAGGCGGGAAAAGATGAGCAGTGTGGCCGTAATGTGACCAAAAAAAACCATCAAATCACTAAATAATTGCTGGAATCAAGTTAACATGTGATTCAATAAAATATTCATTCATAAAAGGTTTATTTGAGCTTGTTAATGCCACTATTGAGTTGGAGATTCAAAATATTTGAAAATTGTGGGAAATTTATTGTAGCACATTTGAGAACAAATTATTAAAATAAAATAAAATTGAGAATAAATTAATTTTGGCTTGTTCTTACCTTTTAAGAAGGATTTCAAACTATGAATACGGTTAAAAAAAAATTACATACAGCAGTTTGCGGTTGATTGAAAATGCATATTTTTTTAATTGCTAAGAAAATAATCACCGAACCTTGGTGGTTGGTGGACAGCGTCTAAATCAAGATGTATTCCCCTGCTGAATGGAGCAGATCGAGAACATGGCGCCAGGTCAGTTTCCATTAGCCACACCTCACGTCAATAAGTGTGCAACTCGCTCCAGTTATTAATTGATCATTTTATAAACTGACATTCCTATGCACAATAAACGGAAAAAATGAAAGCAACACAACGCCATCAAGGAAACCAACAGCCAACATCGTGTGCAGTTGTGTCCGTGTGGGTACAACGCCAATAAATTAAAGCAAAGCGTGAACTTTGCACAGACAAATCTCCTCACATCTGCCGCAAACAAATGCTCTAATAAAGGCGCATCTGCCCTCTTCCCATTTCCCGCCGTCACTTGCCACGTCCCGAAGCCTCTCGACGCCAATGACGGTGCCAATGTCACCTGAGTTGGCCGAGCCATTATTGCACAGGCGTTCTTAATAGCCACATAGATTAAAGTCCGGCGGAACAAGACGTCGACAGATTAAAAAAAAAAAAAAGAAAGATAGGAAAGAGGATGATGAATTGCCTCCGATTGAGAGGCAATCATGCATAAATTACTTGGATGTGCTCGGGTGTAATAGCCAGTTTTCACTCACTCTCACGGAGATGCGGTTTAAGGCGAAGGGGTTGGGGAGGTAGAGGCAGGAGGAAAGGAATGTGGGGGCAAGGCTGGGAGGGGGGGGGAGTCAGCTGGGTGGCGGGTAAAGAACGAAGCGGGTCGCAGCTGTCTACTCAATCACATCACCGTCAAGGGTATCGCCCTGACACCGTCTCCACTCTTTGCCCCGAGCCTCCGCCACAAATCTCCCAATAGACATTTGCTACTGTCAGACAGCATCCCCCCCGCCCCTCCCTTCCACTGCCGCCCACCTTCGCCTCCACCCGTGAGGCCCCCCCAAGGCTCCACAAGCACGTCTCAGAGGCCCAGCAGGATTGCAGCGAGAGCTTCGTGAGCGTCTTGATTATTCCGGATCCCGGCTAACAGGAATCTAGCATGTTCCACACGCCTCGTTTTCTTTGGTTCCGCTTTCTGTATGGAAGAAAGAAATATTCTTTGGACGGCAAGAAAGATACCGAAGTTGAGATCGGTTGACGTAATGAATGTGGACGTGCCCGGCGTGTGGCACTGGCGGCTTTTAAAAATAATAAAGTAACGACAACGTTTATTGACTCGATTCCAAAGAACTTCATTTGGAGGACGCGTTGAGGATGAACACGACAGAATATCAGTTTCTCGGCGATTAAACCGAGCACCATCTGCAGAATCGCAAACAGCCAGTAAGCTTGGCTGCTGTTCAGGCGAGCTACAGTTTGCTCTCGTCGCCGCGAGTGACGGGCGGGGCGGCCGTGGGCCTCGGGGCCGTCAGAACACTTGAGGGCCTGGGCATTGGTCTCCCTTCACGACATCGCTCTTCATCAGCATCACTGCTGCTTTGAAACGTGCCACCGCGGTCCCCCTCGAACCCCCCGCCCTTCCTCTTTTTATAGCCCAAGTGGTGTATTAATGCCAGCACAGCAGGGAGCCGGGGAGCAAAACAAACCCGGGCCACTTAACTCGATCGTATTCACAATGGCAAATTAGGCAGAAAAAAAAAGTCGCCGCACATCCCTACCAAGGAGAATGAACGAGGGGGTTTTCCTCGGTGACTCATTACGGCGGCGGTAATAAGCAGAGAAGCTGGAGCAATGGGCAAAATTGCGAGGGGATACGCTGGTTAATATTTACACTGCACTTTGTCACCTTCATATTCTATACGGCGCATCAGCGAGCCAGGGAGGAGGATTAATAGTGCCGCTCCTCGCACCATTAATCCTTAAAGATGCTTCGGACAGACTCCCGCCTTCCGCCGGCGGGCTTTTTTCTTTATTCCGCGTCAACCTATGAACCTGATGAGCTCGCGGCGCACGGACGCTCTCTCGGGCGGAGTTTCAAGTCAGAGTTCAAGTCCAGGAGGTCCTTTAAGAGAGCGGCACCGAAGAAAAAATAAAAGGAACCGGAAGGAAGAAAAAGAGTCATTTGGTGTCGTCTAAGACGATTGGACAGAAGAGCTTGTCGCTAACTTAGCTTAAAAGCGTCAAGGCCGAGCATTCCGGCCGGACGGCTCAGCAGGAATGCGACACGGAGAAGGGCCCGAGAGCTTTTAGCGTACACGCCGGGAGGCAAAGGTGACACCCTTGAGTACTTGTAAAGCGCAGAGCACGTTCGGTGACCCGGAGAGGACAAACTGGATTGTTGTCAGCGACGGCTGTTCACTGCTACGCCATTAACCTTGGTGAAAAGAAGCTAATAGGAGTGCTGTGTTACTTTTACGAATGAATTTCTCTGGAGGCGATACAAAAAAAAAAAAAAAAAAATCAAGTCACCCTTACAGGATGGAGAGGAGAACAAATTGTCGCTGCCAGAAAATATTGGTTTGGAAATCTATTAAATTCACGGAGAGATAGAAAAAAAAAAAAGGAAATTCAGTGGTTATAAAAAAAAGTGTTACAAAGTTACAAAGCACTCCAATTATATATAAAATGCTGATCAAATTTCTACACTGGCAAAAAAAGTAAGCAAAACAAAAGGAGATATCAGATAAGGGATTCCAAGGTCAAATCAATACATCCATCCCTTCGACAAAAAAAAAAAAATTGCAGCAATTACTATTAATAAATGAACGATGTCGGGGTGTCACAACTTTGTGCGGAAATGACAAATCGATCTCGTTTGTATTCCGTTTCGACCTTCGCAATCACAAGGGACTCCGTGATTGTCCCGGTATTGTTTTTCTCTGGCGGGAGCGTATGGAGAGAAATAAGACTCATCACTCATCAGACTCATTAAGACTCGCAGCGTGAGCCCAAACTCGTCCCGGACCGCAGAGACGACACGATCCTTTTCATCCACAACAATATTAAACACGCTGAACGGAAACGGACAAATTAGTACTGAAACAACAACTTTAGGGCAAATAATGGTCGTCCATTCATCCATTTTTGATCGCGCTTGTCCTAATTTGGCCGCAAGTGCGCTACAGTCTGGACCCGCCAATTTTTAGACAGGTTACTGCAGTTCATCATAATCATAATCAATTATGCAAGTCCCCAGTAAAGGTTATCTTGTCATAATAACAACAATTATGACAATGAAAGATGATGGTAAGAGTCTTGTTTTTGTTTACAATATTTTAATCAAAGTTGCATCCGGAAGTGACTATTATACTTTATATATTATATAACTTTGATTATACATTCGACTAATAATAATAATGTTATTGTGTTTTCAAATACTGTGGTAATTAAAGTTTTGCTTTTCCTTTATTTAAGATACATTTAGAGTGACACTACAATTATTAATATTAATATTAAAGTGATCATTATCATTATTATTATTATTAATAATAATAATAATAATATATTTATTATTAATATACTGATGATTATTATTATTAATATTATTATTATTATTATTATTATTATTATTGTTAGTAGTTGTATGCTGGTGTTGTCAAATTCTTTTTCAAAAAACTATTTATTTTGCATTATTAAAACACTGTCAACCTGGCTACAATTTGTCGTTTTTTTCCGTAGACCGAAACCAAAGCGGCCAGAGATTGATACACATCTTTTGGCAGTAATTCCATTGAGCTAAATGGGCCACATCAATAAAATCCCGTAGAGCTAGCTTCTCATCAACCAGAACAACAAACAACAAGACAAGTCGGAGCGAGACAACGGCGCACCAACATCTAAAAAGGGTCAACTTGTCAGCATCATGTGTACCAAACACATCCAACGTGTGTGTGCGGGCGCATGTGTCTGCGATATCAATATAAATGTGAAGTGCGGCGTGTCACGGCGGCCACTTCACAAAGAGATGGGGCGAGCCTTCCACGGAGGTGCCGGCGAGCAAAGAAAAACAAAAGCTATTGATATAAATGATGTGCCGACTGAGCAAGCCCCCCGGGCAGGGCGAGCGAAGGTCCGCTCGATACCAATTGATCGCGGGAGGCCCGCGCATTCATCTTAATTCTGACTAATTAAGGTAGCGGCTGACGAGGAGCGACGAGGAGAAGTGGTTCGGGGGTGGGCAAGCGGGCCTAGTCGTCGGTCTTCGCGTCGGCGGGACCTCCCAGATTACAAAATAAAGCCCCCGTGTTTCCGAGCGTGGAACAAGTGGCGAATTAAGAAAATCAGCTACGGAAACAACAAGCGACACCACATTAGCGTCGCTGCCAAAACGAATTCCCGCCTCGTCAGCTTCAGATAGACATCAAAGCTTGTTAATTGGCAGCGTGGGGGAGGAGAAAAAGTTGATCATAGAAAACAATCAAGAATGTGATTTCTTGACACGCTTGCTACTTTGGTCAGCCTTGAGCAAAGACGAAGATGCTGAGATGGAATCGATAATGTTATGGAACAAATCATCCGATACTTTTGTCTGTGCTTGTGTTTGTACGTCACTGATAAAAAAAAAGTGAAGGCCAAGGAGACAAGTCCAAGAATCCAAAGCTAACATTTGTTATTGTCAGGGTGAGTTTGTGGCTTTCTCTGCGTGTCCCTGGACAATAAAGTATAAGCATTTCAGCAAAGTATTGATCGTACGTGTTATAAATATTGAACCGTCGTCGGGTATTGTCACCAGGATGGTGTTCACAAAAGAACAAGATGGGTTTCTGACATATAAAGTGAGCTTCTATTCAGAGAAGTCTTGAGGAGTCGCCAGGGTGTGCGGAGTAAACATTAGCTAAGATCCACAAAGACAGATGTTGCAGTTCCTTTGGCTAACTGCACTCGATTTCTTCAGGAAAGACTTTTGCCAAAAAGACTAAGCGGGAGTGAAGTATGTGCATCAGCAGTTCTCATGGATTTGTCTAGTTTTTCTGTATTATCTGTATTACTTTTCAATCTTCAAGTTGGTTGCTTCCATTGACACTATTTCAAAACACCAAGGTCCAGATAGATCCCAAAAACTTGAGAAACTGAAAAAGGTTTTTGTGCCTCCATAAGGTTTTAGTAAAACGTTTCTGGAAAAAAAAATAAAAAATTAATAAAAGGGAATCTCAATTTCTAATGTTAGATGGATATATGACATTTCCAAAAAGTCGATTTGTCGTGACCGAGAGCAGAATCTGATGTGACCGAAAGAGCTAAAAACGACATATTTTAAAATCCTCTTCCCTGTGGACATGACCTAAACTTGGAGCGCTTTTCAGAAAAAAGATTTCTTCAACACTGCCAAGAGCCCAGCTTGAGATTTTTATCTGCTCCCCCCTGAGGATGTCAGGAGGAGGGAGGAGGCAAAGTCATGAACGGCGGTGGGTGGCGTCGCCGATAATGCTACCTGACTGGAGATCCCAATCTGACAACACACTCGCGGACATTTACAAGAAGGCTCGCTCGGCCGGCCTCGCTCGGCCCTCAGACAAGGCTGACACAATATCAGCGTCGCAAAGTGACGGACAGCCGGCGTATCTCCATCAGACAAGAACTCATTGTTGGGACAAAATAGATCCGACTGACCGGGCTGACCCGCGACCTTTCCCGGCTCTCTGTCGAGCCGGGAGAGAGTGACAGATAAGCTTGGCTATCAGCTACTTCTTCATTGACACATAAACTGGAATGCCCTTTGCACCTCCCGCTGCTGTCTATTCATAATCCAGGCTTGGCTGGACCGCCGTCCCTGGAGGCCAAACGCACGGGCCGAAGCCTGACGGTATTTCATCCGGCGAGAGACTGCAGACCGACGCGGTGTCATTCACTCACATCAAATTAACAAATTGGGACGGACACATCCCCCTGAAATCTCTTCTCATCAGCTCGAGTGTGATGTCCTAATGACTCTGGCTGTCGATAGCGGTCCACATAAACACACTAAGCCCTGAGGGGGGGGGGGCAATTAAGGAGCGCATGAAGATGTTTTCCTTGTGTCACTGCTTGTTCTGGTACTAATAAGATGTAATTTACGGCTGTATTGTCTAGTGACAAGGCTTTTATCAAGATCATCTTTGGTGTCAGAATAAACCGACTCGAAACTGAAACCTCTGTTTATTTTTCAATATTGTTTTTCTTGTTGACAAACATCGAACATCCGATAACCAGAAGATGATTGGATTCCTAAAAACCTTACGACACATGCCCGAAGCCAACTTTGGACTTGAGTTGTTCTTGGGTTCCCTTGATCAGGACTTGGTCTTCAACTGGTCTTGATCTCTACCTGTCTTGCTCTTGACTTGGTCTCAACTATTCAACATCTGGTCTTGATGGTGTGTACGCAGATTTGATCCAAACTCAGTCTCACATTGCCTTAGTCTTGATTTGGTCTGGACGAAAAAATATTGTAGGTGATTCAGAGATCATGCTTAGCTTAGGCAAAATAAGATCTTCAGGTCTTCTCTCAGGTCCAACATTTGCGATCTGCTCCCACAAATATTCTTCTGTACGACTCGAGGAAAATCTTCTGACAAGTCATTGTGGAAGAGTGGTAGCTGTTTTGGATCCGAAGGGGAGGAGGGGAAGCGACTCTTGATGTGACGCGCACAGGTGGCGTCTACGAGTGATGGCTCCACGCAGAGCCGGCTCGACTCAGCCCGTCATCACGACAAATGCGGTGAGGCCTCCCTGGACCTCGACTCTCTTTCCGACTGTCACCCTAGACGTCCTGCTGTAGTGATGATGCAGAGATTCGCCTCGACACCGTTGACCTTGATCGGAGCTCTGCATAATATTACAGATACAAATACAGCGGCGGGAGACATGAAAGCCACAGGAATCTTTTCAGATTGGCGCAGCTTTTGGATGAATACTGAAGGCTAAGCGTAAACAACCTTGAGAGTTTTCAAATATTTGGTGGATCAACATGGAAAAACAAACAGAACCATAGCAACCAAAATCAAGACTTGCAAGCATGTCAGTGTAAATTTACTGATTCTGCTTCATTACACACTTGATCTTTGAGTGGATCTACAAAAACCTTTAGGTGTACAATAAATGGACACTATCAATTTCCATTTCGTATCATCTCTCTAGAAGCTCCCAAACGGCAGCCTTTCATGCCCGTACAAAGAAAGGTCTTCAATTTAATTCGCCATCTGTGGCCAGCTTGAAAAATTATCTGAGAAATGAGATCCGTGACCCCGAATACAGAGCGACGGAGACAAGTCCTGGCAAAGGGAGAACCTCCGAGCCCCTCCCCATGTGGCACGGCTAAATATTTACCCTTCTTCACTGTGCTGTCCAGACGAATGCGCTCAGCCCTCACTCAGCTCCCCCCCCCCCAACCCTCCAACCGGCGTACTCAGAAGTGGCGAGAGCTGACACGGTTGCGGCCAAGACTTTCCACTCAAAGCCAGAAGGTCACGGAACCTGGGAGTGAGGCTCTTTCAACCATGCAGCGACAGAAAAGCGGGAGGATAAAAAGTCATATCATTTTCTTGACGTTTTGGAGAGCCCCCTTAGAACTCCTCTCACTAGGCTTCTCTGACTCAGCGTTCCATATTCATCTTTTTTTTGGTCAGATTTAATTGCCGCAGCAAAAAAAAAAAAAAAGCTGAGAAGAAACGCTTGAGCACCGAGAGGACCGACCGAGAGCACCAAGTGGGAGGTCTGCACTCAACCTGATGGATGCATAAGCGCTAATAATAAGAGGCCTCATTACACATAACCAGATGATTCCCACAGATACGAGCTTGGCGTAATAGTCCTGCTGCGAGCGCTAACAAAGTGATGAACTACTATTTCCGGGGAGGATATTTTGACTTATCACCGCTTGAATTTGAAAATTGCTTTGAAAAAGTGTGTTGAAGTGCTGTGAACAAACCATCGTCAAAAGCTGTTGAGGATAAGAACAGAAGTTTTACAGGCTGTCGGCCATTTTGAAAATTTCTGTCTCAGTGCTGTTGTTGCTGTAAGAAGAATCCAATTAGTGCTTTCAGGAAATTGACAAATACAAACTAAGGTGATCAAACTTCACATTAACGTCGCCTCGATCCTTAAGGGCCTTTTTAAAATGCTATCATTAAAATACATTCAATAATTAGTGAAGCTGTAGAGCGGGAACATTTATCATCTATAATCGGGTCGCGTGACAAATATCCGAGGTCCGAGGTATACAGCAGCGTAATAAAAGTTAATCAAATTATCACGCTACATCATTGCTGACACAATTTAAATGGACTGAAGAGTCCGTTAGATGAAGAGCGCAATAAAGTCGATTGAGGAAACATCAAGTTGATGGCGCATTACCGTGATGTATTTAATTTACGCCCGTATCGAACGTCGCGGTACAAGTGAGATGCTCCAAAGGTGAACTCGGGAGCATGGACCAGCTCCAGCTCGGCGGGGATAAATCGGCATGTTCAACTTTGCGCGGCGCGGCGAGCTGAGGAGGCAAACTGCCGGCGAAGATGAGGAAGCGTGCCCGTTGCGCCGCGCCGACTGCTTGTTCCAGGCTCCGGTTATATTCTGTCACATTAGCGCCGGCACTGAGGATATGCTGACAGAGAGAGGACATTGCACATTGAGACTGGAGGGCTTTTTCCAAGGCTGGTGGCATCAGGATGAGAGACAAGTGTGTGTGTACGTCTGTGTGTATTTGCGTCCGCGGAGGCGCAGGCTCGCCTGTGGAGTGGAGCATGTGGACGCCCGCCCACTCTGCAGCCTCGCAGCCCTCGTCATTTCGCATCAATCCACGGGCCTTCAATATAAATAGGGCAGGCGTCCTAAAGCTACGCATTACTAGGAGCGGCGGCGGCAGCATTAAGCGCTGACCCCGAGTCGCTCAGTTTGAAATGTGACTATTGCCGACCGCTGGAATGAGAGCTTCCCTTTCACCTCTTTGGTCACACCGTAGACGGACCATTACTGGGAACGGCGAATTAGCAAAAAACAAGAACAAATATCGCCCAAGTACTTTTGCAATTTGTTCCAGACCATAATTCAACAAGTGGAAATCTGTCATAGTCATTTTTAAAAATAACATTTTAGCCCTTTGACAATCCTTCAACATATTTAAGTATTTTGAGTATTTCTTGGTACCTGCTTTCACTTTGTTGTATTGAAGAAATGGGCTTGAGGAAGAAGATACTCTTGCGTGCGTAGTTCTCCAAAGCGTGCTTGCGTCAAGCCGTTTCTGACTTCCAGTTGCGGTTTCCTCACACATCAGAAGAAAATTAAACATTAGATATTAAAAAAAAAAAAAAAACACATTCAACCGAAATGTAATGTTATCACTAGCTTAATGATAACATATCATGCGAAATGGAAATTAGCATTTATACAAAGTACTGTAAACAATCGTAAAATATATAGACCGAAATACAATCTTGTCATACCTTGTACTCTGGCTATGAAAACTTCAATGTTAAAAATCACAAGCAGATACAAGTATTTGACTGTGAGGACACAAAGGTGACGCGTTTCCGCTCGCCGGCATCCTCGTGGCCTCCAACAGAAGCTTCACACTTCATTACTGCAACGTCAGTGAAGTGTGAAGCCATTATGTGGGAGCAGTGAGACTGGCTGGCTGGGGGTAGAACTAGGGGTGTAACTAATAACCTCCCACCCCCCACACACACACACACACCGCAAACCCCCTTGCACAAATCACTTTCTGGAAGCGGAATCAAGTTATTCAATCGGAATCATTATTTAATATATTCAAACAGCTGTGAGGTGTTGTCCCAGTGTCAAATGAACAGGGGAGCAACAAACAGCTGGCGGGCCATTGTCTTGCCCCGCAGCACTGCTCACGATTGCACTTAAGCACGTCGGATGTGATGCGCAAGGATGAAGCAAATTTGCTGTAAATCACATACATGAGGAACATCCACAAGGCCTGTCATGCAACTAAATTTAAAAGGAGAGCCTGACTTTGAGGAGAGGGCCATTTGTGTACTCTACTGCCCCCTAGTGGACAAGGGTAGTATATCAGGCAGTGTGATTATTAAAACACCGCGCAACGTGATTTTCTGATGCCAAAAAGTGTTTTGACTGCCAACAACTCACTGAATGGAAAATGAATAACTGCTTATTTTAGAGAATCAACATCTTAATGAAAACAGCATTGGCAAGTTTGTGTGCGACAATCAAAACCATCCATTTTCAATCAGCCACTACTGGGGACTTATGGCACAAGACCAGGAAGGAAAAATTTGCTCTGAGTGCTGATTCAAGTCTTGGAACTGAATTAATAAGCAGCACAACATAGACATCATAACTACTGTAGTTCCAATCAAATAAGACAGCAGGTAATTGGTGTAAAAAAAAAAAAAAAAAAAAAGTCTCTGAAAAGGAAGTTTAAACTTTGTTTTGGGAGATTCTGCTTTTTCTCATGAGGCTTGAAAGTATGGTAGTATAAATGCATGGAATTGACTATTAAAATGTGTATTGAAATGTATTTAATTTATATAAACTCAACAGACTTAGAATTAGCATGAGCAGATTTAGTTTGTCATACAAGTTTAATGAGATTTAAACATGGCCTTTGCATTCTATTTATAAAACGTGGGCTTATGTTTGAAATACAAGGGTGTATGCCTCCTTTATTTCCCCATACATGCCTCTAGCTAAGATCTCTTGAAAAATAAAGTCAGTCAATTCTTATAATTTTGTTTTAATGGCTTCTGTCACCGCTAGACCAAGTGTTTGCCACCAAATAACGCACCTGCAGCTTGTTATGCAGAAGCTGCATAAAACAAAATGTAACAAAAACAGATAATAAAACGTCGTAAGAGTAAGTGTCCCTTTTTGCTTCGGTAATAACTAAAACGTGAAGTTACCTGTTTGAGAAGACAGACATGTTGTTGCTGGGAAACAAAACAACAGGCAATATTGACTGGTACTTTCTGGGGTTGTTTTCTTACAGGCATAACGAAGGGCAGCTGAGTGCCGGCTGAAGGACCCCAACGAGCCAAGATGGCCGCGCCCGTGGCAGACGCCGGCGATTTCGAAAAGTGGCTGAATGAGCGGCTCGACGCGTTAGAGGTGGACCGTGAAGTGTATGGCGCCTACATTTTGGGCGTACTACAAGAAGAGGAGAGCGACGAGGAAAAACGAGACGCGATTCAAGGAATTTTATCGGCGTTTTTGGTGAGCTAGCAACGCCCGCATGTCGCACGTAGCCAACATGACAGCTGTTTCTTCACTCGTCCAGTTTATTTTTGGAACCAGTCACACTTCTACAAGTGACTTCTCTGCTATGTGCCACAAACCACACGGAAGTTGTTTGTCAAATTCTTTCAAGACCAAACCCAAACTCGTGCTGTTATATTGTGCGTCACAAAGTAACTATGAAGCCAGCTTGTGTTGATAGCGTTTGTATTGTATAACTGTCCTCAAATTTGCAGGATGAAGAGGACACGCTGGAAGATGTTTGCCAACAGATCATCAAGCATTGGACGGATTACTGCATCCGCTCTGCAAACAAGCAGGATGCTGGAGATGGTGACTAATAAATATTATTAGCATAAGCATTCAAATAACACCTGAAGCTGCTCCAAAAGCTGCAGTGTAAACAGATCTCCTCTTATCATTGAATCACATTGACATGATATGCTTATCTTGCAACTGTCCCTGTTGTCAGTGGCAGATAACACAAGGACGGATTACCTCAAGTTTGAAAAGATTGCTTTTGTCTTCCCGACCAGTTGAGGTCCAGGCCATCGCAAGTATGATCGAGAAGCAGGCTCAAATTGTGGTGAAGCACAAAGAAGTGTCGGAGGAGTCCAAGAAACGCAAAGAGGCCCTCCTGGCGCAGTACGCCAACATTACAGACGAAGAGGAATATCCTTCTTCTAGAAACTTAGTCTGTCCAGTTCACATTTCTGGGCAAAAATCTGTTGTGTTGGTGGAAAAACATTTTTTAAATTATCTTGTTGGTTTTATTATTTAATTATATATATATATATATATATATATATATATATATATATATATATATATATATATATATATATATATATATATATATATATATATATATATATATATATATATATATATATATATTTTAAACCTGACATTTGAATAATGGGTGTGTAGACTTTTTATATTCAATACAACTTATCACTGCTGTTTACCGGCTTCACACTTTTGGTTCCCTTGACTAAAACACTGAAGGTGAAGAGGAAGAGTCGCCAAATGCAAGCTTCATGCCTGGACAGGACAAGTGTATCCTCCACATGCCAATGTATTTTACAAAACTATTTTTCACATGTATTACTACATGTTAAAAATTGGTTAGCATGCACATTAGCATTAAGATGGTTGTTTAAAGGCTGGAATGCGATTTGTGGATGAATTCTGAGTGCTTTTCCTGCCTACGGTTTTGTCCTTGACCTCCATCGGGCATCAGCCATGTTCAAGAACACCAATGTGGAGGAGGTCTTGAACAGACAAAAGCAAAAGCGGGACCAGGCCCGTGAAGACGCCCAGAAAAAGAAGGAAATGGACAAGATGCAGCGAGAGAAGGACAAACTTGCCAAACAAGACAGGAAGGAGAAGGAGAAGAAGCGAACACAGAAGGGAGAACGCAAAAGATAAAACCAGGAGAAAGGACATGTGGGAGGGGAGGGGGGAGGGGGTGATGTGTGAAAGCACGCAGACGTGCAATGTATTCAACTGTTGTTTTTGTTATCAAAACATCCAATCACATCCTATGGCAAAAAAAATGCAAGCGAGATTAAGAACAAGCAGTTGTTAAAATTGTGTCTTTTTAAAGTAATAAAACATTTGGAGTAATTGCAATTGCTTTTATTTTAAACATTTCGGTCGTGCAAACGTAGAAAATGGAGAAACACTTAAGAACCATTATGATTGTATATAAGTAAGATGCAAGGACCAGAACGATCTGAATAATAGCAAGGCATTTTTAGATATAAAACGTTATTAAAGGCTAATGACTACGGTTGTGACGCAGAACGTGTTGACGCCATACTTGGCTAACAGAACAAACTGGCGTCTCCAGAAGATAAAACATTTTGTTTCTATATTTTAACTACAGGAGCGGACATGCTGCATGCTTCAACTTGGCTGCGTAGTATGACGGTAATTAAAACTACTTTTCATACTACTACTAATGATCAATCGATTTTTGTTTTTAAAAAAAAAAAAAAAATGCATCTAAAGTTAAACGAATCCTGAAGAATATCTGTATAATTTAGAAAATACTGGGTGGGCCAAATCATGAACTAATAAATTATTTTGAAGAATTTACATAAAAAGTTAATTTAAATACAGCTTTGTTGTAGACAGATACAACTGAATTCAGGAAAGAGCCTTGATTAAAATTAAACTGGATGGATGAACAGTTCATGCGCAAGTACGCAATTCGTGCCGTGAGGTCTTAACTATGCGATCATCTCATGTTCTGCTGATCTCATATTAGCGACATGCTACATTACAGGGGTTTTGATTAGCATGTCGGGTGCTAGCTTAAAAGGTAGTGGAGTAAGGGCACCTCTGTGTGTGTGTTTCCTCCCCGTTTGTGTCGGCGTGGTCGTCAGGCTTCCTGCCTGAGGCGGAGGCAGCCATCAGGAGAGAGTGCCACACGGTCTCATAGAGCGTCCTGTTGGCGTCAGCATGGTGTTCCTGCCGCCTTGTAGGAGGAGGCGCGGTCATCTGGAAGGCACACCAAAGCACGGAACGAAGCTTCCTGGTGGTCACGACGAGCTCCTTCAAAGCGATGATCACGTCAACTGCAAAATATGTTTGGCACTCTTAATCATAACGCCCTATACAACGTTTTGACCAGCTCAACAGGTAGCTCAGGTTACCATTGTCCTCTAAGCGCTGACGCTTGGACACGTTGGCAAGTTCTTCCCCGCGTCTCGCCTGTACTTCGGATAAACCCTGGCGATGATTGCTCAGCGCCGAGTGAATGGAGGCGTGAAGAGGTGTGTTGCACGTGGCCTCCATTTTGTACAAAAGCCATTCCACCTGCAAAAAGGCCACAAACAACACGTCACGTGAGTCGTTTTGGGATCCAACATTTCTCCGGTGAGTATCTCACGTTGGTCAGCTCCTTCTTCTGATTAACAATGAGATAGTCCAGTCTGCTGATGTTGAGTGGAAGTCCAGGCGGGTATGTTGAAGGCGGAGACGGCAGCGGTGTCCATTCAACTGGAAATTTTTTGGCGAGGATGACCTCGATCTGAAATGAAGAGCCGATCGGAATGCGAGATAAAATTAGATAAATGAAGTAAATGAATATTTCTACAAACACAAACAAATTGTGTTCCTAAATGCAGTGACATTTTTGGGAGTACCTCCTTCCTTTCCGCTTCCAGGGAGCCTAACTGTTCAGAACATTCATCCAGGTGGAGGTAAAACTGGATCACAAGTCCCTCTGGATTCTTCTGCAGCACAGCTGTGTCCTTGTCCTTCCCTCCATTGTGCAACTCTGCGTCCTTCAGATGACCCAAGAACGCCCCGTTGACAGCCGTCATGCCGTCAGAAGCGCTCCCATGAGGCTTCCTGTCTCTCTCAGACTTGACAGGCAGCTGGGTGAACCTTCTGAGGTTGCAGTTGACGTGAGCGGGAGTTTCTCCGTTAAATCTTTCCGTGCCTCGCAGGTGGTCGACGTGGGGTCTGCGGTGCATCGATGCGCTTTGCGGACTTTCTTCAAAGCAACCAAGCGGCTTCTTCTTTTCCTTCTGTGATTTCATCTTGTGCTGAGTTTGCTTGGAACGGGGATTGGAACACTGGTTCCTTCTTTGAATATTCTGATATTGGTTTGGGGGATTGAAAGACAGAGAATCAAAATAATTCTCATTGCCCGATCCTGACATTTTGTGAAAGCCCGCACCCTTAAATTCTGTTTTGACATTTTGGCCCCAAAATTCTCCCTCTGGCTGTTTTTTGTGAGATATTGGCATGGCCTGGCTGGGGAATTTCCATTGCACAAATATGCTGTCTTCAGGGTAGTCTGTATTTTGTTCTACGTTTGGAAAGCACCGTCCTGAATTAAAGTCATCAGCCATGAGAATGCGCAAACCACTAACCAGTTGGTTCATGTGTTCCGGCACGTATCGCTCATTATCACAAACGGGCTCCGCACTCGTCGTGCTCTCATAATGATCAAAAAATAGCCCGCTCGTCTTGCATTGGAGCTGCAAGTCATCACCGATTTGAGGGTAGTCGTTAACGAGCTGATGATTTCCCGGGTGATAAGATGGCAGGTCATAGTTGCTCGGCGTTTTGGGGATGGAAAAAATTGGAGGCGATTTCGTTGGGTGTCTGTCATAGCTTTCTCCGTCTCCGTTAACATGACTAAACCAGTCCGGATTAGCAGATATGCCACTGAGATTCTGAAGGAACATCTCGTTTTTGGAGACCGGTTGAGACTCAATGAAAAGCTCACTCGGAACAAAGTTCGGAAGTGTATCCACTGGTTGACAATATTGTAAAAAGTCTTCTCTCCAAGTCTCAGGAGACCCAAGATCGTTGGCATTAGATGGCTTCCTAGAAGAAATCAGAATTTTTTTGGGTCGTTACTAAACAAATACAATTGTGGACAAACTGCTCAACAGTGGACGAATGAGCAGCAAAAGCTCATTTGTTATTATTATAGCATATTACTGATTTAGTATCAGCTTTTATTTTACATTTGTGTGACAACTTTTCATTGTGACATATTACACACCTACTATTGTTGCATTCGCTCTGGATATTATCACCTTCATCTAAAATGTTGGCTACTAAACACTGCAGATCCACCTCATCAATTTCATTGTTTTTTGTGTCATTCCTTTAAGAGAGAAAAAAATATCACAAAAGTGTTTGATACTTGGTAAAAAAAAAAAAATGTAAAACACAATACCTGCTCCAAATGCTGAGCTGTGCACAATTACTAAGTTCATTGGTGTCACTGTGACCACTGGGAGACCTGAGTTTGAACTCCGCCACTTCCTCTTCCTGAGGACTAAAACCCAGGCTGGAAACGGAGGTACTTCCATCATAGCCGTTGACACGAGCCTGAAATGAGAACAATTGAGAAACCTACAACATTCTAATCTCAGCATATTCTGTTTCATAATTACATTACATTAGGATTATTGTTTTTTTGTAATTTTTTTTTAAAAGTAACTGCTGTCCCATAAAGAGTTTGAAGTGAACATGTTCACAATGTTCCACCATTTTAGACTAGTATAGAGTAGTAACCACGTTTTTTCCTGCTTTTCTGCATTTCAATTGATGATTAAGACCCAAGGGAAAGGTGGAAAGTGGCTAGGATTCATCGGAAAAAACGTGACAACGTATCTTAAGTCTTTGGTGTGTACAGTGTGCGCATTACCTGTGAAGGCTTACCTGACCGATAAACGAGCTAAATAAAAACTCGTCAGATGCCATTTTGAAACTCTGGTCGCCCTTTCCACTTGACTCTTTGTGTTCCTAATTAATAACAAGTTACAAGTTTACAATTAAGTTAACAATGACAACATCGTAATTGGGTCTGACAGAAAGTGCTTTTGTTTTAATTTTACACACGACGGAGAAAGCGAGGCCCGCCATTTTGGCTGACTTTTGGCTAGTTAGAAAAGTGATATCAATGCCCTTGGCTACCAATTTTCGTGCCCTAAAAGGAACGTCCAACGAAGCAAAACAGTAATCTAACTATTTTAAACCAATCTTGAGTGAACCTACCTCGACACTTTTGTTGCGTCAACTTGTAGAGATGTCGTAAACTTAAAATAACCGAAAACCTCGACCTCGGTCGCCCCACCATCAACTAAAATGTCCTTTTTCTTATTGGTCAAGCCTGACGCCCAATTAGCATAAAGCAGACGTTAAATGAGGATAGCAACCATGTGCTGACCACGCCCCATTTTTGGAGAACGTTACTGTAAGTGTCAAACTCTAGGCCCGGGGGGCAGATATGGCCCGCCACATCATTTTATGTGGCCCGCGAAGACAAATTGTGCATCAAATTCGCGTGTCATTACTAGAATCGCAAATTGTCTTCACTTTCAACAATATATTTTTTTTTTATATTTGACCGGTTTTTACTTGTCTGATTTGAAAACGAGTTGATTGTCAATTTGTTTTGTAGCTTTTACTGTATATAATATGAGGTGCTCATACATTTATTTGGGTTGACAGTCATAATGGCCCTCGGAAAGAAGCTATGACTACAATGCGGCCCGCGAAAAAAAATGAGTTTGACACTACGGTAGTGTATCCATCTGCAAATTTATATGTAATAATCATTTTGTTATATACAATATTATTTTCACGTGCATAAATTATTATTTCGCACTCCCAATAAAAAGTTTTAACAGCGCAAGTAATAACACTCGATGATTGTCGTGCAGCTGGGCGAGCGTAAAGTATCACTTTGTAATTTCCGCATTTTAAGTTGTTATTTACGCAATTATGTGTCATCATGTGGTGAGGAGATGTTTTGTTTATTTTAGGGGTTGAAATGAAATGAAAGCACATGCTTTCATACGTGTTATTACTGCATGAAGGGTTATAAAAATGTATTAAAGGGGTGTGTCTTCTTTTTGGTTCGTGCCGTGGGGAATGTAATCCATGTTTTGGTGCGATTAATTATTTATAATGTTAATAATTTCCAATACCTTTTCAACCATTGATGAAGTGGCCGGGGAACATGATGTGAACACTAGATGGGGACCTCCTCCTCCTCATCCACGCTCTGGAAAACCCGTAGGTCTGGTTGGGCCGCGGAATCCAGCTGTTGTGTCAAGTTTGATGAAAACGCTCCATGTTCCTAAGAGCGAGCTTCAAAATAAAACAGACCAACTTTGCCAAACTATCAAGACCTCGTCTTAGCCATCTCTTATTCCCATTAAAAGTGAGCATAACTGCCATAATCAATTTGACGAGCCACAGTAGCAGCATTGATGCTTATTTCTGTCGCCGTAGATGGTAAACGACGCCGTGTTTTGAGAAAATGGCCGTCTAACCTTTATTTTGAACGGATTTTCCGGATATATTGTTTCTCATTACAGGATACAACAGAGATAATAGAAGTTAGGGAAAAGAAAAGTTAGCCAGCAGCGCTCCAAGAGAAGAGCAAACACAAAGAGAGCGACGCTCGGGTTGAATGATCAGCGAATACAACTTTTTACACCATTGAGCCTACTTCATGAGGCTTTTTATTGAATTCTCTGACTAAGGTTGCTGTCTTAAAATTTGGAGAGATGATTTTGTGTGGGAGTTGGTCTGTCCTTCTCTTGCTGTCTGTGGTGGTATCAGCTCAGTATCAAGGAGACAACGGAATTGTCATCCCGGAGCATGGATTCTGCCAACCGATCTCCATACCCCTGTGCAACGACATCGCCTACAACCAAACCATCATGCCCAACTTGGTAGGCCACTACAACCAAGACGACGCAGGGCTGGAGGTGCACCAGTTTTACCCATTGGTGAAGGTACAGTGCTCCCCGGACTTGAAATTCTTCCTGTGCTCCATGTACGCGCCGGTTTGCACTGTCCTGGAGAAGGCCATCCCGCCTTGCAGGTCCATCTGCGAGAGGGCCAAGCAAGGCTGCGAGGCCCTCATGAACAAGTTTGGCTTCCAATGGCCGGACCGACTCCGCTGTGAGAACTTTCCCGTGCTGGGCGACGGTCAGATCTGCGTGGGACAGAACGACTCGTCGGCCGCCACCGTCCCCCCGTTGCCCGTCCCCGGCACCCAGGGGGTTTCGGTGGTCTCCGGTCATGACAGGGTTTTCCGTTGCCCTGCCGCGCTGGTGGTGCCCCCCTACCTAAACTATATGTTCCTGGAGGAGAAGGACTGCGCGGCTCCGTGCGAGCCGGCCCGGGGCGGCGGGTACATGTTTTTCACCGACAAGGAGATCCACTTCTCACGCATCTGGATTCTGATCTGGTCGGTCCTGTGCTGCGCGTCCACCTTATTCACGGTCACCACGTATTTAGTGGACATGCAGCGCTTCCGGTACCCCGAGAGGCCCATTATCTTCCTGTCGGGCTGCTACACCATGGTCTCCATCGCTTACATCGCAGGCTTCTTCCTGGGCGACAAAGTGGTGTGCAACGAGAGCTTCAACCCGGATGGCTACAAGACAATCGTCCAGGGCACCAAGAAGGAAGGCTGCACCATTCTCTTCATGATGCTCTACTTCTTTAGCATGGCCAGCTCCATCTGGTGGGTCATCCTGTCCCTCACCTGGTTCCTGGCGGCGGGGATGAAGTGGGGCCACGAGGCCATCGAGGCCCACTCCCAGTACTTCCACCTGGCGGCTTGGGCGGTGCCGGCCGTCAAAACCATCAGCATCCTGGCCATCGGGCAGATCGAGGGCGACGTACTGAGCGGAGTGTGCTTTGTCAGTCTGAGCAACCTGGACCCCCTGCGAGGTTTCGTCTTGGCACCGCTCTTCATCTACCTCTTCATCGGGACCTCCTTCCTCCTGGCCGGCTTCGTGTCGCTCTTCCGCATCCGCACCATCATGAAGCACGACGGCACCAAGACGGAGAAGCTGGAGCGCCTCATGGTGCGCATCGGCGTCTTCAGCGTGCTCTACACCGTGCCCGCCACCATCGTGATCGCCTGCTTCTTCTACGAGCAGGCCTTCCGCCCGCACTGGGAGCGCAGCTGGATCAGCCACAGCTGCAGGAGCCTGGCCATCCCGTGCCCGGCGCAGACGGGGCCCCGCATGACCCCGGACTTCACCGTCTACATGATCAAGTACCTGATGACGCTCATTGTGGGCATCACGTCCGGTTTCTGGATCTGGTCCGGGAAAACGCTGCACTCCTGGCACAAGTTTTATACCCGGCTGACAAACGGCAAACACGGAGAGACCACCGTGTAGGATGAAGGGCCCGCCGCAAGCTCTTGGACGGACCGATTTGTGCTTTCCGTGGCGGCTGCGAGGAGGGGGGGGGGCGCGTTCTCGGGCACACTGAAAAAGCAGCAGCAAGCTGGATTAACGACGCCCGAACGGGACAGCCTGACTGAACAAACACACAACAAACATGGCCGACATGGCCATGTGCTGAAATGCTCACCTCCTCCTTCTCCCCCTCCTGCTTGCAGCCAGGACAGGAGCGCGAGTATTTCACATGTAATTAAATCCAAGTGTAAATAGTAATTGTAAAAACATGAAATTATATATTTGTATTTAAAAAAAAAATACTTCTGCTTAACTGTCAGTGTACCTGCTTCTCTTTTGCACTGCAACAAAGCCAAATAGACCTGACCCCCCCTCCCCTTTTTTTTTTTTTTTAAATAACATTGACAAAAACTCTGACCTACTTTATTATGGTATGTAGTCACTTTATATGGAAGCTACTAAATACTCTTGTGTAGTTAAACAACTAACATAAAAAAAATCACATTTAATTTGTATTTAAACAAATACTTCAGAATAATTTAAAGATGTCAGGCATTCATACTTGCTCTATTCCCATTTCTTTCTCTCCTGGGAGTTCTTTCCACAATGGAACAACATCACCAATGGGGAGATTTCATCTCGTGTTTCAAATGCGGGCGGACAGGAAGCGTCATTCAGCGGCATTATGTCAAGCGGACATCGAACGTGGCACGACTTGTCTCTGCGGGCGAGTAAAATAGAGTTTTGCCTCGCAGCTATGCATAATGTAAACATCAGTGTGATGACGATAAAACTAAAAATACTTCATTGTTGGAATATTGCCAGACTAATTATGTGCCGTTGGAATACTCGTTGTGCGTTTTTGTACAGTTTCCTACTAAATTGTCCCGAGATTACGTCAAACCAAAGGAAATGTGTCAAATCAAATGTTCACATTAAACACCTACTTGTCAAACTGTTCATGTATTGTATGTATTTCCTGTTCGATGGTTATCATCACACAAAAAAGTCTCAGGAGACGAATGGGTTTTTTTGAGGATGACTTTTAGGATTGCTAAAAAAAATGAAAGCTAACGAAAACAATTCCTGTGAATCGCTTTTTTTTAGTGTGGAGGTTGTGAAAGATTTTGCGACCTGTGAGAACGTGACCTCTCCAAATGGTGGCCCACCTCACACAACACCAAGTGCAAGAAAAAAAAAAAGGGGGGGGGGGGGAAAAAAAACACCCCCTTTTGTTCGAAAGGCCGCGGTTAAAACAACACAGGGATCATCTAGCGAGCAACGCCCGCGCCATCGGATAGGCGTGAAAGCCTTCCCGCCCGCCTGTTGGAGGGAATCTAAAAAAAAAAAAAAGGTGGTTTCAGCGTTACATCTCAGCTGCCAAGCTGGAATCCCCCAAGCTGCTCTTCTCAGCTCCAATGGACGCATCTCTCCGTCGTGGATGCGTGCGTACGTGTGTATTTGGCTGCCGGGGAGGGAGAGCTGGGAAGCCGATCCTCTCGCCTCGCGGGCAGGGAGGCTTCGGGGGGGGGTGGGCCTCCATTGTGTGCATGCTTGTAATCGTATTAGTTTACCGTTTCCATGCGCTCTCCTGTGACCTGGTGCACAAGAGCGTCTTTCTTGTCTTCTTATCAGGGCTTGGCTACGGATGGGCTTGAACAACAGACGCTTAGACTTGATGAAAGGTAGGAAGAGATACTCCGAGAAAGAGAGAGGGGAGGGGTGAGACATAAATCGACCTGTGCTTCTCTTTCTGGCTGTCTATTCTAGCCCTCGTCCGCCTCCCCCCCTTGCTTTCCTCCTCTCTTCGCTCAGATGAATGGGGGGAATGCGAGTGAGTCAGTGGAGCGGCGCTAGGCCTCGGCCTCCAGTGACAGACAGTCTCCAGTGCGCGGCTTACTTCAAAGTCTTGCTGAAACCTGACTAGCTCCTTGTAAACACTGCCGCCTGGCCCCCAAAGACCCCCGGCCCCTCCCACCCCTGCCTCCCTCCACTTCCTGCGCTTAACTCAACTTAATGGCCGGCTTGTTTGGCTTTGCACCCAAGCAGAGAGGCGAGCGAGGGAGAATGGGCTCAGAGAGGACGCCGAGAGGGATTGTTTTAGGGCTTTGGAGAGCCTGATGGAAAACCTGGAGAACACACCCCTGTTATAAAAGCAGCTTTTTTCTTCTTCATGTTAGCAAAATGTAACGTACAGTCAAGTTGGAAAATCAAATTAATCCAGAATGTTTTACATCAAGAACCACCTAAAAACTTTTTTTTTTTGCTCTCCACCAGGAAAACCTCCCAAAAATGTTTTTGTCATGACGCTCTACACTTTGCGCGAAAAAAGGTCTTAAGGTCGGACTGCCAATTACCAGGCCGCAAATCATCAAACGGAAACTACAACAGTAACTGACGCTAACTAGCAACAAGACAAATTTTTGGTGGGCTCTTGATTAATGTTTTGTTTTCAAAATGTAGCCCCTCCCGGCTCCTTTTTTTCACATCAGGCAAACCTGGCCTTTGAACAAGCAGGCAGGCCTGTGTTCACTTTCTAATCCAGCGCGCTCAAATCCTTTTGTCTGCATCCAAGAGGGAAAATAGGCGCGCATTCTTCCTGATGATGTTGATATTTGAGCTAAAGGTTATTGCGTGAGACCTTCAAACATCTGGAAAAAGAATCAGATGCTTTGCCGTTGACTCATCCAGGTTGCCGTCTGCCGGCGTCTTGCCTGGCTGACGCTGATGATGATGATGATAATGAAGCCTCGCCAAACTGCGGACGGGATCATTCAAGCGGCCTTCACTTTTCCGTCGACACCCGCTCCTTCGGGTGTCGCTCGTCTCGGATTTTGTTTTTCCCTTGCTCGCTCGGGGGCAAGAAGGGACAAGCCGGAAGAATGCTCCCGGAGACCTTTATTGTCATGTGGTTCTGAATGGAAGCGGGCCTCCTCAGAGACGGATCAAGTTATGAGTGGCCTGTTTTAACTCTTTGGAGACGCGCTGCCTTATCCCTCTAAGGCTTGTGTAATAGGTGGTTTGAAGACAAAGGGGGGGGGGGGGGGACTTGCAGACAACCAACCGAGCCTGTTTCTCATCACAACCTGGCACGGGCCCAACAAGAACTCAACCTCTGCACTCTGGATTAGTTACAGTCATACATTATGATGAACCATAAGGGAGCTATGGACATTCTCCAGAACACATCTATCTATCCCGCTCGCCCTTGAAATCTCCAAAGGAAGTCCAAGATATTCCCCCCCTACTCCTCTCGATGCGTTCCGATGGCCGCTGTTAAGAATTGGGCTGAGCTCAGCACGCTGGCGCATCACAGTTTGGACTTGGACGCCAGACGCTAACCGCGAGGAAGGATTGTGATACAGCCGCACAGACTCACTTTTCTTGCAATGTTCAAAATGCGTGGTCAGCCGAAATAGCGTCAAAGACATTCACTGGCAGTGAGTCGGCAAGGCCTAGCTATCAAAACCTGGGTGTTACTCAGGTTCTGACATCAGCCAGAATTTCTCCTACTAATATTTAAGGACTAGCAAAGTTTGGTTTTCTTTCTGTGCCCAACAGAAATGACCAAAGTGGTGATTAACAGAATTGACAAGTCTTCCACCATATTGCCTTGATAATTAGATCAACATGTCGGTCACGCCTTAACTTTAATAGTAATTGGAGGGTGGCCTTCCTCCCCATGCTTTGCTTTTCCTGGTGGCTCATTTTCACGCCTGCTGCACTCCATTTGTCTGCTTTTTTTATTGCTTGTAGGCTGCTCGGGGGAGTCCATTAGAGTGGAAACGGGGGTCGGGGCGCTGCTGGGTGCCGTACAATGGCAGGCGAGGTATCTGGTCCAGAAGGCTGTGTATGTTATCAGGAAAGAAGACTAAGAAGAAGAAGGACGACTTCAAGAGCCCCTCCAGCTGCTAAGCCAAGAGGTGCCGACAGCTGTCTGACAGATATTTTGGGAGCCTGGAGCATGCCTGGGATAATAATGGGCTTGATTGGGAGGAGTGTTTGTGTGTGTGTGCATGTGTGTGTGTGTGCATGCAGGCATTGGAATGGTAAATGTGCAACCAGATACCACAGCGCAAACACATGCTCGCCACTGTCTCCAAAGCTGCAGTAGCAAACGATAACAGACAAGGAGGCAACACGTTATTGTGTCGGACAATTCAAGCGCTCTGTGGCCATGTTGCAATGTTTGCTCTTAGGAGGCTGAAGATGTTCACACTTATGACAACAAGCAGCCGTTGCGGATATTTAGGGAAGCCTTTTGTTGTCGGATATGCGCTGTAATAAAAACATGGATGTCCCAAAATGAATCATCACTGACTTGCTGCGGTGGTAAAGGGGCAACACAAAAAATGCAAAAACAATATTTTTTTCAGAAAAAGTCAGAATATTACGAGATTAAAGTTGTTCATCCAAGAATCCAGTAAACCTGATTATCATTGGTCCATGCATGCCGCCCTGAGGACACCTGTATGTGCAGCAGGTTAACCCCGCCCCCTCCTCTCCGCCCCCTCCCAAACAGACACACGCAAATGCTCTAATCCGGTATGGCACTATAATTTCTCTCCCATGAGTGTCTGCGGAGCCGGGGGGGGGGGGGGGTTGATGATGACTTATTGAGTAGGCTCCTCTCTGGCGAGCATTGCCCTCCCCACCACCACCACTCTCCAGCCCCCGCCCCTCCCAACCCGCTGTTTAAATGGAGGCCCCCTAAACAGCCCTGTCTGAGGAATTTACAGCCCTGGCCCCGTCCAGGAGAGAGAGGGAGAGGGCAGCGGGGAGGGAGGCACACTGCAGCCTTGTCCCGACACAGCCAAAAGGGGAATGAACAGCTTCGGGCAAGGTGTGTGTGTTTGTGTGTGTGTGCTTCTCCTCGACCTCTGTGTGTGTTCACTTGCGCCCTGCGCCGCTTGCTGAGCTGGTGTTCATGGCTGCACATCCAAGATGAATGAGCGAGCGGTTATAGGAGGGCTCTCAAGCTCTGTAGGATCTCTGTAATTTCATGTAATCACTTCCATGTGGGCCTGACAGCACAGCGGCAGCCAGCCCAAAGGTGCACACAGTCACAAAAAAAAAATAGGTTTGTGTGCTGGGCTATGTGATTATAGCACTAGTACAATTAATCATTGGTCTATGACATTTAAAAGCTTCTCTCTACTATAAACCTCAGTTGTCCCATCAATAACTGAAATTATTTCAGATGCTAACCAAAACATCAGCACCAGAACAGTAAATAATGGTGCATTTATTCTAAAGAAACATGAGATCTGATTTGTCTTCACTGGCCACATAAAAGAATGTCACGGGCCGGGTTTGGCCCCCTGGCCTTGACTTTGACACCAAAAATAAAGAAGTTTTTGTTGAGATAAAATAAACACTTCTTGACAAAAATGTGCTTGTTTTTTGACACCAAACTCATCCAAGCACTACCTTATTCAAGAGCCTTGCATTATTGAAAGCATAAGTCTTGAAGGATAAGATTCAGGGAAAGTAATTATGGAATTTTGAGTGTAATAGTTAAAAGGTGTCCCCAATACTTTTCCAAAGCTGGTCGCAAAACTGAATATGAGCTGTTGTTTCTCTCTAACAGTGAGCATAGCAATTGAGGTCAATTTAAAAGACATTGGCTGCGTGAGGAGATGATTGCTAAATTTGAATTTCTCTGGAAACGGTTGTTTTCGGCTGGTTCCATGTCATAAGGCACGCAGTTGTAATGGTAAATAGCGCTCTCTGGTGTCAAAATGCGTTTACTACAACAAGAAAGTCAACTAAGAGCAATATATTACAATAAATATTAATTGGGGGGTTAATATTTTTTTTCAAAACGTTGTAACGTTGCAAAGAAATTCGATAGTTTGTTCTTTGTTAGTGTAGTTTTCGCGTGGAAAAAATAATAGTATGAGAATTAAGTAGCTGACATTAGTTTCCGTGCGTCTGGGAGGAGCAGAAGTAGGGTCAAAGGTCAAGAGTTTCACAGCCCCTTGCAAGATTGGTCATGCCACTGCTGAAAGTTGAGTGCAGGCACGACGAGGACAACTTCTTGTGTGCGAGCAACAAATCTTTATTTACCAATTTACCACGTCCTAAGAAAAAGTGTTGTAGTGCGGGTAAATGGACGATAGAGGGCAGTGCAGCTCAATTGGACACCGATGGTGTATTTTTCGGGTTCCGAATACTCAAAGCGCATTCAGTAGAAGCCTCTGGCAAATTGGGTGGGGAAAAAAAATCAGTTGCTCTAATAAACACGATGTTGGACGTCCTTCATAACAGGATACACAAAAAAGGTCAAGGACCTATGAATTGAACAGGAAGTCAACTATTTTGGTTTCAAACAATCATTTCTCACTCAGTTGACCCCCCCCCCGAGGAAAGTTGACAAAAAGTCAGCCATTAACAACTATTACAATGGGCAACACTAAATTGTTTTGATATGTCTATCATAATAGAATGCATGAAAAGTTTTGAGGACCCACTCACCTTGCACAGGTAGTCAGCCATGTTGTTTTGAGGTTGCAATCATTCAATTCATTGAATTCCACTGCTTGCAGTTTGACAAACTTCTACCAAGGAATTACTTTAAATAAACTGTAATTGTAAGCAGGTGTCGAAATTGCAAAACTTGAAGCCCTTACATATAAGCTTTGCAGGCACACAACAAAATTGTGAGAGCGGAGTCACAACCCGAAAAAGGCGGAGTTAGTGACGTCACAAACCAATCTGTTAAAATAGCCCAATTTGAGTGCTTTTTGGGCTACAGTATGTTGATATTTCCAAACAACCATGGGCAAGGCAAACATGGAAATATGTGTGAGAGGCTTTTCATTCCATCTCAATAAGTAACTGAGAAAGCAGGAGATAAAATTGCTTCATGTCAAGCATGAGCGATTTACACGCCATGACATGATGAATGGCTTGATAGCAAAAGTGCCCACACTGTTTCTGGTCTTTGCAGCAACCACTTCCTCAATGAAGAATGCAGATAAGAAATGAGATCATCATCTTGTTTCTTACATGCCCTGACAACATGCTGTCTTGCATTTAATGGTAACCCAATGACGTTCTCTATTTTTCAGTTGAAATTTCGTCAGATCAAAGGACTACTTTAGTTTCCAGGGAAAATTCTTTCCTGCCTATTTCGTGTGAATCTGGAGGCCCCGTCTGGACCCGTGTTCATGCTGAGACCGGAGCGGCCGCGGTGGGATAATTGCAAATCACAGTGGTTGTTTTTCCAGGGATGAGAGAGAGAGCGAGACCGCCCGCAAGCATTCCATCAGGCCCGTCGAGGGGGGAGACCACTCGGCGGAGGCGTTGGGAGCGGCTCCAAACTCTATTGTGTCTGCTCTGAGACCCGACTTTTCGACATTTTTTTTTTTTTTTTTTGATAGAAAAGTGTCATTTTTTTGTTGTTACTTCAAAATTCATTTTTTTGGGTGAATTTACTGTAAAATTTCCTCATTCCTGGTATGGACAAAAACAGGTTAAATCTTATAATGACAGCCTTTGTGTTTTCCAGTGTTTGATTTGGGGAATCTGAGCCCCTTGCAGTCTTCTGTGAGCTCACTGGTGTGGAATTTGAGCAAGGGGGGGGGTCATTGGTGTGATATCCACAAATGCCAGTTGAAGTGCCACCTGAAGAGCAGATGTTCCCTACAGGGGGTCCTCCAAGGCCTCTTCTTCAACAGATGGATGCCATCATATAAAGGAGGCAGATGTCTGCACAGTTGAACATTTATGAGACTTTTTACAGTCCACGAGTGGGCGCTGACCCCGCCTCCACAGGTCACCAACAGACTCTTCTGTTTGACAAGCCACCCGCAGCAAACAGCGAAACAAATAATGAGCACAATGAGACCTTTGGCTGGGTGGCTCTAGATACGTCTCCACCTTGTGTTGATATGTTGAAAGGTCTTTTGAGCGTAGATAAGGTGTGCATGTAGCAGGCAGGTTGATGGTAGCGCTGCTGGTGGGAGGGCGGAGTCTAGCTGGATCTCGCTGGGGGTGGTTGCGAGGACGCACAGTGAGTCGGCCTTGTTTTGTCACACGTCGGTCGCAAGAAGACAGGAAGTTGGCTGCCAGGGGAAATGAGAATCTAAATACAAGCAGATCATAAGAAGAAGCGGACATCATCATGAGCGTGGACGCAGGAGGACAGCGGCGTTATGTGTCTACCTTCAGGATGCACATCAAGTCTGGGAGTGCACCGAGAAGCTCAGGGAGCGTGACGGCAGATGCAGGTGAGTGCGCTGCTTGGTTATTTGATCACTTGATCGATCATGAAGCAATAAAATGAGACAAGAAGTTTTTTCCAGACTTAAACTCTATTAAGCAAACACACTAAATGGCGCTGTTTTCCTTTTCTTTTGTAATATTTCATATTTAATACAGGTAATGTTATATGTATGTCATATTTTTGCCATTGCATTCCCTCTCTGGTTGAGTTTATTTAACAAGCCTCTGCGAATATCTCATCTCAAAGTGTTCTTAGCAATGTTATTTTTGTTCAAAGCAACAAGTTGCGACAAAGAGTTTCCTTCTGTCTTGAGATTGATAGCGTCCTGATGTCAATAAAGCTTGTTAGTGTGCTGAAAAGGTCTATCATAACACAAGGGATGTTTGTTGACAGTTATTCGGCATTTCCTGCTGCTAGATGGCTGAAGGATGTAAATTATTCCTCAATTGTTAATAATTAGCTTCTGTTAAAAAGCTGAAACGACTCATTTGATAAAAATGGTGAGGTACTGCTTGCTAAATACTGAGTTCGAGTAATGAAGTCATTAATGCTGCTTTGGCCTGTGGCATGTTACAGATTCCTTTCGGTTTTACAGATATGTTGATCTTATCAATAAGCAAGCTAATGTTTAGAGCAGGAGTATGAAACAAATTTTTTTCGCGGGCCGTAATCATAGCTCCTTTCGGAGGGCCATTATGACTGTCAACCCAAATAAATGTATGAGCACCTTATATTATATACAGTAAAAGCTGCAAAACAAACTAACAAATAACTCGTTTTCAAATCAGATGAGTAAAAACTGGTCAAATGTAAAAATTAAAAAAAAGATATTAAAAGTGAAGACAATTTGTAATTCTAGTAACGACCCACAAATGTGATGCACAATTTGTCTTCGCGGGCCACATAAAATGATGTGGTGGGCCGTATCTGGCCCCCGGGCCTTGACTTTGACACCTGTGGTTTAGAGTTTTCCCTGTGTGCTTTGAGTGCACAAGGCCACTATTTAGCACGACCTGCAATTGTATACAGTAAACTTTGGCGTTTGCGCACCGTCCAGGCGCTCCTTTCGCTCACCAGCGCGGCGACCCGCCCGTCTTCGTGCGCCCTTTGCGTGACTGCTGCGTGGATGAAGGCGACGATATCACCCTGAGCGGCGTCCTCTCTGGGAGTCGACCCATCAAAGTCACGTGGTTGCACAACGGTAAGGAAAGATCTGTCAAAATAAATTAATATACATGTTAAAAAAAGAGCACTTTTCTCGGTGTGAATTTTAAGGTGAGGCAGCACGTTTTGGAATTCCCAGCCTGGATGAAGGCAACGTCAGCTTGGTCGTGCGCGAGTGCCTGCCGGAGGATGCCGGCGCTTATACCTGCTTGGCAGAAAACGCGTCGGGGAAGACTTCCTGTTGCGCTGCTGTCTTTGTCACAGGCGAGGACCAATTAGAATAAAGAATGTCATCTAGCTGCACTTGTCTTGTCACATTATAAAACTCTTATCTTGCCATTTTGTGACCCAACAGACTTTGAAACGATTTGTGGCGTGCAGAGTCGAGCTTCTGCAAATGAGGCAAGCGTGAATGACAACTCCAGAGGCTCCACTGGCACTTCCCCTACAAGCTCGGATCCGCAGAGTCCAGTCGCTTCTCCAAGAGGTTTTTATTTAATTATGACTATTAGCATTGAGAAAAAAATCCAGCCCCCAAAGCCAGCAGTTTAGCTAATTTGGGTTGGCACGTATGGAATGACTGAACCCACAAAAAAAGGTCTCAAGAAGCTATTTTGAAAATCTCCAAGGGTCCTCCAAAAAAGGACCCCTTGAGCAAAATGTCTTACGGAAGCAAAAACAGGAAAACGCGTCATCTCCGGCGCTCCAGAGACGCCAGGAAATTTCTCCAAAGATTACAAGGGGCGTAAAGGGAAGTCATTACTGCAATAGCACCCCCACTCCTTTATAAATATCCCGTCTTTCCCTTGCAGAGGTCATTCCGAAGAAGAAAGCCAACTCAGGGACAAGTAAGATTTTGTCATTCTTTGTTTTCTACTCCTTACTTACTGTGACTTGCTGTGCTTCATTTTACTTTTTATTTGCGGGTGTGGACAGTAATAAATGCATAAACGTCTCAGGACGCCGGCTGTGACACCTACAGGATGTTGAAGAAGTGTATTCGAATGTCTTGATAAGAAAGAGACTTAAGAGTGACGGGGTTTACGATCTATATTTTTTGGCACTCATCCTGGCAGGTCCGATGTTGCGCTTGGAGAACCCGCCGCAATTCGTGGAGGTAAAAGCGGGACATCCGGCGAGGGTCACATGTCGATTCACCGGCAGCCCCCCTGTGGTGTCCTGCTGGATCCGAAATAAAGAGCAGGTGCTGTTATGTCACGATTGTCTTGTATGAATGGCAACAAATTCGTCATTTATAAGAAACTTGACTCGCACAAAAATGACAAAAATATAATTGGGTCATTTTCTGCTCTGACCTCGATGACCTTTCATGTAAGCATGTATTGACGAGTGCGCGTGTTGTTTTGACTTAAAACAGCTAGTGGACAGTCCGGAGGTTTGGACCGAGAACTCAGATGAGAGTAGCACGTTGGTCTTGGCGGAGGCGGCAGCGCAGCACACGGGCCGCTACACTGTGGTGGTCAAGGATCGCAAGAGCTCGGCCCAGCACACGCTCACCATTTCTGTCATAGGTAAGGACACACACGCATACACACACAAGTGCAGCATTGTGACTAAACACCGTGTTCACCAGACAGGCCTCAGCCTCCCGCCTCCTGTCCTCTCGTCTCCCTGGTGTCCCCCGGCACCCTCGTCCTATCCTGGTCGGGGCCCTGCTACGACGGGGGCAGCGTCGTGCTGGGCTACGTGGTTGAGGTCCGACCCGAGGGCCCGCCCGAGGAACATCACTGGAGCGAACTCACGGCCCAGTGCGCCAGCACGTCGTACAGGGTCTGCGGTGGCCTGCAGCCCGGGCAGGAGTACTGCTTCCGGGTTCGGGCCTACAACGCGGTGGGGGTCAGTGAGCCCGGACCAGCATCGCCTGGGGTCACCATGGGTGAGCACTTCCTTGATTCCTTCTGGGGGAAAAAAGCCTTATAGGAGAAGATGGTTACTAAGAGGACTTCTTATCTGTCCAGAATTCGAAGCATCACACGGAGAAGAGGAAGAAGAGGCCCCGGAGGTCTTTGTCTCTATCGACACGGCGCACAAAGTCACAGACCACTACGACGTGCAGGAGAAGCTCGGGATGTGAGCAATTAAAAGCGTGTGCGGGCATGATCTGCTCTTTAGCTACAGTTGAGACGTGGGCAAATGTTTTGCGACACCCTGTAATCAAATTGATTAAGAGATTCAAGAGTTTTTATTCGCCATGTTTGAGCGTGCCAAACAAGGAATTTGACTTCGGTAAATCACAGCCACTGTTCAACATTTAGGTGACTAACAACAACACTCAGGAGTGGGCTAGATAAATCGATAAATCGAATTAGTTATATTAGCTAGCATACCAGCCCTAAATAAACACTAAATAATCCACTGTTGACTTCACAGGGGCAAGTTTGGCCTCGTGTTCAAGCTGAAGCACCGGCTGAGCGGCCGAGTGTGTGCCGGAAAGTTCTACAAAGGCCGACGCACGAAGGAGAGGGAGGCGGCCCGACAGGAGATTGAGTTGATGAACAAGCTCCACCATCCTAAACTGGTCCGCTGCCTGGCGGCCTACGACCATAAACCCGAAATGGTCATGGTTATGGAGTTGTGAGTACTGTTGCACTACTTTTATCTCTGCTTCATTGAGGAAAAAAATTTTTTTTTCAATGCTACACTGTGTGCAGCATAGCAGGCGGGGAACTCTTTGAGCGCATCGTGGACGACAGCTTCGAGCACACGGAAACGGCAAGCGTGCGCTACATGCAGCAGATCCTGCAGGGCGTCTCTTTTATGCATCAGCAGCTCATCATCCACTTGGACCTCAAACCCGAGAACATCGTGTGCGTCGACACCAGTGGCACCGCCGTCAAGATTATCGATTTTGGACTGGCAACCCAACTCGGTACGTGTGCTCATGGTGTTGATTGGAGGAGACATGTGTGGCATAGAGAGGAAATATTTAAAGTGGAAGACTATTTTGGGATTTTTTTCTATTCACGGCAAGGCTCAATCCCAATCCCACTGATGTTTTGAGAATTCACTGTTTCAGTTTTTGAGCAGGATTGAAAAATTGACTTTACTTCTCCATTTGTAGAAAAAAAAAAAGAAAAAATCCATAATATGTTGGTTTTACATGTCTGACAGATGGCAAAACTGATCTGAGGGTGATGCAGGGGACGCCAGAATTTGTGGCCCCCGAGGTGATCAGCTATGAGCCCGTGTCTTTGGCCACGGACATGTGGAGCATCGGCGTCATCTGCTACATTCTGTAAGTGGGCAATATTTGTCTGTCAACTCCTAGTCAACAAGAGTAGGTGATAGTGGATGACCTTTGATCACATACAGGACGTCACATTCCGTCACCGTATTAAAGCAACGTCCTCTAGTGGACACATCATGAACTTGCACATTCTTCTCATCTGTCCATGCGTGTGTGTGTTTGCAGACTAAGCGGTGAGTCACCTTTCCAGGGAAGCAGAGACGCTGACACGCTAGCCTTGGTGACAGCGGCCCAGTGGGAGTTTGATGAGGAGAGTTTCGGGGACATCACGGAGCAGGCCAAACATTTCATCAGCTCTTTACTGGAGAAAGACCCCAAGTGATACCCGCTTAATTCATTCAAGGAATCCGATGGTTTGCAGGCCTACCTAATGTTGTGGCCTTCCTCTGTGTCCGTCTCCTAGGCGACGCATGTCCTGCGAAGACGCCCTGGCTCACACGTGGATGGCGGCGTTTGATTCGCCAGCTCCCGCCTTCACCAAGAGTCTTCCCAAGGAGAAGATGAAGCGCTTTCTTGCCAGGCAGAAATGGAAGGTAAACAATGCATACTTGACATTCTTCGTCAATCAGTTTTGAATGAATTTCAACTATTTGTTGTCCTCGCAGAAAGCAGGCAAGGCCATGCTGGCGCTGAAGAGAATGGCCTTACTGAGGAAAGGCGACGGCAGCTGCTCTCCCACCAGTCCCGCAGAAGGTGACGCATCATTTTTTTTTTTTACTTTCATTTTCTTATCAGTGGTTTCGCATCCTTCCTTCCTTCCTTCCTGTCTCAGAGTGCCCCATGACACCAGAGACAGAAGTTGCCCTGCTCTCATTGGAGCAAAAGATGCAGGGACCCCCACGCTTTACCAAGACCCTGCAGGACCAGACGGTGTCCACTGGGGGCAGTGTTCACCTCGATTGTCACCTCATAGGTATCAGCACGAATCATTATTAGTTACTCTTAACTGGACTCAGGCCTTGTTCTCTTACCTTTGTGGAATTTAGGCTATCCTGACCCGGATGTGTTGTGGCTGTGCGGCAAGGAACCCGTGGAGGAGTCATCAACCGTCCGGATCGAGTACGAGGAAGATGGCCGCTGTACGTTGATTCTCACCGAAGTGGGCCGACCCGACTCTAACGTTTACACCTGTAAAGCCACCAATGACCACGGAGAGACCTCCTGCTCTGCAACGCTCGTTGTTCGAGATCAAGACTGAATTTGTTTTATACTTTGTACAAATTCCTTCCAAAGTGACATTTTTGGATCTACAAAACCTATTGAAGAGGTCACATCAGCCACTCTATGAAGTTGTCCAAAAAGATGTCAATCAAGAAGCAAAGAAGGTGTTAAAAAAGACTTTTTAATTAAAAAAAACTAGCAGTGAACAGATTAAAACTATTTGTGTACAAACAAGTCAAAATAAATAAGATGGTGACTAATAAATATCTAATTATTCTATGTGAAAGTATAGCTTTGTGTGTGAGTGGTGGGGAGGTCATCATGTCGACCTCCGCTTAAAGGTTGCCTCCTGCTTGTGCCCAAAGAGCACTGCAGCCCGTGACTCAAAAGCATCGACCATTTGCTTGATCACCTCATCGAAGAAGAGGCCGGCCAGTTGGGAATGAAGCAGCGACTTGAATTCAAAGGACACCTACGAAGTGAAGGCAGGACCAGTTGGATTAGTTAACAGCTGAAGTATTTTTATTATTTTTTTAAGCCAGCAGCCAATCTGTGCTAAAAATAGAATGACAATGGGAGTTTCCCTTTCCTGGCATAATTTGTTAAAAGCAGTTAGTGGAGAGAAGACCTCCACCATGATATGAAAAACGTGACTGGACTTACATAGAAATGTACTTTGCACGAGTCTGGTGTGTCTTTAGGTCCTGGCTCAAATCTCCAGATTGTCTCTAGATGGCTGAAGAGGGAGCCATCGGTGCACAACGCCTGTTGGACAACAAATACACGTTCAAGAAGTTTGTCAGGAAAGTCTAAAGATGTCAGAGTCTGGGCAGGTGAAAAGCAACGTTTGTGTGACTCACTCTGACTTGGTGATTGGGGACAAAGGTGACGTTGGAGGTGTAGCGCTCCACCACGGGCGGGAATCCGATTTCAAGCTCAGCTGTAATGCCGCCGCCCTTGCGGCTGATGACGCGAGAGCTCTTACACCATGGCACAAAGTGCTGGTACTGTTCTACGTTGGACACCATGTCGAACATCTGCTCTGGCGTGTACCTGGAAGCATTGTAGCGGATGTCATTTGCAATCTTGAATGTAGCCTCGCCCGTCCCCAACATCAAATTCCGAGTCACTCACCTTAAATTTCGACTCTCGGCGTACTCAGTTCTGCGGCGAGTGATGGGTGCGGCCAAGTTGATGAAGGTGCGACGGGGGATGTTGATGGGGGAGGAAGCACAATGGGGAAGGGTGGCTGTCCTCAATGTCAGCAACTCACCAGGACAAACATGTCTGACAGGAAAAGACACCAATTTAGGATGTGTCAGAAAACTTCCAGGACAGCACACAGTGACGTAGTCATGCCACAACTCACATCTTTTCACAGATTAAAGAAAGAAAACACAAGCAAAAGGGGTTGATCGTCCTAGTTTATCATCTGACCCATATTGAGGGGAAAAAGTGGTTCAATCTTTTCTGACAACAGTCCTGGAACATTTCTGACAAACTTTAATCTAGTCCTATGGCATCGTAGACTATGTCATGGCAGGATGTCACAGTACAGTCGAGTTCAGTACAGTTATGGCAATTCAATCATGAAAGTAAAAAGGAGGAAAAAAACAAATCTGCGATCGATTCTGCGGATAGTTCAGTTAAAAACGACCGTCTGTGATTCAGCCATCGGTTTTTAATTTTTAAATGCTCACCTGGCATTTCCTCGTTTCGAGTTTCCCCAAATAAACTTGCCGGAGCGGATTTCAAGAACATCTAAAATAGTCCCGACGAGACGTTGAGTTGACTTACGGGACATAACTAATTCTATCGATTACAAACAAAATCAAACGTTATCGGGTTTCCCTCGACGGTGTTTGAACAAACGGTCGCATCGCCAACCGGCTGATTTTACAACTCCAAAATGGGACCGCCCTCAGCGGCTGTGACGTCACCATGCTCTGGCCAATCACAGCGCGAGACTGGCACATTATTTTTATTTGATTGACAAGTTTAATAAAATGACGAATTATTGGCGCAAGTTTCATTACCAATAGACGTCATAATCATTTGTTTAATTTAACAACTGAACACGTTTATTATTTTGGTTTTAATGAATCAATAATAGAAAATGAACTATAATACTATAAAGGTTTCATTTTAAACATGATAAAAGTAGCTTCAAAAAGCAGCTTAGTTTTAATAATGTAACACAATTGTGGAATTGTTAGTGTACTTGGTGTTCTCACAATAATTTAGTCGGATTTGGCACAGTATGAAAACATGACGGAATTAGTGAGGGGCGGTTGAATATTTGGGGGATTATTCAAAAGATTAGTTTTCATTTTAATTTTGTACATCTTAAAAAACGTGAAATTGATTTCCTCTCAAGTTTTTAAAATTGACTGAAACTGTTTATGATCAACTGACCTTTGAGGAAATGCATGACGGGAAGTTGTGTGTGTGTCGCGTGATAAAAGTGGACTTCACATCCACTCGGCTCATTTACTCAAATATGTACATTGTGAGTCATAATAAAGAAGAAAATACCACATAACCAAATAACTTTAGTCAAAAACAAAAAAACTACATTCAAATACATTCATCTCACCAAAAGTAATTTCTATGACTTTTCTAAATGTTATCACTGATTACTAATTACGAAAAGGGAGTTAATGTTGAATATCTGTCTTCGGGGAACTTCGAGCTTTCTAGTTGCGCAACAGCGATGAGTCAGATTCATTTCCGCGAACTGCAAATTGACGGACAATGCGCCCAGGTCATTGCTCGTCGGGCGAGAAAACGAGTTTGCTCATGGCGCTGATGTACCGGAGACCGTCGGGCTGCGTCACCTTCAGCTCGGTCAGAGGAGGCACCGTCCCACTGGTGAAGTACCTGAAGGCCGGGCTGGGTGACTGCATGGCATTCAAAAATACCTGATGGAAAAAAAAAAAAAAGGCCTGAGTCACTATTATGAGTATCAACAGACATTCACAGCTCATGAGTCATTGATTGACACTGGCAGGTTCAGCAACGACCCTCGTAAATTGTCCATTCTTCAAAACAACCCTTCACCTTTACAATGTCGTCTGTGTCCTGGGCTGCGTTCTGGAAGACATGACTGCAATGCTGCAGGTATCTCTCGTAGAGGTCCAGCGTGTGCGCGTCCACGTGCTCCAGGGACGGATCGCCAAGCTCCGCCTTCTTCAGGTTTACCAGGAAGTCGGTGTTGACAGGGCCGCACTCGATCAGGCTAACACTGAAGCGCAGATGTTAATTACTCAACGTTCCGGAGATGACGTAACAATGCAGCGTGTTGCAGACACTGACTAGATGTTGAAATGTTGCAGGAGAACGGCCAAGCTCTCGCACGCCCCCTCGATGGCGAACTTACTGGCGCAGTAGACCTCGTTAAATGGAAGGCCTGTGGAACAAGTTTGATTCAGAACGACCAATGCAGGAAATTCAGATCGGTCCTCACCGTGAAGGCCTCCGACGCTGCCAGTGACCATGATACGACCGCCGCGCTGAGCCTTCATCCCTGGCAGAAAGGCCTTGATGGTCTGGATGGTGCCCAGAAGGTTGACTTCCAGAATTTGCTTCATGGAGTCCAAAGAGTGAGCCTCCAGGGGACCCATCAAACCCACACCGGCATTACAGACTGAAAAAACAAAACAAAAAAAATTAGGTGGGTTTACATTTGATTCCTCAATTTTGAGCTTCCACACGACGACGCACCAAGAATGTCCACTCGCTTCTCGGCCACCTTGTCCCTGGCATCCAGGATGGACTGGCGGTCTGTGACGTCCATCTGAAGAATGTCCAGCGTGTCCTTGTGCAGGCCTTTGACGCTCTCCAGAAGACGCTCCTTCTTGGCCAGGTTCCTCATGGTGGCGTACACTTGGACACAATTTAGAGACCTCAATCAACTTAACATGCATGTTTCGTGGATTGTTACAGAAAAAACACGAGAGCATGAAAAGCCAGATTCCAAGATTGGAAACCTTTAACCTTTATGCTCAGTAAAAGAAAAAAAAAACTATCGTCACCTTTGAATGTTTGTTCCGGATCCGAAGCCAAACGAACTGCCAAGCTGAGGCCGATGCCGGATGAGCAGCCAGTGATCAAAACCACCTTCTTGTCCATGTTGCCAAGTTATGAGAGACAACTGAAGGTTGTCTTTGCCGGCTCTCGTCTTCCAAGGCCACTTTATCCCCAAACATCTTCCCATTATCTGCACCTGCAGCCCTCCCGTTTTTTTTTTCCCACGTCCTTTTTGTTTTCCATGAGAAGCGCATTGGAAAAGGGCTTAAGCGTAAATCGCTGTAATGGTGTCTAAGACCAGCAGAGGGCAGCAGAGCATCATGAAACACGCCGCCTTAAAAGGACACTTCCTCTTGGGAGCTCCATTGAACAAAAGAATGGTCGAGTTGAGGGGGGGCAAGGTCGTGTCTGGGACTTCAGATGATGCAATTGTTATTTATGTTTTTGTTTTTGATAAAGCATTGAAAAATTTCCAGCTTATCCAAGGCAAAATTTATTGGAGCATTTTATTGCTCCCATTAATCCTGCTCAGGTTCCAGAGTAGTTGGAGTTTACGCCATTCGAGAATACACACTCACAATCAAACCGAGTGGGATCTATTTTGAATTCTTGAAAGTAAACAATGATGACTTGTCGTAGCTCATCTGCCTTACAGTTCTGGATTCAAATCTCACTTGAAATCTTCCCCTCGAGGCTTTTCATTCTGAGCGATGAAGGGTGGATTAAAGCAGAAAGGTTTGTTTGTTCCACAAAAAAATGTGGCTGGTGATCAGTCAATGGTGTACTGATTAAAATTGCATTTGAATAAATATCTAACGTCAGCATCACCTTGAAGTTGTTTTTTGAGGCACTTTAGAAATGTTTTTAGTGCCCGCTGTTACATAACAGAGAATAACACTTTTGAAAAATAAAATTCTTGGGGCAATACAGAAGAAAAGGACCTTAAATGTGGCTGTTATGTAAGACAGTTATTTTAGGGGGTGTTCACAGTCCTACGGTGCATTATATTCCACAACAAAAAATACTTTGCTAGTACAAACACACTAGAGGTGCGGTAATTGTTTTACGTCTTAAATAAGGCACGCATGTCTGACATGTTTCCCTGACAGGAGGAGTTAAACAGTTTTAAAAAAAAACACTTGGCATGTCTTTTATATTTGTTATTAAAAGACTTAATTGGTCAAGCAATTAAAAAGTTACGACGTAACAAACAATAATTGACTTGTTTACCTGATGATTTGTTTTTAGCCCTCGATTCCAAACTCGGCATTGTTAAATCTGAAGATGCTTTTATTTTCTTCACCTTCGTGGGACATGATGACACTTGGACTTTTTTTTACCACCTTATTTATCTGAAAACAAACAAAAACAAAAGTAAAAAATTACTTTGGTGAAAAATATAATACCTGCATCCACTTTTTAACTCATGCAGTAAAGCCTGAACCAAGTCATGAAATATTTAACCTGGAGTTGAGTTTCTCACTACATTTAGTCAATTAAGTCCCGACGGCCAAGTGGAGGTCTGGAAATACTCTATAAACACCTCCTGGTGAAACGTTAAACCTCTCAGCTCCAGGGAATGTCATTCAAGAATATTTTTTTAATGCTATGAAAAGGTGTTGAGTTTGTTGGGAATGTAAAGAACCGGGTTGGGGCTAAAACAGAAGCTTTCAGAGAATTGAGGGTGAATAACGAGCAGTGACATCTCGCCTCTGGATAGCGTCGGGGCGGACACAATGTGAGGTTTGTAGAACTGCTGAGACGAGACGGGATGTTCCATGTCTGAGTGATATGGATGAGTCAAATGGATGAAGATGTGTTGAGTCTACATGTCGTTATCTCCATGGTGGGAGGGAGCAAATATGTAGGTTTTGAGACGTGTACTGTACTTTCTAGAATATCTTGAGTACAAGACGTAACTAAAAACATGTCCACCGCACAAAATTACACTCACAGTGACACGTCGGACTGAATACCCCGAAGGTCATTTGGACCAGAAGCCGGAAGACCACCCTCACTTTTTATATACGACTCAATTTATGGACTGTATAATTTATGTTGTATGTCGGTTTGACCCCAGAACAACAAATCAGCTTTTCCCCATTTGTATTAATTGTAAGGGGCGGAGTTTATGACCTTGTCTCAACTCCTCTTTAGAATCTGTTGGGTTTGTGTTTTTTTTTTTTTGTTCTTCGTTTGTACGAGCCACCAGAGTTCCCTTCCGCTCCTGAGACCGATTTCCAAAACAAACTGTCTTTGCGTTTAAGGCTGCTCCTACACGAGATGTTGATGGTAAAAATAGAAAATATCCGCAGTACTGCAAAAGGCATTAACAGATTTGCTCCCGTGAGCATCCTTGACATATCCCTGAAATGTTCTTCCACACACAACAATGGGGCACGTTTCAGGAAGAACACTGACCGTGGAGACAAGGTTCAACGGCTTTGGGCTTTGCTGCTTCCTGCTAAAATCATCACCGGGTGAAACAAGAGAAGACTTGTGGAAAGTATGAATGGACCTGAAAGTTGACGGTCAGCATTTTCTTTTTTTTTGGCTTCAAATCCAGACAATCGGATTTCCTGAAACTGTTTCGTTCCCTAAATGTTGATTCTTCCCCAAGGCCTTGAGTTGAGTTCACAAATGCGTTTACATTAGTTTGTCTCCTTCAACGCGGCTCGATAGCGCCTTTACATTCTTGACATTGAATCACGACTACTCCACCCGTCTCTCGGCCGTTGCCGGGATACCGTCTGTTTGCAGACACAATACGGTCCAGAAAACAAGTCCACAATTGGCAGCATTTATCGTTCACACGTGTTCCCACATCTATTTCTGGATATGTAAAAATCCCAGCCTGTCTTCTAATTGGCGTACAACAAAACGGTCTTAGCAGGTTAGAATCACCACAATATCTAAAGAAAGATAAAATGATTGCATGGCTTGAAGAGGTGACTGGATTCTGCCGAATATTTTTACTCTTCTGCTGCTCTTCTGTCTAAATACATCTGTTTTCATTGTCCAGTGCTGTTAGAGTGGTCAAGTGGTTAGTCTGGTCAAGTAAAGTTCATTTATATATGGAGGCCTTAATCACAAAACAGACTCAAGCCAACAAGTTAAAAAAAAAAAAAAAAAACACTGACCACTATCTTGGTAAGAAAGTCAAAGTGTCAGTAAAACAGGTCAAAACCCAATCTGGTTTTCAACGATGGCATCTATCTTGGCATTCACACGTAATCTTTGGTTATGCAAGCCTTTCACAAAATTCCATATAAATAACTTTGCATTTTATTAGCCTACTGGGAGGGGAAGACTTTCGACAATACTGTGAACGGAATCCACTTCCTTCATGCCGTGCCTGCATATTCATTCCTGAGCTTTCAATTCACACGAGTGGAGAACACAATCCACCTAGCGGGTTTTATTCTTCTACGACACCACGGAAGTATTTAGATCGTATTCCGATAAAGTCTTTTGTCAGCCGCTCTGGGCCGCGAGCCCGGAGAGTCCCACGCTCTCACGGTCGACAGCTAACTCCAGCCGTTACCTCAACTAAATAGTTTGTCTCGCACGCCGCCCCAACAGAAATGTTACCCGTCTTCATTGCTGGCATAGTCTCGGTGGTTGTCGTTTTTTGTTTCCGATGACTCGGCAATGTTGTTGTTGTTGAGGCCATAATAGGAATGCACTGAAATAGGCCAACTAATACTCATATTTTGTTTTAATCTCATCAGAAGAAATCTTAAAAATCTCTGTGATGAACTAATTTAAACTAAGGTTTGATTTTTTTTCTGTATTATGTATGAATAATTAGTTTTTGTATAGTGTATAATTCGCAATTTAATTGTTAACTGCAAGTCTGCATTTGCTTCTAGTTGGGCTTAATTTCACATTTTAAGATTGATGTGGAGGCAACAGGTGGAATCAAATGCAAAGGAAGCAGGATTAAGTTCCATAGTTTTAAATTTCAAAATATAAATCCTGAATTTATAATGCGCCCAAAATCAACATTGAAAGTAGCACAAGGTGTAAACAACAAAAAACTGTTTGCATGAGAAGACGAACGCGACCAATAACAAATAACCAAACATAACGCATGACCTAAATAGCCGAAAACTGACGAGACAATGAGACAGAACTGATTGGTAGACACAAGCGACGCGGCTGACAAGAACAGTTGGAAACAAAACGCAAACGAGCAAGACACATCGGGAAACAAGACGTAACATGAAAAACAATTCAAACGTCCGCAAAGACAGAACATGACGGCTGGTGAGCATACGCTGAACTCTAATAAACACATTTTATTTTTAGCCGCTAGCAAATAAGTTCCAGGCTGACATCTTGTTCCCATTAGCAAAATAAACAAATGTATGTAAATTGTCGTTTATGTCCACTGCTGTCGCTTTGCTCGTAAATAACGTCAACAAGTAGTTGTGGGCCTCCGCGGATCACACAGTAGTTGAAGTTGCTCGATTATGTAAGTTTAGTCATTTACACAAGCGCAACCCACCCCAGCGAGATGCATTGACAACATTCCTAAGAAGCATCTGGCGCTTATCATCTCTTCACATCGTTTCCTCATAAAAAACTTGACATGGCTTCGCATACGTGCTTATCACACACGACTCTCGATTGTGTCACGTCAGCGCCTGGCTTTTTCATTTCTATTTCATTGCCTGCCACGTGGATAACACGTTATGCCACCTTTGTCCTGGTTTAGGGACAAACATCCAGATTGCTGTCTTGGTGGTCGAGTTGACTGGTTCTAGAGGGTCCGAGAAGGTCACGGTGACTTTTCTCAAACGTCCTTTTGGGAGAAAGGCAAAAAAATAAATAAAAATCCCTCTGGGGATTATAAATATAAGGACCAAAGGTCGGAAAAAAATCTCAGGGAAATGCTTTCTGGGACAACCTGTCAATTAATCATGCCCGCTGAGAATTGCATAAGGGTTTCTCAGCCTATAATTTAGGTTTATGTGGCAGATGCCATTACGAGTTACGTATCGGTACATGATAAATGGCGACGGGTGATTTACGATGGGTTCAGCGAATGTGAAAGCCATTCCAAAGAGTGGCGTGCCTGGCAAATTTTTCATAGCGGAGGATGTCATCGGTCCGATGGTAGCCAGTTATGTAAGGTCATGGAGAGTTTTTATTTGAGTTACTGTTATATCATCATTCTGCCATTCTAGTTACTGGAAGGGTTTTTTGATAAAATGTTCAAAGGTGTACACTAGACATTCTCGTTGATTGGGTTTTAGGTGCTATGCTAGCACTAGCGCTGGACGTTTTAAACTGGAGAACGGAATGGTCACATTGTCCAAATACTTTTGTCCGTATAGTCTTTTGCTTTCTCTCACTCTTGCCTCAAGTTTAGCAACAAAGTGGCAGCGGATTCCATGCGGCCCGGTGTTTTTGCGTCAGCGGGGAATGTTCCTTGAGATCCATCATACTGGTGCCACATTCTTGGCACGGTCGGGCTTCGCCGTCTTGACACTCACGAGACGCTCACGAGACTTAACAGTCCGACAGCTGTGTCCACGGACGCTCTCGTTTCCTGTGAGAACAACGCTCGCTCTGCAGAGGCTTGACCCCAAGAGGCGACGGCGATCCGGACAAAAGAATCTTTTGTCTGCAGGACTTGGAAACTTTGGAAGCATGTCATGCAAAATTTGAGTTCAACAAGTCTAAAACGTAGTCCGGGAAGTTGATGTCATATGCAAATACACGAACAACTGTTCAAGCTAACCGCTATTGACGTTGCGGTATAAAAAAGAGGATTTGCACCACTGACTGACCTATGACCTTCCTCCCCCCTTGGCTTGACGTCGGGGCACAAAGGGCCAAAGAGTGGCGCTCCAAGCTGTCCCCTTGCATTTCCTGATTGTCATCATGCATAATGCACGACAACGCCGCTAATTTGTCTTGCTGATGCATCCACATCGCAGATGGATCTGCCTGCTGATTCCACTAATCATTCCCAGTTGATGTCGACTCTTCAATCATCTTAGTCCTGTTATTATTTCTCCTCGCCAATACTTTTCATCTTAATGATTTTATGAGCTGGCAACACGCTCGTCCGGTGGTTAGCATGTCTACAAACGTTGGATGACTGCTCAGCACGTCTGCCTTACAGTTTTGAAGTTCTGCTGTGAGAACTTGATTCTGTTTTCTCTGTCGAGCCCGGTTTCCTCTTTCATGCCAAAATCTTGCGTGACGACTCATCAAACAAACACAAGCCACGCTTCAGCGGGTAATCAGCCGGCTCAAGATGACCTCTGACCCCTGGCATGTGACATATGGACACACGCACCTGCTGTTGCTCCCCCCCCCTTACAGAAACCAGTGAGCTGCACAGGCTGACAGCTGGAGGAGGCATGATGGATGCGTTTGCCCGCAGCCGAATTGTTTTATCTCTCCAAGGTACAACTTGTGTACATTCTGTGCATTTGTTCTAGCGACACCTTTAGCCAGAGGCGTTGTTTTTTCCTTCAGATGAACTCACGTGGAACGCCTCCATCCCCAATGCGTAGATATTCTCCACGGAGTGCTGACACGTGACGATGGGTAGCAGGGCTTCCATTTTCCAAAAGGATCCAATAGCCAGTTTTCCATATTGGTCGTGACACCTCACGTCATCACGAGGCTCATTTTGCAGCCGCTTCTCGTCAAGATTTAGTAGGATTTTGTCGAAAACATTAGCCGCTATTATGTTCCGACGTATTTGCAAGTACATCGTTGGAGGAGAAATGCTAAAATTAGCATTTGGAAGACTTCAATAGCAGCATTTGGACCCTGGGCTTAAACTTGAAGTGAACCGGACCACACAAGGCTGGTGTGTCTTTAAAACAAGTGTCGCCTCTATTGCAAGCACGTTGGAAAAAGAAGGTGTCACTTTGGAAAGCAAAACCAGGCGCTGGTTTTGGCCTCCAAAACATTTAATACTTATTTGGATTTAAAGGTATTAAAGTGTGAGGTTTCACTGCATCAACCGCTTTTTTTTTTTGCCAGTGGCTTATTTCTTCCATTTCCTTGGGCTACTGTGAGGGGAAATTGTGCGTCAGACATGTTCTGTAGAATTCCAAACGATACTAAAATGACACGTTTGCGTAGCCTAGTTTAGGGAGCTTGACAGGAGAATGAAACAGTGTTTGATAGCCACTTCATCCCACGTCTTGAGTTGATGTTTCTTTCGGTCCTTCAGGCCCAAACACTCCCACCACAACCAGCTCAATAAATGTTTTCCATTTCTCTCCTGAGTCAGACATTCCAAATGGATCCGTTTCCTCGCTTCCTGCTGCTTTCTTTCTAGCTTTCGTCTCCTCCGCCATTGTGATTTCTTCTGATTTCTAGTGATGTCCTCTGTCTCTTGATGGATTCCAAAGTTTATTGTTCGTTATTTTTGCAAGTCGATTTCTCATCCATAAAATATTATATATATTCCCAACTAAAATAAAGTTATTAAGACACTCTTCCCCCAGCTCTGACTTCAACTAGTGTAAAAATTACAAATCATTTTACCTGCTGCAGGTTTTACCACTTATTTCTTTGTCACGACATGCAAAAATGAGTTCACGAGAAGCTTGTCATGCATTCCTGCGGTGAGGTTACGGCAAAACATCTCTGTACCTGCAAAGTCGCCCACTTGCTCGTTCAACAATCACGCCCTTCCGGTAACGGCAAAAAGCTCGATATGGACATGCCACTTCCAATGCGGTCGAAGCTAAAGCCACGCCTCCGTTTTCTATCGCGCCAATTAAGGTCACTGGTGTCATCTTAGATAGGTTGCCATGAATTATTAAATAAATCATTAATAGTCATATTCACAGGTCTCTTACGGCTCCCGTGTGCAAGTACATCAATATCCGCTCTTAGCTAGTACACTAAAACTCTGTATAAACATTCCACAGGCAAACGTCACTTTTTAATAAGGCAACGCTGACTTGAAATCTCTTTTGAAGCCCACACATTACGCTCCTGTTAAGATCACAAAATAGCTTATCAGACATCTTGTTTTTATCCCCTAGGTGTTTTTTCTCCCCGCTTTGGAGGTCTAGGAATTTAACTTTTAATACCAGCAGTGCACATCAAATGACTTTTAGAGTTTGAGAACACGGCTGATCTTTCCCATGCGGGCCACCAACGAGTTGTTGTTGTTGTGTGGCAAAGGGGCGGGAAAAGTGGAAATTGGGAGGGCTTCAGATGTGGGTGGCGTATTTAAGCAACTTAAATCAACCCGGGCAGGGGACCGTTACATTTTATGAGGTGTAAGCCAAATCATTTCGCTAAATAGCAACTTACAAATTACAAGTCGCAAAACGACCGACATAATAGCTAACTGTCGGTTGTTGTAAAAAGACAAACCCAGAATTTGTGCAACTAATTTCAACAATCCAGTCTAATATAAAATAAATGAGCAGGACAGGAGAAAATCTAAAATAACACATCTATTTTTATAAGTAATATTTGTATGTAAATGACACAAGTCCCTCCACACTAGCAAGGACTGAGTGGATTTCGATCAGATTACAACGACTTTGAATCTTATCACTTGCAATCCCTTTCTCGCACTCTCGACTGTTCCACGGTTTTGTCATGGAGAATTCCTGTTAAATGGGTCAAATTTTCCTAACAAAAAGGACAGGAGAAAAGGCCGGGGAGAAAGTAAATACACTCAGAGGAGGTTGTTTGACTTTCCTCTACATTAGCTCTTGTAAAGTACCTCACAAGGATACGTCACTCACTTATTTGCCGTCTTCGGGCCGTCCTCATTAGTCCCACGTCATCGGTGTTGCTTAGAACTGGGCCACAGAAACTAAAAAGGAGAAAACCAGATTGTGTGTTTACATAGGCAAAAGGTTAAAAGGCAGAATCCCGAGGGGGGACAAATATTGAACATTTACGTGTCAAGGACGCTTTTTGGCAACCGATATGTCTCTACGCTTCGATGGCCTGCTTCCAATGACGTGGCAAAAGGTGTGAAGAGTTGAAGAACAAGAAAGGTATTTTTAATCAAGTTAATAAAGCCACAATTTGCACATAGTGGCTGTTAATTAATTCTTTTGAAAAACACACGCCTATCCTAGGTCTAAAAAAAGCTACTCAATGCACCGCAAATCATTTACCTGCTGCTAAATCCCCATTGTGTATGATTCAAACATGTCCACATGTTGAATTCTTGAGCAGGACGGGGCCCAAACAAAACCCAGGTCTGTTTTGCTCTCGCACGTCAGAAAGGTCACGACATAACTTCTCACATTTATGCAAGTTAAATTGCGAGCTGGCAGGATAATTCTCTGGTATGTGTTTTGGTTTGCTTTCCTGTGCCGGATCATAGTCGCTAGTCGGCCAATGAGTGTCCTCTGCACTTTGACCCCTGTAGGAAAGATGGTGGAAGGGTCAAGGCTCTGTGGAGGTACCGTTTAGGTGCAAGAGGTTACGCAATACGTTAATGACTCAGGGGGAACTCGTGGAATGTCCGCCGTCAATGGCAGTCTTTGACATCACTGCTGTTGGCGGCAACACAATTAGCTTTGCTAGGCTAAAAACGGACAATTGTGTCTTGTGTGCTTCATAACAGCTTTGTGTAGCATGTGACGTACCACTAGAAAATGTGCAACGCCGTGAGCCATGACAGCAGCACACACAGTTTGGTTAGCTCTATGCTAACTGGACATAATAATCATCATTGACCTGCGAGCACAATTAGCCATTGGAGGATCAATTACAAATACTTTACTACAGTACTTAAGTAGAATCTTCAGGAATCCGTACTTTACTCGAATATGTATTTTTCTGTCAACTATTTACTTTTACTCCCTATATTTTCAAAATGGCCTCTTTACTTTGGTTTGACCTGATCTATGACCCCAAACACTTTGGCCATCTTGTTAAATATTCACAATGATTGGATTTCATAGAAAACCTCATTTAACCGTACTTAATCTCAGCGTTTTTGACGTCGTTTGTTGTTCAAAATAAAATGCTCCCCTTGCCTTGACACGCCCCGGACCGCTTAGACTGCAGCTATTTGTCGGTGAACTGTTAGTTGTCGTTTACAGCCAGTCTGTCGGGATCGTCATCACTTTCCACATTGACTCATCCCAGGCAACGCCTCGGGATGCTCAGCATTCCTCTGGCTGGCACTCTCCCAATCGAGTCTCACCTGCACAGCTGCAACACAGCCAAGCCCAGTTGGCAAAAAAGATCATGATGAAAGCACCCAGCATACTTGGCAAAAGCACATATGGCTTGTGAAGACAGTGTTTAGTGGCAAGAGCTAACCAAAAAAAGTCTATATGAAAGACAACGCTTTGACCTCGATTCAAATGTTAACCGGCACTATTGAAAATGGGTAAAAGGAAATATTCTCATTTACCAGATTTTGTACTATTACGTGCTGTAAGCCTAATAATGTGTTTTTTTAAATGTGTTTATTCTGTTATCATATAGTTGTACCAGTCAGACTGATGGCTAAAGCTTATTCTTATTTTTTTACGCTTACCAGCATGAGATACTAAATTACTAAGATACTACATAGCTTTATTCAATAATAAAGATTAAAAAAATTTTTTTTTAAATTACAGCCAAGGTTATCTCTGCCCTGCTAGTATCAACCAGTAAGCACAGACAATTCAGTGCTGAACCGTAAAGTCATCTGAAAAATTTGGAATGTGGTTTTTACCTGCAAACTCGTGTGACGTGAACGTTTCACAGGGGCAGCGAGCGCTCATCATGGCCCCGCCCCTTTTCTATTATTGCCTGCAATCTGATTGGTCCAGGACTGGTAACGTCTCAGACATGGGCGGGCCTGCAGTAGCAGTTTATTAACCGAAACGAGGAGAGGAAGTCAGAGCAATTTAAACAGCAGTCAGTTACATTCCTTGCAACTTGGATTATTTTTGCACGCCTCTATCCGATGCTGACATATTTTATTACCATGTTCAGCTCTACCTGATCTCCCTACAGCACTTTTGTTTTGTCCCTAGACAGTTGATTTAAACTTTGCTTAATGATGCTCAGCGCTGCGAAGATTGACAACAAGAGCGGCATGATTGCAGAAGTCCACACCAGGATAAGATCGGATCCCTTCTCGGCCAATTACGAGCTGGCTGCCAAAGAACTAGGCCGGTAAGTGATGTCTTTGGTTGATTAGTTTGTTTGTATCCACTGAGCCGTTAAAAAAAAAAAGTCTCAACTGAAACGCGTCACACGGCGCTTTGGAAGCTAAAGTGATTGCGTTAATCATATTAGTTCGTTTGCGTCAGGCACGTGTGAGTGAGACGCGTGCGGGGTTTGTAATTTTGAAAGTTCTGATGTGCGAGTACAAACATTTTCGAATCTATTTTTTGCAACATTATTGTGTTGAAGTTTGTCCATTCATTCTCTGGCTTAGAGGCGCACGAGTCCCCCCAAAAGTCACTCGCATACCTAAGGACAATTTGGGGACATTTTTGGAAAGTGGGAAGAAAATTTGAGTACCTTCCTGGAGAAACTCCACACATGAAGGAAACCCTGAGCTGAAAATTGAACTCCGAACCTCAAGTCGTAATTTGATACGTACTAATTTTACAGAACGATTCTACTTCTGCTTAGCGCCTGCTGACTCACACCATGAGGTGTTTGAATATTTCTGTCTCTCGTGCACACGGGCAAATAAGGTGAGCAAGGGTAACATTAGAAAGTGTAATCACTTATAGCATCAGAAATATCTGAGCTCATCACTGCACCAAAAGTCTAAATAAAGAAATAAAAGGATGCCTGAGCTGGGATAGGGGAGCATGTCAGTTTCTTGCAGCCCCCCCCCCTCTCTCTCACAGATGTCAGTTTGAAATTGGCCCTTGTAAGTGTGTACTGTATGTGTGTGTGATTAGATTTAAAGGTAGCACACTTACGAGGTGGATGTTGAGCCTATTAGAGCTTGTTTGCAGCCGGATATTAAATGTTACTCCATCAGCTCCTTTATTATCGATGACATCACCGCTGGGGCCTCTATTGCATGCACGGTTTCCTGTCGTTTGTCATGGTGCAAAATTCCGCAGGAAGTTAGTTCATGACTCAAGAGTCCGAACGATTTTCACAACGCACACTAACATTTATAAATATGACATCATAACTACTCTCATAATGCAAGGACACAAGATGCTGCATAAAAATCCCACAAATGTGCTTTGGTCTAACAGCCCATTTTGGATGACAGCCACGTTTGGTGACCTTTGACTCCTGTTTGAAAAGACCCCCGCTCGCTGCCCTCTGTGGCCATTGAGCTCGTCTTTTCATCACACATGTAGTTCATGTCCCCCCTTCTCCATGGGGGCTAATTAACTTGAGGAAAAAAAGCTCTGACGGGGGTTTTGCCTTTTTACATTCTTTGCACAATGACCCAGAAGCTCCGGGCCACAAACGGTGAGGCCGGATTTGGTGTGGGGAAAAATTGAGCAGCACCGCGCTGACTGGACCCTTTCAGGTACATTGTGGTCACTTTAGCCGGAGCTAAACGTTGAGCCAATGAAACTCACCCCTGGTCAGGTGGGTGGTCCGTGATACCAACTGGCGACGTTTTTGTACGACTGTCACGGCTTCTGTGTGGAGGCGTCCATTTGTCCATGTTGCTGTCAGCTGTGTTGAAAAAGAAAGAGGAGGAAGGAGAGGGGGGGTCATTATGTGCTGGGGTGGACATCTCGACCTTTGACTAATGAACATGTGAACGCCCAGAACATTTAAGCAGCATCTCGTTTACTATCTGCAAGGTTGTCCGCGGTCCTTACTGTAACTATTGCATAACTTTTAATATCATACTGGCAATCTTCAATATTTGCTTGACTTCTCGCAGTATTATGGATCCTTAGCCGCCTGGTCAAACCTTCCAAGCAGGGGGAAGAAAAAAAAAAGTGTCTAATGGCATTTCCTTTGCACATATTTGAGCTCAATAGCAACATCTGTGCTGTCCAATGAAACCACTTGGCCGGTCTTTGTCAGTGTGTGTGTGTGGCCCCATTGTGGCATGTTAGCGCGATTCCAGGCATCTTGTCCTTTTCTGAGAGTAATGATTGTTTTTTGATTTGTCTGTCTCCAGGGGAAAATTTGCGGTGGTGAAGAAGTGCACGGAGAAGGCAACGGGCAAGCAGTACGCCGCCAAGTTCCTACGCAAGCGGCGGAAGGGTCAGGATTGCCGCGTGGACATCCTCAATGAGATCGCCGTGTTGGAGCTGGCCAAGTGCAACCCGTACGTGGTGGCCTTGCATGAAGTCTACGAGACGGCCACCGAGATCGTCCTGGTGTTGGAATGGTAAGAATGAAAAGCTCGCAGAATTAACGTGGGTTCAAAAGGATTTGCTTGTAACTTAGAAATTCTAGCTTTGAAATATAGCGGTTATACAAATGAGCAACAAAATGTGGGTCGTCACTTAAGTGTGTGAGAGATTAGTTTGCGGAATACCTTTACACGCTCACAGGAAATTGAAACGTTCGTAAACAACCCGTGTGGTTGAAAACGGTAAGTAGTCTCGTTGCGGCTTTGTCGCTATGTTAGGCCGAGCGGCGTTCTCACGAAATGCAAATGCGGGAAGCAGCACCGCAGGTCAGCTTCACAGCAGCATTTGCACTAACTTTTTTTTTTTTCCATTTCCCGTGAAGCGGCACAAAGCAAAGCTGCTAAAAGTAGCGCGCCGGCCGCCAAAGACACTCGCACACATGCTGTCACACATTTTTGGCATAGCCGCAACCACATCCGCAGTCTTGTCTGTGAAGTAGACACGAGTTTCGCAGCGCTTCACGTGCAGCTGCAGTCGGTAGTTTACCACAACCCCCACCAAAAAAAAAAAAAAAAGAGAAGACGAGCCTGGGTAGTCTGTATGAAAAGTCAGGTTTGAATCTTCTGAACTATCGTGAGGATTTTTAGTTTGCCCTGGCTAGGACGTGATTTGAAAGTTATCTTTTAATTTCCTGTTTTCATTTATTTACATTTTGAAAAATACCCCCCCCTCTCTCTGTCCTCCCCCCCATTTGCTTTTCCAATCTTGCATTGTCTACACTTGGCCGAAGCTCCGATGACCTCACTGATCTTTTTTTAAAATCGAGCAGCAACCCGGAGGTCCTAAAACTGACTGGACCGGACAGCCCCCCCACCCTCGTGTTTAATAGCCACTTACTCGGAGATTTAAGGCTGATCCGACCTCATCCATTCCCCCATGTGGTCAACCGCGGGCTTTAATCTGGCTGCTCGCCGTACGGGGGGGAACATCTCAAATCGTGAGAGCGTTTGCTCTCTGGAAAGATCCAAAAATCTTCTTGATGAACACAGACGTTTACTGTCTTAACTGTTTTATAAAATGTGAAACTGAGGCGGAAAAACATATTTCTCTTTTAGCGCTTCCGTGATGACTCAGGCTAATCGTTTTAATAAATTCAATTGCTAACAAAAAGGGGGGAAAATTCTGAAATTTAACCGTAAATGCAGAGCCGAGCTCGAGGGATCACAACAAAGTGGATCAGATCCCCTAACCCAAATCCAGCAAAACATCGGCGCTGTTTGCACAGCTGAAACCGGTCGTGGACGCAGCGTCGAGGAGGCCGACGTCGTTACGTAACCCCCTCACGACGATTCCTCCGAAAGATAAAAAGCACATGTAACCGTCTAAATCCTCCACACATGCTTCCAGTTTTTCAGTGGGTTGACCTTGTTGTATCGGAGGATCTCGCTACCGAGATTTTCTAGAACTTTTATCACTTATGCTACACTGCAGTTTCTAATTCATATCAGATATTTAGAGAAAGCCTGATTGTATTTTGAAGATATAGAACACAATGTTTTGCTACTATGGTAACTTGACCCATATAATAGTCAAGCCAACCCGGGTATTGCTCCTTATCTAAACATGCCAACTCACCCTGTCATGATTAGCTAGTGAGAACTGAAGTGGCTACCATTAGCCCAGATATGAACCTGTTATCAAGCCAAAGTACACTGAGACGTGGCGTTATGTAACGATGAAATTCAAACATGAGATTGGGTTTCGGTTGGTTGTCCTCATTTACTTCGACAAGGCGAAATGGCTTTTGTCCCTTTGAAGGAAACGGATATACATTTATATATTTATATCATATCCATAATACTGCTCGTATTCTAAAGTCTTCTCCCGACTCAGTTTTTCCCTCCCTGTTCTTTTCCCAGCGCTGCCGGCGGCGAGATCTTTGACCAATGCGTCGCCGACAACGACGACGCGTTCACGGAGAAAGACGTCATCCGGCTGGCCCGGCAGATCCTGATGGGGGTGGCCTTCTTGCATCACAATAATGTGGTGCATCTTGATCTGAAGGTAAGAGGCACTATACGGTCGATGCCCTGAAGGTGGTGGCGGTATTTTGCTTGTTATGTAACTCCGGCACACAGCCTAGTTCCCATGGGGAGGGGGGGGGGGGGGGGGGGGGGGGGGGGGGGGGGGGGGGGGGGGGGGTCTAATCACACTAGATGAAGGATATTACTTAAAGGCTTTCATTTTTTTTGATGGGTCGTTGTCCTTAAGTATCCGGTTCCTCCACCAGAAAACATGTCATCTTGATAAAAGTAATCCCTAATGGGTCCGTGATTGGGGTGTCAGGGGATTCGGTTCCCAAGCAAATCTGGAATTAGTCCAAGCCATTGTGCGCCGCAACAACTTAGTCATCGGATGCGATGTCCGACCCCGTTCTCCCTGATTGGCTTAGCTAAGATCAGACGCTCGGCGAGATGCCGACTGACGACTTCCAAATCCTCCGGGGGGGGGTGCTTTTCATCTCAACCGAAGCGCCAAATCCCATCCGCTACCGAGTTTGGCGCTTACGTAACCTCAGTCCCTCCGATCCCCGCAGCCACAGAACATCTTGCTGACGAGCGCCAGGCCACTGGGTGACATCCGGATTGTGGACTTCGGCCTGTCCAGACGCGTGGACAGCATCAGCGAAGTCCGGGAGATTCTGGGTACTCCTGAGTATGTTGGTGAGTCTCGATACTTCCCTCCACAGTCACATCACACATTTTTGGGGGGGTAAAATGCATATGTGCATTCACATACCCTCAAAAATATTATTAGCCATTGGCTAATCAAGATCATTTGTGTTCTAGCACCAGAGATTCTCAGCTACGAACCCATCACCACTGCAACAGACATGTGGTGAGTGTACCCCATAGCCCCTCCCCCATCAAGGCTAAAACTGCGTCAAAAAGCTGACAGTCATCTGTCTTCTCACGCAATCAGGAGCATCGGGGTTCTGACCTACGTCATGCTGACCGGCGAGTCACCCTTCCTGGGAGAAGACAAGCAAGAGACGTTTCTCAACATCTCTCAGGTCAGCGTGGAGTACTCGCACGACACCTTCCAGGACGTCTCGCCGCCGGCTGTCGACTTCATCAAGTCCCTGTTGGTGAAAAACCCCAGGTGAGGTTAACGTAGACACGAGATGACATTCAGGATGTAAGTCAGGCCGGAAACGCGTCTGAAATGAGCACATAAGGCAAAAATCGGTTTCCTCTTGCGCAAGTTGTGACTTAATTTTGTAGTACGTATTTCTGTTGCGATAACTTCAAAACAGACGCATGAGTCATTTGGGTCCAGTCACTTGAGTCGTCATCCCCCAGCAGAAGCTTTCTGATTTATTCAACATGAATCCAATAAAAACTGTGGCTGAAGAAAAAGAATAACAAGCAATCTATTCTCTGAGATTAAATGATGGGAACATTTTCCGAGTAAAAGATGTTTTTTTTGTTCCATTTTGGTTATGTAAAAAAAAAAAAAAGAATTTTTACTCATCTGTGATGTTGTTGTGTTTTTAGGAAGAGAGCCACGGCGGAGGAATGTCTGAGCCACCCTTGGCTGAACCCCCACCCCCTCGTGCAACTCCACGCCACGCCATCTTTGTCGTCCTTGGACGAACCCGACACTGGCGACAGCAGCCAGTCCGAGGAGTCGGAGCCCGAGAGTCCGGCGCCGTCCCCGGAACTGGGCCTGATGGGTTCGTACCTGGCGTGCCCGTGCCAGGGCGAGCTGAAGACGGGCTGCGGCTCGTTCTCCTTCACCGAGCCGCCCTTCGTCCCTCGGCCCGAAATACAGCAAGAGCTCATCTGCTGAAGGACAAACAGAGACGCCCTTTAGAGACGCTCGTTTAGACTCAGTCGGGGAAACAACGAGAATGAAGAAGACGGGTTCCTCGTTTTAAACAGAACTAGTTTCCCCAAACCGAATTGGGTCGCAAGAAGTAACACAAACTGGTTCCGGACATCCATCCATCTACAATGAGTTTTTGGAGAAGGAGGAGCGGGAAAATAATGTTTGGACATTTTAAAGTGAGCTTAGCGCAAAAGAAGTCTTTTTTTTTTTTTTATATATAATGTTTATTTAAGTTACATTTGCCTCTATTGTCAGTCTGAGTCAGCATTCTCACTTTCCCAAGACAATTTTGAGCACTTTTATTTTATTTTTACAAAAAAATTTCAGTTAAAAAGGACTTTTCACGTAATCGTACAGCCCGAACCTACTGTACATATGGTAAAAGTGCCACGATGTATTCATATTGTTCTTTTGGGCGTTTGCACAAGTCTTCGCACCTTTTTGTTTTTATTTTTATTTTTTTTTAACAATTTGTACTTCAAGAATGCAGCAAGATTTTGAAAATAACTGATGGAGGCTGAAACGGTAACCAAAGAAGAGTCGTACAATACACAACGCTCGGGAGGGAGCAAGACGTCGTAATATTTCCACCAATAAAGCGAAGTCTTTCTCGCCCGTCCGTCCGTGGATCAATTTGGTTGCTAACATGTTTGGCTTTTTCAATGTTATCTTTTTATTTGTTTTCCGTTGTTATTAATGATGCCTTTTGCTTGTGGATTTCAGCCAGTTTTGCACTTGTCCTCATGGACTTTTTTTTTTTTTTGTTTAAAGTTGAATAAATGTTATTGTTGTTGCAGAGAAATACATGTACATTTTGTATCAACTCTTACGACTACTAGCATTTTTTCCACTTTGAAAATAAATCATCAGAAATATTCCATAAAAAAGCCACAATACACTTTTTGTAAACTATATTTAAAAAAAATACCACATTGATTGAACTAACAAACCAAAACCCCAACAAAGCTAAGAAACTTTTATAATCAAGTTACCTTTTCTAAATTATTTCGGTCTGATTCTGAATCTGCCTCTATTTTTTCTATAGCACATCAGCTTTGTAATATATATTTAGTAATATGCATTTATGAATTAAGATGAGGAAACGGTGACTTTTTTTTTAAAAGTCAGCTATAATAACAAAGCATGGCAAAAGCTGTAATACGCAAGTTTTTATAGGTCCAACTTAAAAACAAAAAATACAAATCTCAAAAACCAGAAGTATTTTTTTTAGAAGCAGTGTCAGAAATGTTTAGAGACTCAAAGCCACCTTTAATTAAAATATAACCAGTGTAATTTTCTAGTTTCAGTCATCCCCATCTTGTTTCACTTTGGCCTCTTTTTCAACCACTTCAATTATACCGCAGTTCTTGCACCTTACATAACACAGAGATTCCTTTCTGCTTAAATTCACAATAATGCTTTGGGGGGGTAAAAAAAAAAAAAAATGCACCATCTTATGACCTGCAGATCATCTTCCATATATGAAGATGTACAGCTAATCAAATCTTGCTGGCTTCATCCCTGTGGAATGCATCAGGGTGATGCTCTGACCTCCTGGCTGTCTCCTGCTACATTCCGCCCGATGACCTCCAGCTTTTCGGTGCAAACATGAGACCGCGTAAGCTCAAACTGCAGCAAAACACGGAAATCTCATCAAAGAAAATACTGTAAATAAATACCGCTATTGTCTCTTGGATTTCGAGCGGAATGAGGATGGGGGGGGTCGTCTCTCAAAAGGAGAAACAGCAGAATGGCTCAACACTCGTAAACCGCCGGTAATGTGTTTCTCATGGCGAGGGCGGAAAGGGAGGCGGGCGAATGCCTTTGGTTAGTCCCAGTTATTTATTTTGTCCCTGGAAACCGACGAACAACAACAAAAGCCTTTGCAACAAAGGCCGACCGAGCGCGGCCTGTTTTCGGTCTGCGGCTGCCACTTCCTCCCTCTGCATTTTTGGCTTGTGGGGGGGTGGATGACAAAAAACAAGAACACAAAAGGTGATATGTTCGGGTCAAGGAATGAAGTTGTGGGCCCTGATGCTAGTTGGGATGGGTGATCGGTACGGCAAGACACTCCAGCATCACACTGAAAGTATCACTTGACTCACGACTGTCCTGTCCTAGAAATGATTCTAGGATCAGAACTTTAAGGATGCTGGCAGTTTTGGCGCCAGAACACATCTGAAAGGGGGCATTAAGTCGGTCACATAAAAATATGACCGTATTTTCCGCACTATAAGGCGCACTTAAGAACCTCCAATTTTCTCAAAAGCTGACAGTGCGCCTTATAATCAGGTGCGCCTTATATATGGACCAATATTAAGCCACTACAGCAGGCGTGTCCAAAGTCCGGCCCCCGGGCCAAATGTATATATCTTATATATGGACAAAGTTTTAAAATGGGCCATTCATTGAAGGTGCGCCTTATATATGGACAAAGTTTTAAAATGGGCCATTCATTGAAGGTGCGCCTTATAATCCGGTGCACCTTATAGTGCGGAAAATACGGTAGTTTCAATGATAACGCTGGCTGTGCTGTTGTTATTGCTTTTTATTTTCTCTTTGTCGATCTCATCTCAAGTCAGGTTCTGTCTGACCGCATTCGAATAAATCTCCAACTCACTACAAATGACAACAAAGTTATCCAGACTAAAAGTGAAAGGGTTCTTGCGGTCTGGATTCGCTCATGGTTTTTACTTACTACTGAATTAAGTAGTTATTGGAAGCACATGCTTGTATGCTCACTCACACCATGAACTAGACTTGACGTTGCCGCACTGTACACGATTCCATGTTAACTTTAGGTTCCTTTTTTAGGACTAAAAAGGGCGTCACGTTCCAAAAGTACAAAAATAAAACATCTGAAGCTGCCCTGGAGAAGTCAAACCCAGTGACAGGACACAAAACGAAGCAACTGACGCACGATCTGTGTGCATAACAACAACCCTGGAAGTTTTCTGACACACCTGTGAGAATGTAGCGATAAAGGATTAAAGCGACACTAATTTGTCCCGGAAATTCTTGGAAGTTTTCCTACGGGACTGGAATTGCTATTACGCATTGCTGACCTTTTATACAAGATGCTTTGCAGAGGTATGATGGCTGAACTCGGTGCATGCTAACACGCCCCCCCCCTGCACAGTCACCACTTCCTGGCCAAAATAGCAGCCCACAAACAATAGTAGAGGTCAGGCAGGTTGCACACAAGTATGTTATCGCCACAATCGAGGTGCTTCCGTTTGAATGCTTGGCCCGTGTCAACAGCTTGAACCTTCCCAACAAACCCCAGGGTGACATCAGCGACCTAAAAAGAAGAAAAGTAGAAAAAGAAAAAAAAAAGAAAACAAACTAAAAGCTTATTAAGAGGGACGCCAATATTCTTTCAAGATGCTGTTCGGTCCAACTAAAGTGCACTTTGTTGTTTGCTTGAGATAAAGCAGACCAATAATAAGCTTTGGGAAGTGTAAACACAGCGAGAATTGCGGGGTTGCTCATCCTGCCTGTGATGACACCCTGGGAAATATCAAATTAAATTAAGTTCCAAGAAAAAAGGGAATACAAATAAAGAGCTCTATTATCTATTATTACTTGAGGTTGTTGTGGCTACCCCCACACTAAAAGATACACAGGAGAGAGGACACGATGTTCCTCATCATGGACTTTTACTGCCTCGGCCTCCCAAGGTGCCAGAAAGACAACACGCTACTGTTTATTGGACCTTTTAGGATTAAGCTATTTTTTTCTTACTTTCCGGTGAGGTACTATAATAATAATGATGATGATAATAATAATGCAGTCAGAGCAAACATTGCTCACAGCACATATTCCTTATCTGCGGGAAGAAATAATAATGAAAAAAAAAAAAAACCTAGTGTCCTATGTACTCGTCTCACCATCAAATTTACTGTATAATACTGCCCCCTTGTGGCCACGTCATTCACATACGCACAGGAGAAACTGGCAGTAATAACTAGAATTGTTTCATTTATGTAATATATAAAAATTATGAATGGATAATACCTATCAAAAGGCACTACATTATAACTATGGTAAATAAAAATATATAATATAAATAATATAATAAAAATACATACATGAAATGCAGGCGATTAAGCTTTATTCATTACCTTTTGGTTTGATTTTTTTATTTGATGTTATGCTTTTGAATTAAAGCTGCTCCAGTATATTTTAAAAAGTTATCCTAGTTCTCGTGACGATTAGCATCTGTACAACTGTACATACGAGTGTAATCACTTGAATCTCAGTTTGATATTACGCATCGCATAAGCAGACAACCAACAGCATCTCTTCTCTCTTTTATTGAAGACGTCATCTGCCGTGACACACAAACAGCATGAGGAGCCATCAAAGATCCCGGCGAGCATCTATCGCCATGACAACATTTCACAAGGGTCCTGATTTCCCTTTTTCTGAACCTTCATCACCGACCAGCGCACATTTATTGATGCTGCTCTAACCATCGACCACAACACTCGCATAAATAATATTCAACTACGTTAAACATGACACACAGACATGAAAGATGATGCTAGCAGAACGAACGTTGGTTGAACATTTTGGAAAATTGACTTTTTACTGTTTTGCAAACAGTTAAGGGTCTGTGTTCTCAAGAAAGACATAGAAGCACAACCATGTCAAAGACAAAGGTAAGAAGAGCAGTTCAGAAGGGGGGCATCGGGGTCTCCAAAATTCTCGTCACGAAAAGCCCTTGTCAAGTTCCAGAAAATTAGCCAGATACGTTGCTGAATAGAGCAACAAAGTTGTCAAGATAGCGACATTGCATAGCCCTCACTTTGCTGCAGTTCAGTCCCCAGTCGCCATGGTAACAAAAGCTGGCAAGAATGTGACAAGTTTACTATAATTCTTGATCTTTTGTGCATGTTGACCGAAGAATGTTAGAGATCTTAAAATAAGACACCTGGAGTTGCTTCATGGTGGGGGGGAAAAATGCATATGACCCATTTTAACAAACAATAACACAACACGCACACAAGCACACGGATGAGGGTGATCTCAGTCCTCAAACTTTCCATCCAGGATGCCTTCAAAGGTGAACGGGAGGAACTTGAAGCCCTGACCCGAGTAAAACTTGTTCTGGAACTCCACCCTGCGTAAACACGTACACACAACAAGGTGCATTCAAGACGGAGGTGTTTACAGGAACGCCGGTCAAAGCTTGTCGCTCACGACCCTTGCTCTCCGTTCCAAAGGGAACTCCTCCCCATGACAGCCGGATGCAAGACTTGGACCGGCACCCAAATATGTGAAACCTACTTCCTGTCCAGAAAGTGATCAGGTTCTATTCTCAAAGAAAAATGGCGATGCTAATTGAAGAGATGACTTGTTACGAGTAGCGTGTGATAGTTGAACAAGTTGTAAATGAATCACAAGAAAGCGTATGATCAAATAAACCTGAAGGAGTTAGTGTTTTTTTTTTTTGTTGTTGTTTTTTTATTGTGTTAATAAAAACTAAAGGTTTATATTTTACTTATGCTAAATCAAATTTCATTTTTTTTTTGTTTTAGTTTTATTCCTCGCACATTAAAGAGCCCCCATTTAAGTAAATAAATCAAAGCGCCATGGCAATATCGACACAGTGTGTTGCTCACCAGTGCAGCCGCAGCGCGTGCAAGAAAGCGGACAGGCCTTCCATGATGAGCAGGATGGCCACAGTGAGCACGGCAAAGAAGCAAAAGACGATGGAGAGCAGGAAGAAGCCGGCCACGCTGCGTGTGGAAAGCCCGATGTGCATCACCATCGACCACAGCACCTCGGACAGCTCTGTATCGTAAAGCGGACGCCACGTTGGCCATCGGCGGGGACATCGCAATCAAATTGGGCTTCTAATGGAGGTCAGCTGTTTGCAATTGAACCAAACCGAACTTACGTGCATGAGCCAGACTGAGAGCCCAAAGCCTGAGGTAGGACGCCGTGTTGGAGATACAACCCAGGCAGTATTCGATGGTGTGTATCGCCTGATGAACGGCCACATCTGCAAAGTTAAACTGAGGCACAAGAGGCACGTCGGTCAGCTTAATGGATGGCGGTATAACCCCTCAGGAGTCCCCTGAGATCAGTCAGCAGGACACCAGCCATGAACCAGGAGTGAGCCCATATGCACAGTTATATTGTACGTCATACCAACACATGCACCGACACAACACAAGGGGGCGCCAAAGGTAAGGAAAAGACAGTGTGATAGCACGTGTATTAGGAAAGAACAAGTGGCAGGCTTCAGGTCCTACCTCTTCCTCCTGGCGTGCCTTGAAAGCAGACGACAGAAGGCAATGCTTGATTATTGACCACACACACACACACAGACACACACAAACACACAGCAAAAAGCCGTAAAAGAAATGGGTTACACACTCGTAAAGTGAAAAAAAGGTTAAAAAAAAGAGTCAGCGTTGCATCATTTCTAACACAGCAGTATCTTTATCGCTTTGTTCGAATTTCAAAACAATTTTAATGAACATCGACTAAAAGGCGTTTGAACACAATTAGCTGTTCTGTAACAAGAGCGTCTCAATACATAATGGACGTCTGTAGTGGAAACGCGCAGGTTTCCGCTTACAAATAAATCTTTCAAAGGCCAACACAATCTCACCTCAGGCTCATCTTCAGAATGTTGCGACAGCTGGTCGTGCTGGATGATTTCTGCCTCGTCATCAGTGGGCCCGTTGCCCACCCGGATGCCCCCGAAGTTCTGGGTGCCCTGCGACGCAACACGAAAGCTTTCAGGGAGACTACGGTGGCGTCTTCAGTTTAGTACAAAGGACGTTTTAAGGTTAAGAATTTACGGTTACAGCCATAGTGTAAGTGGTGAGGGTGAAGAACATGTAACTGCATCGTACCAGGTTTTTACGCCACAAATATTGTCTTCGCAGGACCAAAGTTTTAACGATCAACATGCAAGGAACACATGCCAAGGCGATGAGCACCAGGAGAGTCTGCAGGGCTTGCTGTGACAAGAAACAAATGAAGGAAATTTAGCTAATTTTTTTTCCACCACAAAAATAACGATGATGAAGAGGTGCCCCTACCTGTCCTGTGTAGAGAGGCTTGACGGTTGGGTCACTGTAGTTGAAGAGGAACATATTGATGAAGGCAATCAAGAGGCTGGGAGCGTCTCGCGACAGCCGAACATCGTATGAGAGCCACTTGTAAAAGATGAGCAGCACCAGATAGCCGAAGAGGCTGGCCATGAAGACGATCTCGGGGATGAAGCCCAAGTAGATGTTGAGTGGCTTCTGGAAATAACTGAACGGGAAGACAAAAGAGAGAGTTGGTGACTCGAAGGGATGGAGCGAGTAGGAGACGAGGTGGGGAAACACTCACAGGTGGTTGAAAAGACTGAGAGTGACACCGAAGAGCATGTGGATGACGCCCAGGATGATCGACATCTTCATCTTGAAGGAGTTTAAGAAGGTCAGCTTGTTCGTTGCAATATTCCAGATCTGACGGATAAGATGTGGCTTAGTGTTTATAGTTTAAGCTGTATTTAACTATGATGCATTAAAGAGACAGTAAAAAAAAAAAAAAAAAAAACACCTCCTAATTAAATAGAAGTTGGGCTTTGTGTTCAAGACTTTGAAAATGGCAAAAGTTGCAATGTTTATGTGAAGGTTATTAAATTGATAAAACCATTTTCTTTTTTATAATTAACTAACAATGATTTTACTCATCGCAAAAAATTACCGGATCAATGCCTATGGGGTAGGGCCCTTTGAACACGCCGTCTACCGCAGGGTCTAACTGCAAAATTTTGTTGCCTTCAAGTGTTTCAAACCTGAAAAGGAGAGCGAGGGAAAATTTGTCATTTTAGTTAATAAAAAAGTGAACTTTCCTGAGCGCACCGCACCACTTACGTCCAGTTGCCTCCCACACGGACGTTAAACATGGGCCGCACACTCCAGCCCGAGCCGAAGACGTTGAGCGACTTGGAGAAGCAGTCGTTGTAGATGATGCCCGTGTAGATGGAGAAGAGGCCCATCATCAGGATGATGTAGCGCCCCGCGAACACCATACTGAACATCTGACACAAAAAATCCAAGTTAAGAAAAAAAAAAAGAGGAAATCTCTTCCCGTGGCTCAGAGGAAGCAGCGCTGCGTATCGGAATGAATGTGAGGGGCAAGATGATGGAACATGGAGGTGTATACCTCGTTGTCGTTCTTCTGGGCGATCAGCCGGCTCTCTCGCAAGACGAGGTACAGAGCAGCGCAGGTCATGAGCACGCCGTGGCCCAGATCGCCGAACATGACGGCGAACAGGAAGGGGAAGGTGATAATGGTGTATGGAGCTGGAGTGATTGCGCAATAGATTGGGGGGGGGGGGGAGATATCACAGATGATGGAACAGGCAGACAGACAGAAGTGTGACATCATAAAAGCGGGCCATACCTGGATTGATCTCGCGGTAGCTGCCGATTCCGTAGGCGTCCACGATGTTTTGAAAGCCGGAGGTGAGCTTGTTGGTCTTGTTGTAGGTGGGCGGGGTCTGTTTGGTCTGCATCCTATTCAGGATGGAAGGCACGGTGGAGCCGCTCTTCTCCTGAATGGCACAACAGCAAACGTCTTCAAATATACGGATGTCATCTCAGCTACTTCTTGATAGCCGTTAGATTGTGTGGGTGGGCCTCGTCTTGGCCGCCAATGAGTGTGAATCCGCTCCACTCACCGTGCCCCTGCGCAGAGCGAACTGGATGGAGTCCAAGTCGGAGACGGGACACCACACCTCGGCGATGAGACACTTCTGGGTGACGTCGATGTTGCACAGGTTGAGGGTGTGGTAGATGGCCTTCATCTTTCTCACTTTGATGAACCACACGCGCACTGCCTTGGCCGCTGCCTGCAGGACCCGCTGTCTGTGGTCCTCTGTCTGGTTCAGCACCTTGAGGAAGGGTGGAGGGGGGAAATGCGTACTTACTGTGTGACGACGTGTGTCTGTTGACGTGAACGTTTGCGGAATTACCATTTGTAGATCATCGATGCGAGCGTTCACCCCTGCGAGCATCTCTTTCCTCTCCTGAGGTGTTTCCGGACACGGGTACAATGTCGCTCGGAAACTGGGAGGGAGGCGCACGTGAGCAAATATCGACAAACTAAAAAAATCGATGCGGCTTTGTTGACTCACCCCTCACAAATCTTCTTCACTCTGTTCTTCAGCTGGTCTCCCTGGAAGAAGATGATGAAGACAGACTTGTGGACCTGGTCGCCCTGCGAACACATGAAACGTGACATCTATTATGAGTTTCCCGGTTTCAAAATTTACCTGTGAGCGAGATAATGGGAATTTGGACGACTTGTGATGTATATATCAATTTTTATGCTGCATGTATGACATGCGCGGATCAGCACACTCCAGTCTGACCGAAGAAGGGTCCTCCAGAGAGTCTTCAATATCCGCCTGCCTCAGGAACACATTGCCTCTGCAAACCCTCCACAGCATCCTCTCGAATGTGGGGATACGCTCCCTTCCGATGACTCCGGCAACAAATCTGTGAAACAAATCAAGTCACTGCCGAATTGAAGGACGACGATAATGTGTCCAATTGTTGGTCTTACCCAAGCCTGAGGGGAGCCACGCGATTGATCTCGTTGGGGTCCAGCAGGGTGGAAGACTCCTCCAGCAACGTGGGATCTTCCATCTGCATGAACAGGAAAAAAAAAACACGACAGGGATGAAAGAGCGGCAGAGAAGGTTAATAGCTCAACGGCAGTCTGTCTGGCTAAATGATTAACCTCCATCACGGCTCATTTCAACTCATTAAAGACGACTCGACACGCGCGGACAAGACAGTAATGTTGATGGAGGCGCTAGAGCGGCACTAATGTCGAAGCAAAGCTCCGGAAAAACAGACACTTGGCAGCAACTGAGACGCCAAGTGTGATAGAGTAAATGTCACATCCTGTTCTGACCAGCGTGTGTGTGCGAGTGAGTGTGTGTGCTGTCCAGCTGACCTCATCAAAAAACTGCTGCGTGCGACGCAGAATGTGCTTAAGCTCGGTCAGCTCCAGGAAGTTCTTCTTCAGGGCTTCCTGATTGGTGTTGATTTCCTTCAATTCGTTCTCCAGCTTCTCAAACGTGGCCTGCAGGAGGGAAGAAGAGAGAAGTGAATAACGTTAAGATGGCTGAAGGGAAACCGTGATGCTCTCTTCTCCCTCACCTCCAAGTCGATCATGTCTCTCGGGACAGGCACTTCGGGGTTCTCGCCGGTGTCGACGATCGGCATGTCGGCCTTCTTGATCTCCTTCTCCACAAACCCTGCCAACGACACGGAATTGTTTTCATAGTAACCCAGCATTATATAGGAGGAGTTCCTTTCTATGACTATAGACAAAGACTTACTCAGTTTGCGGTCCATTTCCTCACATCGCCGCACTTCGTTGACAAACTTGCGCTGGAACACGTTCACGTCAGGATTCAACTGCGACACAAGGACATTATAATATATATTTTTTTCTTCAATGGATTTACAACATGATCTATCTCCAACGCAAGATTCCCTTAGGGATAGTAGGAGTGACTGCCCTCGTGAGAAATGAAGCGTCAGCAGTGAGCACATGACTAAGATGCTGCGATGAGGCATGCACTCATTCTGAATGAGCTTCCTGAACCTTACCCCCCACCCCACCTAAATGATGGCCATTTTGAGAACAAAATCAGATAATCCACATTAGAATCAGCCACTCACATCACGGAACTGCACCATCCCAATCTCTCCCAGCTCACTGACACAGCAGTAGGCCGCCTCCGACTGGAGGAAGAGCTGCGCCAGCGTCATCTCCTCGCTCCGGAAGAGTTCCCCCATGTTTGCGGCGGGTTTTTCGGCTACCCCGGCACGCCCTTCAGGAAGGAAAGACCACCTAAAAGGAATCACACAAACAACCTTCATGGTGTTTGTTTATTTATATGCATAGCTTGCACACCTTTCTTTATTCACATTCTCCCATGACTTCAGCTCATGAACCTGCTCATGTATGCAAACACTAAAGCGGCATGACTCATCGAAGTCTGAGGTAAATGAAAGAAGCATAAAGTTTTGCTAACACTTGCGAATGAAATGCAAAATTCCAAATTAACTTCTATAGAGGATACAGAAGAAAATAAATCATTCTGAATGCAATAAATCCAATATAAGTAATCTAATCAGAGATTAGTGGTCCCACTTGGAGAAGCTCTCGAGTAGCCTGGAGTGTGTCGTTTCCTAAAGATGGAGACTAATAAATAACGGATACGTGTGCACTTTAGCGATAGCATGCGAGAAGTTACCATGTGACGAGAGGAAAGAAAATCCGGTTGCCTTCACGCTGATCCCATGATCTGGGAAGGAATGCGGTTACACTGGCAAACAATTCAAATAGAAATGAAATAAAGTAAGTAGTGCTGGAGTAGACTGACAGTACAGAGTAAATCAGGCACAACTGAGGGTCAATTACTGGGATGCCTGATGAGGAAAGACAAGGGATTCCTCGAGACACCTTGTAGTCGGGGAAAAGGACCACACACAAGGCTTATCTGTGGATTATGAAGGGAACATGTGACCTGTAGCACCATTAAGCCTTACTATACTCCCACAAATCAAGCACAAAATTCAATGTAGTCTTGTTTTGTTACTATACACAAACAGCACGCCAGCTTTTGGTCCATGACAGCGTCAAAATTCAAAGCAAGAACACATGAATATTTGAAAAGCTAAATGACATTACAATACTTTACGAGTTTGCCATCCGGCTAAATTTATTGACATTTTATATAAGCGCATTTGTATTGTTTTCTATCGCAAATAGCATGTCGTTTAAGCAGCCGAAACGACATTTGCAAGTAAGCAGTAAGTATAAAAGCAACTAAAGGTTCTTGGCGACCTTCATTTTTATATCCCCATTAAATGATGAGTTTACAGTGTGGCTAATTGCTAACTTTGCGCACCTGTTGATTAATATGTAACCACCAAGTTTGGCAAAAGAGTTAGCGCGTTACGCTTGAAGCTCTCTCATCAACTGCTGTTTTTTAAAAGGCGTACTTACGCTTGAGTTGGATAAAATAGCTCCTCGGCCTTGTTTTTCCTTGGTTATCACCTTCTTATCCTGTTTGTTGAGGACGACTTCGGCGACGGAGAAATTTGTCAACGACTTTCCAAAGCGGAAGTGCACCGATGATCACGTGACATACTGCGACACCAAGGTAGATGAAAGCATCATAATAATTATTGTAAAAACAAATTTAGACCACGGTTAAACATTACAGAGTGTTGCCTTGACTTTTTGTTAGATTTGTTTAATTTTTTGGGCCATTCCAGAAAGTAAGACTTCGTCACGTTTGAACGACCTGACCACATGGGGGCAGTAATGTACGGTCTGCCGAATACGTTGTCTTTTAATATCGATTGAAAACATTTCTAATAGAAAATAGAAATGTCACGGTCAAGTATTGTCTGTAAGTGTGCGTATTTTGAATAGTGCTTTTTTTGACAACATTATTTTCTATTTTTCCTCTGCTAACAAAGATCGAAGAAGATAAGCGTCATAAGAAGACAACCAGCAGAATCAACAGAATTCATGGCTGCTTTTTGTGAAAAGTTGTTCTTATTGCAATGTATTAAAGTTGAATTGGAGACTGCTTATACTGTTCTAATGTTTACTTGTTCTAATCAACATTGCATCATGACCATGATTAAAATACTATAGTGTAGTAGGCCTAAGTACACACCAATAAAAGAGACAGGTTTTATTACTAAAATCGATTCCAAAAAAATCATATCAAGTTGGGATATACAGTGTATTGAACATGGGAATACTATGTACACACTTGACTCGACGAATCATGTCGCCTCTTGCCACAGTTTGGGACCAAGCCCCCCCCATGTGCCCAAAGGGACAGGAGAAGGCGGAGTCCTGTCAACAGGGGCCCGGGTAGGTGGGTCAGGGAAAATTCTGACTGGGTGGTTTCACATGGAACGGAGGCATTTGAGTGGAGCCACACATGCCTGAGCAGTGAGAGGCCCAACTCCCTTTGGCTGGCTGGCATCCCAGAGGCACAGGCACAGAGGGTTTAGTGAGTAGGGGAGACAAGATAAGTTTAAAGGGACTAAAGGGGATCCTGGTGGTTCTTTTTCAAAGGGTGTATTTTTATCTGCAGAGGGAGTGTGAGCGGTTTGTTTTTTGACAGCTATGGCGGATACAGGGGTCCAGAAGGAGCACGCAACTCTGGCAGAAGTGCCCTACGATGACGACGACGTTGCCCTGGTAGGCGCCGCGGCAGAGCCGGCGATGGATGGCGGCAACCCCATCGAGGACGTCAAGAGCGAAGCGCAGATGAACGGCATAATGGTCCTGGCTCTACTCGACAAGATCATCGGCGTGGTGGACCAGATCCAGCAGACCCAGACGGGGCTGGAAGTGCGTCAAGAGGCCATGGAGAAGTCGGTGTCCACCATCCAGGCTGAGCTTTCCAAGCTGTCCAAGAGCCACCTGGGCACGTCCACTACCGTCACCAAGATGCTAGACAAGGTCCGCAAAGTCAACGTCAACGTCAAGACGGTGCGCGGTAACCTGGAGAAGCAGGCGGGCCAGATTAAGAAGCTGGACAGCAACGAGAGCGAGCTTCTCAAGAGGCGCAACTTCAAAGTCCTCATCTTCCAGGTGAGTGGGGCCAAAGATGGGCCCAGGGTACTTGTGAGCCATATACAACAAATCTTAATCAGCATTTATATAATTTCTTATAGTTTATTTTTCTTCCTTGTTTCCGTGGCAACCTGGCAGCTGAAAGCTTTGCTATTCTATGCAGCAGAGAACGGCCATTGGGAGCTTCATGTGCTGGATATTCTCCACACAATTAGCCCATTGCAATGTTGTTTGGTGTCCCGTGAAAGCCGCATTCGGCCACTCCCATTCCACAGGACTACCATCATGATCAGCCAGCTAGACGCTATTAATACGTTGGTGTAAATAAAATTATTAGCCCCCCAAATACTAGCCATGGAGAGAGGGGGGAGAGGCTCGAGATAGAACTAGAGCCCCACCCACTGAACATAGTTGGCCGGACGCCTTGGCACAGGATGAAGACGTAGTTACGATTATTCCAAAGGTCTCCTGAAGCACTCTGGGTTATTTGTACCTGTCGGCAGCAGCATTATTTTGGAAACAAAGGTCATAAAATAAAGGCCACTATAGGAGTTAACGTGAGCGATGAAGCTACCGTCTTGAACTTGACACTCGCTCACTGGTGCACCGTTTTTAGCTGGACATGTCCTTACATCCGGCTTGGCTGAAGTTTAGTATTCAGCTGCACTGATCTTGAGATATCTCATTCGTGGGTTTGCCCCCCCACCCCCCAGGAATTTGGCTGCAGAAGAACTTTTGGCTTTACTTTTGGTATCTGTCTGAAATTCAAACGTAGGCATTGCGGGTGAATAAATTACACCCAGCAGGTGGCTCTCATGCTTGGCGATCGTCTACATGGTCGGCGTGTTTTCGCAAGAATTTAGCAGGAAATAGTACGCTGTACATACTTACAGTACATACAGTAAGGCCGACAATTCTTATGTGTGTCCTCAACACGAAAGGTTGAACTGATTAATTGGATAATTGTTGGGATCTTTCACAGAATAATTATTCCATAAGACAGCAAATTTTTGAATACCCCCTTCAAAATTTGTTTTGCTAGTAATTAATTAAATTCTGCTTCTTGGTATATTTTTTTTACAAAATTCCTGTGAGAGACTATCCATGTTCATCTTACAGTTATTTAGAGTAACGGCCAAATCTAATTTATTAATCAACATTAATGCTACGTTATCATTGTTTCAACTCGATCCCGATTTCCGAGCAGCTGTTGGGAGCTAGCTGCTATCACGCCGCCTGTCGCTATTTCTTTCATCCTCGCACTGTTCTATTTTTTGCCAGCAGGGATGAGCTGCGTCGTTTTTTAATTTGATGGCCTGGCAAGATATTGGCTCGGTCGCAAGTCTACATTGGCCTTCGTTGGAGTTTTACCACTTTCCTCTTTGTATATGTGTTAATGTGTTACAAGTGGGACAAATTTAGACTCTGAATCAGGTTAAGGATGAGATAAGGGTGAGGCACGCCGAGGTTACGGCAGAATGAATGTCAGTGGAACATATATGCGTTTTTGTTTAAAGGCCTCTGGTCACGGTGTGTGGTCGTCGCTTACTGACTTTAGCTTTGCTTTCCCTAAAGGACCTTGTACCCTACTTGCTAACGCAGCGTTAACTAAGGGTCTCGAATTTTAATCCGGCTTTAACTTCGTATCCATGCACTGAGAATAGATACGTTAGATAGCAACAGTGGAGTTCTTTGAGGTAAATAACATGCAGGAGTCCTTTTTGAGTTTACAATTTTCATTCCCGCAGCGGTTATGTAGCTTGAAGTAGCGAGGGGTTGTCAATTTATTTTCTTCAAAGGACCACCATTATAATCAAGAAGCAACTCAGGGGACCACTACTATGGCGGAATATTATTTTATTTTGCACTGAAGGAGGATAGACCTATACAGGCTATTAATTTGCATCTTTATGTCTATTTTGGGAATCTCAGCTACATTTGACATAATCAACTCTAAATAATGAATCAATTTTACTTTTAAAAATGTTACAATTATGTTACATTTCCAATTTCACGGACGACCTACAATACCGACACGGACCACTAGATAGCCGTGGACCACCGGTTGACGATGCTGGCCATATTAAAGTCATAGTAAAATTAGTTTTCAAAGCATTAGCTTTAATTAAGTCCACGATGTTCAACAGGTGTGCTAGCAAGAAAAGCACAACAATACTTTAAGGGGAGTCATCTAAAAATAGTCAAAACATCATATTTTGTTTATTATAGTATATCTGGAATATTAATTAAGCAGCAAAATCAATCCATCTCAGGGGGCGGCCATTTTGCTGCTTGCTGTCAACTGAAAATGACATCACAGTTCCACGACCAATCACAGCTCACCCGTCTTCTGAGTTTAATGCAAGAAAATGACCTGTTAAAGTTTGTTTTATGAGGACACTGGTGTTTTATTCATAGCTGTGTCAATTTAATTGAGTGGCTAAATCCAGTCGGTGATGTCTTGCGTCCATCGGGAGCGTACGGCCGGAATCTGGGTGTGTTGCGGCCCACCCTCGAGTCTCACTTACCATCCGCATGTCTTTTAGCCAAACTCATCAAGCTCTCGAGTGTCGCTCAGTGCTACATTTGAGTATACAAATAAGTTCCACTTGTTGCAATTGTTTCTTCATACCGCACTTAGCAAAGCAGACAGCAGCCGAACTTATAAACAAAGCCAGCACCAATTTAGCACGGCGATTCATCTCCCTGGCATCTCCCCTTCCCCTACGTCTCGGTTTTTAGCCCCCTCTGGCTCGGACCTTTAACCCAGAACCTTTTCAGCGTCGTCTTTGCTCGCACGCTACATCGCTGTCTTCATTCCATGCATCTTCAGGCCCCATCATCCCGAAATTCAAATGCCGTTTCTTCCGTGCGAGTGGAAAGCTGTCTGACTGGCTTCACATTTCGCTGTTGCATGCTGACTCGCATGGCCAGTCATTTCTCACTTACACAACTTGGTTATCCACTCGTTGCCTTTTTAGATTTTAACTCATGGGAAAACCTTTGTTGATATCTTTAATTTACCAAGTTTACAATTTAACCCAACTCAAGCACAGTCAACGTGCAAACTCCACAAATGACGGAATTTTTATTGCACCATATTCCCGGTCATCCACCTGTGGAAAATCTGAAGTGAAGAAAATGCTTCATACTATGCTCGACCCGTGTCTTATGTCAATATGAATGACATCGTCTAAGTGCGAAGGAGCCCGTTGCCTCATCATAAGTTCCAAACACTGACTGAAGCTGCTGGTTCTCGCTTGGTTGCGAAGGAAAAAGTTACATTTTCCGTATCATAGAGTCATTAAAAAAAACATAGAACTCCCCTCTGATGGTGGAAGATAGGGATGTCATATAACATGGCCGTGTGAGTTAAGTGGAATAGTGAGGCCTCTGTTTGGTGCTATTGGGCTTTCCAGTACTCGCAGCGGAGTTGTCGCAAAACTGAAACTGCATCTAAAACCTGAGGAGATATGGGTGGGCTTGACAATCACACGCTCAAGCACTTATTTTAGCTTTGCAGCATTCTTCGAAGACCTGCTGCACACATGCACCTCCAACGCTCTCCGCAGGCCCGTATCACTCAATGAGGATGCAGAAAGCACAGCTGCGAGGGGCAAATGGGATCCGACAGCTGATCCCGCCGCCGAGGCCTCGCGTCGCACTGCCTGAAAAGGAATGGCGTCCGTGCGAGGCGTGATGGCGGATCTGGAATGTTCATGTACATTCAGATAGCTGTAAACACTATTATTGATATTACTCGTGTACCTGCTAAATATAGGCAGGCAGTGCAGCCAGGTTGATGCCAAATCATTTCTATATTTCTTATGAATAAGTAAAGTCTAAACACAATTAAACCAAGGTTAAAAATGAAAATGTAAAAAGCCTTTCAAGTGGAGTAGACACTACTTGGTAAAGCTAATACTGCCGATTCATGATGTACCTAATCATGCCAGTAGGTGGTGCTGTGATGACAGGCTACAGTACCTCTCGATTTAAATGCAACATTTCATGTAAATTTCAACTGTTGTGCAGTGTCAAACCATTTGTAGTTTCTTAAGTCGCATGATTAACGTGTAAGTTGCATATTTTTCCATTCCCGGTAAATACTATTTGACTCTTTATTTCCACGTAGGTTTCCATGGAAACGGAAGATGAGTCTTGCGATGAGATCATTTTGAAACAATTGCAAAATGCTGTACAGGCTATATATCGCCCTTGCGTGACTTTACCAAAGTTTGATTTTAGTTCTTTGCTGTGGAAGTTTGTGCTTCTAAATTAATGAATTAACGTTGTGTGTCTTACGCCCGAACCTCATGACATCACTATCTTCAGCGCACGTGCGCCGGCAACCAGCAGCCTTCTATTTTTATTTTTTTTCAACTAAGATGCTTGGACTTTCATCCCGGTGTTGTGTCGTCATGGCGTTAGCTGTTTGCCCTTCTAAGATGCGCCAGCTGCGCCAGGCGAAGTGTGGAGCTGGTTGCCATGGGGACAAGGCATCGTGTTTACCTGTTGCCATGCAGCAGGGGCGGGAGGGGGAGGGGGTTAAGGGAGCCTGTGGTGTCCATGTATAGCACCGGCGTGGCGGGTGGCCAGAGAATTTCGGTTGGAATCCAAGGAGAGGAGAAGGCCAGCCCAGAATAAACCTGCGCAGACAGAACTGCACCACCCCGACCCAGTCCAATCCACTCCACAGGGAGGGAATGTCCATTTTTACGACCGGGTCGTATGTCGCTGTTGGACATCGACATTTTCTTTCATCTATCTGCTGTCTGGACTTTGACAAGTCAGACATTTTTTTTTGTACATCTTATTGAGATTTAGTGTGAATGAAAATTATTTTAGGGATGTTTGAATTTTTTTCGTCAGTCCAATACAAGTGTTTCAACTCTTGGGTAGTCATCGATACCAATACCAAATACCGATACTACTTTTACTTTAGATCACATGTGTCAAACTCAAAGCCCGGGGGCCAGATATGGCCCGCCACATCATTTTATGTGTCCCGCGAAGACAAATTGTGCATCAAATTCGTGTGTCATTACTAGAATTGCAAATTGTCTTCACTTTTAATCATATCTTTTTATTTTATATTTGACCAGTTTTTACTTGTCTGATTTGAAAACGAGTAGCTTTTACTGTATATAATATGAGGTGCTCATACATTTATTTGGGTTGACAGTCATAATGGCCCTCCGAAAGAAGCTATGACTACAATGCGGCCCGCAAAAATAACAAATTTGACACCCTGCTTTAGGTACTTAAAGTTACTAAAAAACAAAAAAAAACAATGACATATCATTTAAAAAAAATGCCTGATGATAATGATAATAATATGAAGATACAAATAAGATTATGTTACTGTTAAGGGTTGACGTGCAATCTTTTGCTGGGTACTCATTCGTTCCTTTGGAAATGAAAGTGTTTAAATTGCGTAAGTGTTGTTGGGAGGTTGTTTGAAAAAAAAAACAGGAAATGAGCACACACCACTCTCGGTATGACTAGGTCGATGATAACTGTAATTAGTTTCTTCCTCTAAGCCATGTAGCTTCAGATAAAATTTTTTAGATGTGGTTTTCAATAGATGGCAACCGCATCAACCTCAACTTAGTGTAGTAATGAGTGATGCCACCTGATGCAATGTGCAGCCACATGATGGCACTGCAACTGCATTTGCAGTCCATGAACCTTTCATAAGAATGACTCAGAAGGTTTCAGATCTCACCCAGAGGCTAATTGTAATTATTATTCTGCCATGATAATTAAACGAATATTGCAGTCATAATATACTTCAGTATCAGTGAATGGTAATTTTAGCACATGTGAAATTTTCGTAATCAATTGAAGCTCTGCTGCAATTATTTTGTGCTCTTCTATCTTTTCAGGACCAAATGAAGGCGGCAAAGAAAACCAAGCCGGAAGTGGTTGCTGAGGATGGGACGACAGTGGGTCTCCCTGAGGAGGGCTGTGAGGGCCAGCCGGCTAACCTCAACTCGGACGAGGAAGTGGAGATCGAGGAAATCGTGGAGGAATCCCGAACCAAGCGCCTGCAGCGCTCCACCAAGAGGCAAGTGGACAGCATCAAGAAGGCCTTCTCCAAGGAAGAGATGGAGAAGACCAAGCTGAAGACCAAGGAGAACCTGGAGAAAACCAAGCAAAGGACCCGTGAGAACCTGGAGATGACCAGGAAGAAAACCCGTGACAACCTGGAGAAGACCAAACACAGCTTGGAGAAAAAGATGAGCAAACTGGGCACCCGCATGACCCCCAATGTGGAGCGCCGGGTCAAGATGAAGAGCTCCAAGGAGAAAGTGAAGAAGTCCCTCTCGCCCGACCACACCGTCTACGCTCGCTCCAAGACCAGCGTCTACCGCGTGCCCCCCTTCACCTTCCACGTCAAGAAAATCCGCCAGGGCGTGGAGGAGATACCCGTGGCCGACCCCTCCACCACAGCCGAGGAGACGGAGGCAGGAGGCCTGCCCGAGGGCGAGGAGAACGGGCTGGGCATGCACGTGGATGTGGAGGAGGGGCAGCTAGTAAGTGTAGACAGCCCGGAGATGGAGGCCATGCTGAAGGACCCTCCGCTGGTCAGGGTGGAGGCGGACCACCGAGAGAAGACCCAGCATGAGTAGAGAGTCCATCACAATATATAAGGCAGAGAAAAGGCGGAATCTCCATGAGGACACATCAGTAGCCATGAGGACTCGATGCAAATATTCACATCTGTTCCATTCTTTTTTTATCCAAAAGCTTTTCATACTCACTTCCCTTTTCCACATTGCAAGGAAAACTAAGCTACGCTAACAGGCTAATAGGCTAATAGGCAACCCCTTTTTACACAGGACCGGTTTGTGCTTTTTTGCTTGTTGTTTTGATGAATGCGAGTACCAGCTAGGAAGAGAAAAAAGGTATAAATATTCATTGCTGTTGTGATGTATAGTTGAATATTTGCCCATGTACAGCATGCACACGAGAGTCGCGAGGGTACCGGGAAGTCGTTTGGAAGGTTTCGGTGTAGGTGTAGGGGTGTTCCTGTGGTCAAAAGTGGGGAAAAATAAACAGTTGCCTTGAGATTCTCACATGAGAAAAGACAGAAATATAACAACTTCACATTCTGGAGAAGAAAATTTTGAAATAATCTTGAGCGTTATTTCTAATGGTGTAGTTACTCTGGAGACGTTTGTGTATGACCTCGATCATGTTGTGTTGCGGTTGTCCTCAAGGCCACTCCACAGCACAGGAGGTCGTCTAATCAATGAGCTGCAGAATTCAATTAAGGAGAGTGCTCCTTCGAAGCTTGCAGCGGGCAGAGTGGAGCACAGAACAATACAGCAAGAACCATGAGAAATAAAGTGTGTGCGTGTGCTTGTGTTATTGTTCCTACAATAGACTCTGTGGCAATTTAATTGCAGTATAAGGAAGAAATCCAGCAGGGCCAGAAAGCTCAGTTTTTATGCATTGCAGTATTGAAGTAATCCGTTGCTGGTGTGTGTATGTTTTGTGACTCAAGCATTGATTAATGTGTAAAAAATAGTATTATATGAAGGAAATACACAAAGTGCCGTAAGTATTGTACTCTAAATACTTTTTCTGAGTGCATGATGGTATTGGGGAGTTCCCCATACCTGGTTAAACATGAAAACTGCAACAAGACTGGATTCGTATTGTTCAATATGTTACATTAAAATAATAAAGTGTGCATATTTTTCTCACTTGTTTGTTTAATTTTTGGCTTTTTCTTCATGTGTTACTTTACATTCATTTTTAAACATGTAATACTGTTGAACATTATTCGCCTCATAACTTCTTATTTGCTATAATTTGGACAAAAGTTTCAGGAACTTGCTAAATATATGTTAAGTATTTTATTCCATATTTATTTTTCATTTCTCATGTAAATATTGATCAGAGGAGTCAAAAAAGAATGGCAATGGCGTTGATGACGTCATCACTACCGGTAATTCAGATGACTTCCAGGCTGGCTGTTGCGTTAAGTTGTTTTCACTCCCTCGGATATTAGACGCTTTTCAACAGCGTTTCAGCGGGAGGCGTTTCTTAGTGGAACAGCGCAGTTGCGACAGCAGTGAAATACGACGAGCAAAACCCAGAGGGTCTAAACCCCGCCTTCTCTGTGCACAAGCTACATCCCGATTGGCTATAATACTTGACGTTTGGCAGCTATTGACGGACAGTACTGTCAGTCAAGCAGAGACTGGAGTTTGTTTGGCTGGAAACGCCGCAATGTATACAGAGTTTCGGACGGGGGACCTCGACGACGTGGGTGTAAACTTGTGACAGTTTCCTGCGTCTCTATCTTTATACTGAAATATTTTTTTCGGCGGAAAAGTACTGAGGGCTGGCAGGAATATTTATAGAAACGTCGTAAAGGAGCAAGGTTTATTACAAGTCAGGTAAGCCAGCCGTAAATAGCTGTTATTTTGGTCTAGTTGGTGTCATGCAATATTATTATATTATTAATTTACCCCACTGTTAAAAATTGAGTCGTAATTTAGTTTATTTAAACAGCGTTTAACTCATAAACATGCTGCTGAAATATTTTGGGTTACATAACTTTCATTGGCGCTAAATGTTATTACAAAATGGCCGTGCTAGCCCAATCACTGTAATAAGACTGCAAATCGATATTATGCGATCACTATTAATAGGTTATGGCTGAGATATCAATAGTTTGTCTTATTACTGGTTAGTCACGCCCATTTCCATCCTTGCTGCAGGACAACATGGCCGAGACCTGCCTTCACTAATGCTAAACAACAAAGCAGCTCTTGTCTTGCGAAATGCTCAATGTTTTATAGCTAGTAATGCATTCATATGTAATTGACAGCTTACATTCCAATAGCGCTTATATGATGTCCTCATGTACTGTATGATTCTCAGTTTGCTCATTTTTTTGTGTTCAGTCATGTTCACACTGTTTTTAAAACGTGACTTTTGCTAAGTTAATATGTGTTGCATGTGGGAACTCTGTAATATTATTTTCTATGAAATAGCCTCAATGGCAGGGTAGAAAGGGGTTGCAAACACTGGTTATTGAATAAGGTCATAAAGCTTTTGTTTATTCCTCCTGGGAATGCTTTAGCATGCTGTAAGACCAGCTGGCGTATAGAACCTGCCTCTCGCAGCTAATTGAAAATCAACAAAACCATCTCAAAACTCTCAGGTTACAACTACACGTCAATCCTTTCTGTAGCTTTACAACATCTGCCGTCACAGAAAGAGACGGCAGTTGTTTATGTATACAACATATATATATGTATGTTTCAGTATACAGGAAGGTAGCATCCTGAAATCTGTTGGTTATGTTTTTAGCTTTGTGTAGGTCAAGATGGCCCAGTGGAATCAGTTGCAGCAGCTGGAGACCAGGTATCTGGAGCAGCTCTACCACCTGTACAGCGACAGCTTCCCAATGGAGCTGCGGCAGTTCCTTGCACCCTGGATTGAAAGTCAGGACTGGTGAGTGGACAAATTCAACGACAAGGAAAACAAGTGTGAACTTTCATGGTCCCTTTTCCCGTTAACAATTAGATTTATTTTTTCATCAACCACTTCCTGGACGGTTATAACCACGTCCTGACGATCAACAAGAAAGTTAAAAGGGTTTCCTCCTTTGTGACGCTCTGACGGTAACATCAACAATCTCATGAGGCAACAGTCATAAATGTTATGATTATTGCCTAATCAGGCTATTCATCGCTTTTATGGATGTTTGTGGAGGCTGGATTTAAGTTTTGTTTTTTAATTTTGAAAGATAGATGAGGAAAATACAACAGTGCTATTCATGGGATATTTATGCACTAAAAAGAAAGTTAGCATATGCAGTGTACAAAACAATCAAAAAATGCAGAATTTGGACAAATTTAATGAATCCTTGATATATTTCCTTTAGGTGTTTCAAAACCATCAAATATTGAATCTTTTTTTTTTTTTTCTTCAAACCTGAAAGGACTTTCGCTGCCAACAAGGAGTCTCATGCCACCCTTGTGTTCCATAATCTCCTGGGCGAGATCGACCAGCAGTACAGCCGCTTCCTGCAGGAGAACAATGTCCTCTACCAGCACAACCTGCGGCGGATCAAGCAGCACCTGCAGAGCAAGTACCTAGAGAAACCCATGGACATTGCCCGCATCGTCGCCCGCTGCTTGTGGGAGGAGCAGCGGCTGCTACAGACGGCCACCGCTGCCGCGCAGGTTGGGAACCACACACGGGTTTTTAACGGCGGTGATGATTTGATGGCGTAACATCATCGTGTCGCACTCAGGACGGACAGGCCGCCCACCCGACTGGGACGGTGGTGACGGAGAAGCAGCAGATTCTGGAACACAACCTTCAAGATGTTAGGAAACGAGTGCAGGTTTGTTTTGATATATGTTGACGTGTGGACTCCCGGTTGGTACATCGCCGTCCTGAGGTTGAGGGTGATGTCCTGTTGCTTCCTACAGGACATGGAACAAAAGATGAAGATGCTGGAGAACCTGCAGGATGAATTTGATTTCAACTACAAGACACTAAAAAGCCAAGGAGGTAGCACATACTCATTTTTCGAGTTTTCATATTCGATACGCCAGCAAATCTAAATTGTTTTGGTTGCAGAGCTGAACCAGGACCTGAACGGGAATAGCCAGGCGGCAGCTACCAGGCAGAAAATGGCTCAGCTGGAGCAGATGCTGAGCACCCTGGACCAGCTCAGACGGGTAGGTGCTCCGCATTATCCAATCGCTAGCTCATGAGCCACCTTAACAATGATGTCTATTTTTTTGCAGCAAATTGTGACGGAGATGGGAGGCTTACTGACCGCAATGGACTACGTCCAGAAGAACCTGACAGACGAAGAACTGGCAGAATGGAAGCGACGACAACAAATCGCTTGCATCGGAGGTCCGCCTAACATCTGTCTGGACCGCCTCGAAACATGGTAAGTAACAATTATTATTATTTTTTTTTTTTTTTGATTGATTATTTTGGTAGTGGCCTGACCTGAGCTGCTCAACATTCCCACCTAGGATCACGTCCTTGGCCGAGTCTCAGCTCCAAATTCGACAGCAGATCAAGAAGCTGGAGGAGCTTCAACAGAAGGTGTCCTACAAGGGAGACCCCATCGTCCAGCACCGGCATGCCCTTGAGGAGAAAATTGTGGACTTGTTCAGAAACCTCATGAAGAGGTATTGCTGTAAGATGAACACACATTTGTTTTGAAGGAAAACCAAAAATCCAAAGTTGGATATTGTCTCAACAGTGCATTTGTAGTGGAAAGACAACCATGTATGCCCATGCACCCGGACAGACCACTGGTCATCAAAACAGGCGTGCAGTTCACAAACAAAGTCAGGTAAGAATTCAAATGTCCTCCACTTCATTTCACATATGGACAAAAGTCTTGGGACACATTAGGATACAAAATGCTGGACCATATCCATACTTATATTTTCAAGTCTACATGTCCAAATACATTTGCTCTTCTAGTTCAGCATCTTAGTTTGATGTTCTAATCTTTAACACGGTTATTCTTCCAGGCTACTTGTGAAGTTTCCCGAGCTCAACTACCAGCTGAAAATTAAAGTTTGCATTGACAAGTGAGTTTTCAAAATGTTTTGTATAATGTGCACACCCGACCTTTTTAATGAATAATATGAGAGAACTGCTTTGACTTTTTCAGGGAGTCTGGAGACGTGGCTGCTATCAGAGGGTAATGTTTCCAAGCTCTTACATTCAAACGTTTAGTACTTTGTAAACGTATGTACATTCAAAAGTCTCACTTACCGCTTTTTGCTTCGGTTTCAGGTCCAGAAAGTTCAACATCCTTGGCACTAATACAAAAGTCATGAACATGGAAGAGTCCAACAACGGCAGCCTGTCGGCGGAGTTCAAACACTTGGTGAGTTGCGGCGGCGCATTTGGCTCGCCTCAGCTGATGAAGCTCGCTTCCTCACGGCTTCCTGTTTTTTGCAGACCCTCAGAGAGCAGCGCTGCGGGAACGGCGGACGCACCAACAGTGACGTAGGCTCCACGGCAACTCCTCCACGCCATCGTATCCCGCCCCCACACTTTGCACTTACAAGCACTCCGTTCTCTTGCAGGCATCTCTTATCGTCACAGAGGAGCTCCATCTGATCACTTTTGAGACTGAAGTCTATCACCAAGGCCTGAAGATCGATCTAGAGGTGAGTCGTAGATGTCTGAAAGAAATGTGAATCCAAGCCCAAAATGGTTCCATGTATATTTTTTTCTGAAATGCCATAAGATGGCGCCAAAGCCCTGGCTAGTAGGAAAGTATTAATTGATGAGTCAGAAATGACAATGTATAGTTTTGACATTTTGTGCAGACGCATTCGCTGCCGGTGGTGGTCATATCGAACATCTGCCAGATGCCAAATGCATGGGCGTCCATCTTGTGGTACAACATGCTCACCGACCAGCCCAAGGTAGGACCACACACCCCTTCTTTTGGCAAAGCCACTGTGGGAACGGGAATGTGAAGGTTGGGGTGGGTGGCAAGGAAAAGACTTGGAAACATTTTGCTGCTGTGCTTCCTCGTACAGAATGTGAACTTCTTCACCAAGCCGCCGGTGGGGACGTGGGACCAAGTGGCTGAAGTGCTCAGCTGGCAATTTTCATCCACCACCAAAAGAGGCCTGACCATCGAGCAGCTCACCACACTGGCCGAGAAACTCTTAGGTGAGTTTGTTGAAAAGCAAATGTCTGTGAGTGTACCAAGCTTGTGCTCTATATTTGTCGCGTTGTGCCTTCAGGGCCGTCCGTCAACTACTCCGGCTGTCAGTTCACATGGGCCAAGTTCTGCAAGGTAAGTCAGCTCACTCGTCGTCCGCCATGTCGAACTCTCATGTTGCCCTGTTGCTCACCTCATTCAATTTCTTTTTTTTTTTTTCTTGCAGGAAAACATGGCCGGCAAAGGCTTTTCTTTCTGGGTGTGGCTGGACAACATCATCGACCTGGTCAAAAAATACATCCTGGCGCTATGGAATGAGGGGTAAGGCGGTGGAATTTTCCAGGTATTTTGTGACCTTCCACTCCTTTTAGAATTCAATTTATGCACTCGTTTGACCCTCAGATACATCATGGGCTTCATCAGCAAGGAGAGAGAGAGGGCCATTCTCAGCCCCAAACCGCCGGGCACATTTCTTCTGCGCTTCAGCGAGAGCAGCAAGGAGGGCGGCATCACGTTCACGTGGGTCGAGAAGGACATCAACGGTGAGGCATTCCGTGCTGATTTTTACGTAAACTGAAATACCGTACATCATAAGCATCGGGTTGTGATGCCGAGCCGCCCGTCAACTTTTGCAGGCAAGACTCAGATCCAGTCTGTGGAGCCGTACACCAAGCAGCAGCTCAACAACATGTCCTTCGCCGACATCATCATGGGTTACAAAATCATGGACGCCACCAACATCCTTGTTTCCCCCCTCGTGTACCTTTACCCCGAAATTCCAAAGGAGGAAGCTTTCGGGAAGTACTGCAGGCCGGAAGCGGCTCCTGAACCCGAGTTGGGAGACCCCACGAGCGGTACGTCTTTCATAAAATGTGTTTGCGTCATAATTAGCATATTATGCGTTTGTATTTTAACGCCATCTTTTCTTTCGACAGTCATTCAGCCGTACTTGAAGACCAAGTTCATTTGCGTTACCCCGTGAGTATGACTTTTAAGCTCCTTCTATAATGATTTCTGCAAAGACACCAATTTTTTTTACCACGTGTCTCTGCTTCCCTTTTACCGTTATTGTATAATGTTGAAAAAAAATAAGAAGGGTCAACACACTCTCGGGACATTTGACAAGGGGTTTACATTGTGGGCTTTATTTTCGTGACTGGCGTAAAATCCTGTGTGCACGTGAAGGGCTGCGCCGTTGTGGTAGTGGTCACAGCGGACCCAGGGCCAATTATGAATTCGACGCGTTGGTTAAATGTATGGAGGGATGAATCGTCAGGTGGCTCCCCCTGTTGAGTCCTTAAAAAGCAGATTTTCTGTTTGAAAGTCACATCATACAAAAAAAGACCACACACACCTGACCTGTCTCCGTAGGTGTCCCTCCGTGTTCATGGACTTTCCGGACAGTGAGCTGCTTGGGAACGGATTCGCGGGGTAGGCGCTTTGCTGGGGGGGGCGGGGCATGTAGGGACTGTCTCTGTGTGGGGCGTGTGTGTGTGTCACTTAATGTGTGTCTGTAGTCAGCTCATCCATCAACACTATCGCAAAGCGATGCTGTAATCGATAAGTTTGTTCAGGGTCACACATTTCATCACGGTTAATCTGGCTAACAAAAACTAGCGAAAATCATGGAAGCTAACAGGATGGCAAGCGAGACCGCACTAGCTTGATTCAAGACGTTAGAGTTGAAACTAATAAAAAATCCAAACCTCCTCCTTTGCCGTCCCATTCGTTGCCATTTTCACACAGAAAGCAGTCAGCTAACCCATTAGCGTGTCAGCATGTTTGTGTGTCCATGGTGGTCTACTCCAGCTGATGATGTCATTGCTTCTTTTTGTGTGTTTGTTTTTTTCTCTCTCACCAGCACAAACTCGGGCAACACCAGCGACCTTTTCTCCCTATCTCTGTCCCCGCGCACGCTGGACTCGCTGATGCCCAATGAAGCGGAGGGTAATCCTGGACATCTGGGTGAGTTAGACACAAACACAATCTTCACGCAGCGCTTCTGTTACGGAGAGGTGTACCTAATATTGTGACCAGTAACATGACACATTGACGTGAGCTTAATTTTTTCTGTTTTTTTAAAAAAAAAAAAACTAACTCAGCTGCATTGTTTGTCCACAGAATCCCTGACTCTGGACATGGACGTCGCTTCTCCCATGCATGTGAACACGTCCAACTTGGTTTGATTTTACTGATGAGTGCGACGCTTGCGTCACTTTCAACGTTCAACCGTCTCCTCACACGGTGACGTGTGAAAATTATATCATTTTTAAATATGCGTTTTGAAATGAATGTGCGTGTTGTGAGTCTCATCGTCGTATAAGCTACGTCACTGTTTTAAAAAATTCTTCCGTGTCTCACTTTTTATCCCTGCCAAATGTAATTATGCAAATGTGGTGATTGCCATTTTTACCGTATTCATCTTCAAGAACTATAAAACATCATGTACAGTACATACTTACATTTCATTAGCCCCCTCTTTTGTCTTCTGTTTTCAATGCTTTTGCTTTGAATCTGTCTTGAGTTATATTTTCTCCTAACGCGTGGTGTTAAAAATCTCCCCATCTGTTTCCAAATGTGTATTTGGGAAACAACTGCCATGTTAGACCATTGTTTCTTGTACAAAAACGAATGTTACTTTTACGAGTCATTATATTTAGGCAATAAAAGAAATTCATACTGAAATGTCTCATTGTTAAAATATTAAAAATGTACAATCAGTATGTTTCAAAGGATAATGTCTGGAAAGAATATTTTTGCAATTAAGCACGTACACAACTCAGAAAAATGAAACTTCCTATTTTCATTTCTCGTCAGTGCATCTATTTCTAAAAAGCCCCTTGTCATCGTCTCAAACAAGCACCCTTGTTTTTTTTTATTCATTTTTCATCATGGGAAAAAAACAACCACAACTGTAATATGAAAAGATATCACTGAGTTGCAAAAATATGATTTGCACTTTATATTGAATATAACAGCAGACGTGCTATTTGCTTTCTTTCATTAATTTACTTTTGTCATAAATTGTAAATGAACATTTGACATATCTGCATTGGTTAATCAGTTTAATATTAAAGAAGTTAATTGAGTATTTCATTTAAATTGAAAAACAAGCTCTCAAGCAATTTTAAAACAATGTATATTGAATTTTTTAATTGGAAAAAAATGACTTTCCCCAATCAAACTCATATTAACCTTTCTCTGTGTGCGATGGCAAATTAAGTAAAGTTTATTTTTGGGCCTGAGGGTGTCGCTGTTGTCTGGGTTGGCGATCAATCGAGCATTCATTTTCAATGTATTATTATTATTATTATTATTTTATTATTATTAGTAGTAGTAGTTTGTTTCAAGGGAATTAAGATCATATTTAGGGGTATAAGAAAAAAATAGCCAGCAAGGTGTGAATGCTTGGAATATGTTGCAATGATGCGATTAGGACGTGGAAGTAGATGCAGACAAAGGATGGGTAATACTCATTACTTTTACATTCATACTTTTAAGGACATTTTATTTTTGATGGTCTGGCTTAAAATTTGTGCCTTGACTAAATAACTGTCAAAAAACAGGCTCGAAATGCGACTTTCACGTCAAAACGTCGTCGTTAGCCCTCACCAGCAGTGAGTGACACCGGAATTGGGCGGGGCCAAAGAGAGAGAGAGTGTGTAAGTGTGTGCGAGGAGGACTCTGCACGGAGGGGTCAGCAAACTGTTGCAAACTCTCCGGACCGACCCAGCGACCCAGCGAGCGAGCGAGCGAGAGCTCCCCGAGTCACCGCAGCTTGTGACCGCGCTCGAGGACAGGGAAAGCCGCGCGGCAGTCGTCGCCACACGAAGGTAAGACGAGTGACATTTGTAAGCCTTGTTATTGTGTTTTTTCAGTGAGAAAAAAAAAAAAACTGCGTGACACTTGACGCTCCGCTATTACGACACGCTCATATGCAACGTTTGTAAACAAACTCCGCCGCTTCGCTGAACCGTTGGGAGCGCCGGGAGGGGGGTGGGGGGTACTGTGCCGGTGTATCCGCCGGTTTAGGCTCAACAGGCGGCTGAGGGCATCCCTGTTAGTGCCTCCCCCTCTCCTGTCACTTGTGGTTTTGCGCTTACTGTCTTGGGCAAGTAATGACAGACGCTGTCATGGAAAAGTAGTCACATTGCAATATTATGTGGATTGGAAACAGTCGCTGCTTCGGAGGAGATGACAAATGTGCTGAGGACGGATTCAGCACTTTACTCAAGTAAAAAATTAGACTTAAAAAAATTAAATGTGGTTTTATTGTCCATTTGGATCACTTGGCAGAACTTCTCAAAAAAAAAAAAAATGTCCCTTGTTCTGTGTTCATTCTCTAATGTTTTGAATTTGACAGCCGGGAGGAAAAATGCAGTTTATCTGCAGATGATGAATTTCTGAACACTCTCAAGTCAAATTAATTTCATTAATATAGCATAAACATAGCTGCATACAAAGTGCTATTCATAAAGTAATAATGTCAGAATTGGTTGCTTCCTTGTTTGAGCTCCAGTTAGGAGGCACGCAGAAGCATTTGAAACAAATGGAGACGCTTGAAGGGAGGACTGGCTGGTTTCACCACCCATCATTCTTTGAGCTGATAACATTAAACAATTCTTTTAAGGTTTGGAAATATCGTCACCCGAGCCTGCTTGAATATAGTGGCAAAGTAGTTGTAGAAAATTTCCCTAAAACACAATAATGAACCGAAAACATTTTATTTAAGCAATTTTAGGAAAGAAAAAACAAGCAATGCATCAATTTCCTGCAGGATTTTTTTTTTTTATCTTGTCCTCCCCGGTTTAGAGGGAAAATGTCCATTTTGAGGTGCATTTTTAACTATTTGCCTAAACATACACCCATTATTTTTAGTTGTGAATTTATTGTTGACTTGTGCTGTATCATTAAAGATGTAAGGGCGAGGACCTGTTCTTGACAATGACGTTGCGATTCGCTGGAAGTGAGCCGATCAAAGCTTAGTGGTTTTTTTTTTTTGGGTTGGTGTGACCGAGTTATGAGTCAAAGGCGTCAGACCCGGTGAAGTGTTTCTTGTCATTGACCCGCACGCTAACAGGAAATCTGCTGAATCTTTCAGATGGCAACAAGTGACAATCCAAAACAAACGTGCGGGTTGTTAAGAGTGAAAGGGAAACGGCAAACCTTGTGAGGGAAGTGATCAGGAAGCATGTGGTGACACTCAGCCCCACCCCACCCCACCCCACCCCCCATTTAAACCTCCACCCTCTTTCAGTTGCCCTAATCCACAGGTCATGTGACCACCAGCTTTTAGTCTGGAGCGGCCTGATCCATCTGTCGAATAACGCCGCTGATTGTTGACATCCCGGGAAGGCCTTTCGTTTTGCTGTCTCATGGTCGCCGCAGGCACCGCACCCCTCCCGTACTTAATTGCTCGATTTTTCGCGGCCTGTTCATGACTAATTTTGGCTTTGTCGCTTCTGGCCACTGTCGACACGTGACGCAAAGTTTCACTGAGCCGTTATTTTACCTCTAAAAAACAATCGGTCTCATTTTTCTATTTTGAATGTCAAACACTGCTCGTTTTCTCCGCTCAGAATAAAATATTGGCTTGGTGCCACGTTCTTCACTCAATGGTAATAAAATGTTTGCCTGCAGGCTCAGCGCTGTGATTGTGGGACTTGCACAACATAAATCAACTTTCTTCAAGTATTTTTTTTTTTTCTTACTGGGTGTCAGGTTTAGCAAATTGAGCAGGATGTGCGATAGCTGAAGCTGCGCCGTTAAAGCTTATTACGAGCTTACTGCAAAGCAATTGGCCGCCTCGCCCGCCAGTGTAGCCCGGCTAGCGTGTTATCAGACGTACGGGTTCAAAGTGTCACCGGTATGCTCCCCCAGACCAGGAGAACCGCCCAGATCCAATTGATGTCCAGTATTTTGGCCCAAGGCGACTTTGTAAAGTCAATTTTGGGATTATCAGCGATTGAGCCATCTTGGGCTCACCTTACGAGAAGGCCGTGATTTCAAACTTCACACTCTAGAGGCAGAGCGTTTGGGTGTCAACAGCTTGCACTGTTAAATCCCATCTGTTGCTCGCCGCTGCCCCTCGCAGGCATGCGGGCCAGTTGAATCCGCCACATGGTGTCGTAAATAAAACGTTGGAGAGGGGCAGCGGGGGGTGAACATGTTGTGTGCATGCATTGTGCTGCGTCACACTGGGCTTATACTCATCTCCCTGAAGCGTCATTCATATAGAACGGAGGATTTCAAAATACATTTTCTTTGCATTCTTACTAAAAATAGACTACAGTCAACAGAATACACTGTAGAGTAAATCACAATGGCGGGATTATGATGGAAAATTACAGTCGATGGCATGTCCTCCGAATATGCAATTTCACTTCAAAATCTGGGCAAAAGTTTTCCCAGATTGGTGTTTGTCAAAATCTCCCTGTTGGCCGCAGCAGCTGGACATCGTGTCGTCCTCACGCATACAAGTCATGTTTCTTCCAGGAAGACATTGTCATGACATCATGAACCCTGGCAAAATGTCTTCTGGCCTCCAGACCGGACACCTCCTCCTCTTCTCCCCTCTCCTCGCTGGTCGCCTGTTTTTAGATCTGTGCCGTCTCAAAGTGCTGAGTAACCAAAGCGTTCGTTTTAAATGGAGGCTATCGAAGAGCCGCGTGGAATGGCTGTGAAAATCTCGCCGAGCCCAATTGAAGCACTCATAAGTGATCAAGATGGATGCAGCTTGGCTGGTCCAGCGGGCCAACGATCTTTGTAGGGTAAAGGGTTGACCTTTTACTGAAAGCACAGTACTTGGCAGGGTAAATGTGGCAAGAAGTGGGGGGTTGGTAATGGGTGTCTGTCCATTCCGAGATAATGCACGTGAGAAATAGCAGCTACATGACCTTTGGCCTGTGACGAGCTGGCGGGATCAAAGGGCAGCGTTTCTCCAAAATGGCTGGCGCCGTTTACCAGGTTAGGTGCCTTGAGGGAAAAGCAGCGAGGTCGAATGTCAAAAGAGGTTGGCTAGTGCTACTTAGTGTTGATACGAAAGAGTAAAACACTGAGCACGTTAGCTATGTTGCTAACCAATTCAGCAGCACCTACAGCGGCAAGCCAACCGGACATATGACATAGAATGATTGTCACAGAATTTTGCTAATTTGATATGAATGGCCACACACTGAAAGAAAAATCTTTATTTGCGCTTGGCTGTCGTCATTGTCACCAGACTAGCGAATTTGATTCGCTCTCAGATGCTTTTAATTTTAGACGATGCGCTCACGTGAATGTTGAAACAACACACAACCGCTATTTCCACTAACACACACACACATAAAAGGACGGGTGGTTGCCAAAATTGAGACAAGCCCCCTGGAGGCAAGGCTTAACCTCATTACAGGGTGAGGGGGGGGTCGGGGAAAAAAAAAAAAAGAATTCCACGCCACTTTGCATTCTTGTTAAAAGGTGCTAGCTAACTACATTACCTGGGAATGTGATTTACTTGCTGTAAACTAATCTAGGACGACATCCAGGTCAAAAGTTATGGAAAAACTTTATGGGGCGTCTCACCCTACTTGGACATTTGCAAGCCTGCCATGGCGTGCTCATCCCAACAGTCTCTTATCACGTTTGTGCAAAAGTTACTTGTGGGCGGTCTGGGCCGCTTAGATATTTGCAAAAGCGTCAGCCCGTGATGAACTTTCCCACCGGGGGACCACTTTGCGTCATAAGCAGCTTCCCCACCAAGTGTGTTGGTTACGCTCTGCAAATGGGCTAATTGGATTGTTGTACGTTATCTGCGGAATCTTTTTTTCTTTCCAGCGGTTTGAAAACAAGCTTATGAGGATTTAAAGGAGACGTATTATGTATCTCCCGCCCACAGTCGTTAGGCTTTTGTCACACTTACCCCAAGGGTGAAGAATTAACGCACACCAGTTCCGAAAACAAATTGTGTTAAGAAACCTTTGGGGGAAGGTTTTTGTGGGATTTTGTCGATAGGAAATAGGCCAAACCAAAATGCCTTCAAATTAAAGTAAATCCATCCAAATTCATTATTTTCTAAGATATCTAAAGGCACCAAATACAGCAATGCAATTTTTTTATTCCTGCTTCATTTCCTGTCTTATGTTGGTGAAGCTCCCCCGGGGGAGGGGCGGGGCTTAGAGTTTACCCTCCATGTTCCCAGACCTGTCTGACATGTTCGGACCCCTTTTGCTCCCCCAGTTTGCCATGAAGGGAGAGCTGCCTCTCTGTGTTGTTTGTTCACTTGTCAGATGACATTTAACATGCTGTTTGGGAAGACAACAAGGTGGCGAGCAGGCAGGGTGGTCCGCCGGGTGGGTGAGGGTGGGGGTGGGGTGTTTAGAAACTAGACCTATTTTGCAAAGCAACTTTTCAATTAACTTTATTTAATTGTTCCAGATAAACATCATGTTTTTTTATTATTACCCACCGGTGTGAAAGCTGACTTTTGATAGAGAACAAGTGCGTCAATGTTCTTATTCAAAAGAACAATTTAGCCATGTCGAATCGTCGAGACACTCAGTTGGCTAGTTTTTAAGGGCACCATTTTCCAAACAAACGCTTTACATTGATGTCGCTTTTGTTCTTACTCAAAAGCAATAATTTCTCTCTCTAATTACAAGCTCACAATTTGGGCTTTGTCCTCCCAATTTAATTATGTCTGGATGCAACAATCAATGTAGACGAAATAGCCAATGTTCCCCGTAGATAATTACTGTCATTATGCGTTTTCAATGCCCTGACTTTTAGAGCAAGACCGCAACATTTTGGGCCTTTTAATCAAATTGTTAAAAAAAAAAAGTTTGCGCAAAATGCTGGTATTTTTGTTTTTTGATTCTGAAGAGTGCCCAGGAAAAATGTGGATGAGTTCACTCGACTTATGCTTGAGAGCGACACATAGATGCTAATTGGGTTTGCTATTGTATGCTAGCATTAAGCTATGTTGTTTTTTTAAATACACACTACTGCATGTTTCATGTTTAGTTTGACAGAAAGCTAACATTTGCTAAACGTTGCTTGTTATGACATGATTTGATTCGCCTGCTGCCATGCTAGGTTTTGGTTCAAATTGTTGATTTTTTTTTTTTTTTGATTTAGTTTTGAGTCACAATGCAGGTCATGCCTGGTGTCTGTACTAATAACAAAAGTCTGTGGTGGTAGCACCGAGTTGTTTTGTTAAGAGGAAGAAGAGAAGCCTTTGGCAGCTGACCTGTACGCCTGCCAAATTACGGTACTTAACTCCTTTGTTTCCAAATCAAGTTGTATTTATGTTAAGTCTCTTGTCGCAGATCTGTTTTTTCTATCTTAGCGCTGACCTCCCTCTTCATGGTATCAATCGGTGAATGAAGCAGATTGTTCTTTCAGGGAGTAAAAATGTCTTTTCAATTTAAACTCTTAACAAGGCCAGCACTTGTGTGATTTTATATTTGCATCAAAAGACACACGCTGAGCTTTTGCAGCTTTCACCTTGTTGCACCCGCAGCTAAGCCTCCACAGCACACCTCGTCACCCTCGCAAAAGACACGCCGGCATTCCTGTGGCCGCGCACTTGAGCCCGGAGCCGCATTTAACATTCGCCCCCGGGCTTCACATTACATCACGACCGCACATTGTACGTATGGACAAATGCAAAGGAACTTCCAATTGTTTGACTTTCAAAATTTGCCATTCAGAATAATTGGATTTGAAATAAATAATACCAGTGGGTACTTGACAACATGAGTAGCCCACGGGTCTGTTCTAAAAATAGCCCAGCTGTGATTGGATATTGTGAGTTACTAAAACAATTTAAAATTGAAGAATCATGTTATTCCAAATCCAATGAATCACAATGTTAACCTTGTAAGCCCGTATGTCACTCCGATGTAAATACGCCATTTACATTTGTTGACACTTGCAGCAGGAAGATAGTATAATGTGACCTTCATATTGCTAGCTTGTTTTCAAAGCAAACAAACCCTTGACAGATGTTCTTTTTGTGTCACCAGAATGTCAGGATTGAGTATATCTGTGGCCTTTTTCACACGTTTCGCACTTCAGAATTCTCATTTCATGACTGCCGCGTCACCTCAAATAGCCCGTCTTGCTCCGAGGCATCTGTCCAGATGGTTGGAAAGTGTGAGCGAGGGGCGGGTGGGAGCAACGGGGGGGGGGATTGGGTTGGATAAAGCAGGTCATTGGATGGCCAAGCTCCGACTCCAAAGGCTTGAGGGCGGGGCGGCGGTTCAGAGGCTAGCGGGCCAGCTGAGTGCAATGAGGTTACGCTGTCAGAATGCTGAGCTCGACATGCGCTGTTTGATCTATTGCTGTTTCACAATCCAAACGTCGGGAACGGGTAGCCGCTCTTTATGCCTTGATGCACGGCAGCAGTAGAATCGACTTTTAATTTTGTTACATTTTAAAGCAGCTTGTTGAACACGACTTCTCTATTTTCAAAATGACTTCACTCCCTGACAATCAGAATGAAAGTAGTAAGTCACACTAACAAGAACAAGCAACACAAGACGTGTTACGGGAAACGCATTTGGTGACGTCCTGTGTCAGCAGTGGCATGGGAAGCGTTTTTTTTCCCCTAAATATGCACCATGCGGTAAGGTAGTCAGAGTTGACTAACCGCTCGAGTGTTTGCTTTCCCTAACTGGTTTGATTTGCCAGCGTAAGGCAGGTCAGTGACATGCCTCGTTATTTTCCATGCCGCACCGACGAGTCCGGCCGGGGAGCTGTCACCTGCGGTGCATCATGACCCCACCCCCTCCCTCACCCACCGATTGATTCCACATCAGTCAAACTGCTGACTGATCACCGAAGGGGCTGAATTACACGGCGGCAACATCGTGAGCGTGGCCCTAGAGCAGTGATTCTTAACCTTGTTGGAGGTACCGAACCCCACTAGTTTCATATGCGCCTTCACCGAACCCCTCGTCAGTGACAATTTTTTTTTTTTAAATTCAAGACATAGATGTTTTTTACTAATGCACAAAATGAGCTGTGCATGAACATCACCTTATTCAAAGAACAAAACCAACACAATGCACGAACTCGCAACAAATTACATACTGGCAAATCAGAAGCTACACGATAAAACAGGTTTGCTCGGACCTCCTCAGTGGGGGCTCTGTCGAACCCCTGAGACCGACTCGCCGAACCCCTAGGGTTCGATCGAACCCAGGTTAAGAACCACTGCCCTAAAGGGACTGCGGTTACACTGCCGCCGTTACCGTCATCACTAACAGTCGCCCTCAGGCTACCTGTGGGCTATTTCTGCCTCGTTACGCAATTACTTTTGTGTAATGTACGTCCTTGTATGTCTTGCTTATCCATTCTCAGCTCTGTGCTTTCAACAAAAACAACTGGAGCGGCGATTGTGCTCGAAACAACCGGAATATTGGTCAGTTGGAAAGGATTTTTTTTTTTTTCCTTTTACCTGTCAATGGTGCCGAAATTATGCATTTTAGCTTCGTTTATTTTAGCTTAGCTGACATTAGTTTAGCTTACTGTATATTTTTGAAAATCTAATGTCTTTGTTCATCTCTTAGTTAATTGGTTACCTAGTTTAAGGTTTTATTATCTATATTTGAATATATATTTAAAAAAAGGTACGGCTGTACCTCTGCATCGGTTTTGAAAGTGGACGTCAAGGGCATACTAATTGAGTCAAATAATAGCCCGCACATGAGCGCAAATATTTGTAACTGATAATAGATGAAGGTCAGCACCGTATCAAAAGATGACCTTTTAAGAACGGCGCCGAGGAAACAGATGACACCTTCACACGTGCCCCCCCCTCCCCTCCCCACTTGTGAGCATCATTAAATGGCTTTCCAAATTCAAATGCGAGTCCAAAGATGGTGGACGAGCGGATGGACAACGTGTTTGTATTCGTACACGTGTCTGCGTGCTGTTGAGCTAATGAGTGATTTGACGGGGTGCGGGCTGCGACGTACCTCCCCCCCCCCGGGCTCGACCCGACTGGCGCGGCCGTCTTCTTTTAAAAAGCCCTTTTGTCTTTTTTCTTTTTAGGCGCCCTTTCTTCAAGCTGTCAGCCACATTTACGGGTCATGTGTCAGCACACTACAACAAGTGTCCTCTGTCCTCCTCCCGTGATGGTTCAATTAGATTGGCTAAGCTTGAACTGTATTGTCGCTTTGTAAGGACTCGTTTCTGATGAACCGAAAACAGAGGAGCTTTCAACATAAGTATGTTTTGTTGTTGTTGTGATTCTTGTGTTAGCGCTCGGGGTGGTAGGTGGGTGGCACCATGAGTTTCCTCACAGGAAGTGCTTACGTTAAATGAATGGCAGTTTTCCCTAAGAGGAAGGAGTGGGTGATGGCGCTCGACTAGTTTTTTTTTTGGGGGCCTCTCTGAAGGGCTTTAAACGCGCATGTGACATGCCACCGCCGCGCCGTGAATGTAGCACGCTAATGGGAGACCACAACGGCGGCCATGATGAAGTCAGCCATTCTCCATTTCTAATATTGTCTTTTGGTTGGAATTTTTTGCTTCGATTCTAATTTAAATTATGTTTGTTGGGAAGGACACTTGATCGAGAACTCAAGCATTAATCCATCAAAATGACAAATAATTTTCTTCTGCATTGTTGTGGTTGTTTAGTACTACCAGGAACATCATGTATTTTTTCCTCCCTATTTTGGCCTGCTTGTGAAATTATCCCAATTTTCTTCAGTTATATGTTGTTAGGCTTATGTAGTGCGCATAAATGATCTCTCTAGTGTTTGTGTGGTGATGTTTTGTCAATTTGCAATCTGCTTTTACCATTTCGGTGATAAACGGGGGGGGGGGGGGGGGGCTCTCTGCCTATTCAAGATTGGCGGTCCTTTTCAATCCTTTCTGCCAAATGATTTTTTTTGTTTTGGAAACTACTTAAAGCACTCAGCCTTGTATACCGACTATTCCTCGGCCCCTGCACTCTTGAATTATTTGTTGCTGGTTTTTTTTGTTGTTGGTACATTCAAGGATGTACTGAATGGCAACATTTCATAATGACCAATGCTACCGAATGTTAGCGCTGTCTAATAATTAAAAAAAAAAAAGGTCAAAGGTGAAACTTCACCAAACATTGTCCGTTATGATTAGCTCACAGGATTATCTTTGGGTGCATTCCCGGAATAATTGGAACTGTCGGCGCCGCTTGGGGAGTTTTCTCTGAATGAAAAGCACCACCCCCGGGGGCTCACTTGTCCCAGTCATCAGATCCATCCGGCATTTCTCCAGTCATGGGACGCCGGTCGACTTAATTCTTTAGTTTGCGTGCGCTTGCCGCCAGCTACAGATGGAGAGGAATGTCGCTCACCGCCAAAACCGCATAAACCTCAAGCGCACTCATCGCACGCCTTCTGTACACGGCTACTGTGCTGCTTTTTGAGAAGAACAAGTCGGCGTGTTGACGGTAAGTCAACCGCTGAAGTGACCCCGGCACAAAGTCCTTTTTTTTTTTCTGCGGTTCAAATGCAACTGAGGCTCAAACCATGAACCACAGAGGCAAATATGTCAACCGTTTTTCATCTTTGCCGTTGCCTTCTCCCCCAAAGCTGTTAGTTAATCACTTCCCGGTCAATATTGGGTATATAAATACAAACGGTGGAGCAACAATGTAGGCAAATAATATAACTCACGGGCTTATATTATTTATCCTCAAACGAGAACAATGAGTCTGTTGTCAAGAGGATCCAATTGACGTTTTAAGCATTCATATGATGATTTGTCCTTGTGGTGTGCGTCAAACCAATTCAGTCAATATCTTCCACCGTTTCAGTCTTTCAAGTGCTGAATTCCTTCTTCCATGGCATCTCCCAGAAGAAAACAAAGAGGCGATTCAACTCTTTTAAAGACTGTAGCTTTTGGAAGACACCCACTTGATTTGATTATCTGCGGCTGCCGGCACTTGACATTAGCTTTAAGTTATCTTTTTTTTTTTTGTGGTTGATTTTCAAGCAACTGAACTCGTCTCCTTGAGTGACCTCTTTGTTTTCACTTCTCTGCTCTGCTGTTAGGGTGTTGAAGATGGCAGTGTGGATCCAGGCCCAGCAGCTCCAGGGAGATGCTCTCCACCAGATGCAATCTCTCTACGGTCAGCACTTTCCCATCGAAGTGCGACATTATCTGTCGCAGTGGATCGAGAGCCAACTCTGGTGAGTCGCCAAATCGAGTGAGGCGGTGGCTTTTTAGTCCATGTTGTCTGGAGCAGAGCATTGAAAGCCACATTCCAGCTTCGTAAAACAGCCTTCGCCATACTTGAATGATTTCCCAAACTTCAGTTTTTGTCTTTACAATGTTTCATGATGCACCATGAAACATAAGGTCACATTGAAATTTTCATTCCCTGAAGCCACTTTCACTTGGCAGCAATTTTGTATCATGAGTAAATGCACAAATAAAGTATTGAGAAATCATTCCCGAGAAGACAGAAAGGTCTTGTTCGGCTTTGAAGTGGTGTTTTAAAGTCATTTGTCCCATTTCCTTCTAAGAACTTGTCCTAAAGAATTTCTTTTACCTCGGTTAGGGACAACATTGACTTGGAGAACCCGCAAGAGGAATTCAAGGCCAAGCGCTTGTTAGACGGGCTGATCCAGGAGCTGCAGAACAAAGCGGAACACCAGGTGGGCGAGGATGGCTTCTTGCTTAAAATCAAACTGGGACACTACGCCAGCCAACTCAAGGTAAGTCCTGACAACGAATTGTCGTTTTGCCAATAAAATGTCAATTTCTTCTTTGACTTGTTTTTCTAGCAAAACAAGCCGTCGATTTCGACATTCCCCCTTGTTGATGTTTTTTTTTTTTTTTTTTTTTGAAAACACACACACAGGAGCACCAAATGTTTCAGAACAGTTTGTATCCACTGCAAGGAAAAACAAGAGGACAATCCAAGTGCAGGCCTTGGTAGTTAGCCAGCACTGCTATTTATGAGCCGCGCTCTCCAAATTCATTCTTCTCTTGCCTTCCGCTCGCCTCCCGGAAACCAAACTGGGCAAAGGGGGGATCGCCTTTGCTCAGATTTAGTCTTTTCCAAAAATATCAAAGATGATGTTTGAGTTCAGAGGAAATAAATGCAAATCTAATTGTCATAGCATGAACATGTAAAACACCGCCTAGCACTCGTATGCTAACTAGCGCTTAAACGAAGTGCGCCGCTCTTGGGAGACGGCCGTCATTAGGCTCCTCTAATGGGCTCCGGCGCGCCGAAGCCACCGACAAGCTCCTTGATGCGTCTAATTTGGCGAGCGGCGAGCGCGGCGGCCGCTCGCCTCGTCAGCGGCTAACTAGACCTTAACCACAGCACATGCTCTTCTTGTCTTTCAGAGCACGTATGACCGATGTCCTCTGGAGTTAGTCCGATGCATCAAGCACATCCTCTACACCGAGCAGCGGCTCGTGCGGGAGGCCACCAATGTGAGTGACTGAGTGACTGAGTCAGACTGATTCAAAGACTGAGAACCCATAAGTGTACGGAAACAATTCTGTAAGACACCAAAATGTTTGCAGCAGTTTATTTTTCAACACACCAAGTGTGAACGCCGGCTGAGAAACCGTGTCGACATTTATTTTGTCACTTCTGCAATGACCTGGCACGACGCTGCGGCAAAGCGTGCCAATCAAATAGTTTATCTTTTACTGCACGCCGCCGCGAGTTGGGAAAGGCATCGAGCCAGCAGCGCATGAACATCTGATTCTTGCTAACTCCTGGCGGGAATTGATTTCCAGTCACAGCTCGCCTCTTCTATTAGCAAACACGATGCGGACTGATGAGCATTCGAGTTTGCTTGGTCGTTATCCGGCTGACTGATCAGACTTGCGATTTTACCGTCGCTAGTTCATCCGAGGGTCGGCGCATCCCGTCCATCTCAAATGACATTCATCCAAACGCTATTTCTGTCCATGCAACGGAACAGTGCAGCTCTCCGGTGGGTGGACTGTTGGACAGCATGTCTCAGAAGTACCAGCAGATCAACCAGGCCTTCGAGGAGCTGCGACTGCTCACCCAGGACACGGAAAATGACCTGCGCAAGCTCCAGCACAACCAGGAGTACTTCATCATTCAGTACCAGGAGAGCCTGCGCATCCAGGGTGAGGAAAAAAAAGCCCTCATCCTGTCATGTGGAAACCTCCAAAGTCAAATGTGTGATTTTATTTTTTTTGGGGGGGTCACCACTCCATAATTCCAGCATTTTCACTCTTTACTGGACTGAATGTTAGATAGAGATGTGATTGGAGGAACTCAATGTGGAGACTCTTATTGTGTTAGAGCTCAAAGACTTTTAGATATGCTATTGAAATACCATCTATAGTATTTATGACAAAGACAAGTTTCCATAATACAGTACACGTAAATGTTTTTGTATGTAAAAAGAAAATAAATAATTGAATTCCCAGACAATCGTTTTCCAACAAGGTTGAAACAATACCTTGAACCGGACGTGAGCCTTGGCCTTCATCGAAAAAACGTCAACAAGCGCCGACCGCATTCATCCGCCTTTTATTGTAACCAAAAAGCCTCTTATGAAGTTCTTCTTAGAAATCCATTATTTTTTTTCTCTTTCAAATTTCTACCTGCCTTTTCTAGCTCAGCTATCCAGCCTGGCCACACTGCCCCCTGCTGACCGACAGTTACGAGAGCCCACCTTGCTGAACAAGAGAGCCACCGTGGAAGCGTGGCTGACAAGGGAGGCCAACACACTACAGAAGTACAGACTGGTATCCACTTGACTCTTCTACCTCGGCTCGCACCGGCGGCTCGCCGACGGGAAAGCCGACACTGTCGTTGTCTTCCAGGACTTGGCGGAGAAGCACCAGAAAACACTGCAGCTGCTGAGGAAGCAGCAGACGGTCATCCTGGACGACGAGCTGATCCAGTGGAAGAGACGGCAACAGCTGGCAGGCAACGGGGGCCCGCCAGAGGGGGGCATGGATATCCTGCAGTCGTGGTGAGCTTCCATTCCGCCTTTCGCTGGTATCAGCGACCCCCACCGTATGAGAGCCACTGAGGTCGCCGTTTTACAAGCTCCTAATGGACTGCCGCTGAGTTTATGGTCCAAGCTGATTGGCCCCCTAACGAGAGAGACGTCTGAGCACTCTTGTCGCTTTTACTGTAGTCCGTGACTGAAAGAGGACCCAAGTACTTTTGTTTTTGTGTGCATTAGGTGCGAGAAGCTGGCAGAAACTATCTGGCAGAACCGGCAACAGATCCGGAGAGCGGAGCACCTCAGACAACAGCTGCCCATCCCCGGTCCTATCGAAGAACTCCTCAATGAACTCAACAGCACAATCACAGACATCATCTCAGCCTTGGTCACAAGGTAGCTACAAAAATGCAAATAATTTTACCCGGTAACATTCTTTGAAATTTTTCACATGAACTCATTCACTACCATTGACAGCTACTGACGTCAAACATCCAAGGCGCATGGTTCAACCCTATTTCTGTATTTCTTTCTCGTCAGCACCTTCATTATTGAGAAACAGCCCCCCCAGGTGCTCAAAACCCAAACCAAGTTCGCCGCCACCGTGCGCCTCCTGGTCGGCGGCAAGCTGAACGTGCACATGAACCCACCGCAGGTCAAGGCAACCATCATCAGCGAGCAGCAGGCCAAGGCGCTCTTGAAGAACGAGAACACCAGGAAGTAAGTTTAGATCTGTCGAGATCTTTATGTAGGATTTCACTCCATTCACACCTCACCACACAACCATGACTGGAACTCCAACAATGCCTTGGGAGAGTCCACGCGGAATCCACTTTTAGCACCGTTCGGCCGTCTTATTCCACATTCCAAACGCAGCAGGAGTGCGTCAGCAGTTAAATCTGTGAACAATACCGCTGTTATCTTGTCTTTTTTTTTTCTTCATGCGCAAGCACGGAAAAAGAATAAAATGCTATTAAGTATTTTATGCTGGGGGAAAAAAAAATTGCTCTTGAGAAACTCCTCAATGCTGTTTTCTTCCCTGTAGTGACAGCAGTGGAGAAATTTTGAACAACAACTGCGTAATGGAGTATCACCAGACCACGGGCACACTCAGCGCTCACTTCAGAAACATGGTGAGGGCCCTCGTGCGAGCTACCCGCTCAGTTTTAAAGCCGCTAAGGGTTGTCAGCGCATTTCCTGAAATAGCCACCATGGTCGTTTTTATTTATTACCTCAAATGTAAGAGCATCTATTTGTTTGAGTGAATGAGAAGTATAGATGGAAAGGGACGCTTTTCTCCATTTTTCTTTTGCTCTCCGTTTCTTGAGGATGCTAAATGTACAGACTGCAGGAATGGGCACCAAAAGATGGATGTGTTCTTGTCTTGCTGGAAGCAGCCATTTGTGCTTTGATTTACACAATGACTCATGGCTGCGCTTGTCGAATGTATGGACAGTCCTTGAAGAGGATTAAGCGGTCGGACAGGAGAGGAGCCGAATCGGTCACGGAAGAGAAGTTCACTATTCTTTTTGAGTCCCAGTTCAGCGTCGGAGGAAATGAGCTCGTCTTCCAAGTGAAGGTGAGAGAACACAAATCATTTTAATAAATAGCATCTTTTGTACCGCCTTGACTGACAGCATAAAAAGTGTCTGTCTATATGTGTTGCTGCACTGTTTGCTAATTCTGCAAGTCCTTCTATAGCGTTTTTCATTGTGTGCTAGCATTGAGCTAGCAGACCTTCGCTGGTTTTGTGGGTTGCTCTGCAGTAGATCCAGATTGAAGAGAAAAACTTGATGTTGGTTTTGTTGATGTCCCCGTAGACGTTATCGCTGCCTGTTGTGGTGATCGTCCACGGGAGCCAAGACAATAACGCCACGGCGACGGTGCTGTGGGACAACGCTTTTGCGGAGCCTGTGAGTAAACCTTTTTTTATATCTATTGTTAACTAGCGCCGCTATTTGCTCATGTGCAATTCAGAAACTTTTTTTTTTTTACTTCAACCACATCCTCACAAGAATCAATGGTGTCGATCAATGCCAGTTTTTGTAGTTTTAAGCAAAAGGCGGGTTGGTGAAAATCTGAAAACCTTCTGCTATCAATCCATCTTTAAAGCTCGCTCATGACCCGAGAAACGCTCAGCGGTCGGCGGCAGGGGTGGGGGGGTTGGGCGCTTCACAAAAACATCAGCAGCAGCAGCATGGGCGCCCTAGGGAAGTATTTCAGGTCTGCCTCAGCACAGCGGGCGTCTACATTTCACACGCTGTCGATAACCATAGCCCGCTGTGCGCAGTGGCGTGTAACGCCGTGACTCATCTCTAATGGCAAGGCTTCAAACCTTCGTCGGGTCAAAATGTTGTGGCGACAGTTTCAATAAAAAAAAAAAAAAAAAACGTTTTCTTTTAGGTTCGTTGTTAATTTTAGAATTAGTTTTTTTTTCCCCCACGTATTTCAATGGAACTAAAATATTGCGTAATAACAAGACTGTGTCGTCCTCAGGGCCGCGTGCCTTTCCTGGTCCCGGACAAGGTGCTCTGGCCTCAGCTGTGCGAGGCCATTAACATGAAATACAAGGCAGAGGTGCAGAGCAACCGCGGACTCTCTGAGGAGAACCTGGTCTTCCTCGCCCAGAAGGCTTTCGGCAACTGCAGCACCAGCATCGAAGACGATCGCAATATGACCATGACCTGGTCACAGTTTAACAGAGTCAGTTTCCTCGTGATTCCACCGCAATATAAAGACTTGTTGTGTTCTCCGCTCCCGCAGGGATATTTTTTTTTCCCTTCCCACAGCCTGGAATTACTGAGCCATTTGCGAAGCGTGCTTGTTTTCCATTGAGTGATGCTTAGCAACTCTGTAGTACAATTCCACACCCCAGTCATGTAAAATGAGTTTCGTCTTCAACATAATGGCTGTTTGGTGAAAAGATGGTGACTTGTTTTCTGTGTGACAAAGAGGCCAACACAATAAAGCAATTACAGCTCGTTCGGTTTCGGCGGCACGGCGTCGCAAAGAAACGCTTCATGTTGTCTTCTGCTCCTCAGGAAAGCCTGCCCGGTAGGAACTTCACATTTTGGCAGTGGTTTGACGGCGTGATGGAGCTGACCAAGAAGCATCTCAAGCCGCACTGGAATGACGGGTGAGCGTGTTTTCTCGGTGTGGAGCCTGCAGAAAAAATTGGTTTTGTCTGCCTCCTCCATGGCAACCGGCGTACGGGTGAAGAATAAAGGTACAGAGCTCTGCACGGCTAACGCTTTCTCCTTTCTCTTTTAAGCGCCATACTGGGCTTTGTAAACAAGCAGCAGGCTCAAGACATGCTGATGTCCAAACCCAATGGCACTTTTCTGCTGCGCTTCAGCGACTCGGAGATCGGAGGGGTCACCATCGCCTGGGTGGCCGAAAACCCCAACAAAGCAGGTATGAGGGCCACTCAAGATGGCACAAGCAGTTTCAATCTACTGATTGGTCTTGCTTTTAGAGGCAATAATAATTGTAATTATAATAATGGATTTGATTTATAACGCACTTTACACATGATGGCATATTGCTATTGTACTGCCTGCGGTCGAACTCAAAAGGCATTTGCCAGCCGCCACTTCATCCATTTTGCTCCAATTATGTTGCTGCCTTTACAGGCTGCTGCAAAAAATTAAGTGGAGATGCAATTAGCCGTAAACGCCATTGACGCTAAAGTACCGTACTCGCCGATATGGACTGCAGTCGAAAATCGATTGAAATAAAACCATCTCTGGTCCATTTTCCAGGGGAGAGAATGGTGTGGAACCTCATGCCCTACACAACCAAAGACTTTACCATTCGCTCTCTGGCCGACCGCATCAGCGATCTCAACCACCTCCTCTTCCTCTACCCCGACAGGCCCAAGGACGACGTCTTCTCCAAGTATTACACCCCTCCCCTTTGTAAGTTACCACCGTGGTAGCGTCTTCCCTTGTCTCTCCTTTCTACGTTTTTCACGCCGCTTCTCCGTTCCCTGTGCAGCCAAGGCGGTGGACGGCTACGTGAAGCCGCAAATCAAACAAGTGGTGCCTGAGTGAGTTGTCCTCTTCCCTTTCCGTTCATCATCGGCTATTTGATCTCGCATTACAGATCAGCAATTACAGTCAGAGGAGGCCAATTAATGATGCCGAGGGGCTCCTGAGCGAGCGTGCTCTCCGCTCATCATTACAGTTAGCCTCGTTAGCCGCCGAGCGACGCTCTGGCTTCGCTACGGCCGCTGCTTTGCCGTAATGATGCAGCGGGGCGCGGAACTCACGCTGTGGCGAGTTGCTTAGACGACCGCTAAGAATCACGTGTGTGCGTGTTTTTCTATAGGTTTACAACGGCCAATCCCGATCCAACGAGCGGTAACGCCACCTACATGGATCACAGCGCCTCTCCGGCTCCCGTCAGTCACCCTCACGCTTACGGCTTGTACCCACCCATGTGAGTTACCGCGCCGCGTTATTGAAAAGACGGACATGTCGATAAATTGATTAGAATTGATTTTTTTATCAATATTTTTCAATTACCAATATCACACAGGAGTGAATCCATGTTGGACGCTGACGGAGATTTCGACCTGGATGACACCATAGACGTGGCGCGCCACGTGGAAGAGCTGCTACGACGGCCTGTGGAGAGCCACTGGGGCGGCCCGCAGTCGTGACCGAGCTAGCGAGCGAGCGAGCAACCGGCTCATGGTTTCAATTCCAATCATCTCATCTGTTTTGCCCTCTCCCTCCATTGCTATAATGTGAAATGTTCATAACGGTTGTGGTTTTATTTTATTGTATCGGCGTGAGAGAGCATGACTCTTCTTTCAAGTTTTATTTGTGTCCATAAGTATTTGTACAAGATTTCAATGTAAAACAAAAGGCAGACAGTGTTATACAGTATTGGTTAAAAAAAAAAAAAAAAAAAGTGTTAAATTGTCAGTGTGCATGCGTTCACTTGATTTTAACATGCTACTGTATGGAAAAAAAAAATCTATTTTATATTTCTGTTTTTAATGAATGTTGTCTGAATGTTGACAAAAAAAGCTGGAACGTTACTCAAAAACCTCTGGTTACAGCAAACACTCGCACGCACAAAAAAGTGGTTACATGCTCAGCGGATGATGGAACCTCGCCGGGTGCACTTTGGCACCTTTGTCTGATGCTTTTCAAAAATGCTGCCTGCTTGTGCTCTCAGGTTACCCCCCCCACTCTCCCATTTTCTCAACGGTCCTGCCTTGCCTTAGCCCACGTCTCACAAGCCACCGTGTTTTAACCCTCCGTGTAAACGGTCACGACGCAATCATGGCACCAAGTCCATCGGTGGCTGAAGGACATAAATAGCCTCGTCCTCAGGAATGCATTGCTCTGGTCACAACAGATGTAGTATGTGAATATAGATTACATTATGTGTAACAACGCCGCCCCTTCCCCTTCCTGAGGTTTGTTGTCTGTTCATCACATTGTTGGATCTTTGTGGAATTTTCTTTTCTCAATCTGAGTTGTTTGTACGCTTGGTGTTGTCGTCTTCTGTCGCTGTGCTTTGGAGGCCTTTCCAGAAAGAGAAAAAACAACAGAACAGCTGTCATTGGCAGTCAAGTGACAATTGAAAGAAAGAAAAAAAGAACTATCGCTTATAAATAAACGCTCTATTTTTTAAGTTTAAACTTTGGTGTGGTGGCTTGGATGAAACAGTTTTCACTAAGTTGGGTAAAAATATCTAGTTGTGTATGTACGTAAATATATGTATTCATTGTGTATGTCTGAGGAAAGCCCCTTTTCTTCAAAATCAGATAATTGCCTTTCGAAACAGATCAAACATTTTCCATGTTGAAACAAAAGTCGGTGAGCAAATTTTTAAATACTCATTTACAAGAGGGCATGAGAAAGAACATTTGGTTGGCTATTTTAGATGACTTACTATTGTAAATATTGTCTAATTCTAGAATTTGTTTTTTGTTATTGCTGTATTTTGACGCAAATATACTGCTTCCTGCAAAAAAACAATGTTTAATGCCCTTTTTCAGTGTTTAATTGGCATAGAACACGTAAGTAGCCTCACATTGAAGCTCTCTGCTGCCCTCTAACGATCAAATGATATATATTTTGGTGTGTTTCAACTTCCTTCACGCTTTAGATTTGCGCCTCTTCCGTTTTACCACTAGATGTCAGTAAAACACAGTAAAGCAAACTGATGGATCAAAAATTGGACCGACTCCCTACTTGGTTTAATTTTACGCTTTTTTTCTGGGTCAAATTGTGTATGTTGTTTTATAAAACAACCCAAAGTGGTTCCTGGGTTGGTCCAATTTTCTACCCCACAAATTGTAAGTCAAATTGAGGACAAGTAGTGGATCAATTGTTGACCCTTTTTTTTTTTTTTTCAAAATTAAACCAGCCCTGCGCCGATAAATCCTTGCTTGACCGTGTGACCCCGTCGCCCCCTCCCTCTGCTTCTCTTTGGATGCCAACTGGGATTAGCAGGTGATCGATAGGCACCTGTCATCAATACATGCCAGCTGCGGGAGGAGAAGAAAGACAAGGGGAGGAGGGCCCATTAGATGGCAGTCTGAGAAGATCCTCCCGATGAGAGTTCGACAGCGGGAGTGGCGCCGGCTGGCAGGCATCCGCTACAGGAAGCGACTGCAAACCTCAAACTGTTGGAAAACTTAAAAAAATATATTTTATTATGGTGCTGACTCAGCGCAAAACCCTTTGTGGTTCGAACCAGATGATTTCTTAGGCGGTGAAACCGAGATGCTGTTAAAACCAAAAACTTAAATACTGTTTCTACTTTTGTGGTGAAAAAGCCAAAGAAAAAGCCCAGAGATTTTGAAACTTGCGTGTTTAAGGGGACAGTTTATGACCTTAAAGTGCGGCATTTAGTGGGTGAGCTTTTAAAAGCGCAACATTTGCATAAATAATTTCTGACAATGCATAATGCATGAGCCAAGAAAGAGAGTGGGAGAGTCTGCTTCTTCCTGTCCCAGAGCACACAAAAAATAATTCTCGTCACGTGACGTTGTGTGACGTCAAGTTATCACGTGACCTGACGTCTCATTCAGGTTTCATTGCGGTGCGTTTATATTATTGAGCCTACACATGGATCCACTTATCACCATCGAGGCCTGCATCCTGCCTCGGGGGAAAACCTGGCAAAGCGACCTTTGACCCGCTAAATATCCGCCCCGCCCTTCCAGTCGATAGGTCTGACCTTTAAAGCGTAATTAGCACGACTGATTACAATAAGTCGTGGTTGTGTCTTGATTTTTTTTTTTTCTCTGTAAGTCCTGGAAATTTAAGCGACGATGCAATTGTGTTGCAGCTATGGCAGCGGACAAAAATATTGGGACATGGATTTCTGCAATGATCCAGAATGCTTTTACTTTTGTACAACTTCCAGCATTTTATTTTTAAATATACAATTCTGTCCTCCTAAATAAGTACAGATTGTGGATACTTTTCACCTCTGGAAAACTAAAAGCCCAGCTCCAATTCCGTTCCACCATTGATCATTTGTCAAATTTTTAAACAGTTCATGGAGCTGCTTTACTTTGCGTGGTAAGGATGGTGCGTGCCTACGTCGACGGGCACGCGCGGCACCGTGCTCGCGTCGCGCTCGTGCCCGCGCAGTCTTGAATTTGTCCCGCGGATGCACGCTAGTTGTGTGCAGTGTATGTTGGTCCAAACGAGAAGACTGTGCCGGTTCGGTACGAGCACAAGTGGAGTAGTAGCACAGCCCTTCGGGACCAGAAGGTTCGGAAGCCAGACCGCTTCCGAGTTGCGGGCTTGTCGCAGTGAAGGAGCGAAGAAGCGGGGGGCACCGGCCGGCCGGCTCTCTGTTTCGGGCACCAGGCGAACTCCGAGTCGCCTTGTTGTGGATTAAAAAACAGAAATGGGCCGCTGCCGCAAAACCGTGGAGGTGTTGCTGTTGCTGCTTCTGTGAACCATGGCGGGGCTCCACGCTTCTTCGGATCCATCGGGACATTTTCTGGACTTGAGCCGGTCGACGCAAGCCTCCGCCGCTGCAGGGTTCGGCGGCAGTGGAGGCGGGGCCACCCGGCCCTACTTGGAGGTGTCGGCCGACGCTGCCCGGAGCTTCGGAGCCGATGGAGTGTACAGCAACGGCCGGTACCGGGAGCTGAGCAGCCCGACAGTAGGCGTTCGCAGCCGGGATCCGTCCACGGAGAGGAGCCAGGGAGGAGCGAACACACCTTGCGGCATCATGAAGGTTGGTTGGCTCAAATGAAGTCTCAAGGTGACACCAGCTAGCATGAGTGTTGTTGCGGTCCAGTTGCAGAAGGAACCAGGTTGGTGTGAGGAGCCAAATAGAATAGAAATAAAAAGCAGCCCTCCAAATAATTACTTGAGGTGGAAAATAAGCACTAACGAGTGCGTAACCTCTGTTTTATTTATTCTATAAATAGTGCATGAACGTCAAATGGAACAAAATTCACTTTAAACAGAGTTTAAAAAAACAAAGAAATGGTCTTCAATCAACTTTCTTTGGTTCCTCAAGTGAAAAAGAACACCAGGCAGACTCTTTCAATTATGTAATTAAAAGTAATGTGATTCCATTGCACTTTGACATGCCGTTACATTTATCAGCGATGTTGACATCTCTTTCCTTAATCCAAAATGTGAGTTGCTGTTTATGATTTGTGCTTTGCTTTTTCACTCTGCTCCTTTTGAATGCGTGCAAGCCTTCCTCTAGTCGGAATGGCGCAGACTTCAAAACTTCATTTTGTATTCGCGTGCTGCGGTTGACCCTGCTGGTTTTATTCCTCTGAGCACAACATCTTGCAACATCTTTATAAGTTTCTCAAGCTCCAAGTGGAGTTCTTGTACTCTGAAATGTCGACATTTTGGACACTGCGCATGACGGAAGCTGCTATTTTCCATAGTTCATCCGTTAATTTGCATATTTTTACTACACTTTCAAAAGGTTGTTTACGTGTGTTGTCATGTGACTACCCGGCTCCGTTTGATTGGTCAAAAGGAATTAAATGTCCGTCGTAGTTACGTCGGTGGTTCGTCAATGTAACTAAGCTAACAAAAATACTAAAGTAAAAGTCCAAAGTATGTGGATTAAAACTACTCTGACTTTATAAGTCATCACAGTGCATTATTTTCCGTACTGACCATTATTTATTGTTGTCCAATAAAGCTGTGCACACTAGAAAAGTGGAGTCCAATAAAGCTTGATGTGCCGAGAGCTTTTTCATTAGAACTGTGATTTCCTTTTAATTGGTTGTTGTGAAGTGATTGCTTTTCAAGCATGTCTCGTACTTTTGTCATCGTGAGGATCTTTTTCACCTAAGCCTCTGTAAATAGGAGCAAACAGAATCCAATTTTTGTTCGAGGGCTTGTTCTCGGGAGGACCCATTAAAGTTTTGGTGAGAAGCAGATTTGCATAATGTATCTTGGGGTGTATACTGGCTGTTGGTTGAGGATCATTAACTTGATGTGGTCCAAAAATAAGCAGAGAGCGGCAAAAAGACTGCAGTGACGAGTCAGCGTCCTTTTAAAAGTACAACGCCGCTCTTGTATTCCGGCCCACTCTGATCAGAGTTTGTTCAGCAGCAGGAGCCGACGCTCACTTCTTAGATCGACTCATAATTGGGTTCTCGTGGCGACAGCTCTCACGCCCTCCAACAAACATGTTTGGGCAAAAACATCAACTTGCGCAACGTGCCATTGCCGCTCCAATGTCACCAGCCGACTTTCAATATGGCCGCCGCTAATTAAATCTGCATAAATTTAAAGCCATTGTTTTGTTTAGACTTAATTTGCATGTTTGAGTTCAGACATTGCGTCCATCTGAATTGCGGCCCCGTTATGTAATGCCGACAGTGGGCGGCGATTCCAGACTGGTTTCCGGCGACCGATTCCGAGCACATCCCGGCACACAAACTACTAATTTGGTGATGACAGCATCGCCCTCAGAATGTCCCAAAATCATCAAGCGGCCACGTCTCATTTCTCCTCCCTTCTTCTTCCTTCCTCCCGGTTAAAGCCGGAATTCCCACACTTCCCCAGCTCCAAAGAGATGGAAAAAGTGTGCAATCCAGCCTCACCCCATTAGGAACCTAGATCAATAATGATCTCACGGTTATCGTCTTTCCCCGTCTGAGGTCGTATCTTCCGTCTTGCCTCCCTTGCGCGGGAGTGCATACGACTCATACTTCACATTCATGACCTCATCTAATGGGCTGGAGCCCAAATGTGTATAGTCATCATGTGAGGAACATACTTGGATGCTTAGTAAGAGCACTGACAGAGTGAATCAGGTCAAAAGGACGCATGGATTGCCTCAGATTGGAGGTGACTCTTTCAGAAATCAAATCCCAGAGTTTGGCTTCGCCGGAAAAGTACATCTGTAGTCGAATGTGATAAGTGGCAAACAATGGCAGTTTTTGGAAAGACGGGATTTGGAACATTGTGTCCCTCCCGCATGACATGCGTCCAATCCTAACCCGGTAATTGATTACATAGCGCATAATCATATCAGATGATGAGAATTGGAAAGAGCATCGATCCACGCATCACTGGATCTATCACGGGGGTTCCTTGGGAAAATGAGCTCTTTACCTGAATTTTAATTTCAGCTAATGGAACCCGCATAGAGATACATACGTGAGCAGCGCTACATATTTTTAGAAAACACGCCTTGGCACAGCAGTTGGAGATTTCGTAGATTAAGTCATTAGATTGTGGCTATTTGGAGGCCCGACTCCCTATTTTAACTCGACCTTCGATGCGGTTAAGTTGTCCTCAAGAAGGGTTATACTTAGTATCGTGGGATTGCTAAACACTGCTAACTTAATCCTTCCTTGTCTTTTATTCCCTTAGAGGATCATGACTTGACATTGAACTCATTATTTTAGGTGTCAAATTGTAACCCAGTCAGAGAGGTTCGGTCAGACACCAATCTGATGAAAAGTGACGAGCACTTGGGTTTGATTAGAAGATGACTTTGGGATAGCCTTGACTGTTCCCGGATGTTATTTTGTCATTGAATGATTCCTGTTTGATTTTATCCGCTGGAGATATTTGTGAGGACTGCGGACAAGACCAACAAGGTTGTGATGGATGAGGACGACAATCTGCCGTTCCACCTGGCTTCTCTGCGGCTTGTTTTTTACTGCTCTCCAAACATACGGCACTTGTATTCACTGCCTTTATTTTTGCTGGGTATTTTATTGAGCGCCGAGCGACTGCGGGGAAACGAAACTGTGCTTTAAAGCCAACGACCTGTGACCGGAGTTGAAATAACTTGCGTCCATCAAAGCCAGTTCCACGGAATGAAAAGATGGAATGATATCCTTTAAAAAATATATATATCAATACACTATTGGTCTAAAGCAGCTAATTCAGTAATGCGGTGCGTCAAGGTTGGATCAAGGAAAAAATGTTCACGCTCTTCATCACAATTGTAACACTTCAGGAACTATCATTGAATAATTCCGTTTTGATGTTATAAACAGAACCTCTTCTGTTCTGTCGGTCTAGCGACAAGCGTAGCGTGTCATTCTCACTGACGGATCAAAATGGAGAGTGAGGGTTAAGAGCGTGACAAATGAGCGCGGACGGGTCGTGTATGCGTGTGGTCGAGTCAGAGTCGGAGTCACGGTGGCTGCAGGAAGTGATGTCAGCGAAGGAAATTGGATGTGCGAGACCTTCGGCGCCGCTAGAGTCGAAATTATGGGATCTATTAATGGCCTGAGAATTTTATAGGAAGGAAGGAAACCGTGCGAGTGACATGCTTGTTTGGATTTATGCCTTAGTGGGTCAGAAGTGAGAGCCGACTCATGGAAGATTCTCTGTTTCCATTTTGAACAGTCCTTTGGAAGAAGTGATCTTCTGACAGGGACAGCTTGTGTGTAGCGCATGTTACCCCCCCCCCCCCCCCCCCCCCCCTCCCCTCCCCTGACGCTGGATCTTACATTGTCACAGCGTCGCATATTTTCCGTACTTGGGGCCAGTTTGACTCCCTTGGAGAAGAATCCATGCAAATCACAGCGAGGCCCGCGTTGGCACCACCGGTCGTGTATGTAAATTTATCGACGAGCGACACGTGCGCAAACTTGGCTAGGAATTCGCAGATGGCGCCATTTGTCTTGTTTGCCACGCAGATGGCCCGGGCGACAACGACAAACTGCTTTTCGTGGATGCGATGGAATAGTCGGGTTTTGCAAATGTCATCATTGGCCTCCATCAAGCTAGCAAACGAATCAAATGAAGCAATCAACGATGATTCCAATGAAGTCTGGCACAGATTCAGAATAGTACAAGTGTAAGTTGTTCTCAGGCTCTCAGACATAATTCAGGATTTCCTCTTCCACACAACTGGAACGTTGTCCCACAAAAAAATGAAAACAGCAAAGCCGAAGCGAAGGCCGCTCATACCGCGCAGTAGGTAACATGCGTGAGCATGTCGCCAAAACATTCCATCGACGCTCGCGCCATACTTTGGTATTTTATTTACAGCATGGGCTCAGTATGGCAATGTTCTATGCATGTATGTTCGTATTCATACGTGAGCCCGGATGGTCTGTAGAAAAGCTTCAGTCAGTCTTGAGAATATCTTAAATATGTGTTGAGGCTTTGGCGGATTAGGGAGTGCTGGGAGGAGGGGTGATGGTGGTCGCTTGGAAGGCAGCGTGATGTGTTCCAGGCTTTCAGCTCCAGACTGCAAATCACTTTTTGTTTTGTTGTGAAATGGACCGTGTGCGTGGAAGTGTGTATTGGGGGAATGTTTTTTTCTACTTTTTGTAATTGAAGTGAGTTGAACTAATCGACACCAAATTGGGTGGGCATGTCTGAGAAGTCTCAAGGACGCTTACTGAAAATTTAATATGAGACTTTTTTACGAGTGGAAACCTCGACACTTTAATTACATTAATTTTCCAATTATTTTGAAGACCTTTTAAAGAGATGGCGTGAGAATAAACACCAGGAAATAAATTTGGGGATTATCACGATGACGTGCGGGTCACGAGGAAGAGTGAAAAATACAACAAAAAAACTTATAAGGAAGTGAGAGTGGGGAAGGATGGCGACAAGGAAGCGGCGCGTACATTTTGCATGTCCTTGCGTCACGCTGTCCTGGTGTAACCTGCCAATGGCCGTTTTTGTCATGTTCGCTCGCCAATTCCTTCCTATTAAGCTCTAATAAAAATTTCCCATCATGCAATAGTCCACTCCAGTCATGTTAGGCCGCATCCACTCCCGATGTATTCGTGCTCAAGGGCTCCATCAATACGGGATGTCGCAGTTTGACCCCATCCCGCGAGGGGATTAACGGCCGCTCCGACACAACGTATGCGCCAATCACAACGAGGCGTGTCCCGGCAATCGCAACTCTTGTCGGTCCGAATCAATATCGTGCGGTCAAGGGAGGGGAGGCTGGATGTTGCAAGATGCTTTTGACTGATAGCTGCCTCGCCGCTTCCTTGCATCACTTATGTGGCGTTGACGGCGGGAAATTGGATCCGCTCTCCTCGCCGGCTGGTAGTGGCTTTTGATAAATGACGGCTGTGCAAAGACGAGGGAGGATGAGGACAAACTCAAAGCATATGTGAACGCTTTGGCTGGTTAAACCCTGCAAGGTTCACTTCCTAAAAACATGTTGGTATAGCATAGCCTTACATCGAAGAATCATAACACAGCTTGCATTCTTATTTCAATGCACATAGACTTAACCTTACTTCCCTCCATCTCTGCAAAAACAATAACAACCCCCACTTGCTCGACTCTCCTCCATCCCTTTTTTTTTTTGTTATTCATTCCATTTGCGATCCCCTGCCTTGTTTCTGCAAACGAGTGGGCGGATCAGCCAAAGTGTCAGCGCTGTGCAAAGACGCAAATGAAGACCGTGAGTGTCTCCGGAGGCTGCAGCGTTAAGTGGCAGCTGTAATTGAGGCTGCACCTCCGGGGGGGGCTTGTGCATGTGCATGCTTAGTTCCATAGCTTAAGCAACAATAACGCACGCACACATAAGCATTCTCCTCACGGCCACATACTATGTCAACAAACGCAGGCGAACGGGGAGTCGCGCACCTGTTTTTTCCCGACACACTCGAACACGCATCTACACGCTCAGCCACATCTGCAAAGCTTGAGGGAGGCCTCGCCGAGCGCAGCATGAGGCGAGAGTGAAAACACTGTGAATACTAATCATCGGGCCATGAGGCGACGGCCTTGAGTGACGTGCGTTAGACAGACCTTGAGCGGGCTTCTCATCTGCATGCCACTTTGTGTTTTTGTCACCGAATGTTCCTCGCCATTCATACACAAGGTCGTTGCACGTAGTTCTGGGTATCAACAATAAGAAAAGACAGAGTAGAATATTATCCGGATTTCAAAGGTTTTCCGTTGCCTTCATTTTTCTCTGCAGCCGTATAATATTTTGTCAATGGAGGCAGGGGGCGGGGCTTATGTTTTGGGGCTGCTTTGCTACTCTGGCACGGGATATTTTGAAATCAAATCAAAAATGCTTAAAATAAATATGTTTTCAGACGACAAGTGGCAAAATACGATTTTAAAGGATATGACAAAGAATGAAGACATTAAATTAATTATCAACCAAATATTACTACTATAAGTGGCAAAATAATAGTGATGTGGTTGTTCCAATGAAACTCGCTCCTTGAGTGTTCTATAAATAAACAGCCCGCATATTTCAACAAAACCTCAATCTACTGTCCTTACTTTGGCTCTTTTGTTCCCAACGCTGAGATATTTTTATCTCCGCTCGCAATCGCAGATGTGTCACTTTCAAGAGCGGAAGAAGAATCACAACGTTATCTTTTGACGTTCCAAAAAAGCACAAGTGCAACTATTTTTTTTTTCAATATGCCCTGTATTTTATTTATGCATTTCAGATTTTAAACAGAAAACAAATGCACTGGTAAAAATAAAAAATGTGTTGTCTTCAAAGCTTCACCTGTGTCGACCGGGTACGTCCTGAAAAAGCTCCACCTTTGCAATGCCCACGTTCCCATCAGGCCTCTCTACATTTTCACGCCGTTCGTGCAGAACTAAAGCGGGGATGAGTCACTTTGCAGTGGCACTCACGTAGCTGTCCTTCAGACCACCTCTGCACACAGACATACACAATAACAACTCTGGACTGACTGCTTGCTTGCATGAGGCTCGACGTTTGATTCATGTTTCTTTCAGGAGCTCATCATTATCATTCAAAACTACAAACATTTCCCCCGAGAGGTTTTTTATTTTTTTTATTTCTCTTGTTTTGTATATTCTGTGTGTAAAAATTCTGTCTGCCCCCTCGGTGAGTGATAATCACAGCATGTTCCGATATCGCCTTCGGGTTAGTCTTGTGTTTTATTCAACTGCCCTTGAACCAGGAGAATAAATAAAAAATTGCGTAAATGTATATTAAGTAGGAATGCTGCAGATGCTTCCTTTGGTGCACCCTAGTGAATATGTTGTGATCCAGTAAGGGGAGCTGTATAAAAATTCTCACCCTGGGGATTCCCCCAAAATCAAGGCTGCTTGCTGTTTGTCGTCCAGAAAAGTCAGGAAGCAGCAATTATTTAAGGTATGAACATTTAATATGACCCATCAATAATTAATAAATAAAATAATAAAATAAAATATTTAAAAAATTAAAATTTTAAAAATTAAACAATATATATAAATAAATAAATAAATTAATTAATTAATAAATCCCCTTTAGTCAACAAATGGATCCCAGAGTTCAAAGTGAACATGGTGCATCAGCATTTAGCTGCGATGCTGCAAGTAACTGGAATACGATACGAACAGAACTATCGTTTGTAGTGTAAATGCTTTTGAAACCAGATTTAAAACTGCCCCCCCCCCAAAAAAAAACTGTTCTTTGAGAACAATTCTATTATCATTTTTTCATCATCTTGCACTGTTTGAGTCATTTTAGTGTATGTCTGTTTAAAAACTTCTCTTTGCTGGCATAATCACTTGCAAACTACCTGATGAGTTCCGCGGCACTTCCTTTAAAGCCCCCCCCTCTCCTCCTCCCATCTGTCCTTATCATTTAATGAGCCTATCTGCAGCACACACACATTCTTGCGTCCATCTTGGTCTCGCAATCTCGCCCCGTTATCGGTGGCAGCCGGCTTATGTGAATCAAGGTAAATGCGGAATGCAACCCGCCTGAAAAAAGGTCACCGCCGATGAATTTCAATTAGCGGTGCCGCCGCCTGCAAATGGCAGCCGCTTGTAATCTGGGTCCAAGCATATCAGTGTTTTGATTGACAGTTTTATCTTGTGGAGAAATAAGAAAATGGCGCTAATGTGGCAGCTGCTTGGGAGGCAAATGTAAAATCAATAAAATGGAGTGCAGTTATTATTTTCGCTTCGGCTGCGAGTGCGGAAACGTCTTCCTGCAACATTTGCACACCGCTGATAATCTTAAAGGATTATGATGCTCCCAGTTGCTGTTTTTGTTCTCTCGTTCGCTAATCAGATTATCTGGCAATTATTTGTCCAAGTTAAGGTTACGTTCCGGGTCAGCGCCTAATTAGTAATGAAGAATAAAGAGAGGTGAATATACGATTGCACGGCAATTCCAAATAAAAAAAATAAAAAGATCAGCATGTGACAGACTGAAGGTAGAACAGAAGATGGATGAAGAGAGCAGCCTGAGATCACTTTAGTGGAAAAAGATTTATCATCTCTGCAACAGAATTGTAGGAGTATTGATTTTTTTTTTTTTTTTTCCCTCCACTCCGTGTGTAACATACCGGAGGTGTTCTATGCTACACGCTGACCTTTTGTTCTGAGCAGAATTAGGATGTTGTTGTTTTGAAATATTAGCTGTATTACGTCTCAGGTTTGTAGCATCTTTCTTGTGGACTAAAAAAATGGATAAGCCAATTGTTCAAGACATTCCGTCTTGAAAACAAGTGCTTGTTACACACTGTTTTTCTAGTTTTATCAAGTAGATCTTAATGTGCTCCTGGCTATGATGGGAGCGCGGCTTAATGCTAATAGCGCTAATCTTTCATGACATTCTGTATAGACAAACAGTTGGTTCTTTATAATCTTCAGCCTAAGCAAAACATGTTCAAACAAGGCTTCACACTGCAATGTAAAAATAGAAATCTTCCTGCATCAGTCCGTGGCACCATTTGGGCCAGTTTGGTGGAGAAAATAAAGAAATAAAATCGGGTCACATTAGCCCAAGAGGCAGGTCAGCCCTGGGCACCAGATGGCCAGTTCAGCCTTGACCACAGGAACTCGATGCACTCGCTAGGTGACACGCATATTTACAGGAAAGACTCCCTAATTAGCCCCTCCGGACCTTCTGCTCGCAGTAGTAGGTACGCTTTAGATAACGCAAATATTTTCAGGACACTTTTGTGAATTCCAGAGTTACCTTGTTGATGAAATACATCTTAGAATTGAGCAGTTAATGCTAAGGTCAGACGTTATTAGCGCTGCTTTGCTTGTTTATGAAGCACATAGCAGGTCTGGTTCTCCTGAAAGACGTTTGACATGCTTGGCCTTGGCATTTTCTTGCATCTGGGTCACCTTCCGGCATGGCAAAGACATCCGTGCGTGTGTCTTTCTCTCTTTAACATCTCCTTTTCCTGCTGCTCATTTCTCTCTCTCTCTCAAGGACTCCCCCTCTTTTCCGAGCAGAAGACCTAAAAATAGGAAGCATTGTTCTTCCTGTTGTTTTTTCTTCCGGCAAACATGACGATTCAACCTTCCACCCCGAGATCCATCGGTCGATTCGAGGACTCCCGGATCCCGAATTTATTCTCCGCCGCGTCGGAGATGAACTCCAAGATCACGTTGACCTCCAGAGCGAAGCACTTTGCACTCTTGTCCTCCCCTGTCCTTAGTCCATTTATACGAGTGCTTTCTCGTATGTCCTACATTTGCGTCCACCCCTGGGAGGAAAGAAAATAACTCTCCTCAGCAGTAATTCAACCTACTTCCACTCAACTCCTTCGCGTGGCCTTTAAGGGGTCATTTGTTAAGATGGATTTGCATGTTTATTGTATTTGCAACCCAAGTTGTCATATCTCAATTCTCAAAGGTAATGATTAATTCCACAACGTCATTTTCGAATCCCGAAGTCGGGATGACCACAAGTGTTCATTTGTTTTTCGAAAATCGTTCAGCCCAAGCCGTAACCACAATTTTTCATGATGAGCGCACAGTCCTGATGATTATGTAAACAAAGAATAATGAGATGCTTTCGCCTCCTCTGGCACAAGTAGGTTCCGCCGGTCGCTCTGCCAACCTCTTGACGAGACGGAAGGCGCCCGGCCAAGGATCGGGCTCACGGTTTTTATTTATAGACCTTGAGTGGGCTTCGCGGACGCAGGCGTGGAATGTTTCAGAGAAGAGAAACGCATCATTGATCAAAGCTCAGACAGCGAGACTTTATTTTTTGCCCAGAGCGAATAATAGCTCGTGTAACAGAGGGTGAGCAACGCCGCCGTTCTCCTTGCCCACGCCGTGTCCCGGGCACCCACACAGGTGACCGGGCTCCACTGAACACCTGCCAGTTGGAGCCTCCCTCCACTCTTTGTGCCATGTTGAATGGCTGCTGCGCTTTGGATGTTTAAAAATACACACATGGTAGGCGTTTGGAGAGTAAATTCACTCGGCGTGAAGCTGAGATAGATTGTGTGGGCTCTGCATAGAAGCACGAGGTGGACATGTCAACGCATAAGCGACGCGAAGCGCGGCTTTACAACATGTACTAAAGCCCTCGACTGTATTTTCATCATATCTTAAAAATCATTTTGGACTCCCGCGTGAATCGAGCTATCGTTGCTGTGTTTTAATGACAACGGTGCATTTCAGAAAATGCGTAACGTGAAAATATTGTAACGTGGTCAAATATTGGCATTGTCAATCGTGAGATTATTATTTTTTTTAATTAATAAAATATTCTAATTCATATATGGTGTATTATTAATTAATCGCATTAATCGTTCAAGATTAATTAATAATTAATCGCATTAATCTAAATTTCTTAACAGGGGTGTCAAACTCATTTTTTTGGCGGGCCGCATTGTAGTCATAGCTTCTTTCGGAGGGCCATTATGACTGTCAACCCGAATAAATGTATGAGCACCTCATATTATACACAGTAAAAGCTACAAAACAAACTGACAAATAACTCGTTTTCAAATCAGACGAGTAAAAACTGGCCAAATATTTAAAAAAAAAGATATTAAAAGTGAAGACAATTAGCAATTTTAGTTATGACACACGGATTTGATGCACAAATTATCTTCGCGGGCCACATAAAATGATGTGGCGGGCCGTATCTGGCCCCCGGGCCTTAAGTTTGATACCTGTGGTTTAATAGGTACAAATAGTGGCATTGTGTGTTTCTTAAAAAAAATATGCTGGAGTTTATCAAAGGGGACCTCTAGTTGTTCCCCACTTTTGTAGACTTTTCATTTCGTATCTGGACGGGAGATGTTGTCTTGATATAAATGTTAAGTATGACTTCCTGTGACAAAAGGATAGGTAAGTTGGGATGTCATGCTAGGCCAAAAAAAACCACAACGCAAAGCTTTTGTTGAAAGGTTACGCTTTGTTTCAAATTCAATACAAGGAGCAAACAGTGCACCTTTCATATCAAATCTGTGCTCAACCTCAATAATGGCGATTGATTTATTTGCTTCAATAGGAAGTGAAAATTGGGATGTGTAGTCTCCAGAAGATGTTTCATTTGGATGGTGCTTAGAAAAAATGTAAAAGAGAGAATATAAAAGCCAGCGTGACGAGGACTGCAGTTGCGCGGGCAGTGAATGGTTCTTTTCTTTGCTGCAATGCAGACTGTCAAGGTTAGGCTCGTGAGGCCGGATCGACTCAAGAGAACCGAGGCTGCGGTGTCAAAGAGTCCGATCGACGATATTTAATGGAAAAGCGCTGTTCCATAAAGGTTATCGTGTGTTCAGACTTGCAGAATCCCCCCGATGTTTCTCTGGATATTAAAAAACACACACACACATTCGGCTTCGTTTAGATAACATTTACGAGTTGCCTTCGTGTCACTCGTAATCTTGTGGCAGCTTGTCGTTTGATTCATCAGGAGCGCAAGTCTCTGTGGCAACGCGACCGGCAGGATGACATTTTGTGGTTTGTCAACTTCCTGCTCCTGCCTGGCCGGCCCTCAACTTCCTCTGTCTGCATGTGATATTTGGGGCTTCCCGTGGCTGGTGTGTGTGCGCGTGGTCAGCGCTCAAGTGTGAGAAATTGGAAGTAGGAATGACATTGAAGAATCCGCAGCGCTGCTCCTGACTCATCCTTTTCATAAAATGGAGACGAAGATGGAAAAAAAAAGAAAATATTTGAGTGACAGTCAAAAGATGAAGTGGGAGACAAAACAATCATGTGAAAAGATATGCAAATGAAAGGCTGTGAAAACCAAGCATGACAAAAAGCCATGTGGCAACACTTTGATCGACCGTCTTTGAGCTCGTCAACATTTCTGGCGAACATTCAGCGGCCTGTGCTTGGAAAACCATCCGGGAAATTAGGAAAACCACTGTGATAATGAGTGCAGGAGAAAACACAGTTGGACCACGAGGGAGGATTGAACATTGAGCGGAGGACGTGCATGCGTGTGTGTGTGTGTTCACACAGTTTCATCATCAATGCATTTTATTTACTCATTTACCTAAATTGTTTATTATTTATTATTATTTCATATTGAGTCGGCTCGATTGTGTCTCAAGGCAACCAAAGTCAAAATAGATGCTTAACTTAGCTTAACTTGCAACTACATTGTGACTGTGAACTCTATTTAATTTTTTTTAGCTTCGTGATATCTGCATTAGCTACGTGATACTCAATTCCCTTGAAAAGCACTTTATAAAAACAAGCTTTTATTCCAAGTGGTACTTGAAGTGAGTTCGAAATCTTTTCCGCGGCTAATTGCTAGCGCTCATCTCGTTTGTAAACAGCAGTAAATTTAACGGCGAGCCGATTCCTCATGCGGCTTCTGGAAACCCTGCAGCCTAGAGTTGCTCGTTGTGTTTTAGGGACCACGAGACGCTTTAATTAAGTGGGAGCCCCGACGAGCGAGGAGGCAAATGAGTGACCTTCAAACATCCCCCGCTGAATTAGCGAGATGAGCATCGGCGGGGGGATTGCGAGGTGACTCGGGGACAAACAAGTTCCTACTTGTGCTTTCGCGTGTTATAATTCAACATGGATTTCACGGCTCTAGCTGGCATTGCGACAAAATCCGAGAAGGCCCGGCTGATGAAGACCGCCAGTCGAACTGCTCAGCAACACACCCACGCACGTGCACTCACCTGACAACGGCCTTTGTGCCGCGGGAAAATAATTGGCCCCACTGCTAATGCAAAGTCACGGGAAAGCAGCGAAGGGAGCACGACCACAAGCGACAAAGTAGAATTTTTTTGCACTTGAAAAACAACATTAGCTCATAAATATATCAGGCGTCCTCAGGACTGGCGGGCAAAGCGGACAGTCGTTTTGACGTTGACGCCGCGACTGTGCTAAGTGGCTAGCGCTGGTGTTTGACAGCTCGATAGCATTGACCTCCACTCTCTCGACGGGCCGCTAATTAGCAAGATTGCTTGTTGTGTTTTTTTTTTTCTTTTACAAGGTGCTCTGGAGGCTTTCCACTTATTAGCTAGGCCCGCGCAGTGCTAACAGCGAGCAGGCTATTTGTATTCCGAGCGAAGGGGCCTAGCGTCAAATGACCTTCCGTATGAAGGTGTAAATGCATTTTCTGTAAAAATAAATAAATAAATGGGCGGGTGTTGAGGCATGTCCACACGATCCAGTCACACTTTTTTATTTTTTTATTTTACACATTTCCTCCGAGACCTTTAACAGCTATTCACACATTAGCGACCACAAACTTTTTTGGGGATGTGCTGCACAATGGGAAACTGAGATGAGCGAGACCATCCAACCATCCAACCATCCAACCATCCATCCATCCATCCATCCATCCATCCATCCATCCATCCATCCATCCATCCATCCATCCATCCATCCATCCATCCATCCATCCATCCATCCATCCATCCATCCATCCATCCATCCATCCATCCATCCATCCATCGTGTCAGCAATCGATTCCGCACAATTAACCAACTGAGGACAGTTTAGCCTGTTTTTCTTTTTTTATATCCATCTATGATATTTTCACTGCATCTAAACAAATAGTAGACCATTCGGCAACAGCTGCAGCAACATATTTGGTGACAGCGCTGAATCACTTAGCGGAGTAACCTTGATGTTTCACTCTATACAATTGAACTGGAGCTGCTTATCTTCTCTATATTTGTGTCGTCTTCAGACAGCCTTTAGATCCACCCCTGTAAATTAAACCTCTTCATGTGTGAAAAATCCAGTATAAACACGCTTAGTCGCCATAGCCTCTACCGTAAGTGTTAGCTGTGTCTCTCCTCCTCCTCCTCCACGAGGGTTTTTCTCCTCAGTGTGATTTAATTTGCTTTATTGGCATTGAGATTGCACAGCATGTCTAAAACATCTAAACAAATCAAGTTATTAAACTCATTAAATTCACACGCGCTCTGTCTCCATCAGTGACCCCCGCTCCCCCCCATCTCCCTGTTGCAAATAAATCTTGTTAGCATAGATCCACGTCACCTCTCTTTCTTGCTCTCTACCAAACAGATGCTTCTGAACGTGCAGATTTTTTTTTTTTGGGGGGGGGGGGGTCTATTAGGGTTTAATGATGGCCTCCTTGGGTTCAGTGGGGGGGGGTGATCAAGAGATGTGTGGTTCTGGTTTGACAATGACCTGTAAAATCATTTGGAATCATGTTACCAAATGTATTCCTCTTCCATCTCCATTTTACAAATTTCAGGACAGCAAAGCTCTGATTTTTACGCTCTGACGCCTTGATGTGATTTGATCGCACCAGCGGGACCGGGGGGGTACTCTGGAGGCCTCCTCACCATCTGCACTGGTTTTCTCACCCCCGGCCGCTTCTGTCGCCACGTCTGTTGCCGATGAATTTTTCTGAACGGCATCGTGCAATGACCGCGCGAGACGCACGGTGTAAACAAGCACCTTGAAATCTGCTTCTCCGCTGCACATTTTAACGTTGACGCATCAAAACACATTGCTCAAAACGTCGCATTGAGGTGGTGTGCTTTTCGTTTTACAGAGTTCCGTATAAATGCATAAAATGCTGTGTTTCGAATGCAGTCTAGTTAATATTTTTATATTATTTTTTATATATATATATGTATATATAATTTATTAATATATATTTTTTTTACATAAATTATTTATATTTTATATATATTTTTTAATATTAATAAAATGCTGTGTTTTAAATGCAGTCTTGTTAATTCTTTTTTTTTTTTTAAATCCCTCTCTTGTTGACAGGATGGGTCCAAACAGAGGCAAGTGAGGAAAAAGACGGTTTCCTTCAGCTCCATGCCGAGCGACCGCAAGATCAACAGCACAGCGGCGTGCATGGCCTTCATGATGGAAGGCTGCGAGATGAAGAAGGTGCGCTCCAACTCGCGCATGTACAACAGATACTTCCTGCTGGACCCGGACATGCACTGGCTCCGCTGGGAACCCTCCAAGAAGGACTCCGAGAAGGCCAAGCTGGAGATCAAGAGCATTAAGGAGGTCCGATTAGGGAAGAAGACTCCGGTCCTTCGCAGCAACGGGCTCTCTGATCAGTTCCCGGATGAGTGCGCCTTCTCCATCATCTACGGGGACAACTACGAGTCGCTGGATTTGGTTGCCAGTACGGCCGACGTGGTCAGCACCTGGGTGATGGGCCTGAGATACCTGGTGTCTTACGGCAGGCACACCGTGGACATGGTGGAGCCCAGCCAGCCCAGCGTACGGACTTCTTGGATCAGCTCGGTCTTTGAGCTGGCGGACATGGAAAAAGATGGACACATTGATCTTTTCAGGGCCACTCAAATCATCAAGGGGCTCAACCCTGGAATGAAAGAGGCAATGATAGAACTGAAATTCAAAGAACTCCAGAAAGCCAAAGACCAATACGGTGAAGCGATCAACATGGACACATTCGTGGAGGCCTACTGCGAGCTTTGCACGCGTCCGGAAATTTTCTTCTTGCTGATGCAGTACTCCAGTAACAAGGAGTACTTGGACTGTAAAGACCTTATGTTATTCGTGGAGGTGGAGCAAGGTGTAGAAGGTGTAACGGAGGACTCGTGCAGGGATATGGTTCTAAAATACGAGCCCACGGCCGAAGGCAGGGAACAGATTTACCTCTCCATCGATGGCTTCACGCATTACCTCCTCTCGTCCGAGTGCCACATCTTCGACCCGCAGCACAAGCGGGTGTGCCAGGATATGACTCAACCCTTGTCCCACTACTACATCAACTCTTCACATAATGCCTCTCTTCTGGAAGATCACTTCTGGGGTTCCTCCGACATCAGTAGTTACATTCGCGTTCTGAGGATGGGCTGCCGCAGCATCGAGGTCGTCGTCTGGGACGGTCCCGATAATGAGCCGGTGGTGTACGTTGGTAGTTCCGTGGCCTCGCAGCTGGCATTCTCCAAGGTCCTGGATATCGTCAACCAATATGCGTTTGAGAGCTCCGAGTACCCGCTCATCCTCTGCTTAGTTGCTCATTGCTCCGTCTCTCAGCAGAAGGTCATGGCTCAACACATGAAAAAAATTCTCGGGGACAAACTGTACGTGGATTCCCCCAACAAAGAGGAAAACTACCTGCCCTCTCCTGAGACACTCAAAGGGAAAATCCTTCTCAAGGGTAAGAGACTCCAGCACGGTTGCACAGAACCCGAAGGTGATGTGACGGAAGAGGAAGAAGGTTTCGAAATGTCCAGAAGAGTCGGAGTAGAAGATAGAGACCAACTAAATGGTTGTAAAAGTCTCCGTCTATGCAAGGAGCTCTCTGAGCTCGTGTCTCTCTGTAAATCGGTCCAGTTCCGAGACTTTGAGACGTCAAAAAGGGACCAGAAATATTGGGAGATTTGCTCCTTCAACGAGGTCGACGCCAACAGATTCGCCAATGAGTTTCCCGAGGAGTTTGTCTGCTACAACAAGCGTTTCCTCTCCAGGGTTTACCCCACCCCGATGCGGATCGACGCCAGTAACATGAACCCGCAAGATTTCTGGAAATGCGGCTGCCAAATCGTCGCCATGAACTACCAGACGCCCGGCCTGATGATGGACCTCAACCTCGGTTGGTTCCGACAAAACGGTAACTGCGGTTACGTGTTGAGGCCGGCCATCATGAGAGAGGAGGTGTCCTACTTCAGCGCCAACGCTCGGGATTCCTTGCCTGGGGTTTCCGCCCAGCTCCTTCACATTAAAATCATCAGCGGGCAGAACCTCCCCAAGCCTCGCGGTTCGGCGGCCAAGGGCGACGTGGTGGAACCGTACATATACGTGGAGATCCACGGCATCCCGGCCGATTGTGCCGAACAAAGAACCAAAACCGTGTCTCAAAATGGCGACAACCCCATTTTTGATGAGAGTTTTGAATTCCAGATCAATTTACCCGAATTGGCCGTCCTGCGTTTCGTGGTGTTGGACGACGACTATATCGGAGACGAGTTCATCGGCCAGTACACCATCCCGTTTGAGTGCCTGCAGCCCGGGTACAGGCACGTCCCGCTACAGTCGCTGACGGGAGAGTTCTTACCCAACACCACGTTGTTCGTCCACGTCGCCATCACAAACAGACGGGGAGGCGGCAAAGCTCATAAGAGAGGAATTTCAGTCAGGAAAGGTCGCAAGGCCCGCGAATACACCAATACCAAGACCACCGGGATCAAAGTGGTGGACGAACTTTTCCGAGCATCCACCCAACCACTTCGGGAGGCCACGGACCTCCGAGAAAATGTACAGGTAAGGATTTAGCCATCAAACGTTTCGCCGTCTTTTGTAATCTAGCAGATGACGTAAAAATAATAAATCTTGTCAGAGGATAAAGCCATCCTGAGCATTAGCGTCTAAGAAATATGCCCTAATTGAAAAAAGAATCAATTATTTGAACTGCTACATTAAGCCAGACAATGTCAAACTTCCTTCCTCGCTAAGTACCTCCACGTGGTTGTTCCAAGTTGACGTGAAGTATTCCGACTGCACTTCACCGTCGCCGCGCAGCTAATTGCGCTCCATTAATGTTGCGTAAGAAAGAGCCAATACTGCGACAATGGTATGCAATTAGGCGGTGTATGAATAGTGTAATCATTAATGAGGGACAATTAGCAGCCAGCGCTAATGGGCCGCACGTTGCTAGGCATTCCGAGAATGACTTTAAAACTCCTCCGGTGCCTAAATTTGACTAATAAGCACGAGTAAATGTCTCCGCCAATGCAGGTTAGAAATGGACAGCATCATTTATCACGGAATGTCAATCTTGTTGACATGGAAATTAGAAATAGATGATATGTTAACCCGATCAAACAACACTTGCCGCCTTTTTGTTTCCTTTTGAAATGGAAATGTGCGTTTTTGATGTGGTAAGATAAAAGATGAGAGGAAGTTGTTGCGCAATAAATAAAAAGCTCTTTTATATGTAAACTCAAAATATGCTGGCAAAAGCTTTGTAGTGGCCGGTTGCGTGGAACCTGCCACATGGATCGAGGTTGTGACGCCGGGCCGAGAGCCAGCGACCCAGATGGCATCAACCGCCACGTCTCCGTGTGGCTTTCTTTTTGTGAAACACCAAAGCAAAGCTCAAGTCCTAAACTGAAGAAAATTATAATCATCTGATGCTTATTGTCTTAAAAGTATCAAGTACTGTCAAAATATTTTATTACAGTGTTAAAATCCTTTTGTTCTTATTGCAAAGTTTCCAGGTGGCAAAAAGTCTGCAATACTACCCCAATTCAGTAGGTGGCGCTAAAAAGAAGAGCAACTCTCATATTGTTTCAGTTTGAATGATTGTAGAAAGTTGGCTGCCTTTTCCTAAAGCCAAACGGCTGATCTGACATAGACCCTCGCAATGCTATTCCCCCGTTAAAGGGGGGGGGGATACATCGAAACAAAAACAAAAGAAGTGTTGTTAAGGGGACACAAAGCTTCTATTGGCGAAACGTGGGAAGGGTGGAGAGGGCGTAATTAAAAACACAAGCCTCTTGTTGGCTTTCGCAACACTACTGTGGATTTGTATTGGACTGCAGAATGAACTGAAGTAAATAAACAACAAGTGCAAAATAAGGGAAGCTCTACAAGCGCACTGGGACGCATGTAAAATGGCGGCACTTGTAATTATGCGCCGCTCCCTCGTCCATTTAAGTTGTTCGCTCTCGGCTCGTTGAGGTGCTCATCCGAACTCAGCATCCAGATGATATGGCATTGTTGTTCTCCTCAAAGGTGCCGCGGTGACACGGCACGTCCTCTTGGGATGTGGAGCGGATTTTTCCGCCGGTTCAGCCCGGGGAAACAGACGGTTCCCACAGTGTGCGAACGTGGGTCGGTTCTTAAATCCCCCAAACAGCCTGGTTGCCTCAAAAGTTTGTTTGCTTCCAGGCCTCTATTCATCAATCGGCTTTGTTTTTGCCAGCCGGTTTGTTCTTCCGGCTGTGATTTAAATCGAAGTGACTGATGGCTTGCGCACAAAGACTGTGTGATGGTTTTGATATTGTGAGCTAAAGTCAAGCCAGAAGATTGTCAGTGCACCTTTGAATGAGAATTCTCCTTTGAATGGGAGGAAAGCTCTATAAGCCGATCTGTAATGTCTTTTCCAGAACGCCATGGTGTCCTTCAAGGAGCTCTGCGGTCTGACGCCGGCTGCCAACATGAAGCAGTGCATCTTGACCGTGTCCACCTGGCTGATGAACAGCGAGCGCTCACTGCGGGTGACAGTGGACCTGAGCGAGACCTACCCAACCATGGAAGCTCAGGGTCTGGTGCCCGAGCTGCTGCGCAAGGTGCTCAACGCCTACGACATGGTAAGCAACTTGAGTGTTGACCTCCAAAGTATTTTTTTAATGTTTAATATATATGACCAGATATGATTTGCTTTGTCGCTAGATGATCCAGACGAGCAGAACGCTGATCGAATCGGCAGACGGCGTCTACTGCAAACTTGTGCAAGCACAGCGCGCAGGTTGGTATGAATGCAAACAAAAGGATTGAGCCAGGTTGCGTAATCACTTGCGGCACTTCAGCAATAAGCAGACCAGATCTCGCCGTTGAGCTACCTGGCTGCCGTCTCTTTATGAAAGAACTAAAAAATAGAAGGGGAGCCCGGTTAACATGCCCGACAGTCTGTAAATAGATGCGAACGATGACACGTTTGATTTGTCCATTTTCACATCTTGTCGGCGTAAAGGTCCCAGCGCCTTTTGTCATCGCCGCGTATCTCCGCCCCCGCAGCCGCTAACAACGAGGCTCGACGTTGAGTGTCGATCATGTCGGTGGGCAGGTGAACACAATGCGCACATACTCATTTTCATAAAGGGGCCTGCAGCTGAGAGAAAAGCAAACGGGGAAATGAATAGCTGTGATGGCGTGTGGGGGATGAAAAGCTCTTCAGGAGAGGAGAGGTGGTGGTGGTGGTGGGGGGGGGGGGGTTCTGTTGATTTATAGGCTTCAGCCATAGAGTCGACACTAATATGAGAAACGGCTCGAGGTGGAGATGCCGTTTTAATGCAAAAGGCAGAATTAACAAATAATGAATCAACTGGGGAGAGGGGGGCAAAAGAAATCCTTCCAAAGTTTCACTGCTAAAAGTTTTTGCTAGGATGTACCTCATAAACTCATTTAGACAGCGAGTTGAGTGCGCTCACTTTCATCCACTCACAAATCAATTATTTTGCCATTTATATGCATAGCAAAGAGGCGGCTGTGATGTCATTTGGTTTTGGTTATATTTCAAAATGGAACCAGAAGAATAAATCAATCAATCGTTCCATTGTTTTCTATATCAGATTTGCCGCACTACAACCCACATCGTATAAACTACGAAGTGGCAACAAAGAAATATTCTTTGGGGATACAAAAGTCATTCAAGTTGCATTTTGAATTTTCTATTTCCAAGTTCTTTGAACACAGACTTCTTTCACGACGGCCGCTAACAATCACACGGTACACAATACGCTCATTATTCGGCCAAACACGCGTGATTAAAATGGCAAGTTGACATCAAGTGATGAACGATCCTCTCGGCAATCACGACTTGTGGTCCGCGGCGGTTATTGACGTCCTCGTTTCATTCGGACGGTCAAGTAGTGATACGTTGATGAGAATGGGGAGGTGTGGAATGATTTGGCTCCCTAAAGGCACGAGGAATCGCTAACACTTAGCTGGACATGCAGCTGAGACTCACCGGGGCTTTTCCAGATGCCACCTGCTCTAATTTTGCCTTCATTAAAGGAAGATATTTAAAGGACTTTTTAAAATTAAAATTCACGTCCTTTGTGGCGGTAGCAAGGTTTCCTTCCGAACCCAGAACAATTATTAGCAACATAAGCTCCCTTTTGAGGCTACTCGCATCCGGCGTGCTCAAGCCCGCCCGCACTGCCACTTAGGTTAGCTCAAAGGCCTAATTCAGCCAAGGAGAAGAGCATTTTTGTGACATAAACCTCAGATTCTTCGCCGCATGAGATGATGTTTACCGCTTTAAAGACCAATTACACACTCGGTTGTGCTAGTGCCCATCCGTCTCCGACTTAAACGCGCCCGTCGAGCGTCGCCGAAGGTCAAAGTTGTTTGTGATTTGTGTCATCCGTGTTGTGGCATTGATTTGTTTTGTACTGTAAATCCTCCTCTGTGGTATGTTGTAAAGAAGCGTGTTCAAATTGCGGGCCACTTGTGTCTTTTTTTTTTTTAAGTAGCCTGAGGCATATGCTCAAAATAGCATCTAACATAGCATGCGTCAGTTTAGTTTTTTTTCTCAAACAGCGGATTGGCAGTGTGAAAATCAACTGCTTTAAATGCACTTAAGCAGCTTTGAATATAAAAAATAAAAGTCCAAACAACCAAAAAATAATTATAATTAAAAATCCCAAATGATTAAATTGCATGCTGTTGATAACATGTGCAGGTCTGGACTTCCACGAGGACCTGCACCGCATCGGTGTCAAGGAGGGCTTGAAGGGTCGCAAACTCCAGAAGGCCATGGAGAGCTACGCATGGAACATCACCGTGCTCAAGGTGACCACAAGCAGGCTACCTTTTGATTCCATCCTCTCTAATTTCAGCAAGATCAGAAATATAGCATGTTAAGTGTGCTGTGTTTTTTGTTGTTCTTGGACTATTTTGACTAAAGCACAGACTTGACGAGCATTTCAACATTTTTTTGAACAGCATTTGATGACACATAGTGATGATAAATTTTAGCAAAGAATGCAAACAAGCCGCTTGGTGATTAATCAAAGGAAACTCTTGCGTTCTGTCAAAAAAATGGCCTTGAGTAGTTCAAGAATGCTGGCAAGCATTAATGGCAAGACATGATGTTCCCAAACATGACTGCCTCTGCACCATTCTTTCTCTAAAGTGACCTTGTTCAAATGATACAAAAGAAACGAAGGATTCCCTTTTCCTTTTAAAGTGGAATCTAACATCCAAATGGCTGGCTCATTATTGCAGGTTGCAGGGGGTGGCGATGAAGTGTGTCATTTTGCCATTATATATTTCCGCCACAAGTTTGCTTTTAAAGAACTCCTGGAAGGAAAAATAAAATGACAGATTCAAACCAAAATGCCAGACTTCCTGTTGGACTTACTGGAGGCTTTTTTTGGGAGTCTCCCCAGCTTTGATATTCCTACTAAATTTAATGGAGGCTGGATTTAGGTCAAACAACTCTCTCAGTTCACTTGACTGGCGTAACGTGATGTTTATTTGTAATTTTGCTGCATTTTAAGAAAAAAATTGCCATTAATTGTAATGAGACAAATTATTTAAAAGCCACTATTAAACAGACTGTTTGATTTAGACAAACAAGAAGCGGGATTAGCAATTTAATGAGGCTAAAGCAGTTGGATTTTGCAAGCTTAGTCCCCCGTGGATTGTCGCACAGTGACTGCACCCAAGTGTGTTTCCATCGCGCTCCAGAGGCAAAGCTTGTCGCCGTCGTATTTCATGCCCGCTGAGTCACAACTTACATAATTTGTTTGGGGGTTGGGGGGTTCGAACACATGACTTATTCATTCTTGCGTGTGCTGCGTCGTCTCATTTTCAGCAGAAAAGTTTACCTTCACATATGAGTACGTTGAGAAAAGATGGCAAACGCTCTTTGTGTTTACGGTGCAACACTGCCCCCTTGTGGCTTATATTGGTAATGACACTAAAGGAACTGTGGCAGATTTTTTTTATATTGATTTTTTTGTGTGTGTGTTTGGTGGTAGGGCCAGGCGGACCTATTGAAGCACGCCAAGAGTGAGGCACTGGACACCCTCCGTCAGATCCACTGCGCAGCTCAGTCCTGCGGCCTCAGTAAAAATGGCGCGGCCTCCCCTCAGCTGCAACATCACCCGCCTTATCTCCACCAACACCCGACGCAGCCTCAGGCCAAGGCCTCACCGCTGCCGTCCCCCTCGCAACCCCAACCTTGGACTGCTCAATCTCCACTCCCACTGTTCCAAAGTGTTCCGAAACCACCTGCTTACACGCCCCCTCCAGCCTTGCCGCCACACTTCCAGTTTGAGCAGCAAAGAGCAGCCGGACCATTGGACTCAATCACGGAGAAGGAGACATTCAGCGACGAGCCGGCCGGACCGGGACACTGCTGACCCGCAGCCTGTGCCCACGGAGACGAGCACCCGAGAGAGGATCAAAAAGGTGAGGGGAAACATCTGGAGGCGAGCGGTCAAGAAAAGCAGATGATGAAGAGGAAGACCCGCCGCACTAGGAGTGAAACACAAGTGTGAAGGTTAGACTTGAGAGAGCAGAAGAAGAAGATGTAAATGTTCACTTTCACGCTTCACACATGTTTTCTTCTTCTGCTATCTCCAAAGTCCTCTCTCGGGGTGCCATCGTTTTCCCACACACCTTCTATTCTTCTACTCTGTGGGTACAGGCTGCACCTCATGACCGCTTTCCTACGTGGTCACACTTTGCCTCTGCATTTTTATTTCTTCACAATTTTTAGTCCTCTTATTTGTTTGCCCTGAGGAACACTTCAGGAATCATTCCTTGATTTTAGTTTTAACATCCTGGGCTCACTTCACCCAACAACCACAATCAGAAAATATGACTCAACACAAATTATAGTGACTCTTGATGTGAACTATTTAAAATGTAAGACGGACTGATTCTAATTGTTTGTGGTTCTATCTATTTTTTTTTTTTTTGCAAAGTTTTAATTCTACATCATGTTATTGTCTGGACAGTCGCCGCATGGGTGGACTGCAATGAGGGAATTACGGGTCCGCGCCACAGCGCCCAGGGTCCACAAAATATAAAAAAAATAGATATATGTGTGAAAAAAAAATACAACATACAGCCTCACTGCAAGGTGAGTGTGGCTTCTGTAAAATCTCATTGACGTGACCCATTAAAACTGGTGTCATTGTTTTAAATGTCTCTCTTTTTCTCATTCGTATGAAATGAGCTGCAGCCTTATTCGTCCATCCGATGGCATTAAACAAGAGCATGACGTATAAGCCAGGGCCCAACATAAACATTTGCCAGCTATGTCTCATCTGTCCACTGTGAAGGAATTAGCCAATTAAGCATCCTTATCAATTAGCTTCATCTCATTCAAGAAAGGCCAACTTGATATTTAAATAGGAGTACGCATGCGGCTAATTAGCCCGATTCCCTCACTACTCGCCATCGTGGCATGTGTTAATAAGCCATTGGTCCGCCACCACAAAGAAATACTTGCGCCGGATCCAAGAGTCCTGGAGATGATCTGGTCAAGGAGATTTAATTAATGGCAGGGAGATGAACAAAACTGAGGGCTCTTTTGTCACGTTGGGCGCAAAGCCGTATAAAAGCAAGAGGCTTGGGCTCCTCCGAAGCGCAGCCAGAAGATGACGTGGTTCAACTTCAAACTGAAAATGCTACCTGGGTCAAACGCAGCCAACAAGGTAAAATACGGAAGCAGTTGTTATTTTTCTAGATACATTTGGTATCATTTAAATACTTAATAATGTTTTATACAATTTTTTTTATTGTAGATTTTTTTTTAATATTTTTAATTTTTTTATTTTAATGTAATGATTACTTGTTTACGTTTTCATACATCTTAAAATTAAATGCATAAATGTACTTACATTTTTTTAATTAATTTTAAATTAATCCGCTAATTGATTTCACCATCCCCACGTTTGGAATTCAGTATTTAATTTCTGTTTAATGTGTTGTATAATTGTATTTTTCTAGTAGTTTAATGTGTGTACCTCGGCAGAAGGTGACGGTTGTGGTCCTGGCGCTGGTGCTGCTGCCCCACTTGGCTCGCTGCGACCCTGACAGCGTGTCCGACGAATGCTGCAGGCAGCCGTCGCGGGTGTGTCGCCTGCCCCTGCTGCTTTGTCGCTCGGGCTGGGTCAGCAACAGGCCAGCCGACGCCTCCGCCGGCATCCTGACATTGGGCAAGCGCATGGAAGATGAGGGTGCCTTGGATAGCCGCCTGCAGCATCTCTTGCACGGGCCACGGAACCAAGCCGCCGGGATCCTCACCATGGGCAGGAGGGCCCAGAGACTGTGGACCCCCCCTCTGACGGCACGCACTCACCTTTTGATGGGCCACATGCAGGGGCGGACGTAACATTTGGAAAACGCAAGGCAGGAGATTACCTAAACGTCTCATAAAAACGGATGATTAAAGTTTTACTTCCATTTAAAGCAATTATTGTTGTTGTGTCTTAATTTGTAATTTGTTTTGTCAAACTTAAAAAGTTAACATTTATTGTAAGCTCTATTTGTGCAGTTGCAGCACCCTCTGGTGGCTAGTTTACTAATGCAATGTCGGTTTTGGCCAGAGTTTTATAGTACACTTTTTTTTTAGTGACTGTCTCCTGCTTTATTTTTTTTTTAAATATTTTAACTTACAATAATATACACAACGATTGCTTTGTTATTTAAAATAAACGGAAACGTTTTCCGTGAGTAAATATGTCTCGGAACAGATTTTGTGCGGAACCTTACTAACGAACAACTGTTTTTAGCCGGCGTTTAATTTACAACGTACACATTTTGTATATAAATCAATTTTGCGTAATAATGGAGGAGCCGAGCGATGTTCCCGCTGTAGAACAAAAAGTAAAGGATGAAGAAGAATTGCAAAAGGTATCAGACATGTCTGCTGCTGCTAATGAGGATGAAGAAGAGGATGAGGAGTCTTTAACTCACGCTGACGTTTTGGATATTTTTGAGGAGGGACTCGCTCACCTGGTACAAGATCCATTACTCTGCGATCTTCCCATTCAGGTACGTTTGTTTCAAACAAACACCTTGATAAATAGTATAAATTGTTGTTAGTCTCTTTGAGAAACAATTTGTCATACCCATGCATCTTGTTGTTACTGTTGTTGATATTGTGAATGTATTATTTCTCTTTTAAATACAACTCACCAGTGATTTTATCTTGATTTAAATAATCCTAATTTAACAGACCTGGAGGTGGTTATAAAAGGAAAGTATTTGAGATTAAAGGAGATCATGACTACGATGTCAAATGGAAATTAACGGTGGATTTGCCTACATCGGGCATGGGCAGGTCTCCAGGCACCAGGAAAAATACCATGCAAACCAAATGAGGTATCCATCCCCAATTTTTTAGGTGACGTTGGAGGAAATCAATTCTCAGATTGCATTGGAGTACGGCCAGGCCATGACTGTCAAGGTTTTAAAGGCTGATGGAGAAATAATGCGTAAGTATTTTTTAATTATGGTTTTGAAGATGGATAGAATTTGGAATCTTCTCTTCCAATTTTTTTTAATTATCATTTTTTTAAATAAGTAATTTTTTAAAAGTTTTAATTTTTCCTATATAGCCCTTTATTATTTCAATAAAAAAATACAATACACTATGTTACCATAAGAATTATTTACAATACAATACAACTCTATATAGTTATAGTTTCATTTATCTATTTTATTTAAATGCAATATAGTATTTGGTGGTGATTGTTTAGATGTTTTTATTTTAGCCATCGTGGTGGTACAAGACGCCAGTGTGCTGGACCTGAAGAAAGCCATTCGCAGGTTCGTTCAGCTGAAGCAGCAGCGTGAAGGTGGTGTGATCCACATCAGCTGGTATGAAATAAAATGACTATTTTGGCATGTTACATAAATACATGATACAGTAGATATAAACTAATAATAAAATGCCTTTTCAGGAAGTACATTTGGAGGAGTTATAATTTGGTGTTTCAGGGGGAAAAATTGGAAGATGACAGCATGAGACTGAAAGAGTAAGTGAATTAAAACTTGGTTTGTGTCTTATTCATTTTAATCTTAATATTTGACATTTATTCATTTTTTTATATGTTTATTTATTTGCAGCTATGGGATTAGGAACAGAGATGAGGTGACGTTCATGAAGCGGCTCAGGAAGAAATGAATGCTTTTCTGCCCCTCAGATTTCTGACATTATTTGTACATATGTAGCTTGTTCTTTTTATTATAGTTATACTTTGTTGTTATTTAATAAAGTTTTAAACTTATTTCTGCCCCCTTTGAATTTTTTATATTTTTGTTATATAGTATTATCTACCCCGCCACACCTTTTAGTTGCACCAGCCTTCTCAAGAATTAGCTCGACTTTGGGAGGAGTCATTGAGATAACACTCATGTTTACTAAGTTACATTAAATGTCAAAAAAATTGCTCCAATGCACAGTTGGCCGGCATTTTTTTGTAACAATGCACCCGTTGCATCTAAAAAAAACTCCAAAAGTATGAATAATGAAATAATGAACACATGATCTGCAGCATCTATTTTCAAAATTAAATGCGACCCTTGAGCTAAAAAAGTTTGAACCGCCTTGCTAGTGCATTAATTACTAGGTATGTTGCCAACAGTAAATAAATGTCAAGCAGAAAAGCATCAATTTCATATGCCAATTAGTTTTTAAAGCACACTGCAAAGAGAGTGGAATTATCTGCAGTGTCACTTGGGTGGCTCCTCCCCTGGCAGCTGCAGCACAGATAAGAAACCTTCCAAGTAGATGCAAGTCTTAATCTGGAAATAAAGTAAATGCAGCGTTAAGTGCCAAGATTGGAAATCTGGCCTAATCGAATTACCCTTGTCTTTTGAAATACACAACAAAGTTAGCAAAGAATGTTTATGTTTATGCAATATTTGAATATTACTGTATTTAACATGTACAAACTATTTGTATGTGTTTATGGATGTATATATGTGTAGCTAACCCCCCTGCTAGTAGATTAATTACTAGGTATGTTGCCAACAGTAAATAAATGTGACTACATTATTGTTGTGTATTTCAAAGACAGGCAGTCCGATTAGGCCACATTTCAAATTTTGCATATTTAGGTTTTCTATATGGTTCATGTGGTATCGAACTATACAATGAGCAGCGAATAGGCGAGTTTCAGCTCATTTAAATTTGCTCATAATAACTTTCCTTTCTGCAAAATGTTGCTGTGAAACATGAGAAGTGTCACTGTGAGGCTCAACGAGTAGATATTGCGTTATCTCTCGGGTCGTCGCACGGCAGCCTATCTCATCAGAGGCGTTTCTGGGTGCGGCCGGGTTTTTCGCCTATAAAAAGCCCTTTGTCAAACTTCAGTAGCATCAGAGCTCTCATAGCAACTGCAAAGATGACCAGTCTCAGCAAGAAAGACAAGGCAACCGTCCGGGCCTTCTGGGAGAAAATCGCCCCAAAGACCGAGGAAATCGGCACGCAGGCTCTGTCCAGGTAGTTATTGTTTCAACTCTCATATTTTTGCCTTATTCCATCTGCGTCTGTATTCACTGGTGTCTTCTTCTCACGCAGGCTGCTCGTTGTGTACCCCCAGACCAAGACCTACTTTGCCCACTGGAAGGATTTGAGCCCCGGCTCCGAGCCCGTCAGGACTCATGGCAAGGCCATCATGACCGGTGTTGGCAGCGCCGTGGGCATGCTCGATGACCTGAAGGGAGGTCTCCTCTCCCTCAGTGAGCTGCACGCCTTTACCCTGAGAGTGGACCCCGCCAACTTCAAGGTGCGTATTTCAAACAGGACACACAACTTCTCTTAGCTTCATGCAAAAAAAAAAAAGGAAACACAGCAAATATCAGTAATCACAATAGTACACATACAGCCCTCAGGCTCTGTGGTAAACAACAAACATGACATGTCACAATAGCGATTAACTTTTTTGTCTTCTCGACTTTACTATACTGCCCTCTGGTGGTCAGGTCGTGCACACCAAAGGTCGTCTTAAGTAATCATAAAATGATATTTTAAAATGATAAATATTATATAATATTAAATATCGTAGTGATAGTTTCCCTCTTAAAAACATTACGAAAATTTGTTGGAAGAGCATTTATTGGTATAACCAGAGAATAATATTTGTTGTAGTGAATAATAACAAAATGCAAGAACCACAAAAATCCACTTTGAAGAATTTGTATCTGTAAATTCGTTTTGTAAAATGAAGCATTATGCACTCAAATAATGAAATGAGGTTGGCGACGTAATTTATGGTGCGATGCTCTTCTTCACAGATTTTCACCCACTGCATTCTCGTGGTTTTGGCCAACATGTTCCCTGGTGACTTCACCCCCGAGGTGCATGTGTCCATTGACAAGTTCCTGGCCGCCGTGTCTCTGTCCCTGGCCGAGAAATACAGATAAATGGGCGGAAAACAGTCCCCAAGAAAACAGACAGCAGCAGCAGCATGTCCTTACTGTGTGCTTGTCATCAATAAAAGCAAAATTTAAAAAAAAATCCTAAAATTGTTGGACTGTTTTTTAATACAATGCTTCTGAATTTCAAAGTGGCAAAAAACATTTGTACATATCGCCTCGTCATGTCTATAATATGTTAAAACAGAGAAATCAAACAGAACACACAAAAAAAATATTATACTGAAATAACAATAAGCTCATCTCAAATTAATTGTTACTTAATTTTACTGGAATTAATAAAACCTAGTTTCAAAACCTAATAATATACCTCTTGGTTCACTTTATGTCCTCTCAAAGGAATCAAAAACAACAAACCGGAAAAGTAAATTACGTCTCACACACTTTTGGTGCAAGCCGCAAATAGCCGTGACGCTCGCTTCTTGTAACGTTAGCATGGCGGACGCCAATGTACTGAGCTCATGCCTCAAGATGGCGGCGATGAGACCTTGTAACCTAAATGTGTTTGTCTAAATTTGTGCTTAGCTGCCACCAGCTGTTAGTCATTTGACAGCTGCTCGCTCCGCATGTGTTGAAAATGACTCGTAAGACTTCGAGGGGGAAGCTTTTTGGTTTTTTAAATGTCGCTTTTTAATTTTTCTGTTTCAAAAACAACTTTGAAAAATGGATGCTACTTTGTCTCGCATTTTTCTTATGCCGTCTAACGGGGGAGTTTTTCTGTCTTGACGCCACCTGTTGTGACTCAGTCGAAACACAAACAAGATGTCGCCATGAGCCTTGCTGAGCCATCTGACGGCTCACAGGGTATCCCTTCCTTGGGTGACACATGGGAGCAGCCCTGAGCTCATCTTCTGGAAATAGCACCAAGAAGGGGGGGCGGGTGCTCATAGTGGAGGTATATCAAGGCGAGAAGTGACCACACCAGCCAGACAAAGAAGCTCAAGAAGAGAAGGAACAAGACGTCCACCCGAGCTCCAGAACGGCAACCTCATGTCCCGACACGCAGCTCTAAGTAGCCTCTTTGGCGATGACCCTTTCTTCAACCAGGGAGGGCTCCTGTGGCCCCTTTCCTCGCTACGACAGGACCTCCTCACCCGCAAAGTTGGGCTGGCCGACAGTTTCTTCAAGGATGGATCTGGATTCTTTAATTCACCCCGCTTGGCCTCCACTTTCCTCAGGTACGTGATTGAGGAGATATGCGAGATGGTTGGATGAATGTTAGCTGTTGTTATAAAGTTGGATGTCTTTTCTATGCACTCAGAATGGGCGACCAAGACGAAGCCGAAGAAGAGGAGACGCGGGCTCAGGTCCGGCAGGATCAGGTCCAGCGGGCTTCGCCGCATGATGACCTCCTGGTGACCCTGGACGCCCGCGGCTACGCCCCCGGCGACATCAGCGTCAAACTGGAGGGACGCAGCCTGCTGGTGATGGCCACCAAGCAGGCGGGTGCTCAGGAAAGCCACTCCTGCTCATCTCCGTCCTCCAAAGCCTCCTTCGCCTCCTCAGCGGCCTCGCAGGTGGGCTTCAAGCAGAGGATCCACCTCTCGCCTCATCTGGACCTCTCCGGACTGTCCTGCTCTCTAATGGAGGACGGACAGCTGCGGATCCACGCCCCGGTGGCTAAGCAGGCCATCACAGAAGGGCCCAAAGAGCCGGTGGCGGAGGAGCACAAAGAGCCGATGGCGGAGGAACCCAAAGAGCCGATGCCGGAGGAGCCCAAAGAGCCGATGGCGGAAGAGAAAGAGGGGGCGCCCCCTGTCTTCAGGGCTTCCCTGGAATTCCCCATCACTCAGGAGCAAACTGAGGCCCAACAAACACACTAGCCTCGTTTGGAGACCTCCAACTACTTTCAAAAAAAATATTTGAGTTGCACTACAATTTTTTTTTGCATGTGTTGTATGACTTTATAGCATCCAAGTCCCGAATGGACTTAATTCAAGACTTAATTTCGAGACATTCTGTCATTGACTAAATACTTTTTTCTAATGTCTGCTATGTTTTGATGTATAGTCCAGTGATGTCCAGTAGAGGGTAGCAGAGCGTAAACATCCTTAATTTTTAAACTTTTTTTTTTCTTTTAATTGGCTGGCGACTAGTAGAGGGTGGATGGGGCCTCGCCCAAAGTCAGATAAGAGAACATCAGAATATGGATGACAGAAGTTTTTATTTGCCATCCAATCGAAGTGTTTTTGAGCCAAAGATGACATTTGTTTTCTATGTTCAGCTATTACATTGAAATAAATCTTTTGACTTGACATAATGTCGTATTGATGTTGGAAAAAAAATATTCTCACAAGACTACAAAAGCTTTTTTCCTCCAAAATGTTTTAGTAATATTACAACTTCATGACTCAAAAGATATTGCTTTCCTTTTAAAGATAAATAACAGCTCAGTTTGCGCTAATGTTAAATTGGCGTTAACATTTTAAGGCGGTCTTTGAATAAGGTCTCTTGTAGAGGGCATATGAAAACAAAAAGTTAAGTTACCTAAAGTTATGGTGGATAAAATAAGTTGCCAAGGACAAGCTAAATACCCCCCCCTCCATTCCATGAATTTATGTGAATTTATTTACTTTGATTTTTTTAATCAATTATTGTTGGCTTTGATAGCGCTTGAACAACTCAAAAGTGTGTTTGCATCCCCACAGGGAAAAAAAAAAAAGATACTTATCTGATTTTTTTTTTTTTATGTGCAGTGCATGTGAGCTGACCTAAAGTTATGATGGATAAAATAAGTTGCTAAGTAGAAGCTAAATACCACCCCTCCTCTACTCGATGAATTTATATGCATTTATATACTTTATTCACTTATTTAATTTATTTTCAATCAATTATTGTTGACTTTGTTAGCGCTTGAACAACTCAAAAGTGTGTTTGCATCCCTACAGAGAAAAAAGAAGACTCTTATCTAATTTTTTTTTTTTTTTAATGTGCAGTGCATGTGAGCTGATAAGAGTATTACGTACATCTGCCAAGTGTTTGCCAACAAAACCCGCGACAGTAGCGCCAAAGTTTTGCACAAAGTTTTCCACAAAGTTTTCCAGTTGCTAATCACCAGCACACTCCAACTCAGTAAATTTATATGTTCAAAATGAATGATTCTTTGGGTTGATGTTTTTGCTACATGTTTCATCCGCTGTAACCTTTTTAAACTTCAATTTTTGTTGTTACGATGGGTGCATCCTGCATCGCCCGCAGCATTTGGGCGCCATCCAGCATACACACGTCATATCAAGGGTGGGTCTGTTGTCTCCACTCTATATAAAGGCTCCAATTTGCCCTCATTTGGGTATACAGCTTTTATCCAAAGCACCAAGATGAGTCTCACCGCCAAGGACAAAGAAACGGTCAAGGCCTTCTGGGCCAAGGCCGCCGGAAATGCCGACGTGATCGGAGCCGAAGCCCTGGGCAGGTAAATGACACCGGCGAGCATGAGACACTGCATCACGTGACGTTTCGTTAACTTTGTTTGCCTTTGCAGGATGCTCTATGTGTTCCCCCAGACTAAGACCTACTTTGACCACTGGAAGGAGTTGGGTTTAAACTCCGCTCAGGTCAAGAAGCACGGCAAGGTGATCATGGCAAGTGTCAACGATGCCGTGGGCATAATCGATAACCTGACACCTGGCCTGCTGAATCTCAGCGCGCTGCACGCCTTTACCTTGAGAGTGGACCCAGCCAATTTCAAGGTGGGCACACTTGTCCCACTCAGTTTTTGTCCTTTGCCACATTCTGGCTGTCAAATTGACATCTTGTATCATTCAATTTGATTTTAATTGATGGCCATATAAAGTTCCCATCCATTTTCTCTACTCTTCATCCTCAGATTCTGACCCAATGCATTCTTGTGGTGATGGCCATGTTGTTCCCGACCGATTTCACCCCGGAGGTCCACGTGTGCATGGACAAGTTCTTGGCAGCCCTGACTCTCGCCATCGCTGAGAAGTACAGATAAACAACCTCAAGCACGCCCAGCGGATTCAAGGCATTTCTCCTGCTCTCTGTTGGGCTCAACTGCAATAAACTATCAAAAGTAACAATGAACCTGTTGTGTCTTTTTTTTGGCTTGGAAACATTCACAGATTCCACATTGGGATTTTTACACAGTAGGTTCTAAAATATGAGACAAACGTTCATGCAGTTGCTCCTGTAGACACGTGTGTGCGTGCATGTGTCTGTGTCTGATCTGCAAGATCTCAATTCGAATAAGCAAATCAAATTCTACATGCTTTTTGCATCGATACTTGCTAATTTATGTTCTGATAAATACTAGATTTCATCATTTAGCTGTCCCTTAGATCAACAGTTGAAATGAGGTCACATGGGTACAACAGTTTAGTGTCATGATAAATTGACCCGTTTTTTTTAAGCTTGTGGTGGTGGGTGTGCGCTGTATCTTCTGCAGTCTGCACCACTTGGATGCCATCCAGTTGGCAGGCGCACACATCATATCAAGGGTGGGCCTGGAGTCCACACTCTATATAAAGACTCCAATTTGCCCCCATCGGGGCGTTCAGCTTTTATTCTAAGTGCCAAGATGAGTCTCAGCACCAAGGACAAAAACACAGTCAAGGCCTTTTGGGGCCTGGCATCCAAAAAGGCAGACCTCATCGGGAATGAGGCCCTGAGTAGGTAAATACGACGCCGGCGAGGATGAGACCCGCGTCATGTGAGGATTCCTTAACGCCGGCTTTGTTTGTCTTTGCAGGATGGTCTTTGTGTACCCCCAGACTAAGACCTACTTTGCCCACTGGAAGGACGTAAAACCAGGCTCCCCTTCAGTCAAGAAGCATGGCCAGGTGATCATGGCGGGTGTCAGCGATGCCATTGACAAACTCGACAACCTGACCGACGGCCTGGTGGCCCTCAGCGAGCTACATGCCTTTACCTTGAGAGTGGACCCGGCCAATTTCAAGGTGGGCACACCCGTCATGCTCGTTTGATGCTTTTGAAAAGAGCCGAGTCGTTCAAGTTGTCACATTGCGATAGCTAACTGTCAAGTGAATGGAGTTTGCCTGCCTTTGTTGGATTTATAGCAACAGATAAAATCAAATACTATCATTACTGTGTGTCTTAACTTTGCCTTTTTCATGATTTATCAAAATTTTAATCTTTTAAATTTGAATGCATACCATGGCTACATTAAACTTTCTATGAATTAATCATAGGGATTTGACAGACAAGGATGTTTTTTTGTACAGTTGTGTACATACTAAATGTATTTAAATGAATTAAAGCAACATTTAAGCTAATAAATTTCATGTATTTTCCACACCCAGATTCTGTCCCACTGCATCCTTGTGGTGATGGCCATGCTGTACCCGAAGGATTTCACCCCAGAGGTCCATGTTTGCATGGACAAATTCCTGGCTAACCTGACCCTCGCCATTAGTGACAAGTACAGATAAATATTTGAATCACACCAAACCCGACATGATTTAATTCAATAAAAGATCAAGAGCAATTGTGTTATGTGCTTTTTTTTGGGGGGGGGGGTCTCTTATGTCTGCATCTTTAATAAGTATTTAAAAGCAGTGTAAAAAAAAGTATAGGGTTTGTTTTGTCTGAGTGAAAAATATGCATTCGATAAATCTTTATTCCGCTGAATTTGAAATATTTGTGCGCATGCGTAAAGGTGTTCTACCGTAGTGTGTTCCTTGTTTCTAGTCGGACACTTTAAGTCTTGCACAAAACAGTCCATACGTCAGGGAAGTTTAGTAAAAATATTAGTTCTTGTTTTTTTGTGTGCGTCCGAACGCCATTTCTTCCTTTTATAAAAAAAAATTGAATCATTATCATTATTATACTCTCGGTCACAAGATGACGTCATATACCACCCGAAGCTCCGTTCTTCGAAGCTGAGCTTTCGCTACGCCTACTGTCGGTAAATTGGTAGCTATTCCCTCCCGTTATCATTGTTTTATTTAGATAGTCTCATAATAGTAGGCCTAACAAAATTCTAAGGATACAGTCGTGTTTAATGCAGCCAACTCACTCACGATTTGTCTCGTAATTTGAATACGTTTTGTGCATTTTGTCAGTCTATACGAGCTAGCTTAAATTGCATTATAATCATATATGCATCATTGTTAAACTGAAATTGTGACTGCACTGAGGAAACTCAAGATTATTGTGTATTTCTAAAAATTGTATTCAATGTCATTGTGTGTGTTTTATATGCATTAGATTATAGTTTGTCAATATTTCATTTTGCAGCAGTGTCTCCCTCAACAAGGATTCTCCAAATTGTCATCAGTACAAGTTTATTGCAGTGAGCCATTCCAGCGAGCTAGAATGCTAACATGATGCTCAACCCGTCCGGCGGCGGCGGCGGGTCCTCAGACGACCAACAAAAATCAGCAGCCGTGTGGCCAAAAATAAGCTTGTACAGAGGCCCCCGATGTGGACACAAAACCAACCCCATCAGTGTCATCCTGGTGAGCTCTGGCAGCCGCGGGAACAAGCTGCTTTTCCGCTACCCTTTTCAACGAAGCGCCGAATGCGCGTCATCCCACACAGGTGAACGTTAGCATCACAGCACAGCACTATTTTGTGAATTTGGCCCTTCATTAAGTTCATTCTGAAATTTCACCTGAAAGTCCAATGCCGCTGAGGCATCGTGAGTCGTTTACAATATGTCAAAGTATAGCTTTAACACTCACGCTGGATCTTATCCCCCATAAGCGAAACAGCGGAATCGCTACGCATTGAATACGACAAGAGAAGCAGAAGATCAGGATGGAGATTCAAGGTACTTTCTTCCTCATAATGTTCATAGTATTCCCGTGATTCACTGACAGCACACACTGGGTTCAAATTTATTTGGTCCAATTGGAGTAATTGCATCAAGAAAAAGAATGTCAGAGTCCTTCCATGTCACGAATTTTCCTTGCAGCCTGTCAATGTCGGCGTGCGTGTTGCATCTTCCCATTTTTTTGTTTGCTTGTTTTGTTTGTTTTCTTTATGGACGCATTCCCATTTCAGCGAGCCATCTTCATTAAGTGACGAGCAGTTGGTAGCCGGGTAAGGCTCTGGAATTCTCCCGACGCACCTTTTCCTTTGCTTCCATCACTCGCGCTGCCTTTTTCTTGGATTTAGGGATTTAGTACGACTGATTAATTTGTTTTGAATAACCTTCTTCTGTTTGTGTGTACATTCCCTTGGAGGAAGAGTGCATTCATTCTGTTCTCTGTATTGCTGAATGTTTTATTTGAAACTGATGAAAATGAAATCAGTCACCCTGTAGCATGTTGCACTCGATGAAATTGGCTGCAAATTTTTTCTTTTTGCCAATCGGTGGGGTAAGTGTGTAGTGCCTTTTTTTCTCCTCCAAAACCTTTCATTGCAGCATGAATTCCCTGCCGCATGAATACTGCTGCTGAATGTTCTTCCACACATAAACACACGCGTAAAATTCTCATTTCTGTGACGACCATATCACAGGAGGTGTGATCAAAACTGCTCCAAAAATTTCTCAGCTTGGAAATCGCTCTTTTTTTAAAAAAAAAATTTAAACTGCCTGGGATAAACCTGGCTTTTCCGTCTTTCAGGTTTTCCGACAGCATCCTTGCAACCATCCTGGCCACCAAGTCCGACATGTGTGGCAAGAAGTTTGAGCTGAAGATCGACAATGTTCGCTTCGTGGGCCACCCGACTCTACTGCAGCATCCGCCCATCATTCAGGTGATTTGGGGCTCGATCATGGACACTTTTCTCCAACTGGAACCCATCAAAATGTTATATTTAGTTTCTTTTCCCCCAATTGCAGGTGCCTAAAACAGATCCTTCCCCCAAGAGGGAGATGCCCACCATGATCCTATTCAACGTTGTGTTTGCTCTGAGGGTAGGGGCAAAAAAAACTCATCAAACACTTCATTAGGTACACCTGCAAAATATGTGGAATATTTTTAATAGCGATATCTCTCAAAACAGCTCATTTTAGTTAAGTGAAATAAATAATTTTAGATATAATAATATCAACATTTGTAATGATGGGTGGAACTCAAATGAAGGGAGGGGTGAGGATGGGCCGTGCTTACAAGTGATAATGTCCCAGTTTTTGCTATCTTTGATGGCAGAGGGGGCTTGGGGCGCGGGGGATGACATATTTGCATGTTTAATCATGTTGCTTGACGAGGGGCCACTTGTTCCTGCATTTGCTGAGTCACGGTGAGTGGCCAACTCAGCTGTCTGAACGGCTGAGTCATGGTTTGGGTGGTGAGATCCGCCCGGCTCCTGAGATGTTGACGCTGGTGAACTGTTAGAAGTATTTTCTTTCTTTTTGTTTTGTTTTACATTGATTAATTTAACTTGACCCCTCCACCACACACAAATACAAAAAGTATTGAAAATACAAAAATACCAGACGACAAATGCACAAATATCAGAAGAATTAAAATATTTAACAAAAAAATTATTACAAATGTTCCAAATAAAATACACAATCATTACACAATAATAATAATAGATTACAAGTGTGTGTTGTGGTGTAACTGTTTTGTGTTTGGCCGGGCCAACGCCGACCCCCCGGTCAATACCAGACTACAAATGCACAGATATCAGAAGGATAAAAATATTTAACAAAAAAATAATTACAAATGTTCCAAATAAAATGCACAAATATCACAAGGATAGAAATATTTAACAAAAAAATAATTACAAATGTTCCAAATAAAATGCACAAATATCAGAAGGATAGAAATATTTAACAAAAAAATAATTACAAATGTTCCAAATGAAATACACAATTATTACACCATAATATTATTACATTACAAAGTGTGCGTTGCGGTATAACTGTTTTGTGTTTGGCTAGGCCAACGCCGACCCCTCGGTCATCAGCTGCATGCAGAACTTGTCTCGCCGGATCGCCATCGCGCTGCAGCATGAGGAGCGGCGCTGCCACTACCTCACCAGGGAGGCTAAGCTCATGCTGGCTGTGCAGGACGAGATCACCACCGGCAGCGAAAGTGAGACCGGCTGACCTTGTCCCCCGAAAAAAAAAAACCCAGTCAGTGTGTCACTTATGGTCTTTTTGTTTTAGTGTGTCCACAGTCACCGTTCAGACAAATTCTGCCCAAGTGTAAGCTGGCCAAGGACCTGAAGGAAGCGTATGACAGGTCTGTTTGTGGCCAAGCTGTCATTTAGTGCTTCGGCTATTTTCACCACCCATGTTTTATTTCAGTCTGTGTACGACCGGTGTGGTGCGGCTGCACATCAACAATTGGCTGGAGGTGAGCTTCTGCCTCCCGCACAAGATCCACCGCATCGGCGGCAACTACATCCCGCCCGAGGTGTTAGAGCGCAGCCTGAAGGCCATCAGGTGCGTGTTGAATGTTAAGAAGACATGAAACCATCTGAACAGTTTTTGTCACCCTTACCGTGACCAACATGATTACGGTTCATTCACGATACTAATTGGAAAATTGAAAACACAACAAAGATGTGATGTACGAAGGGCAGAAATAAAATTTAAAAAATCCCCCTTTAAGATTATGAACCCTTTATATATTATTTTTTTCTAATGTTCCATTTCATGCTTGTGAGTGGCCTCTTTGGGTTATGTGTGTGCACTACACTGATAAAAAGTGAAGTCATCTGAGGACAAGATGTTTTGACTGCCCTCTACTGTCCCCTGTAGGTAGTCTTCAATCATCCCCCCCTCCTTTTTTTTTTAAGTGACTGTTTGCGCAGCCTGAGAATGTGGATTTTCCCAGACTGAAGGTCTTAATTATCGCACGGTGTCGTGTCATCCAGGCCCTATCACGCGCTCCTGTTGCTGGAAAGCGAGAAGGAACTCTTGGCCCAACTTCCCGTCGACTGCTCGCCCGCCATGATGCGCCTCATCAAGACGTGCTCCGCGGTCAAGAACCTGCAGCAGCTGGCTCAGGACACTGACCTGGCCCTGCTTCAGGTGAGGCTGCAGTTTGCACACCTTCATGCTGTAGAGTTACAATCCTAGCGTGTTGCTTTGCTGTCAGATCTTCCAGATTGCAGCCCACCTGGTTTACTGGGGCAAGGCCATCATCATCTACCCTCTGTGCGAGAACAACGTCTACATGCTGTCCCCTCACGCCAACATCTATCTGTGAGTGCCTCCTGTCTACCAGTGTCAGAGGGCTCCAATAAAGTGTGACCGCCCTCACTCAATCTCTCTTCACCCTCTGGACAGATTCTCGCCTCAGGCCGAACAGTTTGCACAGCAGTTTCCCGGTCACGACCTTCCTTCCATGTTGGCTAAGTTTTCCCTGCCAGTCTCTCTGGCCGAGTTCAGGAACCCCCTGGAAGCTCCCGCGCAAGAGGTGTGACTGCATAACAGATATTTTACATTTCAAACATCTCACTCTGTATTGAGGAAACACCTTACATGTCAATTTTAAAGCGTTGAGTTGTTTTTTTCGGAGTTGGAATCAATGGCGCCCTCTGGCGGTGGGTATCAAGCATTGCTTATCACTTCACCTTATTTAATAGTGGCAAAGATATATTGTATGTTAGAAAAATAATTTAATAACACCTTGATTAAAAATAGAGAGAAATGGAGAAAAACAACTGAAATATTAGCACAAAAAAAATGTGTGTGTGCCCCGAGCAGGCTCTGCTGATCCAGATGGTGGTGTGGATGCAGCAACGCCGCCTGCTCATCCAGCTGCACACGTTTGTCTGCCTCATGGTGCCGCCCGCCGAGGACGAGCCCACTTACAGGGATGACGACTTGCCACTGGCCGCGCGGATCGCCGGTGGCCGAAGTCTCGGCACCCCGAGCGCCCTCAGCTTTGGATCCCCAAGTATGACAGCGCTCTCCGTTCGTGTGTGTGATGTCACAAATAAATGTGGCCCACATGTCGCGAGCAGCCAGCAGCGACGACATGACCCTGACCAGCCCCAGCATGGACAACTCCAGCGCCGAGTTGGCCCCCGGCGGCGACGACTCTCCCCTCAACAAAAGGATCTTGCTGACCGAGACCCTGCTGGCCAGCCTGTCTGACCACGACAGACAGTACATCCTCAACATCCCCGCCGCGCAGAACCAGGAGGATCTCCGCATGTTTGCCAGGTCACTTATTATTGAAAATACATGCCATTTTTTTTTTAAACATTTGTCTTAACGGGCCGCAAACATTTTTGTTCTCTAAAAACCCCGGCAGGCTGCTGCACTACTTCCGAGGCCACCACCATTTGGAGGAGATCATGTACAATGAGAACATGCGGCGCTCTCAGCTCAAGACGCTCTTGGACAAGTTCCGTAGCGTGCTGGTGGTGACCAATCACGAAGATCCCATCATTTCCATTTTCCAGTGTCCCGCAGAGTAGAGAATCAGTTGGAGTCGTTCAAGTCGTAGCAGCAGCGCCAGTCGGACGCCGCCAGTCGCGCCATGCGGCTGGGAACTGGCATTTAAAGACAGAAAGAAGGTTGATTTACGAAAAGGGGATCGTTTATTTTTGATGAGCCACTTTTGAGTTATTATTTTTTACATGGTGGTAGAGAGGCCTCGAGATAAGGCGGAATGATGGAGGTGACAGATGTGTTTGGACTGCGGAGGGGGCACACGCTGAGTAATGAGCTTTGCAGATGTCCACCTTCGGGATTCCGGAGGTGGGAAGACGACTGAGGACTTCAGACGGGCTGTTTTTGCGCTTTGAAGGGGAGGCGAGGGCGTTCCAAACATCTGTGGATTCAATGAAACCCCAAGCATCCCACCTCCCCATGAAAAAAAAAAAAAAGACGACCACAGCTCAAGGGTTGATTTAAATCTTGTTTTTGGTGTGTACAACAGCAAAAATTCACTTGGAAAAAATTGAGTTGTAACCCCAGATTTCACTTTCAATCTTTTCGATTTTTGAGAGGTGATAATTGTCCAAAATGTCTTATATTAAGATGAATTAAAATTTTGGAACACAATTTGGAAACACAAGATCTGTGGGCCACGTGGAAACGATTCCTTCGGACTTATTTACATTCTAACGGACGTCGTACTGAATTTCTCCTTCCATGACTTTAAAGCTCAGCTAGATGAAGATGCAGAGCTGCTTTCAAACGAAGGTCGGTGTCACGATCATGCAGAAACTTCCGCATCGCCACAAGGGCGACCCTTCTGCCATCACGGAAGGTAAGCAGAGCTTCACTGAGTTGAATTGATTCAATCTGCGTCTCAATACTTTTGTCCATTTATGTATGGTTACAGGGTTTGGAGGTCAGACGCATTCTCGTCTTTCAGCCACTTTGTCCACCACGCTAACACAAGCGTTCCCCTTGAGGTAAAACCTCAGAGGCTTCTTGGCCCACTCCCCGTGGGACTCGATGCCGATACGCGGTGCCTCCACCATGACCTCGTGCTGGGTGTCTCCTGCAGCAGGATCTGCGTCCTCCAGCCACACCTCAGGGTCGGACGCCAGATCCCGGCGGTCGAATGAGCGTGTGATGTCCAGAGCCTGGCACAGCTTGGAGGGGCCGTTGCACAGCTCCTTGTCCTTGAGAGGCCGAGCTCCGTCTTTGCGCCTGGCGGCCCTCAGCTGCCTCATGACAGCGTGGCCCTGCAGCGGCTCCAGGGAGCGCAGCAGCACAGCGGCGCCGTCACCTGTGTGACATGAGGTCGTATGTTACGCAATTTGATGGCATTGAAGCATCTTCATTCCGAAAATATTTTTTGCTGTGGCACCTGTAGAAAATGAGTTTTAATTGCGCACAGATTTTCATCACAGCAGCAGGGCTCTGTGCCAAGCCCTCTAGAATTTCAGAAGATCACTGCACGTAAATTTAAGCTTGCGATGACCTTGACTGGACACGTTCATGCAGAGGTAGATGCCGTAGATGGGGTACACATAAATGGTGCCGGGCTTCATGAACATGGCCGTGTTTCTCTCTGTGCGCTTGCCCCCCGCAGAATGCGAGGCCTTGTCCTCCCCCCCCAGGTACGCCTCTGTCTCCACCACGCGGCCTCTCAATTCCGTACCGTCCTCGCGCCGCCGCACCAGGACCTGCAGCACACACGAAAGTATGTAAATTACTATATTCTAATAAATAATATTTAGTGCACAACTGACTGTTAGATGTTTTATTTAAAAAATGACTCATGTTTTGTAAACAATTGGGTTTTGATATTGCTCAAACTATTGGTTCCAGCCACCTAGGTGACATCGGTTACCTTGCCGAGGAAAGCTTTAGCCAAAGCGACGCAAGGTTGTGTGAAAAAATCTTCTCCCAGTCTCCTTCGCAGGTCAGTAGTTCGATCATTACTGAAATAAACACTGTGCACCGTCTCATTTAGTTTTGGCTGTTTACGCTCAGCAACTAGTTCTCTTTCATGATTTGCTTTTCTATCGCCTTTGCGTGATGGCAGTTTTCTCTTACGCTCTGCCATTACGTATTACATGAACGTGTCATTTTAATTTACGTTGATTTGTTTGGGAGAAGGAAAGCGCTTCCGTGGTGCTTTGTTTTGATTCAGGGAGAATGGACGAGTGCTAACCAGGAAGTAAATATATGACGTAAGCACTTCGCTCTTAAAGGAACCGCGGACCTTTTAATCGAGCGCTCAGGCGCTGTTTAATAAATAAAACTTTATTATGCGGAATAGTACGTCCAATTTACAGTTCTGATATTTTAGGTTTGAATCCTGGCTAAAATACTTGTAGTAAGATTTCATTTTGTTGCATGAATAGCAACAGTTACCTTCTGCCCTCTAGTGGAATAGCATTTATTTGTTCTGCCTTTCACTATACGTCGCTGGCATAAATCGATCATGAACAGATACATTTGTAATGAATAAATACGGGTTTTCCGACAGATTAAGTGAAAATAGATAATTTCCCACGCCACCTTTTATTGTCTCGTAGCAGATTTGTCATTGATATAGTAGACAGGCAGAACAATTAAATGTACTTCCACTAGATGGCAGAAGAAGGTACCATAAACGTGTAGTCTTTTGCCATTCATTCAAAAAAAAAGAATTCACACGGAGTTAAGAAAAATGGGAATAAAATGATACAAGGTCAGATTAATTCCAGTATTTTAACTCCTATGACATTTTTTTGGGTGACATTTCAGTTTAAGAGGGCCCCGTGATATTTTTTTTAATGTAACAAGTGTGTTTTGTCTTCTCCAGTCTTATTCTTTCACCATCATTTAAAAACAAGTGAGCCAAGTAGGAGGTTATAAATAGAGCCCGCGTGTGCTTTTGCCCAGGAAGTGAACAATGCCAACTTGGCTTCAGGCATTTGGATCCTGACGGTTTCCCTGGCAGACAAACTGTTAGTGACAGACCTTGAAAACAAAAAACAACTCTTTTCCAGGATCATACTGTTTAGAATTGGGTAATACAGGAATGCCTTTGCTCTCCTATTTAGTGAAGATGCCAAAAACCGGCGTGGCAGCCAGCTGGAAATGTGCTGACCGTGTCCAGTCAAGTCGGCCCTTGGGTGGTTTGTTGACTTTGTGAGTCGGATGGCCGTTGAGCATCGGAGAGGCCGCTGTTTGCTTTGCACCTCCCTGCAGCCCCTTCGGCGCCCGCAGAGTCAAGTCTGAGCTGGCGTGCCGTTATGAACACAATCGAATTGCAAAATCCCAACATCTCTGTGCCAGAGATGCTTTTGAAAATCTGGCATCTTCTATGGCACATGTGAAGCTCATTAACTGCAAGAACGAGGAGGACATGTGTATCTCCTCAGCATTTGATGCTTTTAATGATTCATGGCAAATGATTAATGATTCATGCGGCCCTTTCAAGCCTGCGAAGGTGTGGCGTGCAATGCACAGGTGGTCTGCTTCTCATTGGGGTCAAAGAAAAATATGAAGTTCTTACTCCTTTTTGCAGCTGAAGTCCCTAAATGCTTGGGTAGACGATTTTGTAATTATTTGACCACCTGCTTTGCTATTGCAAAATATCAGTAACAGCCTTGTTTCACTTCTGTTTTCCCGTCGGTGAAACATTTTCCGTTAATTCAAGTCAATAGACAACGAATATGACAGTGAGCGAAATGTCATTAAAATGTTAGCGTTAGCCATCATCCAGCTGTGTACTGGAGCGCCCCTGCTGACCTTTCGTGTTTTACTTTGTCATAAAGCTTTCAAATGTCAGGCAGTAATTTTTTTTTTCCAGACCCGTGTCTACAGTGTCTTTTAGTGCCCTCTGATTTTTTATAAACCCCCTTCCTTCTGCTGCAATGTTTAGCAGCAGGAACAGCAAACATGAAGTAAGCCGCTCTCGAGAGCAACCATGGCGCCAAAAAAACAACACGAAGCTCACTCTAGGCTCCCGCAAGACATGATCGTTCCTCCAAAAGGAAAGAGGAAACATTTCTTAATTCATATGACAGTGTTCTTTTAGTTAGGCATTAGCCTGCCGCTCAACCCTTTTATCGGAGTGTGATGGATGAGGCTTCAGGACGGCCTAAAGGTCCCGAGTCGCTTGCTAATTGCAGCTTTTACCCCGGCCTTAACCGACGTCTGTCCTGGAGGAAAAACGTCGCCATTCATTAACCCCCTCCCCACCCCCCTGTTTTCGTGCTTTATCAATCAGAGACTCCCAGCAGGCTCGTCAACGTGTCTTCCGTAGCTCAGTGCGTGTTAAGTCAATTGTCCTGGGAAGTCTAATGAATGGACTCCCGTGGCAGATCAGAAGCAATTAAGAGAACCTCTCCAAATTAGCTGAACTCACCCAGTTGTTTTATATATATATATATATATATATATATATATATATATATATATATATATATATATATATATATATATATATATATATATATATATATAATTTTATAATATATTTTTGTCCAATATTTTGTATTTTTTTACATTTGTCTGGTATTTATTATTTGTTTATTTTAAAACCAATTAATTAAAGAATAAAAAAATAATTTGTATCAAAGATTTTGGTATTGATCTCTAATTTTGGGGCATTTTGAATCTAATGTTTGTATCTGTATCTCGTATTTTATTTTTTTTTCTAACATTTATTGTTCTCCTATCTATCTATCTATCTATCTATCTATCTATCTATCTATCTATCTATCTATCTATCTATCTATCTATCTATCTATCTATCTATCTATCTATCTATCTATCTATCTATCTATCTATCTATCTATCTATCTATCTATCTATCTATCTATCTATCTATCTATCTATCTATCTACCTATCTACCTATCTACCTACCTACCTACCTACCTACCTACCTACCTACCTACCTACCTACCTACCTACCTACCTACCTACCTATCTATCTATCTATCTATCTATCTACCTACCTATCTATCTATCTATCTATCTATCTATCTATCTATCTATCTATCTATCTATCTATCTATCTATCTATCTATCTATCTATCTATCTATCTATCTATCTATCTATCTATCTATCTATCTATCTATCTATCTATCTATCCCTCTCTCTCATTTTTCTATATTTGTGTATTTTTGTCAAATTTGACCTCACACCCAAGTCAACAATAGGCAAGTGTAATTGTACTTAATGTTTACGCAAGTGACCTTAACTGAATCTGCTATCTTTAGACTTTCCCTCGGTAGCTCTTCATGCGCCTTAATGGAGACACAGATAAGAAGACATTTCCAGGAAACGGAGCCTCTCGTGCACTAAAAAACCTCAGCCGAGGACGATCGCTTTGCCCCCTTGTCAGCACGTCTGAAGCCTTCCGCTTCCCATCATCCATCTCCCATCCGCCGGAATATTCCCAGGTGGAGCCAAGCTGTCGCTCAAGATGTGATGGAATGCGCTGGTCTTTTCATTAAATGCAGCAGCAAAGTGCTGCATCTCAATCTGAAGCTTCACTCACTATTGCAAAACAGGAATAAGTGACTGCGGGCTTTAGATTAAAAAAAAAAAGATGTGAAAAAGTGTCATCTGTGAGGATAAAGTAGGATGCTTCTATATTCTAAACCACTAAATGTGAGCTAATGTCTGTGCACACATGGGAATCTCATCTGTGTGTGTGTGTTCTCTGATATCTTCATCCCTTCCATCTGTCCACATTGACGGCGTCCCTCTTTATCGTCGTTTGTGATTTACATTTCCTGCTGCATGGAAGATGCATTGCCTTGAGCCCCCTGTTAGCATTCAGCAGCAGACTCCGTTTAATTCTACAAACAAAAGTGAGGGTAATGCTTCAAAACACAGAATCAATCAATCTTCATAATGATGATAATTATTGGATCATATTTGTTCATAAATTTTGTATGGGCTTCAGAAAGCGGTTCCCCACACTTTGTATTCGATCATTCATCATTGCACATCATTTGTATACTAGTATTTAGCATTCAGATAATACTTAATGTGTATTTTCAGTATGAAAGCTCCTGTCAGCATTCTCACCATTAAAAGGATATTGAGGAAATGCAGTCACGTGATGACGTCAGAGTGAATCAGCATTCACACAATAAATCAACCAACTCTCAGCATTTACGAATTTATCCATCACACAACCGTTTCCTTGTTTGCATCTCAACATGCACATTGAAAAATTAAGATTATGATGGAGTCAAATATGGTTTACTGCCAGAAACAACCAGTGAGTTTTATTTTCACATTACAGTTTTTCTTTCTTTCTGAGAGCAGCGTTGCGGTTAGTCACACGTCTCAGCGGGACGTAGGCCAGTTTCGGTGGCGTCCACTCCGGATGAGAACGTCGCTTAGTCACCGTTGCAGAGCACCAGGAAGGAGGAGATGAAGAGGGAGCGCCTCCCCGCTCACAAGCCGATTGGTCGCTACTCTTCGGCGGCCCCGCCTCTTCCCCCCAGACTGTCACCGAGTCCAGGGCGGGGCTCACACGCTCAAACCCGGCACAAGAAAAACTTGGGCCGGGTCGATGCATGGAGCAGTGTGGGAAGGCTGTGTCCGTCGGTGGGAAGCAGAGACGCGGACGGCCCGGTTCCATCCTCCAGGGGCGCCGGTGCGATTGAGAAGCGTGGCCGGATTTGACAACCCGGCGCCGGCGAAGGATTTGTGGCGACGCCGGAGAAGGAAGGAAGGATCCTGGCGGTGCTGGTGGTTGGGTGGGGGTGATCAACAGAGAAGAAGCGTTTATTTCCAGCTGGTAACTCGTCAGGATGATGTGACAAGACCCAAGGGAGAACGCGGAAATCGGATTTATTCCCCCGCCGCTGGAGATCACCCGAGCCGCCGGCTTTGAACGGTGAGTTGCGGCTGATTCCACCAGCATGGTGGTCACGCGTGTGGAAGAAGGTCGAGGGAAGAGAAGCGACCCTCCTCTTCTTCCTCCTCATCCAGCCTCATGATTTACGCATTTATTGAGTGTATTCTGTTTCCCAGTGGAAGTAGCAGGTTTCTTTTATTTTCACCCCCATTGGAAAAGTAAATGTGCTTTTATGAGTCACTCAGTTCACTTTTATAGGCCCGATTGTAACTTTAGAAGAAGAAAAAAATGTCTTTTAGCAGCTGAGGTTGTGTAAAGGTATGAGGAATGCTGCTGAATAATCATCACGGGGTGAAGTCACGCCATCATCCTCGTCTCTCCGTCCCACTACATCACCTCCTCCCTCCTCCTCATCTTGATCCTTGAAGGTTTCCCAAGCCAAGTAACATATTTTACACGACAACAATTCCTCAACAAATAAAATAGATATGCAGGTAATTGTGTAGCTCGTCCTATCGAATGAATCGTTGTCACTATATGTCGCTGGCATCCAAAATTAACTAAATGATCATTTTTAGTGACTTTTGATCATTTCCTGTGGAGCACCTGGTGGGCTGAAAGCCAAGCAAAACAGCAGGTTGGCATGTGAGGGGAACACAACCATGTGCTTCCCATATTCTTGCTCGTTTGAACCTGAAAACTTTTATTCCTGCCCGATTGTTTGAATTATGCTTCAGGTGGGCCTTGACCCCTCCCCCCCTTGCCTCCCCGCTGCGGTTTATTAGAAACTGCTGAGTTATTTTGGCAGACGTGACACAGGAGCACATGGGCTTGAAACCTTATCGCATGGAGGAAGGGGAGGGTGATCATAGCTGGGCATGATGTAACCGCACCGATAAAGCCGGGCGAGTCCTGGGCCACCGCGCTGGTATTGGGGTAGTTGGGGAGGGGGTCTTGTGTTGACTGTCTGGTATGTGGGAGTTTTTTTTCAGAGGTTCTGCCCTGCAAGTCGTGCCCGCGTGATTCCTGGCATGCTGTCTGACTGTCTCGCCAAGTTCACCCAATAATTGTTTACAACACGTAGTACGGCATTGACAGGTTGGGTTCATTTGGGTACGGCGCACAATGTTCACATTGCTATCAGTGAAGGGCTTTGTTAATTTTTGCTACCTTGGAGGGTTTGTTGGAAATGTGACTCGACAGATCCTCTGCAAAGTGATTTAGTTTGAGTCCAGCCACCTCAGCGACCCACATTGTGATAAGCGGCCTAATGGCTTCAAGATGACGACTCGTGGGAATAGTTTTGCTTTGGCGCTCGCTCTGATATGACACAGACGTCATTATTGAAAATAAGATTCCAGGAAAGACTCTCTTGAAGGTTGTGCTCCAAAATGGTTGCGTGATTGCTCGTTCTGGATCAGAACTGTTACATGTGTGCAGCTAAAAATATACCAAGACCCCACCCCCTACCCCAACCCGCAAAATCACGACTTAAGGTGTCTATGAAAGTAATTGCCAGGCATAGTTCATTTCATATTTGTGACATCACGATTGGTTAATGTGTGTGTGTGTAGAGGTCAGACATGTTAACCAACTTGTTCTGCCGCCTACTACTATGACTCCCGCGTCTCATTTCAGACAATTGGAATACTTCCTTTTATCCGATTGCTTATCATCTGCTCGCACTCTGACTGGATGTGCATGTCAGGTCCAATTGCCCAATTTTTATTTTCCATATTTAATATAAATCTCAAACATTACAAAAGCATTGAGTTAATGAGTTATTTTGATTACGTAATGTTTACATCAGATATGCTTTCTCCTTCATTAAGATTGACAGTGGGTGGTTTTGAAATGTGTTTATTTGATTTGTGTAATGTGGCAATGGGTGTGTATACATCAGTGTTTCCAAACCTTTTTCTGAGCCAAGGCACATATTTTACAAAAGAAAATTTCTTGCCACACCACCAAACAAAAATATCCTCAAGTGCTAACTTGACTGTTAAAACATAAACTCAAGTTATAATCGCACCAAAAAGTCCCGCTAGCTTAATGCTGACACAAGATAATACACAAACTAGCGTCAGTGTTGCCGTAGCTAAAATTGGGCCTTTTTTTTTTCTTGGTGTTTTGTGGGGTTGGAACAGATTAATGGAACTTCCATTATTTCAGCGAGGGAAGATAATTTGAGACGAAATTTGTTTTACATGAAGGGTATTCAGATGAAATTTCCAAACACATTTGAAAGAGGCCTGATTCTGATCCGAATTCAGTGTTTTTTTTTCCCTTCACGCTGCTCTGACGCACATTCCAATTGTGCCACTTGAAAGCCAAAAAAAAAAATGTCACTTGAACCACGCAGTGTCAATCCAGCTTTTGACAAAGTCGGGAACAAATAATAGTTGGAACAATGGCGTGTGACGAGTGCTTCTTCAAAGGGAATGTAAACAGATGCTTTTGCCTTGTCTTCGCTGCTTTTAATTAGACAGGAAGTCTTTTGCTTTCCGTTTGAAGGCCGGCACACATTAGCATTGTACGGCTGCCGCTCGCTCTTCCTGGAAATGCACTTTGCTGGGTGCAAGTGGGTTTGTGTGACTCACAAGCGGCGCCCATCACGGTCGATGTGATGTCGCTATTTTCAGGTTGACCACCTTCTTTACCTGCTGGCACTTTTGGAAGCCAATTCGATGCATTTGAAATCGGTTCCTAGGCATTTTAATAACAACATTCTTTTGCCGCATTCCCTCAAGGATCAATCTCTGTCGACAAGACATCAAAAAGTCAATCTTTCATAATATAGCACCCTCGTTAAGCTAACAGGCGACGTTTGCGGGAAACAAGACGTGTCATTAGGGTTGCTGGCTGCCGGGCTTTTTGGGTCGCGGCGTGCTGTCACGGTGTCTGGTGCCGTTTAACCTCGGGGCAGAGCTGCGTTTGGAAACTCGTGGGAATACTTTGTGTATTTTCCCAGAAGCAGCGGCAACGATGACTCCTTGAACTTTGACTCCTGAGCGGAACTCTTTGAGGGCGTGTCTGTCGGCTGGAGATTAGCCAAGGATGTCTTACCTGACACCTTGGGACAGAAATATCCACGTAGGCCGCGTTACGAGCGGACATGCCACGCGTGGGTGGAATCCCTTTGACGCCGCGTCGAATTACGAGATTCACACAAGCCTCCGTTACGCCGGAGTAACTTGAGGGTGAACTTGTAAACAAATCGGTGTGGTAAAGATGCTTCGCTATCACTTCTCGGGAAAGTTATGTAGGAGGAGGGCAAGTCTTGTGCTATATATTAGCATCGGCCTAAATAAAATCATTAATAAAATAATTGATTCCACCACTCGATACCGTATTTTCCGCACTATAAGGCGCACCGGATTATAAGGCGCACTTTCAATGAATGGCCCATTTTAAAATTTTGTCCATATATAAATTCATATATTTGGACACGCCTGCTGTAGTGGCTCAATATTGGTCCATATATAAGGCGCACCGGATTATAAATGCACTTGAGAAAATTGGAGGTTTTTAGGTGCGCCTTATAGTGTGGAAAATACGGTACTCTGACCCGATGGGTCATATTAGGAAGTCCAGACATAAATACTGGATCAAAATTGGGCGTTGTGTGACTTGAGCTAGCACGTGAAACCGTCTAGCGCTACGCTAACGTCGTGTCTCCTTTGTTAATGGCGTCCATATGCGGCCCACGGGAGTTCCATGCGGACAGCTTCAACGGCCCCACCAGCATCGCATACCACGCGCCACACTCACTCCAACGGCCTTCCCAGAAACCAGGGTGTGTTTTGGCCTCTCGCCGCTTAAAACACAAGAGGCGAGCCACACGTTTGAAATACTGCGCTTTTTTTTATTTTCTATACGAGCCGTCACTTCAATCCGTTGGAGCATGATGAATGTTTGTCAGTCAAGACGTGGTGAGGTGGCACCCGGCCAGACGCTGCCGGCGGATTTTAACAAGCACCTGAACCCGGAATCCAACTTTCCCTTTCCCTCCATCACATGCTGCCAGTTCTTTTTTTTTTTCACTTCTCCTTTTCGCACGCTGACAAAGCGGGTGGAAAATGATGTCAAGTCTCTGTTTTTACGCTGCCTGCCACAGTCACAAAGGCGTCGCTCTGAATTTGTGGCGAAAATAAACAAAAGTTGTAGTTGTCCTCCCACTTGGAGAGAGTAGAAAAGTCTTTTTGTTTGCCTCTTTCCTCTCTGCTTCGCTGACGTCATCTTTCCTGACTGCTTGGTGCCCCCACCATACGACAATAATTGCCCGGCTGCCCACTGAGTCTCTCTTTGCGAGGCCCTCGTCCTTCTTGCATTCTGCAAAGTGACATGCTCGGGTCTTCCTGTGCCTTCCTCCTGGATTTTTCCACACTCTTCTATCTCCCAGTCCAGCTGTCACTCCTCCTCCCCCTCCATCCTTCCTTTGTGCTTGAACTCGCTGGACTTCATCTTGATGGCACCGCCAAGTCTGAATGTCAAAGTGTATTTAAAGAAAAAAAAAGTTTGACCACTTTTTTACATCTTGAGTACCACTGATACTAACTACCGATACCACTAGTGTTTATCAATTAATGTAATGTCAAAAAAATTTGTAATTGTAAAAGTAGATATATCATGAAAATAAAGTACAAAATAAAATTTAAAAAATGGTGAAATGACATAGCAAATTTATTTTTATTCCGTCATGATGTGATTTTTCACGAGCATCTGCTCATTACATCATTCATAGAACCGGCCCCGCCTCCCTGTTTGAATCTCCCTCCCGCAACATTACATCACAAATATTCCTTATATTTAATGACATTACACTTGTTTCAACACACTACATCAGCACGCAAACACGATTCCTCCCTTCAAAAAGTCATGTTGATGCCGAACCCTCTTTAATAAAACCGCCCCCTCTTTGTTGCCTGTGTAGCAGATTCAAAGAATCACAGTACATAAATCACATGACCTGATTGTTGCAAACAAGAAAGGGAAACCTGAAGATAAGACTCTGCAGCCTCTTATTTAAAACAGACACCCTAAGAGTAAGTAATCTCAATCAAGTTTGTCTTTCCAGCAACTAATCGGACTCACATGTGACTCCGGATATGTGCTTTTTTTTCCACGTAATTGTTATTTGTGTGCAGTTGATTAGGTGTGTGTCTACGTGTCCTTGTATTGAGCATTAATAGAGTCAGTCTTTGTGTTGCCTAGGCTGCAAATCCCTCAAGGAGATGTTTTTAGTGTTCTTATATAGTCACATACTATAAAATGGGTTTTCAGTGAATCAAATTGAATCAGTAAAGCTGGCTGAACTGGCCATGCGTCATAAAGGGCAAATACCCGGTGGGCCTGCTTCTTTTGGGGCTGACGACAAACTGATTGATTGACTGGCACTCATTTACGGGCACGCCCGAGCAAGCTGTCATATTAAATCCGATTTGTCCTCCGTTGTCCTCCTTCATCTTCTCCAACGAGCTAACGAGGCAAAATTCCCCTTTGCTAGCGGTCACACGACGGGACGGGATGCCTGCACGTCGTTTCCGCGCTCGTGTGGACCGGACGTGTTGAACGCATCCCGTTGTGTGTGTGTGTTTATATGTGTGTTTCCTACTCCCCCTTCCAACCCAAACTACCTTTACTTCCTTCCCTCCCAGTAACCCGAGCTCTCCGTGCTGGTGGTCCTTTTGTGGAGTATTTTTATCCGCTTGAAGTGATTTTGACACAAAAATCAACCGCAATCATCTTGGTTTATACTCACAAATAAAACAATTACACCCAGTGGGGATTTGCTTGCTGCACCAATTCCATTCATTGGAAAAAAAGAAGCTTGCTCCTGATTTTGACCCCCCCCCCCTCCCTCGCCAATTAGACAGCACAATAAGCGTTGTTGAACATCAGGCGAGACAATGCGGGCTTTTGTGGCCTTGATTCATGCTGATATCATGCTGGAAACTATTTGGACGGCCATCACATGATGTTTCTCCGCTTACTCGCTTTAAGGAGAGAATGTCAAACTTCCTCCAGACAATCAATGGCTTGTTTCAGGGGGCAATTTAAGGTGCGGGTGGGAGCTGCAGAAAGTACTCATTTTGTCTGAGTTATGACTTTTAGCACGGCTGTGCGGCGGCGTTTTATCAGGAGAGTTTCACGATAGGTCAGCGCTGTACTTCACTGCCAGAATTTCTTTTCAGATCGGCCATAGGGGAGAAATTCACTCAGCAAACCTTGTCACAATGCCTCGTGTGATCTCTGTAGTATATTTCTGGCAAGTCAGTTGAGATTTTGCTGAATTTATTTGGAATTCTTCTCAGCCTAACATACTTTGGTGTGACTTTTGTAGTAGTTGTTACATGTTTACCTTTTGAGATGCTAGCATAGCCTCTGATGTTGAGTCAAATTCAATTAATCCAGATTATTTTTTATTTTTTTGCATTTGTCGCTACATTGACTGCTACTTTGAAATCTCTGCCACAGTGATCTGTTCACTTCTGAGTTGGGGTCAGTTCTCGGTGAGTGTCACAGTCCTGTTGAATTTCATGAATCACCCTGAACATTCGGCCCCAGGCGGCCTTCAGCCTTTTTTCCAAAGTGTGCTTGTCGCGCATAAACTCTCTCTAACCCGCTGGTCGCGCAGCTAGTAAACGCAGGTGTACGTCCAGCCGTTGTAAGATAAGCTTCATCGCAAACAAAAGCGCTTTCAGCTTCCTCAGATGCAGTCGGCGGGTCAAATTAGCTGCTTATCGGAGGCTCGACTTCACAAAGCAGCCGTTTGAGAGCGCCGGGACGATTTAACAGCGTGTTCCTGGGTGTTGCAACTTTCAAAGCCGTCATCGTCTGCTTCCTCGAGATTGCAGAAACAAACAAGACTCGCCATCACTTGAGACATGACACAGATTCTTGGTTTTCAGCTGATATGGCGATAAATAGAACTTTCCAAGATTATTTCATATCTATAAAGTCGCACGATTGTTCTCACTTATCAGCACTCGAAACAAAAGTAAGATTATAAGACGGTCTGCACAGTGAGTAAATAATTAACCGATGGGGTTTAAATATTTCAAAGCATTGAGTCAGCTTTGCGTGTAATAATGTGTCACCAAAGCTCACGCTGATATTTTATTTCCTGTGTCAGGATATTGATGGTGCCTCCTACTAAAATATTGTAATATAAAATTTGCTAGCTTCTCTCAGCTGCTATTGTTGATATTGAGAGTGGCTCGGTAGGCAAAATGTCAGACACAATCAGATTTAAGCGGCACAACGGGCCTTTTGCTTGTTTTTCTTGCGAGCCTTTTTTTTTTTAACGTCGCACTAAGCCAGCACATTTGAAATTCATGGCTATAAATATACCGCATGCCGAAGGCCCGCTTTGAGGATGCCATTTATACTTTTAGGAGCTATTCATATCTCTGGCGCACCACGCTGTCATTTGGTAAACACTGTTATGAGCGTGAGGCCGTCTGGGAAGAGTAGCTACTCTATCCTTAGTCTGAGGGTCAAAGGGCGTTTGGACTAACCAAGCGCTAATCTGTGGAAAAACAGTTAAAACAAAAGTACTGTATATACGCCAGACGTCTTGGCTGGGCTGCGCTCGCCCGCCCGCCATGCCCGGGCGTCTAGCCCCTCTGCTCGCCGCGACACTTGATCTCAGGGTCAGCTGCGTAGGATATTTCTGCTGCGTGTGTGTTTTAATGTCGTAAAAGGCTGGATGGCCGTGACAGCCTGTCGCATAGCACCACGGCCCTTCACGATGACAGCAGCTCCACTGGAACGTCTTGAGAAATGAAAAAAATAATAAAATAATGACAGTCGCAGAGTTGCACTTATTTCAAGAAGACATACGTTTCTTATTTTAAAAAACAAAATAATTGTGAAGTGCCATCTTGTTAGAAAGAAATCAGGTTCAGTCATTTATGTATCTATTGAGCTATGTCTAGCTAGCTAGTTTAAGTAGCTTAAGTCATTTAGCAATTGTCTACCTCGTGTGTTAAAAATGTTTTTTCCCCAAATTAAAAGGTCCTTTATATAGTATCTATTCAGTTCCAAGTGGGTGAGTATGAGGGGGGAAACCAGTTTTAATTGTGTCATTTCCTTGTATTGTTCTCCGTATCAAGGCCCGACTCCGAAATGACGAAAGACTAAACAATAGCCGCTCTTGTAGTAACTGACCAAGGCGGCTGCCTCCCTATTCCAGTTTAAGGTCAGACGTGCTTATTAATTACAAGTTGATGTATGATGTTTGGCTAAAATGTTGCACGAGAATAGTGTGCTGCATGACATCACAAGCAGATACGCAGCGGCCCGAGACCAAACGGCGTTCATGCAGTGATCCGGACTCATCAAATTAGTGAGGTCGTACATCAGAGGAACCACATCCTGCTTCCGACTGTCCACAGTTTTCTCCATTTTTTTTTTTTTTTAATTACAGCATTGAAGTTGTTTTTACCCTTGACCAAACTCAAGGTTGTTTGAAGAGCTCCACCTGTGATAGACAACCGTGTTTTTCTACGCCTGACTGGAGCACAATTTCTTTGAAATGATTCCATGGACATAACAATAACAATAGCTCAAGTCCAGCCGATTTGTTCTGCCTGTCAGTTTTCGTCATCGGGTCCCGTCCATCGTGCGTGCACCTGGCGAGATGTCAGCTGTGTGTTTTGTCTGCGCTCTCCTCCTGCCTAATGGATGCTGCATTTAAAAAAAGCCACGCAAGACTGCCTCCACTATCCTGATTGAGGTGGAAGTGTGTTTTTTTTTGGGAGCCCGGCCTCACCAAGACATTTGAAAGCGTGTCCATGTGAAGTCAAAACAAACCCTGATGAAATCACGACGCTGTAAAGAATGCGGCGGGGAACGCAAACACGCCGCCTATCAGTCGGATAAAACGCACTTCGCCTTGAAAGTGAGATTACGAGCCAAGCGGGACGATCGAGTGAAATCGTGGGGAAAAACACCAAGGCGCTCTTAAGAATTTTTCGACTGCGTAAATGTGACCATGACTGATAGTGCGGTCTCGCTGATGAAAGAGGCTAATCCTCCAGTTGGAGCTAGGTGCCAAACTCGTGTTCATCTGTGACTTTCCTCCACGGCAAGGACATGGCTGCCGCTGGAGGGAATGGCAGCCTTGAGGCCTACTCATTTCAATTTGAGCCATTTAAGTTGTCTTACATGAAGTGCACATAAAGAACCGCAAATGGCAGTTCGTCTTGGCAGAGTGGAATACTGGAGGCAGAATGCGGGAGGGGATTAGGGGATGAAGCCCTCAAGCAGTAGCAGAAGAGCATGTGCAGAACATAAAAAAAAAAAAAGCAACCTGGTTTGCCAGAAGGCATCATCGATCATTTGAGCAACCCAACTTGTTTATCAGGGAGGGAAAACATTGACTTGCGTCTGTGCATCCCTTTTAGCTCAGCTCTGATTTGATCTGCGCAAAGAGCGAGCGCCGCTGTTAGCGCGAATGAAATAAAATTAAATGGCAGGCTGGCTGCGTCATAGCACTGAGACTCTGAGGCGAGAGCGCCGTTAATAAGATGACAGCAAGGATGAAGCCATTCAGGAGTAGATACAGTGAAAGAATCAGCTTTTGCAACTTGGAGCACTTTGTAAAGTAATATTAGACTGGGAACAAGATGTTAGCCATGCTATTTAGCTAGCAAGCTAACCACCTTGGATGCGAGTCATATCTTAGCACAGGGGTGTCAAACTCATTTTTTTCGCGGGCCGCATTGTAGTCATAGCTTCTTTCGGAGGGCCATTATGACTGTCAACCCAAATAAATGTATGAGCACCTCATATTATTTACAGTAAAAGGAACAAAACAAACTGACAAATAACTCGTTTTCAAATCAGACGAGTAAAAACTGGTCAAACATTTAAAAAAGAAGATATTAAAAGTGAAGACAATTTGCAATTCTAGTAATGACACACGAATTTGATGCACAATTTGTCTTCGCGGGCCACATAAAATGATGTGGCGGGTCGTATCTGGCCCCCGGGCCTTGAGTTTGACACGTGTGTCTTAGCATTAGCTTGAATTGTTCGAAAAGTGATATCTAGAGTGAACACGGTCCGCTGGCCAAATTTTAATCCCTTTTTGATCATTGGATATCTCTGAAAAATTATTTGTAGTCCTCCATGATTTACAAGGTTGAAAATGAGTTCTTCACCCAAACGCAAGAGCTTCCTTCTTCGCCTTTGTTCATCACTCTTGCAGTTGGCAAACAGTTTATAACGCACATCAACTGCAGCTGCTAATGTAATCCTAGCCGCTAATGTAGGAGGCAGGAATGTACTACTGCACTCTTTTTTTCTGCCTTGGCTAATTTAACAATAGCTTTATAGTGGTTGCGGTTTGAAGCGGGTGTACTGTTCTGCATAACATCATGTTATGAAACCAAACTAATAAACTGCTGACTAAATATGCCTCCTTCGATCAAAACCGAGCATTATTCTTTCCTATTAGCTCATGTTAGTGTACCTAATGAAGTGGGCTAAACCCATGAGAAGTGTTTGTGGTTTTTCACTTCTGTTGCTATGCGACATCAAGCCAATTGTTACTTGGTCGAAAGCAGAAGCTCAGAGGCTTGCGGTGAGTCGGAATGGCTGTGGAAGGGCAGATGTGGTCCACAGCGGGGACTCGTACTGGATAGCACAGCATGGGGCAAGTTAGGACATGATTTAGCCTCACTGCAATGACATCATCTGTATCCACCCATCCAGTTTCTATGTATAGTGCTTGCAAGCACTGTAATAAATTGACACTTTTTCCCATGTGTGTTCTGGAGTGGGTGTTCCCTCCCCCCCTTTGCAAAATAAGGTCGTTAGGCACTAGTTAACCAGTATTTGCCAGAAATTCCTGCCCCTCTGATAATATTGCTAGCCTGTGATTTAAGATGTGACCACAAAAATATGACAGGAAAAGCCAACTAGAACAGCTGATCTTTAGTGGGGTCAATCTGGAGCACGTAAAATGATAGCAGCTGCGTGCTGACCCCCATTTAATCATTTTAAATGTAATTGGTTATTTATGAACACGGACACAGCCCCTTTTATGAGGGTGTGCACACTTATGCAACCACATAAACTCAGTCCTTGCCGACAATGAACAGTTTTAGATGACGGGAAGTGAAAGATGCAGTAAAAAGGCCTGACTGTGAGGCGATGAGTTTTTATTGCGCAGCGTGTCGACAGGGAAGTGAGCAATCACACGTGTTAGACTCTGGAGATCGTCCAACACTTAGTTCAGCGTAGAAGAAAAAGTGCTGTTTTTCTTCTATTTCCGCTTCCTGTGGGTGGAATGGAATTTACTTCATCCCAAGAAGATTCCCATGAACTAAATTTAGGTACTGACACGCAATGTTCTAGCAGAAGCTCCTCCGAGTTCCCGTGCTGCTAAATTCATCCATAGTGTCAACAGCGTCCTCTAGTGGGGTCAATTCATACCGCGAGTTCCGTCCTCGGTCCTCCTTGAGTTTTGATGCTTGCGGTGACACATTACATAATGTTGTTCTCCTCTCCCTTCCTTTTTATGTAGCTGGCAGGCCTGTGGTGAGGACACACAACATGGCAGAAGCGCGGCGGGAGAGCACCAGTAGTCTGCAGAGGAAGAAGCCTCCATGGCTACGATTAGACATTCCCACAGCTCAGATGTCGCTGGACGAGCCGCCCACTTTTGTTCAGGTGACCCATTCATGACGATAATGATCCTGTTACAAACATATTTAAATACCCTTACAATAGATAATCTTATTAAAATAATAGATAATAGCTGTCATAATTATTATTAAATACTGACACTAATAACTGACTCTGACTCTTATTATATTGGGAATTATTACATTAATGAGTGTGTGGTGAAATATATTTTATTGTTACTACTATGTTTATTATTTACCATTATTTGTTGTTAAAATTTGAAAACAACAATCAAGTTTGTTGTTTCATTTTGCAGCCGGTAAAGAGGCAAGGTTTCCTACGCAGCATCAGCATGCCAGTGGAGACCTCTCACCTCCAGTCGCCGCCCCGAGACTTCTTTGACAGCCGGCGGCCGGTCCTGCAACGCCAGTCGTCCATCACGCAGACCATCAAGAGGTGAAGCCCGTGAGGCTTGACTTGCATAACGACAACCTTTCACCTTTTCCTGTCTTTCCCACTTTAACCGTCTGCTTGGCCCGCCGCTTGATGACTCCATCGCTGCACTCTTGCTTCTCACTTCCCGTTCTTCTCTTTGTTTCCTTCTTCTGTGTCCCTCTGTGCCTTCCTCCTGCCCGGCGACAGCAGCAGGAGGGTTCACTTTGAGCGGATTAACACGGTGCCCGTTAAGGGCCAGCGGGCTGCCCGCCGCAGTGCCAGGAAGCACCACTCGCTCTCCAGAACCCTGCTCAGGTATGCAGGGAAGCCCCCCCCCCCACACACAAGTCCGAGACCACGTGGTGCTAGATGTGCTGGTTTGGTTTTAGCATTCACCGCACATTGTTGGGATTTGTTCACGTGTGTGTCTGTGTCTCTATGACAAGCTATTCTTGTTTCCACTCACAAACACGCCCTGACATGTTCCTTCACGCTTGAAGGTGTCATCCTGTCACTGTCGTGTTCTTATCTTATCGCGAGCACCATAATTGTACTTCCCTTGATCTGAACGCCGACTGCTTCTTGGCGGCAGGGGCACGGCCGACTGGTTCGGGGTGAGCAAGGATGGCGACGCCACGCAGAAATGGCAACGCAAGAGCCTCCGCCACTGCAGCCTGCGGTACGGCAAGCTCAAGCCGCAGGTGATCCGCGAGATGGACCTGCCCAGCCAGGACAACATCTCGTTAGCCAGCACCGAGACGCCGCCGCCGCTCTATGTGCCCTCCTCCTCGCATGGCATGCAGAAGGTAAAAAAAACTGCCAACTGCCCGTCAATGATTTAAAGCATCTTTTAAAACAGGCAAACAATTGCCTCTAGAAAGACCCCGCTAGCTTCATGCTAACATTTAGCTATATTGTGATGTGTAATGTTGTCATGACAGGGCTCAATGGTGTAAAAAGTTTTCCAACCACCACACACTAAATATTTGAGAACTGATTCTCGCTCCAGATCGTCGACCCGCTGGCTCGCGGTCGGGCCTTCCGCATGGTGGAGGAGGTGGACGGCTACAGCGTACCCCAGACGCCCATCACGCCCGGGGCAGCGTCGCTCTGCTCCTTCACCAGCTCGCGCTCGGGCCTCAACAGAATACCCCGCCGACGCAAGAGGGAGTCGGTGGCCAAGATGAGCTTCAGGGCGGCGGCGGCTCTCGTCAAGGTGAGCTGGTGTTTTGCACTTGATTAGGAACACCATCTCAAAATGTGTCTCAAAAATTGTTTGTATCAGGGGCGCTCCATACGGGACAGCACTCTGCGACGGACACAAAGACGCAGCTTTACTCCTGCCAGCTTCATGGAGGAAGACATCGACTTTCCCGATGAGCTGGACACGTCCTTCTTTGCCCGAGTGAGTCCGTTAAAAAAGAACGTCCGCTGTATATTTGCACTAATTCTTTTCTTTGGTCAGGATGTCCTGATGCACGACGAGCTCTCCACGTACGCGGACGAGGTGTTTGAGTCGCCTTCGGAGGCGGCGATGAAAGAGGCGGAGCATAGCGACAAGAAGGATGAGATGGAGCTGACTGGAAGCGCGCTTGATAAGACAGCGCTGGAGAGGAGTCATCTGATGCTGTGAGTTACCGCCTGTAGATGGCGCTATAGCAATACTGTCTTGACCACTGTGCTTTATTCATTGTCTACTGTAAATATAAACTGTCCAGTTGACTCCAGTTAATTAAGAAGCTCATTAATATTCATTTATAATTTATTTTGATTTATTTTGGGGGTTCTTGCGCAGACCTTTAGAGCGCGGGTGGCGCAAAGCCAAAGAGGGCGCGCCAGGCCCGCCCAAGGTGCCCTTGCGTCAGGAGGTGGTGAGCGTCAACGGGCAGCGGCGCGGCCAGCGAATCGCTGTGCCGGTCAAGAAGCTTTTTGCCCGCGAGAAGAGGCCGTACGGGCTGGGCATGGTGGGCAAGCTGACCAACCGCGCGTACCGTAAGCGCATCGACAGCTACGTCAAGAGGCAGATCGAGGATATGGATGACCACAGGTGCTCATTAGATCTTCGATTAGATAGATTAGATGTTGTTAAGATTTTTTTTCCCCTTATCTCTTCTGCCTGCAGGCCCTTTTTTACTTACTGGATCACCTTTGTACACATGCTCATCACCATCCTGGCTGTGTGTATCTACGGCATCGCACCGGTGGGCTTCTCCCAGCACGAGACGGTTGATTCTGTGAGTGGACGCTTCACGTTAGACATCTTCATGATGGTAGCGGGATGTGTGACGCTCTGGTCTCGTTTGCGCGTGCGTAGGTTTTAAGAAACAAAGGCGTGTACGAAAATGTCAAGTTTGTACAGCAGGAGAACTTCTGGATCGGGCCGAGCTCGGTGAGCACACACACACACATTTAGATGCTAACAAGCACTGGCAGAGCTAGAAGGGGGGTTGCAGGGGCACTGCCCTCCCCCAAAAAAATGCTTGCCCCACCTGATGATTGACTTTTGGGTATTTTCCAATATATATCGTTGCCTACAGGAGGCGCTGATCCACTTGGGGGCCAAATACTCTCCATGCATGCGGCAGGACAAGCAAGTGCATGAGTTCATCAGGGAAAAACGAGACATCGAACGCAACTCGGCGTGCTGCGTGCGAAACGATCGCTCCGGCTGTGTCCAGACCTCAGAAGAACAGTGCTCGGTCTGTAGCCGTATCATTTGTGTTCTACGTGAGCGATTCTGACTCGGTTTTTTCTATACGTCCAGAGCACTTTGGCTGTGTGGGTGAAGTGGCCCCAGCATTCCAGCAAACATCAGCTCAACGGGAAAGACAGACAATACGGCTCCGTCTGCCACCAGGACCCGAGGTACAGATCTTCAAGCGCATTTGTTCACGGTCAAGAACCGGCAGGCTACTAACGGCGCGTATCCTGCCAGGATCTGTCTGGAGCCCGCCTCGGTCGCGCCGCACGAGTGGCCTGATGACATCACCAAGTGGCCAGTGAGTGGAAATTCCGTAACAAAGATTCTCTTGATTTTGAATGAGAAATCAGTCAAACGTGCGTCGGCTGTTAGATTTGCACCAGGTACAACACAGGGAACCACACCAACCTGCCTCACATCGACTGCACCATCACGGGCCGACCCTGCTGCATCGGAACCAAAGGAAGGTGAGGGAAAAAAATATATATTTAAAAAAAAAAATCATTTATAGCTCTGACGTGGCCTTTTCTTGTCCAAGGTGTGAAATCACATCCCGGGAATATTGTGACTTCATGAACGGCTTCTTTCATGAGGAAGCCACTCTCTGCTCACAAGTAAGCGCCGTATGGCCTTTTTATTTTTTGTAGGCAGGGTTTCAATCTCAGTGCTCCATCTTTGCAGGTGCATTGCATGGATGATGTATGTGGACTGCTGCCTTTCCTCAACCCTGAGATCCCGGATCAGTTTTACAGACTCTGGCTCTCGCTCTTCCTGCACGCAGGGTGAGTATGTGGGCAATTTATCTGCGCTTTGCATTGTTTAGAATTAGCAATAGAGGTCATCAAAACATTCCTTTTGTCGAAATGAAGCTCCTCAACTCACTCAAACATAGCACCAGTTTTTTGAAACATCGTTGATACAGTTGTTCCATCAAACGGCTTCAGTGTTCAGGTGTACCTAATATTGTGGATGGTGAGTTTGGATAACTGCCAGCCGAGTCGTCGCAGTCCATTCAAAGGAATACTTTAATTTAAAAGGAGCTTTAATTCGTCTTTATGCTTTTGGGTGTCGTGGCTAATTAAAGAAATTGCCCCCGTGAAGCTTTACTGGCACTGAATCACATTGGCTTAATAGGATTATCTTCCTCGGCACGTGCCAAGGCGACATTGTACCATGTAGCGCTCAAAGTCACGCGGCCTCCTCCGGTGCCGTCCTGCCAGGATCCTTCACTGCATGGTGTCGGTGGCATTCCAGATGACCATCCTGAGGGACCTGGAGAAGCTGGCGGGATGGCTGCGCATCTCCATCATTTACATCGTCAGCGGCATCACCGGCAACCTGGCGTCGGCCATCTTCCTGCCGTACAGAGCCGAGGTGAACGAGAAATGACTTTTAGGTCCCAGTTTGGGTTTTTGGAAAAAAGGCTGGTAAAGTAGCAATCAATTCTGATTGAGCCAATGCAAATAAATTGGCGTGACATGAGATTTGCCTCGCTCAGGTGGGACCGGCGGGCTCCCAGTTCGGCATCCTGGCCTGCTTGTTTGTGGAGTTGTTCCAGAGCTGGCAGATCCTGGCGCAGCCTTGGGTGGCCTTCACCAAGCTGCTGTGCGTGGTGCTCTTCCTGTTCGCCTTCGGCCTGCTGCCGTGGATCGACAACTTTGCGCACTTCAGCGGCTTCGTTTCAGGCTTCTTCCTGTCCTTCGCCTTCTTGCCCTACATCAGCTTCGGCCGCATGGACCTGTACCGAAAACGCTGCCAGATCATCGTCTTCCTGCTGGTCTTTGTGGGCCTCTTTTCGGGCCTGGCCGTGCTCTTCTACGTCTACCCCATCAAGTGTGAATGGTGCGAGCTGCTCACTTGCATCCCCTTCACGGACAAATTTTGCGAGAAGTACGACCTCAACGCGCACCTCCACTGACCCCTCCCACCTTGCCAATCGGGTCAGAACAGGACGTTTTGAAACCACTTGAACTCCACGGCGAGATGTTTTTCTACTCGAGTAAATATACGAGCAACGTGTCACATTGTGTAATCACCCCCCCCACCACCACCACCACCTGCTCAGCACCCCCCCCCCTTCCCATGCACTCATTATGAGGCTCAGCACTTCACCCGGGGTCTGAAGGACTGAAGCCACTGCTGGTACACAAGAGAGAAAGAGCCAATTGTCATTTATGTTTCACTCTGAACATGAAGATTTTTAGCAGGAGGAGGATCAGGACCACACGTGGGAAAAAAAAAAAATCTCACCACCACAATAACACCAAAATCTGTTTTCCCCTTAATCCCAACTGAAAACAGGTTCTGACTCCTATAATTCCAATTGTGGTCATTTTCATCTATTTATATTTTTTGGTTTTCCACACTTGGTCCTCATCCTTTTCCACCGAATTCATTCAGGCAAGCTCAAAAAAGAAGCAGCAGGGACAACCGCAAGAAATAGAAATCCAATATCAAAACCTTTGGTGCCTTGTTGAAAAGAGAAATGTACCAACTACTACTGCCATATTTGTTTTTGTTACATTATGCTGAGCACTCAAATGTTTTCCTTTTCCTCATATTTTGTGTTTTATTGCTTCTCCAGAAGTGATGCTTGTCTTGGAAACGGTAGCGTTTTAGCTGCCTGTCTACTCACATGTAACTGAAAACAATAGAAAAAAAGAGAAGAAAAAAAATTACAAAATAATAAGCTGGTGTGCATCTTGCTCTTTATTTTTCATTCACACAGAGATTCAGCAAAACTGCCAATACAAATAAAATGGCAGCATTTCTCTTGCCCCTGCCTTTTACACAGAACTCAGCAAAGACGGTATAAAAGAACTGATTTCACACAGAGACTGCAAGGGTCATAGAGGAAGTCCAGGCATTAATGTTTCACACATAACCCAGCAAAGGACGAACATTGGTGCAACTATCCAATTTCCTCCCGACTTGGCTGAAGTGAACCTAATGTGTATTTTAAAAGTCAGATGTGCACGGCATCCGCCATCCAGCAGGTGTCAAAGTGCATTTAAGGAAGTCCTCAATATCGGTTTGCGTTAGCAGCCGCTATTCCGCCTGGCGTATGCCTGTCCGCCCAGCAGGTACTCCATCTCCTGGAAGCGCATGTTGGACACGCTGATGGCTGACGGGCCTTTCTCCTTGAAGCCAGCCTTGAGGTAGAAGGGCACCAGGAAGTCCTCGCAGATTAGCAGCGCCCGGCGGGGGTGCGGCATGCAGCGAAGGTACTGCAGGTACCGCCACAGCAGGATGGAGCCCTTGCCCTGCTGCCGACAGTGGCGGTGCACCGACAGCACGTGGATGTGCACCGTCGACGTGTTTGGCACGTGTAGGGTCATGGCCTCCTTTGAGACAAGCAAAAATAATACTCATTGAAAACAATTATAACTACTCAGGGAGAAAGTTGATGAGATTTTACGGTGACATCATCTATATGTCATCGACTTGGTCGTGCGTTCTGACCTGCGAAAGCCTCTCTTTGTCCCAGCCGGTGCCGATGATGAAGGCGACCAATTGACCCTCCTCGAACCAGCCCAGCGACAGCTCGGGGCACTGACGCACAAAGTGCAGCACCTCTTCCAAGGTCAAAGGGCACTCGCCGGACACTGAGACGAAAGCTGGAGCAAGGGGTGAGACAGAGGAGATGATTTAGTACTTCTCAAAATATACAGGAATGAACATAATAAAGTTGGAAATGGATTTAAAAGTAAAAGGGACAATGCTGACCTTCTCTCTCGATCTCAAACACGCTGATGGCATCCTGAGGCGTGAGGTTCCTGAATTCGCTGGCGGGCAACGTGTGTCGTCTCTGCCGCAGAGGGTTGACCACCCGGACGGGCGTCTTCAGGAAGAAGGGCTTGAGGAAGGGCGACGAGCCGCTCAGGTGCTGGGTCATGATGCCGACGTGTCCACCGGATGCTTCTCACAAGACGAATGTTGCTGGCTTGTTGCTCTCCTGGTCGTGTGTGCGCTCGGAGCTCGGGTGTATTAGAGTGTGTTGGTGCTTGGACCAACACGTGCAGCGCCTTGTTCTGTCTCCTAATCCTCCCCCGTGACCGATACCTGCTTGTGCATCATCTTGTAGTACCACTTTGACAAATGGGGCTCAATATTCCATGTTATAGTTTTTTGTAATCCCTGCAAAAATTGTACTAATGTAAAAATGTTGAAACATTTTTTTATTTATTGCTGTTTCTCATGATTCTTATTTCTTTTTTAGTTTTTATTTGATTTTGGATAAAATTTTGGTTCATTTTTTATTGATTAAACTTTGATTGTTTTTTAATTTGATTAAATTTTTGATTCACGCGCTGACATAATGAATGAATGTATTTTTTAAATATTTTTTTATTTATCGCTGTTTCTCATGATTCTTATTGTTTTTTTAGTTTTTATTTGATTTTGGATCAAATTTTGGTTCATTTTTTATTGATTAAACTGTGATCGCTTTTTAATTTTATTACATTTTTGATTCACGCGATGACATAATAAATGAATGTATGTTTTTTTTTAATTGGCTTATTTTGAGGCAATTTAGCATCCAACCAGATTTTACCTTCTTCTTCGTTTCTTATCGATGCTGCCTCATTGCATAGCGCCCCTTAGTGTTCAGAAGGACTTATTTGTTACAGGCTACAATAAAGTGAAATGTGCGGCAGCTGAGACGCGCAGGTGAGTGCTAAAATGTTAGCAATGACAATAGATATTCTCGAACTTATTAGATGTGCTGCCTCCGACTTCCTGATAATAAAAGTATATTTTTGAGTGAATGTTTTTGATGTTGCAGTGTTTGCACAATTTTGGGGATCAGGGGCACGAGGAGCTCATGGAATCAATCACACGCTGGGAGATCTGCTTGTCTTGCTGTCTGGCTGATTTGACCCCCTTGAAGAGGTTTAAGGCACGCTAATGAAATGGATGATTACTTACGGTGCTATCACGGTTTCAAGGAGACCTCACACGTGCCAAATGACCTGATATAATGGAAATATTAGGAACAGCTCAATCATTCTTAATTGCATTGAAAAATGTAATTGCGTGTCAATCTCATTTTGAATTGCGCTCGTATGAACTCATTGCTAATATAAGGAAAAAATGAACTGGCACAACTCAAAACATTTTTGACATAACGACTGTTTGCTCTTTATTGTTCTATGCACATGCTGCTAAATTTACAAGAGTCTTGAACACAGCATTTTACGGATGGGACACAAACTAACCATCTGGCGTTGTCCTGGATACCAGGGCCATATATGGTCTGAAGGAGGGCAGGAAGGCACGGCGTCGACTTAAAAAAAAAAAAAATCACATATGTAATGCTTGCATGGTCGGAGAATCTATGTATTGATCAAATGCATAATGTTATAGCCAACAATTGACACCTATATTTAATATTGCTTAATTACAATAACTATACATGAAATCTCCAGGTTGAGTGCAGTTGTGGCGTACTGGCAAAGTTGTTGAGTGCAACAAGCAGGCAAACTCAAGGCACAGAGATGTACAAAATGCTTCTTTTTTGTTTTTCTTGCAACTACATCACGTAAGCAGACGGTGGCGCTGTCGCACATGCAATTGAAACATCTTGTAGCTATTGTCATAATGCAGTGAAGCCCTGCATTTTCCTGTTTGGGCATTTGCAAATTTGCCTACTTTTGAGGGGTCTTCATTTAGATAGGCCATAACCTTGTCTAATTGAAAAAAGTGCTGTCGCCATCTTGTGGCATTTATATGCAACTACAAAACCTTTTGGGTGGCTGTCAATTCACTACGGCAGAGCTTAAGAACGGGAGTTTACTGTACACCGTTTATGCACTTACTCATTGTCAATATAAGTATCTTGTTCTTTTCCCCTAAATAACATGTATATTGTATAGTATACAATTTAAAAAGTAACACAGTATTCTAGTAAATGTATGAGTAAATTGCATATGATTTAAATAATGAACCAAGGCATCTAGATGTTTAAATGATCATGGTAAAGTCAGGAATGGATTATGAACCGTTTGGTCAGAGTGCAAAAATCATTTCAAAAACACACTAAGATGTCACATCTTGAAAAAACCATGACTGGTGAGTAGCGTATTGAAACACAGACAGATGTTAAAAATATATATGTCTGCAGTGGAGTCAAAACAGGAGGAAATGTGCTTTGGAATCCACATTGGGAGAGAAAAGCGTTTTCCGAGATGGCGGCCCTGATGGGAGGCGGGATGAAAAGTCGTCGATGCAGAAAGCGAGGACGTCAGGGGAGGAGGTGCTCGTCTTCCCGGTGGAAGCTGCTAGCGGGGCACAGGAGAGGTTGGCTGGAGCTCTGACTCTTCAGGCTCTCCGTGGACTCGGACGACCCTGGGGGAGAGACGAGGCTTGAGACGGTGAGCCTGTCGCCCGCGCGCAAATACGGAGTGGCAAGAGGGGGACAGGAAAGCCAACATACCGACCGCGCTTACTCCTCCATACCGATAGAGCAGGAGTCGGGACCGAGGGCTGGTGAGGAGGAGGTAGAGGAGCGCAAGGAGAGGAAATGTTAGGGAACGAGAAGCGCACACTGCCCACGTGCAAAGCATCCGGAGTGAAATTGAGATGACAGAGTGGACACTTAACACCCGAAAAGCCGATACGCTGAGACGACACTCATTGGTCACATTAGGTACACTTCATTATTATTGTGAAGGCCTTGTTTTGGATCTTCTCTAACTTAATAGGTGTACCTAATTAAGTGTCCAGCGAATGTAGTATTCACCCTCAGGAATTCGCTTGGAGTTTTTATTCGCTATGTGTCACACCTGGCAACGACAGGTCGCCGGCGGGGTCGCTCTCTGTTTTGGTCAAGCTGCTGTGTTCGCTTCCGCAGTCCTGGAGGATGTCGGCGCCGGCGTGCAGCCTGTCCTCTGAAAAGGTAAAACCGATGTCACTCAACTGCACTGCCCAAGTTTCAAATTGACGAGCTCACCGTCATCCGGGGACAGAGAGTCTGCAACGTCCTCGGTTGCGGTGGCCTAAAAATCAAGAGGACAATTTCGCTGTTAGTTTTGTCTGACTGCTCTAACGGCGAGTGACGTCAGCTTACATCGGTGGGAGCCGGACTGCTCGACAGGAGCGTGTGCGGCTGAGCGTCTGACATCTCTGACAGCTTTTCTTCATCCTCTTCCTGGATGGGCGAAGATGGGGACCTCAGGGTGCTGGCGGAGGGACACCAGAGAAGGTAACCATTATCTAAATGTATTAGCGCTGCTGTTTTGGTTAGCAAAGGAGCGCGGATGGACTCTGTTGATGGCGTGTGAGCAATTACACTTTTTATTATTTTTACCTGTCAGGTGATTTGCTGACTTTGCCTTTCTGCAGACTCCCGTCGCTCAAATGCTCCGGGGAACTCAGCTGTCGGCCGCTGTCGCCGCCCGAGAAGTTGATGTCGTCATATAGGGGCGCCGAGGGAACGGCGGGTGACGTGGACCGAAGGCCGTTCAGGGCCTCCAACAGCGAGACGGGCTCAAAGCCAGGTGGGACTGAATCAGTGCCCTGAGAAAATGCCAGACAAAATATTAGGCAAGTTCTTAAAGATTCTTAGATACTACCACACCGATACCACATGACTAACCTGAGTCAGTCGGGGGGAAAAAAAAAGTATTTGTGCATCCCTACTAAATATGTAACCGGGAACCTACTGAGTGCTCATCGTGGTCCATCGTCTGTGCCAGAACAGGACTGAAGGAGACAGGGGAGAGCGCTCCGGGCTTTTTGCGCACTGCTCGAATCTGCAGCAAGGCCCTGAAGGCTGCATTGGGGAAACACGGGGTCCGAGTGAGATTGTAACGTGTCCCTCCGAAAACAAGAGTGACGCCACTTACGCAGTCTGCAGATGGGACAGTTGTTAGCTTGGTAGCGCAAGGTGTCGGCGCACGAGTTGCACAGGCACAGGTGTCTGCACGGCAGGATGAGCGTGTCGCGCAGGTCCGACAGACACACCACGCACTCGTTGCTGTTGTCGCTGTTCTCGTCGTCGGATGGCTGCACGCGGAGAGGAGACGTTGGAACGAAACATCCTCGTTGGCATCTCGCTTTCACGCACCTACCTTAGTTTCTTGGTTGTTCTTGTTCTCAATGCCGTAGATCTCCTGTAAGAGGTAGCTCACACGGTCCACCTGCAGGCCAAAAGTTCAGGAGGTTAAAACTGACTCACTTTCATTTGTCTCCACTCTCAGATATACATGAAACCTACAATTTGCTTTTGCTTCAGTGGCTTGACGGAGAAACTGCCATCGACGTGCTGCGGGAGAAGAAAAGCACAAAACAAACGTGAGTTGGCATCATTCGAGGATTTTTTGTTATCGTAGCCGATTACTTGAGTTGCGTACGTACTCGTTCAAAGGCTGCCAAAAGTACGTGAGCGTGTCCGAGGCAGTCTTGGAAAGAAAGTACACATTAGTAGTTCCTTTATGGTGAGTGTGTGTGTGTGCGCAATGAAGCTCACTATCTACCCCAAACATCAACCTACCATCTCCTTCGTCGACCACTGCCTGGATCACCATGGGAAACACCCCTCGGTCCAGGTCAAAGTTGAGCTTTTAAAAATAAGACAATACAAAATAATTATTTAATTGTGGTTGTATTATTTCTGGTTGAACCGTGTTTTGGGTTGCAAATACTGACGTCATCATCTTTCCACTCGTTGAAGTCTATCTTGAAAGAAGGCATGGAGAACTGCTGGCTCACACCCCTCTTGTAGTGGACCGTCTCCGAGGCCATGGATGAATCCTTCGGGCTGTACCTTCACGGAAAAATCAACCAAAACGTCGATTAGTTGAAGGTCTGAACATTGCAAGACTAACCTATAAAACTAAAGTATTCAAATTAAGACCAATACAATTCCCATGAGATGACAACCTCACACAAACATCACTTGAGTGCAGTATCCATAGCAACTAGCTGTTGCTAAGGACCAGACTGTTGCTGTACAAAAAAGGATTCTTACACAGCCATCCCATTAGAAAATTCCTCAAAAGCCTGGCAGTAGAGAGTGATGGCCACCCGAGCGTCGGCGTCAAATGTGAACTCAACGCCGTACTGAACCTTTGGTTTGCCACCCTCCTCCACAGGTGAGTCAGAGTCGTCTTTATACCTGTGGATCGTAAGATTTGACAGGAGTCAAACATACTCCTTAAAAGCCTCGAGTCAGCCCGATCGTTCGTACCGAACCAAGCGCAACGAGTCCTTCCGAATGTTCACCAGACTCCTGAGGGTTTTCACCGGCTCGTGGGGTGCAGGGGTGACGTAGGGGAACTGTAGGCACACAAATTATTATCATTGCGCTTAACCTGAAATTCTCCATTGTGACACATTTCTAATGCGGTTGTGTTCACCTGCACTGGCCTGTTTCCCAGGAAATTTAAATCCATATTTTCCCCAAAAAGGTATCCCTCGGGATGTGGTGTGTCAAACTTCTCCCCTCCCATGAAAAAGTGGGTCGCAAAATAATTCCCTGTAGAAAAAGGATGATAACAGTTTACCAAAGTAAATTTATATCACCCTGATACCAAAACACATCTACACAACGCTTAGTAAACATAAACAATCGTCACAACTATTTCGATCGCTCCTACTAGTACTAGAACTGATCATTTGGAGCCTTTATGACATTGTAATATCGCTGACTAACCAGATTTCGGTGGAAACCGATAGGCCGAGTTTGCTTGGATGTCAATATCCTCAACACCAGCGATTCTGCGACTTAGGATGGATCCCATCTTCGTTTTCCTTCGCCGCCTAGCACTACGTTAGCTAGCAACCAAGACGGCCAACGGTGCGTCAGCAGCTGCGACCACGCTCGGACAACAGTAACCGTAACGACAAATAAAACGGTCACGTAATACAATTCAATTTAATTCGACATCGCGATTGACTTGTAGATAGCGGACGCACTGAATCCAAAAAGGAAAGTGGGCGAGTTGTTGTTTTGCCAGCGATATGCTAACGTTAACGCAGTGGCGCGATCTGATTGGCTGATTTCTCCGATGCGCTTCCTGATTGAGGGTGCGTTCACTTTTGAGCACCGCAGCGCCCGGTAAGAGAGCGGTGCGTTGATGAAGTCACCGGGAGGTCAGGCGGGGCTGTCGGCGTGCGTGTCTGGTAAATTTATTAAACTGGATTGAATGGGAAAAATCAAAGCAACGCACAAACAGTACCATTATCAAATCTGAAGTTCATGTTAAAAATCAATACTACTGATGACTATTTGAATTACTGGCAAATATTATTCTAAAGATGATAATTGTTTCCGACAAAAAACACAAAACAAAAATCATATTTAGTTAAATAAATTTGCTATAATAAACTACGGTCTAATAGTCAGATTATGATTAACATTTTTGGATGTGGTGGAACATGATGTCCTCTAACGGCCCGGATTTATAAACTGCAATAATGCAAGCACTTAGAATTCGTCAGTAGTACAGTGCGTGGTAAAGTGCGCTTTAGTTGCATACGTGATGAATTTATGCAATTGCCGTATAATGCCTATAATTATTGTTTGCGTCGCTTTCCATAAGTTATATTCTTAATTAACAGAAACAAACAATAATAACTTAAGTGTTATTGTTTTGATTTATTTACATCACATCTAAATCCGGTTAGCGGATGTCGGAAATCGTCATACGGTGACTTAACCACCCAGCGCACGTAAGGATTACTTCCTGTGAGAGGTAATAGCTGTCAAACACGTTAATTGTAATGTTTTATTTGATGAATCGTATAGTCATATTATTAGCTGTGTTTGTTTTGCTAGTACCTCCATGTTTGTTTTTTCGTGACTCGAATGGCGACGCAGCTAACGTTAGCATAACAAGCTACACTCGTCTGGACAAAACACAATCCCGTGGCCATTAAGAGAGTGTTTATTTTCTTTTTGGCATGTTTTCTCGTATAAACAAAACGAAACGACAAGAAAAAACGATAGCATCTTCCTGGCATAGTATCTTCTGGAGGAGCGATTCTCGCGTCATCTGTCAATTAGCTAGCGTCACTAGCCGCGGTTTCTACAGTGGATTTATGTAACGATAACGTAATCAACACCCAAGCCGATAACGCGTAATGGTTTTGAATAATTTAAAACCCATTTACACATTTGTGTCAATGACGTAAAAGAAGTTATCAGGAACCTCCTGTGCTTGTAAGCTTTGAGCAGGATAATCTCAGGATTTAAATAAAAGATCAGCGTGCTAGTAGTCGCGTTCGTAAAACGAGACAAGACCACAAGTGTAACATTGTATCATTTAAATGTGATGTCATAATAACAGTGGTGAATCTTCAAAAGACACGCATTGTGGTGGTGCACACCAGAAGTTATAACTATCCCTATTTCAGTAAATATAAACACCTTGTTTACCTCTCTGACATGTTTGCAGCTCAAACCGTGTGTGTGTTTTGTGTTGTAGCTTTGTGAAAGCATCCCTTTCGAGTACTCTAATTAAAAGAACTCTGCGTCCAACACATTCCCCATCCCATCAGCGTCCAGTCTCCCAGGCCGATATGTCTAGTGATCCTCCTCCGCCCTACCCTGGAGGTCCGAGTGCTCCCCTCATTGAGGAGAAGAATGGACAAGCGGGTACAGATTAAATCAATTGTGTTGATTGTGTATCTGCCATGAGGCACACTGCTTGACTTCCTTGTTCTTGTTTTAAAACAGCTCCTATAAGAACAGGGCCCCCGCAGGGTCAACCTCTACCTCCAGAGTACGGGCCGCCCCCGTATGAAGGTCCGCACCCGGGCTTCCTTCCGCCACACGTCCCGGGAGATGGACCTATGCCCATGCCAATGCATATGCCCTCGCCATCCCAAGGTGAAATGTCTGATCCTCATGAAGTAGCTATTGTAGGAGGTCTCCAATTTCATACATCATGTCTTTCTTTCTTCTTACAAAGGTGGTATGTACCCGCCGCCCCCCGGCCACTTCCCGCACCCCATGCCAGGCCACATGGGCCCCGGTGGCCCCGTTCCCTTCATGCACATGGGCAGCCACACAGCGACCACCGTCATGGCCCCGCCAGGAAGCGCCACCACGGTGACTGTGCTGCAGGGCGAGATGTTCCAGACATCACCGGTGCAGACGGTGTGCCCGCACTGCCAGCAGGCCATCGTCACGCGCATCTCCCACGACGTGGGCCTCATGAACACCCTCTTTTGTCTCTTCTGCTTCTTTGTGGGGTAAGTCAATCACAGAAGCTACTTTACAGGTTCAAGTTGGGAGCAAATCATTTTTCTGTTGGATCGATCTGTATGGGTTTTTGAACTTGCCGTTCCATTTCAGGTGCGATCTGGGCTGCTGCTTGATTCCCTGTCTGATCGACGACCTGAAGGATGTGACGCACACCTGCCCTTACTGCAAAGGTTACATCTACACATACAAACGTATATGCTAACCGCCACTGACGTTCGCTCGCTCGCAGCGCCCTGCTGCCCCCTCCCACCTCCACCCTTACGTTTGCAGCTTGTTTCCCACTTAATTTGTCCTTCCAAACGCAGTGAATACCTTGTAGATATTGTTCATCTCATACATTCATGCGGGCAGCATTTTTTTTGTTTCGTATTTTATCGGGCAAAGTGAAGGCTAGGTGTGATGTTACATGTGTAAGTGAAGAAGTCATTTGTATGGAAGGGCTGTGAAACTGGTCACTTTATTTGCCATTAACTATTCTTTAGTTACTGATTTATTTATGTTGATTATTTAAAGATATATTTTAACATGGCCCTTTTGAAGACTGTGAACATTTGTGTCTATGTCAACAGCTTCTTTTCTGATCCCTTCTTGAATGTGAACATGCCCACCTTGATGTAGTTTTCCAGAATCATTTTTATTTTTAATCTTCCAGGCTTCTTTCAGTATGCACAAAAGTGATTGACAGTTGAGCCCCCCCTCCCCTTCATGATGTACTTAAAAAAAAGACAACATATGCACTTTAAGGACAAAAAACCCTCCAATATTTCGCAAAAACGTAAAAGGCATCGTAGTTGAGGCTGCTTCTGGCTTTATTGTTGATAAATCCCTCCATAGGTGCACTTAAGAGGAACAGGTTACCGGTGTGTGAATGTGATGTCACTCGATTGTATCGCCTTCAAAATTGTCGGTCGAATGTTTGTCACAGAGATGAATGCTGAGGAACAAGTTACATTATCGTCACACCCATTTAAAGATGCTCGAAACCATGTTCAAAATAGGAACTAGCTGCCATAATGCAGTTACATCCCAGAGTTGCATCGTGATAATATATTCCGATTTAAAACAATTGTTCATCAACAGCATGCCCTCATAAGTAGCTTACTACTTTACAGGTACCGTGCATAAAAATGCAAAATGTAAAATAATGCCATGACTAAATGTGTCAGTTGCATCTTTTTTTTTTTTGGCTTGCAAAACTGTGCATATAATTAAAAAAAAAGGTTTTATTACAAAGTACTGTACATGCCATTGTGATGGTAAAATTGCCAGTCCGCATTGCTCTCAATGTGTGTGATCTGTATAATGACATTGAGTCAAATTTGTTTGACAGGTGTACATAGCTACTATTTTATCAATAAAAATCAAGTACATCAATGGAACGTGATTTGGAGAAATTATTTATTTTTTTCAAATGATTACTGAGCCATAATGTGGGTTAAATAAAATGTCCAAGTGAGAAATATTCTTTTAATCTCTCCATCTATGTCCGCATTGGATATTGCAGCATTTGTAGAAAGTGGTCATGGGTTCATCTGCGGATCTGGTCTGAATCTGCATGAAATATGCTCGAGCATGCTCACACTTTGGACAGGTTTCTGTACACACACAAAAGAGAGGACAGAAATTGTCACTTAAGTTCTTGGCATGTTAATTGCAGGGATGAATGGAATATGGAGACATGATTGAATGCTAGAATGAATTGTTAACGATTTAATGTCAACTCACCAGCAGTGGAATCCACGTTTTCCCAAGCAGCAGCTCCACCCAGAACGTCATCCACCTCCTTTAACTTGGGATACTTTCTGTTGTTCACCTATACAGAATAGAACGTGTCAAAATTAACTTCGAAATTGATTTTTTAACGGAGTTTACACTACGCGTGTTCAATCCCACCTTTCTCGTGACGTTGTGGATGTAGGGACAAGTGTTACATGCAAACCTCAGGCACTTCTGGCCCTCTTCGACGATCAAAACATTTCCACAGGTGGGACAAAAAAGAAGCATGTTGGTTAAACGCGATTATTGTAATATCACGCCAGTAAACTAGAAAACACAGGAGTTTCGGTTGTTCCAGAATCAAAACATAAAACGTCGAGGTGGCGTAACTCTTATTAGTGCCCGGTCGGAAACAAGAGGCAGGACTCGTTAAAAATCATTTGTGATTTAAAGTGACATAAAGTGATGTTGTGATATAAATGATGTAAAATACATTGATCAATAACAATTCATTTGCGACATCTTAAATAAAAATAAAAACATTTTTTGAAAGGAAATAATATTGGCAGTGTGCGTCACTTCCGGTAGCTCTAACTCTTCCGTACATCGTGAGCATATTCAGGCCTCTTTACGACTCGGCTTGGCAAGATGGCGGACGTACAAGTATGTAAGAGAAAACGGCCTTGGTGTTTGAAACGTTTTTTTTACATTTAAACTAACACGCAAGTTCGATTTCACGTCATGCATGTTCACATGTGAGCCATATAAACCCCTAGGGGTTGTTTTAATAAAATATAGTGTGTATTTTAGATGAGGAATCCGTTTTAGCTCCGCGCACCCTCGTGTGACGCTAACCATTTAGCCGGAATGCTAACGTGGTTAGCTTAGCTTCCGTCGCTCCTCTTAAAAATCACCTATGTCGTTCTTAGACGTGTTGTGAACGTGTTTTTCTTTTCATTGTGCAGACCGAGAGGGCTTATCAGAAGCAGCCTACAATTTTCCAGAACAAAAAGCGTGTTCTGGCCGCCGATGGAGGCAAGGAGAGCAAAGAAAAGCTTCCCCGCTACCACAAAAGTGTCGGGCTGGGTTTCAAAACCCCAAGAGAGGTCCGTTTAAAGTTCCATTCTCGCATTAATTGAAGCTGCAAGTGATGTTTTTCTCACGATGGTCTTCCTAGCCTTCAGGGTTCTGACGATGACGCCTTTTGGCAAAGCTGATGCAGCTAAATGAAACACAAGTGTCACATTTCATTTATTCATTTATAATTAAAATGCTTGTTTTGTCCCCTCAGGCTATTGATGGCACTTACATAGACAAGAAATGCCCCTTTACTGGAAACGTTTCCATCCGTGGCCGTATCCTCTCTGGTCAGTACCTTAAAGATCATTTACATTGATGCCTTGACTTCAAATGATGTTTATCTCACGATGGTCTTCCTAGCCCGCCGGGCTCTGACGAGATCGCCAAATGGCAAAGCTGATTTAGTCTTGTGACAGCCTCAGTAGTTTCCTGTAATTTTTAGAGCTGCTATCGTAACTTTTTGTATCTTACAGGTGTGGTGACTAAGATGAAGATGCAGAGGACCATCGTCATCAGACGCGACTACCTGCATTACATCCGGAAGTACAACCGCTTTGAGAAGCGACACAAGAACCTGTCTGTGCATCTGTCGCCGTGCTTCAGGTACCTTCATTTGGTATTTAGATTTTACCGGCTCTGCGTTTACTTCTGCAAGTGATGTTTTTCTCACGATGGTCTTCCTAGTTTAGTTGTGACGACATCGCCTTTAGGCAATACTGATGCAGCCTTGATGCACAATGTGTAAAACTGACGTTATTCGTCGCTAAATGTTTTTGTTCTTCCCCTTTAATCACGCAGGGATGTCTCGATCGGAGACATTGTTACGGTCGGGGAGTGCAGACCACTCAGCAAGACTGTAAGGTTCAACGTCCTCAAGGTGACAAAGGCGGCTGGCGCCAAGAAGCAATTCCAGAAATTCTAAGCCCGCTCGCAGATATTTCACCGTCACATAAACTGTTTGAATAAGCTTTGTCTCGTGTTCTTATTCTTTGAATTGTTCTGCTTCATATCACCTTACAAGCTAGCAAACTTTCTAAGTATGCTGATTAGTGGAAACACTTTGGTATAGTGGCACAATCACATGAAAGAGTCGTGCTGTGCCAAATGTTCATTTATTTCATACACTGTTGTATTCTTTGCAGTGGTGAGGATAAGCATACTTGAAAATTTTAAATGTCTACACAAAATTTAAGCAAACTAAGTTTTTTTTAAAATAAACTAACTTCTACAGATGAGCTTAACTGAAACTTTGGGATGCACAACTAAAAGTACTGTTTTAGAACACTCTTTCAATACTTTGAAAACGTAATCAAATTCTACACTGGTCAGTCAGGGTGGAGTTAAGTGAACTGAGAGCCGCGGAAGCTTCTGTGGGTTTAGGGTCCTGATAAATGGGGAATCGACGTTGGTCCGGTGTCTGGGATATTGGGGTCAAAGGTTGTGGTCAGATGGGTGCAATACCACATGTTCCCCGCAGACGGCGCACTGCACGTTGAGTGCATAATAATCTGAATAATAGCGTATTCAGATTTCGGTCAGTTAATCGTTGATTATTTTTGCTGGTTTTAAAACAAACCGTATCATTTAGCCACCAAGGAAATAGTTTAAACAGAAAAAAAATCGTTTAGTCCACCCTACGTTAAGTCACGGCTCGAACTGCGCTCTGCAGCCCGATTGACGAAAAGGGAGGGGGCGGATGTGGGCCAGCCGAGCGAGCTCGAGAGGATTTGTCAGCTCAGCTGGCTGAGTGTGGTAATCAGCCGCCGGGTTTGAGCAAGACTACGGTCCGAGTCTATGGAAGCTGCTCGCCCGCATGTCGAGGCAAACCCATCGCACCGGAATTAAAAGTGCTCACGACCATCTTCGCAGGCAGTTCTTGTCGACTCTCCGACGCAGGATGTAAACAAACAACGGCGCACAATGACGAGAGGAACAAAAGAGACTTGTTTTCTTCATCTAACCAGTAGCTAAACCGGCTATCATTAGCCGAAGTAACCGGGACCACATCGAGAACGTGGTAGGAGCACTTTCATCCTTTTTTTTCTTTCTTGTGTTTGTGTGTGACGACAAACAAACATTTTGTGGTTGACGTCAGTAAGAAGCTGAAGAAAAGTGATTAACTAGTCGCTAGTGGTGGCTAGCTTAACTTAGTGATGCTAACAAGCGCTATCTTTAAACTAGTGGTCTACTACTCAACGGTGAAAGAACAATAACACCAGCTGCTAAATTATGCATAGATGCTTTTTGGAGGATGCCATTTTGAATGAGCTGGAACCCTTGAATTTTTTTTTTAAACGTCAGCTCGCTTTGATTTTATTAACCGTTTTTTTTCTCCCAACAGCTTTTAAGGATTTGCATTCAAGTCTACCTAAATCTGATTGACTTTTCGATTGGCCATGGCAACTGTGGTCGGTTACACACCACCGTGGTGGGTCAACCTGCTGCACCGACTGCCACATTTCAACTTCAATTTTGAGCAAACGAGCAGCGACTTCCAGCCGTGGAATCCGAAGTATCAAGAGGTAAAGACGATTATCATGGTTTGGTTGACTATGGATGGACTTGTAGTTCTAATTGAGGATTTAAAGGAATCCTTTGTGACAAATTGGCACCTGTTCTTCTGTTTCACCTTTGAATCTAGTCACCATCTGGTGACCTACTATAACCGTAGAAGACCAGCTGGTAATGATGTAATCCATGCAAAGCCACCTTTGACTTGGGTGTTGGTCTTTTAAGGTCCAGAATTAGAAAGGTCGTCCATTTTCAGCAGCTCAAAAGCAGTTTGACACATGTCACAAAGGCTTTGAAATCAAAGGGCAATGATCATCGCTACTTCAAACACCTTGACAATTCTCTGTAACAAATTAATAAGTAGTTAAGTACACAACAATAATCTTCTTTCTCAACAATAATGTAACATTTGCTTTCAGAGGAAACCAAATGGTCAGAGATATGCTGAGAAAAATCTCTGAAAGTATTTTTTAACCAGGTTTACTATATCCCCCCCAAATCTGTTGTTTCAGAACGAGACATTTAGTCTTCAGTTGCACATACTTCCCCTTTTTTTTTTTTTTTTAAAGTGTGATTCAGATCTCGATTCCCAATTCGTTTAAAACAGGAAGACACTACCCTGACATGCGTCATCATCTTATTGTCTTTGTACTGACAATCATAGAGTGAGTAATCTCAACGGCACACTCGAGAGCTTTTGCACATCTGCCAGTTTCCAATGGAAGTGGTATTTGAAGTCATCGTTTCCTGAGTTGGCACCTTTTGTTTTTGCTGCCCAAGATGTCTTTCAAATTAGCATTAGCGAATGTTGCGAGCAAATTGCTAACCATACAACCCATGGATGAAATCTAAAGCAGCGTCTCATTCGGCTAGTCCATTATCCTGACATTGACGATTTTTAATGGCTTCCATTACTCTCCTCCCGACAGTCTATCCTGTTACTGGGAGGTGTGGTGCTGGCCTGTCTGACTTTGGACTTGCTGTTCCTGCTCTTCTACTCCATTTGGCTTTGCTGCCGGCGTACCAAAAACCGGGACCAACCCCCGGCCGACTGCTGCTGCACCACCTGGTGTGTCATCATCGCCACACTCGTGTGCAGGTGAGCCCAAACACCGGAACAAAACACCCACGATAATGTCAATATTTTGTCATCGCGTTTCCTTTTGGCCCAAACGCCGGCCTGACCATCTGGACTTGTGTTGTCGAGCATTTGTTTCCTGTTTTCCCTCCGTATGTTGATGTGCCGCTTGAGAGCCATCGCAGTTAATTCAGCACAGCACAAAAATGGTTTTAGGACCTTGGTTAGAACACTGACTGCATCATAAGCGTTCTCTCGTTCTTAATCAGATCTGCTAACCCAGCCAGAGTTTGTCAGGAAGGAGGCCTTCGGGGCGTACATGCATAAGGGTCTGTTCTGCCGTGTTGTCATGGTTCCATGTGGGTTCTGTAGACGTCAGAACTGACTGGGTTAATGTGGGGTTCACACGCCCCCCCACTGGCTCGCTCTCGTCCCCTCCATTTGTCTTTTTAAGCAAATCCCCCACGCCAAGCCCTTCTCACCACGCTGTTTCTCCTCCCTCTTCCTTCTTGGCTTTGTCAGCGCGGGCATTGCTGTAGGTTTCTATGGCAACGGCGAGACTTGCGACGGAGTGAATCATCTGACTTATTCCCTGCGCCATGCAAATCACACAATCGCTGGAATGCACACGCTGGTGAGACTTGAGTTTGAAATCATTGATGAAACATGGCCACAAGACTTTCTGTGCGTTCCCCTCATCCCCTTTCTGGTCGGATGCAGGTGTTCGACAGCACGTCCTCACTGAACAGGCTAGTAAGTGAAAACCGGAAGATGTTCGATGGCCACGACTTTGAGGACAAAAACGACTTGTCCACCATCCATATGATGCAAGGCCAGATGGACGAGCTGGTCAGACAGATGGCGAGCATCCCCTTCGGCAGTTTCTCTCTGGAGGCGCTGGCTGTTAAGATTGAGCTGTTTGACTGGTACAGGTGAGCGGCTTCAGAATCAACAGGACCTTCTGTGGATCGATTTATGTCTTTCGAGCACTTGTTTGAACATTATTAGTGATCCCGTACTTTGTTTTGTCCTCACAGGTGGATGGGCTATCTCTGTCTGCTGCTGTTGGATGTCCTCATTTGTCTTCTGGTGCTGTTGGGCCTCATTCGCAACTCCAAGGAAACGCTCTTTGCGTGAGCGGCGCCGCATTATTTGCAAATCGTGATGAGTTTAGGCTGTCGAAATGGTCGTTTTTCACCGAATCTCATAGTTTGACGTTATGCTTTTAGGGTGTGCTTGTTGGCGGTTGTGGCTCTGGTGGTCAGCTGGTCCTCACTGGCGCTGGACTTGGCTGTCTCTGTGTCCTCCAGCGACTTGTGCGTGGCTCCAGACGCATTCATCACCCAAGTGGCCAGTGAGCATGGACTCACCAATAAAGGTATTAAGTTGTGTTCTCTCTCTCTTTTCCTCACTGTGATCACTAAACATTCCCTCCTACCGGTTTGTAACTCACGTGAGTGAAAAGCCAAGTCTCCACCCCTCCCCTTGCCGCTCTCAATAGCGTGATTATTGTGCAGCAGTGAGACGGCATTGTTCTAAAGAACAGGCCTTGTCCGACAGTCCTAAAAAGCTTCTGAAAGTGGCTGCCAGCAGTGCCTTTTTACGCCAAATCGACACTACTACCCCACTGCTCGTTTTCGCAATTGCCTATATGATTCTTGTGAAAAGCCGGGTTTTCTCGAGAGCTCCGTGCAAGCCAAAAACTGCTGAAAATTGACTTTTTTTTTTGGGGGGGGCTGCATTACACAGCTAGTGTCAAAATATTACAAGCTAAATTGGTTTCATCTGTCTTTGATCCACAGAAATCCTCAACTACTACCTTAGTTGCAGTTTGGAGCTCCGCAACCCCTTCCAGCAGGTTTGTTGCTTCCAACAAACAAATACGCCTTACTTGCAAGCTTCGTTCCCATGTTTTACTGACGTCACTGAAATTCCCGCAGACGCAGCATTAAAAAAACAAAAAAGCATTTTTCTCTTCCATGTGGGAATTTGGTGGGCACAAGTCACCCCAATACACAAGTACAATAATCCCATTTTGCAGCATTTGCTTTGTCTTGCTTCTGTACTGGGTTTGAGTTGGAAGGCAAAGATGGAAAATGGGCCGTCCCATCTGCAACAAATCTATACTTTGACCGCATGAATAAATAAAAGCCTTTTGAGTGCTAATAGGCAACAATGCTTGAGGGATAGAAAAAAAAATACCTCGTGCATGTAGAACCTGCGATATGACTCACTATCAATGGAGGACAGCACAAACAAATATATATATAATAAAATAAAATAAAATATATATAAAAAAGTATGATTCAATGTTCTTTTTCAGAAACTGTCCGCCAGCCACAAAGCGCTTGTTGAAATCCAAAACAACATGCAGCGCCTTATGAAATCGGCCTCCGTGGAATCTCTGGTACGTGTCTGTCATACTGCCGGTTCGGGTGGACAGCAGCGGCCATGTTGCGGCTTGTTGTTGTCATTTTAGATGACGGGTGGTGAAGTGCAGTGCGTGTGCCCACTCCCCACCTGTGCAGGTCGGGGGGGGGTCTCATTATGTCCATTTAGCTACATTAGCCATTTGCTCAATACAGCCCCACGTTATTGTCCAGACAGGCACAAAGTGGGGCTCGTTTCGGACTGCATAGAAATTTGCTGAGCTGGCCGAAGCGTTTTGAGAGAGAGAAAAAAATATATTTGATAGTGGAAGAAGAGTTGCGAGCTTTATGTCACCAGAGGCTCAATTAAATTTACAAGTGGCAGTGTAATATTAAACAGATTTGCACCAGTGTTTTTCTTTTCTCAGCATTTTTTGCTTGCTGGCTTAATGCTGATGCTAACACATAATGGGAAAGGCAGCCATTAGCATTAAGGCGCTGATGGCCAATATGATGTATTTATCCTTCATCCCCTTTTATTATTATTATTTCCAGGCAATTTTAAAGCAGATGCGGGAGGTATTGAAGAATGGAGAGATTCACCTTCATCAGCTCACCGCCTTGGTGGACTGCCGCAGCCTGCACTTGGTGAGTGAGCTGCGATAGCAAAGAGACTTGGAGACGGGTTGGGGCGGTTTTCACTGATGTGTTGTGACATCAGTTCCGCACAGCTCAAGTCATATAAAGCCGCCTTTCTTCCCTGCTTGCGCAGCTGACTCTGCTTGTCCTAAAGCTGGACTTCCTGTCCAACCGAAAGCGGCCCGGCGATGAGGAATCGCTCTGTTGCGTCCACATTCCGAGTGCACACATGCAGCCAAATATTCCGCCCGCCCGCCGCATTACCGAGCCACGCATACTTGATGGCGATCCTTGTGTAATTTGTGGCTGGGTGGGGGGTGGTTGTGTTTTTTTGGATGTCTGTGAGAAAATGTGCTGCTTCCTGTGTATGCAGGCGCGCCAGCTGTGAGCTCACTCTGCGCTTTGACCTAGTTTGAATGCAAACAAGGAACTGCTGCTTCACCACGAGGCGATCGTTTCAGTCTGTTGTTGAAATTGTCGCGGCTTGGTCCCGGCAGGACTACGTGCAGGCCGCGATGGGCGTGTGCTACGACGGACTGGAGGGCTTCATCTACCTGATGCTCTTCTCCTTTGTGACGGCCCTTATGTTCACCGCCATCCTTTGCAGCCTGCCTCACGCCTGGTCCAAGATGCGGTAACGCTTCCTCCAGACAAAATTTCGGAACTATTTTGAACGGATATTTTTACGCGTGTCCACAGGAAGGCATTGATCGAGTCAATGACTTTCTTCTCTTTCGAGTGGGGCAGCGGCTCCCTCTAGTGGCATCTCATGGTGTCTTCCATTTCTAGCAGGGCGGATGAGGATGGCGAGTCATTGGGCCGGGGTGGCAGGCAGAACCAGGACAACCTGTACCGCGTTCATATGCCCAGCCTTTACAGCTGCGGCAGCAGCTACGGCAGCGAGACGTCCATCCCTGCCACCGCGCACACCGTTAGCAACGCGCCTTTGACAGAGTACATGTACGTAATGCTTTGGGGTCTAAAGTGTGACCCCCACCTTGTTTAAAGCGAATGAATGGAAAGTATCGAGCAGAGGTGGCGTACGTGCAGCTGTTGCTCTCCAGCTGTGAATGCAAAAACTGCGATGGGTCGATTAGCTCTCTGTGTAAAAAAAAAAAAAAAAACTGCACATGATTTTATTTTTTTCCTCCCCGATTTTTGACCTCACTGCTTTTCCTCCCACAGGGCTCAGAACGCCAACTTTCCCAACTCCCGTGCTGAAAACACCCCCTTGATTGGACAAGAGTCTCCCCCACCCTCGGTGAGTTCAAACCGCCAAACGGCCTTTAGTTGCGTTCCCACCGAACCCTGCGGTTCGCCTTGAAGCGTTAAAACCTGACAGTAGAAAAGTGGCGCCAAACCAGATGGGTCATTTATTTTGCCACATTTAGTGCAACGATAATGAATTATTTAGAGCAACATATCTAGGCCTCCCTCCTAACAGCACCTCCAGTCTAAAACCTCAAAAAGCCCCTCCCTCCTCTGTGCCTGACCTGAACACGGCTTCACATTTCTTCTCTACACTCTTCTTGTCGTCTTCTCTCCCGCCCCCTCCCTCGCCAATCCGTCCAGTTGTATTTGACTCCCGCCCACACTAACAGCGGCCACAGCTGGCAACTAAAGCCTTCGGACAGCTCCAGATCGTTTTGGTAACCTCGTCTGCTATGCTACCAGGTACACGATATGCCCCTCATTCCCGCCCTACCCCAAAACCTGGCTCAACTCCACAGTGCCCCCCTGATGTTTGTTGCCTGTGGCCCCTAACCCCTCCACCCCCCCATAGGCTGCATGTTTCCCTCCCGAATGCGAGAAAAGTCCCTGTGGATTGTCTTTTTTTATCCACGCTGTAGATTTTTAACAATGTGAGACAAATTGTGACGTTAGCAAAATGGGGTCGACGTTACAAAAATACTGAGATACTACTATAAATTCTTTGGAACACTTCAAACATACGTTTATTTTTTCAAATGATTATTCCTTACAAGTTGAGGATTCCACTGAAATGTATTTACTCCAGTAGTTTATAATGTGAAGCGGATCTTACTTTCAATCTATATGCATATGTATTTACCCTTTTGAACTGAGTAACTATAAAAAATGAAGGCCACAATATTCTACTTTATTGAGAGGTAAGTTATGTAAACTGTTGATGCCCCTCTGAAATTAGGAAATAAAAGCTTGCTTGCATCTTTAAATGTTGAAAAATGCTTTACATGAAAATAGCCCAACCTTGTTTCTTCTGTATTTAAAACATTCCTCGGGTATCTTAGAATCATTTCTGTCACGCTGTTGGCTTCTGTGTTTGGATCAGTAGTCTCCGGCAGTGTTTCCCAACCTTTATTGAGCCAGGCATCTCAAAAAATTGAATCCTGCTGATCCCTCACCTTGGTTGGGAATCACTGGCCTCACTGCCCTACCTGCTGTTTAGCTTAAAAAGTCATACAACGGGTGCTGCATGTGCAACCCCAATCTCCCCCTCCCTACCTTTTCTGCTCACTGTAAAGGACCGTGCTACGCGGGAAGAACCTCGTTGTTTAATGGTTAATTAATTTCTTTGTCCTTTTTTTTTCTGTCGGTCACATTTTCCCATCTGCTTTTCCACTCACAGTACACCTCCAGCATGCGGGCAAAGTACCTCGCTAACAGGCGGCCAGATCCCAACATCCCTGCATCAGTATAGCCGGAAGCTGAACCAAATGGCCACTTCGTCTCTAAAGCACCCCCCCCACACACACACACCTCTTTTTTTTTATTATCTTACTTTTGGGAAGATCTTTTGGATCACTTACTCCTCACCTTTTGATCCAGATTCTTACCATCACATAAGCAGGAACAGTTTTTTTTCTCTTGCTACCTGAAGTGAAGACCTTTCCATTTTAGTGTCTTTGCTACTTTTGTCTTAACTCCGGTGTTTGGGACCACGAGTGCAGATCTTATGAGCTTTACAACACAGCATCTTTTTGTTGTTGTTGTTGGAAGTCGTCCTACAGCACTCGGTAGCTGCCAAGCTGTGAATTTGGACGAGTCAATGAGCTGGCAACGAGAAAAAGGGGAGCAAACTGTCAATACTTGAGACGTCGGCGTACCACTGGAAAACGTTTCTCGCCGTTTCACTCCGGAATTTTGGTTTTCAGGCATCACCACATAACACAACTGTGACTTGTCCAGATCTGCCTGGCAACACCTAAGGCAGCTGTCATGATACAGCCGTTAACAGTTGATTTGAAATGTTTTTATGTTTTTTTTGGTAGTTTCCAACTTTTTATGCATTGGCAATGCAATATCTCACAAACAAATGTGTTTTAGCATTTCTAACAAATAGAGGAAGGCGACGAGTTTACGCCCATTTTGCGTCTTATTTTGTTTGTAGGAGAATTTACAGGCAGTGCCAATCGAAAGTTTTAAATGTCTTCAGTGAGCTGTTTTTTGTTCTGTTGCCCCCCCAGTCATGTTTTATGCTTTGTTTTTGTTTGGCCGTCATGTTATCTCTTGGTGTGTCATTGCTGGATGATGAACATTTATTGTAAAAGACAAAACGTACTGACTTTTACATATCTTGTTTTGATCTACTTTTGATTTTTAGATTCTGAGGCCAGCACTTAGTGTTGCTTAATTCATGTCGATATGGTAGCTATTTTCATTTTTAATCAGGAATGTTCTCTGAAATTGTTTTATACAAAGTCTTAAACGTGTACCTGGAAGAAAAGGAACAAAACTGCTTATATTGAGCTTGACTGCCGTGTTCAAAAATAAATACATCGAACCAAATTTAATTAGTCTTCCTTTGCGTATTTAAAGGCTTTCATTCCATTATTCAACACTAGGTGGCAGCAAAACACCGCTTTGTTTCGACCCGCTTCTCTTGGAAGGCGCATGCTTTCGAATGACATCCAACATTAATCTGACACATTACAAGGACCGAAAAAGTCGAAGATTTTGATTGCCAGTATTTTGTGACGTCACTGAGCTTTGTCTATCGCCTCCACTGATTGCATTTCACTGTAACTTAAAAAAAAGTCCACTTGAACTCTATTAAGACTCAGTCGTATATGACAGTAATAATTTTATGACTATTTCTATCCTTGCATGTCGGTTTTGGGGAGACAAAGAAAAAAAATGTAGGAGCAATGACATCATCTCCTCTGCTGTTGGTTGTTCTGTTTGTGCCAAGCAAGGCTGTTAACAAAAAAAGCAGGGCGGTGGAGGAGGTCGGGGGCCGGCAGGGGGTATAATGGCGGGAGGGAGGTTATTATCAGACAGTTGGGATGCAAATGAAATCTCACACAGTCTCGCCATCAAGGAAATTTAATTACCTTGCTTGTTGCTTGACTGGAGGAATGCGTCACTAAAGCTTTGAGGCGAGGAGCTGAATGGCTTGAAGGGGGCCGTTGCAGACACCAGCACCCCACTTGTCCCCTATCCCACCCCCATGGACACTTCCTGGATCTGTTGAGGCTCTGCCAGCTGCTTGGAACACAGAGCTCCTTCTGACGCCACACTGGACAGCTGCACCGTGAAAAGCATTGAGAGCCACACAAGGCCGCATCTATTTCTATTCAACATGGCCTCCGTCGTCTTGGCTCTGCAGCGTCAAATCACCTCTTTTCCATTCTAATTGAGCCGTCTGGTCATGACCCCCTTTGCTTAGTGCCGCGTCACCATTCAAACAACAAGTCTGACAATACTAGACTTGTTTTATTGGGTAAGTCATAACATTCCAGTCCAACAGGTGGCAGTGAACCTGACTGTAACGACAAATAGTGTTTAAATTAGTTCTTGATCCGCAAATGTTTTGCAAACTGCACAAAAATTAAAAAAAAAAAAAATCTTCAACCTTATGTTTTTTATGCATAATCGTACCAATTTATTTCATTTGTAACCACTGCAGCACCCTCTGCTGGTCCTGGCAGGTCATTGCCCCACTTGAGCCCAGCTTGAGAAGACTAACGCATAAGCAACATTTTTTTCCCATCACCATCTTAAAGTTAAAAAGTCCCCCAAGCAAACAAGTAAGTAGACAACACTTTCAAATTCCTAAAAGTTTGTCCAGATCTGTAACTTCGTGGAAGTTGTTCTATTGTCACTAGTTTTACTCTTGGAAGTGATCGACCGACTCAAATCAATTAGGCAAATGCAAATGACTCTCACTTGAACGTCTGCTGCTTTGTTGCTTCAGTGTATACCCGAGTGTGTGTTCTCAAGGAGGCAGCTGTGTCCTGGATGACATTTTGGAGAGGCGTTTGGGGGGTGGGTAGTGAATGTCACGTTATTCACAGCTCGCCTCCTCCTTTATACGCGTCAACCACACCAGTCAAGGCGCAGGCATCCGATGAAAGATTTATGGCGCTGTCCACTTAGACCAGAAAGAGAAAGCGGGAACGTCTGGAATCTCACTGGGATGCTGCTTGGCTCTCAAAAGCTTCCCTTTGTAGAATTTAATCACATCGTCTGTGTCCGCAGAGTTGGCACACAATAAGAAGGCAAAATATGCAGTGGCAAATTCGGTTTAGCTTTATGCTAACAAACAATGCAAAATACCAAAGACTGGCTAACGAATAGCATCAAAACAATCTTTCGGGAAATCTCCAAGTGCTCTTCAGGCTTGCTGCTGGAGCGTGGCCTCTCCAAAGTTCAAGTTCCATGGCTGACATGTGATAGGGGGATTAGGCTCTTGTGTGAGTGTGCCGAGCTGCACATGGAGAGGGATCAAGGCCTCTGCCAGTTGCTGTGCCATGTCTGCCGAGGGCCGACACCGGGTCTGAGCCGGCGGACAATGCCGCTGCTTAGTTGGACGCCGTGGAGGGAAGCCACAAAGACAACGAGCAAGGGAGCGGCCACTGTTTGCATAATCCTTCACCCCCCCCCCTCTAATTTGGCCTATTTTACCTGCTGAGGCCTCCGCTGACTTGTAAGAGCGATTTTAGAGCTGACAGACTTCACGGGTACCTTGTGCTTGTTGAATGGGAGGTGCAAGGACGCACACGTATGCGGTTGTGTTCCCGTGCTGACGACTTTGTCGCCTTGTTCAATGTCCTTCCGTCGTTGCAGCTTGAGTGAACCTTTTCTTGTCCCCTTCGACAATCTTAGACATTGTACGTGTTCAATATTTAAGGCCGAGAGTTCCTCGTAAAACATTTATGTCGATGTGAGCTCTCTTTGTCCTAAAAATGATGTGATTGTGTGGGAAAACAAATTTTCCGTGTAGCAATAAGAAAATCAACTCATGCATGCGAGACAATTAGAGCGACGCAAACATTCCCACCACAAATCATAATCTAAGTTTTTCCTTGCAGGGAATTCGGATAACACAGGCGGGAGTCTTTTGGTCTTGTCTAACAAACATCCATCATCCCCGGATACGTTTGCCGTAAATCTCCCGGGGATGACACGGAATTCTCCAAGCTGCTTGAAGGGGTGAGTTGAGTATTTCACGCCGCCGCCAAAAGCGTCCCCACTTGTCACTTGGAGGACACAAAAGAGGCAAATGCTTCTTCTATTGTGGGAACATCAGGCACATGCTTGCCACTTTTAACCTTGTGGCTTGTTAGATTTGCAAGTGTTAAATGTGCAACGAGTTACAGCCCGCCCCAACCCCACTTGGCCTCTTTCCCGCATTTCCTCCAAGATTGCAAGCTCCAGTTCATGAACCGAAAGATATTTGTATAATAATCCCCCGGCATCCTTCCCACACAGCCGTCTGTCACATGTATGCAGCAAGCAGTTATTAAACCTAATTACTAGTCTTCGGCGGTAGACCAAAGTTTGCTCTTGCAACGATGCGTGTTCCCATACTCGCCGCCGTGGAACAAGTGTGGGGGGGTGGTTGGTGGGTGCACGCCACACCAAGAGATGGTTTCTTTTTGAGGGCGCAGGGCAAGATCAGACCTCCCACATCAGAGTTAACATTCCCGCTTGAGTTCAAAAGTTTCATCTTCAAAATATAGTCGGTGATGGAAAATATGGTAGAACCACAATACCAAAAACAAGGCAGCATCAGGAAAACACAACAAAATTCTTCATGGTGTATTGTCCGAGTTAGCAAGAGCGAACACATGAATCGTGTTGGAGGGAAATTAAAAAAAAAACACCAAAGTCCAGATGTTTCTCAGTGGTTATGCACTTTTATTTCTTTTTTGACATTTCGGACCCCCAATACTGGGTTAGTTAAATATCAGGATCAGATCATAATCCCTGAGACGTCATTATTGGGAATGAACTGTTCCGACCGCTCCAGATGCTGGAGAATAAAATGTAGAATGACAAAAAAAATGCAGACGTAAACAACCGCGTTACATTCGAAAACATTGCTGTACAAAATGGCCGCCAACAAAGGCGCAGTATACAATACTGCGGTCGTCATGTACAGCGTAACCCAATATGGGTCGACTCCATGCAGAGATGCTGACGTCGCTCAGGTTAGGTCGTTGCCTCGTAAAACTCGGCAAGCAATCCGATGTGACCAACAATCATGTTTTTTTGTGCAAGAGTACACATGATTTTTTTTTTTGCTTCGAGTCTTATGAGGCGAGCGTCTTTCCGAGAGCGAACATCAGCTCATTTGAAATTCAGCTGTGCAATTTTTAAACAATTCTAAATTATTCAAAGAAAAAAAAAGCCAGAACAAAAACTCTCCCGTTCATTATCTCCCGATTGTAACGCATGCAAGGAGCGTATTTATAAATTACGTACAAATGAAGAGAAGAGATTTTGCAGGCATTTTGTTAGTTCGGACACAAATCTGAACTCATTCCGGGATGTCTTTTTTTTTTTTTTTTTTTTTAAGAGGTCAAAGTGCTTCATCCCGATGAGGTCCAGATAAGGCCAGTCAACACTGTTCACGTAAAAGCACAACAAAATCTTCACATGAGAGCGTTTGTCCGGAGTCAAAATGCTTTCCCACTTTTAAAAAGCGCGTATTAAAATAGAAAAGTAATCAAATATGGCGTAAAGCTTGCAAAAAAAAGGGCGTGGCAATATGAAATACATTCTATGAGAATTGCAAGATACATTTACAAGCAACACACAAAAAGCGCAATTGATTGCCTGCAAACCTTAAAAAAGAAAAAAAAAATCGAAACCCGCTCCAAATGGCGGTAGTCCCGTAAGCGGCGGGCCGCACAGCAGCCCACTTACACGCCAAAACCCGCCGTAGCGCTCGCTGGAAGAACCCAGCGGCGACGCGGTCTTGACACTGACAAAAAAACGCTGGTCCTCGCCCGCCTTTCAGATACCGAGGCGGGGCGCAGGACGAGGATGAGGGAGGAGCGGTCGTCCTAGAAGGCAACCTGGGGCGGACACCACGGGGTATCCGGGTACACCAGGCAGTGCACCGACTTGAACCTACGACGAGAAAGCAGATCCGCCTTCAGAATCTTTTCTAATCCTAAATCGTGTGTGTAGTATAAAGTAGAAAAACAATTGCCTCTCACCTGGATGGATCCTCCTCGACAGAGAAAACTCCTTTCAAATTGATGATATTGCTCTTGTTTTCAAACATCCCGTAGCTGAGAGTAATCTGAGGGTGAGATGAAGGGAGACAAATAGTTTCAACTATTGTCCAAAGACTTTTGAGCATTTTTAGTTGTGTAATAACGCAGTCTGAACACTAGGGGGAGCTATGTAAAAGGAGCACATCAATAAGAGACAAAGAAGAACGCTGACAGAAGCAAAGTTGTGTTGTATCGTTGCATTTTTATCAGGACTCAACATTTTTTGCAGCAGTGGCTATCCCCAAATGTAATTTTTTTTTGACATTTTTGTCCTTACCTGTTTATGGAGCTCTGATCTGGACACTTGTTGCAGGTTCTCCAGGTGAGAGTGGAACAAGTTGCTGCGTATGAGGGGGACACCCAGCACCGACTCGATGATGTAGCCCACGGTGCAGTCGTCCGGCAGGCGGATCTTCTCTGCCGTGTTCATAAAATGGCCGCCGCTGGAGAGATGCCAAACGTGGGTAAGACATGGATTTGTATATTTTTTATGGTGTGAATGTAAATTTGTCTTACCTGGCCCATGGGCTCATCTTGAGTGCCAGACCTCGGCTCACACAGAAGCCGGCCCCCCCAGTAGCGAACCAAAAATTGACCGGTTTCTGTAACAAGACAGAGAAACGTCATGATTTGAAAACAAAATTATAATTTAAAAAGAAAAGTAGTGGCCTACCCACCATCTTATTATCGCCCAGTCTCTCCGTGGCCTCGATAGGCCTGTCCAAGCTGGGCTTTCCAATATACACGTCCTGTGTGTGCTGGTACTGAGCGAGCTGCTTGAGCAGAGCGCGAACGTTCACGTAGTTGTCGTCATCCACGTGACAGAACCACCTGAGTGTCGAATACATGGTGAGACCCCCTGTCACTGAACACATGTGTGTGATGTGTGTGTCAATCACTCACTTCTTCCCCGACTCAATGAACTTGTCGTATTCCACAGCCATCTTACACGACAAGGCCTGTCGACTGTGAGCGGCCGAGCAGTTGGTGTTGATGGCGTGACTCCCTGCGGCCAAACATAAATAACAGTCATGACATGCAGTTACTCAATAGCGCCCCCCCTTGTGCAACATGCAAAATATTCCCCGTTGGAATGTCTTACCAATTTTCCTTTTGAGGTCTTCGTCCTCACCATCTGTGAAGATGTATGTCTACAGACAAACAAGAAAAAAAAAACATTAGAATTAGCAATTGTATGCATTCAAAGGCCACAAAATGGATACTGTGCTATTTAATACATATTTTTGTAATCTCTTTGTAAACATTTCATACAACTGTGGTGGTGCATGTGTCTCCAATGTTGTGCCCCCCATAATAGCTTTTGCGTTTTCTCCTTTATCACAAGTGCAGTGATTAGCATCATTCAGCGACACTTTAAAACAGTCAGCCGTTCTCATAAAGGCCCTTTTGTACTGCTTTCCACTCACTCCATGGTAACCACACAGCCGCCCCCGGAGCATCCCGGATGACGGAACATGAAAGGTGGAGGCGGACCAATCCGACCGCCCCGCTGTCTCATTCATGCGTTCACCCATCGCAAGCCAAGTGTTAGCTCATATATGACCCCAGGTGTGAAAGAAAAACTGTTGTGTGGCGGCAGGTGGTGGCCAACAGTTGAGGTGTTTACTTTTCAGGTGAGCCGGCACCTGCCGAGCGGCACGCCGCCGTTTTCTCGCGCCACGTGCCTCTGCACGCCCTTTTCAAGGTGTGTGAGTCGCATATTGTTGCTGGAATGTGTTGATGCAGATCCATCTATTCATTCATTTTCAATAGTACTTGTGGGATGTATCGAGTACTCGAAGGCAGACGATACCTGTCACGGATACTTAAGCCACCAGTACTATCAGGACTGTTTTTAAAAATATATGTATGTTGATAATAATGCTCGGATTGTATTATTGCATCCGAGCCTTGACCCCTTTCTGCGGCCTTCTCCCGGGACAATGAGAGACGTCTGGCGTTGTTTGTGCGGCAAACTCGCTAAGCCGCACCGCCATGAGACTTTATTTGTTCAGTCAAACAGAGCAGACGGCCGGATGACGGCGCCGCCATAGGCGAGCTCATGGCAGGTGGCGAGGCCGGAAAGCGGGGGGTTGGGATCCCAGTGTTGATTAGTCAATCAAAAACTATGCGTCCATTCACCCCCCTCCGCCCCTCCCCTTCTGCTGAGAAGAGAACAATGCTGTGAGTTTTCATGCCGGCTAAAAGTCTCCACTGGGTAAATCCTCAACATGTTTGCCTGAATTTGCATACAGCTGCGGGAGTTAACTCCACACGGCCCCCCCTTCGCCCCACTGTCTTTGTTTTGAAACTGACAAGGAGACGCGCCGTTACTTTCACTGCATGCAAATCAAGTGTGTGTGAAACGGAGATAAGAGAGGAGGGTTCGTGAGAGGGGGTGTGCTTGAAACCACAGGAAGGCTCGGCGTGCACCCCCCCACCCTTGTCTGAATTGAACGCGCGTGGTGCCTGCATGGCTGCCTCCAGCCCCACAGGAAGGAAATGCACCAGCGGGCACTCTTCCCTCTATTGACCACCACCCGCCCCTCGTGTACCCCTGACTCGATTGTACAAACTTACGTAAGCGTTCTTCAAAAAAAAAAGTCACACTCTCCCTTTTATCGAGGTCCACCCATTTCCACTTTAAGTGCCCATTGTTGCCTTACTATTATCATTGTACATTGTTATATTGTTCTTTATCAGGCTGAGAACCATATCTGGTGAGCACAATTGGGTTATAATGAAAAAATAAATAAAATATTTGGTGGTACATGAAACTAAAAATTGTTTAAAAATAATATGATTGTGCTATATACTGAGAATGTTTTGAAAATATGTAAAAATGTATGTATTTCAAAATATTTTTGTTAGACTTAATATTTAAGTTCATATTCTAGAATTTTTGAAATTATATAAATGAGTATATTAAAGCTGACAGTTTTAAATTAAAAACAAATATTTTTTATTGAAAATCATAAAAGGATTTAAGCTTTTAAAATATGAATGCATTTATACCCCGTATAGTATTTTTTCAATACTCTTCAAAAATAGTAATTTTTTAAAATTTCTTCAAGACAGTATAATTTAAAAAATTGAAAATTCAAAATGGAAAAAAAAGGAGGATGACACAAATTCCGAGGCATTGTAAAATATTGTCGAACACTTTTGGGCTAATAAAAGCTCATTAGGGCTTGTTGCATGTGATGCTAACCAGTTGCACTTTGCCCCCGACTGACTACCAGATGACAAGACCAGGCGCCATTGTGTCGGAAGACAATCTACATGCAAGTAAAGGCCCAAGACATCCCACTCTGGGGGTAAGAACAGAAATAAACACCCGGCAGCATTAAAGAAGCACAGATGCCATAGCGACGCCGCAGATGTTCACCAGCTGAGCGTGAGAACAAGCGGCGGCGGCCATATGCAAGCAATGGGAACCGGGAGCATCATATGGCCGCTATTAGGGGGACGTCCTTTGTTCTGACCACCTGGTGCACCCCCCTAACAATGGAAACTCCCTCTTGCATTGTGGCCGCGGCACTTGCCAGCTGCCTTCCAGGACAGCTTTGACTCTTGTCGCTGAGATCATTAGCAACAATTTGGACACTGGGAGGACTTTAGAGATGGCCCAGTTAGAGCCCAGACCTAAAATCAAATGGAAATCCGTGGAGTTACAATAAAGGGGGGGGGGGGGGCTGTGAGCCAACGTAACACTCCTGTCTGCAGGATGTAATCACTTTGACCGGGCATCTTTGTGCAGCCGCATTTTCACACACTTGCCTAGATGGAAACCCCTTTTGTCCCCCGAGCATCCCCTCGAAGACGAAGCCCCCCGTCCCTTCGTTCAAGCTTGACCCAGACTCGGGCTCTCTCTGGCGTTCCCATGGAAAGAGCGAGGGCAGATGAGGCGCTGGGAAGCTTTTCTTCAGCCCCCACCTCCGTCTCCCAAAAAGACTGGCTTTGTTCCTACGAAACAGGGGGGGACAAGGCGCTTGGAGAGTCGGCGCTTGCCGCGGAGGCATCCATTGCAATCGCTGGGGGCATTCACAAGGGACACCTCAAAAAGAGGAGGCATAATAGAGAGAGTGCAGGGGGGGGGGGGGGGTATAGGGGGAGTCCGCTTGCTTGAAAGTGCTCGCTTCGTTCTCAGGCACATCACTTAGAAGAGGATAAAAAGTGACATATGCAGGATTGGGGGGGGGGGGGGGATCTACTTCATTCTCACTTGTGAGAGCCATAAAAAATAAAAATAATTATCTTTCATTTGGTAACAACAAACCAAGCAAGGCAGAAAATCCCCCAAATAATTACATGTTCTCTAACATGTGCAGCCATCCCCAAATTTGCTGGAAACGATTCACTTAACTCATTATTATTGCCATCATTAAAGTTCACGTATGTACCTGTTGCATATTCCTAGAAATCCAAGTGTCCAGAAGCAGGTTGAGTCTGGACTGGTGGAACTTTTTGGTGGTCTTCACCGCAATGAACAGGTCATCGGGTCTGATGTCCTCGGCAGGCGGGGATGTCGCGTCGCCGGCGGAGGCTGAGGAGCCTGCAGCGGGCTTCTGCACCTCCCTGCGACCGCGGCTCAACTTGCCGAAATATACCGAGAATCCTTTCTGGCCGCCACCTTCCGCCGACGGTTCCCTTCCTTCAATCCCGGGTAGCGACAGAGTGTCCCCCTGGCCGGTGCGCTCCGCGACCACTTGGGCTCCGTGATGCCGCACGGCAACCAATAGCATCAGCAGGCAGAGAACCGCCGCGGTGCTAACGCAGACGGCCGTCTTCTTCCCGTTGTTCTTCAACATGATGAAAATTAAAACGTAAAACTAAAGCAGCCGAACTCTAACGCAAAGTCCATATGGGAACGTTTTTAGAAATTAAAATAAAAGAGTGCTAAGAGGTCCGGCACCGCACATTTCTAACGCGCTACTGGCGACGACGTCACGAGAGGAAATTTATAAGGTGCCTCTGTGGCCACGCCCACTGGGATGTCCTTGACAGCAGCGAGATTTAAATACATAGTTAGTGTTCTTAAACGGTTTTGGTCGAGAGACAAAGATGACGAGTACATAACAAATCTGTTTTTGAGTAAAGAGTTTGAAGTACAGATACGTGAAAAATCTACTTAAGTACAGTAACAAATTATTTTGACACCAATTAAACACTTGTGTATGGAAATTGCAAAATCATTTTTAAATCAAATTTAATTTTTGAGGGACAAAAAGGATAAAGCCAAAACTAAGATTTGTATGCCAAACCTCCGAAACGTGAGGCAGATGATCAAACCACGACACCACCATCAATCTTAAATCCTCCATGTTGTTTTTGCATTTTCCATTTAGGCTCATTTGACTGTGAGCTGTGTCTGGCCTAGAGAAATAGCCTCCATTGTTCTCCGTTGACCAAAAGAAGGAACTAGGAGCAGTTGATTGTTCTTGTGCACTTGTTGGCTTTCACCAGTGATGCTGACCAAAGGAGCAACAAGCAGCTGCTCAGAACCTCGGCAACGCAGAGCGACGCTTCGTGATGAAGGTGATTTTTTTTTTTTACCCCCTTTGCAGGTGTTGAATGGCGGGACACGCGGGACATAACTTAGAAGTGGTCTTTGTGCTCCTGACAAACTCTTTTGTCCTCATTTGTGCACGCGAAGGCGTCCAAAAGGGACGGCAAGAAACTGAGCGGAGGGGGTCGTCTGTGTGGCCTTCATTCTCCTCTCCTCCAAAGGCCTCTTTGTGCAGCGCTCGCAGGCCCTTGGTCCCACCTCGCGGTCTGTTCAGATTTTTTTTTTGCACCCGGTGGCTTGTTAAAGCGAAAAGTAGCCGCCGCTTCCTCTGTCGTGGAAAAACAAACCCGCAACTTGTCTCCCACGTCCAAACACATGCTCACTTCCTCCCGCTTGTGAGCCGCAAAAAAACCCCACCACAGTCAGGGAGGGGCGGAGGCGAGGGGCATCTCGGAAGGATCGGTCGGATGTTTAAATTGAAACCCTGCTATTTGGGGTTCTTGCTTTCACAAAGCTGATTGCATCCGATGCACATTGACAAGGCAAATAATCAGTGCGGCTTGTCTGCTCTGTGATCGGCCCGACATTGCTGCCAGCAGCCTTTCGGAAAACTGATCAGACTCCTAATTAGGTACACACGCAAAGCCAAAAGTGTTCCATTCATTTTCTGTTCTATTTATTTGAAACGAGCCATTTTGCTTTCCTTGTGGTCAGGTGAACACAGACAGGTATTAAGGCGGACTGGACTCCCTTGGGGTGTTGGATTAGCCGCCAGTCAGGAGCCACTTGATGGGAATTTTCCCTCCGATGCCCCCCCCCAAACCCCTTGAGGTCCGTGTGGCGATATTCCCCTCCGATGCCACTGTATATCCCACAGAGATCAATGACAGATGGCGCCGCAGTTTCAAGGTCATCCATCTGCGATCGGCCACATCTGTTGCTACTTAGCGCCGTTGCCAACCGACTAAGATGAATTGCGCGCTGCTTCAATTTCACAGCCTAACAGATTTCTATTTTTTTTTTCCACGACTCCAGTGAATCTCACTTTTAGTGTCCGCGTTGTTTAGCGAGCGCGTGCGCGGTAAAGGTCAAGGGTGATATATGGCAAGATGAGAGGCCAGACAAAACGAGGGAGCAATGAAAAGCAGATGTGCCTACAGGGACACTTCAATTACTTTATTAGCATGCGAAAACAGTGAGGGGCCATCTTGTAAACGCTGCCTAATGGCCGAGGGCACACTGCTAATCTGTTAGACACGCGGGGTCGAATGTTCCAGTCGGCTCCCCCCCCCCTTGATTTCTAGCTTCAGGTTCATGCTAGCTGAGCATTATGATCTTTATCCAATTGTACAGGTGTACTTAATGAAATGTCCTGGGAGTGTACTGTATATTTTCCCACCATCATTTTCTCCTCCTTCCCAGACGATCCAACCTGGTCTGTTCAGGGAATCCCCCCTCCCCTCCATTTTCGTCACCAGGATTAATTTCTGCCGCTGGCTTTGGATCAGTTCCCAACGGGAGCTCCAGCAGAGCAGCGGTTTATCCCATGTGGTAGGTCCAGCCGAGTTGATCTTCTCATATTAAATGGATTAGCGATAGCTATTGTTCTAATGGCATACAGAATATGGATTTAGAATGTTATGCGTTTTTTTTTTTAAGTGTAACAGCAAAAGCTGAGGATAAATCCTCTAATTGTGCCCGTGTTTCCTTGACTGACCTCGGCGAAGATCAGCCGAGCTCACGTTAGTAGCCGTGGGAAAGCGTAGCAGTGACACCGCTAACCAGCTTTTCTGATTTCCCGTGGGAGACGACAACGATAGGATTTAGTCAGGCTACACGGATAAATGTAACGGGACACCTTCAGGAAGTGAAAATGGACAAAACTGTAATAATAGGCCTCCAGTTTCCACAGTTCTGGGTCAATGAGCTAGCATTAGCAATGGTGCTAGTATTAGGCCTTACGCTGAGATGTTTGTCAAGAACAGAGCTGTCTGACGGCCATGAAGCTTCTAAGACCGGTCCATGTTTTTGGAAACAAATGCCAACGTGATGTCACATGACCGAGCAGAGCCTTACAGTTAATTCCTGAGCATTGAGTGCCCCCCCAAGATGGAGGCTGCACTCACGCTCGGGCCCTTTTCCCACAACCTCCAGGCACCTCGGAGGAAGTCGCCCAAGCGTGACGGCGCTCTTTGATTAAAAGGCAGAATGTCCGAGGTTGTCCCGGAGAGTGCGGCATTAGCAAAAGCACATGCTCCCCTTTCAGGCAGGAACAATGGCGGCCATTGTGAGCAGCGCCGCAAGTGTCTGTTTGGATTTAAACGGAGGGATCTCAACGGCGGCGCCGAGACAATAACCAGGGTGGGGCGTGTGTGAGCGAGGGGACAGCGGCGGGGACATTTACGAGATAAGAGGCGGGACAGGACAGGACAACCGAGAGGAAATACATCACGAGCTGCTAAGTGATCTAGCGGCTTTAATTGATGTAACAGGTTCTGTTTGCTCGAACGCAGATGTCACAATAAGCGCTTAAATGGATGATTCCACGGATTTTTGGATTTATGCACATAATAGCATTATGGTCTGTATAGAGACCATGGAATCCCACACTTGCTGCATTCCCACTGTCTTTCTGACTCTGCATGGCAGTTGCTTTGTCTTTCTCAAGAACTCACCCGTTACATCCTCAGGCTATTCTTTGCCATAATTACCATTCTGGAAAAAGTCTGTCCTTACGTAATACAAAGGGAAGAATAATCAGCAACGTTAGCGGCGGGAAACGTGCGGAAGCTGATTAGACTGTGACTGAACTTGTTTTAAGTTTTCCAAGAGCGATGAAGAAGGAGCTGTGCTGGAATGATGCCTTCCTCCATTCTTCCCATTATCCCGCTCACTCGTTTCCATTGGAATTTGGAAGGAGTGGGGGGCCCTTGGTGCTCTTTCTGGACTCAATGAAAGCATCCCCGTTGCCTCACACAGAGACAACAGATGTGTTAAACGCTTCCCCCACCACCAAGAGACGAGAATAAGAAAGAGCTAAATTGGAAGCTTAATGAAGAGACAGCTTTATGTAAATGCTGTGCTAACAGGTGCTAATTCTCGCTGAGGTGAATTCTTGTGTGTTTGCGAAACAAATAAATCACACTAAACTGTTAACAATTTAAAAATTAGTAAAACAAACCGACGTCAGCAAAATGATGACACAATGGGCATTCCCCATTGTGCTAGGCTCGCTAACTAAAGAAACACTAGCATGGAAATGCAGTATTTCCACTTTTTGTTAATGCTAATGCTAGCCGAGATTAACCACAGCTAGCAAATAATAAATATCTCTTAACATTTTTAATCTTCATCTAGCTTCCACTTTTTGTTGATGCTAATGCTAGCAAATAATAAATATCTCTTAATATCGTTAATCTTCATTTATCTTGCTATTTATCCTGGTTGGCATCTTAATAAGCAAAAGTTAAATAAACACATTCGAGCCAGGGATTTTCTACATATTTTGCTATTTTTTCTTTCTCACTCAATGAAGGATGGAGGTGAAATGCAACTTCTGCTCCCAAGCGGGCCACTGAAGGAGGATCAGCAAAGGTCTCGTCTTGATCCCTGGAGCCCAAACAATTGGATCTCGGCGCGGATAGCCCCAAGGCAAAGCCATCTGCCATAGAAAGGAGAAAGAAAGTCCCATTGTGGGGTCAGCTATTGTGGAATGCCAGCGCGGATTGATGAAGGCTTGGCCGATTCCTTTAAAACGGAGACGACGCGGCAGGGGAGGGGAACTCCCTCCCGTTCTGTCCCCACATGACCACGAGACAAGCTGGTAGAATACCTCGCACGACATTCCTGCATGAATCGTCCTGACCTCTGACTCTCAGCAGGTGTTTGTGGTGCTGTCCACTGAGCTCTTCTTTTTAGATAGGGGAGGGGGTGTCAGACAGGGCAGATGTTGCTCGCAAAATCTCCCTGAGGGGAAAGTGTGCCGCCACCGTGGGAAGAGGTCAGGGCAAAAGGGGACGTCCCTGATGACATAGCGCTGGTTGCCACGGCGACAGGCAGCATCACCAAGCCACCTAATAAGAGATTCTTCAGCCTCTCCCTTGGCTTTGATGATTGGTACTTTTTCGATATAGCGCATTTTGACTTCAGAACTAGAACGTTTTGGAGGCCCATCAGGGTACCCTGGGGTACTTTTGAGTTTGGAGTGTGCAAGATCAGATCCTCTGGTTTTATTAGACCATAACGACTCCACCTCCTTCCAAATAAATGTGGGAAATGCTGTAGTTCTTAATCCTAGGGAAATGTGGAGACATTATTAGGACACTTGGGAACTGCTTTAACTTATGACTACCCCCCCTCCCAAAAAAACATAATTTATTTCCTTTTAATTCTTTTTTTCTTGCTTATCAGCCAAAATGTCTGTTTATCTGCATTCGTCTACTGAGAAAACAGTCACATTGTGAGGTTTGTCCAGGATGGCCTAGGGAGACTTGTTTTGAGAGGCTCCAAACACAATAGCACCCAGTCTTCTTTTGTTGTGAAAGCCTCATTGTCCTTCCCTCTGAGGGTTCTTGGATCAACCACAAAGCGCCGTTGCGACAATGCTGCCAGGTCAGAGGCTCACCTCTTGGCCCGTGATGGATGCTTTGTATAACATTAGGCGGGTCAGAACCCCGGGTCAAGATGTGAGGGCTTCTTGGAGTGGCAGAATGTGGAAAACTCTTGAACTTTAGAAGGGTCGCCATTAGATATGCATCTTGAGACCCGTCGTGTCTTGGCTGAGCTGTTATGGATGAAGGAGGAACACACAAAGCATGATGGGGAACAAACGGTCACTTGAAGTGTACCTAATGTTGTGTCCTGTCACGTGTAGTAGTCACTAATGACCGACAAAGCCGCTGAAGCCATTGTTGCTAAAAACAAAAATGCAGGTATGGTCACGAGCCAGTACAAACAGCCTCATCAGAAAGCAAAACAGGTACGTATCAAAATAACAGAAGCAGGAAAACAGTTCGCCATCCTCCCTGACTCCTCTTTGTCTCCGCAGTATTGACGGAAAAGCTCCCGACTTCCCGGGTCACTGTCTCTGACCTGAATTGGACATCTCCAGGAAGACTCCCTGACGTCTGTGAGGAGCAGAACTTGCCTCGCTTGTGATGGAAAAAGCATCATGGGGCTTCACTTCCCGACCACTTTATAAGGTACATGCATGTTTGTGTGACTTGGCCATGGTGTGCCTCAAGGTTCTTTTATGGGTCCTTTTAATTTCTGCATGCTCTCTCTCACTGTTGTTAGGAACGGAGTAAATTTTGTTAACGGAATCATTGTTCCTGAGGTCCAGAGAGAATCTGTACCCAATAACGTCAGGGCTGATTGCAAATTGTTGGAGGTTCCTTCATCCCACATATTAAAAAACATAGTTTTGATAATGCTATTCTTGCGCAAGCTTTGTTCCCGTCATCATCTCCTTAAGGGGACAAACGAAAAGTCCTGGTTGCGAAGAGTTCTTGGAATCTCTCCAAGGTCAAGATCTTTTTAGTGTGTTGGCGTCGACTAGAATAATACAAGGACAAACAGTAACTCCGAACAGAGCCAGCCAACTTTGACCTCCAGCTGCTCTGCTTCCTCTCTGGCCTCCCAGGGTGGGACTCGTCGGGGGCTGCAAAAACTCTCATGTCTCTACTGTTCCTACATTCCGATCACATCTTCAGTTGTAGCCTTAAGTGCCATATTTTTCCACTGGACCCGCGTTCTTGCGTCTGTGACCAAAATAAAAGCAGTACATGAAGATGTTGCAGATGATGGAAGCTTTGACCGAGGACGGCGTGCAATGTGATGCCGTGGCTGGATCCCCTCAGGAAGTGTGCGCAGCAGAGCGAGCAGAGGAAGTTGACTCTGCTGTGATGTTTATGCTGGGCGAGGATGCGACAGAGCAACTTTGATTCGACCCCCCCCACCCACACACACACACTCCCTCCTTTATTCCATGCGTGTCTCATTAAATCACTCCCCTTTGTTTTTTCCACTTTGAATGAAAAGCAAACAAGTGGATGCCTCGATAAGAGATGTGCTTAAAGCAAGGTTGATTTATTCCCGCAGCGCTGTTGCGAAAATGAAAAAGCATCTATGCCGTGAACATCTGGTCACGTTCGGAGCTAAAATCAATGCGTGTGTGACTTGAAACAAAAACCCACAGTGTTTTTATTTCTAAAGATCAAACGTGCAGGGAACTGCTAGCTCGCGTATTAGCATGTTCAGCTAGTAGCATAAAACACGTAGCCAGAACTGTATTGAATATTTTATGCTATTTAATACTCATTAAACTGATTAAATGAAATAGAATGTGAAGAATTTACAAGTTGAACGTTTTTATTTAAATTCATGGCTCTTTGCAGAGGATAAAAAGTATATGCCTGTGGTTATTTATCGTATCTCTTTTGAAGATAAGATTTACTTGTATGACTTCCAGTGGGAATTTATGATTTGTTTTTTCTTCTTTCGGGAATGTTTGGGAATGGCCGTTATCTGTATCATGTTTGACACAAACAAGACCGACCGCTCTGGTTGCCAGGCGCACAATGGCGCATATAGGGTTATCAGCGAACATCTCTCGGGTCAACCGGGGCTACGACCACCATGGAGGGCTCTGAGATCACTCCGAGTTGGTTTTGGTTGAATTTCAAGGCGCCATTTGTTCCTCGCTCTCAAATCAAAATGAATTTTCATGGTGGATTTGCTCTATTTTTACAATGAATAAGCATCTTTGTGGAATTATGTTGCATTTTTTTGCACACAGTCAAGCTTCTGCACTGACACGGAACGTCGCCTTTACCTTCCTCACTGATAGTGCGACTACAAAGGGAACCAAATGACAGTGATGAGGTGAGTTCCTTTCCTTTTCATCTTGTTCTCTCTTTGTGGCCAAACAGGAAGATTGTCTTTTTTTCCCCCCCAGCATTCTATCATTGTGACCATTCAACTTCCTCCCCTTTGTGACCCAACAATAGCGCATGAAACATAAACGAGACAGTAAACTAAGGTTCAAAAAGTATCTGGCTCCATTGTAAAAATAAACATATGGGATAGATGGATGGCTTGGATCTAATATTTGCTTTCCGGAATTGAGGAATGGTTCCAAAATGTCTTCCTTTACACTTACAGTGGCCTTTAAGGGTTAAAAAAAAAAAGAAAATAGCATTTGGTTTTATTCAACTCTACCATTTGCTTTCTGGGATGTTTTTTTTAATTAATCAGACTCTTGATTGGTTATGAGAACTCTATCCTGGCAAATATCGTAATCGGCATCGGCGTTAATTGTATAGATCTGTGTTCTGGAACATCTGCCCCATGATAAATTAGATTTCACTGTAATCCGTTAACTGGAATATTCGAAAAGGACTCGCATTCAGCTCCGATCGGGTTAATTGGATTTGCTCAATTATAAGCACACCGATTATCGCCTCCCATCTCAAACCGTCAATGTTCTCATGCAAAAACATCCATAAGCCGCCTTTAAATCAAAGCGCACAGAAGCATGAGAAACACGATCCGGGCAAGGCGGCGAAAGACGCGGGGATGGATTACGACGGCGTTTCCCATGATCCCGCCACTCTCCGGGGACAGCCGGCCAGTGGCTCCCCTGGCTTGTCATTACCGCCGACGGGAGCCCACAATAGGTCAGGGAGATGAGATAACATTGTGAGTGGCCCGAGCAGCAGGTGAGCGACTCAATGGCTCTGATTAGGTATCTGGGTCCCAGGGTGTAGCGTTGCCTCAGGGCCCTCGGGGGGCCTCGGCCCCACCATCTGCCGGCCCGAATTCCCGCTCAGCGCGCTGGCACAAACTTGTTCTGTTGCTGCCGGGCATTTCTTTGGGGTTTCTTCTGTTACCTTTCACGCGACACTTTGTCACACTTTTAAATATTTGTGCAAAGGTGAAACAAGGGCAACAAAGAAGCACTGCTAGCAGAATTGGGAATGTTTTTTTGTTTGCTGGAATTTTAGTGGAAGAATGTCGGGATTGGGTTGTTGAGTGGCAGGCGCAACCCACCGAGTTAGGCTTGTGGTTAGGGTTTCAGGTCAGGGGTCAGGGCTGCGAGTGAAGTTTGGGTCAGTTAATGAGCGTGACTCAACTGGAAAATCATGAAACTAATTTATCAGCAACTAGCGTTAGCTAGGGGCTAGGGGGCGCTATAGCGATAAATAAAGCAAATAAAAATAAAACCAGCCACCAATGTGGTGTTTGATTTTGAATTCTGCCCATTTTATTATTTTGCCGACTTGTCAGCTTTTTACGAATCCGAAATGTGATCTAATAAGAGTAACGCAGACATCTGGAGAAGCATTTTAAATCAGTTAAGACCCGATAACCGTGACTGGCACCTTTTGACCCCTCATGCATAGATCTTGACACGCTGAGTTAGAATACCTCGCGTATGTACGTGTGTGTGTTTGCATCAGTGGACTTTTCGTCGTCAGGCAGAAGAAAAAAAAGGAGAAATGATGATGACAAGTCCAGATGTGGAGTTACGACCCCACTTGCCACCTCGATGGCCCTAATCTCAAACCCCTGACCCCTGCTGGGCCTACAGAAGGCCCGTGTTTTGATAGCGCTCCGCATGGGCTCACCCCTTTGCATTTTGAGCATGCTGGGGCGTTAGCGGGAATGCTAAGCTAGCATGCCACATGATTGAGTGACAGCACGTTGGCTGCCCAGTGGAATGTTGGTCCGTTAAAATAGACAAAAGATTAGGAACATCATCGAAGCACGTCCAGCCTGTGCTGAGAAACACCCCCCACAAAAACTCGCTGATAAGCTGCAGCTATGCAAACAAATAGTTGAAACAATAACGTCTTGCATTTATGAAGACATGTTTTGAGGGAGGGCAACCAGACCTTTGGCCTCGAGCAAATACTCAGTGGGAGGATGTGTTCGTGCGGCATGCTGAGTTGTCCGTTATTTGGAGACCTCCCAACCTCCCGCGCCAGGAAAACCCCTGAGTACAAGAGCAGTGTGTAGCCAAAACATTACACTTTAAGTCAATATTTTCTTGGAAGAAGCGGAAGTGGCCATTATGAGCACTAACATAGCTGAACTTAACCATTTTCTCAAGCCATCATTAGCACAGCATTTTCACAATGTCACCTACAGGCAGGTTTATTTTTGGAATTTACTTTCAATTATTCACCCGATCCACACACAAATAATGTGTCATAGCGTTCAGCACATGCAATTGACATGTGTTGCTTATTGAAGCATTTGCATGTGCTTATCGGCAGCCCAGACTTTATTGTGCCTCGGCACGCTTGTCAGTCAGCGTGCACAATAGAAAGGAGGTCACGTGGTCACAGGCAGTGTGCCCTAAGCACAACACAACACATAGGCATTTAAAAGACAACAAAAGCGGACAACTGACGCATTAACAATGCTGACCTGCATCTTGGAAATAACATTTCATGCCAGTTTAATCCGTTTATTTTCACATGTAGGGTTCAGTTATTTACAGCTCAATCAGAGGTTTTAATTGAACAATTCAGAAAACTAAGTTTAAGAGTTGCTCCAATTTAATCATTTATGGGTATACGTTTATGTAAAAGTTACATTTATTTTATTCTATAAATGATCGACAGCTCCTAAAAACAAATAAAAACAAATGTTGGTATTTCGAGAATATTTTAATGGAAATTAGAAATGGTCAAAATAGCAACAATGTAAAAGTGATTTGTTTGGACTTCTATTTCATCCAATGCTGTATGTTATTAATGTGTTTTTAGTGTCGTGCTGTTTATCCACCCATCCCTTTTTCCGAACCGAAAGGTCGACACTTGAAACTTGAGCTTTAAATTTAAAAAGGTGCTCTGGTTCCCTCGTGTGTTCGTTGTGAGAACTGTATGTTATAGCCAAGTCGTTCGATTATGAGGGCATTCTACATGAGATGAAATAGATTGAAAGACCATCCATACATGATGTGGTTAAGGGGTTCATAAAATAAAGGAAGTTTTACCATAAGAACAATGTTTTTGGTTTTATAACTTCATAGTTCACCCGCTCTTTCAGTTTCCCTGGTGGTCTAGTGGTTAGGATTCGGCGCTCTCACCGCCGCGGCCCGGGTTCGATTCCCGGTCAGGGAACTGACTCTTTTGATTTCCTCACTTCATGTTCCATGATACAGTTTTATCGGATGTCAATAAGACAGTTTGTTACATGTATCGCATTCCCTGGTGGTCTAGTGGTTAGGATTCGGCGCTCTCACCGCCGCGGCCCGGGTTCGATTCCCGGTCAGGGAACGCAGTCTTTTGATTTCCTCACGTTATGTATTTGTAGTTGGCCATGAAACAGTTTTATCTGATGTACACAAGACAGTTTATCAGCACGATCAGTTTCCCTGGTGGTCTAGTGGTTAGGATTCGGCGCTCTCACCGCCGCGGCCCGGGTTCGATTCCCGGTCAGGGAACTTCCTTTTTTTATTTCCTCGCTTTCTTCAATGGTACAGTTTTATCTGACGTCCAAAAAAAAAAAAGTTTGTAACCACAATCAGCTTCCCTGGTGGTCTAGTGGTTAGGATTCGGCGCTCTCACCGCCGCGGCCCGGGTTCGATTCCCGGTCAGGGAACGTTGTCTTTTGATTTCCTCGCTATTTGTAGCGTTTCGAAGGTCGAATTGTATTTGATGTCCATAAGACAAAAAATAATATTCATACACGCAATGTTTAATAAGTATAAACGTATAGTATTAATCTGAGTAACTTGACTTCCTCCATCTTCCTAATATATATTCAGTATTAAATATGAGTTGTGAGTAATCGGGACGCTTACAAACATCTCAGCTTTCTTGACAACCCAACTTGAACAAAACTTTGTTGCATTATTGTAAAGACTTTAAGTTGACTATCGGGCCACCCGGGTCAAACCAGCTCAATGATGCTTTTAGCGCCGTCTAGAGGTAATTTATCGCATTGCGGTGTGGTGATAGATTCAGGAACCGTCGGAAAATGCACAAAAAAGACCGTTGTGGAAATTAAATTAAGGCAACAAAAAACACAGAAAACAAAACAAAGTTAAAAAAGAGAAATAGGTAGACAAAACAAGGACAGAAATAAAAAGTACTATCTAAATCCACCATTATTAAAGATGATGGCATATTGCAAAGCTCGTTAACATGAAATCACTACGATTGCATATATTATAACTACAAACGCTTTAATCTAGCCCCGTTTAAAACATCATAAAACGTTTGTCACGTTAAACTGCCAACTGGACTTTATAGTGGCCATTTGTCCTCTGGACTTTACACCAGCGGCAGCCTCCTACAACTTTAAGAAATAAATGACTTGTTTTTTCGTTTCTGCAGGAAATCACATGGAGGCGCTCTTGAGCTCACATGACAGTCCGAGCCATGGCCGAAGAGATCAATGAAGGTACAGTATGTGCATTTCTCGCCCCCATCGCTTTCCTCTGCGCTGTTTTGCAAATCATAAACTTTTTCTTTCCCTTTGCTGCGTGCGTAGATCAAGCGTAAAGTTAGCTAAAACGATTCTGTTGGTCGTGTGTTCACACCGTTCAAGTAACCGATGACAACTCGTGTTTTAAACTTGTATTTTCGTTCCACCTGCATGTTACGTACAAAAAGTGTCAAACCGATGAAGATTTGATGCAGTTTTCTTAAAGGTTGACGTTAATTTGGTATGCTGAAACAGTAGAAAATGACCCTAATAATGCCAATTCATTAATTGATTTTTGAGGCTATTATATATTACAAAAATAGCCAACTGCAAGATTTATGCTTTGATATAAGTAAATAAAAGTGAAATAATTGAAGCTGACATGTAAAGGCTGATCATAAAAGTCACAACTGTCACATGGTGAGTTGTGAAATGTTTTTTGATGAGCGTGCAGGTTGTGGCAACATGGTGATGGAGTGGTTAGCATGTCTACCACTCAGGATTGAGCTCTGGATTCGAAGAGTGGAATCTGCATGTTGTCATCTTTCTTTGCCCGGATATGCTGGCTTCCTCCCACACTCCCAAAACATGCTTGTTTGGTTCTTTGAAACCCAAATTGTGAATGCCACCCGAAGAGGTCACGCAGTTCCAAAAACAAATTGATAAATTGTTCCTCTCCAGGCTCAGTTCCTGCCTACTACCGAGAAGTGCACGAGGCCGTCTGCTGCCAGAACGATGAGAAGGTTCAGGTTGAAGTGTTTCAAAGGTTGCTTGAAAGTACCAAACTCTCCAAGGCAGTTAAAGCCCAGGTGAGGTGTTTCCAATTTTGACGCACGATGCTAATTATTTGTTGAAATCATGTATTTGATGAATATCAGATGATGTCACATGTTTGTTTGTGATGACATGTCAGGTGAGTCATACATGAAAGACTTCACCTCCCTTATGAATCGAGAAATTGGAAATAGAAAAACATTCAAACAGGGGTGTGTAGACTTTTAATACAAAGACAAAAATAACAGATTCAAACTGAAACCTTTATTTTTGCGGCTTTACAGAAGCTTTGTGGCTTTGTGTCCATTCCTGCACAGACGGAATGCAAACCACAGTTAAATTTAGATTGGCGGACTTGTGTGACGCTGATTCGTTTGTTGCCTAACCGTCTTTGTTTGACCCCGCCAGATTGCAGAAAACGTTTATACAGCCGCCGATGGATTCTTGAGCAAGTTGGCATTTTACAAAGCGCTCGCTTTAATCGCCGTCGCCCAACAAGGGAAGCAGCCGAGTCCCAAAGTCCTCGAGAGCTACATTCAAGGTAGATAAGCGTTTGAAAAGTCAATGTTTAGTCGATCGAGTCGTTGGGTCACGCTTCTGTTGCAGAGTTCCCCAAGCCTCAGCTGGGGGAGCCGTGTGAGTTGCGCACGCTGAGGATGCAGCCGGCTCGGCGAGACGCGCTGACGCTGTCCCTGGACCTGGACAGGCTGCTGAAGAGAGACGCGGTCAAGGTGGAACTCATACCGGAGAAGAAAGGCCTGTTTCTCAAGCATGTGGAGTACATGATCACAAGCCTGGTGAGGAAGAGCGTCCAATCACGGCAGATAAAAAAAACCCAACATTGCCTAATTTGACCTTTTTTCCTTCAGCGTTACAAAATGTCCGTTTACCGGCGCTACAGTGACTTTGACGTCTTCCATGAGATCCTGCTTCAGAGATTCGCCTACAGAGTGGTGCCTTCGCTTCCGCCCAAAAGAATGCTCAAAGGAGGTACAAACTCGCCTCGACGCTCCACATTCCGCCTTCATCAAAACAGGATGGAGATCTTGACAGTTTGAGTGCGACGGAACCTGGTTTTCCTTCCCTCGCTGAGACTTGCGATGTAATCGAAAGTCTTTTGCCGCAGTCCTGATGTCGTTTTCCGAGCGGGATTTCATCGAGGCCAGGAGGCGAGCGCTGGCGAGGTTCCTCAACTTGGTGGCGCTTCATCCTTTCTTCTCAGAGGACGAGCTGGTCAAGACCTTCTTGACCTTCAGCGGCTCTGTATGCCTTTTTTCCTTTGTGCAAACATGCTGCCTCGGCAAAGCGAGGAGTGATATCGCCACGGCAACTTCCAGTTATTCATTGCCCCCCCCCCTTTTCAACCCACTTTGCAAACAGGATGTCCAGATTAGGCTGCGTGACGCTTACAAGAAAACCGGCGACGAGTTCATAACCAACAGATACGCAACCGTGGCAAAGGTTTGTAAATTTGATCAACTTCCAGTCGACTCTGAGAAGCTCTCATTGTTGCCGCTTTTTGTCCAGGAATTCCTCCCCGCCGACATCCAGGTGCAGTTCACCGTGAGCAGAGAACTCATCAAGAACATCTACAACAACTTCACCAAACTGCGCGAGCACGCCGAGAGGATCGCCGAGCGTTCCAAGGGCAACGCCAATGACCTCCTCATGTTCGGCAGGGAGATCAGGTATTTTGTTACAAAATGAAATATTCCCCGCTTGTACTCAAGTCAACTCCGTCGTCAGCACGTTGAGCTCGGACACGTCGTCGCTCCCGTCGTTGGCATCGTCGCAGAGCACGTGGAGCCGTCTGTGTCACTCCCTCAAAAGTCTCTCGGTGGAGTTCGCCGTGCTCTCGGATAAAGCGGCTCAGCAGGTGCGACTCGGTCTTCCCCCGATCTCACCGCGGCAATCGAAAATTAACGGCGTCTCGCGTAACGCCCTCAGGGCCGACGGGAAGATGACAACGTGGTTGAACGACTCAATCTTTTCCTGGACTTGCTGCAGTCGTACAAAGTAGGTGCTTTCTTCCGCGTTGCCGATCGGGCATCGAAAATAAAATCGCTTGCTCTCCAGGACCTGTGCGAGCGCCACGAGAAGGGCGTGCTTCACGAGCATCAGCGGGCGCTACACAAGTACGGCGTGATGAGAAGGCAGATGATGACCAACACGGTGCAAAGTAAAGAGCACGTGTTGGTGGAGCAGCTGGAATCGCGGATCGTTCAGGTAGAGTCGAACGTGCTCATGAACCGAGTGCATCAAGGATGCTCATGTTTTTGTTCTTTTCCTTTGATTGCGTTCCTAGCAAGAGAACGCCTTGCAGACCATGGAGCTGCGTAACTACTTTTCGCTCTTCTGCCTTCACCAAGAGACGCAACTTATTTTCACCTATCTGCCCATCACGGCACACATTTTGAGAGCCTTTGTGGACTCGCAGTTGCAAGGACATCGAGAGGTAACGCTTTGCTATTTTATTTTGAAGCTATGCCCAGCTATTTGGAAAACAAACTTTTAACCACCACAAGGTGGCACCAAAACACAGTCGGCATAGAGATGTACCGTATTTTCCGGACTATAAGGCGCACCTAAAAACCTAAGATGTTCTCAAAAGCTGACAGAGCGCCTTATAGTCCAGAGCGCCTCATATATGGACCAAATTCTTAAATTTAAACTGGCCTGAAGCATTGTGTCATGACATCAATCATAAGCTGAAGACTATGAATCATGAATCAAAAAGACTATAGAGCATTATTTTGTGATTATGAAGTAATTTGTTGCGTCTGAAGTTGAAGTAAAAAAGATAAAATGGAGAATGATTTGATTTGGATTGAAAATCTGACATGATGCATTAACGGTGCGCCTTATAGTCCGGTGCACCTTATATAAGAACAAAGTTTTAAAATGGGCCATTCATTGAAGGTGCGCCTTATAGTCCGGAAAATACGGTAATTGAAATGGTGATGTTGAAGGATTGGCTATTTGTGATGGAAAGGAGATAAAATTAGCTTGGGTTGTCAAAGGAAGTAATTTTATTTTTATTTTTTTCAATTTTAAGATTTAGAGAAATAAGATATGCCTGTCTTTCCAGATGGGCGCAGTGTGGAATGAACTGCAACCAAAATTCAGCTCTCTCTTGAGTGAGAACAACGGCTCCAAACCTGCGCTTTAGCAAATGGATCTGTCGTGACGCAAGGACGAAACTGGAAGACAAAAAAAGACCATTTTCCCTACTGCACAGCGCACATTACGTTTAGTTCAAGTGGCGTTTCCAACCACTCACTGTTTGAATCTATTAGTTTTGGCCTTTTGACATTTTGGTTGTCGACTAGTATTAGCGTGTCCAAATTAACTTTTACTGCCAACTAGGGAGTAAATCTCTAGGCTGTAAAGGGGACCAAGTTAGCACAGCGGACATTCTTGCCCTTTATGTTCATAAGTTATTGCGTAAGAAGTGGAGGGGCAAAAAAAATCGAGTATATTTTACGTTATTTAAATCCTGGGAATCGTGTTTATTTTTACTCTCAGATTTTTGATACAGATGATACACGTCTTTATCGCCGTGCTTTCTTTTTTTTTTTTTGCCGTTTTGTTTTTTGCAGTTCATTGTTGACATGACGACTCAACCACGTGCTTTGTTTCATAAGCTAATTTAAAGCACCACAATACAGTTACTGACAACACGAGCTGAGCTTTTGATGACACTCCAGATGTGCAATATGGATAGTAGAAATCCCACAAAGCAGGTGAAACCAGTTTCAAAGCTGTTTTGGAACACTTTTTTTATTCTTATAAAAAATTGACACCTTGTAGAAAGTGATTTGCACATCTTACAAACAATACTGCACAATTTATGGTGGCATTTTATAGGAAATCAGAGATGACTGGTGAATCTGTTTTGCCGTGTTAAACAATAAAATGAAGGAAAATACCAGATTTGTATTTTTACACATTACTAACGAACCGTTATGTGACTTTTGCTATCAAAAAGGATGATAATAGTGCTTGGCAACAACCAGTCACTAGATGGCGCCAAATGCGTGCTGTGTGCAAAAATGACAACTGAGGTTAAATTTCCCCAAATAAGTAAATTTGCTGTAAACAAATAGACAATTGACAAACTATATGCTCAGCCCTAATTGTGCTATTATGCTATATTTTGGTCCAATATTTTTTGGCATTTTACCAGCATTCATATTTTTCCAGTAATGGCAAAGGCAACTTCTAGAAGACGATATTTTCCACATCAGCACCTCGGTCTTTTCTGAACAGCAGGCACTGAGGAATGACACCTCCCACACAGCTTCCAATCATCTCACAGCTCATCCACCTCGTCCAGCTTGTAGCTTAGAATAACGTCGTGGCCTTGGAACTGAACGTTGCCCACAAATTTCTTCTTCTGCAGCAGCAGCGGGAACCACAGCTTGTCGTCGGGCCACATTTGCTCAAAAGGGATTTTGTCAGAGTCGAACCAGCGAGGTCTCATTTCTAAGGCATGAGAAAGTGAACATTTGATTCCTGGTCCAAATGAAATGTTTCATGAAAGTGGTGATGTGGAAAAGTACCTTCCGTTTCCGTTGGCTCTCCATTGTACGAGTCGGCCCTAAAAATATGGACGTCGAGCAGCTGCGCATCACTGACCATTTCAAATTTGATGTTTCCCACCTTTTCCAGCGTGTCCACTGTGAGGCCGCTTTCTTCAAGGAGTTCCCTGAACCAAAAAAAGAAACATTGGTGTCTTGCAACAGACCCAGTAATATGCAGCAAGAGCAATCTTTCAGAAGAGGATAAAGAATATATGCCTGTCAGTACATTCATATTGTCTGTCCACATGTGTTGCATGTTTATAGTGTCCATGCAAACATCCCCATCTATCAAAAATAAACATACCTCCTTGCTCCTTCCTCGACAGTTTCTCCACCTTGGACTTTCCCACCAAAACCATTCCACCTCCCAGCCCCGAACCCTCGCTTCTTCATGCCCAGTAGCACCCGGCCAGGCTCGACCACCAGAACCAGAGTCAGCAGCTTGGAACTCAACATCCCTCTTGTCTCAAGAAAGGAATCGATCAATTACATCAACCAAAACGTACAACTTGTGTCACTACTTAAAACATCACCTGATCTGTTTCGGTCCGGTAAACGAGGAATGTGTCACTCGCAAATATAACCGTCCAGAAACAAACGCGATGGGTTTCTACGTTTAAACAATTCAGAGTCTCAGTTATATCCAACCCAAACAGAAAATGAACCACCACTCATACGTTGAACTGATGGAAAACATAAACGCCGATAAAACGGACATATTGTCAATTTTAAGCAAACAAATATGGGTTCCTGGAAACTTTGTTTCAGAGGACACATATAGCCGATGCACGCCATTCAATTGAAAGTTGAGACATGCGCGGTTCAACACGCTTTCTGTCAACACAAGCTGTCATTCACATTTGCCCTCCAAAACATGTTTTATCTTCTCCACCGTAGGTTTTTCCATTCATCATGTCGTCTCCCGAAAAAGAAAAGCAACGCGGAGCATAGGTGGCTCGCTCGTCAGGCGAACGACCCTTACGTCAAAGCTTCCCACGCTCTAAACTTTCGCTGCCGGAGCGCCTTCAAGTTGCTGGAGATTGATGACAAATTCCGCCTGTTGCAGCCTGGAATCGGCGTGGTGGACTGCGGGGCGGCGCCCGGAGCCTGGAGCCAGGTGGCCGTGCACCGGGTCAATTCAGCGGGGACAGGTGAGTTCATTGTTGGGGATTGTTAATTACATGAAGCCTTCGTTGTTTAGTTTGGCATGAAATAACCTTGCCTGCTTATAAACTGTACATCAAAACTGTCCAATGATTACGAGAAAGGTCTGGAAAACTACACAAAATGTAAAACAAAAAATGTTGAATACGACTGAACTGTACTACTAAGGCAGTGATTGTTTTGCACACCAGAGATGGGACCGAGTCACACCATGTGCAAGTCTCAAGTAAGTCTCAAGTCTTAACCTTAAAGTCTCAAGTTTAAGCCCCAAGTCATTTTTTTCTTGGGCAAGTCAAGTCACAGATTGTGTCAAGTCAAGTCCAAGTCAAGTCACCTTATTATTGCAATTTTACCTGCAGAATCTGATCTTACCTGCGCTCCTACCGTGTTATCAATATTATTCTTTAAAATGTATGATTAATTTCATATTCAAACTGAAAACATAAACTAAATAACACTGAAGTCATTCAAGTCATCGTGTCTCAAGTCAAGTCCCGAGTCTTTAACTTCCAAGTCTAATCTCAAGTTTTTTTTATTTTTTGTCAAGTAAAGTCAAGTCACAAGTCATCAAAACAGCGACTCGAGTCCAAGTCACAGTGACTTGAGTCCCCATCTCTGTTGCACACAATTAGAGTTTGCCCACTCGTACCAAACTTCCATTGAAAGTGAATTGGTAGTTTAAAAATAGAATATTTTGCATGCTGTGCCTTGCTTGTATGCATATCCACCTAAAGATAGATGACTTACTGTGTTTTAACTAAAGAGCCAACATCACCCATGGGTACAGTCATCGGTATTGACCTCCTAAACGTAGCACCTCTGGATGGTGCCCACTTTCTGTCAAGCCATGACGTCACTGACCCTGCCACGCACGCCAAGCTGCCCGACTTACTGCCTGGGGGCCGGGCTCATGTCCTCCTCAGCGACATGGCGCCCAACGCCAGCGGCTTTCGGGAGATGGACCACGAGAGGCTCGTGGGTTTGTGCTTGTCACTACTGGACTTGGCCGAGACTATTTTGCGCCCCGGAGGCTCTCTGCTGTGCAAATATTGGGATGGCTCCCTGGCCCATCATCTCCAGGACAAACTTTGTCTCACGTTTGGGAGTGTTCGGAGTTTAAAGCCACATGCGAGTCGCAAAGATTCTGCAGAGAGGTATTTCCTTGCCAGAAACTACAGGAAATCAGTCAGCGGATAGACTTTATTACCTCTACCAAGGAAGGACAAAATAGTTGTAGCCATTTTTTTCATGGCTACAACTTTTGTCCGAATCTTTCGTCCCAAGGATTTCTGATTCAAGTGTGCCTTGTGTTTACATGGTCTTGTCAAACCAAGTGTCACTCTAGATCTGATTCAGATTTGGCATCAAGTGCAATCCAGTTGAACATGTTCGGATGTTTCCATGTCCATCTAATCACATTATATTATCTTGTATTTTAAAAATATGTCTGCAGGACATTTGTTACCAGAAAGGGCACAGTTTGGATCACTCGTCAATTCGCAGATAACAATAATATTGAATGCTATGATTGAAAAAAAATGAAATATCGTTTTTGTGTAATTATTAAAACTAAAATGATTCAAGTAATTTGAAATGGTTACTCATTTTCCGTTTTTATGTGCTGTAATATTTTCCCCACATTGATTAGGATACAACTGCACCCTCTGTAAGTTATGAATGAATGAATGAATCATTATTTCGAACATGATTTAAAGAATAAAAATATAATTATTATATTAATTGTTTATTATAAATAAGAGTATTGCATATAGTATACATACTGTGTGTATGGATATGTGAATTAGTTAAGAAAAAGTCCAATTAATTAAAACCAAACAAAATGGACGTTGATATTTTACAAATTACTGAAAGGAATTGAAATGGTAGTGGTGTGTGGTTGATAGTCAGGAAAATAGCTTGTAATATTTCACGATTAAAGAAATAAAAAACAAATACAGTGGTTATGTATGAATGAATATAGATATTGACTCCCGATTTTAGGAAAGACCGACTGAAACGTGTTTTTGAAGACATCGTAGATGCAATTTACCACTCTCGCCAATAGGTGGCACTGTTGAAGCGACTGAGAAGCCGCGATCGCCTTGCATCTTTGCAAACAGTTGCAGCAGCGCTGGCTTAGAATGTAACCCTTCCCCAAGAAGCATATGCACCACCGAACCTCCGAGCTGGGCCCACAGTGTTTGTACTGCACTCACACTTTGCTGTTTGCCTTGCAAGGGGCGGAAAAGACATTTAACCACCACCGCTCATGCTAATAATTGGCACCGGCGGCCATGTAGAAATATCTCCCTCTGTCATTGAGAGCTAGTGATGAGGAGCCCTCACATATCGCATGACTAATGGCAAGGAAGGAGCATAGTAGAGGAGCTTGGCACACACACACACAAAGTGTGGCTGCTGTCAGGCAAAAAGGAGAAATATTAGCAGTCTGGTGCACGCTTTGCCTTGAGACACTACATGCGAGTCATTCTTTTGCAATGGCTCTCTCTTTTTGCTTCTTTGGAAACTATTTACCACCACTGGAACTGATGGAATTGATCTGCTCAAGGGTCACAATGTCACTTTTTGATATTTCCATCCATCATCATCAAGTTGGTAGAGGTGAAAGTGACCAATACAGCCTCATTCACAACTCTGCCCCATTTTGAGAGGAAACATTTAAAAAAAAAAATGACACTCTGGAGGTTGATAAGCTTTAAATTAAGCAGGCTGTTGTGTTTGTTGTGCCACAAAAGGCGAAAGGCACCATCGGGAAACGGCTTTTCATGTCCTCAGTGAGGGATTGAATGGCGCTTTGTCAGTGGCAACATAATGCAGAGTCACGCCATTGTTGCTTGCACATTCAGAATTCAAATGGACTTTTTAACTGGATGTGTGCTTCCTCAAAAATCTACAATATTTCTTTGACACCAGTTACTACTTTTTAATTATTATCTTACGGCATCTTAATGTTTAAAAGAAAGAGAGAGCGGGAAAAAATTAATTAAATGCAACTAGGTGAGTTTGAGTAGCTCCGTTTAAAAAAAACATTTTCTGATGTCATGTTACTTGACTCATCGCTTTCACCCAAAAGCGTTCGGCCTGACCTCGATTGATTTTCAAACTAGCGCTGCACATTTTCTTAAAGTTTACCACACCGGCGTTCTTTGAAATACACCGCCCACTAAAGTGCAGTTTTAAGACGGCACCGGTATCTTTGTAGTATATTTTGCTTCGGTGCTGAAAGCTAATGGTAAGTACGAAGCGGCGGCACGGGTAAAATACACGCCTCATATTTACGGCAGCTCAATACTATTGACGCTCTGTCTGCAACTCGCTGCGTTGATTAACTCACTTCATTCAGATCTACTCTCAGGGGCTTGTTTCCGTCCCGACTGCAATCGATGGCCTTTCTGTTTGTTAAGCAGTCACGTGACTTCCACTTCCTCCCGAGCAGTAGTAACATCATATCCTCCATTGCCACGGCAAAAAAAAAAAAAGTGATCAAATCACGTTAAAGTATAAAAAGTCCGATTCCCATGACGTTCCCTAATGATGCTTTTCTTTTCGGGTGACTCTCCAGAAGCTGTATCGGCGGTGATTGTCAGATACAGTTAAGTTGATAGACGGATGCCGGAAACGCCTCTATCTGTTTGATTTGAACCCCAGATAATAAACGGCGTCTTAACTGGGTCCCAAAATGTGCGCCTGGATGGCTGGGGCGCCGTGGGAATACAGAAGAAAGAAGGATAGAGACAAATTGGACCGCACATGTCAACAAAGACGGATTCGCCGGGGCCCTGCAATTGGATTAAACTTTTCAACAGTCTGACTAGACATTGACAGGCCGGCCTCCAGCGGCGCGCCGTGAAGTCCATTTGCTGTGGCCGGCCGGAGTGCTGCATTGATCTTTCCGAGCTCCTCTCGGCAGAGGTCCGACTATTTGCCTCATTTGTCTTTCAGATTTTATCTGATGCGCGGCATGGACGTAAACATGTCTCCCTGTTGAGCGTTATTAACAATTACAGCGCGGCCTCGAAAGCTGAAATTCGATGAACGATTTAGATTTTCTTCGTCGCGAAAAACGCAAGGACTTAGATCTATGTTGTACTCAGTTGTAGAGCATTTTATTCTTGAACTTTTTTTTGGTTTGAGGAGCCCCGCCTCCACTGTAAAAGAATTTGAGCGCCTTTACTGTTTCTGCTGTTAGCTAGCTAGCTAGCTTAAGCATTCCGCTTGGAAAATGTATCTTATATTTAGTTATTCCACGGACTTTAGAGTGCCTCATTGTCTACCGTGAGTGCACGCATGTTACATATTTGTATCCCAAATTTTTTTTGTTGCGTTCACGTGCCCTTTAGGAATATAACAAATTGAGATGCATCAGTGGCAACTTTCTCCACGAGCACTTCAAGTCTAGTGGGTGAGTTGTGCATTTGGATTTCATTGGCTCATTGCTATTGCAGAGGGGGAATAATTATAAACCTAATGCAGGTAATGTAGTGTGCGGCATGCAGAGCGTCTCCGAGTTGATCAACTCAGCGCAGCATACTAAGTAGCATGCCGACGAAACCTCAGAGGCCAAGCCGGATGTCTCCTTTCCGACGCGGGCTCGCATTGCAGAGCTTTATTAAATTGTATCAATAGTTTTGGTGTTTTGGTCCTGTCTGGAGGCCACAGATCTTTTTTTTTTTTCTTACAGATGAGACGCTTGTGTTTGCTGAGTCCTTCTTCAAATTATTGTCCAAGTGGCGGGTGGTAATTTGCAGTCAGACAACACAAAAATGTAATCAGGGTGGGAGGAAGCATGCGGAGGATGCTAACACGAGCGTCCAGAGTTTAAGCTCGCAAAAACTGTTTTGTAAGCTCCTGTGCCAATTACAGCAAACAAGAAACATCTCTGGGTAATTACAGCAAATGACTTTATGATGCTCGCCGCCCAAGAGACAAGATCCTCGATTGATTTTAAGATTAAGAGAAGTAGACAGCACAAGCAGGTTACGAAATTCCAATTACGTCAATTATTTGAAATGACGGGACAATTTACAGTCGCAGCTTGAGGCCCGCGCTCGTCACCCCTGATCGGTGATGAATACGATTCCAGCGCGGAGGACACGGTTCTCCACCTGGTTCATCAGCCTCCCATGGCGCTTTGCTCCGAGACAATGTCGGATGCCGCCAGAATCACAATCACACCCCCCACACCTCCCCTCGGGCTTGCTTCATGTCGTCAATGATTTCACGCAAGAAAAGAACACGATTAACAATTTGGGCTTCTTAAATAAAATAGTCTCGGTTTTCATTTCGCTTGTCTTTGCACACGGCGAGAGATATGTTCGGATGTGAGTTGTTTCCGACGGCCACTTTGCGATTGAACTAATCTCCCCTGATCTCACGTTGTGCCACTTCACCACGATGTACTAAAACACAGCAAAGCCCGCTTCATACCTATTCATGAGCGCGATCCTCGGAGGGCCACCATGTTCCGTTCTTAACACTCGAGATGTGCACAAAGGCTGCGGAGGCCTTTCAAAGGCTACTCCATGACATGAAAGATTGTTATTATTCATGAAGCGGTTCCCCTTTGGAGGTACACGTGAAGCAAACATAAATGGTCGGTGTATTCATTTCGACCTTCTGCTAAGTAGACGATAGGTTTAATTTCATGTTTTGAAAGATTGCTGTCCATCTGTCATCGTTTTCTCAAGAGTGAGAGGCGAGCAAGCTCAATTTATTCACGGGCACGTGTTCGTTTGAATAACTCGTGTCCTCCACATCCGAGAAACTCCTATCAGCACAGCTGATGTTCTGCTCGTAATGGCATCGGTGATGCATTCCTTGAGATTTATGTGTTGTATCTTTTCTCTGACACATCACGGCCTTCAAATGCCCCCAAAGATGAAAATCAAGTGGGTGAGATCGGGGGATTTGGGAGGCCAATCCGCAGAATCACATCGAGCAATCCAAGCATGTGAAAAGTGCTGAGCTAACCACTGACCCACGTGAATGTCAGAATAAAAAGGCGCTGCCGTCATGCGGGAGGGAAGTCAGCCGGGTCGGGATGGGATAAAATGTTTTCAGATGCTTTTCAGCATTACCGTGTTGCTCTTGTTAAAGAGATCTTAAATCTCAATGAGTTTGTTAAGCTGGTTAGAGAAAGGGCAACAAACATTAAGATTTACATCAACATAAATCGGTTGCAATAATCGTATCACGCCGTGTCCGGCTTGGCATTTTCTCCAGACGCATCCAGACAGGATTGATATTATTGCCGTGCACGGCATTTCTAGTTAAATTTGATTGTAAATGGGAATAAAAAAGATTAAAAATCAGAAATTGCTCATCTTAGCTTACCATGATCCTTTTGCAACCCTACTCGTCGTGTCGCCCTTGGTCACCATGGTAACGAAAGCCCCATGGACCAATGGGCAAGCAGTTGCTCACTTGCATTAAAAAGGTTTGATTGGATTTATTATTAAGGACCAAAAAACATTTTATATTTATATTATACATATATATTTATTTTTTATATTATATTTATATTTCATAATCTTAATGAATATTATAATCAGCATCGCCTACCCAAAAAAAAGAAAAGTTGAACAGTTTAGACCATTGGTGTTAAACTCAAGGCCCGGGGGCCAGATGCGGCCCGCCACATAATTTTACGTGGCCCCCGAAGACAAATTGTGCATTGACTTCATGTGTCTATACTAAAATTACAAATTGTCTTCACTTTTAAAGAGATACAGATATTGCTAGAAATTTTTGTTACCATTCATCTTTTAAAAATATTTGAATAGTTTTGGTCTCCAGTTTCAAACCTAGTAAGTTATTTATCTTTACTATACTGTGTGTAATAAAAGTATCGGCCCGCGACAAAAGAGACTGTCTGACACCCCTAGTTTAGACAATAAAACAATGGCAAGTCTTTTATTTATTTTTTTAAGATGGTGCAACCTGTACTACATACTCACGCTCTATATTTTCCTCACAGAAAAGCCCTGGCAGAGATGATTTATAAGACTCACCTCTCCCAAATAGATTTTGGGATGCAATCGGCGAAAATTAAGTGGTAGCCATGAGCTTGCAAGTATGACAGGGACAAAAAGAAATGGACTCTGCTCCACCTGGCCCCAAGTGTCCCCTTCAATTTTTATCCGAAAACTTGCAAGACGATGAGGGAATATTTGATTCTTGTGATACTTTAATGGCTTTTCTTCTCAACTCGCTCCCGCATAGTATCTCAGTCAACGTGTTTAATCAGAGCCGGCCTTTTTCATTGACTTGGACAGAAAACTGGTGTGAAAACGCTCGCATGGCTGTCCTTTTCCCGGGGTGCGAGCACGGCCATCAAACGGCATTATTCAGGTCAACGGCCGGGCGTTCGGCCATGTTGCTTTGGCAGCGGGAACAAATAATCGTCAGCTTTTGTTCATGGCGCCGCAATAACGCAGCGTAGCAAAACAAATGCCGCTTCGACTCTGTGTTGAAGGCAAAAATCTAATTTTTTTTGGGGTCACTTAGTAAAGTAAAAGTAATTGGATAGAATATAACAAAACACCGTGATTGTTTTTGTTTGGTGCCGATGCAACAAAATCTGGGGGCAACTCCAATTCAGTCGTACATAGTTCAGTTTTTCCAGCAGTTATCTTGTAAAATGGATTTGGAGACTGAATTCACATTACGGGCTCTTTACTTTCCATGCACATACAAAAGACGGCCTAGTTTATTTTACAAACGCCGCAATGAAAAGTTGTATCGATGAATATTGTGGCATGAAACAAACACACCAAAAATAAAAAAAAATCGAGTCTTGCAAAGTTGCCAATTAGTGCAAATTTGCTTCATCGGTGCACAACGGCTTTGTGGTTCATTAAAGAAAGGTATATATGTTGAAAATGCATTTCATGTGCTAATATATGCTCTCTGTGTATTTTTTTGCTCAACTAATTAGGATCCCAAACTGAATTATACAGCGAGGGAGCGCTAATGATGGTCTTGGCTGCATATTTAGGAATTGAAAAGGGGACGGTGGGTCACCTTGCTTAATTAGCGTGACTTCATTTCTTGAATTCCGAGGTTCATAGAGTCACCCGCTCTCTAACTTCATTTATTAACGGCGTCTTACAAAATTCATCAGGTTACTCCAGCCGACGTTTGTCCGATAATAGAATGAAATTAATCTGCCGCGATCGAGGCCCGCAGCGCCTTACGTTACATTTCTTTCTTCCCGATGGAATTTGGGGAAAGAGTTTTGAAGTTGATGAATAGCGTTGGCGCTAATCAGCAGTAGCAGCTCCGCTATACCGTGTTGCTAGCCAAGATCATTTTCCATAATGTCCACTTTAAGTTTTAATGAGAAAACATTTGACACAAAAAAAACCCCAATATCAAGTCTACAGAGACTTTCCATGATGCTAACAAACGGCAAACCTCTTTTAATTTATCTGAACTGGACTAAAGAGACGACGGGCTAATGAAACAAAGAGTAATTTATCAGGTACGCTTGTGGCAAGCGCGGTGACGCCGGAGGGATTTGTTGCCTTAACTGCCACCTAATGAACGAGCTGAGTAAAAGCGGCTCTACCATCTTGATTTGTCCTCCGGCTCGATCCAAAATTAGTGGCGCATGTGTTCAAATGACACATTGTGGCCTTTATGGACGAGCAACGCATTTGCTTTCATAGCTCGCGGCACAAGACTCAAATTATTTCTACTCAATGTCAGAGTCTTTTGTTTTCTTTTTGTCTTCAATGAAAGAAATCATTTGAAAAACACTTTTAAATACTTAGAGCGAGCCTTCAAATTAAATTCAGGTCAGATGCCAGTCCAGTCACGTGACTTGAGTTCTCCACTTCTGGTGAGTGACGCCTTACAACTGCAGGGGGCGCTGATTGCTCCCACGCTGCGTTGTATACTTTAAAACTAAACTCCTGCTGCAAATACTTCTAACTTGAGTATGTCAGTTTATTAACGCTATTGTCGACCTTTGCTAATAAACGCTACCTAGCCATTAGCCGAGCAGAAAAACTGTGCGGTGGATGTTTAATGGTGATTTTCATATGATGTATAAACGGTACCATTAGCGACCACCATCAATACACATTACTACATGGGCCTGTGTTTATCTTATTTCCTCCTAGCCAGTCTGCCTCGCTCTTTTATGATTTTGCCATAATAGCCCCTCATGATACATAAATACGCCACTTTCCCTCTTCACATAGATCTATATATTAGTTTACATATGTAATGACCGCTTTGAGAGCTCTTTCAGGCATCTGACTAGACTCGCCTTGGAGGGTTTGATAGCCCCCTTCAACTTGCCACTAATTGGCTCTGTATGGCACTTAAAGAACATAGAACTGGAGTCCGGTTTGGTGTCTTGATGGACAGAAAAAAAGGCCCGCTTGGAGTAAAGGTGGGCAAAGAATGAACATCAAGGCAAGCCTTCTTTTAAGCACAAAGGAGACATGGCTGTTTTTTAACATCGGGGCCATTGCGGAAAGGCTTTTAAAAGTGTTCAAAGTGCATTATGCCAGATCTTTGTTTCCTTGGGGATCAATGCTAAACGCAGGCGGAGGTGGATGGCGACACAAACCACCTGTCGTGTGACATTTAACAATTCATTTCCACTTCAGTTTTTTTTTTTTGAGAGTACGTTTCATTCGGAGCGTAGTTGTTGAAGCAAGCCGAGGTGTGGGCGTCGGGGAGAAAAAAAAAAAAAAACATCTCCCGGGCAATCCCCAGTAATCTCACGAGGCCGTAACTCTTGATGGGATTGCTAACATCAAAGCTCGCTTAGGCTAGCATCCATAAAGGAAGCCCGCATTAGGGTTTGTCTCATTTCTTCTCGCTGAGAAATGGCCCGGAGATGTTTGTGGCTTGAACGCCAAGAATAACAATGCGAGGGAAGCGGCTATTCGTCAGCGGGGACACCTGAATGCATCGTTTAGGGAAAAGGGTGATCCAGCCCAACCGGTCTCGGAGTCGACGCCTGGGGGATGCAAATGGGTCGGACTAATTGCCGCGTTTACTGTGCGGTGAGAGCAATTTGAAGATGATGGAAGCTGCAGGTGCAGTTAAAAGGAGCGGGTAGGTGCTTACATGACAGGAACTCCATGAGCTTGAACACTTTCATTATCGGCTACAGTCATGTGAGAATGGTACATGTTTTTGTCACACGTTCTCCTTGAATGATTCTGCTCTTCGCTAATTTTAGTCATCCTTCTCAAAACCTCCGTGAATTTTTATCCGGTCTGTCTACATGTGTTGCAGCACCATTTATGTTCCGATATGCTAATTGTTAGCTTGGGTGCTGATGACGTTTCCTATTATGTTAGCATTCTGTGTGATTCTAAAAATAAAATTAAGGGCCTATGTTTTAATGATGCAATTTGATCCTTTTGTGTAAAAACACGCTGAAGTGTTTCCCGAGAAGGCAAATCCCGAGTGTATCATCAAGCGACGACTCCTTCCAATGGATCATAAGACAGGAGTGTGCGGTGAATAGATTATTCATAGCGTCAGATAATTGTGGAGGAAGCAGCGGGGGCGACCAGCGGCTGTCTTCATCACCTTGGCAGCTTCGTGTTGAAGCGTCTGCCTCAGGTGGTCCACGCTCAGCCGCCCGCAGATAAGTCAAATCAAAGAAGCCCATATTTTGCGCTCGCCGCCTTTTGAAGGGGGGGCGGGGGGCTCTGCTCTGAATCGATGGTGGCTCTCGAAAAAAAAAAAAAAGCAAATCCAGTCCACTAACACGAAAGGAGTTTGCTTTCATGCGTTAAAAATCTGTCAGAATACCACTTAAAAAGCGAGAACGCCGCTTGTTAAAAGAAAAGGGAACATCTTCTCCTTTGACCCATGCTTGGGAAATACTAATAAGATGCCGCTCATTCCTATTCAGAGGAGGCTCGGCGTGATTTGAGCACCACTCACGTCTCAAATTAACACAACAATGATGTTCATCGCTGGGTTGGGTAGAGTTGCTCATACTAAAAATAGTCGATGGAATAATACATACATGATTATGTCCAAGTGTCAAATTGGCATTGCTTGGATTTGTGGTTTAATTGAAATTTACAGTTGGCATGTATTTAATATATATAATTTTTTTCATCATGTGGTCTCATTATTAAAGGTGCCATGATGGTTTTAGCTGGAATGACAAATCTCCATTCTCCCCTCCACTCAACTAGGGGTTTTCAACTGGTTTTGTCCAAGGGACCACCATTATATCCAAGAAGCAAATCGTGGACTTCATGCAATACCGCCACGGATCACTAAAGGGACGCGGATCACCGGTTGACAATCCCTGTCTTAAACAGAAGGCGACTTCTCAAGGAGGTACAATGTTTTTAACATTTTAACAGTACTTAAAAGTGAAGACACCAATAGCAAACCATTTTACAAAACTTTTATTTTTCTCAGAGTTAAACCCTAAAGAACACGCATGTAATTAAGTGATTTATTATTTTATTTAAAGAGACTAAGTGCATAATCCAGCTAGTCTCTTTAATCCGTTTGGAATGAAATTCTTGGACTAATCCTGTTCAAATAATTTTACTTACCCCCCAAAAATAATTAGAATGCTATTATGATGAAAATAGCTCAGTCCAAGCAATAACTAAACAGCCCTTAACAGAGTGGCCTGCTCAGTCATTCACTCGCCTAATGGAGAACTCCAAAATGTATTTTTTTTTTACAAACATACTGTAAGTCCTACTCCAACTTGTAGGTGGTCCAAGTTACTTACTGCTGTATCCTGAATGTCAACAGGAAGTGCTGAAATTCAAATTGTGTCCCTGTTAATCATCAAGAGTGGCAGCAGGCAGAAGCCCAGCAGGATTTCTATTAACATGCAATATGTTGTGCTCGGGCTTGTTAAAATAATGGAAAAAGCTGTGTGTGTATACGCTGCTTGAATGTGTGTGTGTAAGGTGTAATGTTCCTGTTTTAGTTCTTGTTGTTAGTTAATTGCAAATGCAAAGTCTTTAAAGCCCGACTTTGGCTGCCGCCGCCGCCGTCCGTCAAGCTTCAGGATGGTTTGAACTTTATACAGCCAACAAATGGCGTCTGCGGTTAATCCTAATTGAACATATTGTGTATTGGCCATGCAGCTTACATTGTCTTTGGGCCTTATTAATGGAGAATTCTAATGCGGGTTCTGCAATTGAAATAGGAGATAAACAAGACAGTGTGGGTCGGTTTGCAGTGGGCCGGTAATGCTTGACTTGCCTGACTTGTCACTGCAACGGCACTAATTGGCCCCTAGGTGAAGACGGTGTGTGTGTATGTGTGTGTGTGTGGGGGGGGGGCAGCCGTGGCTTTTATATTTCCGACTTGCAAATCCACTGCGGTTTCATTTGAATATCTCCGCACGCCAATACAAAAAGGCTCAGATGAAAGAAGTCTGTCACGCTATTCTAGAGAAAGGTAGCGGTTCTGGTTCCGAGCCCAGACGCCAAGAGTGTTGGATCCCAAGGGAGGCCCAGTCAGCTTGCGGGGGCCTGAGCTGTCAGATGAAGAGCTCAGCCAAAGTTTGTTGGTGAACTCTTCACCCATCAGCTGGAAATATTTCAAGCACGGTTCAGGCAAAAGGTGCGGCGCAAGGTGTACTCGGTACCGGCAACTCTTCTTCTTAGTGGGCGGCGAAGTCTAAAAATAGCCGGGAATAAATGCAAAGGGCTATAACGCTGTGGGCGGACGGCTACAGGTAGCAGATGAAATAAAAACCTCGCCAGCTGAGTTTGAGTAATAGATCCCTGAGTGGTGAGGATTGAAAAAAAAACCCAAAAAAGTTTCATAGACAGCGCATCGGTAAAACTCACAAGTCGCAAGCAGTCTGAAGGTGAACGGGAGAATAGATATTGTTGCGGCTGCCAGGAAAGGGCACTCGGATCATTTGGGTTCACCTCAACTACCGGATGACCTTCTGCTTGCTTTTATGTAGCTAGGACCTTTTTTGGCCATTGCTGAGATGAATGTAGGGAAAGCGAGTCCAGTGACGTGTGATTCGCCGAGCTGAATGACCTCCAGTGCTCGTGGGTTACTTGTACATTCGAAAATAGAACGCTGGACTAATGTGTGTGTCCTCATCCAAAGTAGGGCGCAATGATTGAGATGTTCCAAAAGGATCCAATAACCTTCTGCCTTTGTATCAGGCAGAGACCCTTCATAATGCAAATTACTTTGAGACCACATTTGAATGTTTTTAGTTCTGTATTTTAAAAGGGCTCGTTTAGGTACTGTTTATTTTTTTCTCCGGTACGTGTTAGCATTAAGCTAGGTGAAGCTACGGTCTTGTTTTAATTAAACAATGCGTTTGTTTGACAGTGGCTGTCACAAATAAATCTTTTCGGAATCGATTATTCCATCGAGTCCTCGAATAACCCCCGATCCTCCACTCACACACTTCCACAAACTGTTTTTAAATATAGTTTCAGGGCTCGCAAATTTGTTTATGCGGTTCTGTTTCCATTAAAAACTAATTAAACACCAACCGCTGTGTGAAGCATTACTAAAACCAGCTTATTACTGGAAATACTCTCAGGACAATATTTGTCCCTTCACCGAACATTCTGCCTCGTTTTCCAAAGTGGTGTTAATTGATTCATGTCCTTCGTTGGTTGTCGTAGCAAAACTCCAAAGGGAGAGACGTGTCTGCCGCATTAGTCAGCGGTGCCAAAAGTAATATATCTGTAAAACGCCAGCGGAGGGTTGAAAACTTGTTTGTTTACTTTAAGTTTGAAAATTTCCACACGGTGTCATAGTTAATCTTTGCCAGTTTGTCAGCGACGCAGTCAGACGGGAACAGGGATACACTCAGCCTTGCAAATGCTTATGCATCACTACTCAGAGGCACAAAATCGATGACTTGTACATAAGAGGTGCATTTAGAAGTGCGCAACGGTGAATAAAAACATGCTGTAGAAATGTAGACCGATGTCATACGATGCAAAAATGTTTTTTTTACTAACCAGATATTAGTATGGTGGCAGTGAACTCAACTCCCTCCCGAATTTAGCAGCACTTTGTCAAATAGTGAACAGTTCTTCAAGAAAGTGTCTTCAAGTTGTTTAAAAACACTCTTAGTTGAAGTTTCCTGTAAAATTAAACAAAAATGTATGAGAATTACATGTAGTGCATTTAAAACAAGCGCGTAGTTAGCCTGCTAGCTTAATGCTTTCAAGCAACTGAAACATAGCCCGAGCATAGCAACTGAACTGTTTGAACAAAAGATGTTTAATTCTTTTGAAATTCCCTCTAATCATGTCATTACTGTATCTTGTCATAAAATATAATTTTATAATGCTATTTCTCTCATTAAAACACTTGTGTGAGGGTAATCAGGACGCTGAAGCTATGTTGAATAATTGAAACGCCATTCAATTTATGCGTCATTATTTCCATAAGAAACAAAAGAATAAAACGAACCATAAAAGCGTTAATCTAAACTGAATATTATATTTGACATTTTGATGCTCTTGTAGCGGTTTAGGCTTTTTTGTCGTCACATTTTTTTTTTTTTAATTTGGCAAACACTCGAGGTAGACAAAGGCAGAAAGGAATCCTTCAAAGTGCCTTTGAGCATCTCACGGATCTCAAGCTGCTCTGCGGCCAACGCGGCAGGACTGTGTCGGCGCTGATAACAAGCACGGGCGAAGCTTTTGGATGACCGCATGCGTCCGCATCGCCCAAGAGCACAACGAGAGAAGGATGGTAAACATGTCCTACCCGTGTCTATTTTAAGGCTCGGGCACCATCAGGCGTCAATCACTTTTCATTAGGTGCTGTGTGGACTGTTGTCATGCGAGGCAGCCTGCTTTCCCCAGCCTAATGTGGCATATTGAATAATTGAGCAGAATTATGACAGATGCGCCCGCAATGGACTCAAAGGCCTCTGAAGTCATTTCATCACGCTCGTCAAGGCTCATAACACAAGCGTCGATATTTTTGACAAATGTCAAAGTGAAAGTCTCTTTGCTGGAGGCCCGTCGCAATTCGGAATAACTTTTACATGACTCAAGAGTAGTCGATAAACTGTTTAACTTGAGGAAAAATCGCATATCGTCGCCATCGAGCATAAATGCCGTTCGTATCATATTTATTTTTACAAATCCATACTATCAGGCGGGCTCTCTCGATGTCATCTGTTATATTTATGCGTTATTACCTATTTAAAGTTTTGAAAATGGCTTGACGATAAATCTGTCGGACATGTGAACTCTCTGAGGATTATCGAGTAACGCCGCCGCTTCCTTATTCGGGCGGGAACAGTGTGTCATTTTGTCGCCTCAAGATTGAAAGTCTGAACAACTTTAAAAGCACTCCTGAGTCCTTAACCTCCTCCTTTTTTGTTTTAATGATGCAATTTCTGTATTAGATGATATTGTGGGGAAATAAATATGCTTCAATTTCAAACTTGGGTGAAGTTTAAAGATGGTTTCACTTTTCTTTTCGTAATCCCCCCGGAGGAATAAAGCTCAATGGCTCAGTTTTATTGCCTCGGATCACAATCAAACATTCTCTCGTGTTTGTTTGCCCAAGAGCAACACTCCACTCAAAAGCGAGCTCAATCCGATAAGCACTTTTCAGAATTAATAAGAACGACGCTGATAACGAATGTTGTCCTGGGAGGAGCAGCATTCAGCCCCTTATTTCATCGGGCGTAACGGTTGGACTCCGAGGTTCTGGCGGGTGTGTTTCTATCCAGATGGGGGAATTCTCTTCAAACGCGTTTAGGAAGACTAATTGGTTTTGGGTAGATGAAACTGGAAATTAAAATTCCCGCCGGAATTTTGTTAGAATGTAGAGAGGCGAAATGCTAACCGCGTGAATGAATTACAGTGTATCTGACGGTGTGGAAATAGAAAGATGGTGACGTTCAGGTTGAGGATGGTCATGTTTAGTCTCCCCATAACCCCCACAAGGCCATGCTTTCCACTTCTTTGTGTGTTATTACTCTGAGGATAATGAGGATAAAGGTGCGTGGAGATAGCCACGCCGGCTAAGAGGTAGCAAGAAAACTCAATGACGATAATAATTGCTTGGCAATTAAACACGTCAGCGGCATTAGAGTAGATACTTTGACGGCTTTGTTATCTCACGATTATCTTGCGAAGGGGAAGATGTAGCTTAAGAGTGTTGGATGGCGTATAGCTGAAGTTTGCGCTATTAAAATACATTGCTAGCATAGCCGTCCGTCGTGTAGCAAAAGGATGAGGCGTCATTATCCCCGAAGCCATAAATCCTCCCCTCGTTCTGTTAGCTTGTTAGAGGGCCGCTGGTCCGAAACACAATCATAGCGCCATTTATTCATTCAGCGCTGACTTAGCGGCTCCATCATTTTGTCAGGAGCCCGGTCGCTCACGATGGCACTCGCCTCCTCATCCGTCCAATCACTGTGACGGCCCAAAGAGTCTCATTCATCATCCCCCGTTTAATTTTGACACGCCGCGACAAGCGTGACAAAAGATTGTTTGCGCTGTCAATACTTTGGGTCATGGTGGTATCATTGCGAACCTTAATGGTGTTTCTTCAACATCTTCAAAACTGACAGAGGAAATGTAATCCGTATTTGAGAGCTTGACTGTGTGTGACTTTATGATTGGCCTATTTTTACTGCTACAGCATGCTGTTAGCTAGCTAGCTAGCTATGCCTCCACCCTGAAAACTTTTTGAACGTAAGTACAGTATATATGCTAGTACTTTGTGAGTACTCTGTTGAGCTCACAATGAGCTGCAGTGGCTTGAACCATCGGTTCTGCCTCGCGCTCCATTCGAGCCAAGCGTGAGCGAATGCCCCTATAATTACTTTTATTAAATATTTATGCATCTACTTATGTAGCATCTTTACAGTCCATCACACTGATGTTCTTTCGGCCTGGCCTCGGGTAGAGTTAGGGGCTTGAAATAATGGCACAAACCACATCCAAAAAGTTTCCCCTCATCTCCATTTGTACTCCTTATTTATTTAGTCCTGAAACTAAACAGTTGCTGCTTAGGCCAAAGGAGTATTCTAAGATGTGGCCTTGTCCAAAAGAACAATTTTAATGAAACTTAATGGGCAACAAGAATACTCAAAGAGCAAAAACCTTCTTCAAGGCCAAATAGTAAATATACCAAAAATCTATGGATGTAAAACATTTATTGGCATGAATTAATAACTACAGATGTTAACCTTGTAAGGCGGAACAAGGAAATATCTGTGAAATATTACATTTTGGTTGTCCCACCATCTAGCGACGCTTTAATCTTGTTGTGCACCAAACAGGAATCATTCGTGAGTAAAATTTGGAATTGAAAATGGAGATTTAATGGACTTTATTCCCACCTTTTTATTTTTTTAACCAATAATTTCTCCGCAATGATGCATGCCAGAGAGAAGATGCTGTCACACATCCGTCTAATTTGCTCGAGTTCACTCTGTGCTTTTTTTGTTCTTGCTAATTACAAAGGGCAGGCAAGTCATTCTATGAATATGACTGTTGTGACAAAGGTCATTAAAAACTGAAAAAAAAAAAAACCAAGCCAGACTTTTGCATAGTGAAGTGACACTTGGATGATGACACACATGAAAGAGAGGGGCTTAATTTTGGAAGTAATTACCATGATCAAACTTTTTGATCCCACGGCTGGGGGTCCTCAGGGTAGGCGGTCGGGCACCCGTGCTTTTTGATCAATGTTTTCCCCCATCGACTGTGTTAACAGCGGGCAGCAGTGTGCACCTGCGGCTTGCATCCCGCCTCCTCCCCTGCTCTGTCTGCTCAGCCGACGGTCCCAACTCATCATTTCGCTCATGCGTCTCAGCCGGCTGCCATACAGTCGGCCGCACACGCGCATTAAAATTCCAATATCCTGCACTGTCTCACACGAGAGTATAAAGCAGGCGTGGGGAATATTGTTCCGAGAGAAGGAAATGTGTTAGCTGTGCCCTGCCACCCTCGCTACGGTTGCTCTCGGTGACATCACAAGTGGAGCTGAGATGAAGTGGCTTAACGGCAGAGGAAGCATATCCCATAGGGGGCTTGATGGAGCATTTTTTTTTCACATGTGGGAGGGGGAGAAGTGAGACTTCTATGCGCATTTGATTTGTTTTGAATGTGTATGTTAAACATTAAAGCTATGCTATGAATATGACATGCTAGCCAGTTATGCTAACACCACACGGTGGCCTGTAAGTGCCCGCACGTCATGCAAAAAAAGATGGAAGGGAAAAAAAAATAGTCAGACTTGACAGTCAGTGCGTGGGCAGCAGCCTCACACTAGCTTTTTTTTTTTTTTCTTCTCACAATTTTCCCAACCTCATTTGGTGATTATTTTTAATCATTCACATTTGGCCGTGTTGTTAACAACTCTCTTCCCTGCCGTGTGTGAAAAATTTGAAGACTTTGCTGCAATTGGGAAGAAGTCACCATTTGCGTCCCCTTCTGTGTGTTTGTGTCGCCTCCTGAAAGCTTGTAAGCGATTGCGCTTTCACCCTCGGCTTTTCCCGATGAAATGTTAAAGCGCTTCGCTAATTCATTTGTGTCACTTACATAACGCTGCATGCATACGTGACTCGCAGTAAAGCAAAAGTACATATTTTATCGCAACCTGATAAATGTCCGCCACGTTGTAGCTAACCGTAACCACATAGCATGCGTGTCCTAATGCGTGCCATTAAAAACGTTAGAGGTCACCTGGTTGACATTAATAACATTTTCATAGTGTTTTAGTTATTAGAGTTTGCAAAAGCTGAATTATGCTTCAGGATTGTTAAGTGGTTGCATTTTGATAAGGCTGTTCTAACATCCGACTAATACAAGGAACACAAACAAGAATCCACGAGCACAACATTCCAATTACCATAATTCATTTGTTGAATTCACGGCCATCTTTGTTTTTGGTTTTTCCCCCAAAGAACTTTTCAGACTCCCAAAGACAATAAGTCTAAACGGAGCAAATTGCTGTCATGACTCATTAGTTTCCAACTTAGAAAGTAGCAGATTAGCTTCCCTCCTGCAGCAGTCTGTCCATTTCCCCCCCCTCAGCTTGTCCACTGGAGGCCTGCCCGTTTTTTTTTCTTAATGTTGACATGCAGCGGGGTGTCAAGAGCATCTCTGCTTTCCACCTGAGCAGTAAACACCTCGAGGCTGCGAACGCGTTTCTCGGGTAATGTGCATCCTCTGAGCCACTCTAAATAAAGCCCGCTATTGTTGTGTCCCTTTTAACATGATTTTGCTTGGCTAAAGATGTACGCCACCAATAAAGGCGACGTCAACAAGACGTATAGTGTTATTAGGTGCTTATAAATATATAAGGGGGCACCTTTGATTTACTCAATTAATTGTCTTTGTATGGCTTTTCAGCATTACATATGAGGAAAAAAAGGTCACCCGGCGTATACGTCCCGCCTCTTAATCGTCCGTTTTCTCTTAAATGCACCTCAGAGAATTGGCTTAATATTGCTTCTGCTGGAGCGGAACATTCCGGCATATGCCTGCAATGCTAGTAAATCCCACTCAGTAAACCTGTTGAGGAATTGAAGAGATGAAAACCGGGCGCCAAGGTATATGTGGAATCCCACTTCTGTGGACTATGACTTCCCGAGGCTGCGTGGACCCTCAGGCGCTCTTCGCCTTTGGCTTTAACTCATGTGAAATTGATGCGTTGGCAGACAGCGATCCGTGCCGGAACGGGACGGCACCCGAAACAAATGTCGAAACGATTCGCATCCATCTTTCCCTCCCCGTCGAGCGTGGCTGTTTTCTCTAGTAAACATCTCCAAGCAGGGGGCGGGGCTAATGTTCAGTGTGATGGAGACCAGAGCTAATTTGGTGGGGTGGCACATTTGTCAGTTCTCTTGCAAGCTTACACAGTGCAAGATTTCAAACCTGCTATTCCGATGAGTTTCTTTTCTCGCTAATTCCAAGGTACAAGTTAACTTTATTCCCGGCAGTGTTGGAAAGCGTGTCATGTACCTGGAGGTCCACTTGCACCAGTGTGAACACTGTCACATTTCCATCTCGCCCTGTCAATCACTTTCCTTCACCTTAGCTGGCTTCTTGCCACCACTACTGAAAAATAAATAAATAAATAAATAAATAAATAAATAAATAAATAAATAAATAACACAATATCTGCTGTCTTTCTCTTTGTTGTATTTCCCAGGTATTACATAATACAGAAAAATATGTTAACACTGTAATTTACCATGGGAAAGTTAATAAAATAAATCCATGTTACTCAAAATGTAAATGGTAAGTCGGTCGGTTGTTCTGAATACCAAGTGAATGAGAATATCTGGTGATGAATAAGAACAAATTTTGCCAGAGGGCTTGCTCGACTACCACAAGTGGGATTTATCTATTAAATCAACAACACCCTGAGCATTAATGTTAATCTAATCAGAAAATATTTAAAGGCGGCATATGAAGGGAAATTAACTTTTTATTGTTTGTATAGTTTTGTCCACGGAACGCCTACCATGCTTTCAAGTGTGAAATGAAATAGTTATGCCAACCTTTTTGCTATCTGCCAATTTAGGAAAATGTGTTGTCTGCTTCTGTCCCACTGTTACATTACCGGGGCTCATTTGCATAAACACCCCATTCGTGATCACTGAATCTTTCAAAATGTGACTTCTAGTGATAATTGCAAAAAAATGTCAACTCGCCAAGACCCTGAACAGTATCCAGACGCTTACGAGCACCTGATACTTCTCACCCCTGTCACCTCTGTCCCCATGAACGTTTGCAAATAGAGGCCACGGTTTAGTTTCCATGACGCTCATTGACGCTCGCTATTGAGAAGGAACCACTTGATATTTTATTTCATCCCACTGTATCCATCCCGCTTATCCAATTCAGTTGCCCGTTTGACAATGAAATGGACACCAAGCCATAGCGCTAATGCTAGCTAGCAAACTAGCGCTTTTGTTTTGCTAAAGTACGCCAAAACATCTCAACCAAACATTTCATAAATAACACATTTTGCTTCCCAGTTTTTCCTTTTAGAATCCTGGCACCTATTGTTGCCATTAAAAAAAAAAAAAAAAAAAAGGTCTTTACTGTCAGAACCCAAACAAAGCAGTCACTTAAAATTGAACGATTTAACGGGGGAACACTCTACAGCTCCGCAAGCCGACTGTCCTCACAAGTCCCGGGCTCCTGCTGCGAATAGCTTTCGAGTCTTTCATATATAATGTACAAAATGGGAATTGTAATGACGGCTCTCATATTCAAGCCCCCAAATTACTTTGTTTGGAGAGAGGAAGAGAGCGAGCGAGAGGGGGGGCCAGGCCGTATGAGAGACTTCTCTTTGTTGTGATGAAACATTATCACTCGGCATCTTTTCGCATGGCCGACTCCTCTGATGAAGCCGCCGTTGCCCGAGAGCAGCGGTGCAGCTTGCTGGAAAGCAGCCTTTTATGCCACGCCGGCTGTATCAGCAGGCAGCAGATGATAATCTTGCTGGAAGCATAATCAACTCGCTTATGGCCATCACGAGACGGCAACAACACACGTGCAGCCCTTTAATTATTAACGCTCCGGCAGCGCCCGCCGTGAACCGACCGTCGACGGGCACCGCCGAAGTCTCTAGCCTTGGAAATGTACGGACCGCTGAGAAAAACCGTTTCCGTCATGAATGCGAGCGGGCTCATGCAAATTGTATCAGGATTAAATGTACTCTCGACTTGTGTTAACTTCCAGCTGGCCTACTTGTAGTCGACCTACATGGGAAAAAAAATTCATTCAAGCTTCTTTTGTTGCTGTGCTTTTGTCTTGGCACATTCCCAAGTTGCAAGTTAAACCGGCAGAATATAGAATTAGCTTTTGAAATCATTTCACCGTACAAAAACAAACAAGGGGGAACTTGTAAGAAAACTTGTGAAGTGCATTCGGGGATTTGTTTTGAAATATATTTTGCTTGTTTGAAGATTATTACTGGGAACATGCAGAGATAGAGAAGCGTTTAGGAGATGAAACGTGGACTGTGTATTACGTACAATAAATGAAACTGTTGGAAAACGAGGACCCCCTGGAGTGGTCTAGATTGCGCAACACATTTTGGATTTATGTCGATTCAGCGTTAACTTCCTTGTTAAGTTCTCTCGTTTTTGCGACATCCAGACATACGTATTAGAAGTATACACGTTTACTCTCGTAACTCCTTCTTCAAAACACAAGTAAGGAAGTCAGCAAAAACCGAGTTGTCATGTCCCATGAATTCCAAGATGCCTCCGTTCAGTAGTAAAAGAACTCCTCGCCGTTTAAACACAGCTCCGCCATAAGATTAGAGCGCCACTTTATTTCTCTCGGGACGTGGGCCATCGTCGAGACTTCCCGGAAGATCCTAGCTGTTGTAAAATGAGTTCCCGCTGTAGAAAACAGAATTAATACAAAAATACACATTTTTACGACTCCTGCGAGCTCGCCGGTGGGCAAACGTTAAAGCGCAATAACAGACTTTGCTAATATGGTTGCATGTGACCCCCAGAGGCTCCCCTCCCGCCTTTTTCCTGTGAACTTCAACTTTTTTTTCCTCGCTTAAATGGCATTTCAATTTATTTCGATGGTTAATATTGATGACCAATCAGTAAGTGTAGTAACAGCCATCAATTAGGAGGAACTGTTTGTCCATAGCGCCGAGACCAAGAGGAGTAAGCGGGCGCCGAGCAGCTGGCTCGTTGGCTGACCCCGCAGGCTAGTCTGGGCCCGAGCCCGTCAGGTTAATTATCCCGGATGGGCTCCCGGGGCGGCGGCGGAGGCGATGGTGGGAGTTGACGGCTCTCCGTCTGTCTGACAGCTGAATACTGACATGAATTCACATCAGGATGTCCTTGTGTTGAAAGCGGCGTTAAAGTAAAATACAACTGTGTGTGTGGGTCAGAACCGGAGGAGAAACATGAAAACCTCAGCGACAGCTCAATTATCCACACATCAATCAGCGGGGGATGTGATTGCTTGTGTAAATGGAGTTGCAGTGGTGTGTTATGGCAGATCAATGGCCCAGCGCCACATTTGGCAGACAAGTCCAATGCCGCCATCTTTGCCGAGCCCTTCCCGCTGAGCCGCTCGCATCCTCTGTCTCTGCTAATAATGTCGCAACCGACATTAGAATATTCAATTCAGTCGTTTTTGATACAAAAAAAAAATCTCATTCTCTTGGCTGCCTGACTTTCAACAAGGAATGATTTGATTGCTTAATTTCTTACTTAATAATGTGGGCAGGGGATTGGTTCCACCCAACTCTGCATAGAAACCAAAAGTAAACTTTCCGTAGCTTAAAAGAACTTTCTTTGAAATAAACGGATAACGTCACGTAGCTTCTGCCGTGTTGTTTTGGTTTAGTTGCTTTTTCTGCTTTTTGCTTCTTGAGACGTTCGCTCCCCTGAGCTTCTTTGTGATCTAATGGCGGAGGTGAGGGGTGATCACCGCTGATACCATTATCAATTGTGTTTGGAGAGCTCTCTCAGATCATTCGCGCTCAGAGCGTCCCTCTGATGTCCCATCTCGCTGTGTATCACTCCCAAGACACAAGAGCTGCTTTTAAGGAGTCATTTGCGGTGCGATACTAAATCGAGAAGCGAGAGCCTGCTGGTTTCTGCCACTCCAACTTTTCAGTCCATATTATGTCCATATCTTTTCTTATAAAGGGTGTCTGTGTGTGTGTGTGTGTGCAGAAAGTAGTCTTTCTTCTGTCTTTGGACAAAAAGTGCCTCAGGTTCTTCCGGCTGCTGCACGTATTGTTTTGCGACAAAAACTTTCCGTACTTTCAGTTTCCGCCCTCCCGCAAGTTACAATCAAATGCCGCAGGTGGCGAGGAAACGCGCATCTCGGCAATCAGTTCTATTGACGTATGTTAATAGCTCATCAGACTAAATTGTACTAATCGCTGCTTCTGAGGAGCAGCCATTGTACAAAAAGTAATAAAAAATAACATCTTGTAATTTAATGCGGAAAGTGAGAAGCGGCACGCCTGTTATGGCCGCCGAGTTCCAAACGTAGCAGATGTTACACTAAAGTATGTAGCGTGTTTTCATCCAAAGTCTGGCCTGAAGCTCCAAATTCTGGCTCGGCTTCCTCGGCTGGCAGACTCACCAAGTGGGCAAGCGAAGAGCAGAGCCAGATTGTGTTCTTCACTCGTTTGGAATTATCCTTTAGCTTTTCACACCAAGTTAAAAAAAACAACAAAATGGCGCTGAAGTCAATTGCGTAATGACTTTACCTCCAAATAAAAGACAACACGCTACGGGCGAGAGTGGCACAGGAGCATATGTATAAATAATTTATGAGCTATACCAGAAATGGAGTTCTTTAATGAGGTGTAGCATGTATCCAGAAACACGAATCGTTCTTCATTTATTATTTAATTCAGTATAACGAGTGAATTCTCATTGAAGGTAGAGCGTGCGGATTTTCCTGGCAACCTTTTTTTTTGTTTTTTTAATTTTGACATTAAAAATACATAGTGGACAGCACATTGAGGGAATAATAATATTTTCATACCCGTTATCATTGACATGAATCATTTCACATGAAAGTACGAAATTTTCAGTGAAAATCATAAATCTTATTGTTGGAATTCTTTCTAAGTATCTTTGAGTCATGAAAAGTTATTCCTTGTTCAGTCAAAACATTTTTTTTTTAAACCAATCTTAACATTGAACCATATAGGGCAAGTTATTTGCCCATCTTTGACTTTAACCTCAAATTAGACGAGCGCTTCCTCACATTTGGCATGTTTCCGTCTGGCTTAATTCCTCCCCTTGCAGGAGCTACATGCCACGACACGCAAATTCCCGTCTAGCTCTCCCCAGGCGCGGCGTTTTTATATTCGCAACAAGCTGTTCAACTCCTGAGCCTTTCTGCTTTCATTAAGACGGAGCGGCTCTTTCCGTCCGCCAGTAATTGGCATGTGGGTGAGCAATGTGGCGAGCTCCACGGGCTCGCCAGCTTCGGGGGAATATCAAGAACCGATCGACATCGATAGCAAACGGGTGAAATTAGTCCAGCGTAGGAGGGCAAGGCGGGGTTCCTGTCTACCAACGGGAGGGGTGGCGGGACGACTTGAAGGGGAGCGCTGGGATTTTAATAACACCAAATCAATCCTTTTACTGTACATTCAAGTTAATAGTTGAGGGAATGAACAAAGCCAATGTGTCACGGCTGAGGTGTAGGCTTCCACTAATCCAACCAGGATCCATTTACCCGAAAACGGGTCCTGCCTGCTTTGTATTTATACTCTGGAGCCGAGGGAGTGCCAGACTCCCCGCCGCTCGCTCTCCAGTTAACATCTGCAGATCTGCAGCCGGTGGAAATGTTTGAAATCCGCAGCCTAGGGTGTCAAAACAGCAACGGGCGGCAAAACATCCAGCAGCATCTTGTTTGCGCTCACACGGGATAGAAGCTTTGTCGTCTCCCGCGAATTCGACAGCCCGGCCATTACTCACCAAACGTGGTGATTTATGTGGAAATCCGTGATCAAAATGACTAGGCAGAAACCCGAGCGCATCATTCAGTCTGCGCTTTATAGCGTCACCGGGAGCAAAAGGGGAGCGGCAACGCGGGCTGAAATATGGCCGCTGACAGCTCGGCTAATAGAGCGATTGCCCTATAAACTTGAGACACGCACACGCGGAGGGGCCCTCACTCTTTAAAGTAGCCTGCTGAGCCAAGACCAAGACGGACCAGTAAACGAGCTCGCCAGCGTGTGTTTAACGAAGTTCGGGAGCTCGCCGGCACGCGTTCGCAGAGAGGGAGACTCTCCGACGAGAACGAAGAGGACGATATTTAGAGTAGCAGCTTTTGTGTTTACCTCTACGGCATATATAGGAATTTATAAACTCTGGGGAGATGGATGAAATGAGTGATATTCTAGAATTGGAAATTGCCACCAGGCGTTGAGAATTATTGAAAGACATAATCGCCACAAATAGAGTTCAGGTTCCGTGGCGAGGAGAGCAGGTGTTTTCCACTCCAACAGATGAACCTTCTTGTTGTTTTGTGAACACCGGTCGAGGTGAGAGAGCTTTCAGCGGGCACATCAGAGTTCAAATAGGGATTTTAGAACAGAGTTTCAGCATGAATTAACACCGCTGTGCTTTGGGCGATATAATATAACTGGTTTTCATGGGGGGGGGGAGAAATGTCACGGATCCAAAATAAAAAAAGTGGGCCAGCTGTGTGATGGCATAAAAGCCAAGAGTGGAAATGTCTTGTGAATGTTCTTGTTGTCAACATCATATTGGCAGCCTTGAAATGAACCGTGTAATTCAAAAAAAAGAAATCAAATGTATTGTGGAAATTTTTCCCTGTGGCAAATGCGACAATGGTTGCAAATGCGTGACACACACACGCATACAAACACACACACGCGCTGGGGTTGTCTGATGTGCAACCTTTTGTGGATGAATAATATTGTGGACTATTTCTCCCAAACCTTGGAGTTTGGGTTATTTCAGGGCAATGTACACCCTGGGCGCAACATATTTGAGGGCTAAAAATCAATCTGACAGCAAACAACTTCATTTAGGCTCTGAGCTTTCTGGGGTAATGACATTCCGCTTATGTTCCTAAATCCAAAATGATTCCACAAGGAAACGTGCAAATTATTACATAAAACAACTTGTTCGGTTTACTTCCATACGAGCAAGAACTATGGTGTCTCTCAGGGGTCAAAAAGGCAGAATAATTGGGGCACAAATACTCGACTCAGTGTGGCAACCCTTTATTCTTCTCTCGTAAGGTTATTAAAAGATAATTTATTCTGGTGTCCATTTGAGGAAGCCACTCTTTGGTGTCTCAAAAGCCATCAGCGGCGAGAGTTGAGAAGAATCTGACAAGCGTGCAAATGAAGCTTCGCCTTTGGTAGTCGTGCGTTCAGCCGAGAGCACTGAAGCCACATGATTCATTACGACAGGGTCATTATTTTACCGTACCAAAAACAGAACACGGTAACTCTGCACGGACCCACTCAGATATATGGCCGTGTTGTCTTCCTCGTGTTGCTTGGCTTCTCTTTCATGTTAGCTCGAGTTTCCTCTAAACTTGAACAGAATAATCTATCGAAATAAGATGTTTTGGTAATCTGTTTTGTTTTGGTGCTAATTTGCTAACTAGCATGCTACCTAGCTTACTGCCAGTGAAAACAAATGACTAGCTTTTACACTTTATCTGTCCTTTTGTTTGCTAATGGTGTCATTGTTCGTGTCTCGTTGTCTAATTAAACTTAATGAATGTTGGCAAACCTGCTTTGATTAAGCTAATCGCTAAGACACATTTGTTTCCACTCGTTGGCACGACGTGAGCACGATTACATTAATAGTTCTGAATTGCTTCATGATTGTTAACCTTTGAAGCCTTTTCCTGGCACATCCGAATATCAACCAAATACGATCCAAAAAACGTTTTCGCGCGAATGTTGTACAAATGTAGCGAATTCCTGGCGTAGCTCCAGTGCTCTAGCAGGACTTTAAGTAAACAACAGAAGATGCAACCGTACTAAGGATTCCCACAGGTATCCCCGTGTGATTGTTTGCAAGCTATAAAACTGCAAGTCCAGCGGGGCATGAAATTAGACCCTTCCAATTTCCCAAACATGCTTAAAAATTAATGGAGGCAAATAGCGTCTTGAGCGTGCCCGCTAACTCGCCAGGTGATGCAATTAACGCACCAGCAGACACAAACATAACGACGAGCGTGTCACGACCCGGGTAATGTAAAATATAAATTGGCGGATGAGCTCGTCCCTGATAATTTTGTCGAATTAGCAGCAGCAATGTACCTCAAATATCTTGTTTACAACACAAGCCACCCGTGTGACCTTTCACGAAGGTCCTCAGACAAAACCTGAAAGTTTCGAATAAACAAAAAGGCAGATAGTCAGAGGCAAACGTGCACCGAATGTTATTTTAAATTTAAATCCCAAGCATGTTAGCAGAAAATACAATGTTAATGATAACCACAACATTAAAATGATATTTGTATATCTGGTGGTTATAAATATTTTAGCAGAGTTTAAAAAATATATATATTTTTTAATGTTTATTTAATCTCACACTGTTGTACCTTACTTTGTATGCATCAGAAAAGGTTAGCTAATTGACTTTTAAAGACAATTAAATGAGCATTAATCTCTCCAGCTAGCTGCTGTTTTCGTCGGGCACTGATGCGTCTGGAATTATTTATTTTTTTCTTCATTCCTAAATGAATGCACAACCACCTCCAAGCTCATTTCAAAAGAAACCCAATCTCGAGATGCGCCGGCGGTACGAAATGAACAAAAGGACTCAATTTCGAACCACAGTGCATACTAATGCACTTTGATCTGTTGCGTCTCATCTAAAAACCAAAAAAAAAGGGGTCCTTGTCTATCATGCAAATCTAGAAATTGTCAGATTTCTGGAACCTTCTTTGTGGAAATAACCGAGACGTTATTTATTTCCCATGTGCTTGTGAGTCATCCTCACCACATGTCGTGCTTTCTTTCACGCTTCTGTGCAGATGTTCCATTCACGTTCATTAGCTCCCTTATTCCCGTGTACTTGTTGCCACGACCGTCTGATGAACGCTTTCATGCTCTTCCTTCCTTCGCAATTGTTCTCTTAAAAGATCAACTCTCTCCCAAGTGTCAACTATTCAACAGATGAGCAAAATTCTACAAAAAAATGATTTATTTTCTTAATTGCCGCTAATCTGAGCAATGTACAACCTCAAAATATCGTCTCGATGACGTTTTGATCGTGAGTCACCGTCCGCAATATCAAAAAGCGTTTTCAAACACGATAGCATTAGAACAGGGGTGTCAAACTCATTTTTTTCGCGGGCTGCATTTTAGTCATAGTTTCTTTCGGAGGGCCATTATGACTGTCAACTCAAATAAATGTATGAGCACCTCATATATACATTATAAGCTACAAAACAAACTGAAAAATAACTTATTTTCAAATCAGACTAGTAAAAACTGGTCAAATATTTAAAAAAATAGATTTTTAAAAGTGAACACAATATGCAATTCTAATAATGACACACGAATTTGATGCACAATTCGTCTTCGCAGTCCATGTAAAATGATGTGGCGGGCCGTATTTGGCCCCCGGGCCTCGAGTTTGACACCTGTGCATTAGAAGAACAAACACCCCCGGTGTGGCCAACGATACACAACTAAAAAGCCTTGCGTGTCAATCAAGTGCAGCGCATATCCCACCCGCCCACACCGTCCTCAGGTATAATCGCGTGAAAACACCCGTGTGGGCGAACTCCATGTTTGTGTGTGAATAATGGCCTTTCACAGTCATTGAAAAACACTTAATTTGCACACACTGAAATAGTGACAAGGTCATAATTTCCCCTTTGTAGCAATTACCGGAAAACTACTGCGAATTATTATTGTTAAAAATTTCCACAAAAATAAAAACAACTTTCTGAGACGTCAACTGTCATTCCAAACAAGTCATTTTCTTGCAGAAAAAATAAAAAAAAGCAATTAGCACGTCTTCATTCGACGTCTTTGCAAAAGCGCTTGATTATTAATAAGACGAGTCCAATAACGCGATGGTGTTTGAAATGTGCCGACCGGAAATGAACTGCCCTTTTGTCATGGAATTCAAGAGCGCCCTCGTCGCTGAATGTTAAGCAAATTCATAAAAGGGTGGTGCACAGGGGAAATAATTAAAGGCTAAAAGCTTTTTATCTCCACGGAATGGGAAGCGCTCTAGTTTGGGTTCTCCAATGTGAGCTGCCTTATTATCACCCAGGAACAAAAGTCACATGGACCTGCGTGGGCACATTTCCCCTTCTTTGATTCCGCTCGGCAGGCTTTCATTCCCCAAATGAGCCAATCAGGTGTCTTCTGCCCTGACATGCTCCGCGCTCAGCACTTCTTCTTTGGTGTCGAGCGAAGCTCCTGACTAGTTGCGGAGGAGATCGCACAAGCTCATTTAATGAGTCGGACCGGGCTGTTTGTGCTCCTTGCGATCATCCATCAGCATAAATCTCCTTTAACGAGAGTGAAGGCTTTCAGGCTGCCAACATGGAGATACTTATAAATCAATGCCCACCCCCCCCACCTTCCTCCACGAAGGCCCACTCACTCCTTGCTGGAGCGTGATGGATTCCTTAGTAATGCTCCACCTTAAGGGACACGCCGCCGCAGTGAGCACATCACTCATGTCGTTATGAAGCCTGCTGAGAGCTACACATAAATCATGTTTCATGTACAAACAGTCAAGTACGGTTAGCATGTTCGCGATTGAACGTCAACTCCCTCCACAGTTGGTACAAAAAAAAAAGATAAATAAATAAAACTTTCCACAAAGTGTTGATTTGGTCGGCGTCGCTTGCCAAGGCTTAATCGCTCTTCACTTTCCTCCTGGCCGATTGCCGTCAGGAGATAAAATGTTCCGCTGAAATTGTCTTCCCTTTTAAAAGGAGTAATGGCAGAGTGTGACGTTAGTGGGCTGGGATTAGGAAACAAGATGAGGTGCAGGCAAATAGCATTTCATCCACGAGGCGAATGACCGGGAAATTGGTTTAGGTCCAACTTGCTGATGCCCTTCAAATAAGTCAAAATGGCGGCCAGCAAAAGTACGAGCGCGGCCTTCCCGTGTTGGACGTCATTCAAAATCAATAAGATTCAAAAGCTGAGGCCCCAATTTTGAAAGGTCATTTAAAATGAGCTTGATACAAAATGAATAGATTGCTTAACTTGACTTTAATGATTTTAATCTTTGACCGCAGTTATGCTAGCTCAAAAATACATTTGAGAAACTGGTAGCTTAAAGACCACTTTCAAATGGCTGATGATGACCTTCAATCCCTGTGAACCTCCATTAGCAGGTGTTATTCAAAATCAATAAGATCTCCCAAAAGTTTGACGTGCAAACTTTGACATTTTGACATCCGCTAGCATCCTCAAGTTAGCGTGACTAGCGTCCTTTTGAAAGTGAGCTCCATCAACGAGGCTTTAGTTTACTGCTTTTTCTTTTCCTTCTGGCCCGGGTTCAGACACTCTTCTTGGCATCACCGTCGGAGCGGTGACTAAACAATCGGTCTGCCAATTTTTTTTTTTATTTTTTTTTTTACACGCCGTATATAAGAGTGCACTTTGAGTTGATGGATGGCACTCAACTGCTTTGTCACTTCGACATGACGCTTCGTCTGCGAACAGTGTCGTCTTTTCTGGGAGGAGAAAAATCACATGCTATTACACGTGGGGAGGAAAGGATGACCTTTTCTTCTCATTATTCTCTCCTACTGTAGATTTTGATGTGTTTGTTCCGGATCAACATAGAGTACAACTCCCTTGGGAAATGTAAGTGTGAACAGTGCACTGCAGTCTGGAGTCTCTCGCTATCCTGCAGCTCCAGATTATTCATCATTTGATGCATTTGTTCTTCCCGGCAAAGGAAACACACTGAGAGTGATTTAATAAAAAAAAAAAAATGGCTGCAAACAAATGCAGAAGCATTTTTGAAATGCTAGAAACAAAATTATTACATATCTACTGTTTCTGACTAAGTGTAGCATTGCAATATTCAGATGCATGGATTCTTTATCCTCTTGAATTTTTTATATTTTTTGCTAAGTCATTAACAGTAGTCGTGAAACTCTTCTTCACTTCTGTCTGTTTTTATACTGCCCCCAGTGGTCAAGATTAATCAATCAGGGTGCACAAGACAGTTGAATTCTTTGTACCGTATTTTCCGGACTATAAGGCGCACCGGACTATAAGGTGCACCTTCAATGAATGGCCCATTTTAAAATTTTGTCCTTATACATATAAGGTGCACCGGACTATAAGGCACACCATTAATGCATCATGTCAGATTTTTAATCCAACTCAAATCATTCTCCATTTTATCTTTTTTATTTGAACTTCAGATGCAACAAATTACTTTATTATCACAAAATAATGATCCATAGTCTTTTTGATTCATGATTCATAGTCTTCAGCGGGCCACTTATGATTGATTTCATGACACAATGCTTCGGGCCAGTTTAAATTTAGGAATTTGGTCGATATATAAGACGCACCGGACTATAAGGCGCACTGTCGGCTTTTGAGAAAGTTTGAGGTTTTTAGGTGCGCCTTATAGTCAGGAAAATACGGTACATTCTAAGTAATGATTAATGTTTATAAATTGAAGTGGTGATCTCAGAGTGCTCACGAACACCTTTGACGAGTTGGTGGAATGCCAACCCCAAAATCCATATTGTTTTTGTGTGTGTGTAAAATTGTTGATAGTGTAAATGAGCTCGAGAATGAGTCGTGCAAAATGAAGCAATATGCTTATTACTCTACTTCAGGGAACTCGTTGCATTTTGGGAGTGGTACTGCAATGATCATTTGCCAACGAGCGTGGCGGCGCACAGTGTGCGGCAGGTGTGTTGTGACTGCATTTAGCCTCCAGCGTCTAACTGTCATCGGGGGAAATAGATAAAGTAATTTGCGCTGTCGGGGAACTCGGAAAGAAAGCAGCAAATAAATCAAGAGGCGTGCGGCCTTTCAAGCCACACCGACAAAAAAAAAAACAGTAGGAACTTTTCTTGACTTGCTTAATGAGCAACGACCTACTGTGGATTTTTATTTATGTGCTTCTAGCAAGCCGAGGCTTGACAACTAGACCTTCTTGTGTTTGTCTTTTGTTTTTTTTCAAGATGAATTTCTTACACAATACCCTCCAGAAATACACACAACCTTTACTTTTAATATACACTGAATAGATTTCACCGAGCCAAAGTTTGAGGAATACTTCCTTGGTTGAAGTAGCACCAAGCTACAATAAAATTACTTTTGTAAAAACATTTGTAAAATGAGTTAAAGGGTACATATTGCAGAAAATTTACTTTTCATGTCAAAGGGTAAGCAGAGCTGCAATCTCTTTAGTTGGATGCACCTAGCTTTAGAACACTCGAGCCCCCTCCCATGCAAGGTGAAGCCTCTAGTTGTCATGGTAACAAAATCTGGATTTGCCATTGGCCCAGCAGACTTTCTAAGATACCAGCTAATCGTTTTTAATTGTGAAAACATATTCGATTAACCGATTAATCCGATTCAATTTCACAAACATGAGACTACTCAAAATGTGGACTCAAAATAAAGATGCCGATCCTTACTGTGCACCCTTAACTTTATTTCACAGTACTTTGTCTGAAAGCAGATTACATAGTATTAAGAAAAACTAAATGAACCCCACCCCGCAAAAAAACCACACATTTTTGTGCTCTTGTTTGTTTTTGATGCACTTGAACAACTGTTGATCTTTCTAAAGTTTTTTTGTCACCACTTTAAACTCACACAAGTGCTACAATATGCAGTAGAAAAACACATTGCTAAGTAGCTAAATGAACTAGAAATCTCCCGTAGCTCTCGGATATTAAAACGCTTTTTTTTTCTTCTTAAATCATTAAAAAAAAAAAAAAAAATGGAAGAAAAAAAAATTGAATCATCAAACGGTGCTGGAAATGAAACAAAGGAAATTTACAGTTGTACCCAAGATATCCCAAAAATTCTTAAGGCGTTTGAAATGTTAAGTCAGGCTCACGCGTCAGGAGGTGCTTACGTATGGCGACCGCGTCGGGCTCATGGATGCTTCATTTCACATGAACGGCTAAAGCACATACAAAAAAATAAATAAAATAAATACCAAAACCATTGATTGTTCTACTCATCCCAACAAAATCAAATAAATTATTCATCCCTCTGCTCAAACTATTGATTTGACACAAACAAGCTTGATTTAAAAGTTAAATTTCGCTTCCGGGGGCTCATTTAAAAAAAATCAACTGTCCAACATCACGATGCACATCACCCAAATTGTTAAACGACCGTGTCACCAAGCTGACATTCAATTATGTATTGCTCATTCATAAATATACAACGACCCCCCCCTGCCGCCCATGAGCCCGCGTGGAATGAGCTCTGTAAACATCCTTTTGACGTGTTAAGTCTTGAAATTTACTGCCAAAAATTCATAATATACAAATTCACAGCCAGTAAGTCAAAAGAGTCTGTTTTTTTTTCTTTTTTTTCTTCACATTCTCAAGTGTTAGTGTGATCGTCGTCCATCCGCTAAGTAATGTCCGTAATATTCCAAAAGACATTGAATCAAACCAAGACGAATCCCATCGGAGTAACAAAGTTACTTCCACCTGCATTTATCACGCCGGGTCATTATAGTACACTGGAAGCAAGGAAAACAAAACGTTTCTTCATTGCTGTGAATAAATACTTTCGATAAAATAGACAGAAAAAGCTGCCATGGACACGTCAGAGTTTTTATATTTTACAATCATCCATCCGGCTCTCTATAGCAGGGAAATGCTTTCGCAGTCCTTCCGCTTCCTCTTGAAATAGGATCAGTCTTCCAAACACATCACAATATGTTTTCCAGGAGCAACTCATTGCAAATATATATATTTATATATATATATATATTTATATATAAAAAAAATGCCATACCATTCCCAGACCGTGCAGGAATATTGTAAACAGTTTTTCTACTTTGGTCATAAAATTAGAAATGCCTGATGAATGAGACCTTCATACATGACTTAAGACGGACGTATAAAAAAATATTGTAGAAATACTTGTAAAAGTCTCAACGAAAAAAGAAAATGAAAAAAAAAACTTGAAATGTTGGGAGATGTTTATCATCCCTTACTTTAAAACCAATTCTTCCCGGCAAAACGTGTAGATAAAAATGGACCAAATATGTACATCGATTATGTAAGATAAACTAAATATATGGAGTGTTAAAAAAACGAATCCAGATCAACAAAATATTGAGCTTTCAGTAAACATAGTTTGATAGAGTAGTTTCATATGACACAACAGCAAATCCACTTTCACAGGACCTGGCCATGCGATACCCAAAAACCGATAATCCATTATAACATACATAGTATAATTTAGCGGTATATTTTCTAATGAATAGAATAATTTTTTTTTCCCACTCCATAAATTCTTTACATAATATGACAAATATGAAACAATCCCCCTCACAGTCTGAGAAACGTGATATTGGAGTATGAAAGAATCCATTCATGGAAAGTCTGAGGAGGTTCTTGTCATTGAAAACAAAGAAAAAACGATGGTGGTTACGATTTATGCTGGGCCGAGACGCCTTTCCAGTAGTCCAAAATATCATGCAGGTCCTCATCCTTGGCAAACTGCACCTTCTTGCGCAGCGCGTGGCCGGCCGCCATGTATTCGTCATCTTTGTGCCGTTTTCGGTGGAGTTTGAATCGCTCCCAGATGCTGTGGGACGGTTTGCAGTAGTATTCCGGACTGGAGGAATAGCTCAGGTTGTGGTACTGAGCCGGCAGCTGAGAGTAAGCCAAGTCTCTGGAGCGGGAATGCGAGAGTGGCTCCAGCATGGGCGACTTGATGCCGTCGGGTCCCTCCAGCTCCTCGATCTGAGCGTCGGGGTAGGAGTGGCGGTGGTCTCCGTACTGACGGATCTTCTCGGCCTCGGCCCTCAGGATGGCGGCGGCCGGTGTCACCGTGAGGATGGTGTCCCCCGTCGGGGAGGTTTTCTCAATGTACCTGGATTCGGTACGGTAAGGCCGGGGGCTTCGCATTCCTGAGGCTGTGCTGGGCCTTTTGGGCGAGGCGTCCGAGGACCGATGTCTCTGCAGGGAGTGGTGGTAGCTGTCCTTGTACGGAGGGGCCAGGAGGCCCGATTTATTCTGCGGCTGCTCGGATATGAGCACCAGCTGCGGCTCCGCGTTGGACACGGCTCCCGATCTTACCCCTTGGTAAGAAGTGGAGTCGGTCTTGAGAGCGTCAATGCAGTTGTTGATGATCTGGTTGACTTTATCGACCTCCTTTGCGATGGTGGAGATCTCAGCCACGGAGCCTTGGCTGTTTCCGGCCATTCCCATGTCGCACTCCCTGCGCTCGTGGTGGTCCAGACTTCGCACCTCCATGTAACTTCCCTTCATCATTTTTGGAGTCTCGCTTATTTCTTGAAATTTGTACTGATCCATTTCACTGGCAGGCGGGAGGTAGGGCATCCTGGCCATGTTCTCTCCGGTCAGCAGTTGTTTCTGGGAGATGCGAGAAATCGTCCCTCCCTCCAGTTCTTGTCCATATTTCAGTTCCATGATGTTTTTCTTCAGGCTCCCCGCCTTTTTGTGCTTTTCGTCTTGCCGACGCTTCCGTCGCAAACAGTAATAAACCACCCCGAGAAAGATGACCATGCTAAAGAGGCAGCCCAAAATGGTCATGATGTAATGAGTGGCAGTGGCGTTGCTCGCGTCTCTCGATTTGCCCTTCCAAGGTCCCGTGGTGATTGTCAGACAAGTGTGGTTGTGTCTCAGGGAGTTCCGAATGGAAACAACGCAGTATGTATAGTTGGTGTGAGGTTTGAGGTTCTTGAGCTCCACGTCCTCCTTGAATTCTTTCAGGGTTTGGATGTCTGTAAAAAAGCTGTTGTTGTACAGAACCAGGATGTACATCTTTTTGTAAGGATGCGGGATCTGAACCGTGATGCTTGCTCCCGTATTGGACACTTGCTTCAGTTTCATCAGCGGGTTTGCTTCCACTTCGTTGTTGGTGGTACTGATGTTGTGGGTGATTATGTCTTCTGGCTCCGTCCCCGATGGACAGTCCTCCAGCCCGCAAAGGGTGAAGTCCGGCGGGGGCGTCGTGGGCTCCAACGGCAACGGGAAAAACGGTGTGACGTAGTCGTCGGTGCACACGGTGGTGAGCATGTGGAGAGCGTTTCGATAGGTGGGGTTGTTCGGGTTCTGACTCAGAAGACTGTAACCCGACACGCCGCTCGGCGAGTCGCAGACCATCCGCTCGTTTGTCCTGTTGGGGAAAACCGAGAGCCACTTGACAAAACCGAGCAGTTCGCAGGAGCAGTTGAAGGGATTGGTGTACAGCTCGCAGGTTGTCAGCTTAGTCAGACTGGTGAAGGTGGAGCCGTCCAACTGTTGGATGCGGTTCATGGACAAGTCGATGTTCTCGATGTTGGGGCATTCCCAGAAGGCATTGGGTGTCACAGTCTCAATCAGGTTTGCCTGGAGGTAGAGATACTGCAGCTTTCCAAGACCCCTGAGGATCCCCTCAGTTAAGTTGCGTAACTTGTTGAAGCCCATCTGAAGAACTTGTAAGTTAAATTGAGCGGAAAAGGCCCCGTCCTCGATGTAGGCGATTTCATTCTTGGTCAGGTTCAGGTAGGTTAGGTTGGCAAAGCGACTGAGGGCGGAGTATTGAATACTTTTAATCTTGTTTTCATTCATGCGAAGGTCCACAATGGTGCTGTTGATGTGCTGCGGGATGGCCTCGTACGGTGGTTGGTTTTGGCTGCAGATGGCGAGCCACACAAAGCCCTTTTCGCCCTCAATTAACCAGCAGTCCCCGCTGACTTGACCCACGTGGGTCAAATAAACAATGGCCGCCGACCAAAGCAGGGCACTGCTCGCCATGCCCCACCCGCCGGCCATCCGTGCCTCCCTTCCAGTCATGTCTAGGGCGCAAAAAAAAGCAGAAGGCAGCGTTGCTATGGTTTCAATTCAGCCGGCGCGATCTTGTTTTCGGGACCAGAGGGAGTCCGTTGAGCCGTCTCCTCGTCATGGATGGAGTCTCATTCATTTAGATTCGCCGACAGTGTACTTGTGAGGATTTCACCATCCTGATTTGGTTTGTGCTTTCTGTCTCAGAAGCAAACATTGTTGATCTGTCTCATTTTAGCGCTTCTCCAACGGTCTTCCCCTTTGCATCACTTCCAAATGGAGGAATAACCTGCAACACAGAGATATCATAACGTCAATCAATCTTCACCCTCGTGAAGTGTCTATTTATAGCGTCGTGCTCCGCTATCCGCTTTGCTTGTTCGCTCTCCGCCAATTATTCTTCGACATCGTGTGCGTGTGGCCGACTATTAAAACAAACTCTTGGCCAATTACCGCTTGACAGTTTTGGGAAAGGCAAAGTCCCAGTTGTCTGGTCATTAACCTGCAAACTGTCAGAAGCCGGGCGACCAGCGTTTAGACTCCGCATTAAATCAATTATAAAACACAGTGTGCAACGGCGCGCCCGATCAATGCGTTAAAGGTTTCTATTTGACAAACTCGATGCATAAATGATGCACTTATTTGTGCGTAGGGAGAAAAGATTTTGTGTACACGTGCAGTCCCGGTGGCTTGTGCAAGGACCACATTAATGAAATATTCCGCACACGTATTTACTTCCAAATTTGAAGCTATGAAAGCATTTTTTCGATTATCAGCCCATTAGTATTGCTCACAACAACTACGGAACAGATTTTACTAATAACGACGATAATCTTGTGCTTTAACCAAATTGAAACTAACACTTAATATAGAAAATATTTCTGTAAAGTTTGTTAATTATCGGCAGCAGTTACTGATTATTACGCATAGCATGACATCAATTCATTCAACGATGATTAATGTGCGTTTAATCCTTAGACTGCCAAATGATGCAAGTCATTAAAAGAAGTGACAACCCAAGTTAACAGATTGCAATGACTTGTAAATTGCATCATATAGATTTTTTTTCTCCTCCCGGGTAAGAATCATTCACTAATTTGTGTTTTCATTTGCTTGTACTTTGCATCATTAGAGCTGCCACTACTTTATTGAACAGTTCATGATATCAACTGAGGTGCTGTCTGGTTCTACCATGCATGTAAGAGTAATTCATGTATTTGAGAGGAAATGTTTATTTTCCAGGTTCCATTAAATACATTTAAGATACAAACCGTGGCTCTATCAGTAACACTCTCTATTATCTGTCGTTTTCAGGTAACCTGTTTTTTTTCCCAAAGCTAATGAAGAGTAAATTATTCTCAAGGCTTTCGTTCATTGACAAGCCGATAAATCAAAAGCAATTTATGAAGAAACAATAGCTGTCTGTTTGAATTGCTTGTCTGGATGTGTCCTGCGATTGGCAGGTGACCAGGCTAGTTGCCATCCATAGGCATTAGTTATCATATTCGGCTGTACAAGAAGCTGGCACATCCAGGTGGGTGGACATTGTGGGCGCGAGGATGCTTTTGTGTGTTAAAGGACACGCTCTCCACACAGCAGAGATAATGGCGCCATCTGAAGAGAATCGACGTGACAGTGAAGTTTAAACACCACCCCTGCTGTCACTTGACCTTTTTTTCATGTTGCGTCGCGGCGGCAATATTTCAATCAATTGCCGTCACGAATGCATCAAAGCGGAATGTTCAGTGCGACAGACTGGCTAACGCTTCTGGAGATATGCTTTTCATGAGAGAGTTGTAATGACTTCTGTACTCTAATGCAAGCGAGAGTTTGACATTTGTAACGTGAAATGAGCGTAGGTGAATTGTTGGGACATTTGGTTAAAAGTAAACATGGCGCAAAGTACAGTAGAATTATGGTTAGAACGCATTGGTGGAATTGCCTATTAAATATTGTTACGCAAAGATGATACAGTGGATCGTTGGCGTGATTATCTGAAGCTTAGCCGCGTGTTTAACACTGATTGGAATTGGCCTAGAGGGAGAGATTATATGTTAAATCATTTTTTCCCCTCCGTTTTTCGTCAGCAAATCCTTGTTTGTGAAGTCTTTTATGATATGGGAGTCGGTATCAGCTTTTTGTTGATGACTTCAGAAGTCATATAATAGTGGGTAAATACTGTTTTAAAATTGATTAGTTTTTTCTAAATTTGATGCACATAATTAGGTCAGAAACTAACATTGATAACATGAACAACCGTTGTTGTTGTTTTTTATTTCTATATAAATCAACAAATTCATCACACTTTTAAAGTCAAAATCTCTTTTAAATGCAACATATAATTAATAAGAGTTGTTTAAAACACTGCTAATTTTTAATGATTTTAAAAAAAAGTGAGATGAAAATGCGGGGCCCATGGTGATTTTTGGGACATTTGAATGGACATTCGTACTCACCCGCCATGTTAATTATTATTTTTAATTACTTTGTGAATATGTTTCTGAACACGTCATATGCCGTTATATGCAAATCGTAGTAGTAGTTATCAGTGGCGAATGTTTGGGGATTTCAATAAGGCACCTCGGACAACTACGGGGTCCTCAGTACCCGGAAGTAGTTGACAATGAGCGGGAGTTTCGCCCGGTCTGTTTCAGGTGAGTAAAGCCGTTGAAAAGTTGATGATCAGAATTTGTAATACTGCTGGTAGTCTGAGCTAATTATTGATTGAGAATATGATACATACGGTTACGGTTGTACAGTGTATAATTTTGCGTATAACATGGACAGTGTGTGATGTTTATAACGTATTCTCAGTACCCGGAAGTAGTTGAACGTGAGCGGGAGTTTCGCCGGGTCTTGACTGCAACACCCGCTGTTGTGTGTGGTTCAGTAAATTTATTATTTTAACAACAAACCCCGCATGCATGGAGTGATTCGCGCCCATGTGTGCGACAAAAACACTAAAATTGATAAACGATTAAACAGCAGACATTAGCGGCTAGTTAGCGGCTAATGCTAGTGGCATCGTCTTCTGTCAAATAATACACCACTTTGTAAAAATCTCTTTTAAATGTAACATATAATTAATATGTTGTTGAAAACACTGGTAATTTATAATGATTTAAAAAAAAAGAGAGATGAAAACACTAAAATTGATAAACGATTAAACAGCAGAAGTTAGCGGCTAGTTAGCGGCTAATGCTAGTGGCATCATTTTCTGTCAAATATAACACCACCTTGCTTATCTTTGAAATGTTTAAATCCAGTTTTAATAGTGAGGTAACAATTTCCTCCAACACCAAAGAGACCAAAATGTAAAAACATAAAAATATCCGAAAATGTGCAAGCTAGCAGGAGGCCCTCATTCTCTATTTATGTCCCACTGCTGTCTCCAAACTGGCGTTTTATGTCAAAGCTGTCATTTGTTGAGCTTTAGTACCAATATGTTTTTAAAAAAAGTTTCTTTGATACTGGAATTCACATACGGTCCCGCTTTCCCTAAAGCTGTTGCTTTATATTCTAAACAGCAGCAGCTGGTGCAGCAAAGAAACGATGTTTTACAGCGGGCTAGAGTGCACTTTAATGTTTATTAAATATTTGGCATTGAGATGTACAAATAAAACGTGGCGGTCATCCGCATGAACGCAGATGGAGGAAAAGTGCTTATTGGAAGAGGAGAATGCAAAAGGCTTCTGTTTGAAAGCACCTTCAGAATGACAAAAGAGCAACGGTGGAGGAGAACCGATGAGGAAAAAAAACACTTTTCAAAGTTCCCGAGGGGAGACATCAGGTTCAAATCAAATGATCTAGGAAATGCGTATGAAAAATACATCTCTGGCAAGGAAAAACAGCTGTGACGAGGCGAGCGACGTCTTGTTATTAATGGCCAGCCAGTGACCTTTCGCAAAAAGCGAAATGGGTGAGATATTTTAGTGTCTACCAGCTTTAAGTTGGCTCAGAGATGTTAAAGTGTTTATAATGCAGAGAAAAAGAGTAAAAATAATAAAAAAAATGTTTAAAATGCAGAGAACAAATGTAAAAAATATTAAAAATTATTAAAATAAGACATGCAGAGAACAAAAGTAAAAAAAATACAATTATTTAAAATAATACATGCAGAGAATAAAAGTGAATTTTTTTTTTAATTAATTAAAATAATACATTCAACTAATAATCAAATCATATCTAGCATTGTCATATTTGATTAAAAATTAAGTTTTTTTCCCTGTTGTCTAATAAGTGCATTATTTTTCTTTAGAACTTGAGGAAAATGATCTTCGTAGTTGTCCAGAACTTTGGGACCCTGATGGACCATTCTCCAGGGATGCACTTTGGAAAAAAAGAACCTCCAGACACGGGTAGGAAAACATCGACTTTTTTATCCCGCTCAGCGTCATGCACGTTGCCTTGATTGTGGAGTCTGATGTCCGATTGAGTCGTAAGCATAGCCGGCAGTGTTTGTGGTCTTATGAGGGCTTATTTGCCACCAAAGACTCACTTTCCATAATGGCAGCAATCTGTACGGTCCAGTGCGGCCGAGCGGCCGGAACACCCGAGGCATCACGAGTGAGTGTATTCCCCTGTCAGAAGCAGGCAGCCATTCCACAGACTCGCTCGCTCCCATTCGGGGCTTTATGTGGCGTCTAATGAAGGCTTTTCTTTTCCCCTTTTTCCACTTGTAGCGATAACCTATTGAAACCTTGCCTTTGAAGAACCGCACAAACTTGTACTTTTTATGTTGGAGCTGCTCAAGGGCCCAGGTGGCTCTTTTATATGAGAGGAGGGGGTGAAAGGTCGACGAAACATCACAGCGTCAAGGATCTGTAGTGGATTTGAGATCCGGTGCTAATGAGATCCGTGACATATTTTGAAATTCTTTCGTTTATTTAGTTTTGATTGATATTTTCGTTTTAAAGAGGTGTTAGTCGAACAGGAATTCAAAATCTAATATGTGGTTTATTATGAGGTCATCACGGCCATTTTGGTGTTGAATCCTCAGCATCTTCTTGTCTACGATACCCTTGGCACACCTTGAAGTTGATTTCAGTTCAGGCCGTAGACTCGCACGCAGTCACAGGGTATAGGAGTAGGAATCCTGGAGGCGGGGCTTAGATCTGGTGGAGGGATGGCGTTGTCTCGGCGTGTTATAAAAGTGTCAGCTTGATAATTCCAAGCTTTATCATGAATCTATGAGTCACCTCCAGCGTCCCCTTGCTCTGTCCCCAAAGAAACCACGCTCCAAAATGAGCCGAGCAGGCAAACAACATCAGAAATCTTCAGCGTCTCCTCACATTAATGACAGGATATTGCAGGCGCCTCCGTTTGTGCCATGTTGTTTGCCGCCGCCCAAACAACATCGGCGCGCGTGCTCGATTCAAATTGTTGCCTTCTCACCGCAAGTGGCTGATATCAAAGCATCCGTTTCTCCCTCCCTGTTTTTTAATATAGTCTGAAGCCCGTTCTAGTCTTGTTGCACTTGTGTTTCTTATCTGGTGCTTTGTAGGTGCCTCAATCTCGGCGGGCCCTTCTCATCCATACCAATGACTGCCCCTCTTTATTTGATGTCATTGAAAATGCAGCCACCTCTCGCTGGGTAGACAAGACGGCCCAAAAGAAGGGGGCGGAGGCGTAGAAAGCAAAGAATGGGGAAGCAGAAGTGGCCAATCAATTGAGCTCAAATGGAACTATGGCTCTCGGGGAAGGAAACATTGTGCTCATCGAGGTCCCGAATTGCTTTTGGCAGGGGGTGACACGGAGGGCGTGCGTGCTCCGGTTAAATCAACGCATATTAAACTCGCGCTTTTATCGCAGGAGGACTTGAGGTCTCGAAAAACAGAATGGCTGTTTGCTCAGGCCTGGCACCTGTTCAAGTGGAGCAAATATGAGTGTCATTAAGTTGGAACTTTCAACTTTTCACTTTTTCTCTCGGAGGCTGTCTTGTTGAAGTTTGATGATTTGGTTTTTTTTGTTCCGCGGAAAGTGGGAGGTTAACGCTAAACGATTCTGAATTTTTTTATCAGGTGTGTCAGGGGAAGGAAACATCGAAAATATGCAGGGTAGTGAACCAGATATGGACACCCAAGAATTGTATAGAGGTCTTTCTTTACAATTCCCTGTCATTGGTGTAATAGAAATTTCATATCAAAAAGACTGGCGGTATCAGTTACTTGGTATCGGTGAAAACTCATTCGTTGACTTTTCCTGTGTGTAAAAGTGATGTCGAATATCCCAGCGGCTTCAAATATGCTTTTAGAAACCCTCACGAACATTCGTATGGCTTCAAATGTTTACTTCCTGCAATCATGCGGCATCTTTTATTTATCTCGATCTTGTTAATGTAATGACCTACTTTAAACATTTGCGTGTGCCAACGAACACCTCACTGCTGCTAATTGCCGCAGGTTGCTGGTAATTAGCAGGAAGTATTAGCGAGGCGTGGGGCTGATGTCATTTAATGCTGATGCTGCGTTCTGGCACAATTTTTAGTGATGATGGGGGGGCGTAATTTAAGTCTCGGGAGCAAAGGTTGGGCGGGAAGCGTGCATTTGGAACTGCGAGCTTCCTCTCTGCACGCTGGCTACTTGGTATTCTATTTAGGCGTCATACTTTGTCAAACTTTAAATGACTTGGCGCCTCACGCCGTTCTGCTTGTACGTTCCCAATATCTTACTTTATTGTTCTTCGCTGAATACGGAGTCCTTCAGCAGCCGTTTGAGCTGAGACAAGGGCGAGGGGGATGAAAAAAATCTCATCATGAAGCCAAACTCGACTTTGCGTGACACCTTTATCAAGACAACAAGCAAATGGCAACCAACCATACTGCATTTATGAAGGGCAGCAATGTGTGTGTGACATATTATGAAAATTGAACTTAAAGGGGATGTCAACCCCTCTCCCTCCAAAAAATATTTATCATATGTTCAATGCATCCCAACTCGTCTGATTAATGTTGATTTTGTGGAATATGAATTACACATATCAGACGACGGCCATTTTGCCACTTGCTGTTGACTGGAAGCACATGCATCATATTATTGTAAAGTAAATGTTTGGGTTGACTTCCTCTTTAATGTATTGTAAGATATATACAAACGGTGGCGCAATACATGAAGATAGACAATCTAGGAACACTCACTGGGATATATTATTTATCCTTTGTGAGAAATGATACAGCAATTTCTCATTATCCAGAATAAAGTCAGCAATTTTTTAACCCTTGAAAATGAACGGGAATGGAATAGTGTTCGGGGAAAAAAAAGAATAACAAAAAAAAAAAACTATTTCAAATGCAAAAAAAAAACACCAAGGCGCATATTGAACAGGAGAGTGAACTAAGTGAGCTGTGCAGTGCGACGCAGGAGTTTAATTTAAACTCGCACTTTGGAGATTTAAGATATGAGCAGCAATAACACCCGAAGGTTTAAATGCAATTTTCCAGGCCATCAACTGACCATCAACTCGGCATGTTCCTTTTCGCCTCTGAGACAACGCATGTGGCAATGAGGATTTTTGGGCTGCTGACTCAGGCAAAACCAAAAGAGCAAAGATTTGAAATGCAACCACCCTAAGTGGATCCAACAGATACGTCCTTCGGGCCAAATTTGGATGAGAGATTTTATATGTGCTGGATGGATATTTTTTTAGCTTAGGATAAAAATGAGATAAATATTTGCTCTTTTTATCATATTACCTCCTTTTTCCTCTGCCTTATTTATTCTAAAATAAATTGGATTACACACCAAACGCAACAATTGTTGTTTTGGAACAGTTGACCTTTACCCAAGCAAGAATATGACAGAATTCTTTGGCATTACAAGACTTGGGCGACGTTTGGCTGGAGATAATTTGCTGGCGGCGGCTGACCTTGTACGCTGCCATTCAGTAATGAAAATGGGATGCGGGTTGGAACCAGTAGAAAGCTGACAAAAGCGTCGGAAACGCCACTTTTGTTCAAAATCAAGCCCTGATGTCTCAGCAACCCAGAGGAGCTTCTTGAAAGTTGGTCACGGTGGCTGGCTGTCGTTCGCATTTCAGAGTACCAACGCGTGGGTTTCTATTTTGACCCCAATGCGCAAGAAAAAAATCCCTTCGGGAGGATCGGCAACAAATCATATTGACATCGATGAGACTAATGTCCGTTTGATGTCTTCATCCTTCACTGAGAGTCGGGTGCACTTTGAAGATAATGCATATCTGTGTAAAATACTAAAGAAATAAGAGAGCCGGAGAAAGCTGCTGCTGCAGCACTTTGACTGCAGATTGAGATGTTTGCATGAAGTGCATTTGATGGTTGTTGGATAGAGAAGAAGCCCCGCAGTGGATACATGACAACTGTATATTTTTTTCATACTGTAGATAAAACTTGCTTTTCTTTTTTTTCTATCATTTCGTTTCCTTCTTACTTAAATTCACAATTGACTTGAACTTTAGTTTACATTTGATCAGCTCTCGGTAAGCCTAAGTGACATGCTCACTTAGCTAACTTAGCTTCACAGTTCACACAGCTAGCTAACTTGTGGCTGACACAAATGACTTTACTCTAAATCAGTGCTGACATTTTACTTTTCTTTCCTTGGCCTCATTTAAGACGGAGCCGGTTAAATTGATTTGTTTTTTTAAATATAGCAAACAAATCTTTGCGCCTTGTGATGGTAATTATGACAAAGGCATAGCTTTAGGTAAAATAGATTTGAAAAATACTGCAGTATGTCGATATCAATTTTCGCTGTTGTCCATCAGGAAAATCTTTTCCTCTTCTGATGGCTAATATGGCCGTAGATAGATAAATAAATAAACAGAGAACCGTCAAACTCGGCATAGGAAGGCCGGAACATGAATTGCACACACCCCAACGCCCCTCAGAACTGAAATAGATTTATGTTAGACGGAAAAAGCGGCAGTGAATCAAATCAGCCATGGAGGTGAAATAAATAGTCCAACATTCCTGGTGCTACATAAAGCCGAGTGCAAAACCGGGGGCACACAATTTCCCTGTAAAAAAAAGTGTCTCCATCAAGACATGAGCGTTATTGTTTCTTACAGGCCGCATTCCCTCAGGCCCCAAAAAGACATAATAGAGAGCTGCTACTTGAGTGTCCAAATGGAGTAAAAATTCTTTTTTGTGCGCCACGTCGAGCGACATGAGCGACCAATTCACCGCCGTGAGGATTTTTATCCCTGTTAGGGTGCAGAGCGCAACATAAATCCTCCAAATATTAATGGACTTTAGAAGAGATCCTCTGACACGCAGGGCTCCAATCGCATTGAATATCCAAATTAGCATTTTTATTGCCACGTTTCCATTTGAAAACTCCGACGGCACGCGCGCCGGCGCAGTATTTGCTTTACAGATTGAACAAAGACCTGTGAGAAAAATGTTACTCAAAGAGGAAGGCGGGTCCGTTAGATGGCTCGCATCTGCCGGATTGCGTTTAAACGGCCACTCTGCATGTAAAGATGCAAACGAGCGACTTAATGACAGGTTTAATCAAGAGCACGCGAGATGCAAATTCTCCATAAAGCGATAACGGCATCTCTTTAACAGATGCTCCTCGTTGACATAGCCCGTTACCGTCTGTTGTATTAATAAATAGCGCCTAATGAACACGCTTATCTGACTTGTGTGCTATTAAAGAGGCAAAAAAAGAAGCTAATTGGAGTTGAATAAAGTTAGGGGTTGAACAATTAAAAAAAAAAAAAATTCCTTATAAAGTCCTTTTGTGTGCTAATATTAATAAATCAATGTGTCGACTATATTCTCGAATCTAAAATGAGCCATGACAAGAAATTTGACAACAAAGCAGATGGTCCGAGATCCTTCTTCTTTAAAGGTGACCGACCTCACCTTTCTAATCCCGCAAGCGATGGAGCAAAGCCTCAATTACCTGCCTTTGTTATCGCTAAAGAACACGCCCGAGCGTGTCCCCACCGAACAGGCCCCGTGCGCTTAACGTGCACTTCTTTTGTGTTAGCGCTGCGCTAGTATCGGCGCTGACGACATCGTGTGCCACAGTGGCTAACGGGAGCCGATGATGGATGTCTCCCTCCGTGTGACAGGTGCGGTTTTGCAAGAAAAATAATGATAGGTATTATTAATCGTCTTTTGCTACGATGTGGAAGTAAAAAAAAAAAAAATCATCTGGGAGTGACAAGTCCAATGGCTAACAGCTGCCTGTTACAGCTCTCATCCACTTCTCCTCATTTCATTCATGACTGCCTTTCTCATTGCGAAGTGCAAAAAGGACATTATGGGATGTGTCCTTGTGCTTATATTCGGTAGTCCCATGACCTACTGTTGTACAGCGTTTCCCAAACTTTATTGAGCTGAGACCATTTAGTTAATGAACAGTAAGAGGAAGAGACAGAGAAGGTCCTTAACTACTGTAAGATGTTCCTACATAATTACTGTAACGTCAATGCTAGTTCCCTTTAGCCTATGAGTGGCTTTAACATGATACGTTAGCATTGAGCTAGTTTTATTGGATGGAATTGGTTGCTTGGATCGTGTTTATTATAGTTTACAAAAATAGCTCAAATTGAAACAGAATCCCATTTTAGTGAATAAAACAAAAATTCTTAGTAATGAGGGTAATGCCATTTAAGAATGTAATAGTCAGTAAAGTCAACCTTCAATGAGGCCAGTCGGTAGCAAAAGTGAGTTGCATGAAAGGACGTGAGAATGTCGCTAATATAAGCTAATTAACCTTGTGAAGAACAATGCCTGGATTGTAACAGGGACTATAAACGGACATGAGGGGGTGTCAACCGAGAGAAGGTACATTGTGCCTCAGTCGCAGTACAATGGCACATACACATACAATCGGCGACCGTGACCCGTTGCAAAGCGCTAGCCGCCCCTCAGTCCACTGTATTCTCATTGTGCTTTTATTGACACGTATTTCTTAGATAGAATCCTGCAAAACAAAATGTCCGCACGGCAAACTGTGATCTTGACATCGTAACTGTGTTGACAAACTTAAGTAGCATTTTAGCATGAACTTGTCGACATATATAAACGGAATCGTTCCAACATACTCCCGAAGTGAGCCATACTATATAGAATCGAATCATTCCACTTAAACATAAATTGTCCTTGAATCATTTCACACACCAAGTATCGACAGGTATCAAATAATTCATCTCGATACATGAGCCGCAATACGATTCAACCGATCCGGTTCGATTTGAAGCACTCACATCTTTTTAATCAAAACCGATTTTCCGATTAAAATCGATTTTAGGAGCGGTGATTGCGACTAAAAGCAATGAAAACAGCCATCTGCTGAGGAGCCTCCAACACGACCTCGGCCGAGACACGCAGGACATACATCGGGAGGCGAGACACGACAAAGAGCTATTGATTAAAGAGGCCAACATGGAAGATGGCTTCAATTCCATCGATGAGCAAAGAGCCCAATAATTGGCAAGCACGCTAATGTTTTACAATCACTTTATGCCACCAATTTAAGTCCTCCATGTCTGCACCGGATTAATCCATACTGCTCCCCGCACTAATCCATTTGGATAATTCTTCTTGTCTAGTGCCATCGAGTAGACGTCCGCAGGACCTCTCGCACTGGATTTGAACTAAAAGCCCAAATGTCGCCCTCGCTTGCACCGCCATGCCATCAATCAGGACTTTGCGACAGTCCATTTAAAGCATCCCGCCCGAGTTCTAACTGAGGCCTTCACTGACGATGGGCCGTGAAGAGCCTCGGCGCATCCCAACAAGCCACGGCGTAACATTTCACTAGTCCAGTAACACTTTAATCAATGAGCGGATATAAACTTGTATTAAATGCTTTACGACACACTAAAGTCTGTCTCCCTTTACGGGGACGGTCACGTGATTAATAATTCATCACTCATTAGCGCAAACAGTTTCCTTTTGGCTCGCTGATAGAAATAAATAGTGCGCTTGTTTGCTCGTCGACTTACATTTGCATTTAGATTTCAAAAATCCCCTCGGCCGTGTGAGCGAGACGTTTGGATGAAAAAGTGGCATTTGCATATTTGGATGCGTCATTGCTGTCTGCACAAGAACGGCTTTACCTGTCCCTCATTTAATACTTTATTATTTTTTCATGGCAGTTCTGCAAGATAGAAAAGTTACATTAACAAACAATAAACCTCCCAAATATTAAATCTTGGACCATCTTTTAAAGCTGGCTAGTTAAAAAGACAAAAACTTGAAGATCCATTTTTTGTCTTTAGACAGCCATAGTCGCGCGCTAACTCTTAAAAAAAGATATATTTTGTCACCAAACAAAGAAAAAAGTATTAATATGTATTAAAATGCAGATCTGTTTCGGTGAGGTTGTGCAACGCAGCTCATTTGCATGATGATGATGAAGCGGCGCTTTCATTCCATAGCAGAGCGAAACAAGTCTTTATTATTCCAACACAGCTTGGTTAATCACACTTCTTCGGGCTCCTCGTTCCGCTGTAGTCCCTTCGTTTGTTGCAAATTAGACGGCGTCGCCGCGCCTGCGGCCTCGCCGGGTCGCATGGCGACAATAGCATCAGATAAAGTAAAGTTGGGGAAACGATAAGAAGGGCGACGACCGATTAGCCGCGTAACGAGCGAGTCATCTACGAAGAAAAGGTTGTTCCGCTTATAAGAATGAGTCAGTGATAATTGATCGACGACACGTACCCTCAATAAAGTGTTGCGCCAGGGGTGAACACCAGGCGTAATATTCTGGATTTTTTTTGTATCACTTTAACAAGACGATTATCTGCCTCTGTACATAAACTGAGCGAGAGGCGGGCGGATGTCAGCACGCTTTATCCTCATCAGGCAATTGTGCTTTTATTTTACAGCGAGGAAATTGTGCGTAACCATTTTTTTTTTATCAGTTTTTGCTTTTAACACTCGTTATTCTGTCTATAAATGGCAGCATTTATTCCCCCGATTTTACACAGTCATTCCGATCTTCTCTTAGTAGCGGCTAAACGGTGTCCTTTTAAAATTCAAACGTTACTTCTATGATAACTATCAATTCATACACATATATACTATGAGTATACAGTGATCCCTCGCTACTTCGCGTTTCGTTTATCGCGGCTTCACTACATCGCAGACTTTTTTTCCAAATTAAAAAAGCATTTAAAAGTAAAAATAAAACTTCTAAATTGAGGAAACATTTGTCTAACCTTCAGGACAATGTAATATTGCTCCAAATGTTCGTTTACATTCCTTTAAAAGTCCATTTTCGCGTATTAGCACGATCGCGAATTAGCATCTTTCCGCTAACTAATTAGCCTGCCCAGTACTTCTTGTTGGTAACGTACTTCGCAGATTTCACATATCGCGGGTGGTTTTTGGAACCAATTATCCGCGATAAACGAGGGATTACTGTATACGTACGTGCATACATCCATATACACCGTACATATTGGGCGATACATGATTTTTTTCCATTTAAAAGTTTCCACAAAGTTTTAATTTCCATCTCTTGCTTTCCTTATGACGTGTCGCACATAAAAGCAAGTGATGATTTTTCTTTGTGTTTATCTTTCAGCTGAATACATAATTTGGAGGAATGTTCTGTGGAGAGCAGTTAATTTTTTTAAATGGGTCTTTTTATTCCTCCTCTGGTTCAGAAACTCAAAACATTTTTATAGTATTGCCTTTGTCATTAAGTTTAATTATTCTTGTAAATGCTCATGGAGGTTGCTATGGCTGCCGTAAATGGGACACAATGAGTGCCCCTTCCCCCTACAGAGTGCGTGATAGCAAACAAGATGACATGTCCTTTTGAGAGATTTGTCTTTGCCTCTGTACTTGCATTGACCAGTGGATTAGCCACTTTGATCCTCTTAGAGGGGAGGGGGCAAAGCATGGGTTGTGGGTGTGAACTTGGAGGATTGTTTTGCTTCTTATAAAAAGCGACAACCAGGTGACTCAGGTACCAAAATCCTCACATTTACCTGGGTAATCTGCTCGGAAGTCTTTGACGAAGCAGAACATGCCAGATGTTTCGCGCCTCCTTCGCTGGCCTCTGCAACACAATAATGACACAACGTTGAAAACCTCTCCATGTTTTTGTGTCGAGAAACCGAGTCGCCCCCTTACCATTATCAACAACAAGCAAACAGGCTTTGATATACTGTTCTTGCCCAAATGACTTTGACTAATTAATCAGACATCAATCCTTCTCTTATCATATTTGTGAAGTGCTGCTCATTTCTGTACACTTCCATTTGCGCAATCTTTACTCACGGGAGAAAGCCAATGCTTTGTTTTGCTCAAATTAATGTACGTGATTATCTCCCCTCCCCTTACTATTTGCTTCTGTGCTTCACAGATCCAATGAAGGATGAAATTTCTCTACCTACATGCATATTAATGGTCGCACATGATGAACTCGAGATTACAGCGCAATCGGTATTCATATGATTGTTCAGCATTCCAACGGAGCTACGCCGAGCCCGACGCCTGATTCGCAGGGTTACAACATGTATCAAACGAAAGGCCACGGGCAGAATTCAATCTCAACATTCAGTAATTGGAATATGCAAACTGGCGAGAATATCAGCAAATGAGCAGACAATGGAAACTGCGATTCAATTAGCTGGCATGCCGGCGAACGAGGCGACGGTTAAAACGGCAGCCGGCGTCCAGCGGAGGCCCAAGACGACACGTAACAACGGGGAACCGAGCGACGGGTGGGGCGGGGGCGAGTCTTGGAGACGTCTGCAGTATTCTTTTAATTACACATCATAATGAGTCCATTTAGCCGTTCAATGACCCGTTTTACGGAGCCGAGCAACCACGGGGAGCGCGGCGCCCTTGGCAGGGTCACCGCCGCCGCAGCAGCAGCTGCCCCCGCAAGGGAAGCCTCTCAGCCAAGAGGGAACATTTGGCTTCAACACACAGGCTGGCCCGAGAAAAGCCACCGAGGCGAGTCCGCGTGCCTCGTCACGGCGAGTAAACGTCCTCGCGCAATGACGAGCGGCTCAGACGTCATTGTGTGGATGACAAAACGTATTGCCAATCAAGTTTTATGAGGCAGGTGCACAGGAGACGCTTTATATGCAAAGAATTTCGATCCATCCGCATAAACGTCAGGGTTATTCACTGACAGAAATCTCGGGGTACGACAAAAGTCCAGTTCGGGCCTTGGTTTGTAAAATTCAAGTCTCAGGTGTGACAATGACGTCAGTAGGATGCTTATTTACTCTAATGCTAAGATAACATTTCAAACTTGAATATGTTGGTGTGTTTATCCCCAATTATTTGTGTGACCCATAGTAGCTGCACGTTATTCTTCGCTGAGGTTTGAATTAAAGTACCAGACAACATTCAAAGGCAGCCCTTTAGCGCTATAAGCACATTTTCTATGTCAGTGAAGTTGTTTAGCAGCATCTGCGCAAGCATTTTGTCGCTCCGCGGATCATTTCCCAGCGTTGCGTGTTCACACATTTATAGATCCCGCAAGGGGAAAAAAAAAACACTCGCATTTGTTACCATTCGTTTTTGACAAAGGGTTTGTTGCTCTTTGCAACCTTATTGATCCCGAGCACGCTTGTACGCCGTATCACGTTGGGTTTCGACTATGGGAGGAAATAGTCATTGTTCTTGAACGTAATATCTGACCTCCGGTCAACATGCTGGAAAATGTTCATGCACTTGATGTGTATGTCTTTCCTCCCACAACTGCGTGCATGATATACATTATATATCTATATACATATAATTTTTGAGACACTTCTGCCCTCAAAATATCACAATGCCATTTTTTTCCCAAATATCCAATTATTAGAATCCTGAAACCGTGAACAAAGTCAAAGCGTATTATTCTATGTTGTAATGGAGACTTTTTTTTTTTTTTATACGTGACAGAAAACAGAAAGAATTTGCCGCATGTCTTGTGGTTTCTATCTTTTGTCCATTACGACATGCAAATTGCATAGCAGCTGCCTGCCACGTGGAAATGAGCCAAGCCCAATAATGCTCGCAGGTAAACTTGCTAAGAATTGAGGATGGGTCAAGTGGCAGCCTGAGGAGGGAGGATGAAGCGGCTGGGGGGGGGTAGCCAGACCACATGTGCTTCCCGAGGAGCTGGCGTCACTCCAGGGTGTCGACCCGCAGCGCGGGAAGGTCGGGTTGGCGGCGAGCTAACGGATTGTGCTCAGCTGCTGACATGCGGCGCGGCTAGCACGCACACATGTGAGGACCAAAATAGAAGTAAACGCTACAGCGCTACTGACCTGCCACTTAACACTCAGGATAGAAAATTAGTGGCGGTCTAATCTGCCTGTGAAAGACTTGACTTGAGCTACTGATTCACCTAATACACTCAATCACCAACCACTTTTGAACAAAACCCAAAAAGTTGGATAAGAAAATAGACTTGGGTCAATTTGACTCTACTCCAAAAAACACTTATGTCCAAAGCCAGGCTCGGCATCATTAAAAAATCAGAACAGTTAGCATGGCAAGCCTGGCCGATTCAAATCGGCTGATTAAACGGCTCCTCGGTCTGTGGCGCTTGTCAATCAAACTGACTGTTAATCGAATTAATGACATGCTTCACATACTCGGGCCAATGGCACGGCTGGCTTTTTTCTACCCTCATTTCCGCCGGTGTAATCGTGATAATAAACATGTAGACGCACTGCTGGCCAAAGGGACATTTTGTCATTCATTTCTGCATAAGTGTTAAATGGACCTTGGCGATGGTCTGAGCACTACTTGTGCTCGTCTGCTGTTAAATTAGTTTTTGCTGCGCTTAGTTATGTGCTTAACTGGTAATGGGCTGTCAATCAAGGACGCCTACGCAAGCCCTACTTCATATGTACTTGAGTAATTATTTTCAAAAGTGTCGCCCTCTCCAGAATCTAAAAGAATATTAGTCCACAGTGACAAGTTTGTTTTACAGATCTGAAATTGTTTCAAACAAGCTTGTTGATTTTACTGTTTAAATTTACATTTGTCAGAGTTGTTTACATTCGTCAACTTTGTGGTGGGTCAAATATATATTTTACTATATAAAATACTATAAAATAGTCACAAAAATTAATATGCCAGTTTAAGCTGTTCCACTCCAGTCCAGTAGGTGGTGGTAATGCGCATTACATCCCCCGTAGTAAGTGTCTGGTTGAGCTCCAATGCATTTGGACTGTAACCAGTAAATTTAATTCCTCCATTTCCAACTAAATTTGGATGTGCAGCCAAATTAAAACTTTACTTCGTCTGTTTAGTCTTAAAAAAACAAACGTGTACAACGAGAGGTCAGCCCAACATATCCTCTGAGGGAAACGATCAGAACTGAAGTGGTGTAGAGACAAGATGTGAAGGGAGGAGATGACACCAGCCAGGCTCGCTTAAACTTAAACCGAGCGGACAGCGTTCCATTTGCATAATCTTTCCATCTCCTAACTTGAAACCGAAGCCCCGAAGAAAGTGTGCAAGTCGCCTGTTGAACCTGCAAACAACAAGGCCCAGAAGGCACACACACACAAAAAAATAGGCGTGTTGATGTGCAACTTTGAAATTGCCTTTCTAAAAATAGACGTAATACTCTTTCGTCGCGCACGCGCCTCACACAAACGACATCGACACTATTGGAGAAGGCGAGAGTGGCGGCGGCGTGGCACGGAGACGCCAGTGCTCATCAAGTATTGAAGTCGCCCCGGCGTGCTTTTTGGAGCACACTTAATGATAGCAGTCGCCACGAGCACAGCACATGCACACAAATATTTTCTGCAAAATTCTAATTGCACGTTTTTAAAACACCAAAATGTATATATCATATATAAAATAGTGTTGGGTGTTTTTGTGTGCCTTTAATTGGACAGTGAAATTCTGATACCATTCCGACATTGGGCATCTCAAAGCACCAACACTTTGTTTTCAGATCCAATTATGTAAGCATCTAATTTGGCCGGCGGAGTATCTAACGTCTCTTTTTTATCTTCTTTCTTCGGCAAGAATAGCAGTGGAAGTGCCCCAAGTGTCCCGCCGCACGCGCCGGCGACAAAGCTGTTCACGTCTATCTTCCCGCTCTCCTCGATTATGCTTAAAGAACATCTTGTGACGTCTTTTCTTCTCGCTCGGCGTCCGCTGCCTTGAGTGACACGACTGGTAATTTGTTATTATCTGCGAGAAGTAGGGTAGAAGGCGAAGGATGACAAGTGGAACTCGGCCGTACTTTATTGCCGGTAGCGGGTTTTTCTTGGGGGCAGTCAGGCGGGAACGGCTAAAGGAGAGCATTGTGGGCTCCCGAGGACGAGGGATGGCCTGGGGAAGGTCGAGCTTCCAACATGGAGGCTCTGTTCAAGTAAAGAAAAGATACTTGTTACAATAAGCTTTTTTTTTTTAAAAACCTTTTATATCAACAATAGTTCATTTTCGTGACCTTTCCTTGGATGACGATGGAGTTTGATGGTAACCAATAAGCTTTGTTTGTGCATGCTCAGTTACTGTTATATGGACTTTTTCATTTGGCTGCTTTATATTTGTTTAGTGAAGTAGGCCATGTCATTAGGAGTCCCTCAAGGGTCAACACTCAGACCCCTTTTGTTTCCCTTAGGTGCTTCAGATGTTGGCTATCACGGCTGTGCAGATGACACAGCTATATTATGTTTTCAGAAATGATGAAAAGAACCCTGCTGTGAGAAAACACTTGGAGTCTGTGTTTTTAAAAACAAAAAAAACGTACGACCCAGTTATCAGGATAAGAAACCGTCAAATCTGACCACGAATCTCAGCAATTTGACATGTATCACTGTATAATTGGCCGATAGCGGAGATTGATGGCTCCTGTGTCAAACAATGTAAAAGTGAAATTAATTCGCCAGCCAATGACAAAGCAAATACAGATGTAATAGCAGCTGTCAAACATGGCGCAGCTGCCCGGCCAACTTTCAATTAAAGAGCCAAAGCGTGCCATCCTTCATTCCCAACGAGCGCTGTCAGCGGCGCCTTCGGCAGACTTGCATGCAAACTGTCATCCCGACTTCTCCCGAGCTTCCCGTGGCCCGCCATGTCTAATAGGCGTCATTATTCCAGATTACATTCAATGCAAGGATGAAAGAGAATCACCCGAAGCTGCCCTCCAAACTTTTTTCTTCGAAGGACAATAAGCCTTTCTGAATACATGTTTTTGACAAGCTTTTCCCTTTAATTAGTTTTCTGTTAGATAAACATCATAATATTGATTGAAGGCCATCTTGTGTAAAACGTTGCATCATTTTTTTTTTAAAGGTCACTTATTTATTAACAGCCAGACAGTCGATTGTTGTCGAGTTAGCGTCGAGTATTTATAAACTTTTCCAGCCTTCCACACAACTTGGTCTTTTGGGCCATTTTTGTTTTCTGTGACTGGAAATTTACTCACAGCCGCTCGGGGTTATTATGAAACACATTTTTTTGTGAAATGCTAGGTAAGCCCATTTCTACTCTTTCAGGGGAAAACCTGTCTTCCTATTTGTCATAAACGACTCTGAGTCGATTCGAGTAAGAGCAGAATGGACTCTCCGGTATCTTTTTTGGCCTCGATCCCGAGAGAAGTCATATCGTTGGATATGGTGGGGAAAAAGGCTTATGCCGCGTTAAGGACAAGAGGCGTAAGCTCTCCATCGCGCTCTAATCGATGAAATCAGGGGCGAGTTAGAGGACCGCCAGGCCCGCCGAGCGCCCTTTTAAGCCCACGGAGTTGTTTGCCGAGCTTGTCAAGATGACTGAGTGCCGTGAAAGACCTTCTATTTAACTTTGCTATTATGCCCCAAAAGCGGTTCGGATTAAAATTTCACCGGTGCCGGAGCCCGCAGGCGTGCCGGGTGAGATGAGACGAATGAGCAGCACATTTACTACCAGATGATTCATACGCGGTGACGTGATGGAAGATGAAAAATGGTCCAACGTGAGCGTGGCGCTGGAAAGCGTGTGGAAATGTCATGTTAGGAAGCTGGGAGTTGACTCTCCACTACGGGGACTATAAGACTGTCAAAAGGTTTCCTGGGTATCTTCATAAGATGTCAGTGACATGCTTTTAGAGAAAAAAAAAGTGAGCAAAGTGTTTTATCGTGCCATTTTTCTGCTGCACACACAGTCCCTGTAAATGTGATATTCATCCACTCTTGAATTTTTCCTTTCACACAAAATATGGGCAACGCGATGTACCCCCCCTCCCTCCTTCAACTGGGGGGGGCCGCAGGGTCTCAATCTTCAGGTGATTCTCCCAGCGGTGAATCGCCGCGCTTACAGTTTGACACGCCACTCGTTAATCCATAACTGCTAACATTTTAGTGATGAAGTGTCATGACTCGCCCGACGTTGAGCTTAGTCGGCCGTTTCTGCGTACTAAGTCATGTCATCGAAAATAGAAAATGACTTGCCGGGAATAGAAATTGCTATTTTGTTTTGAATGAATGCATTTGTTTTTTGTTATGCTGTATTGTAGGAATTACTTTCTGGTATTTAGCATATGTTGAGTTTGGCATCATATTTCCATCGGTTCAGTCGACAAAGCTGCGGCGGTGTGCATTACTCAGTGTCTTCCTATCGATGCATCTTGCCAAAGTTGATTCATTAAAGGCGTAATGCACTCAGGGAGGGGAGGGGTGAGGGGGTTTGAGGCAGAACGTTAGCGCCCCCTTCCCTTAAGGAATTGGTACAAATTTTCATCAATAGCGACAAATGAATGTTGGGGTCTATTTCGATTTAAAAAAAAAAAATGGACATAACCAGCAAGTCGGCGGACGTCCTAAATGAAGCAATTTTCTTTCTTTTTAGAAACTAACATCGTCTGAGTGGAAACGTCCGACATTAATTCTCTGCAGCAATCAGTCAGAGGCAGCTTGTTTCTCAGCCCCCATTTAGTTACGGAACGACACCAAACTCATTGCAATGCGGCACAAACAAGCTGAGGAATGAAATGACCCAATAAGAAAAAAAGTTGGTGTATTAGCTTTACTGCCTCACTGGAAAAGACGACTTTAGCAAAGCAAAATAGGAATGAATCAGAGTTAATGATGAGTTCAGATTGAATTGCTTGACTCCATCTTAACATCATAAATAAACACCTCGCCTCGTTTCGAGGACCGACATTCCTCATCCGGCAATAATGTAACGCACGGGTGCTCATTTGCTAACCAAAACAGCAGCACCTGAAGTACTTAGCGAAAGATAAAGAAATATTAAAGATAATCTTATACGATATACTTAGCATGATATGTATGTAAATATTTATACATATAGATACAACAGCACCGAGTTCAGGCAATCAACTCCATTTACTCGTAGAAGCTATTCACAATGTGTCTATTTTAAACCGTGCTGCAATTTACATCACATTTGTTTGACACTTAATCTTGAAAGCTACGTTAAATCCACGCCGACACTTCTTAATACTCACAATCCCATGAAATCTTTATCAGATGTATTAGCACGCGAGTGCGAAATAATAGATTCCGCGTTGTTAGCTTCCCATCGATTTCCCCCCGGTGAGATTTTATTTGGCAGGTGCATGCACGCATTTATTCAGTATTACCGCAACATAACGCAAGCGGCCGTTTGTTGACAGAGTGGACTGTAACTGCCATAAAACAACATTATGCAAATGCGGTTACAATTGTAAGCGTACGCCGCTTATTAGTTTTCCCTGCGGGCGGTGTGGTGGTGAAGTTAAGAGGCGAACGTGGGGACATCCCCGAAAAAGATGTTAACACTGCAAGAGGGCCGCCGGCTGGTCACGTAGTCTTCCGTGTATCCGGACAGCTTGCAGTGTAGCAGCATGTGGCGCGGCATTGTTGAACAGCTTGCACTTGAGATGGCTTGAATGCAACAGGATTTGCCAGAATCCACCCGGGATCGGGATGACGGCTCATTTGCCGCCCACGGACACAGCAGAACAACTTCTGTGTGTATCATTTCAACTTGTTGCCCGCGAAATGGCGCCAATTCTTCTTCTCTTGTCTCCATATTGGCCCTTTTAGATGTGATGGAGTGGAAAAATCGCAGACCTCATCATTATATGGAATAATCAAGAACTCTCTCAACTGCTCAATTATTACCCATTACGTTAGCAATGTCGCTACGGTTAGCTTGAAAATGTAATTTTCCCTAGATACTTGACTTGAAGTGACTTTACTATTTGATTCATCTTTTTTTTTAATTATTACAGAGTTCAGAAGTATTAAATACATATTTTTTAGTATAAGTCTGGCTGTATTTTTGTAAGTAAAGTTAATTTTGATAAAAATTAATTTATGAGTTACATTCAACACAGGCCGACAACAGCGCTTATAAATCCGGTGTAAAAGATTTTCTTATACGCTTAATAGAAATATGACATGTTGACATGTGTTCTTTCACCATCAGACCTCCTTTATACACATTTCCAATTTCATGCCGTGCGAGGCTTTCGGACGTCGCTCCCTCTCAGCCCGCCGCTCGCATTAGCAAAGTAGGATAATAAATGATGCGTCCCCCTGAACAGCCATTAGCAAAGAACATCTTTTCACCATCTCCAACACGCACACGCGCAGGCACACTGACACGCGCACAAAATTCCCTTGCTGATTTTTCCGAGCCTCACATTTGTCTCTGTCCTGACTCGTTTGCTTCGCTGTTCACGACGTGACTTGTTTCGAACATGACACGTTTGCAGCTGCTTTTGAGAGCACGGCGCCCGCGGGGGACATGTGTTTATGATACAGTACATGTCGTACATACCTACGACACCTGCAATGCTGTGGAAGGGCACTGGATCATATTTGGTTGCCTACCTAAAACAAAATATACTGTACTTTGTTTTAATTTACAGTGGTCCCTCGTTACTTTGCGTTTCGTTTATCGCGGCTTCACTACATCGCAGATTTTTTTTTCCAAATTAAAAAAAACATTTGAAAGTCAAAATAAAACTTCTAAATTGAGGAAACGTGTCTAACCTTTAGGACAATGTAGTATTGCACCAAATGTTCGTTTACATTCCTTTAGAAGTCCGTGTTAGCACGATGGCGAATTAGCATCTTTCCGCTAACTCGTTAGCCTGCCCAGTACTTCTTGTTGGTAACCGTACTTCACGGATTTCACTTATCGCGGGTGGTTGTTGGAACCAATGATCCGCGATAAACGAGGGATTACTGTATTCCAGTTTTTCAAACTCTCTGTTGAATCGTATTTTCTTTCTACAGACCTCCTTTGTTTACAAATAAATGAATATATAGCAGTATTTAACTTTTTTCTCTATTTATCTTTGGAGGCTGTGACCAACTTAGCTTTTTAATGCCTTAACTTTGAATTTATTACCTCCCGCAAGACTCATCCCCATTCTCCAGACGGCAAAACAAAACCATAAAAATCAATCTTTCCCCTCAAATGTGTGGATAGCATTGCGCACTGGTGTTGCTTTCAATGATAATCCAAAAATATCTTTGTGAAGATTGCTTGTGGGCTCTTTAGGTGTGGTTTTTTTTTGCGCTAATGTATCACCTGAAAGTCACGTGTTGCTCTCGTGTCAATGTGGCGTGTGAAGACTCAATGCAAAATGTCAATTAAAAATTGAAGTGCAAATTGCTTAATGTCAGGCCGTCTCAGGGTTAGAATGGCTTTAGAATTTTCATTATAGGTAATTTTATTTCATTTTGGCTTTTGTTTTTTTAAATTCAGTTAGCTCAAATTAGTTTTTGCAGCAAGTTGGTGAGTTTTAGTGTTTTTTTTATACACGTGGAGTATTTAGAGAAGAAAATAGTCAATGCCATTTATATATTGTAAAATTGTGACGTTAAAAACAGCAACCACCAAACTATAAATACTCCGGAACCCTCATTTTAGTTCCGCCTAAAAGCAAGTGCACTTTCAAATAGAATCTTAACCACGACTTTGTCTTTTCTCATGGGTAATTCGGAATGGGCTCCTTTTCCTTTTCTTACTGGAAGATGAATTATTTATGATGTTGAAAGTGAAGGCCGAGATTGTTTCTAGAGAAGCTGGCGGGATATATAGTACATATTTTTTTGCATTCACATTGTTCATCCCCTCTCGCCATATGTCCTTCTACCTGGACGCACGCCAGCCGCCTCAAAGCTGGAATGCTGACATCATCCTTCTCCTGGCGGGGGCAGGAAGGAGGGTGAGGCGCAAATGAGGAGGAGGCGGATGGAAGCTCATGCAGAGTGTCCCGCCGTCTGCACTGTGCGCCTAAGAAACATTTCCTGATCTAGTCCATCGCACAGTAGCATCAATGAAGGCACATGGTCGAGCTGACTCTTCGTTGAGAGCAAAGTGTCTCAGAGCAATTAAGAAAGTAGAAAAGGATTCAAGGCCAGAATACCCATGAGTGTTTTTTTGAATGAATTCATTGAGCTTAGCAATTAGTTTTTATTGATGAAAATTTGCGTGATGGGGAGAATGCTTCGGTGCTAGCAAGAGAACGACAACTTATCGTCGGCGACCGAAGTCAGCACAAAGCAAGCTCCCATTTATCTGATTATCTGTTGAAGCCCCGATGATGAATTAGGAGCATGTTGCTGAAGGTTATTTCATTTTTTAGTAGTATACTCACCACACTGTTATTGTCATCATTTCATAGTATCTGTTTATCTACCTCTATAGCCTAATCAATCTCTATCTAGCTATCTAGCTATCCAGCTATCGCTAGCTAGCTAGCGATAGATCTCAACTATCCAGTTGTTTTATACTTGTCATTGCTGTTTTCTTGTTTTTACTTGCCATGTAGCACTTTGAGATTCCTCCGAATGTAAAGTGCGTTATAAATATAATTTATTATTATTATTTAGCTAGCTAGCTAGCTAAATCAACGCATCAGTAGTTCAGTGACTGTCTCCTCATTATATAGTGACTTGATACTCATAACTACAATGTAATTCTTGCTTTTAATCTGGTAGTATTACTGTAATTTATTGTAAATGTCATCCTTATCGTGTTTCATGAATACCCGCAAGGTAGCAGTTGTTATTAATAACCGGTATGAAGGAATGATTGCATTGACGTTATGTACTTTTTTTGGCCGTATGTTTACCAAACGTCATTTCCAACAAATAACAGTGTTGAAAGCGTGAGCGGCGCCATAGCGGAGTTGTTTGTCAGTGAGGTGTAAGGAGTCACAGCGGGCGCAGTCGAAAATCATAGGGTGCAGGTATCTTCTTGATTGTGTTGCCTTTTGACTGGAGCTGTGCGAGCGAATGTGCCGGCTGCACGCTGAGACGGCATCATCATCGTATAGGGAACGACGTCCCCCGGCCCCTCCTCCTCCCCGCGCCATGTTGGCGCCTTCCCAACTAATGGGATGCAACTTGTCAGCGCCTCACAAACTAATAGGATACACGCAGCCTGCATACGTATGAACATGCCGGTTGCGGTGACATCAAGACGGATGTTCGCATTAGGAAGCTGCGAGTGTAGCGTGGCGATGGCGTTACCACGGCAACCTTCAATCAGATCAGGATCTGTCGACCTAAGAATTATCATGGCGAGGCAGAAGCAAATGGATGCCATGTGATGTGATCCATTCCCTGTCAAAATACGTCCATTAATGGTTATATGGTTATTTAAGCAACATTGGAGCTGTGCTCATGTTTGCTAATGTTGTTTTGATTGTTTTCTAAAAGTCAAAGTGAGAACCCCTTCAGACATAAGATGATCACCTTCAACTGAGCAGATCAACTGGAAAACAAAAAAGCAAACAATCAAGCCGCTCGGGGGAAGCGAGAGACAAGTACAAGAGAACATTTGGAGAATTGGAACGTTTTCGTTCACAGACTCAAGGCGTCGCCGCCTTTTGAGGAAGACGAGAACAAGCGACTGTCGCCTCTCGGAGTTAAACATCTGATCCCGAAGACGACGTCTGTCTCTACTTGAGCGCGACGCTTTTCGCTGGAGCGCTGACGGCTGTCAGTGGCTTCTCGACACACATCCGTCAACGCCTGTGACTGACTCGCGGATTCAACCGCTCCGTGCCGTCGTCACGGTAGCGTCACGTTAACTCAGGTTGCAGCTTAACATGTCAACGGCGCTTTGGAGCGCATTACTGTCAGACGCCGAGTGCCAAAGGGCAACGTGCTGACTCGTGGCCGGATAAAGCCCGGTTAGCATATTCCGATTATTTACCGATTATGAATTTAAACACATTTTATATTCATGACCATTTTTAGAGCGGATCCAGACAGACACAGCACACATAGTTAATGTGATCTCTGATTGACAGGTTCTTTAATCGACGTTTCTGTCGCTCGGATGACACAGACGAGCTCCTGAGGGTGAACATGTAGACTGAAGACTGCTAGCGGGCTTGCTATTATATTTTATTAAATTATTCAAAGACAACGCAATCTCTGAAGAACTTTTTCCTGACAGCTCAATTCAACCAGACCCACATTGAATTTTTGCCATCGCTTCGGTTCAGGCAAGTGCCTATTGTTTATAAACACTCCAAAAATCTCAGTCATAAAAAAAAATGAAGAACTGCTGCTTCGAAATGTGAAATGGCCAAAGCCAACCGCTGTGAAGAAAAGCCCGTGGTGGAAAAAGTGGCATGAATGATAAAACGGGCCAAGTAGAAAAGTAAGCACTGAAGATCCAGCAGAGAAGCTCAGCACGCCGTGCATGTAGCAGACTATTAAAGCTGCCCTCGGTCTGTTGTGGTCAGAGCTCCTCGCTCTGTGGGGAGGGCGGGGACTGGAAAGCGTGCGTGCAGGCAAGGCTACACCAAGAGGAAGAGACAGCAGATGTGACGCAGGTCGAGGTCAGGAAACGCATCCCTCTGGTGAACGAGGACGCGGGTACACGGAGCCCTCAGGCGCCGAAGTGCGGCATGATGTCCATCAGCATGTCGGCCCAATCGGTATCACCAGGCTATGATGGTTTTGTTTACAACTCGGCCTGTAAAAACAGCCCAGGCGGCTTAATAGGACAATGCAAGGGAGAGGCTCCGTTTTGCTCCGTAATACTCGGCATAAAATGTAGCTTTACTGATAAGTCGAGTTGTGAAACAAAATTTAGGGTGCCGTAAACCCGCTGACAGCAATTTTAGGTGCACCGGTGACACTTTATAGACAGAAAAAAAACCTCCATCTACTCTGAGCTTCACAGTGGACAATTTTTAATCTTATTCCAAAAATATGTTTGCGGCAATAATATCCTCCCACTGCTAGGATTGTAGAAATATTTATAAAATGGAAATTTTTTATGTACACTTCTGATTTTGTGGAGTGTATGCATCCATAACAAGGAGGGGGGGGGGCTCTTGTGAAGAGTGACTGAGGTTTCGGGCCACCCGCAGGCCACGTGTCTGACAAATAAAATCCAAGATGGCCCGGAGGGAACCGAGGAAAGCTCGAGGTGCTGCTGACAGACGTCTGATAAGTCACGATAGCTGTCTCGCGGTTTTTTTTCCCCTTTCCCTTTCTCCATCTACTAGTATCACTTGATCCCGCTGTGGTTCAAAGACATGGTGGAGCATATCCCCAGCATGACAAATAATGGATTAGAGGGATTAGCGGCTAGCAAACACGCAAAAAAAAAAAAAAAAAAAATCCGACTCATGTTTTGCATTTTACATAGGGAGAGATAAAGCTTACCGCGTCCGCACGCCACGTGTCAAGGAGGTGGCAGGCCGAGACAGACGGAACGTTTCTCCACGTGTGCAGCTAGCGAAAATCAATTTACAGAAGATAATTGTTCATTTCCGAGGGTGGAGGAGGGGGCAACGGAAGATTGAGTCGACTCGATTGCACGCAAATAGTGCTAATGGGGACAATGATCCTCCCTCAATGGATCTAATTATAAGCTTGTTATTCTCGCTATTCATAACGCTTTGTGTCTCGACGAGGGCAAAATAATAATTCCCCCAATACAGAAAAATGATTAGAAAGGTGAGCGCGTCGCCCTCGCGCAAATAAACTTGTCCTGGCTCGTTTGGGTCCAGCTCTAACGGTTGATAAATCCTCTTTTGACTCATTTTTATGGCCTAACCACGAGGTGTAAATGCCACCTTGAAATAGTTTATTTTATGTGGCGTTATTAGTTTTAGGTCAAATAAAATTGCCATTTTAGTGACTTTTACAAACTCAGAAAGGCACCAAATTTCACAGGTATGTTTACACTTGTTAAAATTTATGACCTCCTTCAAATTGGCCTTCAACAATTGCAGTTGTAGCTCCCGCAGGGATGCTTTGAAAATTCAGCCAACAGAACTATAGAATTTGGTTGGCTTTTCTTTCCTGAGTAAGCCCACAAAAAAAAAGTCAAGACAGTCAATTTGAGCGACTAAATTAAATCTACATAATTCTTCAAAGTTAGTCTGTCAGTCTATCTTGGCTAAGGCTAGCAGCAAACTCCCAATCAGATGTTTTGATTAACCTCCGTCAAAAGCGATCTCCTGTAACAAATTCCATCAAAGTTCATTCCCCACTTAATTACGCCGGCTGTTTACTCGCCCGCGACATTGGAGCGCTTTGATTCCGCTGTTTGTTTCTGACTTTCCCCTTAAGTGCTTCTTCAGTCTTGCACGGCCCTCGTGGTTTTCTCGCCTAATTGCTCCCTCTCGGTCCTCTCTAATAATCCCATTCTGTACTCAATTGGAGAGTTTGCGTCTTTTGCGGGTGAAACTGGGCTCCAGTTTCCAGACCTCCTGCCTCGCCTAGCGCTCGTGTATTGCTGATTAAAACAGTCGAGATCAAAAACCGCAGAATTTTTTTTCCTCATTACAATCCAAAGCAAGAAGCAAAATAAAATGCTGCAACCAGGAGCTGGCTGCTAGCTTTGTTGGCTAAACTTCATATCAGGTCAAAACCATTTGGTTAACTAGCTAGCAAGGGTGTAGCATTTGTTTCTTCGAATTTGTGGTCCAACCTTTTCCTGGAAAGCGTGTAGCAGTAAGAAGCTGCGGCAGTAGTGAAATTGATGGGATTACATGAAGGATTAGCAGCTGTTAGCATTGTAACAACATGGCTCAACGAGGAAACAATTAGCGCAAGCGCATCAATCCGCACGACATGTCGGACGAAAGCAATCAGATATCGTCGAGGTTTAATATTCGGAATAATCATTTGCGCGTTGCTTTTCACTGATGGAATCGTATTTACACACAATTGCATCTCATTTCCTATGCTGGTGAAAAGACCTTTTAATATTTGCGAAAATTGGAATACCCGAGAATATACATTCCCCCCTCCGACGAATTGAAAAGCAATTAAGCGTCAACCAGCCTTCAGTTTCGATGATAACAGGCGCATCAAGTCAAGATGAAGCTCGGAGCGAATTACCGAGCCGACATCAATGGCATCGTAGCACAAAGTTGCTCTTTGTCACTCCCCCCCCTCCCTCACCTCCTTTTGCGGCCACATTAGAAAGTCCAATCAGGATGAAAAAAAGTCGCCGGCAGTGTCTGAGAAAGCGCTGCTTAGCAGCTGTGTCATATTGATGCATCACCTGCAGCTCCCGCGCCGATAATGAATCGGAATCTGTCTCGGATGACTCATAAAATAGTTTGTCTGGAATTCCACTCAAGGAGAGTTACATTAGTTTTACCATTAAAAAAGAAGAAGAGAATTGATTTGTGAGCCAGGAATAGCATATTCCTCAAATCCCAACAGTGACCTCCTTACTTATTCGAATCAATATCTCCTTCTGTCGGGCTTGAGGGAAACATAGAACGAGTTAAATGAGAGGTCAGAAATGGCTTGATGGATCATGCTAATAAAGTACAAGAACATGTCAGCGGGGCAAAGTCCTCCTGAAATAAGTGCTTGGTTTATGACGGAGTTGGCTTCCTCCGACGTGCGAGTTCGCGGAGTTGATATCGGAATAAAAAAAAAAAACTGTACTACATCTAATTACTTTTTAAATTGATTTTAACTCCCGGAAGGCATTTGCGACGGTGTATTTACGAAACTACTATGCTAATATATGTAAATCATGTGTTCAAGAAGCTAAGCCTTCAAAGAATTAAAACAACAGGGAATGTACGCTTACATATATTATTATGATATTAACCTGCCATCATCCAGAGCGCCATTTTGTGTTTACCTTCCTTTAAATCAGGTCACTGTATGAATTCATTAAATATCGCAGCCTTTTTAAAGTTTCACTCGTGAAGAGTGATTGCAAGCTATTGATGAAGACTATCGAGCGGTGTCGGCATCCTGTCTGCTCATCTGTGTACATATCCAAGGTGATGCAATACCACGCAAGCCGAGTTTCTCTGACGCACAGTCCGTTTAGCCTCCAAGATGCACGTAAGTAACAGGAAATGGACCTCTTCGCTGTATGTATTTCCAATTTCCCAGGAAGTAACGAAGCGAATGTTTTATCTGCACTTGAATAACAAGAGAAATGGGACATTCTTTTTGGAATTTGCTATCAATGGAGTGTGTCGAGAAAGCGATGGGGTTGAAAAAAGGCAGACGGATGAGCCGAGAGCTTGCCTTTGTATAATATTACTTACAAGCCAAAATATTAGGGACGTGGCTCAAGTCTAGCGTCCACGATGAAAGGGCCCTCACATCACCAATTTATGCCGAAATTTAAAAAATGCCATGCCTCGCCTCCATTGTCAAAATGCAAGGCCTGACATTTGTCCAAAATGGCAACTTCAAATCAAAATGGCCGACATTCTATAACCCGGGGCTAATTTTTCCCAATTTTTCAGGACTTCAATTTTCTTTTTATTCTGAAATGAAAACCCAAGGAAAACATTCATTTGGTGTCATAGTTTGAACTTAGAAGTATTCATTTTGAGGCATATTTTTCCACCGCGAAGTACTGCCAATGTGTCGTCCTTGTCAATGTTTTGCCCAATGTGCGGGGCCACACACACCTGCATATTTTCCGTCCTACTCAACAGGTGGGTCAACATGGGCCATCGGAGGCAGGCAGGCAGGAGCTTATCTTAATTCTCAGCAAGAGAAAATCCCAGATCCCCTCCACATTGGCCGTGTGTAATCGATGCTGACAGGAAATTCAGCGGAGTACATGAGGGAGCTCGCCAGACGCTTGTGTGCCCTCGCTCGCCACACTTCCAGCAATCAAAGTGTTTGACAGCCCTAACGCGTGTCCAGATAAACATGCATCTTATAAAAAAAAGATGAGGAATAGGATTCAACGCTGAGCAAATGATGACGGACGAGACAGGAAATAAAATCATGGTTGTTTTGCAGATGAATCTACCAAGAACATTTGAGCTGTATGGATTCATCTAAAGAGGCACTTTCAAATGTTTATTTTATTTCACTGTTTTTTTTCCCAAGCTTTTATCTTGGATTCTTCAAACCAAAGTCACTGGCTTGAGGATAGGAAGCGCCAAGCCCCGGAGGAGAGCATATGTAGGCTAGCAGGCGAGCGACACGGCCTATGGCCGCGTATCCAGAACACATTAAAAAGAAACGAGGAGGCTCGAGCCGATCGGTCCTTCAAAGCTGCCCCTGGCGCCGCTCCAGTTTTACGAAAGGCCTTGTTATGCAATTCTACAAGATCTTGGATTCCTCCATGCTTTCATTCATCTCCAACAAAAACAGACTCCAGAGATGCTAAATATGCTAGCAAATAGCATATTTATAGCATTGTTAACAAATACGCTAAAAAGCTCAAAATATCACCGCAAGTAGGTTTGATTGTTCATTATTTGCACCGAACACCTCCAAAATCTTAACGATCCTCTTTTTGTCCTAAACACGTCTTTAGCGGGAATTCTCGTGTGGTCGTGACTAATACGAATGTAAATGAATGGTGGCAGGCTTTTAAAGCAGCACAAAAAGCCCACGTAAGAATTGTTAGCTTATTATAAAGATAAGTGAGAATGCGGTGCTCGCTAATGAGCCCCAATCTTCTCCTTGAGGTGGAAAAAATACATTTTAGTGTCTAACAGATGCATTTTTTAATGGTTTCGGGCGCCGTTATCTTTACACCATGACAAATGTGCTGTTTGCTGTCACGGCTTGAACTCCAATGAGGAAACTTTTTTAATCTCATCTGCTTTTGAGAATCTGATTATTTGGCGGTTAATGAAGTGAAAAATGTGTAAATCTCTTGATGGGATGAGGTAACCAAATAGGAATAAAAAGTATTTGTAATTGCGGCTGTTAGCGTATCGAATCAGCGGCGGGAAGCCGCGACCAATCCGCCGAGACCACAAGCAGCACATTGTCCAACTTTCTTCGCTTTGAAGTTGACGATACAGTCAAAGCAAAAACGTACCACTCGAACACACCAGTCGGTATTTTTAGGAAGAGCGGCGCAACGCCCATGCGGCTGCTTTGAACGCAGCCCACACATCTTTTTTGAAAAAAAACGTATTTCCATTCAGTGCGGCAATTAAGTCGAAGGAGTTTTTTTTATTCAATCTTAAACAGGTGCAGCACATTGAAAATTCAAGTCAGGAAAATTTCAAGGTGCTCAGTGTGTATTTTTAGACGGCTGTTTTATGAAAATTACTGCTCTGTGTAATGCATATTTTCAGTATCCACCGATACCAAGTAACCGATACCATAAGTAGATTTGATTTGTAAAATCTGCCAAAATAGCGAAAAACATTAATTAGATGATAAAAGTGATTTTGTTACTGCATTAGTTTCAGGTAATTCTCACCACGGCCAGCGTATATTGGCACTATCTTCACCATCGGAGCAGAGCTTATTGCCGGAATCCTTCAAGAGCGCAAAAGGGAGATTAGGGGGAGGGAGGGAAAGGAAAAGACCTCCATTTTTAATTAAAAGTCGAGCGACACGGACTTGTCGCATCGGGCATTTAGCTGTAAATCAGATTAAGCCGAGAACGATACACTTAGTCAAGCTTGCACCTTCTAGAATACGACTCGGCATTTTAGCATCATCCTTAAATGCAGCAATGTGGATCAGCGAGGCGGTCAAAGATTAATTTTTTTAATCTGGCTCATATCCGTCAAAGAGACGATCAGTTTATAGGCTTTGATGATGTCGCTATTATGAAGCTAATTTAACATTAGTTGAGGAATTTGCCACCATGATTGCCATGTAGACTTTTCCATGTAATCTCGGAGGAAGAACACCTGGAAGGCCTGACGATCCGCCAGCGCGGATCCTGCCTCTCTCTTTCCCTCCCCGCGGGCCATCACCGGGCTGAGATGATTCGCCGTGAAAGGCGGCACCGTGCGATGAGGCGACAACAGGTGGAGCGTCAGATTGAAGCTCGGCAGCTGGGGACGGGGCGACGCTCTCGCCAGCTGTCGCTTCCGATGGTGAGCGTTCAAGGACGCGTGGTGAGATTTTTCCGGAGCTATACCTTAAATGTGCTTAAAAATTGCTGAGATTGCATTTGGACGGGCTGCCTGACAATTTTAGTGACAACAAGTTGGGGGTGGTTATATGGCTCATTGGGGTGATTAAATTTTCTTTTTATTGGATTGTGCAAGTTTATTAAATCAAGTGAGGTTTCACAATGCGCAACAGTTGGACTCCGGAGAATAGGAATGAATAATCTGCATAATCTTGAAGCCTTGTGTCAAGTATTCAGCAACGTCGCCCCAGCGTGAGCGTCTTGCTACTCGAAGATCTGTTCATGGTGTGAATGCTCACACTTTTTTTCCCATTTGATTTTATTAAAAGACACGACTAGCATGGCTTCAAGTTTGAACGCAGTTGCCATGGCGACGTGGTGTCCCTATCAACATACTTGGCCTCACTTGACGGTCTTGTAACGGTCGCGGGCGGTGAAAAATGAAGCCATTACAGTGGAGCCGCAGGAAAGTGAATTGTGAGCCGGGCATATGATAAGCACACGTGATTAAGAGGCGCGACTTGAGACTAAACGAGGAGAAAAAAAAAAAAGACCCCGATGGAAAATCTTTAAAAGGGGGACATATGGGAAATTGAAATTTTAATTATCCCAGGCCACCTGTCAAGTGAGAAATTCAAGTAAATATTGTTTTCCGCCGAAATGTGTCTGCTAGTGAATTGTGTTTCGGAATGTGTCTGCTGCATGCGCCACATGAACTTATCGCAATAACTTGGTAATGAAGTGCCAGCTAGGTATGATAAAATAAATCCCAGTATTTTTATGGAATAAGACACCTGGGAGCTCTTTTTCATTGTGAAAAAAAATACTGTCCTCCTTAAAGCTTTTAAGTTGGATGACAAAGGAGGGGGGAGGGGCATAGTATTCGTTGCCCAAAGTTCACTTTGATGACCACAAAGGGAGTTGTCAGCAGGTTTTTGCAAAGGGCCGGACATATGGCTGCCCAAATTATTGATGAGTCAGCCTGTGGTGTCCCGCCCGCTCTTTAAAGCGCTCATCTCCTCATTAAACGCGTCTCGACTCAATGCGTCCTCTCTGATGTTCCCACCGTGACTGATGAAGGCCCAGCGGTGCTTCAATAATGCAGCCACCGCCTCTCTTAGTTGACGCGTTTACTCAACTGACAGACTGTCAAGAAATTTGGGGAAAAAACGACTTTTTTTCATGGAACAATCGTAAAAGAACAATAATGAGAAGTTATTGTTTTATATAAATGTCCCATTATTTTCAGATTGCCCTCTCTGCACTGGTAGAATGAAATAGAATTCTAATAAACAAGAAGTTTATAAGTACCAAAATTGCTCATTTGCTAGTCGAATGAAAACAGCAGGGGCCCCAAAGTTGAACTCTGTGGAACGCCATTGCAAAGTAGGGCAGAGTAGGACTCACAGCAACCAAGGTTAACACAAAAATAGAATCTCAATCACTCTGGAGCACGACCAATAATGCCGACCTGGTTCTGTAAACGAGAATACTGTGGTCCAAATTATAGAATCCCACAGTTAGGTCCAACAAAACCCGACATATTAGCCAGAAGAATGTCATTAAAATCTGGTAACCGGGATGATTCTGTGTAACGCATCCTTTTAAGACCTTTAAAAGTCTCGACCCATCAATCCAGTGTGAATAACCCAGAATTGGATAGGCCCATTTTGGCCCGGCACCATTTCACCCCATTTTGGGTTACTGTTAACCCAGCACTTTCAAGAGTGCATTGATTTGTCCTTTTGCCCCGTGTCTCTCTTTGTCCGTTGATTTTTCTTCACGGGAACAATAGCCTGCCACTTCTCAAGTCGTGGATGCATTCTGCTGTCCATCAAACCGCACCGTATATTGAGACCTGGCCGGACTCAAAGCAATCACTTCGAGTTCAAACTGTGTGACAACGCTTGGCGTCGCTGACGCCGAGGCAGATTACAAGATGACCTTCAGCCGGCATCAGAGTGGTAGTCCGAGCCCGCTCCTCTGATTGCGCCTGCTACCCTTGACTTTCACTTCAGAGCGGCAAATGCTCAGAGGAGCGTTTCTTCACCCGCTAAGGGGCTAAGCGAGCCAGCGCAGCCCAAGCAGCATCTCAATCTTCTCCTTGGCACCCAAAAAAAAAAAAAACCTGGAAGCTATGAGTAAACCTGTGAAGGTAGTTTGGATTGAATAGTGACCATTTCAATGCTACATAGTATATCTAGCTAGCTATAGCTGCCTCCTGAGGAATGAAGTATTGATTTCAACGACGAGTCACCTAATGACCCATTGGAGAGCTGTAAATATTCTCGCCTGTCAACTCCAAAGCTATATTCGTTAGCTCCCGGGCATTTCTTCTCATTTGCGTCCCAAACGTATCCAGAACATCTCTTCCAAGCGCTTTGGCTAATCTTTGCGTGTGTCCTCAGGTGTTTGACTTTGTTGCCAGCCGCTTTGTTTGCGTTTCTGGCGTTTCATGTTGACAGTTTCAGAAAATTCGAAATTACACGGCATTACGGCGACAGGAGATAATCGCCCACGCCGGCCAAATGCGAAGCGCTGCCATCGCCGCACATTTGAATGTTTGCACATCGGGCCGCTAATTCATTCGTGCCCTTTTGCTGTTACATTGATGAATAATTAATGAGCTTGTTTTGATTGACCGGATAAGATGATGAGATGAAGTCGCAAAGAGTTTGAGATGTTTGAGCGACGGCGTTGTCACACGGAGGCGGCTGCGGAAATTTAGTGTCCATTTGTACAAAAGTCTTCTTGTATGGAAACTACTTGTCATTCAGTCAACGTTGATCAACAGAAAACTAGCGAGCTCCTTAGCTTCCCCTAAAACTAATAGCCCCTAGCTGCCAGTCGATTTTAAAATAAATGGAGCAGTCGATAGTAGCTAGTGGAAATGAAAAAGGAGGTCAGCCATTTTGTTGTAGTCATCTCGTCTTGTGTTTAACAACGCTTAACTTCTTTTTACACTTAGATTTTTTTTAACACTAGGATAGTGACAAATTATTGTTATTTGGAATACAACTTGAGGTTCTACATTCAATAACCTCTGCGACACTTTGTGTTCTGGAATAAAGCCCAAAAAATAATGCTGATTCATTGTGAGGTTTCTGAGGAAAGAGCGTAGGGGCAAAGTGGAAGAAAAAAAAAAGCATACCCTTGCTTTTTTTTTTTTTTTTGCTTTATTTTGTCATTTCAGCTTTTATCTCCACGCTTTATTAGATAATGGAGAGCCTGAGCCTTCTCTGTTGCGCCTCCCCCGGAATGTAAAAAGTTGCAGTCAATGGTGGTTCATGTGTGGTGTCTTCAGGCAAAACGTGTGGGCAGCATTATTGATTGAACGCTATCCTTCACCCTTCGCACTTAGAACCATAGTCATGGTCAAGGTTCTGTTTGACATGCATCTATCCATTTGTCCTCGGTGTTATATATTTAATACAAAGCTCTATGGTTCAATTATAAAATTCCTGGGGCAGATTGGTAAATCCTGAGATTTCTGCCTAGTAACAAGAACCATCGCTGCCAGTGCGGCCCAACATATCGCACATGCCAGAAACTTTTGCTCGACAAACTAGATTACCGACCAATCCAAACTTGTTATGCTCCCTCTGAGGCTCATTTCTGGACTTTGGCGTCCTCGCACCAGTGGTTAATCAAGCATACTCACGTCACATGGGACGCCGGAGGTGATGCAACAGCAGCTTCGTCAAACAGCGCCGTGAAGTTTTACGCTTTGCAAGGCGTGTGTTTGTGTGTGTGCGTGCCATGCTGTCGTTCCGTATGTCTCCCAGCAAGGGTCCCTTTACACATTGTTAGCCGTAGAACAACAACATCTCCTCCCGAACTACACGGTAGTCATTAGTTAACAAGTACAATAAGCACAGCGATGACTTTTGTTGCTTTAATTTGTAACAGGTGCAAGAAAATGGAATGTTGTTGTCATCAAGTTGTGGACACACAATTGGCTCCCAAGGTGTCCAAATACTTTACCTTGTTTCCCCCACAATGAAAATTAAATTAGAGCCTCAAGATGGACTTAAATAGTGTGACTGAAGGCAACAGGATGCAACAATCTGACAAGAGAACAACAGCCGCATGTCTGCCGTTGCCATAGTGACCACCGATTGTCTTCTACAGTGTTTTTAATATCGTTGGAGCGACGTTGAAGTTACTCTAGTATTTAACGCAAATAAAGTCTCTTGTGTTTGCACAGAATTTTGCTTTGATTATATGCTAGGACACTTTTCTGGTGCTAGCGCTACCACTGTTGCTAACGTGAGTATGCTAACGTTAAGATTTTTCAGCATAGAATTGCAGCCTCACAATCAGGCTGACAGAGATTTGATGATGCCTAACACAGTGCTGTTAGCATCTCGCATGGCATTAGCTTAGCATCATTAGCGTCCATCCACATTACCTGTCAATCAAATGTCAAGCTGCTCTGGTTGGCTTGTTTACTGATTTGTGTAATTAACAAACATGGAACACGTAAGCGTGAAGTTGCATGGGGCGCTACACAATTCTTCCTTTAGCGTTTTGTCACGCTCTGTCAGAGTTTTAGATACTCCCGTCCAGGTCATCCAAAGAAATGTGTCATTCGCGATTGCCATTCTCGCTTAATAAGGTCGGCCACGCTTCCCAAAGCGCCGTCCCCTCAGGAAATCCGTCTCCCTCAAACAGCAATTTATCCAATTTATTTTTTTTTTAAACCGTCACGAGAAGCTGTAATTCTCTCGGTATCCTCGGCACGATCTCTCTGCCTCTCCTTCCACAAAAGAGCGAGCTCAAGCAAGATGCATACAAAATAGCTGACTCAATCATCCAGCTGCATAATCAAGATAAGGGAGATGAGGGGTGGGGGTGAGGGGGTGGGTGGAAGTGTGAGAAGAAGACAAAAAAAAAAGTTGCGAGTGAAAGCGACCGACACAAGTTGTGACTCATCATCCTGTCCGAATCGTTTGGAGCAACTTGCAGGATTTCACTTTAAGATGCTCTGGAAAATAAACAGTAAAATCAATCCGTCTCGAGGTTTTTACGCAAGTGCCGGCTCCTCCAGCGTTGCGTTTCCAAAGACAGATGGCACGAAGGCTGCAAAATCCTCAGCTTATCTGCCAGTGAGCTCCACGCACGGTCGACTGTAATGACCGCACAGTCTAATAGAATAGATTAAGGCCATACATAGGCAGTGGCTAATCATTGTGCATTTGTTTAGCATTTTGGCATCATGCTTTTTTTCATCATAAAACCTCCCATGTTGCTTTGTTAAGCCGCAAAACAACTTTTTATTCCGCAGTCAAAGCAATAGAGGCCAAATAGACGGCGGAGCTGTCCGTGGTGCTGAATGCAAACTTAGAGCGCAGAGGCGCAACTTGGGGTTGCGTTTGTTTTTTTTTTTTAAGAGGGGGGGTGCACGACCACTTCACTCACCACTCAACATTTCCAGAGCACATTGAAAAGAAGCACGCTTGTTGCATTCAAGTCTCAAAAGAGAATGGGTTCCTACCTGTGCTCCTCAGCCTTGTGTCATCGTGCTCAAAAAGAAGCTTCCGGGTTCCCCAGGTGGGCACCAACATCCACGTTTATTCTGATGATGAATTTGAATGAGTCTTTATTGTGAGCGCTCAGCGTGGCTGGAGCTCCATCGGCGCTCCTCGCTTACAGCTGAGCGAAGCGGCTCGCTCGGGCTGCTTCTTTCTATCCGCCGAGACAGCCAGCGAGGGAGGGGAAGGGAGGGGGGAGGCGGGCCAAAGGAGGAAGTGTGTGTGTGTGCTGTGTGGGGAAGTGTGAGTTTGTGTGGGAGGGATGAAGGGTGGAAGAGAGGAAGGGAGGCTGCTGTCAGGAGAGAAAGAGAAGTGCCCGTTTTTGGCCCAGCCCGACGTAAAAGCTGTAAAGCTCCTAACGAGATTGCCCCGAAAGGGCTCAGCCCCCTTGGCCCCCCTTGCCACACCCACTTAAATGAAGTCAGGAGACAGATGATGTTCCTCTAGGTTCATAAGGAAGCCATGTGACTTTATGTTGTGTGAATGAGCTAATCGAGTCAACTTTGCCTTTATAGTCGCTGATATTTGGGTGGAAATATAGTTTGATGGGGGATTATTTTTTTCTTAAGTAACAAATAAAGTTTTCAAGTGGTTTTAATGGTACCAGAAAAATCTATAAACAAATAAAATAATTCACATAATATATACTATATATAATATAGTAAATTTATATTTATAATTTAATACATTTATATTTATTTATATTATATTTATAATATAAAATCATATATTATATAAAATTATATAAAAATTTATATGATATTATACTTATTATGTTGTACATATTATATTATTTGATACATCACTAGAGACTCCAGATTTCTCACAGCTGCAAAAGGGATCATAGGATTGCCATATTGTCCTAACTGTTATGTATTTAATGATATTAATAACTGCTCATATCACTAAATATACATCTTGCAATATATCACCATCACTATAATTAAATCAAGAGTCACAGTGTGACGGCGGTGGTCCATAATTCTCTGGGCTTAAATAGACATGCGGGGGTGGGGGGTGGGGAGCAAAGTGGCAGAGCCAGCTGCAAAGGTCCACCATATTTCACCAAACAAGTCAATTCGTGTTCCATGTGATGGAAGATCAATACATGTCAGTGATAAATTGCCAAATAGCAGAAGCTGCCGCATGGAGGAGAACACATATGAGGGGTGGCTCGAGAAGATCTGGAAGCGGACGCTCCTCTTTGAGGGGGAGGATGTGTGTACGTGCACGTCTGCTTGTGTAATGAACTTGGCAGCGGCTTTGGGGACTGCGGCGTGGTGGAAGTAGATGCGCCAAGCGTGGACGCGGCGCAGAGCGGCCACGCTGAATGTCTCCCGCTTTCTAATATCCTCGCCGCTTACGCTGTAAAGCCTCGGCGGACCGGAGGCCGCATTAAAAGATAGCCCGGAAGATGGCGAGCGTTAAAGGCCTTGGCTTGGAAAGTCGAGGAATAATACGTCTACTTCGGCTCGCTGATGAAATATTTATTGTTGGAACACGCTTCAAGTGAGCTTGGTAGAGAAGAACCGCAAGTTTGACCAGGTCACGGAAATATCTGAAGCGGCTCACGGTGAGGTACGATTGTCCACCTACAGCCACTCTAATGTAGATAAATATATACTCATTTAATATGCTCAGAGTACAAAAAAACATGAAGATAAATGTTAGTGATCACTTGAAAATTGTGGATCTTCAGCCAGCCTTGCCTCCAAATCATGCTCGTAAAATCTCTGTCCGAATTGGTATAATTTATCATTCCAGTACGTAATTTCCTCTGCAAGTGTATAATATCGAATCATATGTCCCCCTAAAAACTGGAATTCAAACCGAACCCATCCGTCCGACTTGGACCCGCCTCTGAATAGGCGATAATGCAACGAAATGAAGTCCGAGCGGGTCGGGGGCGCGGTGAAGAAAAAGCAAAGCGGATAGGCGGAATGAATTATTTAAATCCTTCATTCAGTGGCTAAGCCAATTTGGATAGCGGAGGGAGGTAACGACGCCGGCGATAATTCAGAGGCGGGGACGACGGGGGCGAGCGCAGGGATGATTTAATGGAATATCTGCTGTCAGTGAAGTATGGCGCATCCGAAAGGAAGGAGGAATGGAGAAGATAGGAGCCATATTTTTAGGATTGTCCAGCACACAGGCTAGGCCAAAAATTCCGTTCCAGCGGTGTCGAATTTATCGGAGCAGAAAGATAAACACGTCCGCGACTTCAAATCAGCATTGTGATGAAAAGCCAACGTGTCAAATCAGAGCAGAGGAAAGAAAGAAATACGGACACGGGGCGTCTGCACGACCTGCGGCGTAATTACTGAAGATGTTTCTGAGTCGAAGGCTTGATTTGCATAGAGCGCGGCGCCCGATTAGGTCACGACACGGATCTGGCGCCGTCAACCTTGGCGGAAGTGTAATTTGCATGCATTTGAATATGTTGACAGTGTGGAATGCACTGATGAGGGAGGAATTCATCTCCTGGTTACCCGCTGAAAGGTCTTCAAAAGGCCATGAAATAGACGCTGAGCTAAGTGTTTGGGCAATGCCGAGAGGGCGGGCCTTGAATGAAGATTGTGGAAAGTTGCTTGACCAGCTCTCAGTGAGAATTTTCTATCTATGGTGGATTTACATTAGGGAAGTCCCCCCCCCCCACTGTTACAAACAAGTTGAATGTGAGAAAAAGTTCTTTTAGTCAGAAGGTATCTCATCACACACACACCAAAAAAACAAAAAAGCCAGTGTTGCTTTCAGGCGTTCCCGCTTTGTCATGTTTTCTGTGAAGCTATCTGACAGCAGCAGCAGAGGAATGAGATCCGAGCGTGGGCTAATTCGCCGTGGGGGGGAGGGGCCGGGGCCGGTCCGTCTCGGCGTGACCGTCGGGATAAACACACCACCTACACTAAAAGCCTCACAAAAGACACGCCAAGCGCGTTGCAGTCGCCGTGGTGCATGCGGCCAGCCTCGCTGCGCTCCGGCCACGGCGAAATGAGCAATGCTTTGTAACGACGGAGCGTCTGAAAATAACACGCCGCTGCTTTCAGCGCTCCCCGCTGAGCCACTACGGTTTGAGTTCGCTCCCCTTCCCAGTCTTGCTTATAAATAACACACTCGTATTGATACTTTTACACAGAATATACAACCGGGCAGATAGATATGTATAATTAAAACAACCTAAGTGGATGTTTGTCTAACTTTTTGTTTTTTGAAAGGGTAATACTACTTCTGGATTCCATTAACTGGGAGTCAAGAGGTAGCGAAGGGATGCGCCTATATATTTTACACACCACCTTCCAAAATATGCATAATTCACAAGCTTGTACAACCTTGTCGTCGGCGCGTTCCACCGGGAAGAGCGCTTCGAGAGCCTGTGAGTGTTGCTCGCTCCAAAATAAGCCGGCGTGATGTCACTCGTTGAGGTCACCGAGACATTTCGTCATCTGGTGCTGCTTTTAGTGTACCGTGCAAGAACCATTACGGCTGAGGTTTTCTTTGTAATATGTACGGCGTGCCCTCACGAGTTCAAGCATGTTAAATATTGCATTTTTGGGATCGTAGTTAAAACAAAATGACTGTGTTTTTGATATAACATTCTACTTACATAGAGTAATTACTAAATTAAAAAGCATTCAAAGGAATAGAAATGTTTATGTCACATTTTCTACTTGAATGCGCTAATTCTGGTGTTTCCACATGGGGCAGTATAAGGAAAACAAACAAACAAACAAACAAACAAACAAACAAACAAACAGGAGACTCGTCAGTACGGCAGTGATACAAGTTCTTTGTAGACTCTACAAACTCTACAATGTAGAGGTTCAACAAATTACGTCTGAGGATTTTTTTTTAATTGCTGCTCTAATTATATTTGGATATCTGCTGTTTTAACACCAACACATAGATGCTAATTGTTAGCCTGTTTGCTAATAACGTTTGTATTAAGCTAATGAGAGCCATGCAGTTATTTGAACGACTCAATGTGGAATTTTTGTTGTTGTATTTTTAGTTTGACGCTAACCTTCAGCTCGAAGTGACAAATATAAGCTTTTTTTTGCTTAATCCTCCTCCTCTGTTACTGTATGTTAGCTTGTCGCCTTACAGCAGCTGCATTCAATGGGTCACAGTTTTCCCAGTTTCCCTTTGTACTAATTTAAAGTGGAAAACTGACCACCACTTTTTTTTTTCAAATGTCATTTCCTGTAACCGCACAATACGTCTCTATTAGCAATCGTCATATTTTCGGCACACCTTCAAAGCAAAGTTTCTGACTTTTTAATCACAAGCTTGGCCATGCGCGGTCATGAGATCCTGTGACTCATTGCCAACATTGACTCAGTCAGCAGTCCTCTAACCTGTCCTCTCGCCACTTCAGAAGGGGCAAAAAATAACTAGTTAATAATTCATCCGGCGGAAATAACAGCCGCTTTTCGTCATCCGAAATGTCTGGAGATATTACTCAGCTAGACAGAGTGGACCTTCGGAATGTACCCGCAGAGAGAAGGACGCTTTCCACAATGTCGCCAACTGATAAAAACAATAGAGCAATAGATAGAAAATATGACCAATAAGCTCCTATATTTATATCGAAATCTACAGCAGTGTTTCCCAAGTAGTCTACAATAACAACCAAAAATAAATAACAGCAGACGCAGCATGAGAAAAGAAGAATGCAAATGAAAGCGTCTCCCTTCCTACGCAGCATTTTTCTATGCAGATGTCTGACTCATCACGTAGGACGTAAACAAAGCAAAATGACGAGTCAAAGGTCAGGCTCGCCGATGTGGACGCATCGCCGGGTGGCCGCGCTTGCTTGTTCCGCCGCTCGTTCCAGTTTAGCGGCGAGGCGCCCACTATGCGTCTGAGTAGGGCCGGCCTAGCCTGGCTTCTCCTCGGAGAGAACCGGTACCCGAAGGCAGCCCACGCGGATGCCGACCGGAGGGACTTTCGCCTACGTTGTTGTCTCACGTAATGCTTGAAACAGAACAACAGATTGAGAAATGTGTGACTGGCGGAGGCTGGAAGGTGTTCGCACTGGGATTTGTCGTGGAAACTTTTTTTTTGTAGATAACAGTTTGGACTTTAAGGAAAGTAGTAGTTCTCGGGATCGCACTTCTCCGAAAGCAGAGGTTGAGCGCTGCATGCCTTCACACTTTCTCCAGTGTGAACATTCTGGCCGCCTCTGAATGAAAGCAGACAGCCAGGCATCGGGCTCCATTCAGTCTTTTTTTTTTTGCTCTGCAGATGCATCACTGTTACTGCGGCCAACTCATCTAAATATGACTAATCATTTTTTATAATGTTCCCCCTCCTGAGGTTGCCAAGTTCTTAGAGTAGAGGATTGTTGGGTGAAATGAGTTTTTCGTCATCCCTGCGTGCAGTCCGGAAAAAAAAAATGTGATGGCTCTGCAAGGAAGCTAAATGAAGCTTAAATGTGGAATTGCTAAATTGCCTTTTTCCTTATTGCAAATGTGTCGGGAACGCTTAGGGTTTCTTGTCAGCACTTTACCTGACCATACCTCCATTGACCCCCATCACACCATGTATGATATCCAATTCCAATTCATAGCTCACTTATGAATGTTTTCATCACAGCTCTGCGGGTTACAGTTTGGTACGCTTCAATCGTTTCCCAAGTCAAGAATCCCTTCATTCGCCAATGACAAAGAAAATGTTGCTAGCTAACTGGCTAATGCTATAAATAACCATTGACCATCGACTGTAGCTCGCTAGCTGTCTAGCTGAGTAGTTAATGTAATCCTGCTTGCCCATATGTCTACAAAATAAACAAAAAACTGTTTGGCTAATATAATTATAATCCTGCTAGCTAACTGGCAACTCATGAATTGGCTATCTAGCAAGCTAGCTAGTTTTTGCGCAATTGCATTGCTAAAAATGTCACTAATATTGATTGTATGTTTCTTATTATTCAAATATATCACAAAGATCCCTTCTCCATGTCAGCTTTCATTTTGTCCGTGCATCCTCATCATGTTTATGCAGAGTGCTGCCGTTTGCACCTGACTTCCAGATGCAGAATTAAAATATGCAAAATCAGCCATCACAATTCGTCTCGGGTTTTATAAATCAAATTGTGCTTGCTAAATGACTCTATTTGCATAATACGCTTCCAGGAACACGCAAAATGAACTGCGTTGTAAATTAGTATATAAGGTAGACTCCATCTTGGGTTAGTAGATCAGTTTCCATATCTGATTGTGTGAGCAATTGAATTTGTGGCCATTTTTGCAAGCACAAAGCTTTGGTAAATCTGGCAGCGTGTGAACAAACACAGTGCTGCTCATCTTCTGGCTTGCAGATGGGATTTTTACATCAGGCATGCAAAATGGAGCACTGGAGAATCAAGATGGCATATACTAGCAGTGAAAAGCGCACCCGCCTGCAGGTTGCATGTGTGAACAATCCAACATATGGAGGCAGTGAGCCGACAAGCCCACCAGCTCGTTCAAACGCAGCCGGCGTGAAGCTGAGCTGGAGCTAATGCCACACAAGCGGCATTGTTTTGTTTTGCGTTATCCTTATACAAAGAGCGGGCCTGCTAGCCTGCCTTCCGATATCTTTTCAGGCTACTAATTAGAGAGCAGAATTACATAAAAACAACTTAGTTGGTAGCTAGCTAGCTGATTATTTAACTATGTAGGTAGCTAGCTATATAGCAAGCTAACAAAAACGAGCGAGTCACTCAGTAAGCTAGTTTGATTGATTTCTATGTAAAAAAATAAATCCATTTCGAGCTTTAGTTGTGCTCGTCTGACTGAAGCTGACTTTCATCTTAAAATGGCCAAACTATGTCGGTAGCTAGCTATATAGCAAGCTAACAAAAAATAGTGAGTCACTCAGTAAGCTAGTTTGATTGATTTCTTTGTAAAAAAAAAAAAAAAAATCCTATTTGAGCTTTAGTTGTGCTCGTCTGACCGAAGCTGACTTTCATCTTAAAATGACCAAACTATGTCGGTACCTAGCTATATAGCAAGCTAACAAAAACTAGCGAGTCACTCAGTAAGCTAGTTTGATTGATTTCTATGTAAAAAAAAAAAAAAAAATCCTTTTCAAGCTTTCATTGTGCTCGTCTGACTGAAGCTGACTTTCATCTTAAAATGTCCAAAATTTTGGACGACGATGAGACTTGCCGGAGCTTTGTACAAATCCCATCTGGTGCCCTTATCGTCTCTGATTTGCCCATTTGACACCTTCATAAATACTGCACCAGGGAGTATTCATAAGTCTTCCTGCCAGTCTGAATAGAGGTACGGTAAATTAAAAATGAGTCCCACTCTCTGCTCTATGCTCCTTGAGCGTCTTTCACGGAGCTAGGGGAAGGGCTTTAGGCTTTATTGTCCTCCGCTTGGATCCTTTAAGGGACCCCCCAGTGATGTCGTCAAAGTGTTTTCCTGCGAGAAAGCGTCGCTTTCAGGAAGCCATGTGCGATTATCTCCGCTCATCACACTCCTAATCAAAGCCCGAATCAGACGCGTCGCCGTGCCAGCTTGGCGGGGGTGCACCGGCGTTTCACATGGAAATAATCAGGTGCGACTTCCATTCCGTTCTAAGCAAACAACGCCGCCGCGAGCGAGAAATGGAAGGGAACAAAAATGGATGAGCCGCTGTAAGGGCGTTGGAATTTTGTTTCAACTTCAAGTCGTGACGAATCTCTGTCATAATGTGAGAGCAGCAATAATACTAAAATATTGGTTTCATATTTGAAGATCTTTCCAATGAGGAGACACCATCAGGCGTCACTATTTTTAGCGAGGTCGCTAACCTAACCGGGCTTCATTTAATGACAACCATCATTCATATGTTTCTATCTTTAAAGAAAAAACGAAGAGGGAGGTTATTACTGGCCTTACGTTGGGGGTCACCTTTGGTGTAGTGATTTATGGATCCTATCGTAAGGCTCGCTGGAATTCCAACAAGGTGATTCTATGCGGGTCCACTCAGGGTTGCCGTCTTCTCCAATTTGTGTGCCGGAGTCTCATCAGTGCAACACGACCATGCACATTAATGTTGTTTGCTGCTTCTTGAGAGAGGCTCTATTTTTTTTCCATTCCTGGAATTGGAAAAAGAGGTCTAAGAGGTCCATTATGATATAAAAAAAAAAAATCACTGTATTCTGTAAATTCAGCTTAATGTCTGGTAATAATAAATAACATTGAAAGAAGTATATTTTCGTGGACTTGGGATTTTTGACGCCATTGTGCCCCTGAAGCAACGCATAAAAGCCTTCACAGAAAGATCATCACCTCCGTCTCTTGGAAATCCCCTAGCTAGAGTAAAAAGGATCTGATGTCTGAATTGCTATGATCGCTCCACTCTTCATCACCACATGGAAGCCGAGCGCCTCGGAACAATTTCTCTGTCTGGGTGAAAGGAAAGTTCCCCATGAGTGCTCTTAATGGAGTCCTGAAACCACGTCTGATCCACTCACGGATTTTCAGACACCACGACAGACGACGAACAGTCCGCCACAGTTTCATTTTTGCCAGCATGTCCATTATTTCATTTGATTTTTTTTTGTTTTTGTAGCCACACAACACAGCCAAAAAGAAATGAACATGTTTAATCAAGACGATAGCGTTTTCCTGCATCTGGCACTGGCGTGGTCTTCAAAAGATGTGAGCCAAGAACATATTGATCAGAAGAACTTTGTTTACTAATTAAAATCAAACAAATTGCATCCAACTAATTGAATAAGCCATCTGTAATTTGTTCATTTGAAAAATGTCGAAACCTGGAAGAAAAGTACGGCAGAAGTACTTTCTCAACTTTTTGATGATGTTTTCACATCTCATCATCGGATAATTTAATATATTTTTAATTTTATGGCAGGAGGAGATGAGACAAGGTCTTATATTGCATTTGCTAGTAGTGCCGCTGGCAGAGCTGCAATATAATTGGACCAGACTTTTGGATATTTTTCAATTTTTCTGGTAATTGTTTCCCACGTTTCCTCATGTCATTGTAGAATACATATAATGAATCCTCACCAGCATTTTCTGAAGAATTTTACAGATTTGTAAAAAAAATATATATGTCAGAAAACGGAAGGACGGTTGTATTTTTATTTTTTTTTTGGACACTTCAGAGATATTCTTGCCCCCCCACCCAAGGGAAATATCCTAGCCAGTGACGAGAGTGTTACGAGTCAATTTCCTCACACGCACTTATGTCACCCATAGCGTCCCTTTAAAGAGCCACTGTTGCAGAATGGCAAGATCTTACTTATGAAATACATCACTATTAACCTTTTATGATGGTAGCTCATTGTAGACATCCCAGAAATCCTTGATAGCTTTGCACTCCAAATGCGAGACCCCTGCAGAGCTCAAGAACCCGAAAGTACTCATTGGATTCACGCAAAGGTACTGATGGGGAAAAAAAAGTCTCAATCAACCGCGGCTTGCAGTATGGAGTAAAAATAAGGGGAAAAAAGGAATCAAATTAAGTACAGTAAGAAAGTAGTAGTGCTTTACTCCCAACGAATGAATCATTTGGCTTCATCTCAGGCAGGAAGTAAAGATTCCGTGTATAAAAGAAAGCAGAAGAGAAGACAGATCATTTCCTCGTAAGAGACAGAGTCATTATTTTGATGAGAAGCATCTGGCGTGCAGCCAATTAGCTGCAGAGTTGAGATTATTACAGAAATTAGCTGCTGGCACTCATCGTACGTGTGGGTGTGCGTATTCATTTATTGCTTATAGGTTGCCTTGTGTGTTTGGACCTGAATGCAAACAACTGAGCTAACACGCTTCAATCAAAAGCATTTGTTTCAAGAAATGTAATACCGTTAAATGCAAAAAATAATTGGAATGCAGACGACCACCTAAAAAAGTCTTAAATTTAAATTGGAAGTTTGCATTCCACTCCTGTAGGGGGCAGTAATGTACTTTAAAGAACAAACAAAGTATTACTGTTATAGTCTTTATTTGACCTGATCTTGGGGAAAATTTAGTAGGATTATTATTATTTTTATTTATTTTTTTAAAGTGAACCAGCCTGTTCTCGCAGGCATTTAGGACTTTTTATTTCGCTCCTCTTTTGGGACGACAGTGATCCCTTGCTACTTTGCGTTTCGTTTATTGCGGCTTCACTCCATCGCGGATTTTTTTTCCAAATTAAAAAAAAACATTTAAAAGTCAAAATAAAACTTCTAAATTGAGGAAACATGTGTCTAACCTTTAGGACAATGTAGTATTGCTCCAAATGTTGGTTTACATTCCTTTAGAAGTCCGTTTTCGCGTGTTAGCACAATCGCGAATTCGCATCTTTCCGCTAACTCGTTAGCCTGCCCAGTACTTCTTGTTGGTGACCGTACTTCGCGGATTTCACTTATCGCAGGTAGTTTTTGGAACCAATTATTTGCGATAAACGAGGGATTACTGTACATAGAAAGTAATGTCACCAGATAACAGGCCACAACAACAAAACTTCTGTCAGAAAACTACTGATAGTTGCCATCCAAGTTCCTATCAATAAATCAAAATGCTTTCATTCTCTTCCAGATAGCTCATAAATCACAAGTGCTGTCAAGCCGTATACATGAGTGCGATTGTGCCTATGGTTATTTTCATCAGATTGGCGGCGAGTCACCCGTAACAACTACCGCTCGTGATTTAAAATTCAGACGACATTTTCAGTCCGAGTGCAGGTCGCCCAGGTGAGATTGCCAGTTCTTTGGGAGACATTTCGTATGATAATTATAATCTGCTTTTGTCCATTCACATCATCAGCATTGATAAACTTTGCCCGATTAACATTCAATGTTTTATTATAAAATAAAAGTTTGAAAATAGCGAGCTCATTTTTTGTTTGGGCTTTTAATGTCTAATGTCTTTGCATTGGTGCACTAATCAATCATTTTTAGTTGGATAACTATGGCACAAAAGAACCTTTCAGTCGCACATGTTGAATTTTTAGTGTATTATATTCATTCCCGACTTTGTGGAAAACACTGCATTTTTAAGTCTGCAATGAATATTTATGCTCTATAGTTTTATATATTATTTATTACTCTTGTGAAGTCACTTACTCAGATGCTGCCAAGCGTACATTGTTTGCTGTGATTCATGCAACCCCAAAAAATCTATTTTATTGAAACACATTGAAACTGTGGTCGCACATTGTGTGTTTTCATTGTCGCATTCCTACATTTTTCTGGCATATTGCCATTTTGTTGCTTTAATAATATGTTACTATTATTTTATGCGTGTTTAGAAAATCTCCATTAAAAAAATGCAGTGCAACACTTATACACCCAAAATAACATCAACTTGGACACTTCTTAACAAATTGATTTGAAATTTCAACTTTTGCGGTGCATTGCCAACCTCCTCTGTTGTGATTGCGCAACACGTAAAGCGGTTAAACAACAAACAGAACAAAACTGACGGTGATCGACTCAAACCACACAGCACTTTTTGATTTGGACAGCCAAACTTTTCAAAAAAAAAAAATCCCTACTCTCCACTGGTAATTAGGGCCCTGCCTCAGGCAGTTCCAAGAAAGCAAATCTAATTAAAAAATAAAAAAAACTTGAAGGTAGTTGATGATCATATTTGTAAGTGGCAGTCGAGAACATTTTGGACATTTTGAATCATGAATGTTCTGCACAGGCTGAACAACGGTTGAAAATAATATCAATGCAATGCAACGGTGAACCTGCCGTGGCCCCTGACTGCGTTAGCTTCTCGAAATAGTTCACCTTTTCTACCCCGCCGATGTTCCATTGTTCAACCTGCCGTTATGTAAAGGAGCCACAAAAGCTTTTATTTCCTGCCAAAACAATAATGCTGTCTTATTTTTACAGTGGCTCTACAGATGGTTCCATATAAAGTTTGTGCACTAGTGCTTACTCAGTCTACTCGAGTCCTGGGCCAGAATTGAAGAAGAAAAAAAAAAAAGAAAAGCTTGCTCGAGTTGCCAATAAAGAAGAAAGTTGATCAAGATTTATGTACGTTAATGCGGTCGTCCCATGTGTTAATTTTCGCTCTCGCTTTTCATCACAGCAAAATGGCGCTGAATGCCGGGAGGGGAATGCGTCTGAGAATGCTGACTAGATTGGACCGGACTAAAGGAGGGGGCGTGACTCCAATGAATCCGTCCCGTGGTTGTAAAATGGGACAGCAAAGGTAATTTGGCGCCATTTTTTGTTTTATAGGATTGGGTTTTATGTATAAAGAAATGGAATCACAGTAATCCCCCCCACATCACGGGGTCCATCTTCCTTATACCGCTATTTCGAGTCTGATTTGTTTTTTTATTCTATTTTCCCGCCTTGTTTATTTTGAATGTAATTCCAATGTTGACCACTAAATGGCGACGCACTGTATTGTTTGACACTAACATAAGAAAAATGAAAAAAAAAATGTATTTGATCCTGCTTTTTATGCCTACAGAAAATGAGACCGTTGTTTCTTCTCATCATGGCTGTGATTGTGTTTAGAAATGAGCAGTCATACAAAATTTTGTTGAATGCGCTTCGGCACCCACTTGATTAAACCCCGAATAAATTAGGTGGGAGCATGTACAATTCTCTCAAGGACCCAAATGGCACACACACGTGATCATCAGCAACACAATGTGTCTTTGGGCGTGGGCTGATCAAATGGCCACCTCTGACACCTTGATGTGCCTTTAGTCATTCTCTTAAATGGTCCTTTTGGAAAAGAGCCCAAGAATGCGGCTGCGGTAATGGCTCAAGTACATTCCAAGTGCAGCTTTAACCCTTTGGCAGCGCTTCGGCTGATGCAATAGCTAATCACCGGGAGTGCAGAGGAGTTTATTAGGATGTTGATACACTTCTAGTGGCACGGCGACGCCGGGCAGCCTTTTCAATTCTGCCCAGTCGGACCATTATGTCGTTTGTTTAAACACGCTGGAATCTGGATTTTGGCGAAACGTCCAAAGTCGGATATAAGATTCATTTGTTTCCACAATGGATGAAGAATTTATGGCTGTTAGTATTGTTATGTTGTCTGTCTACATGTTTTGCTCCACCGTTTTATTCCAATGTTTATTGTTTAAATCATTGCAAGACTAAAATAAAGAAATGACATGGTTTTGATATTAAGATATTTCTTGCTTTTTATATGATATAATTTGAATTTGGTGATGATCAACCGAACTATTAATAATGCTTACAGGTCATGTACGGCACATTTAATCATCAAAAAGAAAAAGCGATTCAAATTCTTTTTTAAGACGAAAAGCCACCAGAATAATTGTATTTCTATTTATTCGAGTCAATTTTCCAGAATGTCAATTTGACCCGCAACATAACACAAGACTGCTTGACATGTTCTATCCGTCTCCTCTTTTCACTCAATGCCTTAAATTGCTTCGTTGTTAACTAGGAACCCAAAAATGAGTCTCGCTCGTAAATACTTAATAGAGCTTTGTTTTTATTGCCAGATCTTTCATTTTGCACGGCAATGAGGCGCCTTCATCGTAGTGTCACAGGAGGGATTACAGCTGCTGAGTCATGTGTGGGCAGAGCAGGTAAGCAGCCAGCGTTGCTATGGCGTCGCGCTTGAAAGGATTCAACGTGTATGTTAGATGTCAGACTTAAAAAAAAAAAATCTGTTGCCCCAAGCAACCTTTTGAGTCTTCTCTTTCTCTTTTTTTTTCCTGCTGTAAAACATGTTGTTTAGCAGAGGCCAGGGTAAAGTTCCTATTGAAGTCTACTCTATAAAACTCAAAGGACGTTTGCCTTTTGAAAGAAAATTGGCCACTCTGCTGTTAAATCCACCAGATTTTGAAGGGCTCTAGTAAGTGTGCCCAAAAAAATCGAATCTTGATTTATATTTTACTGGTCCAGACTACCTACAGGTCCTCCTGGAAAGTTAGCTAACACAACTTTGTTTTAACGAGAAACAATTCGAAGGTCAAAATATCAGCAGATATGATCTGTTGGCGGTTATTTTCTTTGCTACATTTTGCTCCGAGTATCAAATTGCAGCCTGAACTTGAACCAATGGCGCTTCTATAAAGCGTAAAGACACAATGTGTTATTGGGAAGCTATTCTCATTCTTTCTTGTTGGAATCAAAGTCATTTTGCTTTTAGGTTTATTTCCTATACGTGGTGAGCTTCATTTGAATAATCTAATAACAAAAAAGGCCTTTCAGTGAGAAGCAAATTAAAACAGGAGGAAAAAACATACACCGAGTCAGATAAGACGGGCCCGACCGAGTCAAACGGAATTTTCCGCTTGGGCGAGCACACAGGCAACAGCGGCGTGGTCGCTCTGTAAAGCAAAATAGTGACCCGGTGGGGCCACGCGGGTCGCAGCACGTCAACGTATTAGCGACAAGACCGACGCTCTTCTCACCTTTAATGACTCGACACCTGTGATTGAACTTCCTCTCAGTTTTGTTGTTGGACAAAAAGTAATCCCGTGTAATTAGCATCGCTGCCTACTTAGCTTAGCCGGTCATGTAATGGACAGAGAAACTCAGCGTGGGGGCATACATTATGCTAATTAGCCGAGCATTACAGTTCATTAAAATGCAGACCGGCTCGCTCACTGACATATTTTCAGATTTTTTTTTTTTTTTTTTAGTTAAAGCTTGGTTGTTTAATTTCACACCTGATAGGAAATGGGCAGGCGCTCTCGAGCAGCGTTTCACAACCTCCATTGAACCAAGACCGCACTCTTTGTAAGGTAGCATTTTAAAAAGTCAAATGTCACCTTTAACCTTTGCTTGAATGCTTTTTGTGGGGTTGCAACTCAATATGCTCCACTACCACACTTGTATTTATGAATGACGGCGGAAACATCCCAACTGCCGTCTGACGTTGACAAGTGGAAGCCACCGGATCGATGACAAGCAAGAATTGTGGCGCTCTGGTGTCAGAACCGATATGACGCACGCACACATCCGGCCGCAGAACATATCGCGGTACCGGAGCGCGGTGATGAGGTGGCGGAGAGGTAATTTTACCCGGCTCGCCATTTTTCCTCGCTGACCTTTTCCCAGGTGTGTGCGATGTCTCTGCCGTCGCTCACCGTTGTTGGAAATAACGCCTGGGCCGGATCACAGACCTGCCACGCGAGCCAAAATGCCAGCCAGCCATCACACACACACGCAGCCAGACTGATGGATGACTTTCCGCCGATCCGCCTACAAATACATAGTCATGTCAGAGTAAAATATTGGGCCTATTATGTCTCATGCATAACAATACCCAAATTGTCCCGTCTATCTATCAAACTAAATAGCAGTCAAATGTGATATTATCCTACTATTGGTGATAATGATGTCTGTGGAAAAATGTATTTGTTTGCTTGATCAGTAGTCACAACAATCCAATCTTTCATAACATTTTAAACGGTAATCTTTAGGGACATAACTTCAGTCGGCCATTTTTAGCTCTTTTGAAATCGGCAAAATTTGACGACGATTTTCACACACAGATTAACAAAAGACATTCAAACAAACAAACATTCAGATGTTTCTTTCATTACTGAAGTTAATGAAATGCTAAAATAATAAAACAGTTGTTGGTAGTTTATGTCTCTATTATAAGCGTGAAGGGATCAAAGTCATTATGTATTTTTTAAAATTAATCAGCTGATTAATCGAAATTTTATTTTACCCCAAAATTCCTATTGGCCCTGTAAAATTGTTTTAAAAATCCATGTGACATTTCCACAGACACCATGTCACCCACTAGGTCCTCCTTGGCAGTAGTTGGCGCTATACTGCAGCCTTTGGTCATATTTTTATCTGTGCTCATTATCGGTGATTACTCAAAGAGTAAATACTCGCACTACTATTGTTTTTTTTAAATGGAATATTCCTATTTAAGAGATTTTTGCCCCACATGGTTACACAACTTTGCGGCGGGCCTCCTCGTCTGAACAAAAACGCTATAATCTGTGCAGGGCAAAATTAAAAGCAGCCGTTCTCACAGAGTCCCAGCCCGGTGTTTTATTCATGGATTGTTTTGAGCTTCTTGTCGGTTGCATTAAGCGCATCCCTCGGCCCGCATGAAGTATTCACGTGCGACTCGCCTCTTAACGCTAATGCACGGGCCAGCTCGCCCAAAACACGCACGCCATGTTCGCCTTGATCCGACATGAAACGTTTCCCTTTTCCCACCGCCTCGCCTTGACACCTCTTACAAGTAACACCGTGCCGTTTTATGGATTACATTGCCTGGCCGGATCAGCTGCTTTTGTCGGTTTGTTTGTTTGGGCCATGTTAAGTGAATTCAACACGGCGAAATATCCTCGCCTGTGTCGAGAATGCGGAGAATCCTTGACCCACATTTGAAAGCGCCTTTCTTTCTTGTTAGGGATTTAGAAATGGCTCACCTATTGACTGAGTCGTTTAGCTTGCAGCCAAGTTCACAGGACTCAGACAGCGTCGCCGCCGTAGATTTGACAGGCGGTGAACAAATCGATGAGCGAGCTGTGTGATTGGACTGGACTGATGCGATTATTGAAAGATGCGCTTGACGATAACCTTGCATTCGGGTGTTATAAGACGACAGGGGTATGCCCTGCAGCGGGACGATTGGCCATTAGTGCAAATAAATACAAGCTGAAAGAAGTAAGGTCGGGTTAAAATGTTGATGATGCGGCATGTAGCAGCGATGCTAAAGTGCAAGCTTGTAAATGAAACCAATGTCAAGATTAGAACATCGCTTGTTTACATGATTGCAAAATTTGAGAATGTAAAGTTTGAAAAGGGTTGGAAACAATTGGACGACAATCATCAACCCCCCATGCCCCCCAAGGCTTGTGTTGAAACGCCTCCATTACTTATCCAGCCAGTGTACCTAATGGTGTGTCCGGTAAATGTCTGTATCATTTCGATGGCAACTCCCATGTGTTTGTGTGTGCGTTTGTTTGTGTGTGTGTGTTTGCCCCCGCCCCCTCCATACATGGAGGTCAAGGTGGTGATGGAGCACATTCTCCGAGACAGCCTTGACAGAATTGTAATGATATTTAAAGAACAACAGCGCTGATTGGCTCACGGGGGACACGGGCGAGCGAGCCATTTATCAAAATTGGTGACATTGGCAGTGTCATTGTTGGGATTTGGACAGCAAGTATAAGCAGAATGAACAGCGGATGGGGGAGATGTGGGGGTGGGTCGGGGGGGGGGGGGGGGGGGGGGGAGCAGGTTGCTGTCTCGCCCTCAAAGGAAGGATTCTTGGCGGGAGTGACCAAAAACTCATTTATTTCTCATCTAGTTGCAACCATTTGTGTCATGACAATCTTGAAAAATCAACAGCAATTATGTCTGTGAAAATGAGCCGCATACCCTCGCTGAGGAAAATTTCTCTGATTTTTGAAAGCGCTTAATGAAAGGTATGCAATCATATGCACGCCAATATAATCCCCAAGGACCGAGACTCCTTAAGTGTACTTCTGGTCTGAATGCAATTTTAAAGAGAGGAGTGAATTTTCCATGAGATCGCTTGGAGTCATTTTGGGGAACTAATGGATGCCATTTGAGTCGACTTCCCGCGGCATCAAGGAAATCTGTGAAACTATAATGGATGTAATCACTTTTTCCCCCCCAATAGAAAAACAAACATTTTGGCTAGATTAGCTCAAAATCCGTTTCGATATACGCAGTGTTTAATAATGTAATTAGCAATTATAGTTGCATGTCGACGGCTGTGGAATACCAACATTAATTGTTGATCATATTTCATTTCTCAATGAGATGGCAGCGAATAGCTTCCAAGGCGCTCGCGACGTAATGAGGTGCTGCATCACGGCGCAAGCCAATAATCAGTGTTGCAAATGAACAAAGTTATTGGAATTAATCAGGTGGAGCATTTGCTTTAAAAAAGTCAAACAACAGTGAAAGGGCAGCCGGCACTGTAGTTCCCGCACGTGCCCGGAAAGCATCTCTGTCTGATTACGGCTAATGAACTCATCAAGCAAGTCTGCGCCACAATTTAGACACTGACATTCGTTCATTTCGACTGACATCCGTGACATTCACTCAATCTTGTACGAGCGCTTCAATTCTCACAGTTGACTTCTCAGCCTGCATAACAAACACGAATGGACGTATTGAATGTGACATGGTATGGAAATTAACTCGATATAAGTTCAGGTTGTGCATTTTTTACACAATTATAGCACACTTTAAACACACTTTTTATTGTCTGCTGAAATCATATATGCGTGTGCATATATATATATATATATATATATATATATATATATATACACACGCACACATACATATATATGATTTCAGCAGACAATAAAATGAGTGTTTAAAGTGTGCTACAATTGTGCAAAAAAAAATGTGAAACGGATTAGAATTTGGCTGAAGATTAACGGCCACAAAAACACGAAGGCGAAATAAAAACGTCTGCTTACGGTGCAATACGCGAGGCGCTTGACGTGATGACCCACCAGATGAACATCTATTCTCCCGTTCTTATTCACTCAAATGTCGATTCAATTTGAAGTTCGAGCAAAGTATAGAGTACATTTGCCGCTGACCTGAATACGGAGGAGTTTAAAAAGGGGCTTATCAGTGGCGCGACACCTTGCTCACAAAATGATGACTGCTGGCTTGTGACCGAAATGTGAAGCGTGAAACTTTCTTCTTGCACTCATGTTTAACAATCCATCATTATCTTTATTGCTGTCATATCTTGTCTGTGTAATAACTGGCTGTTACAAATGTTATTCACTTTTTGGAATATGGCTAAAACGTTAGCTAAGACCTTCTGAATCCAATAAATCTCAACAAACAAGACTAGATCACTTTTTTTTTCTTTTTAGATGGAGCAAGGAAAAGAAAAAAAAGTTGTCAAGGCTTTCATACAAATGCACTGGACATGTTGGTGCCCCCGGTTCGGTTCATCCTTGTCTTGTATTTTCAAAACCACTGGATGGAAAGTGGCCTGTGTGGCCAAATCCCATGCGGCTGGAGTGCAACTTTGAAATGTCACAGCAAATGGTCCATCTGCAATACAGCACAGCACTCTAGTGGCCACCAGGGTAATACTAGCTTGTGTTGCCGTGTTGTGTAAAGTGTTTCTTCTCGCCAAAAGTCCATCTCCGTGAAGTGTTGAGAGCAGGTGTGAGAATCCCACCAGCCAGGTAATCGGTGGAACTCTCGCCCAAAAAGCCATTTACACCAGAAGTGACATTTTGACACAGGGAATCTGACAGACAATGTAAGTGAGCTCTCTTTGTGACCCTTTTGAATTTATTGATTGGCCGCCGAAGTGCAACTTTTCTTTTAAAAATACCGGAATATCACCTCCGAACACATTCTCTTTGAAAGTTTCCATGCTGACACGTTGTTTATTGATATTCAGAGAGCCGTTTTTTCGGTGTCAAGATGACAACATGATCAGTTTTGTCCTTGTGATTTCAAAGACGCCGCCAGGGTCTCAATGCATTGCAATTCTGCTGAGTCCGGCGCTCCGTTTGACATTGCAAATGTGTCACAGGGACGCTTGCCTTCCGGATCAGCCTGATGCAGCACTTGCAGACTTCAACGAGGCCTCACATCCACCTGAAATGTAAAAAAAAAGTCTCGTAAGCACTTTTGATGACTGAGAAATTTCCTTGGGCGCTCGTCTCGCTTGAAGCTGCGTCTGCTTATCTGTGCCCTCGTTCTGTTCAAATGTCACGTTGGTTTAAAGCGGTTATTAGTGGGGCCCATTACAAAAGAAAACCACCAGATGAGAGGAGTCGTGCAGATTAGAAATTCTCCTCCCCTCTTTTGCCCCTGCTGAGAGGATGTGGAGGCTTCAAAAATCTGTGCCACTGAACAAGAATCTTAAAGCCTAGAAATTAGGTTGGAATTTAAACTTAAAAAAAAAAAATTGACATCTGAAATCATCTAAAATTCCATCAAATTAAAAAGCTGGGTCTTGAACAACAATAAACAAAACCATACAAATTATGTATTAATGAAGGATAAAATTCGTTGATTTATTTATTTACTGTACTATTAAGTTTTATTCGTTCTGTTCGTGTTTTTGTTGTTAAATTGCTTTTTCATCTTCAGTTCATCCTCATTTATAAGCAGGCAAAAGCAACCCGGAAGATCGACGTCATGACGTCATGACGCAGACACCGATTTGAAGTGCTAGTTGAAACTGAAAGCAAAACACAACGCGTATTTGGCTGACTGTTATGCGACAGAAAACATATTGCTAAAAGTGAAACGTCCCGGTGGTTAAAGAAAGGTAAGAAAGCTTTGATTGCTAAAAGCTTCTCGTCATTTGTATCCTATTTTTTTTAAAACTTGAGTCACATAGCATTCGGTGGCTAATGTTAGCATCGGGACAGCGAATGGTAAACACAAGTTGCTGCCGCCAGACAAAGAGTGGATGTTACGATGAATTAATTTGAAAGCAGTATTGTCTTGGTACTTCGATAGTTTTCCCAGCCAGATCTGTGGTGAAGTAATAATGTGGTTTGGTGCGCATTGGGGAGAAAAGCTGCACACTATTAATGTCTAGCTTCACTTTTATTGGAATGGTAGAATCAATAGAAATAAGTTCTACCTGATCTACAACGCTAATATTATGTTTGACGTGTACAATATATATTCTAGCTAACTGCTCTACTTTGTATTGTAAGAATATTCCTGCACTGTGGTATTTTCTTCCCCAGGTTCGACATAATGGCTGCGGCTGAGCCCGAGCCCATCATCTCATCGAGACAGACGCAGAAAGAAATCAACGGCATTGACACGCAAGTTGTGTGCACACAATTCAGTAATTACATATTTATCGTCATAACGCAGTATGGCAAAATCGGAACCTTGGTGTCCGTCACGCCCGAGTCCAAATGCGATGACTTCAACACTCCGATAGTCTCCACCAAAGTGCTGCTGGGAAAAGATGAGGTACGCTTGATGATTTTGTTGACAAAAAGTGTGCAACTCTTTTGTTGAAATATTTTTCCATTTGTTTTCAGCCCCTGACACACGTGTGTGGTAAAAACCTGGGAACGTTTGTGTCACAAGAAGCCGGCAGGCCTGTCCTACTGGGACTGGCACTCAAGGACCCCTCAGTCGATGCAATTACGCAAATAAAAGAACTCATCAAAAGTTGTCAAGTTTGGTAGGAAGACTGCAAGACCCCATCATCTCCCTTTTTTCTTTTTTTAATTGAGTTGGATGTTTTTTTTATTGCAATTTATTAGAGCTGTTGTCCTACTTTACCAGTTTGCAAAAATAACGCTCACTTGTTTTGTCATTCGCCATGTGATCACATTTCATTGCAATGTGAATATTTGAAAGCATCACAAAACATTTTCAATAAAACAGGTTAAAGATTAGATTTGTCCATCATTGATTTACGTCAAACCTCCCAAAAGGCGATCATTGTAGAGATTCATTTTGCGAATGATTAACTCTCGCAAACTGTATATCCAAAATGGTTTTATTTGATCCTGGAATTTGATGCCCTACCTCCTCTTGAAACTATTGGTTTCTAAAGGGGCAGGGCAATCTTGAAACAGTGAAAGAGTTCAAAACAGCATGAGAATGTTCATATGCACCACATATATTTTGAATATATTACGAATACTCCATATATAATTGCCAGACAGACCATTAATACATTAAGATGTCTCACTAATAATTTTTATACTCTTATGCTTGGAAAATGAACAGCGTGTATGACATTTTCCAAGTATAAGAGCATTCTTTGAGATTTGTTTTGTCCGAGGTGTCTTATCGGTTCGTGAAGGCATCACGGTGACGACGCAATGAGAGCTGTAGTCACGTGACTGCTTCACCTGTTTCGCCAACCTGTTTATCCCATCCGACGCCTGAATCTCAGTTTTGTTTCGATACTTTCAAATTTACACACTTTTAGTTTCATTTTATTCAGAAGAACTTGGTAGAAACAGAAGCTTTAAAGTCTATTGTTGTGTAGGGAGTTCAGGCTGTTTTTATTTATTTTTTTCTTTAATTTTTTTTGGGCCGGTGTATTTCCAACGGACTTCGACCTCGCCTTGTCAGCTTGCGGCCTACCTGAGACAAACAAGGAAGTTGAGACGGTTGGACCTTGCCGTCGCGGTCCGCAAATAAATGACGCCTCACGCGCGCGGCCGCCGACCCTGAAAGGCGATTAAATTCTGATTTTGATCCGCTGACACTCGCCCCAAGACGCTCCTTCGTCTTTTTGTGGACCGGATAAAGTCGCCTCCGCCGCCACCGGGTTAAGGTGAGACACAACATTAGGTACACCTGTACAACCTGATTACATTCAATTTTAAAGCTCTATTTGTGTGTGTGTATATATATATATATATATATATATATATATATATATATATATATATATATATATTTAAAAAGGGGCCTTTTCTCGAGTATGGTTACGGTCAGTCAACATAAATTTAACTCAAAATGGTATTTCGCAGGTAGAATTTTTTTATCCAGCCTTTTTGTTTACATTTTGAAGTTGTACCTAATTATTTGGCAAACCACGCAAGTAGTAACTCGGTCTTAGCTTTAGCTCATCAAACTGCTGATTTTTTTTTTTTTTTTTCAGATTATGTGTTAATTCTCCACCCATCCCTTGTCTTGAAATCGCAAACTCTGTTATTTTTGGAAAACAAAAAATTCCATGGTCAGTCTCATCCGTGCTTCTCAGATGAGCATCTCCGTGGCCGACATGGACGCATCACTGGAGAACACATCCATCGTCCACCTGAGCGCCCCCATCCTCCCGGACAGGACGGACGTATCCAACATGACCATCATTCGCATGGCCAATGGCACCATCCTGGAGGATCAGCTTTTTCTCAACACCATGACCGCCCGAGCACTCTCCGGCATCTTTGTGTGGTCTGCCTTGCTCATCACGTGCCACCAGGTATGCATCATTTGATTTTAAGGAACAAAATAACATGGCATACAAATGTTAAAAAAACAAGTCAACTACTGTGATGCTTGAGGAAGAATATTTCACAATGGATTCTACTTTAAAGTTGTAATATCACCATTTGCCACTGTCATAAACTTGGGACGCCCCTTCCCCCTGAATATGTTTTCAAGAACTGCCTGCTTTAATGTGCACTGAACATTATTCAATGTGTGCCTCACAATATGTGTAATCAGAGATGGCTGGGAAATGACACGCCGCTCGCACCTCCCTCGCTCAGGGACCAAAAGCAATTGTTGCATCCATAAAGGTTTATTACCTCACGCTTCACCTTTTCCGAGCTCACTCTTTGAGGCCACGCTCGGCTGTCGGCGCTAGCGACGGCTTTTTCTTCAGCCTCGTGCCATCGCTCTTTTATGGTTTTACTGCACAACGACATGTAGGTTTGAAAGGGCAAATAATGCTCATGCTTGTAAAGAATCACAGTTTTCTGTTCTGCCAGGTGTTGCCTTTTATGGTCTGGCAGCAAACCTTGGCACAAGCTACGTCCACGTTTGCATAATCTTATGAAAAGATTCCGCATTGCCGGAGTCAGAATAATCTCCATCTGTGCTCATCAGGGTCATGCTAGAGCAACAGGTGGCGTCTTAATCTCATTTTTATGACGGCCAAAGCCAAGGGGGGGTAAATGGGTGAAAGCTACAGGATCATTTAAAAAAAATAAAAAATAAAAAAAAAACAACTGCAACTTAAACTCACTGATGTTTTTATTTTTTTTCTATTCTCAAATGCTGCTGTTTTGCTTCGTGTCCCCCTGGCAGATCTACACACACCTGCGCTCCTACACGGTGCCAAATGAGCAGCGCTACATTATCCGCATCCTCCTCATCGTGCCCATCTACGCCTTCGACTCCTGGCTCAGCCTGCTCTTCATCAACAACAACCAGTACTACGTGTATTTTGACTCGGTTCGGGATTGCTACGAAGGTGCGTGCCCCCGCCCCCTCCAACCGTTTCGTCGTTGACATTTCCACCGTTTGACACTAAAAAAAAAGCATCTGACCAAACAAGTTTTTCCACATCGGTCTGGTTTAGTGGGAAGCTGATACCCGCTCACCTTTGTATTGGAAACAATCCAACTTATCCAATTAATTTTAAATACGCAACAGCCAAAATATCGACACACCACCTATCGTACATTTGAAGGCACTACTCAGAAAGATTAGTTTCAAATTTGAACGGCCATTTTGTGGCTGACTGATGGCGGCAGGAAGACACCAATCCCATCGGCGACAATGAGTCAATCACAGGAAGCGTGCCCCCCCCCCCCCCTCCATCTGCATTAGCTTTATTTAATCCCCGCCTTTAAATAGCAACAAAGGATTAGGGAGGGATTTCCAAGACACACAACCCCTTTGCAAGCCTCTTATTGTGAAACATTTATTGTTCCATAATGTACCGGCTAATTATTCTTTATCGCGCCCAAGTTGGCACGGGCTTCCTTTAAATGAATTTGAAGGTTATTCCAATTTATTGTCTTGCACAATGTGTTAAACGTACTTCTTTTTTTTTTTTTGTTCCAGCATTTGTAATTTATAATTTCCTGAGTCTGTCCTTTGAATACCTTGGAGGGGAGAGCGCAATCATGTCCGAGATTCGAGGGAAGCCGATACAGTAAGTTGTCTTCCTTGATAACCTGCCACTGCTTTTTTTTTTTTTGCACGGAGCTTTGCCATGAACTTGAATGCTTTCCTTTTCCCCACGCAGGTCAAGCTGCCTTTATGGCACCTGCTGCTTGGGTGGCATGAGCTACTCCATCGGATTTTTAAGATTTTGCAAACAGGTAAGCCTTCAGGCTGCTTTTACTTTGATTTCACACAATTAGTTTTCAAGACGTTCCCTTAAAATGAAGCAAATGCGCATTTCTGTAGTGATCAGGTGATGCAATTTTTCCGCTGACTTCCAAGGTGAAGGAGAACAGAGACTTGCATGTATGTCATCATTATTGAACTAGAGATCAAACCAAAAAAAAAAAATGCCCTTTGCCTCACACAAGTCTGAGCTGATCAATTGAAGGAGCTGAGCTCGTACTGTAAGTCAAAGCGGAGTAGCTTTGCTTTTAATTAATTCTCAGGAGGACGCAACAAATCTGGCCCGTCGATAGTTGCCACCGGTGAACTATCGCGAGTGCAAATTGTAGGGAAAAGGAAAAAAAAAAGCCTCAGGTCATAGCAGGCTGGGAATTAATAATTAAAAAATGATTTAGTCTTTTTTTAATGGAAAATGTCAGCAGGTTGCCAACACACTTAGCAAAATAAAAATGTTGACTCAAATGCACTTTCTTTTCAAGTCGCTGTGTTGCCGGCTCGCCGTCTTTATGAAATATAGCGGCATCGTCGTGAATCATTCCGAGTTAAAGGCTCGCTCTCAATTAATATGAAGCAGGAGGTAAACTTGACTTTTGGACCGGCGCGGTGTCCTCCTGAATGCCACGCCACGCCCGGCTATCTATCTTGTCTCTTTTTTTTGCGCTCTCCGAGAGATAACTTCATGATAACTGAGCACAGTTGTTGTTGTTTTTTTTCAAGGTTAGAATTTATGACGATGTAGCTTTTGGCATTCAAGCCTGATACATGTGTACCCGATGAATCGGTAATGAATCGGCCACCGCGGCTCTATTTGTGTGCAGTGAGATGGAAGAATTGTACAAACAAATGCTTCGTCCTTGCTATGGTGTGTGTGTGTTTGTTTTCCAGGCAACGCTTCAGTTCTGCATCGTCAAACCCATCATGGCGGCCATCACCATTATCCTCCAGGCCTACGGCAAATACCACGATGGGGATTTTAAGTGAGCTGCGTCTCCCTCTCTTTTTCCCAGCTGCTTAGTTTGTGCTAATGGCGGAGACGTGTGACCCCAAAAGCTCCTCACAAGGGCACTTTTTTTTTTTTTTTTTTTACATCCCGTCTTCAGCCGCCAGTGGTTTTATTCCTAAAGGCACCCCAACTACTTAAGACCACTTGAGACAGACGTGTGTCAGCTTTTTAGCGTTAGCCTTTTAACATCGGTCTAAAAGTGGATCTGCCGATCCGCCGTGTTGTTTATCGGGAAGGATTAAATTTTCACAATCTCACGATTTTCGGCCGTCTGACCTGACGTTGTTTTCCGTCTTGTGCTCAGCGTCAACGGGGGATACTTGTACATCACCATCATCTACAACTTCTCCGTCAGCCTGTCGCTCTACGCCCTCTTCCTCTTCTTCTTCGCCACCAGCGATCTGCTCAGGCCGTACGAGCCCGTGCTCAAGTTCCTCACCATCAAGTCGGTCATCTTCTTGTCCTTCTGGCAAGGTGAGACGTCCGCGTGGTAGCTTTGCGCTCGGGGACCGCGAGAATTCACCAAGCTGCTCCCGTTCAAGGCATGGTCCTCGCCATCTTGGAACGCTGCGGCGTCATTCCCAACGCGCTCTACATCGACGGGGAAGAGGTCGGCGCCGGCACGGTGGCGGCCGGCTGGCAGAACTTCATCATCTGCATGGAGATGTTCTTCGCCGCCATCGCCCTGCGCTACGCCTTCACCTGCACCGTCTACCAGGAGAAGAAGAACGACGTGCCACGTGAGTGTGGCCGCCCTCTTTCTTGTGTTTCTTGAGCCGCTTGTGACTTGGTACCGCTAACATCGCGATTGTCTCTGGCAGAGAGCATCCAGTCTATGCAGAGCATCTCCAGCGGTCTGAAGGAGACCATCAACCCGGGCGACATGGTGCAAGACGCCATTCACAACTTCTCGCCGGCCTACCAGCAGTACACGCAGCAGTCCACGCAGGAGGTGGTTCCGCCGGGCCCCAACGCCAAAGTTTCCTCCGCCGCCACCGCCGGCAAGGGCTCCCGCAAGTCGGACAAAGTCATGCTGATCATGTCCGACGACGACTTGTAAGCCGCAGCATCCAGGTGCGTGCATCCTCGTCGCTGTTTTACCTCAACCGGATTAGTTTCCCTCGACACAATGTCGAGCAAAGACTGCTTTTCTTCTACTGAACTTTAACGAATAGCACAGCAGCCAGATGTTTTGCCTTTCTTGGCCTTATAACAAACACACCATTGTGATATCAAGTGTGACTGGAGGAGTGTGACAATGGTCGACACCGCCACCTAGTGGATTGCAGTTGCCACTTGTTTGAGTCAAGAAAAATGCAAGTTCCTGGTTTGGTTTTGGAGCAGGTACTTCAAACTGCAAAATAGATCACTGCAGAGTCTTTTGTATGTGTTGCATGCGTGGAGCTCCTCCAAAATGGGAGTCTTATGAAACTGCAACTAGAAAGCAGGTTTTGTAGCCTCTGCACTCTTTTGAATATATTTGGCAAAGCCTTTTAGTATCAGGGTGACTATTTATATTTCCATGCACTCTCTATTATGATATTTTCAGATTTGATTGTATATCTACTATACAGGCGCATCTCAAAAAATGACGAGATTGTGGAAAATGTAATTTATTTCAGTGGTTTATTTCAAAAAGTGGTGAAACTCTTAGATAAGCATTGATTGTTAATCACCACCCAAAATGTGTTTTTTTTAAAGATGGCTTTAGCTTACAGCTAATAGAAACCCTAAAAAAAATGTATATCACATAAACAGTCAAAATAATTTTTAACACAGACACTCGGTCAGGATTAGATTTTTTAAAACTATTTTCCCCTAACCCCTAATAGATATCTATTAGTTTCACTTCTTGAAATGACACTATTCTAATTTATTGAGATGCATCTGTAAGGATGTTGAATGTACGTTGTTTATGTACAGACTGATTTTAAAATCAATAAATCTAAACAAAAAACATCAATTTTTCATTTTTGTACATTTGACATAATTTTAATACCCATTAGTGCCAATCATTGCTCTTCTTGAGGCAAGACCAAAATGAACTTGCATGTGGGGGTTCAAAGTGAAATTTGCAAGTATTCATAATAAAGTCATCTTTATGTGTGTCAGATTAAAGTGAGTCGATTTGTGACAGTTTCTTTTTTTAAACAAGGAGAAATCTTTATTTGCTGGTACGAAAACAAGACACAGCAGACACGTCGTGGAATAATTTAGCATGGTTGAAATAACGCAGCAGAGACAAAAAGATTGGATTTCTACACCAGGCGAGCTCATTGAACCAGGAGGAAACATAAAATGAAAGATGACAAAAATAATTTAGGCATCTTATGAATGAGAATCAAACATGAATGAAATAAATATGAAAGAGCATAATAATGACAGCAAACTTGCAATACCTTGCAACCACATCAAACATTTTCTTTAGGAAATATTTTTTTATCTTGAGTAGCTTGTTCGACTGGTCGAGCTTGTTTGGACGACTAAAATAATCGAAGCTATTTACGTAAGCACATTTCTAGACTATGTCGTCATCGTGACTCATACGAATGTATGTGAAAAATCTGGGGAAGAAGCAAACTGGAAAAAAGGTAACGTCATCTTTATTAATTGCTCTTAATTGCTTTGTGTGAAGTGGCTAATTTTATTTTCTTGGCTATACAGTTGGCAGAAACGGGAACCAGCAACACTCACGTCACCTGGAAAAAAGGTTTGTTTTTGTGTACTGTACTTCTGCACTTGTCAATGTGAAGCACTGATATTGAACAATGCCTCGTTTTGCCACAGGAGGTCGCTGTCGGCTTAAACTTTCTGTCTGCGTCAAGCTTCATTGTGGAGGGACAGGATTTTTAGCAGCTCTGGGAATTCTTTCAGGTAGGATAACGGCTCTTATAAAAGCATTACCATCGTGGTTAAAAGTGAAATCAGAAAAATAAAGCGGCAACAAGAACATACGACGTGTGCTGTGCTGTAGATGCATGCTTACTTAACGCATGGGAGTCAAACATGTTCCGATCAACATCGGGTGTCTGGATTTTGCACTTTTTACACCAAAAAGTGAACTGTCAGAATGTCAACTTACTCTCGTGAAGTAGAACAAAACAAAACAAACCTGCATCTTTTGTGTAACCTCAGTCACGGAGACACAACAACAACAAATTGTGCTTAGAGCAACTATCGGTGGCCTATAAATACACAAAATATTTTTTTCATTGCTGTATGGACACATTTTCAGCATCAATTACTTATGCTAAGTGGACTTCAACAGAACGGTTACGTAACTCATACCACTCCCAGGATAGTAACATAAATATAGAAAAAGGAATATATATATATATATATGCATATACATATATATATATATATATATATACATATACATATATATATAATATGTACTTATGCATATAAAACTTACATGTCAGGAAGATGACTTAAAATGTACAAAATACAAAATGAGAGTAAGGACACAGCTGTAAGGTCACAGCAGGTTGTACAGCAGCAAAGCCCCCCCTCCCAACTGTTTACTTTCTTTTTTTAATTATTTTTAGGGGGGGTCAATAGTCATGTTCTCTTGGCCGAGAGAAGATCCTGTCATGAGCAAATTTTTTATCCTCCCGTTGAGAAGGCCTTAAGAGCATGGGCATTTATGGCATTTGGTTGCCATGGCAACAAATGGTTTCTTTCATTTCTACCTGCTTACGAGGTGAGCGTCAGGGATTTTTCCTATAAAAGTGTGTTTGAATAAAAAAAAAAAAAAATGGACAGAAAATAAAATAGCGACTGTGACGGAGCCACCATCAGCAGCACTCAGCTGACCCCGCAGTAGGAATGACGCGTTTTACTTTCTGGACGGAGTCATGTGACCGCAGCCTGGAGTCCAAAGCTTTTATGTTACAGGAAATATTTCATTCTTAAAAACCTGTCATTAAGTGATTTTAACTTCATCCAATATGGATTACCTTCCAGAGAGTGGCATTTAAGAGGCAAAAATAACCTAACTAGAAATATCAGTCTCCTCAAAAATTGTGCGTGAATGCTGAGAGACGATACGACCAATTGAACCAAAAAAGAGGACTATTGAAAAAAGAAAAAAGAAAAAAAAGGGGATGACATAGCAATGGGGGATCATTTTTAAGTGCTTGTTATTCAGCTTCAAAGCCAATAAGTGCTGAAAGGACAAAAAAAACAAAAGCGCACTTCGCTTGAGAACCACAAAAAAAAAAAAACGAACTCTTACATTTCTGGAAAAATTGAAACCAGAAAAGAAAGTCCTTCATTTTCACCGCTTGTCTCTCAGCATTCCGACGAGAAGTGCTGTTAGCTTCATGAAGTCAAAATGCAGTAATTTCCTATGTGACAACTTAGTAAACAGAGTGGACTGCTAGGCACGCAGATATCTTTAAAAAAGATCTCTCAGCCCTTGGTTGAGGCAACGCTGTGCTTGGAAATGCTTAGGTGAGCTTTGACATACTTTCAAAACAATATGGACTGGTGCTGCCACTTGAAGGCATGTCGGACGTTTTTGTTTTCGTCGGTCTTTTGCTCAGTCAAGAAGAGGAACTTTACCCTGCCGGTGCTGTTAGGACGGTGTCGGGGGGGATGGGGGAGCAGGTGGTTTGCACAGTGCAAATAAAGGCTGTGCCAAAAGTCACAAAACGCTTCCGTATTTCAGGTATATCGTGAATTACATCTCAAATTGGTGCAAATGTGGACAGACAAACTCCCCAAGTGGCAGTTTTGTGAAGGGAAGCCTGAAATCAAATAAAAACAAGGAAGCTCATGGTGACTTTTGGGGGACCTTGTCCAATGTAAACCCCCCGCATAAAAAGATTGGGAATGTAGTTCCAAAGTGTAAACTGAAGGACTGAGGGGAAAAAAAAAAAGCCGGCCCAGAGATGTCAGATCTGAGGACACTTTTTAGGGTGTGAAGATAAAGGACAGAAGAAGGGAGAGTCACAAATGCAGCATAAGAGGACTTGGAGCTCGCCATCCAGTCGATTATCCTTCAGTCTGACTTGTGAGATTCCACTCGGTGCGGGACGAGGCCCGGTCAGGATCGGGCGGGAGGCGGAGACCCCAGTCGGGCGGACACTAGGACGGCGCCGAAAAGGGCGTAGGCCCGGAGCTGTTGTGATTGGCCGACTTGACGATGGTGATGACGCTGGTGGTGGCCACTTTACCCGGCGACAGGGGCCCGCTTCGGGTCACAGTCCTGGCGAAGCACTGCAGTGCCTCGTACTTGGCGCGCAGGGCCTCCAGCTCCAGCCGCATGCTGGCGTTCTCGCGGGCCAGCTTGTCCACCTCATGCTGAAGCTCCGTCTTCTGGCGCTCCAGCTCCTCCTTCTGGGTGACGCGCTTGATGCGGCAGCTGGCGGCGTAGCCTCGGTTCTTGAGCGTTCGCCGCCGCTGCTTCAGCCGCACCACGTCCTCCTTGGTCAGCCCGCGCAGGTGCTGGTTCAGCTCCCGCACGGACATGGCCACCAGCTCGTCGTCGCTGAGGGCCGGGGCATTCTCGCCCGACTCCTTCTTGACCTGCGGACCGGGAGACACCACGTGAGAACCCCATTGCTAATGACAAGATGACGGAGCTTACCTTTAAAGCTTTGCTCGTCTTGAAAGGAGTCGTCATTCCCTGCATGCAGACAACTTGCCACACTCTCACAGGAGACGCACTGAGACAGTAGAAATGAAAATTAGTCACCCGGTAAACTCTTACGATCCAATCAAATTTCAGCCTGTGTTTCTGTATCACGCTAATCCTCCCAGGACCTTCATCCTCTATCATGGCACACCTGCAGATGGGATGTGGTTGGCTGCGAATGCTGCCCTCTGCTGGTGAACCCTAACCCCCACCATTGTGCAAAAGTGCCATTAAGTGAAAACTAATGCCACTGTTGCAACTTTGAGCATCTTGCCATTTGCCATGTCTACCAGCAGGGGACAGTAAGACCTCATTTGAGCCGATTGTCTGAACAATGTAGTTCACTAGACCAAGCCAACATCCCTTATAAGAAGCTCGACTCTTTGTCCACGGCCCTAAAAAAAAAACCCTAACACCTCCTGCTGACCCGCCCCACTACCTCCAAGAAAGGGCTCCATTTCAGGACTTAAAGTGCCGTGTATCGTGCTGAGTGGCTGCCATGGCAACGCCCCTGCAAATGGGCGTGGGAGTGTGAGTCACATGGTCAGCGAGCGGGTAAACAAGGCTCATTCATAACCGCAGCAGCCAGGCTCACGCAGACTACAAACAAGATTTCTTTTTTCCCCCCAACAAGTGAGTGAGGAGGGGTCCCTCGTAGTGCCCACCACCACATGACAAGGTGTAAATTACTGTCACATCAGCAGAACATTTTCAGTGCAGTCATGCTGACCTTTACCGGGGCGGCTTGTGGAAAATTCCCTGTGTCACGGCGGAATAGTTTCCCTTGTAGTCATGGGTGTATTTTTACCGACAGACAATGTCGTCTATCAGCATCCCGCTGCTCGGATCCTCTTACGCTGGGCTTTCCTGATCCTCCACATGCCCTTATTTATCTCTGCGGGGTAAATTTAGCACGACGCGGCTCAAACTGATTTCTGCCAAGTCGACAGTTTAACTAGAAATGATATCCCGGGCGAGTTCTCTGAATATTGCCTTGGGTGGGGCGGCACTGCTCCTCAAACCTTTTTACACTAAGTACCACCTCAAAAAAGACTTTTCTCATGAGACGGAAGTATATTTTAATAAGTCAATATAACATTACTTTTTGTACACTGTTTACTTACTGTCAAATCAAACATTCAAGAAAATGATGTAAGGTGTATTTATCGTCTTCTGCGAGCTAAATGTTAACATGGGCTGGGGTTAGCATCGATGATCGTTACAACCCTCGAAGCAGCAGATATTTGCACACAGCAACACATGTAGCCAGATATAGCCATACTCTCAGGCATATATTCTTTATCCTCTGTGAAAAACAACTAATATTGCAGCAGTTTTTTGTGATTGCATTATACTGCCCCCTCTGGCCAAATCCTAGACAGATTTGTAGAGTTGTAGAGTACTACAACAGGGGTCACATGGTGGCGGCAGGCCCCTGAGGGACCACATGAATAAGTCAACCAAGCCTGTTCTAAAAATAGCTTACCCCCTATGGGACATTGTGATTTTATAGGAATGTTGTAGAAAGAATCATCTGAAAATGAAAACACTAGCAGAGATGTGTCGAAATACAGTGCTGCATCTTGATATTTGTTATTTCAAAAGTGTGTGTCAAACTAGTAACCCCTGATCTATAGTTTGAACATGTAATTCTGGGATTTCTTTGGCACACCGCATTTTGAGAACCCGTGCTTGAGGCGAATGTTTTTTTTTTTTTTTTTTTTAAATGGCTATTTTGAAGATTTGGGCCCAAGCTTGAATCATGACATCCCAGTTGACAGGATGTAGACAAACATCAAAGTGTCCCAGCGCGCAGAAACGCATGATTAAAGCTAACCTCTAAGTCCTGTTTCGGGATTCTAGCAACATCTGCCCCCCCTCTAAACAGCTGCATCACCAAAGTAAATATAATATGGAATTCCTCATGTGCAAGTAGGTCAGTAGGGGGGGTCCCTGGGAATATTCCTTGTGGAGATTATGGAAAAGTGTCGCATGATGGCAATAGGGGAGGCCCCCCTTTCTTTGTACAAGGGGGGCCTCTGGCTTGTTTTCCTGAAATTCTTCAGGCATGTGCTTATGTTTTTCCAAGGTTCTCCTCATCAAGATGCCAACGTTTCCTCCGCGAGAGCACGCATGATACAATCCAGGCGCTCTGTGCAAACGCGACAGATGTTTTTTTTTTTTTTTTCACCCCAACAGACGCAATCAAGAAAACAATTCGTGCGAGGCTATTCTGAAAAGGCAGTCTGGGAAAATACCTAAAAAAAAAAAAGGCCACAGATGGCTCGCTTAGAGAACAAAAACCGCATTCCTGAGTAAACACACATGTGCCGGAGCCTCTCATGCAAATGTTCACCGGGGTAGGCCGAATATGTCCCGCCATGCACTCTACTACAAGGGAACATGGAAGGGGGGGGGGGGGGGGGGCAGGGCTGGAACCTTTTTCTCACTTGTAAAACAACAGTTGCAAAGTGTACAAAATGTCTGGAATTCCGAAGCGTCTGGCGTAGTTCACGTGCCCAAACAAATCGAACGTAGCCTGTGCGCACATGCAGGGAGGTCTGCACCATGCAAACTGTCCAGTGGAACCTGTCAAATCGCCTCTTTGCAGATTGGAAAAATCATTCCAGCTTGATTTTTTTTCTGCATTTGCATGTTATGTGGTGTTCCTTCTTTTTGGTTTCCCATTTTAAACCTTCCCTAAATGCAATAGTTGAGAAATCCCCTATTTGCAATCCGCCAACAACAGAATGATGTAACGGCGCGTCCACGACAAAGCTCGGCGTGATCCGCCGCCGCCGCCGCCGCAAAGTTTGAGTTGAAAGGCGTCTAGGCGAGTCGCTGCGTGCAATCGACAGGCGGGCTTGCACTGATGTGGAGAGCGCTGCGCGTCGCGTGTTGTTTTGGCTGGACGCGCGACTTTGAAATAAATGTTTTCCAAAGTATTTTTGGGCCTTCTTGAGACAATTTGTCTCTTGGTTCTCATAAAATAATAACAAAGTGGATCATGACTTTGGGCCGACGTCTGGTGACAATTTTTTCGACTTATCCGATTCATCGTTTCAGCGCTTTGGCTTTTACGTCTGTCACATTTCCAGTTTGGAATACTTGACATGTTTTCATTCTTTTTTTTTTTTACTGGCAGTTGAAAAGCACTTGATGACGTGTTGTTGTTTTTTTCCAGACATCTGGTCAAGTTCAAGGTTTGCAGCAGGTAACTGTCGAGCCCGGCCCGCTCTGAAAATAAACAACACACTGGCCCGCTTTGGACACCTTGTTTTCCTTTTTTTCTATTTGCTAGTTCAGAGTGCAGACTATGGTAAATAATCTTTTCTTTTTTTTTTGCTCCCCAGGCCGTTTGTTGAAATCCATCCAACGGACCCTGTTCATGTGCAGATTCCGCTCTTTCCCCCAGCGCAGCACATTCGACGGGCTCCGATGCGAAGGAAACGCGGCGGCGCATAGCCGAGCGGTGAGTCACGCTGTTTACTGGTAAAAGCCGCAAACGGCAGGCAGGGAATCGCACCCTCCCGATCTGACGTTTCCTGGAAAATCCCGTTGTTTCACGGGAAAGGAAGGAAAAGGAGCCCGAGCAATGGTTGGCATGACCACAGTAGATCTTTGGTGCGGAAAGGGAGGAGAACTTGTTGTATTCCAAAGACAATTTCAAGAATGCAGAACGAGGGCTGGGGAAATGAGTCGAAATGGAAAAGCCGCATGTTGATAACGGAAGGCGATAAAGCAGGCTTCAAAACGACAAGCTCAGGCATTCTGGTTTTTATGCTGCCATCAGGAAGTTGCAGAATAAACGTCAGCTAACCATCGGCGTTTGCCCAGTGAGGAATTCCCCAAAACATCCTAGCAAGTAAATAAACTGTGCCACGCCTTTGGAGCACAATAAGGCAGGCGTGCCGGCAGGGTGGTTCGAGGTCACCGTTGAAATGTGAGGTCACTTCAATAGGTACACCTGCACACGTCAACAACATAACTCAGAATGCTGACTTTTGATTGACAATTTGGCTCCAAACCAAGTTTCTATTCGTGTTTTGCACACTCGTAGCTAAAAACAACTGCTCTATAAATAGCAGACGGATGCTAGAAAGTTTTTGCCAGTTACGTTCTACTTCAATGCGATGTCGATCTGAATTCGATTAATTAATTGCTCAGCCCTCTGCCAAATCAATTAAAAACCCGTTTTTTTTCTTTTTGTCTTGTTTTAAGCTCTGGTATTTTGTCGCTTGTGCAGGTGTAACCCAATGTATTATTAGCTGCGTAAATTATGTTTACCCGAGAGTAAAATCGCAGGCTTGCACGGCCAATCATCCGCCTCCCTCCCTCCCTCCCTCCCTCCAGAGCGAGCGAGGCAAAAACACATCAGAGCAAACATCCCTGTGAGTCATCACATTGCTCACCGCAGCTATGTCACTTTCACAACACTCCACCGCCAGCCACATGAGCTCGCTGCCTTCTGCTGCCGCGTTTCATGCGGGTCGAGTAGCAAATGACTGGTGACAATTTAAAGACAGAGCCCTTGTCTGGATCTCCTAACCCTCATGTGCTTCATCACGCTCACACCACAAGCGCGCCAGTGGAAAAAAAAATGACTCAGCCTGGGACCTAATAGAGAAAAATATAGTGGGAGGGGGGTGGGGGGGTCAATGCAACCACATGTTCACCTCATGACAGACAAGAGCGCCCACTCCCACATTCTGTGCACCCACCCGGAACAAAATTGAAAGTGCAAGTTGGTGACATTTAAAGTGCAAGATGTGACTCAAACGCACGTTCATCTGAGATCATTTGGAAAAAATGTTGAGCTGTAAAATCTTGCACTTGTTATCTATTTTATGAACAACATTATTAAGACTTGTCTTATAGATGGAGATATGTGCTCCCCCACTAGCCTTGCCTGCCCTGGTGGTCTCGTGCCCTTTGTCCTACATGTACATGTTTGAAAATGCATACCACGTGTTATACTATTGCAATGTCAAAGGCAGCCTGAATTTGGGCTATTTACGGTAAACTTGGAATGACAACAAAAAGTGTGGTGAAAATATTTGACAGATTCTTTTGTAGAAAAAATAGCCTGTTATTATTATTAATCATCATTTAAAATATAGATTGCTTAAATGAGGCTCTAATTTGACCGAAATAAACTACTTTTAAAGTTGTTAATGGAAATCGCATGAGCGTAGTTGTGAACTTTCACGAGGTCGTTAATTCTGTTTATTTCAACGTAACCGCAAACTCCCGAGTAAGCTTTTTTTTTTTTGGCCAACGTGTTGACTTAAAGTCTTTTTTTTAATTATTAATATTATTATTTCGGTATTTTAGCGGAATATCCAAACTCACTTCTAATTACATAAATCAACAACCTCACCTCTGTGGACGCGCGAGGATCCCCGTGGACTGGAATGCACGGAAAAATAAAAAATATATTAAAAAGAAAATTATGTCCGGTTTGGTGGGAACCTAACCCCCCCTCGGGGAAACGAGGCCGTCGAATCCGCTTTGCTGAGTGCGGCAGACGGCAAGCCAGCCAGCCTGCGAGCGGAGCGTCCTGCTAACTCGATTCACCCCAAAACAACAACAATGTTACGAACATTCCACGCTCCCGCTTCCGCAAGCACTGACGTCACCGCGTCCTCATGACCGCCCCCTCCATTCATGAAAATAACTTAGTGCTGACGTCAGCGCCGGGAGGGGGAAGCCAGAAATAGAAGAGTCTGTTTTTCTTGCGGAGGGAAAAAAAAAAAAAAAGTCCTAATCTGCTGGAAGAAAGCGCGTAGAATAAGATCTTAAAAAGTGATCTTCAGCACCAACAAGTGGGGGGAAAAAAAGTCAAGCTTGCTTGGAGCAGCTGCATTCCATTCCTGAGGAAAGAATGCGGGGCAGCGGCAGTCACAGGATTGTTCTTATTGGGGCTGCTGCTGCAGTCACAGGTTATTTTTGTCTTGCGATTAAAACGCCCGATGTGTTTAAAATGAAGAATGAGGGCATTTACTTTTAAGGTCACACTCACAACACACTGTTGATTTTTTGTTGCACGAGACTCCACACTGGATCAGGTGAAAAGTGTGTTTATGTTCCAAATAGTGCAGGTGATACACGGACTGGTCGTGAGGGGCCCATGATCTCCAGGGGCGGTTCTAGAACCCCTTGGGGACCCTTGGAAAGCTCTATATCTTCAAGTTGAGTAGGCATACCTAATGATATGTCCACTCAGCATGGCAATATTGCCTACTCAATATGAAATTTCCTCCGAGAAAATTAACTGAAGAATAATAATGAGTTATTTTTTTTTTTAAATCATGACTTTTTATTTATTTGCCCATGTTCAGCAAAGCATAGGGAGGGACTGGAGCGTGTTCGAGGCATCAGCAAGGGTGGCGAGCTGTGCGGTCGGAGCAGTTTTGGATTACAGGAAGTAACATTGAGTCACTAATCTACATGCTTTTTTTTTGTCTGACTCATTCTATTCGACTTGGTTGGAAATGTGATCTGGCACCCCGAGGCCTCCTGATGTACCCGAGATCATTCCCTACCTCCAACTTCAAATCAAATCAGGCTTGATGCTGAGCATTCGTGACAGTTAGCTCACATTTTCCCCATGCAGATGTTTGGGCATTGTTCTGGATTTGTTGCTAAGCCATACACATGCTATCATAAGTACACTTCCCATATGACACCACCACTGAACATTCCACTGACTTCACCCCAAAAGATGAAAACACTTTACGTAACCAGCTGGAAACTTTTTTTCCACGTTTTTGCTTTTATACTTTAAGTCTTTGGCAGATGCTGAGGCGAGACTATTTCAAGTATTTACAGTGCTGAAATATATTTCGGTTGTTGATGGAATTTCAAGAAAAGAGTGAGAATTGCGAAATGCTCATCTTCTTACTATGGGCGGGGCCCCATTAGATCAATTATATCACTCTGACAAATGATTTATGGAGATTATTAACTGACTCTATTGTCCATTACTTGGCGATTTGTAATTTAATAAATAAATAGTTACAAGAAATCACAAACATTGACCTTATGGGACCTTTATTCAAGTAGCATGGAAACGCTGCCATCTAGTGTCCGATCAGTGGAATTAAAGAATTTAGGAATCCATAGTGCGATAGGCGCGCTCCTCGGTTTGCGACACGCGGCAGTTTGAAGTTACGAACGGTGAAGGTGAGGTGTAGTTTTTTTAATAGATTGGTTTACATCTATCATTTATTCTAATATTTATTGGACGGCTTGAGTAATTTGTTAGCGTAGGTTACTGCTAAAATACGTTCTGACTTAAAATCGTCATAGACCGAAGAACCTTTTAGTTTTTTATCCAAATAAGAAAACTGGACTATTGAAGTCTATTTGAGCAAATTCAGAATATTATTTCCAGTACTGCGATCTAAAAGCTTAATAAAAGTAGAGCTGATATGCTGGATTGCGCAGTTAACATTGCTGACGCTAGGTGGCAGTATGTTACTGCCGTATTCTTTTACCCTACATATTTGGTTTAGTGAGGAAGACGCCATTGTAAACCGGGCTCTCCCATCACTAGCATTTTGTCATTTAGCGACAACTTCAAAACACAATGAGGTATTAAAAGCACTTTTGGTGCAACGTTTTAAGTTGCTTTGGATTCAGTTTTCACCTCCGACACAACTCTGTGGTCTCGAAAGTTGGCACCGGTCCACGTAAAGCTGTGAGTTAGCCGTGTTAGTTGTTAGCACAAATAGCAGTGAATTGACTTGCCCATGTTATTAAAGTCTGATCTAAGAAGAAGACGCTATTGCGATGTTCTGAACCCCGCTAGCTTGCCAAATCACTCACGGCAAGTGAATGACATTCATCGAATCTAACTTATGTATTCTTTAAAAATAATTTTAAAAGACTTTAGTTACAAGTAAAGCATCCGAACATATGACGTGACGTCACCTGCAGTGACACTTGGTCGAGATGAATCGTCAAAAGCCAACAACCCTGCGGCGCCCCAGTGCTGCAAAAACATCAGGTCAGTTACATTCGGCTTTTCAGATAATAGGAAAATAAGCTCTTGCTACAATTTCCCTTTTACTAAATATAAACAGGATCCTTAATAAAAACATGTTCTTTTCCCAGGCCATCCCCCACCCGGCGACTTCATCGCTTTGGGTTCAAAGAGCCAGGGTGGCGAGTCTAAAGCCCCCGCTGTCCTCTTGAAGCCGGCCGCCGCCGTTCTACCTACTGACCGCAAGAGAGACGCCTCCTCCACCCTCCCATCATCATCGGGCCTGTCCAGCCTCGCCAAGCGGCCCAAGCTTTCCACCACGCCCCCAATCAGTGCCCTGGGACGCCTGGCGGATGTTGCGGCTGCAGATAAGAGGGCCATATCACCTTCCATTAAAGAACCATCCGTTATTCCTATAGAAGGTAACTTACACTTAAATGCTTAGAAATGTTGTAAAAGTCTGGATTCACTTTGCAGGTCCACTTTCCAAATTCCAAACATTCAGAATTTCATGTATCTGTGCACAGTGTCACCGGCATTGCTGTTGGACGACATCGAATTAGCCGAGTCGGAGGGCAACGACGAGCGCATCGAGGGGCTGCTGTGCGGTGCGGTCAAGCAGCTCAAGATGAATCGAGCCAAGCCGGACATCACGTTATATCTCAGCCTCATGTTCCTGGCCAAGATCAAACCCAATGTGTTTGCTACGGAAGGAATCATTGAGGTATGTTTTGTTATTGATTTTTTCCCATGCACTGACATCATCTAAACTCAAATGCTCGATGACTTAAAATTTCCTTTTTTCTTTTTTTAATTCTTTCTTTGATTTCATGTTTGCCTTTAGGCCCTGTGCAGCCTTTTGCGTCGAGACGCATCCATTAATTTTAAAGCAAAGGGAAACTCCCTGGTGTCCGTTCTGGCCTGCAATCTACTGATGGCCGCCTACGAAGAAGATGAAAACTGGCCAGAGATTTTTGTCAAAGTGAGAATTTAGCCCTGAAATTTTTACCTAAAGCATAAATGTCCAGTTGGTGATCTGCTCCATGCACGGAAAAAAAAAAAAAAACATGCTGTGCCTAGCCACTTTTGAAAGTTGTTTTTCTCATACTTGCAGGTTTCAATATGAAATGCTGTTTTTCAGGTGTACCTCGAAGACTCCTTGGGAGAGAGAATCTGGGTGGACAGCTGTCACTGCAAGAACTTTGTGGACAACATTCAAACGGCTTTCTGCACCAAGATGCCCCCAAAGAGCATGCTGCTGCAGACCGACACGGGAAGAGCGGCTGGAGATCTCAGTGCCAGTACTGACCAATTAATCTGACTTTATATTTATTTTCATACTGGGAAACAAACTTAAATCCCCATTTTTATTTTAGGTAGCAGCCCTCATCCCTCAACTCCCGATGAGGATGACAGCCGGGCGGAATTGCTGATAGCCGAGGAGAAACTCAGCCCCGAGGATGAAGGCCAGCTTATGCCAAGGTAGTAAAACACATCCACACTGAAGTAGGATTCAATTTGAATTGAGTCACTGTCGGGCTCGCCGCAGGTATGAGGAACTAGCGGAGAGCGTCGAGGACTACGTGCTGGACGTGTTGCGCGATCAGCTGAACCGCCGGCAACCCATGGACAACGTGTCACGGAATCTGCTGCGGCTGCTGACTGCTACGTGCGGGTACAAAGAGGCTCGGCTCATGGCCGTGCAGAGGCTTGAAATGTGGCTGCAGAACCCCAAGGTGAGCAAATAAGTATTTGTAATTTAGTAACGCAGGTGATATTGATGCAGACTGGAATCTTATTGTGCCAATTTTGCGTCGGTACAGTTGACTCGGCCGGCGCAAGACCTCCTCATGTCGCTGTGTATGAACTGCAACACGCACGGAGCGGACGACATGGAGGTGATCTCCAACCTGATCAAAATCCGCCTCAAGCCCAAAGTGCTCCTCAACCACTACATGCTCTGCGTCAGGTTTGCTCACTCACATTTTTCAAACAGTTGTCTTGGTTCCTTGACATTTGAAAAGGGCTTTCTGCTAATTGTTGCTTGGGCAGAGAGTTGCTCAACGCACACAGAGATAACCTGGCCACCATGGTCAAGCTGGTCATCTTCAACGAACTCTCCAATGCCAGGAACCCCAATAACATGCAGGTTCTTCACACGTTGCTGCAACACAGTCCAGAGCAAGCGCCAAAGGTGAGTTCATTTCAAATTCCCATCAGTGACATCTTGAAAGGTGGCTGGAATTAAAACGTTTTGTCTTTGTAGTTCTTGGCGATGGTCTTCCAGGACCTGCTCACCAATAAGGACGACTACCTGCGCGCCTCACGAGCCTTGCTGAGGGAGATCATCAAGCAGACCAAACATGAAATTAATTTCCAGTCCTTTTGCTTCGGTTTGATGCAGGAGAGGAAGGAGGCCACCTACGTGGACATGGAGTTCAAAGTAAGACTTCCGGCTCTCCTCCCTGTAAAGCTCCTTTGGTCTTCTACTCCAGTTTGACTTTGTTCTTTCCTTGCCTTTAGGAGCGCTTTGTCATCCAGGTGACAGATTTGCTCACCGTCTCCATGATGTTGGGCATCACAGGTCAGGTTAAAGAAGCCGGCATTGCGTGGGACAAAGGAGAGAAGAAGAGTGAGTTCTTTGCCTTGGAAAGGGGACGACAAAAAATACGTCCCAGTGATTCTTTTTCATACCACTGGAGGGAGCCCTTGTGCCATGCTGCTCGTGTTGTTTTTTTTTTTGGCTTCTTGCTAACCGGATATATGCTTTGCTTCAGACCTGGAGGTCCTGAGGTCTTTCCAGAATCAGATCGCCTCCATCCAGAGGGACGCCGTGTGGTGGCTTCACACGGTGGTTCCCACCATCAGCAAAGTGGGCGCCAAAGATTACGTGCACTGGTACGTATTGATCTCTCAGAGTCTCGTTAATAGAAGTATCATACTTCACATATGACTCTTCTGCCCACCGCAGCCTTCACAAAGTACTTTTCACGGAGCAACCCGAGACCTACTACAAGTGGGACAACTGGCCGCCAGAGAGCGACAGGAAGTGAGTCGCAAATGCTCTCCTGTCGATCGGATTGCACAACACTGAGTTGTCCTTCTTGCTTTTTTTTTTTTTCAGCTTTTTCCTGCGCCTCTGCTCCGAGGTGCCCCTGCTGGAGGACACGCTGATGCGCATCCTTGTGATCGGGCTGTCTCGAGATCTGCCGCTCGGCCCGGCCGACGCCATGGAGCTCGCTGACCACCTGGTCAAGAGGGCTGCTGGCGCTCAGTCCGACGGTGAGCCATTATGAATGAAAAGGATACGTATCGTGTGCTATTATTTTTTTCCTCTTGCCAAACAGATCTGGAGGTTTTGGTGGTGGAGCGGATCCAGCTCATTGACGCCGTGCTCAATCTGTGCACATACCATCACCCGGAGAACATCCAGCTTCCTGCAGGGTACTTGACTTTGAAAGCGTTCACGTGTCGCCAGCGCTTGCAGTCGAGAATAACAAACGATGCTAAATGTTTTGAAGGTACCAGCCGCCAAATTTGGCAATCTCCACCCTTTATTGGAAAGCGTGGCTTCTACTGCTTGTGGTCGCTGCGTTCAATCCACAGAAAATAGGTACTGTGCCGTACTCATTTAGAAATTTGCAAAATTATTGCGACACCTGGCCTTTACTTGAATTCAACCGGAATCATTTCCTGTGAAGGTTTGACTGCTTGGGATGGTTACCCTACCCTGAAAATGCTCATGGAGATGGTTATGACCAAGTAGGCACCTCTCTTTAAATTTTTAAAAATCATTTCTGATTTGAAATCCCGCGCCGTAAACGTTCCCGCCTCCACAGCAACTACACGTACCCGCCTTGCACGGTGGCGGACGACGAGACCAAGACGGAAATGATCGGTCGTGAACTGCAGATCTCGCAGCGGGAGAAGCAGGAGATCCTGGCCTTCGAGAGCCACTTGGCCGCCGCGTCCACAAAGCAGACCATCACAGAGAACAACAGCCTGCTGCTCTCCCAGCTCACCAGTTTGGACCCGCAGTAAGATCACACAAGCACTCGGTGGTAAGCTCCCAGTGTCAACACACTGCATTTTGTTTGTGCTCAGGGGTCCACCTCGTCGACCTCCGCCTCAGGTGCAGGACCAAGTGAAGACCCTCAACCAGTCCCTACGCCTCGGCCATCTTCTCTGCCGCAGCCGCAACCCAGACTTCCTGCTCAACATCATACAACGACAGGTAGAGAGATGGAGATGCAATAATGAAAACGACACAACTGCATTCGAATATGACGTTCTCGCACAGGCTTCCTCCCAGTCCATGCCTTGGTTGGCCGATCTGGTCCAGTCCAGCGAGGGGTCCTTAGATGTGCTCCCCGTGCAGTGCCTGTGTGAATTTCTGCTGCACGACGCCGCGGACGACAACATGCATCTCGACGACGACGAAGGAGGCAGCAAAGAACAGAAAGCCAAGAGAAGACAAGTATGATGGTTTTTTTTGCTTGTGTTTTGGATTTTTACACTCAACATTGATTGTAATTTGCTCCCCAACAGAGGCAGCAAAAACAAAGGCAGCTCCTTGGACGGCTTCAGGATCTTTTGTTGGGTCCCAAAGCCGATGAGCAGACGACGTGCGAAGTTCTGGATTACTTCCTGCGTCGTCTCAGCTCCTCTCAGGTGGCTTCGAGAGTCCTGGCAATGAAGGTAGTATATCTGCAGTCATCAATCCCCCGGAGTCATCATGCCGGAAACCCAGTTTAACCGCTCACTTAACACCCGCGTGCAGGGCTTGTCACTGGTGCTAACCGAAGGAGGCCTGAAAGACGGCGAAGAAAGAGACCAGCCCATGGAGGAGGACTCGGCCGACGCCGAGCTCCTGCCGGGGTACCAGTGGTTGCTGCAGGACCTCCCCAAGCTCCCCATGTTTGACAGCGTCCGAGGCATGACTTCCACCGCCCTGCAGCAGGTCTGCGGCATTAGCATGTAAATATTGAACAAGGCTGTATTTTAAAGCCCTTCTCGTGTTTTCGTTCCGACCAAGGCCATACACATGGAGACTGATCCTCAGACCATCAGCGCTTATCTTATCTACCTGTCCCAGTATGCACCAGTGGAGGAGCAAGCTTCTCACAATGACCTGGCTTTGGTAAGAGTCCAACACGATAAACACAATCTTTTTTTCTTCTCTTGGTCATCGTACTTTTGTCTACATATTGCTCGTTCACGCAAACTTCCCGTTTTCCTACAGGATGTGGCCCGGCTGATCGTGGAGCGTTCCACCATCATGAACAACCTCTTCTCCAAGCATTCTTGCCGACCCGAGTCAGAGGCGGTCCTCGGCGCATTCCTCTCCATCTTCTCCGCCTACATCAGGAGGATGAGGAAGACCAAAGATGGCGAGGATCTGTACAGCTGGGTACGAGCCCCTTCCAACCCCTCGCATGAAGTTCTTGACTTATTGTTGAATCTTTTTTTTAATTTTTCATTTATTTATTTTTTAGTCAGAGTCTCAAGATCAGGTGTTTTTGCGCTGGACTACAGGAGAGACGGCCACTATGCACATTCTTGTCGTTCACGCGATGGTCATCCTTCTTACTCTGGGCCCACCTAAAGGTAGTTCACGAATACAATGACCTCGTAAGACAGTAGCTTCATACATCATTTAGAAATAATAGAAAAATAACTTGTCCATCTTTTTCTGCTTTTCTTGTGTCGATACTGCAGGAGAAAGTGACTTCTACAGTCTTTTGGACATTTGGTTCCCTGACAAGAAACCGTTGCCAACTGCCTTCTTGGTGGACACTTCAGAGGAGGCCTTGCTGCTGCCTGATTGGTTGAAACTGAGAATGATTCGATCCGAAGTGCCTCGATTGGTGGACGCAGGTAACGTTTTGACCGCTATGTGAAGCTCTTCTCATCAATGTGTATAGTTAACACAGATGGTGTCACCATGTACAATTTGACCTTCAGCTTTGCAAGATCTGGAGCCTGAGCAACTGCTGCTGTTCGTGCAGTCGTTTGGAATTCCCGTCTCAAGTATGAGTAAACTCCTGCAGTACTTGGACCAGGCTGTCACTGTGGAACCGCGAGCATTGGAGCAGAACATTATGGACAAGGGTAGGAGTCTGCCGCAGGTTGAGCTTCTTCTTGAAGTTGTCCTTGTCTGATGACACTTTGGTTTATTTCCTCGGGCGACAGACTACATGGCCCACCTGGTGGAGGTGCAGCACGAACGAGGTGCCACCGGGGGCCACGCCTTCCACAGATTGCTCAGCTCCTTTCTTCCACCTCAGAGAGGTCAGGTGACTTCATACTCTCTCATCAAAGTTAAAAGTAAATTAAAATAATGTAAATCTCGATAATTACGTTTCACAGATGCTGCCGAGACAAGTAAAGCCAAAGTCACAGTGGAAACTCCCCACGGCTCCGTTAAAATGAGGGCGGCTGCGCAGCTTCCGAAAGTCGGGCCTGATGATGACCTGCCAGGCTTGATGCTGCGGGTAGGAAACACGAGAAAATACATATGTATCGTGAGTCATGCAAATCCATTACCCTAATCCAACTTGTTCTTTCTTGCACAGATCTTCCCATTGAAGGCAGAGGCACGCTGGAGCGGCCCGCCCCCCGGCCAGCTCTCGCTGGCCTTGCAGCAGGCTCTGGCCAAAGAGCTGATGCGGGCCAAGCAGGGTCAGGTTCAGCAGGCCGGGCTGGCTCTGTGTCTCCTTCAGGGTATCGCCGCCCTGCTCACCTCAACCCACGCCGGGCCCATCGTTCTCGCCATGCACCACAACCACTCCCTGGCCTGCCCTCTCATGCGCCAGCTTCACCTCTACCAGGTAGTCAGGACACGCTAATCCATTTTATTTTTATCACCAATCCTACTCAAGCGTGTTGACATTTTTTTTCTACCCTCAGCGCCTCGTGCCGCAGGATCTTTCCTTCGCTTCCTTATTCCTCAAAGTCAACGTCGAGATGCTCATCTGGCTTGAAAATCCCTCGGTGGAGGCGGGCCCGCTGAAGACTTTGCTCAAGTCGTTTATTGGTCAAAACTCTCATACACACCGGCACAACGATGGTGAGCGCCTCTGTCTCTGTGCCGTGTGATTGAACGTTTAATTTGTTCTATTTTTTTTTCTCCCGCCCCTCTGTCAGTACGCTCGAGCTTTATCCACCTGGCCGAGGCGTTGATGTATGATAGCGATGCAGAGGTGCCGGTGAGAGCCATCATAGCAATGCTGAAGGCCGGAGAGAGATGTAACGCAGAGGCGGAGCTCATTGGGAAAGGTTCATTGAAGTTCAACAATATTTTTTTTCAATATTTTTCTTTTTTTGCTACTCCTGAACTTTTTTGGGTTTTTGACATTTTTCAGTTTTACAAGGGCTGATGGAGGCCAAGTCTCCATATTTGGAGGAGCTCTTGTCTCTGTTGATGATGGTCAGCACCCAGAACGGGACAGCCGGCCCTGTTGCCATGGTTATTTCTCTGCTTTTGCAGGAAAGCGAGGAGCAAGTCGTGAAGAAGGAACCAGACACAAAGTAAATTCCGCAATTCATTATTCTATGTGATATATGATGGATGGATATTTATTGGAGGCCACACTAACATTACCGATCCGTCTCTTTACCAGTGGCTCCGAGGTGACAAAGTCCGGCCTGAACTCGGGTCTACTGGTGGATTGGATGGAGTATTTGGACCCAGAGGTCACGTCCGTGTGTCCCGACCTTCAGCAGAAACTCTTGTTTGCCCTCAATAAGGTGAGCGCCGTCTGTCCCCTTGCCACATTTCGACCCCCCTGATGCATTTTTTTTTTTGTGTCCCTTAGGCGCGAGGCACTCCGGCCTACAGGCCGTACCTTCTGGCCCTGCTCACGCATCAGTCCAACTGGTCCACGCTGCTGCAGTGTATCAGCGCTCTGCTCAGCAAGCGGAAAGACTACAAGTACAGTTCAAGTCATGACAAGTCAGCGTCTGTCGTACGTTGAACTTGTTGCAAAATGTCTTTCAGACTGGACCCTACGTCAGCGCTGGACTTCCTGTGGGCGTGCAGCCACATCCCTCGCATCTGGCAAGGACGCGACCAAAAGATCCCTCAAGTCGGTTCCGAAACTACAAGCGTCACATTGGAGCCTCCGCAAAAAAAAAAAATACTGATGTTTTTTCTTTTTTGTCTACTTAGAAAAAAACGGAGAAGTTTGTGATGCGGCTCACTTCCGAGGAGCTCATCAGCTTGGTGGATCTGATTCTGGCTGAGTCGGAGCTCAACTGTCGCAGCGAGAGCAACGTGGAGGAAGAGGCATCCTGCTCTCTCATCCAGGCCCGGCTGCCGCTCCTTCACTCCTACTGCAACGGACATCCGGACAACATCAAAAAGGTGGCAGAGTACCTCATCAGCTGCACCAAGAAGTGGGAGGACAGGTTGGTACTATCTCTCGTCATCGACTCTCTTCAAGAAATTCATGTGATTGAATCGTGAGTTTTACTATCCGGAACTAGAAGAATTAAAAATTGCCTTGTTAGTAGATATCTATTGTTGTTCTCTCCAATTAGCCCAGCCAGAGCGTGTTTTTCATCTTGGTCCAAATCTCGCCCGATGTTCCTTCCCCATTCCTGATGAACTTTGCAGGCTCTCCTCTGTCAAACCGCAACGCCTCAGACGGGGGTGGGGGGGGCGATAATTAGGTCTATTGGTGTGAAATTAAAACCGGCAGAAGTCGTCGGCGCCGTGATCTCTTTAAAAGCTCAGTGCTGTTATAATGAAGCCGAGAGGATTAAGGCTGGAGCGCTAAACTCGCCTGTGTTGTGAGCCGCTGTCAGAGATCAGGGTGCAACTCTTTGTGGAGCCCAACCCTCCTTTTCACCAACGTGTCTTCTACTTATTAAAAACACTTTAATGAGGAAACTTTGGCCAAGGTCAAATAAAATTAGCCGGCGAATTACAGTTGTTGTTTTTTAAAGTGCGGCTGGTGAAAACACTGCCAGATAAACAAACACAAAGAAAAAAATAATAATTCGGCCTTGCGCTTATGTTGCTTTATTAGATAAGCTGCTGTTGATTCCAATTGCACAGCGCTTGTTTGCTCCTCAAGGTCGCTCTGGCTGCAATAAACTGTCTCGTTAGCCGAGTTGAGTTCTCGCCCTGTGAGCGCTTGGTCTTAAGAGGATTGCCATGAAACTGCAGCAGACATGAAGGCAAACCTTGTTGCTTTTCATGCGCCCAGTGAACGTGTTAAGGAGGCTGATCATTTTGTATGAGAGTCACAGATTTTTCTTTTTTTTTTTTTTCTTCTCCCCCTCAGTGCCATGAGTAAGCGTTGCCAGAACTTGCTACTGCAAATCTACCTCCACTTTCCCGAGGTCATCCGGCACGTGGCCTTGCCCGAGGGCACGCTTTGCAGCGGGGGGACGGCAGACGGCAGCAGCTGCAAGGTAACGTAGCTTAGTGAATGAAATAACCGATTTGTGCATTTAACATGAAATAATAATTTTGTCAGCTCGACACGCTGGTCCACCGCTTGGTCACGTTGCTCGCCGATGTAGCGGAAACTAAGTCGGCCGAAGGACGCGTCTCTGATGCCAATCTCGCGTGTAGGAAACTGGCCGTGTCACATCCTGTCCTCTTGCTCAGGTGAGTAACGCGTTTCTTTTCTCTTCTGCATATTGGCAGTTCTCCTTTCTTCCCACGCAGGCACCTGCCCATGATCGCAGGCCTCCTTCACGGCCGCATCCACCTCAACTTTCGCGAGTTCCGGCAGCAGAACCACATGATGTTCTTCAGCAACGTGCTGGCTATCCTGGAGCTCCTGCAGCCCCTCGTTTTCCACAGTGACCACCAGAGGGCGCTTCAAGACTGCCTTCTGTCCTTCATGAAGGTCCTTAAGGTTGGTGGCACACTGCTCAAGTTTAAGCCTTTGGCAGTTCTTCAGTGGCTCTTCCTTTTTCCCTGTAGAACTTTCAGAGGAGTCGATCCCCACTGGTCTTCATCAACAAGTTCCTCCAGTTCACGCAAAAGTATATTACCCATGATGCAGCGGCCGCCATCCCATACCTGCAGAAGCACTCTGATATATTGCAGTAAGTCTTATAAGCATAATTAGATCAAACATCTTCAGAAAAAAAATGGCAGTATTTTACAACTCTTTCTGAGCCCGGTCCAAAAAAAAAAAATCTAATTTTCCTTCTCTTCCAGGAGCATGAGTGCTGAAAACCCAGATTTGGTCCAGCTGAAATCTCTATTAGCCGGACTCACTCTTCCCGTAAAAAGCTCCTCCACAGAGGTCTCCGCAGAAGACGGCGATGGTAACAGGATTCTTTCAACATATTTATAACGTCATCCATGACCCCGCAGATGACAGTTTTCATTATTCATCTTTTCCAGATGAGACGGCGGCCGGTTCCCTCCCTCTGGTCAACATCTCGGCCTCGGTTCCGCTGAGCGGCGCCGACATGACGACGTATCTGCGCAAGATTTCCAGAGGAGAGGCCATGGAAGGTGAGGCTGACTCGGCAGCTTTGGCCCAGAGAGAGCGCAGCATATGGCAGATGGACGGTGACTCACGTGGCACTTTTTTGTTTCTCTTCAGACGTGTTGGAAGTGTTGACGGAGGTGGATGAGAAGTCGAGGAGAAGCCCGGAGATCATCCAATACTTTGTTGTGAGTCATCAAGCACATGGAAAAAAAAAAAGTGAAGACTAATGAAAAGCAATCCGCCATTTTCTCCCCTAATGGTCTTTTTCACAGAATGACCTACAGCGACTCATGACGTCATCGGAGGAGATATGTCGCAACATGGCATTCAGTCTGGCGCTTCGCTGCATCCAGAACAATCCCCGGTAAAGTCCTGAGAGGGATTTTCATCCAAATGTGCAAATAATGTTGACGGTTGCCCCATCGCGCATTTCTGTCCCGCAGCCTGGCAACCGACTTCCTGCCGACGTTCATGTACTGCATGGGCAGCGGCGACTTTGACGTAGTGCAGACGGCATTGAGGAATCTTCCAGAATACGTGCTGCTCTGCCAAGGTAAGACGACGCGTCCTCCCCGGCGCCTCCACTCGAGACTTCTTACCGTCCATGTGAGTGTTGTTTCCTTTACTTCTTCTTCTTCTCCAGAACACGCAGACATCTTGCTCCACAAAGCGTTCTTAGTGGGTGTCTACGGACAAATCGACACCAGTTCGATGATTTCAGAGTCCATGAAGGTCCTTCATATGGAAGCCATTTAACTTAATATCATTGTTGTCTCACAGAAAATCATGCATCAGCATTTTAATGGACAATTTGTAGTTCAGACACATTTTTTTATTTTGAGCTTTCACTTACATTTTAGTTGAGACTAAAACTAACACAACTATTGAGACTTGGCGATAAAATCAACTCTTGTAATTTCAAAGTCTAAATTTGAAACGCCAACATTGCTTGACTTTTAAATGAGGGACCACAAAGCTTCTGGATTCTGGATTCAAGTCTTTGTCTCCACGCCGCAATATTTTTCTGTCACCTAAAAAGCATTTCCTGAGCACCCCTGGTGAATTAAAAAAGAAAGATAAATCTGCCTTCATTTTTATTTGAGTGAGTAGTGGAACAAATTTCTTCAGCCGTTCATTTCGTCCAGAATGATGAGCTGAAATTGTAAATAAAACACGGCACCAAAGCCAATTATTAACTTTCACGTATGATTTGGAAGAAGAAAAAAAAAAAAGATGCTAAGCGGGCGCCTTTCAATCGGTCGCAGACAAAAGCGGCAAGCGGCTGTCACGCTGCGCGGCGGCTCGCTCCTCACCGGCGCGCGGCGGACAGATTAAAGGCGCCGATGAGCATGCCGCGCTGGAAACCATTTTGCCATGAAAAGTGCGTCTTGTTGAGCCGCTCCGCTGGCGACTTGAAGCCAGTCACGAGAGCCAAGTTAAACAACGCGGGCATGCGGGCTCAAGGACGAAAGTGGACTTCCCCTTTTGGAGCCAAATTAAGCGTGGCGGTAATTGTTCAATCATTTCAAGCTGCTTTGATGACGCTGGTGTTGCCTTACGTGCAACTTGAGGATCCTCGCTGAGGCCGAGGCGTGCCCGCACTCGTCGGTCAGTGGAAGCTGTCGCTCACAAATCAAAAGTCCAAAACCAAACTCGAAGCTGATAGCTGAGAGCAGCTTTTAGCGCTCCTCGACCTCTTTGTGTTCCACTGTAATACGGGAACACACTTTTGGGGTCATTTGCTGTCATTTTATTTTCTTTCCCAAGGTCATACTTTAACTCAACGTGTGTTTTTCCTCTCATTCAGTGTTTCTCAACTAAAACAAAGTGGTACCGTATTTTCCTGACTATAAGGAGCAGTCTCAAAACTTTTTTTTTTTTAAATGCATGTGTGCAAATACAGTGCCCCCGTTGACATCCGTCTCTCCCCGACGCCTTAATTGCACCTGTATGGTGTCCTATAACTCGCCGAGAGCTGTGTTTACGGTGATCTATCACCTTTCTGCACAAGTCCCGACAGCCCGGGCTCTTTGGTCCGGCGCCAACATCCGATCGGCCGGGCAGCAGCCGGGCGGAACGGCGATGAGTGACGGCCGGCAGAAGAGCAGGCTGAGGAGTTAACTGTCGTCATGGCGATGCTGCCAGGCTGCGTGCCTTTAGCTGCCCGCGAACGCGCCCGCTCGTATTGATCTCAGTGATCGACATGGCAGGAATGTAGACGCTCCTCGGTGCCCCCCCCCTACCCTTCCTCCCCCCGATGTGCCCTGACCTGCCTTGTCGCACATCTGTCTACTCTCCGTCTTCTCGCTAACACGGCGGCCTTAGATCATCTCCTCCTCAGCCACGCTTGACTTGTGCTTACCTGGGGAGAAAAAAAAGTGTCTTGCCTCCCTTTGTCACCACCACTTTGATGTCTCAAGTGTGATTTGTCCGCTTTCCCTTGATGACATGAAAAGCGGGACGGCGGGACTCCGGGCTTCGTCCTGCCGCCGCCGATCCACGACTCAAACAGTCGGCTCCGGCGCTCTGCTGGATACGATTACCGGGAAGAGGGAGGCGCAAGACATTGAGGCCTCCTCAGGCGTGACATCCACTTTACCTCCAACTTACACGAGACTTTTAAGGGGCTCTGATTAAATTATGCCTTGAAACCATTTTGGAAAAGAGAATAGCCCTTCGCCGAGGTTGAGCTGTTAACAAAATCCGACTCCATTCTCACTAGCCGACGTTTGTACAATTAGCAGCATGTACTCTGACAAGAATAAGGCAGTAGATACCATTTTAATTTTTTTTTTTCTGCCATCTTCATGTCAAGAAACTATGTTGAAGTAACTTGATGAGATTCACTTGTACAAAAGTTGCGCTTTGCCGCCATTGTAGCTGCAAAGCTGAGTCCATTGAATAACATACCAAGACGTTTTAAGAAACTTGAAAATCCATTCGACAAAAATTTTACTTAAGCCTTGCAAGAAAAGTCTTCAAATATTTTCTCGAGTGTTCAAATTGCACGAGTAAAAGCCAAATAGTTGAAAAGTGTCGACATCGAGCTGAGGCTGAACAAACGCCGTGTGTGGCGGGACTGTCGACTGACTGAATAGGCACCTGCGTTTGTCCCGAGCACACAGCTAACGGGGGATTTAGGGTCTAATAGTAGACCCTCCGCCGCCCCCCTTGTCCTTTTAAAGCCTATTGATCCACATAATCAGGGCCAGAATTAAGTTGTGACAGAGGCTTCTCAAGAAGACGCTGTTGGATAATTGAGGGAGGCCTCAAGGCCACAGCGGTGACGGCTCACGTCGGGCTTCACGCGTCGGGCCTCACGCGCCTCTCCCAGATGACTCGCTAACAATGAAAATCTGCTTGTGTTTTTAGCAGCGAGACAATGAAAGTTTTCCGTGGATTTAAACCATCGGCGAAAACTCTGAATCGACTTGTTTGAGCTTGCGCTCGTTAATCGGGAACCAAACTCCTGAGCTTAAGCCGTCGCCGGGAAAGACATTTAGCGATGTGTTTTATAACGGCGCGGTAGCGGTGACACGGATCGACAATCACAACACCCTCGGCGTGACGAGATACGACGTGACTTAATGGACGTTGCCGATATTACCATTTGCTGGAGTTGCGCTAAATGTCGTGCGTGGACGGACGGATGGTAATCATCAATTACGATTCATCAATGTGATGTAATTTGCGGGATGGATAAGATCAACGTCTAATGAGAGCCTAAGTGCTGCCGGCGTTGTTAACGACGTGTCACATTTTCATACTCGTCAGAGTGAGGCCGACCGGCTTCAATCGACGGTGATTCATGACGTGAATTTTCAAGCGCAAATTACAAACACATTCAAATATGTTTCTTCAATCTTAGATGTAATTAGCTTAATCGGTGAGAATACGATTTTTTTAAATCGAACAATTCCTGATGCAGTTTGGATACGGACTCTAACTGGCTAATTTGGCCATCTTGTGTCAAGTTACCATTCCAAAATCAACACGGTTCCTCCTCAAATATTCTCCAGTAATCCTTGAAAGTGGAATGAGAGCTCCGCGGAAACCCTAATCCGCCTCTGCCAAGGCGTTAAATCGGTGTTTGAACAGGTGCAGATGAAAGCGGCCGCAGGTGAGGGCGAAGGAATGACCACCTTGTGACTCATCCTCGCGCTCTGACTTGGTCGCCGATCAAAGTTGCCGTCAACGGTGTTGACAGATCAATGTTTTCACCGATTTCAGATGATATTAATTGACGCGCACCTGCGTTTTGATTCACCAATGACTCGCCAGCGATCCGTCAACGGTTGGCGCGCTGGCGTAGGCAGAAGTGTTAATAATCAGTGTAAAATGTGTTGAAGGGCTTTAATAGTCTTTGGGAACACTTTGGCCTAATGACGAATGACAGGAATGATGAACGTGATAGCTGCTCTCCACAGATGGAGTCATGATGTCACGTCAGTCAACCCTTTCACAGTGTCCACGAATTCCTGATACCGATACCAAGTATCAATACTCACCCACCCTAATCTTTTGGAGACATCCAATGGTCAAATTCAACCCAATTATTGTTAATTGTGGACCCGACTTCAGACCATTAACTGCCCTGAACCCGGTCGTCCTAAAAAAGATGACATCATTCTTCTTTAGTGTGATGAGTCCTTCTATATCAACACCATAGGTGTGCTTGGTAAAGTTGTCAGTTAGCAGGCGTGTTTATTTTGGAAACCGCCGCCTTTCAGATCTCGTTTGACGACTCTTCCCGAGATAAGACCCAGCGAGTACTTTTCGTGTCTGAACAGACGACCTCTCGATTGAGTTTCCCTCCATGGGACCGATTGAAACTTCAGACGGCAAAAGATGTTGCGACACGTCGGATCAAGAAGAGCGTCTCTTCCCGCGCCGGCCGACTAAACGCGACACTGACGATCCGATGAGAGACGGGGTTAGATGTGAGAGAAGGTCATGTGACTCGGAAGGGGATCGGAGGAGAGAGGGCGGGACCACCTGAATCACTCTTACCTTTTACTTCATCCCGTCACTGAGCCCCCAACACAAAAGAACCAGCCACCAAAGCAAGAGCGATTGTTTCTCCCCTGGGATGCCTTCCGTATAGGACTCACAGCCAGAACTGGATCCCCTCGGCCATGTTCGGGCCCGGGCAACTGGTCTCCGCTCTCCTGCCTGCGGTTTTCCATTCACCCGTGGCGCCATTTTTTCCCGCCTTCCCGGCCCGGCAGTTCCTCATCCCGGCGGGGCCTTACATCAGCTACGAGGCCCTGAGGAGTTACCTGCAGCCCGAGCCATGCAAGGAGGCGTTCTTGCTGGCCACGCGGGCTATCGGCATGGCTCCGCTGATGGATGGTGTGGGTGAGTCCAACCTCTACCGCACATCATTGATTTAATTGGTAGAAATTAGCTTTTTTAAAATCGGCAAAAATCAGTTCAGTTCCGATGACATTACAATTTTATTTTCTCTATGGCTTTTAGGGTCACGCATTGTCGTTATGTTGAACTGGACCGAAAAAGTTTGAGAACTTCCGCTTTAGTGATTGTCAAATCGCGTCTATAAGACGTGAGCTTCCAGTGTAAATGTTTACAAAAGATCAGCTCATGACGAACAATCAATTATCAAGCCGTGCTGAAGCGCACCTAATGATTGCTATGCTAATTAGCCAGTCGAGAGTCATTAGCTTCCTGTCACCCGTTGGCGATTCCGTTAATTTGGCGCCGTGCCATTATTCCCCACCCTCCCCCAGATGAACAGAGGCCGGTGAAGCAGCGTCGAGCCCGCGCCAACTACAGCAGCTGGCAGCTCGAGCAGTTGGAGAAGGCCTTCGAGAGCACCCACTACCCCGACGTGTTCATGAGGGAGGCCTTGGCCCTCCGGCTGGACCTCATTGAAGCCAGAGTGCAGGTCAGACTACCGAATACAGTCTCCTTGAGGACAGAAAATCGACATTACGTATCGTACAAAAAAAAAAAAAGTGTTGACATATTGTCAATGTGACGCTCGTGTCAAGATGGATGTGTAAGATTACACACCTGCTAATTCTCGCCAGCCAAGACTAATATGCGGCTGAAGCAGCTGCAGAATGATTCATTTCAAACTATGCTGTCCTTTGTTTTTGTTTATTTAGTGTGCTTGGATTGATCTGTATCTCTTCACAAACTTTTTTTTTTCTTAAGACTAAGTAATGCAAGAAATAATATATCAAATTGTCTAAGTCAGGGGTGTCAAACTCATTTTTGTCACGGGCATAGTTTCCTTCGAAGAGCCAAAACGGTTAAAATATTTTGAAAAATGAATGGAAATAAAAATTGCTGGCAATAACTATTTTTTAAAACTGATTTCAATTTTTAATTTAGTATTGGCACATGAAGTCGATGCACAATTTGTCTTCGCGGGCCACATAAAATGATTTGTCGGGCCGTATTTGGCCCCCGGGGCCTTGAGTTTGACACCAATGCTCTATGTAGTAATGAGCCTTCTGGAAAGTACTATTTACTGTATATTCCAATTTATTAAGATTATTTTCTGAATGTGACTCAAGGTTTGGTTCCAAAACCGGCGTGCCAAGATGAGGCGTCAGCTGAAGCTTCAGGGCCAGCGTGCTCAGCCCAAAGCAGACTGCAGCGGAGACGTCCCGGATAAAACAATGCACCGTTTTAAACATTGCATAGACGCTTCCGACAGTGAGCACTGGCCGCGAGCTCAGGAAGGCGACGACGACAACTACCCGTGGACAAAAGCAGCCGGCGTTGCGGCGGCGGGTCAGAACTCAGAGCGGCTGCGTTCCAGCAGTATCGCCAAGCTGAGGGCCAAAGCCAGGGAGCACGAGGCCGAGATTGTCGGCGCGGTGGTCCAAACGCAAGAAGTGGAAGCCGCTCACTGTGATTGATCACTTTCCTGCTTCCTGTTTTTACAGATCACCATCACCAGATAACATCACACTGTAAAAGTGAAGAAAAAAAAAGACTGCTGCCATGGACACAACCACGGACTTCATTGGAGGATCTCAGACTGGCAATGACCGGACCTTAACCTTGACTAATAATGCATTTTACCTTCTTAAGAGGAGACTGAAGGGAGAAACTACCAGAAACAAACAAGAACTGCTGCGGTAAAGGCCTGGAAAGTTATTTCAAAAGAAGAATGAAGACAATGAATGGCAACAACAGAGTCAACTTTGCCGTTCCGATACTTTTGGAGGGGACTATAGCTGGACCAGGCCTTGATTTTGTTACTTAAGTAAAACACGCATGTTTACTTTAAATAAAACCAAATTGAGTTATGTGATTAAGCAATAATGCCTCAAAATGTGACGAAAGCACCGCCAGTTGTTGACATATTGCTTTTCCCTGTTTTTTTTCTACATATAGACTTTAAATTCCTTCTTGTTTTGTATGTTGATGTAAATAATGTTGACAGCACACCTTATTATGAACCAGTGTAGTAAAACACTGCACCCTACTGGACAACTTCATAGGCAGACTTTTTTTTTTTTTTTTTTTTTTTAGCTAGACCAAATATAATACTGTATATACTCATACATAGATGATTTTGGCTAATTTATCTTTGAATATAGAAATTTGGTTTCTATTCTTGACTCAATTTTTAAAATTTCAATTAAATTGTCTATATTTTTAAAATAGCTTACATTTGTTATATGTATATATTTTAATATCCACAGGTGAGTTTTGAAGAAATAAATAAAGTACTTTTTAATTTCTTCGTTCGTTCGCGCTTCGACGTTGGCGCCGAAACCCTAAGCCAATCACACACTCGCTAGCAAACAGCTAGCCCCTCCCTCCCTCCCATCCACTTCCACACCTTCCTCCTACTTCGGCAACTTCCAAATATTTGCGAGCGCTTTGGCAGCATGTCTGCCATCCAGGCTCTGGAGCAGTGGTGCCGGTCTCAGTGTGACGGCTACCGGGATGTGAATATCACCAACATGACCACGTCGTTCCGGAGCGGACTGGCTTTCTGTGCCCTCATCCACAAACACAGACCAGACCTCATGTAAGTACAGCACACTAATTATTAGACCTGCCCCACACGTTGTATGGGGGACAGTTTTATTTTTATTTTTTTCGTGGCGTCTGTCTGTAATACTTGTATATCATTAATACACTTATAGCAGCAATTTACCCACATGTATTCCTAATATTAAAGAAATAATTACTATCCGCTAACATACAAAAGAAACACCACAGCCACACGTGCTAGCAATTAGCATCTATATACGGTATAACAACAGAGGAACACAAACAGTGCAGCAGCACATGTAGACAATATTTTCCATTTAAGGGTTGATTTTGACCGATGCAGATGTGTTAAACCAAACAAACTTCTTTTTTGTTGCTCAGTTCTTCCTCAATGCTCCTCTAAAAGTTAAAAAATAAATGCCATTCTACTTCAGGTAAGTTCTTAGATTCTTTAGGAGGTACCTAGTTGTCAAACGTTTTGCTATAAGGAGAAATAACACTTCTTTGTATGTGTGTCCAGTGATTATGACTCTCTCCGCATGGAAGACGTGTTTGACAACAACAAGCTGGTGAGACGTCGGCTCTTTCGTTCCTTTAAAACTGGACGTGTGATGTCACGCCTCCAGCAATGTGTGCTAATGAGATAAGGGCAGCTGAAGGGTGCTTCTTTACTCCTCGGTCTGTCTTTAAGGGTAATTTTACAGTTAATTAGTATTACACTAAGTTGATTGCTATTTGGCATGTCCTTAAACTCAACAGAATGCAACTCCCTAATATGCATAGAAAAAGTCACTCAGTAGCCTCTTGGAAAGTTAAAAAAAGAAAAAAGTTCTCAACAGTATAACAGTACTCTTATTTGAGTACAATTTTTGTCTACTCAGCCCACCTTTGCTCAATTCTTGTGTGGACACATCTTCCTTGTCCTGCTTTCGTCCACTTGACCTCTCTTGTTTTGATAACCTTGAAGAGGACCCTCCTGTGATAGGAGTCATTTCGCCATTTTTTTTTTTTTGCGACATTTCCTCCCAAGCGAGGACGCCTCACCGGCATGTCATGTCAATAAATGACGATCTCGCGGAAGTTAACTTCCTGCGAGCATCCTGCAGCACTGAGACCATTTACAAGACTCCCACCCACGCTCCTGGTAAAGGAAACATGAGTTTGGTAACGGACACCTTTGTATATTTCATGACGTGTCACCTTTCTCGCACTGTCATTAGATAAGAAACAATTTGGACAAAAGTGCCTCTTGTCACATTCAGACTTTACATTTAAAAATCATGTCCAAGTTGCTCCCCTGTTGTATCCCGCCAGGAAGTGAGCTGTTGAGGTCTATTTCAAGCCGATTGTATTGTGTGACTGATGTCTGCTGAATGTGAGTTTTCCTTCTGAAAGGCTTTTCAAGTGGCTGAGGAGGAATTGGGTATCCCGGCTCTGCTGGACGCGGAGGACATGGTGGCCTTAAGGATCCCCGACAGACTGAGCATTCTCACCTACGTCTCTCAGTACTACAACTACTTTAAAGTGCCCCAAGCGAAGAAAAATCTCCCAGTGGCCCCCAAAGCCTCGGCAACCAAACCCGCCGTGAAGAATCAGGCTCCTTCCCCTGTCGCCAGCCGTATGTCTCCCAAGCTGGCGAAAGCTGACTCTGAGGTGGGGTTGTTTTTTTAAGGTATACCTGCACATCTTTAATGAGATTGTATTGTGACCGTGGTGCTTGTTTTCCAGGAGCCGAACAGCAACAAAAGTGGAACGCTCAATAGTAAATGTGTGACCTGCAAAGGTCACGTTCATCTTGTCCAACGACATTTTGTGGATGGGAAACTCTTTCACAGGCGCTGTTTCATGTAAGTATTTTGAAAAATACAGGAGTGTAGTAGGACTCGGTGTTCATCTCAGAGGGCGGCCATTTTGTCTTTGCTGTTGACTGTTTGAGTAATCAGATTTTTTTTGGTGACACTCTTCCAGTTGCTGTGAATGTTCAGGCACACTTCACGCAGGAGGCTACAAAGCTGGGAAGAATCCCGATACTTTTGTTTGCCGCGTACACCCCGAGAAGGCTTCTGAACCTTCCACCGGGGCTCAGGTCAAGCCTGCGGCCAGCTTGTCAGAAAACCTCATCGGCATCCAGCCTGCACCTTCTTGCAAGCCCGTCCAGCCAGTCCCTCCGACTCAATGCTGGACGACCTCGGCTCAGAAAACTCAAGCGGCCCGGCAGAACTTTCTCCAAGCAGCGCCGCCGCCTCCTGCAGCGTTCCCGCAATGGCCGCAAATCGAGATGAGAAAGAAACTGGCCGAGCAAAACTGCAATAATAACAACAAACGTCCGTTTACGATTCGCTCAGCGGAGAGACGGTAATTGTTGATTTCCTACCCTTTTTCATCCCACTTTTTAAAGATGATGAATTGTGAATTTCACTCTGCAGCTTTGGAGGAGAGTCCCGTCCAGCTGAAAGTTCCACTGCGCCAAAAGTCAAAAGCAGCACAAATCCAGCAAATAATTTTCATCCCGAGGCGATCAAATGCAGCAACGCGAGACCACCGACGGACGCAGGTGAGCAAAATCACCATTTCTTGTCGTCATCATCTTATATAAAATGAACGCCAAAATAAAATACATTTTGCCAACAGATCCTCCTCCCAAGTGTCAACATGTGGAAAGCAAAGCCGAGGCGCCAAGGTAAAGCCTATCAGGATCACTAAGTGGCTTATTAAAGCCGTCGCTCTTGATCTTGTCTAATCTCACTCGCATCTCTAAACTTACCCCCCCCCCCCAGCAAGCCTTCTCATTGCTATCTTCCGCTAATGACTCCAGTGCGACTCCGGCCTCTCTCTCCTCTCGTATTGCTCCATCCTATGTTTCTTCCTATTGTGCAGAAAAGACACCGAATCTGCTGGAAAAGAACATCAGTATGACTTCATGTCCACGTCTTTCTCCAGCATCCCCTTAAGTCCTGCCAAGAAAAGATGTATGTAAAAAATTTGTTTCAATTAAAAAAAAAAGTAATTCATTAGAATTTTCTTTTGCAAATTCCTAGCGTTTTTGTTTGTGTTAAAAATTGGAGTGCAGAGAATTAAGTAGAGCTGGCTGTCGTTATTCTAGCTGAGCCGTCCGGGCAGCACTCGCCTGTCAAATCCACGACAAAATGGCCAACTACAGAATCCATTCGCTTGCCGACCTGCAAGGGAGACGTCCTGTCAGGTGCGCCATCTTTTGGCTTTTTCCGGTATTTTCAGATGTGACAAAAAGCTGCCATCTAATCCCAATTCATCGACCTCTTAGGCGCTAAAAAGGGAAAGTATTTGTCACCCACCAACGCTCCCGGCGCAGAAATGAGGTCACCCTCGGTAAGTTCCCTCCATTAAGTCTCTTATGAGATTAATTAACAGCGTGACATGTACGCTGTCCAAAAAATGGACATTTTTCATTTAGCTTATCAAGTCAGACTTTTTTTTATTTAATTATGCAAAGATTTGAATAGGCCTCTATAGCGCTTTGTTTTATATCAGCGCCAGTCTTATCACATCCCGGCGGAGCGGATTGAGAGCGAGCTGGACCAGATCGAGAAGAGCCTGGTGCTGCTGGAGAGGGAAGGTGTGGAGCTGGAGAGGAAACTCCGCCGCTGCGAGGAAGGTACGCCATGGCTTTTATAGTGGTGCAGAACTAATCCTAATGTTTTTCATCTGTTATGTTATATTGGTGCTTTCTAGAGGGCGGGGGCGACCTGCTGATGGATCCCCTGATGGTTGACTGGTTCAAGCTCATCCGAAAGAAGCAAATGTTCATCAGGAAGGAGTCTGAACTTGTCTACACGTGAGTAATATCGACCTCAAAAAATCCATATTGGTGTGTTTCTTGAACTTATGTGTGATATTTCAGAGCAAGGACTCAGGAGCTGGAGCGGCAACAGCCACATGTTGAGCAGGAACTTCGCAGGCTCCTGGAAAAGCCAGGTAAGAGTTGATGTGGCGCTCCGGCGCTAGTGCCTTTTGAGCCGACTTTCCCATCGGGCGGGATAGATCACATCAAGTCGTCCGAGGAGCGAGCCCGTGAGAAGATGCTGATGTGCAACCTGATGGAAATTGTGGATGGTAGGAACGCCATCGTGAAGGTCCTGGATGACGACCGCCTCAGGTGAGGGCATTTCTGTTCAATTGGAAGGAACAACAAATTTGTCATTTTTATTATTTAAATTATGAAAGAAAATGTTTCTGTTCATTTTCAGGGAATTGGCGGAGGATGAGCAGCTAAACACAATGATGACAAATTTGGGTAAGTTGTGTGTGGATTTTTAAGACAATCTTTTCCTTTTATTTTTACATTTTGCCATTTTTAGTTATTTTCGTTTGTTCTTTTTTTTCTTTCCTTTTGTTATCAATAGGAATAAAGAAAGGCAAACCTAAAAGGAAATCCTCCATCTCAAAACTGTTTGGTCGAAGACGTAAGCGACGAGTGGAATAATGTTCGATAATTCGATAAAGCGTTGAGACATTTTGAAGTCATAAAGCACATACCGATTTGAACATTGTAACTTAAACTTGTTATCACTGTAATTAGTTAAGATTTGTGATCGTAAAAATCAAAGAGGTAAGAATATGGTTTTTAGCTCCCACTAATCTATACACAGCGTTAATCAATACTGCCTGCTTGGAATGAGCATTGATCTGATTAATTGATCAATTTTCAATCCCTGATGGTGCTCGCGTTGGGCAATATCACCCTCTGCTGTTGTCACTATAACCCCACACTACAAGATATTTATTCAGAGACATTCTTTAATCAAGCCTTTTCTGACTTAGGTTGGAAGTGTGAAAGATAAAGTTAGCCCCAATTATGGGTGTGTGAGCACACCGCTTAATTAATGGCAGGATTATTGTTAGATAGAATGTAGCATAAACAATTTAATTGTTTGGCCTTGGCTGAGGTCTGAACTTGATGCTCATATTTGTTTTCTTGTAATGTAAAAAAAAAATGAAAAAGACTATTTGTTGTGTTTATTATTCACACATTGTCATTGTTTTTTTGTCACTCATATTACCAGCATGTCATATGACACACACACACGCATATGCACACACACACCCCGACCATCCCATAGTTATTCTTTCCATTCTACCTTTTAATAATAACTTATCAGTGTGTGCTACTATAATGAATCATTAAAAAAAATGCAGCCAATCAGGTGGCGCGAGGTCAAAAGTAGGTCGTGGGCTGTTGAAATCGTTCCTGCTGCATTATGTGCATATTAGACACACGTGTAATCCTTCCACAGCCTCCCAGCCAAATTGAAATTATTTCATTAATAATTCCAATAATGGATTTTAACAAATTTCCTGTAACGACATTAGCGGGAGAAGACAGAGGGGTGGGGGAGGACGCGGGGGTCTTGTTAATTAAGTAAGCCACACGTGTTGAGCAGCCTCCATTTTGTACTGTAGGTGGCAGCCTGGCTATGCTCTATCACACACACTCTCACACACACATAGCCGCCACTTGCAAAATCCAATTTGCTTCACTTGCAGACAGTTAATTTCTTTGCTAATTTTATAAATGCTGTAAAAAAAAAAAAAAAGTTTGAGCTGTGCCCATGCCGTAGCGCTATGTGAAAGAGGATTAGCTCCCGCGCTAGCTTATGGCGGCCAAGGCTTATAAACTATAGTGCGGCCTTATCACGCGTCTGATGTGCTTTAATTAAACATTACTCTTTGCTAATATCTGCGCGGCGATTGCGGCGCACCTAAATGTGCGGCCTCCTCGCTTTTAGCATTTTAGCTGGGAAAGGAAAGCACGCTGTAGCAACTTTAAACTCCAGTGTCCAGCAAATCCTTTGAAGATTAGCGTGTGCGCTAAAGCTGAAGAGTATTCACACATGCAGCACATACAAGCTAAAATATTCTGCAGCCGAGTTTTATTACCCCGCCTACTTTTTTTCACTTCCTCCATTTTTCAGCCAATTTAAACCCCTTCACATTCTAATAGATTCAAAACAATTCTGGATTTTTTTTTTGGTTGCAATTACGCATAACAAAAGGTAAAATGTAGATGAACTGCAACAATATGACACAACTCGCGTTGAGATGCGTGAAATGGAGATCACAGTCGGAACTGAGTTCTGAAATGATGTTTGGAGTCTCTGTGAAAAAAAAAAGAGGAGGAAGTGGCACACGGGTGATGCGTCTGACAGTCGAGACTTGAATGTGTGATATTAGAGTTAATTAAAGCTTTGCGCCCCATCTCCTGCAAACGCTCGCACTGGTGCAATTAAGAATCAAAGGCGAGGGCTTAGTGTCAGGGGGGTGGGTGGGGGCGCGCGATACATGCTTGCAAACGGCAACGGGGACCCGATTCGCCCAGCTAGCGCCGAGCGACAAGCATTAACAACAGCCCCAAATTAGAGGGACATTAATATTCATAAGTCAAACAATTTGCGCTCGCGCGCGTGATGAAACGGAATCCTCGGAGGTGAGCGCTCCTGTCCGGGCTGCTCATTAGAATATACCATTAGCCGTCAAGTGCTTCATCTGTATGAAAAGTCTCTTTTGGACTGAATTTGTAATCTTGTTTGGGGAACTTTGACATAGAAATAGTACACTCACCGGAACGTTACAATAGATACACCCACGCATATTGTATCCAAAAAATGATGCCTTCACATGCATAGTGAGTTAATTAATTGAACATTCATGTGGTTGGTGTACAAAGGAGTTCCTCATATATTGCTTGACTTGATCAAGTTGTCGAAATATTCCACCGTAAATTAGTTTAGCCCAAAATGGTTCTGATTTTCAGTTTGAGGCAAGGCAGCTTTATATATAGAAAAACAAGAGCTCAAGATCTTCAAAAACCAAGTATAAATATTAAGTAATAGCTTACTAACATAAGTAATAGAATGTAAAGTGCGGGATTTAAAAAAAATATTAAAAAAGGCCTCAAATAGGTCAAATTTTCTGTCTGTGTGATTTTATTTTTTGTGTGTGAATGATACACGAAAATGGTAAGACTGCAAGAAGCCAATGCTTTTATTATTCTTATTTTAGATTTGTCCGCAATATTTATCTTTGCAAAAATATATATCATATTGATGCTCTCAAAATGCACATCCAGATTTTTAGTGAACTCAAAATATTTTATTTTTAACTAATAAACATGTAAGTTTTAATAAACGTGTGAATATGGCCTTTGATTTCACCTGCAACAAAATAGCCATCTCTGTTTGATGTACTGAACATAATTTATCCCAGTATCAAAAAATTGAACTCTGCATGGAGCTAAACGAGTGATAATCAAAATATTAGGAACCATAAGTACACATAGTTTTATGTTTGAATGGCTACATTCATCTTTCTATAAAAAAAAAAAAACTTCCCTAGACAGTACCTAATCTTGTGACCCAGGGCGCACACAAGCCCAGTTGCATCATCTTTAGCCCCGCCCCCCCGGCGAATGGCTGCTACTGGCCTTTAATTACGATGCTCCAGGTAATTTGATCAGGCTCATTAGCTCTGATGAGTAAACGAGAAGGGCGCCTCTAATTCATCGGGCCCATCCGCGCCCTAGATGAGGCTTCTCATCAGCGCCGTCATAATATTTGAATAGCAAGCTTAAAGCCTCAGATCTGAGCCTCCACAGATCGGCTTGTCACTTGGATCTTTTTTTTTTTTCTTAACTCGCGTCCTCGCATGCTTTAAAAGCTTGTTTGTTTACATTCTGTCACTTGAAATGAGATTCTCACACCTGCTGCAAACAAAAAAATTGCATTGTTTTGTTACCTTTTGACTGGCAAAGATCCATTTTCCGTGCCACGCGGAACTAGCGCTGAAAGCAGGGCGCGTACAAAATTTGCATTGACGAGAAATTATGCATGGCGGGCGAGTGGGGAAATGAAATATCTGTAGTGCATGACTGGTAGACTTGACAAGTGCAGCTTTCATCCATCTCAAATGAATAATTTTCACTTGCCTTAACCAACCGTAATCCAAGCATGTTATCAGTGGGTGCGCAGGATTCTGACAGATTTTTTTTTTTTTTTTTCGGCTGAACGGTGTCGCAACTTTCGACTCAATGCCGCAGATTCACACGAGCAACACTCGTGGTCTGAGCCACTCATTTTTTATCCTCTCCCGCCGTGTGTCGGGATCAGTGAAATTCCCCTGCAACACAATACGTGCTCGCGAGGCCGGGCCCCAAAAGTCCTCGCTGGTCTCGTTCCACCCGTGATTCAGCCTTTTCACGGGGATGTGGTGTGAAGACCTCTTTTTCACCCCGTGGCCCTTTGTCCTCTATTTCAGGGCCCGTCTATGCTAATATGCTACGCTAATGCACTCACCGGGGCGCAACATTAAGCAGCGGCCTAGTGTGGCGAGCTCAGATTATTCCACTTGTCCGATTTAAAGCCCTTTTTACCCTTTAGGGCCACTGTACATCTTGTGTTAACTCATTCACTGCTAGCTAAAGCAGAACTCTTCGTACTGTTAGCCATTGTGGAGCATTTCGAGCGAGCTTTCAAAATGTCTTCTATGACAATCGATGGAGTTAATGTCAAGTTGAAAAGTTTCTTTACAATATGTTGTCTGAACATGGTGTACTGATGAATATTGTATTTGTGGAATATGAATTAAGCAGTAAAATCTGCCTGTTTTTATCCATCCTCAGGAGGCGGCCATTTTGTCACTTGCCGTTGACTAAAGATGCCAACAGTGTTCAGAGCTCAAGTAACGACTCAAGTAAAACTCGCCTGTTTTCTAATTTTCATTACGTGATGTTTGCAAACTGAGCCATTGTTTGATCTTGTAAATTTGAAAGAGGGAAATCGGAGACTAACTTAATGTCATATTGAGTGCCCTCTTCAATCGGAGAGTCTTTTTATTATGTACACCTTTGGGAGATAAATTTGTTAGTCTCAAGAAAAAAATTCTTTAATGATAGCAAAAAATAAGGCACTTGGGAATTTGTGTATCATTGCGCAATTTTTAATGTAGTTTTGTCGCAAGCTTCTCCCACTTTCATCCCACTCATTCTCATTCACGCGCCATATCCCGTTAACCAAATACTCCCGACAATAAACAATTAAATGCGTAATTTGTATTTACGAGGCTAATCCGCGTGATAGCTGCTAATGCGCGGGGTTACCTGGCTATTTTTCAATATCCACTTTCACACAAGCCCCGGCGATAAGAATATTAACCTCCTCGGTTTCAGGTAACTTTGAACGCTTGAACATCTTGTCTTAAGGAGCCGAGCGCGTGAGCGGGAGTCTCAGCCTTGGCATTTAGTGACATTTTAAGCCTTTTAACAGAATCCAGATGGGGATTTGCCGTTTCCACCAAAGGAAAATAATTTATATCCTCCATTTCGCCGAAACTGTGGGTAGAGGGATTAAATACAGCACAGAGATTTGTATGTGGTGCAAGTAAAACAATGTTGTGACTCAGTTAATACATTTGCTCTCATCCACTTTCATGTTTTTATTTCGTATTTTTATTTTAAATGGAAGTCGTTACTCATCAAGCTGAGGTTTGCTTTCGAGCCAGCGTGTGTGCGGTTGACACTCGTGACAGCACCAATTACTTGCATCACCTCCCGATCAATCTTCCTTAAAGCGACAATATGCGGTAATTTTAGCTCCAAATAACAGCTCCGGAATCACTTGGATTGATACGCCGGCTTCTAATAAGAAGTAGTATAGCTTCTCTCTTGTTGCCATGGGAACCAAGAACTTTCTGAACTGATTGTAGTGGAGCAGCCAGGATATGTAAAAAAATAATTCTTCATTATATATATATATATTGTTTTAATTAATCGGCTGATAACTGGGTTTTCGGAATATACCTCTACTTAATATCAGAATCAGCATAGTCTTACAAAAAAATCCAGATCGTCTAAAGACAATACCACACTCGATCCTAATGCGACTTAAATCTATACTGATGATTTTCTATTGGCAAAGACGGTTACGATATTTATTCCTATTTGTTCTATTCAATGGTGGTTGTCACCGTTTCCCGATGTCCATAGGGCGCGCCCTTGAGCCCCCTCAAAACCAAAACAATTATTCCTTTCAGCCTCTATTGTAGTTTTACACCAGTCCCTGCACATGGATCACAGTTTGTTCCACAAAGGCTCCTTGGCGTATGTTCAACGGGCCTGTGTGTGCGACAAGCAGCATTTGTGTTCGATGTGTGTGCGCGCGCTTTGATGCACTGCCTCTTTATCTCACGGACGGCAAGGTTAATGAAGTGGTGGCACTTTTGGAGGAAGTGGAAATGGGATGAGTAGCGAACAGACCAGAGGAAGCTTGGAGATGAAACGTCCGGCTCTTAGCGGCTCTAAGTGGCAATTCTGCTGTGTTCGCCACAGACAATAAGAAAGGCAAACGGGGGTCTTGGCTGGTGGGGGGTAGTGGAGGGGGAAGTGGGGGGGTCGTCATCCTCTTAAACACAACAGACGTCTCAACGCGGACGGGTTGATTGCATCTCTTTTAGGGCGGCTCATGAGGAATGACATTTACATTGTAAGTTGAGCTTGTCAAGTAAGTCCTCATAAGGCTGCTGGAGTGTTTCCGTGACGCCTTTAATCCCGTTTTTGTGCTCGGACGTGTTCCCAATTGTGCTCACGTCGAGGCTAATAAGCAAAAAAAGAATATGATGCTGCGACTTTAACGAAACGGCGTCTGATGTAAAGCAGCTCACTGTGGAAGTCCTTGCAAAGATTTTGGGAAAGCCAAATCAACTTTTTCCACAGTGGTGGAGGGTCAGGGTCAGCGAGACAACTCTGACAATGTGTGGAAATAATCGCATAGCATATGTTAGCTCTGGGAAAGAGGAAATTATTTTGTTCATTTAACAGCATGCTCGATACCGCTATTTGTCAGTCCGATACCATTATTAGTGTTAACTGATACCTTAAGTACTTTTGTCCCGCCACTTGTCGACCAAAGCTCTTCACCCAGGTTGTGATAGTTTTTGGGTTTTCATAGCAGGTTTCCTTGGCTTGTTTGTTAATGTTTCTTTTTTTTTCTTTTTTTTTGTATTATTTGAGCTAGTTTGGGAAAATTATTTTTCAGGTTTACTTTATTTCACTCATTTGAATAACCTTGGTTCCATACCCATGAATGAAAAGACAAAAATAGATTTGGGTTTCCAGTTTAGACAAAGAGCAAGAACATAAGCTAATGCTAATGCTGACAATTCTTCAGCTTTTTCTTTTTTCCTTTTTCTTGTAATGTTCCAATTCCCTTTACATGCAAGCCAGCTAATAGGTAAACAGTCCTGTATGGTCGAAATGAAGCCGATGAATTAGCATATAGATGAGTTCTCTTTTGCCTCCCGTGTGCTCAGCTGATATCACGTATGTAAAGTGTGTGTAGGCCACCCCAAAAAAATGTACATTCATCAATTTCAGTCATCAAGCCGTCTAATGCGAATACTTCCCCCCTCGTTATTTCCTCATTGCTCAAAAACCATGCCTAAAAAGGCGGACGGCGACACTTGCCGCAGCGGCGTAATTGTTTTGACAAACAAGCTAGCAAACAAGCTAGCTTCTTTTTCCCATGTAAATCGCCATTGACGGGGGGGGGTGAACGCAATAAATACGAGCGCACCTCGTCGTCAGCGCTGACTTGTTTTTGATCCTCATTACTGTAATTCCATAAAAACAAACAAGAAGCCTCTGTGAAGTATTTGCGGCCTAGCTGTTGTTAATATGCCCAAAGAAGCTTACGGAATTGGGTCAGCTAATTAAGCAATTAGCTTATTCCGGCTCCGCGGTCAGGGCCGCCGCTAATCCGCAGAGAGTTTCGTCTGCCGCCCCGACAAAGCGCCGCGTCTCTTCCGAAGCCATCTTTTCCCATCCGCGCGGCTAATGCGCCCATTTGCCATGCAAATCCCCGCCAGTGAATAGCTTGTTTATTGTCAACTTGCTACACGGAGACATTTATGTAGCGCCGCTCAAGTGTTCTGCACTCGGCGTCGGGAGCTGTGTTAACACACATGAAATCCCAGACAGATTATGAGCGGGCGTGAAAGCCGACACGCGTAAGCGACGCGTGTTTTCCTCGCCGTCAGCGCCGCTTCGCTAAATGCTCCCCGTCGCAGCCGTCGGTTTCTTGCGCTGATTGGTGACTGTTGATTTGCTCTGTTGTTCAGATTATGTGATGTGTTGTTGTGTGTCTGATGTATGCTAATATGCAAGTTGTGCATAAATGTCGCAAAATTTAGGAATATTAGTTTTTTATAAAAACATTAAATTGTCACATTAATTTTTTTATTTTTTCCCTCCTCTAGTTAAAGATTTCAAATCCAAATTTCATTGTGTTTCAGATAAAAAGATAAACAAATTATTTTTATTATTATTCTAATAAATAAATATACAGTTAAAGGAATGTTATTGCAAAAATGTCAGCTTAAATAAATTTATGAAAATGTTATATTTGCTTTTGAACCTTTATTTGTTTTAATCTATTTTTTATTGAATTGCAATCTATTCAATATTACAACAAAAAGCATAAATGTGAACAAAGTCATCACGCTACAACTTCGAAGTGGCAAACCAGTTGCATGTGAGCTGAGTCGAAGGCAGTTGAGTCATTTTGTCGACAGATGCGATCGACCGCTACCTCATTGCCATTGGGCCGACTGAACGATAATACGTTTTCCGCGCTGAAACGTGACGAAGGTGTGCCACAATATGCTAATAGCGCTTTAACGAGAGTGAGGCGAGGCGGACGAAGTGCAGCTCATTGAAGGGAAAGGCTTCGAATGCATTGTTAGCGGGTGGGGGGGGGGCTGATGCCACTTTACAGGCACGCTGATGATATGCAAGGTGTGCAAATGCATTTGCAATCTCGCTCATCCCCTTTCCCGTCGCTTCCCATTCAAGGCGTTCATTAAGCTTACGCGTATCATCAACCCGATGTGGCAGGGATAAAAAGCATGTGAGCGACGGCCGGAATTCAAACAAGCATTCTCATTTGCGAAGGTCATTACAGAGCGGCATACATTAGGAAATCTGCTAATTATCAAATGGCTTAACTTCACATTCACTGGGATTATGTCTGCTCATTTGGAATATGTTGATCCCCGCTTTCCCTTTCCCTCCTTTTGCTCGCCACCAGACACTTGACAAGCCACGTTCCCTCTCCTTGTCGGTCATCTGCGCCGACTGGGGCCAGGCGGTCAAAGCGGGCCCCGATTCATATTTGCGTCAACGCTCGCCAAGCCCGATGATGATCTCGGCATTGAGATTTCATATCGCTTTTCAAGTTACGTCAAGATCCTTTTCCTTGCACTTTAGGATTACTTGGCTCAGCCTTTCCCGCACGTGACATTTATCATCATTAGAAACTGGAGATTGAATAATCCACCATCTAATAACGTCCCGCTTGTCGCAGGGGACACGCCGTATTGTGTCCCTCATCCCTCAAGTAGATGTTTTTATTTTTAAGCATCAGTCTTGTAGGAAAATGTATTATTGGTTGAATTCCCAATCTAATATTACTGTCCCTAGAAGTGTAATTCCACATCCACTCCAGTAGGTGTCAGTAGCTCCTCTGTAGAAGCGTACAATTTTCTTGACCAATGAAGCCGATGAATATTATTTATAGTTGTACTGGCGATATTTTCTTCTTGCTATAATAATTGTGAAAATTTTAATTAGACTTGTGAAACATTTGCCCAGAGTTGGGAAAAAAAAGTTTTTTTTGTTTAACTGAATCATTTTGTTGGTTTTGTATTGTCCTCGCTAGCAGTCAAAAGGTCTTCCGAGATGATTTCTATTTAACGGCGGGACCTTGTCAGAGACCGGACCGCTCCTCCGCCTTGTTGGACGAAATCACTGTGATTTTAGTCTATTGAATAATCCAGTGGCCAATTAAGTGGGGCGGCAGTGCCGGGATCTATAAAAGGTTAATAAGCCTCAGCTGCAGTGTGTTTCTCTTGAGCAAATGTCACTTAGACGCGGGCCAGCGCGGGTCAAGATCTCCCTCCAGATCTAAATTTAATCACGCCGCATCACATCGCCCCGTCCTCACCCTCATTAGTCCTCCCCGGCTTGAGCGGGAGTCCGATCTGTCCTGCTTTTGCCGTTTTTACTTCCTAAGTGAACAACTCTAGAGGTCTGCGAGCCACATCTCTGCATCATGTCCTCTCTTGACCCCCTGGAGTCTGTGACCTTATAGAACAAGGATGGGGAAATTGGCGGCAAACTTTGTGGACCCTACATTAATTAAAAAAAAAAAGCGGTCACATGTTTTTATACTCGGTGGTGTCACGCAAAAGCGAGACGGCGCACTGACGTTAAAAAGGAATTACGCACTGAAAATGGGCAATAATTCTCAGGGCCCCTACAGAAACGATTAACATAATTCTGATAAATAAGCAGATGGTAGAATGTGAGAATTGCGCTAGATTTATCTTAATTAATATCTTGAACCTACTCAGTGAAAGGTAAATGGCTCCGGCGGGGCCACAGATATTCCTGTTTTCCGTGTGCGTGTGTGTGTCATTGGCGTGGTCTTGACATGTCGTAGTGGCCTGAGGATATTAAGTTGCTCTCCAGGTATACATCAAACCCAGGCAGGCTGCTGATAACACACACATATACACATGTACACACATGCACACACACACTGGTGTTTGTTTCACATCAGACCACATTGTGTTCTTTCTCTGGCATTCACGTCCCAGAGATTAGTCCGAGCCCAACCTTTTCCTTTTTATGAAAAAAAAACAACTCAATTGTGTTTCCATGGCGATACAACTCAGCACAGTGTAAATGTGCAAAACATTACACACAAACAGAAATGTATACACACACCAAAAGTAGCTGTTATGTTATTTTGCCCGCAACACATCCTAATGAGTGTGGATTTCTTGGTTTGCTGTCAAATAAAGTGTGACTTTGTTTCGCTCAGATTAAGGCAATTAAAATGTTAATTATTACAAGTGGAAAGGGGACAAATGGATTCAAATAAATTGATGTATTTTTTTTCCCTCCTTAATTAATTCACTGGGTTCCTACTGCGCTGGGTAATTACGCTTAAGTGTTTAATTACATATTTTGATGGGATTCTCAATTAGTGCGGCTTAATAAATGATCACATGACTGTCTCTCAGGTGCTTTGAAATGAAATATTACATTACAGCCCGGTCGGGAGGTGTGCGTCTGACGCCGCGGAATCTCCCCATGTCGCCGGGAAAAAACAATGCACGCGTTTACGTTTTAATTAGCGTTACAGTGATGAATGTAAATGTGATCTGTTTGATGCCATCACACGTGGGTAAGGAGAGCCGCAGCCCCTTTTGTACTTTTGGCCAACCGTTCAAGCACGCATCCAACACACAAATACTACAGTGCACTAATTAGACTTAATAATATGTGTCGTACATCGGCACTTGTGACTCATATTTTTTCAGTAATTGAAAAACAAGTTTAAATGTTACAAGAGCACACTAAAATGCAAATTATTTCTAAATGTTATTTTGTCTCACACAGAGGCACAGCGGATGGATGAAAGAGCCGCATGCATGACAAGAGCCGCGGGTTGGAGACCCTTAGCGCATGGCGAGTTGTGATTAACAATATCTCTCGGAGGCGGAGTCAAGCCAGCACTTCTTTTTTTCCATCGCATCTTCTCATCAGGTAAGCAAGCACACACAATCCACTGAGACGGTCGTGCAATCCCGTTTGCCGTCACTCACATACTACTACATACACATACTTTTCATTTGGCAGACCTGATTGGCTTAAAGGCAGTGCCTCACCACAGGGGGGCGCTGCTCTTTCCATGAAAATATATGAAGTCATGTTGAAAGTGGTGGAATGATGAATGAAAATGAAATTTGGGATTTGCAAAATTTGTAATTTGGAGAAATCGTAGTTGTTGTAAAGATAAATATAATAGAAATATAGAAATAGAATTTTAAATGATGACCAAAAAAACTAACCAACGAGTCGCTTGAATAAAGTCGAATAGGAAGAAGGCGAGATAACAACTATAATAAACTGAGGACATTAAGTTATTTTTGTGGTGTTCCCTGCTGCTTCGAATTTTCTAACTGAAAACACATTTTTGTTTGGCGTTCTCTAACAGTATGCGCTCAAAGGTATCACAGCGTACTCTCGACACGTGTAATAAGGCGAACGTGATACGGAAGGGGAATCCGCAGAGCTCCGGGACATTGTTACCTTTGCCGACTATGGCGACAAGGCAAGAGAGGAGAAAAGACCTGAAGTGTTTGAAGCCAAATGAGCTTTTCAAAGGCAATAATTAGACTTGTGCCGCCTGCAGGTAAATTACCTGCTAACCAACTCAACTGCCCTCTAATTATAAAATCTTGCCCGGCAGCAAATCCTAAAGTGGCAAAGGCCATAAAACACAAAACAAGAAGGCGAGAATGACGGCAAAAGCATGTCGGCCGCACGCTAACTGACAGATAACTGCTCTAACCTTTGAGAGGATTTCAACGAGATAATTTCATGTGGCGGCCAGGTGGCGGTTTTATTTTTTGAAAGAGGCGCAACGGCGGCTGGGTGACAAGCTGTTACTTATCTGCGCTTTGCATATTCCGCAGTGGATGTCGTGCCCCAGCAAATTGATTTGTACAACTCCCAGACAGTCAAAGCATATTGAATATTTACCCTCGCCGTGTCATAAAAAGGCGGTGCGGAGAGGAGGACTCAGTCGGACATATTGTGCAAAATAGACTTTTGATATGATGGACACAAATAGAAATTACTTAAAAAACAAATGACTTAACTGAGTAAATCTTTTGTTTGAGGTAAATACTTTGTGGGATATTTGAAGAGTAACTGTAGTCCGATTAGTTGAGTGGAAAAAGGAATCTGTTTTGGAGTCGACTTCACTAGACATAATGTCTTGATTTTTAATCCAGCTAACCTTTGACCCTAGTGAGGACAAGCGCTGTAGAAAATGGATGGAGACATTGAGTAGACGAGACCTTTGCTCTGTCAGTGTTTACCCACAAGCAGGCCCAGCAGGACAACAGAACCTACAGTCAGGGCCTCGCCACAGCCAACATGTCCGCTACCCAAAATATGTGCGGCAATAGTGTGCTGCTCCCGCTGGAAGCCTTTGAGCCACAGCGACCAAACCAGTCATTAGGCCGCCGCCGGTTGGCGCCAATTGCCACGTCTCGGCCCCCCCCTCTTCTCAATCGCTGTCGTGAGCGGCTTCCAGCTGGAGCAAAAGATCCCCAGCGAAGCGTGAGATAGAAGGCTCTCCATCTTGGCAACATCTCGGGGCTGCCCCGCAAATTCCCCCCCCCCCCCCCCCGCAGGCCATTAAAGCGCTCGAATATGTTGCGAGGGAAGAAAAACTACAGGCCCGCCTTCATGCTGTAACAGCCATTACTTAATTGTGGCGGATTGCGCGAGGCCCGAGTGTTGCCTTAATTAAGCAGCTAATTGCAATGTAGCTCTTGATTAGCTTAGGGGGGATGGGAGCGTACGCGGGCGCCTGATATGTTGCGCACACTTCAGAGTCATTTACAGAAATTGGAGCTAATTTCACTCCCTCCATCTCTCACTCGTCTGCATTAATTTAATTTGGGCTGCTTTTTTAGCTCATTAACACTTCTAATTAATACGCCGACACCGCCATTAAGACGTCGCTTTGAAATTGCCGTCTGGTGATGGATCACGACGACGGAGGAGCAGCGAGGAGACACTCGCACTCTTTGCATTATATATTTATGTACATCAATGCACGTATGTAAAGCTTTAAGAGTACATCATGGCCGACGCTAATGGGAAGCTGTGGCAGGTGGCTAAATTGGATATGAAAGGGATGCTGATTGTTTTCAAATGTGATCGGGCGCATTGGCATCGGTGCGTTCACGTGATGGCCTCGGGGGAGCCGGGCGATGAGGGCGGGTTGGTGGGGTGTTGGGGCCAGATGCTGTACGCAGCTGAAGACCACGCCTAACTGACTGTGTGTGCGCGTGTGAATGCGTGTGTTTAAGTTTGTCATTTTAATGAGCACAATTTAGTGGGCCGCTAACGCTGCGTGAGAAGCGCCATTAGCATTAGCATCACTCGGGCCCAACGCCAATGACTACTTTTAGCCGCTTGCTATTTTATTTGTTTTGGGGACTTTTTTTTTATATCCCATGTGTAAAATTAGTGGTGGGAAAAATGAGTCCAGATGTATTTTTCCCTAATTTTGTCTATTTGCACAGTTTGTAGCACAATTACTGTCTCATGAAAATGGCAGACTCTCAATGGGCCATTATATTGAATAGGGGCATTTTAAGTGTGTAAACAAATAGTTTATTTGTCGATGTTTTTTTTTATTGAATTGGTTCATTTTTGGAACAGGGATGAATGATTGAACCGCCACAATGCTATTGCCATTATAATTTTAAGTGATGCACTCATTCTTAATTCAGCAAGCTAAAACCAGCAATTAAATCGAACAAAACCTAAGATTTGTACACTATTACAGTTAAAACAATCACGGACCTATTACAATCTTACATGGGTACACTGGTACCTTGATGCTTGTTTAATTCATTCCATAGACTCGAGCTCGATAACTAGATAGCTTGCTAGATAGCTAACTAGCTAGCTAGGTAGCTATCAGGGGTGTGCATCCCTCCAATAAGACATTTCAATACATATCTCATTATATGGAGTACAATACAAAAAAAAAATATCCATTTTAAATTTTTTTTATTTATTTTAATAATTTGTTAGTTTATTTAATTCAGTAAGCTAAAGTGGGATCAAATTTGATTCAATATAATATGTTTGAGTTCAAAAGTGCAATGAGTTGTCGTTATTTTACAAGTTGAACCAGCCTGTCAGTCGTTTACTGTAAATATAAATACACACACAACATTATCAAATATATTCATGCCAAATAAATTGTGGATAATAAAAGAATGATAATCATGTAGAGAGGGATTTTAAGGCCCCAAAACATGATTGTACTGTTTTCTGTTTTCCCCGCTCTATGGCAACGTTCTACACTATAGCAAAGTTAACACCTCCCTGATTGACTTCCTCTCACGCTGTCTTCCATGAGATGAGAAAGAAGCATTGATTGGAGGCTGGGTGGGTGTTCGCTTAAAGGGTGGGGGGGTTCCTTGTGTGTACGTGTGGGTGTTTTTCCTGCAAAGCGCTTCCCTTGCTAAGTTTTCCTGAGGATGGAGCGCGGTACAGGGAAAGCCTGGTGTTTAGCACTTCATTAAAAGTGCCTCTAATAGGAGCCACTGGGGAGACGCTCCCTGCGTCATGTGTAAAAGCCATCAACATCTGCATCAATTAACCCCTTCGTCCCCGCGGGGCCCATTAGGGAGGAGGAAGAGCGAGAAAAAGCCTCCTCCAAAGGCTGCATATGGCGGTGCCACAATAGACGGCGTCTAATTGCCTGTTTGTTGTTTTTTTTTTTTTTTTGTTCGTCAAACGCCAAATTAGACGTAAAAGCCTCTGAGCAGCGCTTCCAAAGGAAATAAGGAGAAATGAGGGATTTAACGCCAGATAAAACTTTAATCACAACTCGTGAGTGGCCGTCTCGCCGCCCGTGATATTTAATTCCCTTTTGACTGCTTGGAGATGAACAAACAAGTCCAGCGAGATCATCTGGCGACGTCTAAATCGGCATTATCAGTTTAAAAAGTCTGTTTGAGACAATAAACGCGTACGAGTAGGACGTAATTGTTGCGACGCTGAATGACTTTTGTGGCCGCTAACGGTTCCATTGTCAGCCGTAATATTGTCTGCTATCGATTCAGAGACGTTTCATTAAAGCATTAAAGCAGCGGCGTGCAATTAGAGCGCATTTGCAGCTCCATCGTGTTTTATCTTGAAATTGTCAGTGATTGTGTAGAAAAGGTGCAAGGGAGGAGAGACTTAAATTTAATCTAGTTCTTGATTGTGATTTACTCGTTTTTCTGAATTTAGATGAGAAATTGGAATGTTTTTAAAATTGGATGTTATCACAACATCGTAAACAGACTCGATTTTTTGTTAAATTTTTCTTTCTTTATTTGTTCTTGTAAGTTCACAAAAAAACATTTCAACTTTCATTTGCTAGCATGTACATTCTTCTTTTTCTGATTCAACCCTTCATATCCAAAGATTTTCTGCCGTGTTTTCTTTTCTGTCAAATCGACAAACCCGGCACGTAACTCGTTTGTTTTCCCTCACTGATATCGTTGGACAAAGCCCAAACCAAATCAAGAGTAATAAAATCACTCATTTTGCCTAATGAGCATATTAACGGCGGCGCTGGCGTTTAAGCACAAACAAGAACGGCAATGTTAATAATTGCAACTCTCTGGTGTGGGCCTGATGCGAGCGTTAATAATTAACAGGTCTTTGTCTTATCCCCCGGAGGCGCTCTTGCTATTATCCCGCTAAGTTACAAGCGAGTAATTACGCTGTCACCTGGCGGGTCACAACAGCGCCCGACATCCTTGCCGGCCTAATGCCGCTTTTTGGGTGCCTACGGATCATCTGGCAGACACCTGCTGACAGTTAGGCTATTTTAACTTATTTAGTTGCTCTCATTAGAGGATTACCTCCTGTGTTTACATATTAGCGCTAATCCAATTGAGTCAACAAGGGCACTTGGTGCAGGCGATGAACTACTGAGTGTGAGGGACGCCAAATGGGAGGGGAGAGCATATTAATTTACTTCTTTGCAGTTTTTTTTTTTTTTAAGCCTTCCATGGGGAAAAGTTACATGACGAATGAAGCTCGTCAGTGTCGGGCCTGTAGAGGGCGCTCTCTGGATTTCAGCTAGCCAATTAAATTTTTTTTGTGTGATTTAGGCAGGGATGAGCCTATAAAAATACATGGCATGCAGTTAGGCCTCTAGAGGGCGCCTCTGCTTGTCAACTCCCTCCTTGATTTTACATTTTAAAAAAAGCTGATTAAAGAGCAAAACGTGATCCATTTTAATGAGCAACCTCCTGCCGTATCATCAGTCCTGATCTTTGACCCATGGGCCAGCCCCTGTGTCAACTCACACTAATTAGCTTTTGGTCGCGTGCGCACACTCATTCTGTGACATGTTAGGGAAATTACAAAATAAATAAAATGTTGACGGATGGCCGGCTGAACCCAAGGCGACCTCCAATAGAAAGGTGGCCCCGGTATCATGCAGAAGTCAATTAGGATGTCCCGCTCTCTATCGGCTCGTTACTGTCGGCTGTATTTATTTAGTTCAACCATTTATCTTTGCCTAATTAGTCTGCAATCAATAAGCCAATTGATTTTGCGGCGTGCGCTTGGGCGCGGTGCTGTTAAAGCATGAAAAATAGATGCTAGCTGGCCTCGCACATGAGAAGGAAATTTAAGTGCCAAGTTTGTAAACTTAATGCTAACATGTAAAGTGAAACATTGGCTACAAACGTGGCAATTAAAAATTAGCATAGATGGCGTTAGCACCCTTCAAACAACTGCGACTTTACCACACACGAAGCAGCAACAAATACATTCTCCCAATTTTCCTGTGTTTGGCTAACCTTTTTAAAATTATTATTCATCGCTTTTACTAAATTTTCTGCTCCATTATTGTGTCAAGACACGCGTGCTAAAACAAAGCTATAGACACTTTTATATATCTTTTTAATTCCTTATTTGTTTTGCTTTTATTGCCTTTTTGAAAAATAAAAATGCCTTTTTTTTAACAGTGCCTAACTCCATATTTTGACAAATATGTGCAGCTAGCATACTAAGCAGTAGTTCACCTCAGTCTAGAGGAAGCGACACCACCAACCACCTCCACTCCCCCCCAGAATAATCCGATTGCTAATATTTGTGTTTTATGTCACCATAACTGCAGACAATACACATTGTAATTGCTTCGCCCACCCAACCTCCACAACCCCACCCCCTCAAAAAAAAAAAAAAAGTGGGTTGTCTTTGTGCGTGGTTGAAGCACGGCTAGTAAAGTAACACCCATTAAAAGCTAATTTGCACCTTTAGGCAGTTCATTAATAGTGAATAGTAGAATCACACCAATATAGTCTGTCCTCACCTTAGGGCACCATCTCTATTCATCAAACACACACACATACGCGTACACTCACACACACCTCTCATTTCCAATAACATCAGTCACCATTGTGCAGCTGAGGGGACAATGGGTGTGTGTGTGTGTGAAGGGGGTCAGGGAGGCAGTGTAAAAAGCCTGTCCCATGTCATTCCTCATCATTTGGATGCTAAACAAGGTTAGCTGTGTCCTCACCGGTGAAGTGGTCACCATAAATTGCACACGGCGCTCAATCCCGTCTGAAATATGATGACACAGCGACAATAAACATCATGTAGCTTCGACGTGGCGCACATGTTGTGTTATGCCGAACGGTCATTTTGCGCCCCGTTCATTCTGGGGGTCCACAGCAGCGACGGAGTATAAAAAAAAAAACATGCAGAAATGACTGTAGCCCATCAGAAGCATGAAGAAAGTCAAATTTGGTTAAATTGTAAAAAGTAAAAATACAATTGAGTTAAAGGAACAATAAGAGTAGACTTTTTCCAAAGCTGCAAAAGTAAAAGTTTTTTAGGAATAAAGTCAAAAAAATATTTGAATTGTCGTAAGGGAAAAGTTTTAATTTTATGAGAATTAAGTTGAATGAAGAATATTATGCCAATCAGGTTAGGCTATTGTAATATGCAATTTGACAAGAAAACTTTATAGATATTTTCAATTTCAATTTTTTAATGTACTCTATGTATATTATTGCGTGCTGCAGTTCTGCTGCCAGCCGGTAGATGACCTCCCCCCCACTCATCCCCCCTATGTCCTCCCCATCGGGGTCTTCTCGTCTGCCTTTCCCTTTTCATCACTTGATGTCCAGCTGCTGCTGTCAACACCTTCTCGCGGGCCACAATTCATGGCTCGGCGGCAGCAGCTGAGACCCGCCGTCATGAACTTCAATCTGCTGTTTGCGCAAGAGGGCCTCACCCCCGCCAGTCGGCCTTAATCAAGGGAAACACCCCCTTTTCGACAGAGGGTGGGCCCCTAATTACCCGGCTGCTGCAAAATGAGGAGTTTCCAATGTGCTTAACATTGCTGCCCAACCTAGCACTTATTTGTGGGACCTTTTTTTTTTTTTTTTTTAAATTGGCTCCCCAAAAAAACATATGTACATTGATATTAACCTCCAGTCGTTGCTTTCTGCAGGCACAAAAAGCAGGATTGGCATTCAGTAATCCTCAGCAAAAAAAAAACCTAGGCTCATCTGAAATGCTGTATTTACTCTTCTTCTTTAGTCAAACACACAGTGTCAAACAGTGTGCTGCTATCTAGTGATCAATTGTGGAATTACACAACAGGATAGTTATGAAATGTTGCAAAACAAATCAAACCGAGAACCTGTGATTGAGATTTGGTTACTTTAGTTGTAAACTGTTGTCAATCGATATATCGATATTTTGATTGATGCGATTACTAGTACAAGCCAGTGCATGGAGCTAAAAACATTTGGTGAGTGCTTGGAACAACAGCTGGACTAACACCTTCAAAAACATTTTAGGAATATTTCTGCGATGCTCCCTCTGCTAAACATGGCGTAAATGCCTCTTGCCTCACGGCTTTTGATTATTTTCAACTTGCCGCACTGCCTCAGGGGGTTGAGCTGCGCGTGTGTGTGCATGTGTGCCTTCTCGGGGCTTTCTGAATTTTATTAAAGCCTCAGCTGATTACTTGGAGTGAGGCGCACAGGTTGGCGCGTTTCAGCAGTGGAGTGGAGGCCTGACAGGGTCATGTTTAACATGTCCACAGGCAATCAATTCACCTCAACCCCTCCTGCTACTCCAGCCCTCTCCACCTAAGCTGTCCTTAATAACCAGGCAATGGCGAATTACTGATAAGGCGCCGGGGTCTCTGACCCATATATGCCCGCCGCCGCCACCAGTAGAAGCAACCCTCGCCCCGGCGCAAATTGGAGGAATCCTCCCTGAAAGAAATGTACATTTATAATGCATAGAAATGGAGGGAATTAAATTCATTGAGCAACCGTGAAATTCACTTTTTGTTCTTCGGACTGCTGCGCAGGAGCATTATTGAGACAAAGTTAGCCTAAATACAGCAGTGGAAGGGGACGGTTGTTTACTCATTCGGTAATAACAGATTAAAAAAAAAAAAAAAAGTCACAACGGTGAGTTGTAATTTTACTCTTAAGTCATAATTTTCTGACAATAAATTGGCACATAAGAAACATTTTATTTTTTTCAATATCAAGAAAAAAGCAGCTAGTAAATTTTTTACATATTGCTCAAAGAACAAATTGGCCCTAGAATGTTGTCCAAAAGACATTTTTGAAGAGGCTATAAAAATTAAAAATGTAAAAGAATATTGTTTTGTAAAAAGCTGAAACGTTTGCAAAGCTTTTTGTTGTATACTGTTGTCGTGGCAACACACAAAAATTGATGCTGTTTTGACGATCGAAACTTGCGTGTAAACTCACGAAACTTTGCACCGTAGTCAGGCCTGCAAAAAAGAATATTTTAGAGATTTCATTCACATAATTATCAATATTATCTTCTCTCTCATTAGCTCATGCAGGTGTACGTGATGTTTTTTCGAGCGTATCGAACCTCGGGTTTATTTTTCCAGTGGCAAGGTTCCACGCTGTTGCGTTTCTCTTTAGTGTCACTGACCCCCGTGTAAGTTTTTACTTAACAAGCTTGCAAAAAGCTTCTACATTTGCCCTCATATGACAGTGACTAATTGCCCTGACCGTGTGAGCTGCTCGTTAGGCTAAGGGACTCGCCGTCCTCTTTTTTCCCCCCTTCTTCTTCCTCCCAACCAAATTCATTATTTTGCCTATTCACTTCACACACACACACACACACACACACACACACACACACACAAACACACACACACACACACACACACACACACACACACACACACACACACACACACACACACACACCCTACTCCTCCTATTGAAGGTTAAGAGATGAACATTTTTTTGTCTCCAATTATTGCATGTTGCTAATTGTCCATATGTGCCACAGTGCTGTTCAGCTATTTAATATGCAGTGCATTACATGAAATAGTCCATTCATATATGCTTTTTGATGACCCTGACGCTAAATGCTAAGCTAACTCTGCTGTCTTGCTATTCTACAAGGTGGCCATCTTTGTTTGTAGAATTTTTTTTTGGCCAGCTGGCTGTGTAGCTGAACGATTTTTTTTTTTTTTGCTAGCTCACCTGCGCAGCTGTCGGGGTCACGGATGTTTAGATAATTAAGAATATACGACCTGGAATTGGGAGGGAGAGTCGATCAAAGAGAGAAACATCAATCCGACCTGAACACCGTGATTTCACATTACCGTCGTGCTGTTTATGCCATTTTGGCTCAATGTTTACACAGAACACACAAGGGGAGTGGAAGCAGGTGGTGGTGGTGGTGATGGGGTGTTCAATCAATGCCATTATGTGTGCTAATGCTACTTGTGCCGTCGTGCTCCAAATGTACATGTAGCATCGATTTGTCGCTGCTTCCATGTTGCCTTCAGTCGGTTTCCATTCATTACATGTATATGTGTCCGACATATAGTATCGGACAATGCAATGGTAAAGGGTTAGCTTAGGCGTGAGTTGAGTGGTCATCTTTTAACGTACAGTGTTGACTGTATTTTCAACAAAATATAATTTAATTGTTTGTTTTTCAATTAGATTTCCACCAAATTTAAATGCTCTAAAACACGTGTCAAACGCAAGGCCCGGGGGCCGGATACGGCCCGCCACATCATTTTATGTGTCCCGCGAAGACAAATTGTGCATCAAATTCGTGTGTCATTACTAGGATTGCAAATTGTCTTCACTTTTAATATCTTTTTTAAAAATATTTGATCAGTTTTTATTCGTCTGATTTGAAAAGGAGTTATTTGTCAGTTTGTTTTGGAGCTTTTACTGTATATAATATGAGGTGCTCATACATTTATTTGGGTTGACAGTCAGAATGGCCCTCCGAAAGAAGCTATGACTACAATGCGGCCCGCGAAAAAAATGAGTTTGACACCCCTGCCCTAAAATGTAAAAGGTCACCCGGTTCAGTGCAATTTTTGACACCACGGCAACAGAAGCGTGTTGCTAAATGGCTTATTAATTCTTATTTTCATTGTAAAAGCTGAGACAGTTTTTGTATTCTGTGTAGCGACGCGTTAAAAAAAGAAAAGAAAAGAAAATCACCTTCTCGTATGTTCAGCATCATTTCACGCCACCTTCCCCCAACCTTTACCACCTTGTGTCAGTCCCTGGACAGTTTTTCAGCATATAAATTTGAAAATGATTTGTCCTGCCCTCTTAATAATAGATGAGAGAGAGCACAGAGTCACGGTCCCTTCAATAAACTCCATCCTGGCTTTAATTAGTGAAAGGGAGAGAGGGAGGGAGAAAAAAAAAAGACGACAACGACGAAGGAGCACACGGGGCCTGCTGAGGACTTTGACTGGGTGTTAGTAATTAAAAGTGAAACCAGCAAAAGGAGAGGAGGGAAGGAGGCTCTATTTTTAACGGGCAGGCTGTTTGGTGCCAAGTGCCAGTATAAGGTTGTGCAATAAAGAGTGATAATGAAGGTGCGAGACCTCTGGGGGCTGACTGGGCGCTCGCTACAATGGCTGCTCTCGCGGCAGACTGAAATACGGGGAGCAATTAGAGGAGCCAGCGCATGGACTGGCCACCAGAGATTAGTTAACACCTCAGGAGTGGCGCTTCAGGACAGGCACATGCTTGTTTTCCTCTCTCTCTCTTTCTCTCGCTCGCTTGTTCCCTTTCAACATATCACAGGCAGCCGTAATGGCCGCGCTTAGCTTTTCAGCGGCTTTTTTTTTTTTTTTTTCCTTTTTGAAGCCCCAGACAGAATGAATCAGTCCTGATCCTTTTAATGTCAAAAGTTGTTTTGCCTTTTAAATTCGAGCTACGATTGCAATCTAAATGCAGAAATGTTAAAAAATAAATCAATTGAAAAGTGGTGAAAGCAGTCCTCAGTAAAAAGGCCCTAGAAAATGAAAGTTAAAAAGTATTGTAAATAGTATTTATCTTTTTATTGTCAATAGATCGATAGATTAATGTACAGTAAACACCAAATGCTATCTTTTACACTGAAGCAAAAAAGTAGGCGCTGACGCTAGCTAGCTAATAACCGCTAACACTAGCAGCACCAGACAAAAAAAAGTTTAAAACCAGAAATTTCCAGACAGATCGATAGATCAAATTGAATTCATTGCGAAAAGCCGACGCTATGACTTGCCCTCAAAGTGTTTTGCATTTATTTATTTTTTTAAGTCCCGATGTTGGACCATTTCATTATTAACTTCCCATCACACGCCTCCGTCTCCGCACTCCGTGACAGGCTTGGCGAGTTGCCGGAGACCTTAAGCCAAAGAACCAATCAAGGGGACATTGTTAATAGAGGCCACCTATAAGCCGTTAAGCCACTATGTGCATAATGTTATTTAATTGGAGTCATAAAAAGCCAATTAACACCCCCCCACCACCCCTGTCCTTCTCAGTCTGCGCGTGTCGCCTCCTTACTGTCAAACTGCGGTACATTTTTGCCGTACGCTATTCTCTTGCTTGTCGTTCTATAAATAGGCCGCTTTAGATATTTGGGGAGCGCTCACGAGAGAGGTGATGAGCTCTCATGCGGTGGTAAAGATTGCCACAATATACCCGCTCGCAGGAAAAACAGCAACAGTGTGTCGCAATATTGGATCTGTCAGGCTCGGGCCATTTAAATTTCAATGCCACTAAAGTGGAATGATGGAGAGGGGAGGGGGCAAGCGGAGGAGAGGAAGGGAGGGGGGGGGCAGACACTGTTAAATATGATGCTTGAATGAAAATCTAAACCCTCCAATACCTCTAAGCAATGTAACTCAATGAGATGAATTAACTGTAAATGCCTCATTCTCTGTGTGAGTGTCTTCCAATTTAAAATCTCATTATTCATATAAGATCCTGAACAAGGTGACTCTTAGGATAGATGGAATAAGTGAAGATAATCTTACCGGACAGTTTTATGCAAATAGGCAAATGTATTGAATCAACTGTGAGGAGAATGGCGAATCAAATAAGCTAATAAAGTGGAGTCGGGATGAAAAAAAAAAAAAAAAAAACACCATGAATAATGTTTCCCGGCTATCTGGGCTCAGTGTGAACGCCGCCGCCTGTGAAGTTCCAAAGTGCATTAATCCAAAAGCTCTTTTAATGTGCATTCTCTCCGGCGCTTTAGCAGGCCTTAACTGTCAATGACGGCCAATCGGTGAACTCTGCATCTTTTAATCGGCGACGGTTTGTCGACGTTTGCACCCAAATGGCGGCGGGCGCAGGTAATAATGGCGCCGGTTAGCGGAATGTGTTGTCGGAACATCCAGACGGGAATTGATTGCGAGCTCAGATGCTCCCTCCCTCCCCCTTGAGTTCATCCATAATTTATTGTATAAATAATAGAACATTCATTACGCAGGAAATAGGAATTTTCACAACGGCTTTTAATGTTGCTTATGGATGTTTTTTTTTGGTGCTTTGCATTTGTCGACGTTTTGTTGAACTACAAAAATGCTGAAGATGAGCGTCGAATCCAAAATGTGGAACGTCCACAGTAGTTTTGAAAAGTCAACCCGCTTCAATTTACTGGGTGGGATCGAGTAGTCACCGATACCGATGCCAAGTACCGATACCAATTGCGCTTATGATGCATAAGATTTAAAAAAAAGATAGTATGAAATATATATATTGTGATAAGGAAATGCAAGAGGAGCTTTTAATTTTTTTCCCAAAAAAATCTGAATTTCAAAATCAGTCACCTCAAGTCAACAGTGAGTTAAAGGTCCACTCCGACAGACTAAAATCATAGCAGCGACTTTAACAAGTGAAGTACTTCAGTAAAAGTCAAGTTTTTTTTTTTTTTTCCTTCCCGAGTGGATTTGAGAGATTTACAGCAACGACAGCTGTGTGTCAGCGGCTGCGAGGCTGCCGTGGACCCGCCCATCACTCCACATTAGAACTCCTTTGAACATAAGCATATTTCACTGTGAGGATGGCGGCGGGAAATGATCCACGGTGCGCCACAACAGCGAGCGGGCGAGATAAGGCGAGCCAGCCGAGAAGCCGGGAATTAGAAAAGAGGTCATCCGAAAATTGACAAGCGATGTGTTTTACCGGCTTGAGCTAATTTTCTCGTTTGCTTTGCCTTCTGCTGGTGACTTTGCGAACAAGCTGCGCTCTGTTCTGGAACCTGCTGTAAAATTAAAAAAAAAATAAAAGTCAGCCAAGCGCAAAAGTAAAGTGACAAAGTGGCGCCATAACGACGTGAAAGCTAACAAGGAAAAAGTGCAAGTTGACTTTGGGACTTTTTTTTTTTTTCTTCAGAATATTTATAGCAAAGCTTTGCTAGGCTCTTTCCCCACATAGATTCCCACTTGCAGGCCGGCTGCATCTGATGGCTTATTAAAGACTTCCGTCAATAAGAAGCGTGGTGAATGTTAATTTGGGAGCCCGCCGTCGATAAGTGACCATGAAACCGCTGCAAATTAACCTCCAAATGTCACGGGAAGTGCCCGTGCCATTTCTGTTATAAAATAAAATACACTCAGTGACAGGATAGGCGACATTATATTTTACATTTTGTATCATTTCAATAGAATATAATCAAGAAAAAAAATGATGAAAAACTTTTTTTTACATAACCAGGAAAAAGTCCATCTTTATTCATGTATTCTTTTTTTGATCCTTCCTATCACTTTGCATGGATGAAAAATACATTTAGCTTCCCGTTCAATTATGTATTCACTCGTCCAATCGGTCCATTAGAGCCACTAAACAGACGCAGATGCAAAAAGTAATGATACATAGTGTTTGCTATTAACCTACCGTGTTATCATTCAGCGCTAAGTAGCATCTGCAGGACTAATAGAAGCCGGCGTGCTCAGGGTCACATGATAAATAGCGATGCACTGATCCTTTCATCCATTACACGGGTCACCTTGTAACTTTTTTGCATGTGATTTTTTGTTTTTCATGTTACTAAATCTCGACAAAGTCCCGCTCGTCAGCAAATATTCCAGGAAGTCATAAGGCCGTCGCGGGCTATCGGTTAAATCCAGCTGGTTGGTTATCGGCGCTGTGGCCTTTTTGCTAAGCTAGCTAGCGTGATTGTTGTTTTTATTTTACACATTGCTTGTGATTCTCCTGATCTTACCGCACAGGTTCTGGGATTTATGCAGAAAAAAAAAAGTCCACTTGTTTATTATTGTTTGACATTTGAAAAACAGCCGAGTGTAGCTTCTTTTTATTTGGTCGCAGAAGCGATATGATGCGTGAGAATTTGAGATGAGAGAGTGTGCGGTTGATATTAAATGTCTTTGCATAAATTGCTGTTGGGAATGTATTCCAGACGGCCAAAAGTTGTTGTTTTTTTTCCTCGCAATTTCTTACGAAGCGACGCGTCCGCCTCCTCGGGTCTTTTCGTTATTAATTTGGCGGCGTATTGATATTGTCCCGTCAGTATCGCCGTGACGGAAGGGTGGAAGAAAAGAACATGCCGACTTTCTTAAATAATATGGAAATATATTGTGACATTTGGCGGCCACCAAAAGGTTGTTTGTGTTTTTGCATGCGTAGTTTGAAATCGTTTTTTTATTTGTCTTTAAGGATAGTAGAATGGTGACAAACACCTGATAGTTGGCTCCCTAGCGCCCTCTGTTGACCAACTCCCACTGCTGTCATGTGTAAAGGCAGAAATACAGCTCAATTTTTTAAGTGTGCCTAATGTGAGGCCTCCTGAAATAGTCGCTGCACACACACTCAGCCAATAACAGGCTGCACAAATCAGCTTGCTAAAAAACCCTTGTTAACATTTTCAACCTGGAGAATCATCCAACCCTCTCTTCACCCCCAACCACGTTGAAATCGCACACTTCTAAAAGCGGACGCTAAATCAGGCTTCTCTGCGACGGAAAAACTAGAATAGATTCTGAATTTTAAAAGCGGAGATCAAATGAAAATCGCACAAAGGCGCCGGCGAGTGGAATTGAAAGTGTGATACAGATGAGGAAAGAAGGGTTTGTGGGTGGGGGGGTCTATATGTAAGTGTGTGTGTGTGGGGGGGGGTGAAAACAGGATTAGACACCACAAGCCTGGTTCCCACAGATTGCCTGGAATGGGGAACAGATTTAAAGCAGGTATACTGCGTGTTGACAGCTTTTTTTTCCAGCCCCCCCCACACACACACATTTAAGCAGACCCATGTCAAAACCTGTTTACATGTGCTGAAAAGAAGCGGAACATGTTCCAATCCGGCCAGCTATTGAACGACCAACTCGGATGCTTTGACATTCGGGGTCGAGCGCCTTTTTTTTTTTTTCTCTCTCTCTCGCTTTCAAAATGTGTTCGCAGTGTCCCCGCTGTTGGAAACAATCGTACGCGTGGACCTGCTTCTTCTCCCACTTTGATTTTTGTCAGCGTACGCTGGCTTCTAAGCGCTTCCTCACACGTGTCAGCAAGTTTGAGAGCTTAAAGTGTTTCATGTTTAATGGGATAAGCAGCAACATGAGCTTCTTTCTCGACAATCTCAACCCAATTGAGTGTGTGTAAGTGTGTGTGTGTTTTTTTAATGCAATTTGTCAACTTCCCTCTCCTAGTGGGATTTGTTCCGTACTGTTAGATGTGCAGTCAATTACATAGCATCTCTGAAGAGTCTTTTGCCAGAGAGATTACTCATCGGGCAATATTAAAAGCTACTTAGTCCATGCCCGACCAGGAATGAGCAAATAGCAACACATTTTTTTTTTTTATAGCTTTTTATTTATTTATTAGTGTTGGATGTAGATCTTCTTGTATCTGTACACATTGACGCAGCCACTTACATGACAGTTTGTTAGGCCAACTCACACGTAATCGAGACTAAACATGCTTTGAATAGGTTGAAAAGTGAACCAATCTTAGTTAGAATGTTTGAAAGTAAAAAAACGTATTAATATTATTCACTTTTTTTTTTCTTCTAGTAAACAGTTCTCTATAAAATATTTGTATGTTGAGTGTCCGGAACGAAATAATTGGATTTGCATTATTTCCTATGAGAAATATCGCTTTGGTTTTCGTACGATTCGCTTTTTGTCGCATTTTCTTTGTACTGTCATGTTTTTCAGTGTACATGCTACACCACTATAAAGTATAAACGCAATCATAAACTTAAATAACTAGCTGGGCCCTATTTTGCAGTGGCCGTTTAATGTCTAAGAACATTCGCCCTCCAGTTAATGATTGATGACAAATATTTTATTAATCATTTCATATGCTCTTCAAATATTATTCTATCCACCTGCTGCATATGATCCTAACACTCGCCCCCCTCCCCTCTTCTTCTCTCTTTTGGTGATCATACATAATTTAGTCCCCGGCCACATCTAATAAATGATGTTGACATATGCTCTAGCAGGGAGCGCCGCCTGCAAGTGTTGCTTGATAAGCGTCTTTGCATTTTTCACTGGATCCAATTTTGCCCTATCAGTCAGTCGGCGAGTGTGTGGCAGCACCGCTCGTGCGCTCCGCCGGGCCCCCCTCGACATGTCCCGGGGCGTCCGATTAGTGAGTGGGGGGGGAGCTGAGGAGGAGGTGAGGAAATACGACGGGGGGGGGCTTAGAGATGTGTGTTAAATTTTAATTTGTCACTAGTAATGTTTGTTTACTTATGTGTAGATAAGAAGGCTTTTATAAAGATCACATTCTTGATTCGTGTTAAAATGACGTTTTAGATGAATGCAGTGGAGGTGGGCTGGGGGTGGGGGGGTTCTGGCTCCAGAAGGTCATAGTTCAGCGCCACAAAGCAGAGAAGATTGAATATGGAGACAGATGAATATATCCTAATATTTGTCCACAGCACTTGCGGGCAGGATGGATTCCTACAGTTGAACAGGAAAAAAAGAAACAGCCCTCCTCCCTTTACCGCCTCTTCCTCTACCCCCCCCCCCCCTCCCTGAATCAATTCAATCAATTCACCCCCACCAATTGTTTGTTGTTTTTTTTCCCCTCCTTTCCTCATTCTGCTGACCACACCTCAAGGATTAATATTTGATTAGCCTTTAGGAGAGGTGGAAAGTACTTATTAACCTTATTTGTCAATCTGTCAGTGCCACGCTGCCGATTGGGCCTCGCGGCGGCGGGCCTGAGGGGAGGAAGAGGGGGGAGGGGTATGGGGGGTGTCGCTAAGAATGAGAGGGGGATGACTGGGGGGGGGATATCATGTCCTCCGACGACTGCTCTCCCCCGGCTGTTTCATCCTAATTATCCAGTTTAGGCTGCTGTCACACGCACGACAATCACTTGTGCTCCTGCACGGGCGGCGGACGTTACATTGGGTACACCTCCGCCATCTAATGAGAGCCACCTCGAGAACTGTGCGCCTTCACACAGATAACAACGGAAAGGATAGAAAAATGTTGCTCAACATATTTATATAGACAGTGTTGAATATTTGATAAGAATGTTGTATAGTATGCTAAAATATTTGTTTCCATTAATTGTGTATGATCATTTGATTCAGGACATCATTATTAATAATAATTATTTAATTTTTTTAGACTGATACCATTGGCAAATGCAGCAAAAAAAAGAATCTTTTCACAATGGAGTCCGGCCTTGAAAACCTTCACGCTGTACGCCACCCCCCTTTTTTTTTCATTACTAATTTTAATTAAGTCTTCCTGCACAACAGCGAAATTGACTTTATGCATAATTGTTCATTATACGTCTTGTTTTCGACAATGGGGAAATTAAGGGGCCTTAAACGGATGAACGTGAGACGTGATTAGTCTCCTTCCTCCCAAACGTATCGTCTATTTTATTTATTTTTTTCTTACTCCTCCTACTTTTTAACACCCGGCTGTAAAGTGAAAATGATACTTCCAATCGGGGAAAAAAAAAACATATAATGAATTGCCAATTTTGTTGTCAAGGCAGTCTTTGGGGAATTTGAAGGTGGAGCGTGCAAGTTTGACACTACAAATGTTTCGTCAAATTTGACTTGCCGCTCTTGAGTTTAGCCAGCACGCAGCGCTAAGTGCACATCTCATCTCCGATCCGTCTCTTCAACCTCTTGTCTTATCTGCCATCTCACACCCCCTCGCGCCATTGAGCTTAGTCAAAGACCATCCCGTGCTTTTGCCCGTGTTAATTACAGATCCTTTCATGTGATAGAACGCCGCGCTGTAGAGATTGATTACTCTTTGAGCTAAGTTGTCTCCCAATTACTTAGACAATTAGCCAACTAATTAAAATACTTAGCCTGTGCTTTGGAGAGGAAAAAAAAAGAGGAAGCTGAAGAGAAGAGCCTCCCTTGATATTCTCAGTGTCTCACGCTGAGGAGAACGCAGCCCCGCTGGAAGCCCGACGATCAGGCGCACGCGGATCACAATGTGGATTTAGGATTTGTCAGACTTTTGCCTCACTGCTTGTTCACTGATTAAGAGCGAGCAAGTCAAAAATGTTCATTTCAACTTTATGTTCTTGCGACCCCGACTCGTCTAAAAACGTTTTTCTGATTAATTGCGGAAGTTGAATTAAGCAGAAAAATCCACCTGTTTGGAACCAGCTTGGCGAGCGGCCATTTTGCGGGCTGCACGGCGACTGAAAATGACATCACAGCTCGGCTTGCGAACTTCACTTGACCAAACTCAGAAAAGTGGAAAACTAATATTGATGTAACGCACTGTTGATGTTTGCGCTTTGTCGCACTCTTTGTCAGCTTTGCTTTCACCCCCAACCAGCCAACTCCATTATTCCTCCTCCATTTTGATGTTAATTCATTGTTATCGCCGCAAGAGGCGGGAAGCAAGACAAATGCGCACAGGACAAAGAAGATGTCGACATGCGTTCAATTTATACATCCCTAATTGCTTTTGATGATGTCGATAATTATGTCGTACTCGGGAGAGGTTTTTTTTCCGAGAGGCCAATTACAGACAAAAATCTTTTGACCCAATCAAGTCCAAATATTATTTTAGCAACGTGCTAGTTCGGTGTAGCGCGCTTAAATCACTGAAGTGCTCCACAACTTGTGTATTTTGGTACAGGTTGTATTTGTAGTTCTATGACCTCATTAATAAGCACCAAACCAACTTGGTGTTTGGTGACATCATCATAAGAAACTTCCAAGTGTCCTTTTGCTTGCCGACAATCTCAAACTCGCCAAAGTGCATCTGATTGAAGGATGTCGGAAGGACGGGAAGTCAAAGCCCGTCAAGCTTTCCGACGTCTAATCACTGAGTATATGAAACGATCTTAGCACCACTTAACCTGCACGGGGGCCCTGATGTGTCTCGGCATGCTCTGTCTCTGTTAATCAATCAGCTCGGAAAAGCCTGCAGCAAATGCAAATGTCCGCGAGCCTCGCTTGAAGGTCGCCTCTCCCTGTTTGTGTTTGTTTGCCTTTTTAATTACTCTCAAAATAGTGTTTAGTACATTTAAACGTGTGAAAATGGCGTAATGTGTTTGCGAGTCCCCTCCGGCGAGAAAATGAACAAATTGCAAACGTGTGCGTGCGCGCTTGAGGATTTATAATCAAATGAGATTTTCTCTGGTGTACGTTGCGGGTGTCCCGTTCTGTCAAAACTGTCACCCCTCTGGTTTATTCTCAGCGGAGAGGTGCGCTGATGATGCTGACAACCTCATTTAGCGGGCAGAACAAACTCGGCTCCTTTTGTTTCCCGCTGACAGCTGTTTGTGCTCGCTAATATAGACTTAACTGGCGTGCGACATGATAAACATACATCAGCGCAGAAGCGGCGGCGGCGGCGGCGGCGGCGGCGCTTTGTGAGCCGCTCGAAATCATTGGAAATATTGGGCAAATAGATGCGTTTTCAAAAGATGACTTTTCTCGGATTAAATGTCCAATTAAGCAAGCGTGATGAAAGTGGGATCCAAAGTCGTCAGAAAGAAGTAGGCTTGTTTTTTCTGGCTTTAGCTATGTACGCTGTCATGCTAGGTGTGCGTATATCGTACAAACTAGCTTCTAATTTTCTACATTCGGTGCAAAAAAACAATCTGAAAATGGGCTCCTAGGCCCACAGAAAGAAGTCTGATTCTGGCCTTAGCTAAATATGCTATCATGCTAGGTGCACATTTAGCATCCAAACTAACGTACAAAAATAAGCTCAAATTTTGACTCAGAGGTAAACAAGTAATCAGAAGCTTTGCAATTTAGCATTAGACTCGTTTTTGGCATATTGTCTAGTCAGATTTTGTCAAAGTAAGAGGTTCAGGATTCACTCTTTTTCATTGTTTTAAAGATCTACTTTAACTCAAATTATCTAAAAATAGTTCACCACTCATCTTTAACAACGTAAGACGTGTGGAAATTTTTGTCTGATGACTTCAGTTGTGCTTGAATGTTTTAAGGCTTTTCAAGCCATTTAACATGACAGCACCCTCATTGCAATGTTTTTTTTTTTTTTTTTGCATCTCCCGCGCTCAAATGTGGATGTAATGATCCTACAGAAGGTCACTTTTCGTTTTGAGGAATCTGCAAGCGCCGTAATGTTACTCCCCCGCTGCTGTTCCGCCATCGCCGGAATGGCTGCCTCCATCACGGCATTATGAGAAAGGGGCATCAACTTGCTCGCCGTATCCCACTGTCTCCGGCCACTTACTGGCTTTTATTGTTTTGAGGTTATTTGCCCCTCGCGAGATAGCCTACCCTAACACATTAGCATGCTAGCACGCAGTTCATCGCGACTTGTCCGTGACCTTTAAGTATTTTGTCAGTATATCGGAAGAGCCAAATTTGTTGTCAGAAAAAAAAAAACATCTACCAGTGAGTCTCAGCAAGAATATTGAAAACAACACCTGCTTCCCTTGAGGCAGGACGCTAAACAGGAACAAAACAAGGACTACATTTGGCGCTAGGTGGTATTCCCGGGGATGTAAAGAACCACCTTTTGTTTCCTGACCTTTACCATAGAGTTTGCTCTATTCCGGTTTCTGAGAGGAGGGAAACAGCCGACTCTGCTGGGTCCTGTAGGACTCAAATTATATCATTTGTCCAATTTGCTATTGTTTCATCCATGTCAGGATAATTTGCTTTGGGTTTCCCGCAAATGTCTTGGGTTTTGTCGGGAACCTCTTGAGAGAGCTGCTATATACAGTGTGTGCCCTAGATAGACTGTTTATCAAGTGCCCCGCATTCTGTCAAGTTGACTTTGCGGGGCCACGATGCACAGATAAAACTCACAGCTTCATTTCACCGCCCGTCCCCGGGAGGGAGCCGTCGGTGACCGCCGCGTCGGCTCTGTTTACCTGTGGTATTAATTGGGTCGGAGTTAAGAGCTCGGCCGGCCGTGGATGAAACCCTGACAGCCGTCATTACTCAACGAGCTCCGGTGTAATGACGGCTTCATTTCTCCCCCAGTAGTCATCCCCTTTCCTAATTAATCCCATCATCTCTGCGAACTGTTGGACAGGCAGCAGCCAAACAGATTGAACATATGCCGCCATCACTGCTACCTCCAGGAAGCCATTTCATTTTCAAAGAACCTGAGCCAAACGTTTTGACCAGACCAGCTTAAGTAGGCAGAACATATTCCCTTCAATCATGCTCGTGTTGGTTGTATTAATTTTCGTCGCGTAAATGTTTGCGGTTTATAATTAAAGACATTTAACTGGCAATTACTGTCAGATTAAAGGTAATTAATAGTTGAACTCTGTCAGCTTGTTTGCGAGTTGAACGTGACATGCCGCTTTCACACTGGCGTTCTTATCCAGCAAGTTAGCGATGCAGAATTAAGGGTACACCGGTGCCTTGCGATATTAGTGACATGACTCACGGCAGGGACTCGAATCAATTGAGAACAAGCACACAACGAGTAAATGTTTGTCCAAAAAGAAGCTTCCAACTGTTTATTGCAAATCTCAGCTGAGGTTTCCTGCCACACTAAACATAAAACAAAGCGAATTATGCCTTGTGTGTTCAAAACTACTACTTAGCTTCGCCTTAGATTAGTTTTGTTAATGCTAATGCTAATTTGTTAAGATTAGCCTAAGATTAGCTTTGTTAATGCGAATTTGTTACAAGCCAACACATATTTGAACGCAAAAATGCAGCAACATATGGACAGGCATTATGATGGTATTCATTCTCGTATAAGGTTTATCTTCTTCGAAGAACGACCCAAATTACTGCTGAGGAGTGATGTTTAAACGTACAGTTTATATGTCTTATACTGCCCCCAGGTGGTCAGGGCGCTTACACAGAAATCGGGAACAAAACATTTGCCATCTTCAATTCATATTTTCCAAACGTGGCTATGTGGCCTATTGGCCCTTTACTTGTTATCAACATTTAAGTGTTGAAAGCTTTTTTTTTTTTTTGCAGGCGGCGCCGAAGCACGCCTCTCCCAATTAATTGCTTGCTCGCCCACTGTATCGCTGCACGCTATCTTGTTTCATCACTTGATTGCATGTGCTTAATCCTTATCATAATTGGAGTTGCACGCTGCCACCGGGCCTGTCACGTCTCCTACCAAATTAGGCTTAAAAATGTTTACTGGAGTTTTTTGTGGGGGTGTTGCGCTCGCCGAGCACTTCATAGTATATTGAAACAATTAGGCTCATTGCACATAAAGGTTAAGAATACACTAACATTTACTCGGGCTCGCTACGTTCGCTCGTTTTAGTTGGTTTGGAAGGCGTGATGGTCGGAGGATAAATTTCAGCAAAACTCATAATTCCCATCACAAAAAAAACATGGTTGAGCCCATTTTTTTGTAGTCTGTCATGTGAAGGTTTGTTTTGTCGCAATATCATGTACGTGAAAGGTCAAAAAAATCACCGTTCGCCACTAGCGTGTAGATGATGAATTCAATCAAGCGTCGTTACGCAACACTTTGTAATTGAATAGAGATGCTCAAGGCCCATGTTGAGAAAACGTGTCATCTCCGAGACAGAAAATGGAAATTTGACGACCGTATTTTCCGCACTATAAGGTGCACCTAAAAACCTCTAATTTTCTCAAAAGCCTTATATATGGACCAATGTTGAGCCACTACGGCAGGCGTGTCCACAGTCCGGCTCGCGGGCCAAATGTATTTATCTTATATATGGACAAAGTTTTAAAATGGGCCATTCATTGAAGGTGCGCCTTATAATCCGGTGCACCTTATATATGGACAAAGTTTTAACATGGGCCATTCATTGAAGGTGCGCCTTATGATCCGGTGCACCTTATAGTGCGGAAAATACGGTAATTAAACTTCCCTAAGCTTGTCATGGAGTCATGTGCGCTATGGATTTCCATGACAACAACAGAAAGAACACGACAACCTCTTTGGAAAATTAAAACTATTGGAAAAGATAAATACTCACACAATCGAATAAGAGCTTGTTGTTTTGACGATTTAAATAAGCACTGAGATCGTACTCGAGGCCAACTTTGGTTCCCGTTTCATTTAAATTTTCACATCACAGTATTGGTATGTATGTTGAACTGCTCGACCAGTCTCGAGCCAGCATCGCATTCATGAAAAGTATTTCTTATCCTTGGCAATCTCTAAGGAGACATAGCGGCAGACGCAAGTTTGCTCTGTTAATTAAATTTCGCCTCGGCCGCAAACTAAGCTTTTATTCCAGCGCTGGCCTAACGTGTCTCCCCTGAACAACAAAGGCAGCGGCGGATGACAGAAACAATCACTGTTTGTCCGTGGATCGATCGCTTTGAGGAGCAAGAAATTTGATGCGGCCGCTTGCGGTTTTTATTGCTTCAATTTTACACGGAGAGAGTTGGGATGAACGGCTCGCTCGTCTCTACGCAAGAACCAAACGGGCAATAAGGCAGAACCCTCCACATTAGTCTGACGCCGCACGGGAGCAAATCATTTGTTTTAATTAGAACTTGCGGTATTGTTAAGATAAAAAATTGTCTGACATGACTCCCATTGTATTGTTGTGTGCTGAAACAAGACATACGAAGGGAAAGTCCAAACAAACCCAACATTGCTGTCTAATTTGACCTGAAAAAAACAGCTTTAAAAAGTCAGAGACTCCTTTTGAAGAGAAAAGTTTGTGTTCTTTAATTAGAAATGCTCACTTGAAGCCAACAAGTAGAGCTGAGAAGATAAGTTAAGCACAAGTGGCTATCCAATTAAACAGCAATTGGGATGGAAATTTCCATTTGGATACTCATTTTCTTTTTGTTAATAAAACACTCAGGCTGAAATGAAATCAAAGGTTTTTGTCGTGATGATTATTTACCTGACAAATTCAGGTCCCCTGTCCTGCGCAGATAGCACAATGTCGCTAACAACGCGCGTGTACGTTTTAATTACTTTGCAATTTGGCATGACCAAAACAATTTTAGCTCGACCCCACTGGACGTTCCATCAATGCGATCTGAGTTGCGAAACGTGGCGATGTTCCTCATTTTTACCTTGTCAAAGTGACTTTTGGGGGGCCGCTAAGTGCCAAAAAAAAAGACCGTGCCCTTCCGTCGCCCATCACTGCTCACTTCATAAGGGAAGTTCATTCATATTCATTTACATAACAATATGGACCTTGGCCGCCATTGTGTAAATGACAAATGGGCTGACGTCACAATAGACACCGGCTCTGGGAAGTATATGTGACCAACACTCGCACACACACACGCAGTATTCACTTGCACTTGCACTCATCCTCTGTCACCATTAAGTAAACCGCTGGGGGATGTTAATGAATGCAAATAGCCAAAAATCAACTGGGAATTATTAAAAATACCGTATTTTCCGGACGACAAGGCGCACCGAAAAACCTAAAATTTTCTCAAAAGCCGACAGTGCACCTTATAGTCCGGTGCACCTTATATATATGGACCAAATTCCTAAATTTAAACTGGTCCGAAGCATTGTGTCACGAAATCAATCACAAGTGGCCCGCTGAAGACTATGAATCATGAATGAAAAAGACTATGGATCATTATTTTGTCATTATAAAGTAATTTGTTGCGTCTGAAGTTGAAATAAAAAAGGAAAAATGGAGAATGATTTGGATTAAAAATCTGACATGATGCATTAATGGTGCGCTTTATAGTCCGGTGCGCCTTATATAAGGACAAAGTTTTAAAATGAGCCATTCATTGAAGGTGCGCCTTATAGTGCGGTGCGCCTTATAGTCCGGGAAATACGGTACTGTTTGCACATAAAAATAAAAAACTTTCATTTTATATATACATATATATATATATATATATATATATATATATATATATATATATATATATATATATATATACATGTGTGTGTGTGTGTGTGTGTGTGTGTGTGTGTGTGTGTGTGTGTGTGTGTGTGTGTGTGTGTGTGTGTGTGTGTATGAATGTATTTTGCTTTGAATACAAACTTACTTAAGCTATTCAACAGAAAGAGCATGCCAATAAATCTCCTGGCAAAGATTTAGTCTCCATGTTGTACTGCAATTTTACGAGTGAACTAATCAGACGCAATCTCTGTAAAAAAGTAAGCTCAATTAAGCATTATTCTCCATGCAAATATTCAGGAGCGGCCTCTGCGTGATTAGATAAATAAAAAGGCTGATTTAATGTCCGCCTAAGTGTTTTAATAATCCAAAGCCACCGCAGTGCCGTTAGAGAAGGATATTAGGGGCCCGCAGCCGGAGAGGCACGTAAAAAACTTAGTGGGGTGTATGAATTAATTAAGCGGGACCCAGAGCAATATTCCTTGAAGGATCCCGGAATTCCGAGCGTGTTCCCGGATGATGTCGTCTAATGAATAGAGGGAATTTACGCTCCTTTATTTGTACATCAGGCAACAAGGTTCTCGCCCGAGTTCCGTGTTTGGACCGGGCTTTGGATGGATTCATTATTACCGCCAATAAGATTCATTAAGGAACTGCGGAAACAAATGAAAGCGTAATGACTTGATTCCAGCCAGTGTGCTGTTTAATTAAAATCTAATTAATTCATTAATTCAAGTCGGTTAAATGGAGCCGAGTCGTGCTCAATAGACTGTGTTTGTTTGTCCTGTCGGGAACTCGGATGAGTCTAAAAAATTAGGATGAATCGAGCATTAAATGCAAGAGTAGCTTGTTTAAACACGCAATTCTTGATTAGATGTGCATCCGGTTTCTTTCGGGTCGGGTCTCATTAGGGCCACTGGTGAGCCCGTCTCGTCCGTCAAAATCTCCCAAGCGCATAGAAACTACGTTTGGCTGATTTTAAGTCGTTTTTAAAAAATTTAAAAAATGCACGTTTTGGATGAGTCGGATCGAAAAGGCCCGTATTCAAACACGGAACCTCATGCCGCCATTCGTGATCGTTTCCAACTTAAAAGAGGAACAGGATTGGCGTATATCTCTGTCAAATTTGCATGAACACATTGCGCAAAGGTACGGCTGATTGCCTGGCCGGGACTCGGCACCGTCCAGATGGCCGCTCCAGAATGAGATTGACACGCTGTTGCAAACTGATTTCACGGGCGGCTCTCGGGAGAGCCGGGCGGGCCGGTGTCTCTGTTGGGAATCGGGATTACAAAATAGCCAATTAAAAAGGAAAGTGGTGAAATCTTGGCCCGATAAGGTGCAGATTAGATCGGTTATAGTTTATTAGGCAAAATGACTTCTTAGAAAGGAGCTCGCCTCCAAACACATTTCCATTAGCTGCCCCGGCTTCCTTTTTATCTGATGCCGCACTGTAATTATGAATCCTCCAAATGGCAATTATGACACCGATTGGCCGCCATATCTTGGTATATTTCACTTGATGCCCCGTATGCCCGACCTTGTGACTTTCAAAGGGTGGCAAAAAAAGAAAGTGATTTATTTATTTTTCCTTTCTCCTCTCCGGCGCTCGTCTTGTGCCCGTCAGACACCGTGTTTAATTACCACGCCAGGCCGAGCAGATGCGCCGGTCTGAATCCGGAGACTGTCCCGGCGTTCCCGGATGACTAGCGCTCTCGCTCCGTCTCGGAGGCATCTGTTCGGCACCTGTGGACCCGAGGCGGGGCACCGCCCCACCTGCTACCAAAACATTGAGAGTCTGCTTTGCCAAGGAGGCCCCGCCCTTGTCTATGAAAGAGGGCCTTCCTAGAGTTTCTCACCCAAAACCGTTCTTTGTCATGAAACCTTAAAGGACACCTAAAAGGGCTGAACAATTAATCAAATTCAATTAACCATTGCCACGTATCGGTACCATCCTTGCTCTAAAGTATCGGGTGTCCGCAGAAGCTGCTGATCCCAGCTACCGATACTTAAGGCTTAAAATGAAAGAAAATTTAACATTAAGTCCTCCTTAGCAGTGGTTGGCGCTATCCTGGGGCAGTTGGACAAGTTTGTGAATCTTCTGTGTCAGACAGAAAGGTCTTTGTTCACAATTATTTAGCAATGAATAAATGAATGAATGAATGAATGAAGACATCATATAGTGGTATAAAAAAATCCCTACATCTATATTTTATTTAGTTTTTTTATACTTCTGAAATTAGATTGTTTTGCAGCGCTTCAATTTAATGCAGCTCTGCTTACCTCTTTGTCTTCTTTGACCCCTGAATGACCAAACATTCCTAGAGATATTAGTATCACACACACACATACACACGCACACACACACACGACTTTATTCCTTCTTTGCTCTTACCAAACACTGAGATGAGCTGCAAACGATTGCCGCCGTGGATGATCTTTATTTTTTTGAAAGGGGGCCTGTAATAGGCACTGCATCAGATCGGATCCTCGGCTCTTGTGTGCGATTCATCAAATCAAAGTATTTAGGAGGCAGATGAGCATCAGATTGAAGTGTTGATGGCGTGCGGCAAGAATATCGCTTTCATGTGAGCGTTTGAAAGCTGCCACTTTGTGTGCAGAGATTGCAGATGGGTGGGGGGTGTCACCATTATTATTTTAAATATAAATTACAGCCATGTGTGGCCTTGGCAGTACCTGAAAATGCTTTTTTGTTAATCACCCACTCAGCTAGGTTTGCATTTTAGCTGCACATAATCACTTCCTTTAGGCAGGAGATTATTGGGGATGCATTTTTCAATGGCTTTGGTCTTCTCACGCATCCATTCATGCATATTTTTGATGAAAAGCAAGAGTTGTAGGATTTTTTTTTTCTGTGTGTGTGTGTGATTAACCAATTCTAGGTCATATATTGTGGCTGGCCCAGTTATTTATTTCTTTATTTTTCTAACATGGTGGAGTTCCATGTACAATGGAACCTCTGAAGTTGAGGTCACAACCCATCAAAGGATTGACTGGATGGGTGATGCTTCCTCGTCAGGTTTTTATTTTGCACACTGATTCAGTCGCGACAAAGCATTTTAAGAGGAGAGTAATATTGTGTATTTAACTGGGTAAAGTAACATGCGGCATTCCTTGATACGTTTAGTTCAAATGTAAACAAATATCATACTTTGGTGGGTGTGTACACTAATGCAAACACATCATTTCAGTTGTCTATTATTACTTCCCCACTTGAATTGGTTTTGTTTTTTCAATTTAGTCATTTCAACAAGGGGTGTGTAGACTTTTCATATCCACTTGATGTCAACAGCCTTCAAAGTTGTCAGGTTGGCTGCATCATTGTGTGCAGTGCATGTGATTTCTTGTATCCAGTGGGGGTAAAAAAAAAAAAACCCGCTCAGCTGTTTTATCGCCATCTCCAGATTGCTTTTCTCCGTAAACCCGACAGCAATTCCATGCGCCGACGTCATGACATAAGTGATGCGTTTTCATATGCATGTTCAAGTTACAGACGTGGCGGGTGTTCAGATGTCAAGTTTTCATTGCGGCAGATATTGCTCAAAAGCTTTTGTGATGGGCTGGTGGCGGCAGACCCTGTTTGATTTCATTACAGGGAAATATTAGCTGGAAAGTCCCGATCTCAGAGGACACTTAGCAGCACCGCCGGCAAATTGACATAACGCCGTTTTATTTGCACAGGCGAGCAGCTGACGAGCAAAGGGCCTGTTTTATAAACAAAAACATTCATGCAGATCCGGGGCCGTACATTCAATCACGGTTTGATATTATTGATATGTTTACAAGCAAAATGAGCGTTTCAGGATGTGTGGGAACGCTAGAAAAATTTTGTTGAGTCAATGTTACCACGCAAATATGGCGCTCAAAATGCTCGCAAAATAAAGTTTAGATAAGTTTTGGTGCTTCATTTGAAAACAATAATAAAAAAAAAAAAAGTTTTTATACAGATTTGTGGCCCAGTTCTTTGTCCTCACATGCCAACCCAAAACAGTTTTTTGTAAATGTATTTATAGTCATTCTGAATCCTGTTACCGCAACAATTCTTTCATATTGGTCTAAAATCCGACTAAATTCTCAATAGAACAGGCGGACACAATGGCGGCCGCTAATGAACATCGCTACCACAATAATAAAGATTCAATAAGTATCTTTTCATTCGAGCCATGAGAGGTTGTTCCATGAAGAGATTTGCATGCGCTCGCCATCCCCGCCCGGCGACGCGCTACATTTTTTAACTAATGGCCCGTCCGATGCACAATGCCCTTTTGATGACAACGATGCCTCTTTTCGTTCCATTTTTTTTTTTTTTTGGGCACAATTACAGCTCGTGTTTGGCCCGCTGATTTGTTTTCAGGCGGCGTTCTGCTCCGAGGGGCTGTCAGGGTCTTCTTTATTCACCCGCAGCCGACAATCAGACCTTATTGAGAATGGGAAAGTGACGGCTAATTGATTTTACAGTGATACTGTTGGGGAGACAATGAATGTGCCATCAATTCAATCCGCTATTTAATGGCTCCAATTTGGTCTGTAAACGCCGGCTAAACTAATTCCGCCGTCGCGCAGCAATCCGAAAAGCTATCATGGCTCTAATCTCCTCCTATATATTCATAAGGAAAAAGGAATTTAGCCAATTCCGAGGTGTGGAGATGATCTGTTAGTGCGGTGTCAATGTTTAGAACGCGGCAATTGAGTTCATTTATAAGGATATGAAAAGTTTTATTGGCAGGGTCAGCCGAGCGGAACTGTCGGATAATAGGCAGTTACCGGCAAGTGTTTGAAGGCTATGAAGCATAGAGATGTAGGGAATAAAATGCCGGGACATGCCGTAATCGGAAGCTAAACTGAAATTCTCCAAAGCGGCGCGGCTGTTAGATTCCCACTGATAGAAGGTTGAGCGCCGGGCGGGCGGGCGGGGGCCATCGCTATTGGAGCCTCTATTTATTTTGCCGGGGCGCAGCCTCTTCAATTTGGCCCAAAAGTGGCGGCGCAGTGAGCCGCATATGCCGATGTGATGTGATGGGATGGTGATGCGGCCGCAATGAGGTTCTTCCCATCCCGACCCAATCACGGCGGGATATGGCTCCGGCTCGGCCAACAGAACAGGATGTTAATGTGGCTATTGTCTCCGGGAAAAGAAAAAAAAAACAAAAGACGCGACCGCCTTCCAAAGATGAGCTCGTTTAATTCGCCGTGCGTTCGGCGGGCCGTGGGGGTAACCTCAATACTTCCTTTCTGTCAGCCTTCAAGTCCCTCTTGGCCTAGCATAGACGCTCAAACACCCCGCCCCTCCCACCCCCGCGCTCCAAAGCCTTTGTTACTGCCTTTTTTTGTTTCTGTCGGATACATGCATCGGAGGTCAACAGCATTGCATATTCCTTTTCTTTCCCCACCTCATAAATCTGTCAGCTTCGCGCCGAACGGAACGCAGCCTTCCCGTGGGTGCTCGCGGCTTGCGAACGTGCTCGATAAAATAAAGTGTATGGAATGACAACGGGCCTTTTGACAGTAGTTGGTGATGAAGTGCTGCATTCATGAGTGAAAATAGCATTCGTGCTTCTGTGTAAACTCACATTCTTTGCCATAGTAGTCATTTTTTTCATATGTTGTGTTTTTATATTTGTCTAAATGGGTTGCTCCACCGTTTTTGTTTAAATATCAGTTGCTTCTAAAACCCTGACTAGCCATGGTAACTGTAAGCATGTCACTGGCATTTTACATTGTTTGTTAGCATTAAGCTACTTTAAAAAAAAAAAATGGTGTTATGTCTGTGACAGCAAATTTAAATTAATAGTATCTTCCGACTTTTAATTTTCATACGGTATGTAAATGTCATTTCAAACAGTTACAAGGTGCTAGAAAAGCTTACAAATCAACCTTGAAAGTCTTTGAGTTTGCCCTTGGATGTAAGAAAAGGTGTACAAACGCTGCCAGAGAGCCATCCGCTGGGACGTCTGTGATCACATCCTGTCACTATGGCGAGATACCCCTCCTCCCCTCCCCCCCAGGGGTCCACGCACATCTCCACGGCCGAGACCATTCCCATCCCGCCGCTTTGTTTGTTTACCTAGATGGCCCATTTACGGTGTAATACATGAAAACGTATCCAATCAGAGTGGCGCAAATGAAGGAAAATATCGACGTCTTGTTCATTTGACGTCTGAACGCGTTTACACTTTGCAAACGGAGACGATTCCACATCGGGACACTAATAAGGTGCGGCAGATGATTGGTTCTCTGTCAGGGACGGGAATCCTCCCATGAGGGACAGATGTAAATATTGCGGGTGTGTTGTTACCATAGTGACAACACTTCATCTTATAGCTTATTGAGTCCCTTAAGCCGTGATGAAATATTGATGAAGAGGAGCAACGTTCTTTGCTTCACTCCATTTCCAAAGGGTCAACATATTCAGGGTTTTTTTTTCCAATAAGAGAATATAAAAAAAAATAAGCAACGCAGTTAGAAAGTTATTTAAGTTTAATGTGTAATCCGGTGAAACATCTTGCAGAAGGCTTTCGGTAATTGTCGCCGCCGTCGCGGCGAAATCACTTCTTTATTCATAAATTAAAATTGGAATTTAATAGGCTCTCCTTTCTTTTTCCAGGGACTTGATTAAAATATCCATTATGAGATCAGCTCTTTAGTTTCTGTTGTGGATTACTTTTATCTTGGCAGACCTAAATTATGGAACTCTGCTCTCGGAGGTAATTGCCTAAAATATATTCATTGTTTCAGCTTTTTTTTTTTTTTACACTGGCGTGGCGGAGGCACAATTCTTGCCACTTTTCATCTCCAGACATTTTCTCCACCATTCTCATCATTTCTACTGATTAGCTGCCATTTTACTTTGTTGCGTTTTCTTGTTTGAAAATACATGCGAATAGTACTTTGAGCAAAATAATTTTGAGGGTAGAAATTGCAATTCAATCGTTCTTCAGGCCTAGTTTTGGGGGGTGGAGCCATGTGAGGTTAAATAGTGGCTCAACTGTGATCATGATGGAAATAAGTCAGGTAGGGAAGAAGCTTCCTTCTGAGATACTCGGCCAGAACGAACGTTATCGCATCTCTGCCCAAACTGGATCTTTAAGCGCAAACTGCTTGTGTTGTGCTTCACTGGTCCTGGTGTGCCGGGGTTCAAGACAAGGGTCTTAACTTCTCGCCCGATGGAGTCTCGGCTAGCAAGCGAGGTCATCACTCGCTCGCAGATCATATTTATATATTTACCTTTTTAAAATTTGATTCACAGCGATTACTCTCACTCAGTGAAAGCTTGGAATTTCAATTTTTCTGCTCTTTTTTTTTAATCTTGGCGCACATAATGCCAGAGAGATAAGGCGATGTTTGCTCGGCGAAAAAAAAAATCAATAAAGTGAGCTGTGGTCGCGGGTTAAGGCTCTAAAAATTCCATTTCAGTAAAAAAAAAAAAAAAATAGATCTCAAACGCCGATTACAAATTTTTGCCTTTCTATTACAAGCTCTTCGCTCAGCTCAGAACACTAAAGATCTTGTGGGTCGAGGTGCTTAAGTACACAAACCTCATTTTCAAATTTATTTCAATCGTGAAGCTAACAGATAACGCCGCTGCACTGAATCAAGACTATTCCCTTTCAAATCACATCATCCGAGCTCCAACGCACTCGACTCTGGATTAGAAGAATCAGATTAAAAAAAAAAAAAAAGCACAATTTAATTAGAGTGAATGGATAGATCCAGCACTTGAAAGAGCAATAAGTAAGGCTCCACTTATAAGCGAGATATCTGCCGGGGCCCCGCTGAGGTCTGCGCACCCCAGGTAAAATTGAAGATGTAATCTTCCCCGCAAGAAAATAGTCCCGCTGCCCGGCGATGCGTCGCCGTCTTCCCGCCGCTGCCAACCGCGCCCTTGTCGCCTTAATGCGGATCAATTATAGGGCGAGAAGTCCCTGTCACATGTGATTCGCCGCGTGTTTTAGCCGCCGCGCTCTCTTTTGTACATGCGCTAACCAGTCAGGAGCCGACATGTCAAACGGAGAACAGACAATTTAATGGCCTGACAGTCGGAGTCTCGGTCAGACCCCCCGACACCGCCCCCCCCTCCCGTATTGTTATTTATTTATTATTTGCTTCCTTGGCCGTGCACAAATAAAGTGTCACATCTCATTTAAACGCCGCACCCACTTTTTGGGGAGATGCAAGGCTTTTTTGATAAATGCTAAACGCGGCGGGGTATGATAACAAACGGAACAGCTTCGAGTCTTCTGTTTGGAAATGAAATTTCATTGAGAAAGTAACCACTGGCTTGTGGCGTTTTGCTAGTTTGAGGCTTGTGTGTGAAAACTTTAAAGTGAAGATTTGGACACTTTCAGAGAGGTATTAATGGAGCCGTTTGGAGCAGGGATCTTGATTTTTGCTAACACAAAAGTCACAAGAACCCTGCTTGAAATGATTATCAAATATCAGCGCCATTCATTTTTATCAGTGGACACATGGAAGTTAAGGCACAAAATTTGCTTCACTGGCCATGTAAAATAACGGGGTGGGCCATATCTGGCCCCCGGACCTCGAGTTTGACACATCTGACCTAATTGGACTTCGTCAAATTCCTTAAATTCCAATGTGTGTCCGAATTAGAGCTACAAGCTGCTAAAATAGCTAAAGTTAGATTTTTTGAAAAAATATTCTACATACACGTAAACAATAAAGTATTTCAGAATTTTATGACTATTTAAAGACGAGGTATCGTGTTTGTACGCTAACTTTCTTCAACACACGTCACATTTCATCAAGCGATCTCACACCAATATGAGAAAGGACCCCGACCTTTTAACACGCCGGCGACTGGCAGTCTGCTCGGATTGTCCCACGTGTCAGACAAGAAAGCGGCGCTAATAGAAAGTCAATTAGGGGCCAATTGTTGGCACCGACGCATGAATTTGCTGTTTCTGCAATGTCACGCTTTGCGGAACGATTAACCCCACGCGGCCTCCTCCGATCACGGCCGAAGCCGTCGGATCACGTCAGAACGGACGCTACCTCGCTGTCAACTTGAGTCAAGAAACCTGATGGTGCAAGTCAGCGCCAGTATGTCAGTTGGGAGACTTGAATGCTGCACACTTTAGTCACAACACGGAGTTAAGTTTTCCTCCATGTTGACACACTCGGAGACGGCCAGGCGACACGCCGGCGCTCTTGAGGAAAAAAAAAACCTCGTCCTTGGAGGCGACGTTTTTTTTTTTTTTTTTAAGAATAAACACGCGTTGGTGCCAAAGCCATTTCACGTGGTGAAAAGGCGACAGTCCGCTAATCTATGAATAGGCCACCGGTGACAAATGTTATCTCTGTGTGGCATAGCAGGTTCAAACCCATTCAGCTCCCCCCTCCCCTCCAAGACTTACAGACCGGCTCTAAGATGATGTCACCATAATCCTCAAGCAGGCCTTTTGTTGCCTCGACGGGCAGGTGACTGCTTGTGTGAGCAAAGAGCACGGCAAGGGCAGCCAGGAGAAATGAGGATTTCTTCGGGGTCGTACAATGCGGCTTTGGACACTCGCGCATTGTGCGTACACACTTGAGCTGTCGGGAAAGCGACGGCGCAAAAATACAGTGGAGGGAATGATCGCTCGCTTTAGTGGGATTGGGAAAAAACATATTTCGACTTTATTTTCTGGAACTAAAGCTTGAAATATTTTAACCCTCAGCGTAAGCAGCCTGCTTTTAAATGGCTCGTTTTGCAGCCTCCATCCTAAAACCGCAACATCACACTCTTTGAATTGATCGCCATCAAGGTATTGATAACGTAAAAGCTTTTTGAAACACCCTGAGGAGACATTACAGAAATCCCCTAGTTCACCGACACCTCCGCGAGAACAAAGAAGGAACTTGCCGGGCGCCATTTAATTGAACTCGCTTCGGACCGGGTTGGGCGCGGGGGCTGTGATTGGGCGCCGACTAGCTCGAGGGTCCGAGGGAATTCGTCGGACGCTCAAGGACGGAGATGTCCAGAAATGAGACGGGATTAATTGAAAATCTTAATTACTTTCCGAGGGCATAAACATCTCAATATCAATTAAAATGAGTTTGCGGTGCACTGGGAGGATCCGAGGTGCGGCAGTTAATTAGATGTTGAGACTGACGGCTCAACTCGCCGTTTCTCCTCACGTAAAGCTCCTCAATTGAGCGCCGATGATTTAAGGGCATGAATAAAACATGCTCTTTTTGGAGTATTTTTCACCTGTTCGGCGTCCATCTTCCGACTGGCACATTCTGAGTTGAACAAAGTTGAAGGTTAGATAGATAAAGCAAAATATATTCCGGAGGGTTCTAATTCAAGTTTCTTAAATTATGGAGCGCACATTAAGCGGAGTTATATGACGGAGGCCAACAGGGAAATAATATCCTCCAGTTGCCGCGCTTGTGCTGCACGGTCGACTGGGTAGATAAAAGACCCGAAAAAAAAAAGAAGAAAGAAAAGCGAGTGGCTGAGGAAATGTTTTGGAAGTGTAACACTGATTGTTATTCAAAGGAACGCCCTCGCTCGAACCAACGCTGGCCTGTCTGTCATCTCACAGAATGTCACACTAATATTTATTCATTTATCTCTCATTTTCTTTAATTCAACTCTATCTTTGGAGAATTATTCAAGCCCCCTTTTTGTTTCCACTGTCACGCCCCACCTCCCCCTTCTTCTTTCTCGAAGAGGAGGGCCAGTCATGAGCCATTTAACCCCCCCTCCCAACACACACACCCCTTCCCACCTCTAAACGGGTCTTTCGGAACCCATCTAGGAAGCGCATTGGAATAGCGGAGTAACAAATGGACAGTGGAAGCGGTTTGTAATGGTGATTAGGGTCTGAAATTGGTTCAGATTTACAGTGTCACTCAGAGATGGAGGCAGAGGAATAAGCAGTCTAAGCGCTCTAATGGATCCATCAGCTCGCTCGGGCGGCTCAGCGGGCCGAGCGGGGTCACCAGCCATCCGCGGGCGCCACAAAAGCACTTCAATTTTGTTAGGAAATGTATCAATTTAACTGACTCGAGCGCCACACTGGAAACCTAATGAATCTGGACTCAATTTTCCAGCACACTGACTCTGGCAAAGCGGAGGAAACAATGTCGGTGGCGAACCCGCGGCCCGGCGCCATTGGCTGGCAAAGGCTCGGCGCCACCCCCCCCGCATCCACATCCCCCCCATAGGCGCAACGAGGGCGGCCCCGGCGTTTATCTAGCGATAGCGCCGGCGCCGACTCCTGTCACTCATGTAACAATCGCGTCATTAAAGGTAAATTGGCTTCGATTTCAGCCGGACGATAATGCTAATTGAGTAGCAAAACAGAATAGCGGCAAACTGTTGTGCGCCGTCAAAGGGAGGAGGGGGACAGATTAAATGGCCGCACAATGGCGGGCTGCCGGCACGGCAGATGTTGCTTTGTGTAGATGACGGAATTGACATATCTCTTGCTTGTCAGGCCGCGGCTTTTTCCAGGAGACTCGCGGGGCCAGATGGCCCCCACGCGCCGGCCCAATAAAGCAGTTAAACAGTCTGAAGACGAGCGAGAAAACGTGCCGCCCGGTAATTAAACACGAGTGGGGGGAGGGGGACCCCCCTCCGCTCTATCGACCCCGGCCGAGCGCTGCCTGACGGCCGGCTAATGAGGCGACTTTAAACTGTACTCGTATCGTTTACTGTACATTATGTCCAAACGTAAACAAACTATTTGCCCACACTGGCGCAGACCATGCCAGAGCAACAGGTGGCGCTATAAACCCAAACAGGCCGCTAAATTGTTATTTCGACGCAAGCCAAATCTATAATTTACTTCCAAAATAAGCAAAAAAAAATGATGATTGCAGTTTTTACTACAATTCAATGATTGTTCCCTGAATATTTATCAAGAAAAAAATCACAACTATAAGCACAAAAGTAAAAACACGACGATAAATAAAAAAAGAAATCTGATTTTTGAGGGAAGTAGTAAAGTCTTACTTCCAGCAACCCAAAACATAAAAGTTTACATGATGTGGCCTCAAGGCTGAACGCCATAAATATGTTGTTTTTGTACAATTCTAATCGCTGGAGGCAACTTGGTACAATCCATCCATCCATTTTCTACGACGCATATCCTCAAGGCTAAAGCCGAACCGCATCCCATTTTCTTTTTTTTTTTTTTTTTTTTGGCGAGCAGCCCACACTCTTTTGTTGGCGGCGACAGAATCATCTCATAACCGAGGTCAAGACAATTTTTTTTTTAATGGCTTCGGCAGGAGAAAAGATTGAATCTAATGTTGCATAAGTAGATTATTTTAACTGGCGGCCCATTTGGAGGATTACTCTTTTACCATTTTTGGGAATTATTTTCCGAACGGTACGGCGCACCTTGGACATGCGTGGAGTCTGTATGTCCTTAATAGCGCTCGGCGCTGCGTACTTTTATGCACAGCCGCATAATACGGTGGCGGGGCTTGTCGGCCCGCTACAGAGGAGGAGAGGCCGCTGCCCCTCCACTTGACCTCCCCATTATGGCGAGCACTGATCTCATTTGACAAGGCCGGCTGGAGCGGCCCCTCAATGTCTGCCACGTCTTTGGAGAAAATCCTCCTCAATGCAGTGTTAATATTGAAAGGGAGGGCGAGTGACAGCCCGCTTGGAATCAGCAAGCTCAGAGAAGGGACTGGATTTTAATTCTGCTCCTAGTCTAGATTTGATTGTTTTGTTGTGTGTTAAACTCACCCTATAAATTGTAGAACTTTAATCAGCTGAGAGAAGTCGCTCCCATTAGCCCGGGTACTGTGTTCACACCCACAACGGCGCAACACATAGTTAAATTGGGCATGGCATCATTCTCATCGCCCAACTCGACTTTTTCTGACAGCATATTATTCAGTCAAAGGTGTTGCATTTGACCGACTATCATCTCCCGGGATTCTTTAGTGGCCAAATAGAGCCGAGGATTCCGCTTGGCGACTTTCTGAAAGCGAGATATATTTGGCTGTCTTTTCTGTTTTGCTTTAATGAGAGTGGAAGCTGAGCGTTGTTTATCTGGTCAGGAACAAACAGATTTGTGCACAGGCCGCCTCTGAGAGGGGAAGTTAGAGATGCTATTTTAAAAGCCTGCCACCGACTATTTTGTGTTTTCCCTCTGCCGTCCGTCCCTCCCCGAGGTGCCGCACCGGGAGGCGTTTCATATCAGTAAGCGAAATCAAATAATGCAAGATGATTTACTCCCCCTGGCAACTAGGGAGCGGGCTTCTATCCGCCGGCCGGGCGCCGGGGCTTGGGCGTAATCAGTTTGGAAATATTTCAATTATTGTGTTGATTTTAGTGGATTTGAGAGGCGTCGGCGGCGCGCCCGGCGTCCATGACCTGCCGAGGAAGCCATCGATTTAAACAGGTGTCAGAGCAGGAAACACACAGGCAATTTAAATGGGAATGGGATGGCGGAGTCATTGAGCGTCGTCGAGTGCGGGTGTGACATCCGCCCCGTGTCGCCCAATCAATGCGGCTCAGCTCCACTCGGGAGAAATCATCCTTCTGCGGGCCGCTGCAGCGGAGGGATTGCTTTTTGCGCCCGGCCTTGTTGTCCATTTGGTGTGAAGGGAATAAAAGGGACTCTTTAGAGTGCGAAAACTAGTTACAGATCAATTGATTTTTTTTTTCCTTGATATTGCCAAAATGGAGAGGTTCTTGACCATTACATCATGTAGATCATACAGATTTAATTATTGCTTATGAAAAAAAGTTCAAAGTTCAAACTGAGAATTAAGGTCAGCGAAGTGTACCTAATGAAGTGTCCTTTGAATGTCGTGCGTATACTTTTGAGTCGACCCCATCCCATCAACCTGTTTTAAGTGCAATTTAGGCCCACTTATTTTTGGGCGGGGCTACAATGAAATGAAAAGCCGACATGCAATCTAACAGTATAATATGCTCAAGCACTACCCCCTCCTTTATCGCCTGATTGAGGGCTCTTTCGAACAATTTGCGGAATTGGGAGGGGGGGGCTACTGTTTTTTTCAGAACCGGAGAAAGTCTTTTCATTTGACGCTCTTGTGAGGCTTCTTAGCAGGGACCCCGAGGTAGAGGTGCTACTCTACTGTTATATGACAACAGGCTATTGATGGGGGGGTGTCCAGTCTGACATGTTGTCAGGAGGCAGAAATTCAAAGTCACACCCCAGCTTGTAAAACCTTGTAAGCCTCTTTGCTTGCCACCCAATTCATTACCGGACGCAGCATGTTTGAAGGAAGTGTGCTTCCTCCTATATATCTTCCACCATGAGAAGCAAAGCAGCGTAAAGTACTCAATCTTTAAGCCAACCTTGGGTTAACCCTAAATTAAGAAATGTAGCAATGAAGTTGTTTTTGTCAGTGAAAATTTCTGAAATGTTTTAACAATTGATATTTCACCATGACAGGGTGGACACTTGGCAACTACAAATATTGTCATTATATTAAAAATATATGAAACAGGAGTGAAGACAAGTCAAGTCTAATTTAGTTAAAGAGCCTTAGTGTAAATATTTTTTCTGCAACCACTGAAGAAAGACAAATTGTTGGTCATAATGTCACAGACATCAATGTTTTTTAAATGGGCAGTTACGCAGTAATATCAGAGACACATGCTACATATTCATTTTATCAAATAAATTCTTGTGAACAATAAAGTTAGGTAAAAATAATTAGTAATAACGATGAGCAAAATAATTTTGCATCTATTTATTAAACCCAAATGATGGCTGCGCTCGAGTAATGCCGAAATTAATCACCGTGCGCAGGTTCCCTTTCTTAATTTCAACATTTTTATCAATCCAGTTTCAGTCTTTAGCCGCAAAGCAAAATGTACAAAGGTGCTAATGTGTTTGACGGCATTCATCTCACTTCCGCCGGTGAGTCTATTATGACTCATAGGTGTCATAATTTAATCGTCTTGTTTTCTATCGCCTGCGGATACTTCAGGGGCCAGGAAACGGCTGTGTAAAATGCAGCTCGCCGCTATTGCGCCCCCCCCCCCTCTCGCTCTCTTCTCTTTCTCTCATCTTAATTGGAAACACTGGGGGGTTTGCATCCCTTTCACTTTCACTTGACCTTAGAAGATGAACCGCTGATAAAGATGAGAATCATTATCTGCCCAAGAGAACTCAGGAGGAATCATTTCCTCCTCTCGTGTTCCGTTCATTAATTTGCAGAGGCGCTTTCAAGATGTGGAAGCGAGCGGGCTTTTGTCGGCGTGGTCATTTATTGAAATCGGGATTCTCTCTAATTGGAAATCACACCCGTCGAGGCACAAACACGTATTTATTGGAAATAGTGCTCTCTATGAAATGCTCAATTGATCGTCCCACGTGGAACTACTTCAAACCAGACGTTGTGCAAATTTATGCTAATTCATAAATAAAGTCTTAACCCTTAATTGGTGTCTGAACCTGCTATGCTAATTAACATGTTAATGGAGGTGTTTCCAGAATAACATGCTAATACAAGTCAATTATGAGATTGACTGACGTCTACTTACCTCAAACGCATACAAAGATTTAATCACTGCGCAGACTGCGTGCATCGCAACGTAGCATAGCAATCCCGCGGGGGGGAATTTACGCGCCTAGCATAGTTCGCTCGTATCAAAAATCATCTTTCCCCATCGAAATGATTGAGAGAATAAATATATGACTGCGTCAATGTCTAATTGTGTTGCTGCACATTATATGTTCAAATACCTGTTTCTGATATGTGTTTCTGTATGAGCATTAAGCTAGCTGACTAATTTTTCATTATGCTAACAGTAATTCTTCTACTTGTATGTTTTATATTACATACAAAACTTGGTTAGTATATTAACATTAAGACAGGCAAAGTGGATGTCTGTATTTCTCCAAAGTAGCTTTTTTTTTTTGTTTAATCAAATGTTTCACGTCCAAGTTATTCTTTTAGTATATCAACATTATGCTTGAGGAAGACAGGCAAAGTGGATGTATGAATTTCTCCAAAGTAGCTTTTTTTTTTGTTTAAGCAAATGTTTACATCCAAGTAATTCTTTACTTTGAAAGTTCTAGTGCCTGGTCAATAGCAGCTAAATAAACCTTGCATGTGTTAAAATGTTCTCTCCGCAGGTTCCCCCTCACGCCGTCAATAAAGCTTCGGGCTCCCGGGTCGTCCTCGCCGCGGCTGATGGATGTGCTCACACCTCCGAGAGGTAAGCGCCATCGATTGTGTCCTGTTATCACCTTTCATTTGCTTGCTGCCTCGGCAGAATAGGATCGAGACCGAGGCAGGGTTTGTGTTGTTTTTGTTTTTTTTCCCCAACTTGCGTCACAGGGTTGACCATAAAAGGTGGGCAGGGTGGGCCACTCTGTTGGGCCACTGTCAAATTCCTAAGTCATTAAACATTTTCAACTACTTATTTATTTATATTTTCAGGCCCAGTTGAACACCCTGCCCCCGAAAGGCCATTAAATGAAAAAGTGCGCCAGGAGTGGAATATCTGCTCCTGTCCCTGAGCTTCATGACAGAGCGTGTACATGTCAGTAGTTAGCAGGCAGAGCTGGGGGATTAAATAATGTGCATGTAATAGCGCGATGTGAGGTCTTGGCCTCCACGGTGTTCCGAAGGTTTGCAGGAGCGCTTTAATTGTGAACGTCTCGGACTCCCTCTCGCCTTGCCGCTCTTGTCAGGGCGTTTTTAATTGCGGCCAAAAATGTCGAAGTCAAGTTTCTCCTTTAGGTGTGCGCCGTATCCATGATGGAGGTCAAAGTGTGAACTGCACTGACTCACTGCAGAGCTTCTGTCAATCAAAGTTTTTGTATTAGAATTTAAAAAAAAAAAAATTACTTGGAAAACTTTTTTTTTATTTAAAAGGAGGGCCAAATAAAATTCTCCATTGAAGGAAGTATATCAGCAATTTTTGAGCATTTTTTTCTTTTAAGTGTTTGCTGTGGTGGCAGCGACTTACGACACTAGCTGTAATTTCACAGTCATATTTATTTACTGTTAAATAGTAAAACAAATGGGAAGTGTTGCTCGACTCTCGTCACACTCTGCATTCACGTGGTCGCCGTCGCCGCCGGTGGCAGCAGATGTCCGACGGACTTAAGTCTTCTTCTAAAAGAGCAAAACGCACACAAATAAATGTAGACAGTAGCGCACGAAGGTTTGAAGCTGGTGTTTAACTCATCCCATCTCGGCAAGTTTTTCACACTTCACGCTTTATTAACCTCCGGGGCAAAGATTCCCCGGGAAGTCGGCAAAAGGAAAAGACTCGTCTCTTTCATACAAATCACCAGCGAGCGCTAAGCCGCCGATGACAACATTTACACGGCGCCAGGATCGCGCGTGCGGGTGTGTTTCGCTAAATGGCTTATATGCTCCCACTCAATCACGGATGCCGTCTGCACAGACACTTCCAAGGAAGACTTTCAATCTTAACTCGGGTGGCTGAGATGGGTGTTTTGAGGCTGACGCCATTTGCGATATTTGACTGAATAAGATTGCAATAAATGATTAATGGGCCGTTTCCTTTAAAAAATAACTAATGTGTCAGATATTTCTGGTCCTTAAATACACATAATAATTAAAGATAAAATTTGCAGCCAGAAATGACTGTTTAACGATACTTTGTCCTATATTATTTCACTTTGACAGGGAGAAAAATCGGCAAAAATCGGCAAAAATTTTTTTGTTACATATTTTTTTTGGTGGGGGGTATTTAAATGTGATTATATGTGTCTTATGTTATAAGGTGTGAGTATAATAATAATAACCCTCAAGTCAATTATTAAATGAATATTTTTGGGCCTGCACAGACTTATAAAAACTGTCACAATGTTTGCCAGACAAAATTCCTCTGTATGTCATTGACTAGTCAACTAATTGGTTGGGTGTTACCTTTTATGAAAATCACCATTTCACGTATTTACCTAAAGTTGATAGAGAGAAAAGCTTGCTGGATTTGGTTTGCATCCAGGTGTGAAGTCAAACTTCCACATTTGTCCCACTGATTTAACCCCGCTGTGATGGCGCTGTACACGCTTATCGATATTCGAGACAACACACCGATTGCCCGAGGCCCACATGGATGCCACCGTCGCTCGGATCAGACACATCGCTTGATGCTCCCCCTATTCCTTTTCGCTATTGACCAAACGACAGTTTGATTCTTGCAAAGCTTTCAAGGCTGCACCTCAGGATGTTCTCCGGGGTTCGTTGCGTGCGACTCCGGCAAACTTGGTGATTCGCATTGATCGGATGAAAAAAAGAAACAAATAGCTTACATCCCAAACTGGGACTTGGAGGTCGCTTGTGCTAATTTGTCCTCCTTTTAGAGTAAATGGAAGTGAGACATAGTAGTTGTCGTTTCTCTACTTCCTCCATGCTGTAAAGCAGAGTTTTTAAAAAACTCCATTTTGGGGCAGAAGGTTCTCCTGATCATTTTATCGGCCACTAAAGAGCAGGAAATGTCTCCGTTTAGACTAATCGTCTTTTCATAACAGGCTTTGGCGCTTTGATTTCTATCAGACAGAAGAGTGGCTTTTAATTGACTCCATTTACGGTGAAGGTCCGAGCCGATAAATAAACCGGTACTTAACTAAAGTGAAGTCAATTACGAAGCACAGATTTCCTAATGGCAAACACGAGAAAAGGTGCTAATTGCTGCAGATATGCGCTTGATCTATATATGTAGGATTCTATACACAGGCTCATGTGAGTCAATGCAAAGATAATAACGAGCTGGTCACTTAACAGCGACATTGTTACTGCGTTTGTATTTTATTTATTTTTTTAGCTCCATTAAGGCCTCCGAAAGTTTTAAACAGCTCCCAATTAAACTGCATTGTGGGTATTGTAGCTTTTTTTTTTATTTAGCAATGTTGCAGTTTTTCTTAAAAAATAAATAAATCCAGTTTTATGTATGCAGAATGATTTGAGTGTATTATGTTTTGACGTGTATGTACGCCTGCTACTTTTGTTTGTGTTTGTGTCTCGTCGCCTCTCGAGCTCTGTCAGGCCGCCAGCTGGAAGACGAGCGAGGGGAAAACACGCCGAGCAATCACAACAGGAGTGTAACTCGCCGTTCGTTCCCCGTGCAAAACTGTCAACTCTTAAAGCCCGCCCCCTCCCTCCCTCACCCCCTCCCCTATTTTCTCCACACACTCTTTTGAGTTGTCATCCACTCAAATATGGCCATTTTCCCCACATACATGGACTCCTCAATTTACAGTTATTCAAGAATTCCGTTCTCTTGATGTTTGCTTTATTTCAAAAATTTCAAATTACTTCCGATTGCTTAATATTTATTTCAAAGTCGCCCTCCCAACCCTCACCCCATCAGCCACAGCATGTTCAACCCCCCCTAAAAAAATGCTATTTATGTGTAAAACCACAGTATTTATTTTCAATTGGTATGGATCATTTAGATGAGAATATTATTTGCTTCGTGTGTGCTCGCCGGATGTTATTCATGGCAAATGGTCATCAAATGTGAAATTTATATTATTACACTGCGTCTCACTTCTGCCCTCAAGATGATTTCTTAAAATAGTGGATGTCTTACCATTTTTCAGTAAATCTTGACATTCATGTTGAGTGAAATTTGAGAATTTTTTAATTTGGGGGAACAAAAATAAAAATCTGAATAGGCTGTCTTTAATTTATCTTCATTGAGGTTGTATTTGCAAATGCCACACATCCATTTTGTCTTTTTCCATGGTTTTCTGCAAAAAATCATCAGTGCAGATGGTTAATTTGAGGCTTATCCTAGGTATGCGCCTGAAAGATAAGCATGATTAAATCCACCGGCGCATTAATGAGAAGGAGGAGTGTGAAATAATCCTAAAAAGAAAGAGGGGGAAAAAAGAAGGGAGGGGGAGGAAGGTTGTGACTGAAGTTGCAGCAGTGGAAGCCAAATGTCAAGTAGCATTTGATTTTTTTGGGGAGGCAAGCGAGCTTTCATGTGTGCACGATTTTATGATATTGATTATGGCAAATGTTGTCATTTTTTTACTATTTGGCAGGCGCGCCAAACGACACATCCAAACGGCCTTAATTAATTTGTCCCCATTAAATAAAACTAACACAAAGTCCATTAGCCTTAATTAATCCTGATATCCTATATGCCGGCAAATGTGAGGGGCCGGGGGGTTTTGCTGCGTGTCTGTAAACCCCCCCTCCTCTCTCTTGGACACCCCCCCCTACATGATAGTGCACGGCCATGCAGCTTACTACCCGCCTCTGGGCTCCTACCTCTCCTGCTCCTCTGAGAGTTCGAAATGAGAAATGGAAATGGCACCAAAAAAAAGCATAAGGTGCTAAATTAGCTGCCTGATCTGCACTTATTGCCGCATACATCCCACCCAATATTACTTTGCCGATCTGCCCCCCCCTCCCTCGCCTCCCCTCCCCCCTCCCCCCCCCCCTCCCTCGCCTCCCCTCCCCCCTCCCCCCCCCCCTTCCTCCTCTCCTCACACCTGCCCTCTTGGCATTCCAGGCTTGCCGGTAGACATGGCATATTTATCAAGTGCGTCTGGATGCACGATGATCAGTTAAATTGAAAATCAGCGCCCGCGTGACAGGTCGACCTGACACCTCCACGTAATTAGAGAGAAAAACGACGGCGTCGGCGATGCATAATAGAGCAAAAACAATTTACACTCTTCCCCCCATAATGATCCCGGCGTTCAAATTGAAAATTTCTGCGGCTATACGGGGGCCCAAATTGAATTCATAAAGTGTGATTCATGGGCGACACACCGCTCCTTTTTTTTTTTTTTTTTTCCTTTTCTTTTGCACAACCCCATCGATTGATGGTTCTCTTGAAGCATTGCAGGCGTGCTGCTCTCGGGCGAGAAAAAGCTTAACTACTTAAGCAAATCGCTAATTTCACCTTAAGGCCACCAATGTGCAGCCAGCGATACTCCTATTCAGCCTGCTAATGAATTATAGATGAACTGGGCACACGTCCCACATAGCCTCGGAGGGCAGCGTGCATGGAAAAATAAATAAAATACAGATACACATTCAATTCGAGTGCAAATTGGAGCCGCGAGGAAAAATATAGAAAGAAAAATGCACTTTTTTCCTCTCGCCTTTGTGATTCTTATAAGACACCTGCTCAACATAAATTTAAAATAAAATAGCCTTCAAACGTTTGATTGGCACAGGTATGAATTTTACAATGTTCTATCTTGCCAAGGAGAATAAATGTGCCTATTTACGATAATCAAAATAATTTGCTTCCGTATTTTGGCTGTTGACACCTGCAAACAAACAATCATGACTATTTTTATTTTACTGAGCGTGTCAATCAAAACTGATCATTTTTAATCGCACCTAAAATAATCAACTTCAAATTCAGACATTACATTATAAATTGCCAATGATGCTAATAAAATCATAATAAGCAGCAAGCAAGCTGCATATAATCCCCCACATGTTCTCCCTAATAAGTCCTTGCGCAAACAGCTGCAAGGGTGTCAATTTATGTAAATATGTTTTTATATGCCTGCCATGACTTAAAGCCTCAGCACTTTCATTATTTCTCCTATTTGCAAATAAAGCAGCAAAAGGTTCATGTACATAAAGCCAGCTTGGCTATTTTGTGCTGGATTATTATTAAAAATAAAAACATGGTTTCCACATGTCTTGGACATGATATTGTGCAATATTGGCAAAGGAAGCGAGCAGGGGGCGGCCTAGGAGGGTGGGGGGGGGCATGTAGCAGATGTCCCAGATCCCGCTTGGCATCCCCGGGGAGCGCCTTGCCCATTAGAACAAATGTGTTGTGCTATTGTAAATAGGCACGTTCGGCCCGGGCCGGCACATTACAGCCCGGCTGTGATCAATAGGCTGATAAGAGCCCGACATGGACGTGAAGGCGACACAACAATGAGCGGATATCATCGAACATCTATCTTCATGTGCACCCCCCCCCCCCCCCCCCTTTTTGTCCACAAGGGTCCCCCTCCTGGCACACACACACACACACACACATACACACACACGGGGTGAGCATGAGAGCTCATGAAAATGCCTCCCCACGATCCAATAATGCACACATGCACGCAGCTGCCGAGGCTATTATTTTCCTATTTCAATTTGACACCCGGGCCTTTTCATGCTAATTCTATTATTCCTGGAAGTTTATGTGATTTCATATCGCCACAAATCGGTAATGTATTAGCCTACCCCTCCACCCTCACCTCCGCACCACCATCCCCCCTTCTCTTTTTTTTGAGCTAAAATAAACCGTATTCCCCCCGCAAAGTAGCCACCGGGAAAATAATTACTTTCATATCAAAACTCTGCAGGAGTGCAGCGGCTCCCTTTTGCCTCAGGCTCCTAACCTCATTTCATCTTTTGGAGTGTGTGCATGTGTGGATATATGTGTGCCTGTGTGTGTATGTGTTATAGATGAATATATTTGTTAAGGCAATATATAAAATACAACTTGCGTTTCTCCCCAGAAGAAGAAAATCGCACATTATTGACTGGCCCTAGCAAGAAGTCTTGTTGTTACCTTTAATATACAGAAATATAACACAAGACCCCCCCCCCCCAACAAAATAAAAACACCCAAAAAAGCTGTCACGTGATTAGCTGACCCTACCCGGGAGTCATTTTCTTGCCATTTAGAAACAATGCCAAATAGGCCCACAACACGAGGTTATCCTCCCCCAGAAAGGAAAAAGCACTCATGTGATTTGCTTTTCTTATAGAAGTCTCATTGTACCTATTTAATATTAAAAATATATATATATACTGTGCACCCCCCCCAGCATGATTGGCTAACTCTACCCGAAAGTATTGTCTTCATTTAAAAACAAACATCCAAAGTCCATTACAGCCCCAACGCAAAATACGTGTTTTTTTTTTTTTTTTTTTTGCTTGCTTGTTTTTTTACACACAGTGCTATGCATTATCTCTCTCTCTTTTAAAAAAATAAAAAATAATAAGTGTGAAGTCTCGAAGAAACTTAAAACCTGTGAAAATTTCCTCCAGGAATAACGCTCTCATGTGATTGGCTGCCCCCTACCCGGAAGTCTTGTTACCGCTATTTAAGGTCGTACACGCTTTCGGAGTGATTGTATACAATAGATTTATTTAAGAAAAAAGCCTCACATATGTAAATAAATAGTATAGTCGTTTCTTTTTTTTTTAACAGCTCTTGAGGGTTTTGTTGTTGCTTTTTCTGACACGTTTAAAATGATATCTAGACACTCACACTCAAAGGGAGAGGAGAACCTAACGTGGCACAGTAAGAGCTTTGGCCTTAAATTTTAAGGTGTTCGTTACCCTCTTGAGTTTATTCCGTTTTTTCGTGACAGTTCGGTGAAGATTCTACTTGACTTTCCTCTAAATGATCCTTCCCGCATTGTGCGCCGTGTTCATGACCCAAAGTCCCAGGGCTGCTGGACCCCGACCCCGCCCGGTCTCTTTCCGCGGCGCCCGGGGAGACGCTCCTGCACCCGGAAGAGGCTGCGCGCTCGTGGATGCCGGCCGCCTGATGTTCTTCGGAACCGCTGTCGGGGTTCGAAGTGTTTTTTAAGGCCGTCTGGGGGACGATGAATCCGAGGGGCTGCGTGATGGGGTAGAGCAGAAAGTGTCCTTTGCCAATGAGGGGGCGAGAGGCGGGCAAGGGCGCGGAGTTGCGCCTGGGTCTGGAGTCCGATAGGAGGCTTTCCACGCTGAACGGGTTGAGTTTCTGCAAGCCGGAGTTTCGGTTGGTCCCGCAGCACAGGCTCGATCGGTGGCTGCTGTCGCTCGAATCGAGCTCGGAGCCGCCAGCGTCCTGGTCCATGTGTCTTTGGTTTTGGCTCGGCGTGTGCAGCGAGTGAGGCGGCTGGTCGCACAGAGGTTTGGTGAGGTCCAAGCGCTGGCCGCTTCCGTGGTCGCTGTCAGTGACGTGAGACAAGCCGCTGTCACTGTCCGATCCCGGCGTGTGAAATAGATCCCCGTGCAAATGCTTGTTCTGGGCCTTGAGCAGGCGGCGCTCCTGCTTCCGTTTCTTCTTTTCCAGGCGATCCAGTTCTCGCCGAGCGATCTCTTCCGGGTCCATGGGCTCGCCGCTGCAGGTTGTCGGGTGTGCGTTGTGCGCGGGTCGGCCCGGACCCTTCTTGGTGTTCTCTTTCTTCCTCCACTTTGCTCGGCGGTTCTGGAACCACACCTGCATGCATGTAAAGCGAGACAAAGCGTTTTTTTTTTTTTTTTTTTTTTTTTTTTTTTTTAAATTCATTTCCCCCAAAAACAAATCAATTAAACTCGACAATGTTTTAATTAACTATCTGCTCTTGCTGTCACATGCTCGGGTCCTTAATTGGACTTTTAATTGGCCAATCTGTGCACACACGACAATAACAGAGGAGCTGTTATAATGTCAGGTATAAATAATTTTTTCAAAATAAATATCAAGACAACAAACTGTACCTATAGCCCGTTCCAAGTCATGTGTGTAAAAGGCCATAACACACTATTTAAATTATTATGAGCAACTATTAATTATTGCAACATATATACATATATTTTTGTTATATATGTATATATAAAATACAAAAATATTTACACTTCAGCAATAGCAAATTTAAATTGAGAGTTTTTCTTTAATAACACAGGTTTTTAAAAACCAAAAGGGGCCTGTAAGCACGATTTTAAACTACTATTAACTATTAATAACACTTTTTTAGGTGGCCCGATGATGCAGAAAAATGCACATTATTTTTAAAAATGTATTTAAAATGCTGAACTGTAGCACTGGACATTTTGATCCTTTTTTTACATGACTACAAACTTGCATCGTAATCTGCAGCCCAGAAAACCGGTTTCTAAAAAACTCTACCTGCACCCTGGACTCAATGAGGTCCAGTCTGAGGGCCAGAGCCTCCCTCATAAACACGTCTGGGTAATGGCTCTCGTTAAACGCCTTCTCCAGCTCTTCCAGCTGCCAGCCGGTGAAATTTGTGCGCGTTCTTCGTCTCTTGCAGCCTGGGCTCTCCTTGTCCAGGTCTCCCGAGTCTGCCAGCACAAGCACACAAACATGCTGTAGGAAATTTTTCCGCGTGATTTTTGCAAAATATCTGCTTGGATGCGGCCACATGTCTGCCTCCTTGTTTACAATATATTTTTTTTGCATTTAGAATGTCATTTTTTGCGTCATGGTTTTACGCCAAAGGCATGCATTAGAAGGCAAATCATTCTCGTTGTGCTCGTCATGCGTGATAATTGCTCATTTCCCAACAAGCGCGCAAGCGCGGAGACGCTCCTACCTGTTAGTTTGTACGGTTGATTGTCTCCGTTCATCCCGCAACCAGACGCCAATAGCCCGCCGGAGCCGCCCACGGACGCCGCGCACGACCCATTGAGTAATCCGTCTATGGAAAAAGGGACGGCAGCGGCTGACTGGATTTGGTGGCCCGCGGCCAGCTCGTAGACGTGGTGGTGGCTCAGGTGGTACGGGAAGCCCACCATGCCTCCGCCGCCGCCGAGGGAGCCTCCGAACTGGGCGTGAGGCGGCTCCAATATTCGGCTGTCCATCATCCCGCGGGCGTCTGCTGGGGGGCCGGTGATATATAGGGGTGGGATTGTTATGCTTTTTTTCGAAAGTTTAAAAAGCACGCAAAAGCAAATGTGGCGGACGAGGCGGGGGCATGATGTGTGCAAGGCGGAGATGAGCTCCACTTTATCCACATGAAACCTCCCCGATAATTAGCCCTGGTTTGTAGGGAATCCGAGACCCAATGAGAGGCTGTAATGGCCGGTGACGTCACAGGCGCGTCCCCCCCCCCCCCACACACACCGTTCTCACCCCCTCCCGTATCGATTGCTAATTAAGGCTGACATCCACCTCAATAAACAATATCAGAGCTGTCACAACAAGACAAGAGGGCTTTGATAAGAACTACATTGCAGCTTACACCGGGGACCCACCGGGAGGAAGGGCTGCTTGCATCCCGGAGAAGGGAGCAGGCAAGCGGGTAGCTTAGCGCAACGAGCCCCCCCCCCCCCCCCTCCCATCACCACCACCAGACACCTTTACTTTGTTTGACATATTTTTTTATGCAGAGCACATACAAATCCGCTATCGTTATATCGTTTATTGATTTATTTCTCCATATTTAATATTTCCATATCAATTAAAAAAAAAGACTTCTTGCTGCCCAATCTAAATAACATCATTATTCCCTCAAGTGATGCATTCAGTTTGCCAAGTGTGGACGTGTCACAAGGTGTTTAATCAGAATTGAAATTGTGCACCCCCCTTCTCCCCGAGACCCCCCACAGACCCACCCACTCCTCTTCCTCGGTGACCCTTGACGCTGGGATTGGCATGTTGTAATAACCCGAATCTCTCAACAGAAGCCGCGATAATTGTTAGCTTATTAGCATGCAAATTGTTTAATTAATATTATTATGAGGGAAGGAAATAATCCGCTCCTGCACTTGACCCTTTACTGCACATAAAAACAAGCCTCCACATGCATTTGAATTACCTCCTAGAAAATGAGCTCCTTTTTTTGAAGTCTTTTTTTAAGTACCAGTATAAGACCTTAGGAATTATCTCGTAATATAAGACCCAAAATAATAATATTAATTGCTTGTGGTCCATATCTATATTTTTATGATGGGCAAAAAAATCTTTTGACAGTCCCCAGAGACATTGGTTCTTTTTCTTTTCTACATGTGCACGGGTGACATTGTCAGATTCTTTGCTTTAATTAACTCGATAAGACAAACATGGGCACCATTGAGGCGAGCCACTGCCCTCCCTGTCTTGTTGCCTTTTTTTGTTCCTCCCATTGTAGCAAATGCCTTTTCTTTGGCAGATAGACATGCAAAAATATTTTTTTAGGGGTTGCATGGTGGTTCATACTCTTATTGCATTTATTGTTATTTAAATATAGATCCAAATAAATATGAGTTCATGGGTGCTGCATTTAGGGCTTTTTCCACTATGGCTGTTAGAAAGATCAAAGGTTAATTTGAATAAATGGCCGCTCGGAGTTCAATTTGGTGCAGTTTATAATTCCTGCTTAAAAGTTTGCATCATTTATTAAGCCCGACTTGGCTGATGTGATTTTTTCTGCATATTGCATCCATACGAGTGACTTTCTGTTGCTCTTATAAGCTCTTTCAGCAGCTTGTTGTTGAAATTTGATCCATGCGATTGCATCTGGAGCTGCAATGAATCCTGCTTAACAGTAAATGGAGTTAACCTGTTCAACCTGCACTCAAAAAGTCAAGTTGAGGCCTTATCGGGATGCCCATCCACTGCCAACAAAGATGCACGGCATCAAATTCATTTTTAATTAGGCGGGCAAATTAATAGGCAGCAGTTTAGGGGGTTTAATTACTCAATTAACTTCACGCACGTTAATTTTTAACCATCTAAATTAGGTTGCACATTATTTGATTTGGTGATAATTATAGAATTAAATCTAAATTAATTTTTTTTTTTGGCGGGATGATTTGGATGAACTAGATGCAGTTGCAATTAAACAGTACAAAAAAATAGACAGACCGAGAGCAGGAGAGAGAGGCTGGTTGCCATTTTAAGCTCCCAAATCCTTTGATTCGATTTCGAAGCAAAGCGACAACAACCCCCCCAAAAAAATAAAAAAATAAAAGAAGTGCTTGGAAATGTTCTCCATCCCTGTCTCTCTCTCTCTCTCTCTCTCTCTCTCTCTCTCTGATCCTTGCAAACGCTCTGCCTCTGCCTCTAATCCCACAATTAAAAGTTTCCTCCCATCTAATTATCTGTAATTGTGCCGCTGTCAAAGTAGAATGGAGAAGTGAAAGCGATTGATTTGGACTTTTTAATTCAGTTCATTTCTGATAGAAGAGAAAGTAATTCCCTTCAAATTACCTCATTCAATCCTGACACCCTAATGCCCTTCAAAATCCCCCCCCACACCCCTCCATGCACTCATCTTCCTCTCTCTCTCTCCGCTTCATGTTAAAAAATGAAGCTTGCCCTGACTAGTGCCTCCTCCTCATAATAATAATAAGAATAACCAAACTTCCATTAGAATAATCATTTCATTTCAATTAAAAGTGACTTATCACCTTTTGCTAAAACGTGCTTAATATGCCGAAAATTATGAATGCTTGAAGGAGCCCAAAGTGGGGAGTCTAATTGTAATCAGCAAATCAGAGGTGCTTGTCGCCGACGTGCCTCTTCCTCCCCCCCCCCCTTTTTTTTTTCTTCTGCTTTTCCTGCGGAGAGGCGGGCAGCCTCGGAAATAGAACTAATTTACTCAACTCCCCCGGGAAATCCGCTCAACAGATTAACATTTTCAAAATATAGTAATGATATAATTTGAGAAATGGTGACGCCAATTTGTGAGGAGCCTTTGTGCGGGATAATTTGCATTCGCGCCCCCCCCTCCCCCCCCCCCCCCCCCCCTCCTACTTGTTCTCTTCTTCCTCCTGCTTCCTTCTCCTATTTTGTTAATTACAGCACTGGATGAAGGCTGCACTCTGTTTATAATTATTTTTTATTACGATTTAACTTTAGAAGCATTCTGCTGAAAGATTTCAAAAATAAAATGGAGGCAAATTTGGAGCCACCATTTCGTTATGATCTTGTGATTTGGTTGAGGACAAGGCCAACTTTGACACTAAAATCGACTGTAGTACATTATTGAAGTGATTTAAAAAGTGATCTAAACTCTTGTTTGCGTCTTTCCTCCTTTAGTATTTCTGCATCAAGTCACGCTGAACCCACGACGTCTTGGAAGAATTGGCAAAAAGATAAGCATAAGCACACACGTGAGTATGAAAGATGTAGTTTACACAGCGGAAAGTTGGCTTGGCCATCCATCCCAGGTTGCATCTCACGTTAGTGGAGAGAAAGTTGCCCATTGTGTTGTGTCGCTCAGCCATCTGCCGCTGCACCAAAATATCCTAAACCCAAGAGAATAACTTGTGAAAATCTGCACCAAATAACACAGAAGAGCCCCCCCACACACACACACCACCACCACCACCACCACCATTTGTTTTTAGTGTGTAATCTAAAGCTACTACACACATTTTTATTGACTATCCAAGCAAGCATTGCAATTCTAAATGTCATCTGACTGCTGAAAAACTGATCTTCGAGCAGGCTGTTAAGCCTCCTTGACCCCATCACCTGCCACAAACGCGTTACTCAAGGGAGCTTTTCGGTGTGGAGCTATTGCGCCCTCTAGCGGCTATTTAGTGACAGTGCTAGACTGGTAGTACTGCTAAAAGATCCGTTGTAATTGTACGGATACTTAATTACGTACACTTCAAACAGTGTAAATGACGTAGGTCAATAATATATGCATAATATTGATTCTACATAATAACATCACACACAGTGTATCAAATATGAGGGAATTGTGAACAGTAAAAGATGATTGAAAATCTTGTTTCCTGTATGTCCTCAAAATAACCTTTTGTTTTAGACGCTAAACAAAACTCCAGTATCTCCTCGAACTTTCCAGGCCGTTTTGGGCCATTAAGTATGACGTCAGTGCGGATGACGTGTACATCAAGTCACCGTGACGAGGCTTAGTAGGCGGAGCTTGTTTTGACAGACACCTCAAATATCCACGGTTGAGCGGCCCAGGAGGAGTTAGTTGGCCGTCTGGAGCTCCTTGAACGTGACACGGGTTATTTTACGATTTCTCCGAAATTCTACGTTTGTAAGACTACGACAACGTTCAACCTGGTGAGTGAAAACATCACTTCTACTATTGTAAGTATTGCTGTTAGCCACTTGCTAGCTGCGAGGGCATAAGTATTAGTGAAATAGAAATGCTAGGTGGGCGATTTAACGGCATTCGTTGTATTACCTCGTATTAGTCCCTAAGTTATTGCTTAAAGACTTAAGTCGATATTGGTTATGTAACTTCTTCACCTAGTTAGTTGCTAATCTTTTGCGTGAGCATGGCCCAGCTAGCGAGCTGTATGCTGTCTCTAAATCGATGTGATTTCTTTGATTAGTTTGCTCTTGTTTCATGGCGGAAATTCCAATGTGTGTTATATCGGAGGTAGTGTACAACTCGGAGGCTTTGCGTCCTAATGTGATCGCGAACACAAAGGTTTGTTGTATGTTTGCAAAGTAACGATGACTTGACATAACGGAGGCTCATGCTACTAGCTAGCTAGCATCCGGTGTGTTTACATCATCACAGTTGTTTTCTTTCTTTAGCAGAGATTTCTCTTTGAAAGCCATGGAGTTTCCAGATTTGGGCGAGCAATGTTCAGAGAAGACCTGCAAGCGTTTAGGTAGGTAAGCACAGCTCAGTTGTAGATGTCTCCTAAATGAGCATGAAAATGAAAAGGATACTTTGTCATGCTAGACTTCCTTCCCATGAAATGCGATGCCTGTCAAGAGATCTTCTGCAAGGACCACGTCACTTATGCACACCACAAATGCACTTCGTCTTACAAAAAGGTAAGCCGGAGTTGTGTAGTTGGATTTTCACTGCACCCAATTCTGATTTGAAATCTATTTCTGCATATACATTTCATGTCGTGCAATTTACTTGCGCTACATTGATTGGTCCACATTTGTCAAGATGTCTGCTTCAAAAACAGGATATCCAGGTCCCAGTGTGCCCACTGTGCAACATTCCCATTCCCATCAAGAGAGGAGAGATGCCTGATATTAAAGTTGGGGAGCACATCGATCGGGATTGTAAATCAGACCCTGCGCAACGGAAAAGAAAGGTTAGCACATGACACCATGTAGCTCCAAACTAAAATGCGCTTCGCTGTAACCAATCTGTGACGTTCTTGTTCAACTTGCTGTTTGCAGATATTCACCAACAAGTGCTCCAAAGGCGGCTGCAAGCAGAAGGAAATGATGCGCGTGACATGTGACCAGTGTCATCTAAATTACTGTCTTAAACACCGGCACCCGCTCGACCACGATTGTAAGAGCGACGGCAAACCTCTGTCCCAAGCCGGGTTGGTACTTGTGCCATAATATGCCTTGTTGCGCTCAGAACACTGCTCGTCTAATTTCACGTCATCTATTTTGTTGTAGACATGCCGCTTTCATGAGAGCTCAGAGTTCCTCCTCTGCCTCATCCTCTCCAGGACACTCCAGATCAGTTTCTAATGGTGGCAGTGCAGCCAGCAGAGGGCACAGTAGCAAGTAAGGGAAAAAAAACCCATACAATTGCATGGATGCTTTCCCATTGTTTACATTCTGCATTTAATTATTTTGCCACTAGAGGGAGCCACTCTCTTTGATTTATTTGACCACGCTGTTTCTTCTCTTTGTCCTCCAGCACAAGCAGACCGATACCGACTTCTGTATCGGCACACAATGTGGTGCAGCCATCGGTGTCCTTTCAGGCGGGCATGGTACGCAAAGGAACTTTGTAAGGCCTTCGTTTAATGAGCGGTGTGACAATTTTAGTCTTTCCTGCTTTCAGACTGAGGAGCAGGCCTTACAAAGAGCTCTCGAGATGTCATTGGCCGAGTCCAGACCTCCCACACAGGCTACCCTCAGGTGAGCACCTTACTCCATTATAGGGTAGTTTGTTTTATATGTTTTGGATTTCGTTAGCGAGTCCAAATGGGCACATGTTCAGTGTGTTTGTGCCTCAGTCCGCAGGAGCAGGAGGATCTGGCGCTAGCTCAGGCACTGGCCGCCAGCGAGGAAGAGTACAGGCGCCAGCAGCAGAGACAACAGGTACCAGTCGGAACAGTTAGCCAGCACTAACGTTCTAGCATATAGGTATGCGGCCGACATGGCACCTTATCTTCTTTCCACGGGGTGGAATGACAATTTGCAATCATTTGGGAAACGTGTGGCTCAAGAAATTGATTCTAAGCATCTCTTCTTTTTCTTTCAGGGCCGAGAGTCCAAACAGTCTAACTGCAGCCTTTCTTAAGCTCAGATTGCCGCTTTCCATTTTTTTTTTCCCTTCCCAAACTGTGGTAATATTCCACCAGCAACCTCACAGACTGGATCCTCAATATCCAGCATCAATGATTGTTTTTATTTATCAACAAAATGATCAACTGTTACTCGCTTGCCGCCTTCTACACTGAAAAACTAAGCACACACATCCAGCAGGTTCTGTCTTTTTTGCCAATGAGTTGCTCTGTATATATTTTATACATATGCTGATCATCAAACTGCTATTTTGCAGTCTATGAAGAATTATTAAATTATTTCAAACACTTATCCATTCTGTTTTCCACCCTGCTCAGTATAGTGGCTTTCCCATACTTGTACAGTAGATGGCAGTATAGATTCATTTAGTAAAGCCGACCTCCAGATACCCATCTACACGACTGTATTTGGTTAAACACAAAAAAGTAGTCAGCTCAACTCAATTTAGAATCGTGTGGAACCTAAATGAGTCAATTATAACGTTAATTTTTGTGTGAATTTCTTTTGTGTGCAAAATTCCTGACCACTTGGCGGACTCTGTCACGTTCCGTGTGATGCATTTTGAATGCACACTTGAAGCTAAAACTGCACCTGCCTACAATCACGTTCCATTGTCCAGGGATGTATGATGAGACTGAACTCTTCTGACTGAAGATGAGAGAAATGCATGGATGACTCATAGCCATCATTGTGGTAATGATATTCTAAAATCTGGATTGCACTGTGAAATTCTGGCATTGGAATTTGCTGTGGTGAGCCTTTATCTGTATGAGATGGGGGAAAAAAAGTCATCTCTTTGTGAAAACCGCATTAACAATGGAATCAAATGAAAAGCCATAATGCAAAATTTAGTGTCGTCACTGCGGAATTTTTTTCTCTAGTCAGTGGCCCGAAATGTCTCACTAGTACGTCAGAAGTAAATCATGTCCTTTGCAAAAGGTTCATTCTTGCCTTTTCAAGTTATTGGATGGGGGGGTGCATGTGAGATTTATGTTCCAAATATATTCCTTGGGTCAATTCAGGTTGTGAAACTAATGGCCCAGCTAGTCCAGCTAATGTCGCTTTTCAGCTTTTACCTGAAATGCTTCCCTAATTTCCTCGGAGGCGCTGATTAATACGCTGTGGTGGCGTCCGTTGGGAGATATTCTTAGGTGGAACATAAACCCGGCGCATGTATACAATTGATTTGTACAGTACAGCAAATGAGTCAATATGAAGCGTGCTCTTGGACTAATGGGGAAAGCTGCTTTTGGCCAATAAATTGACTGGAAATGATTATCTGAGCCTTGAGGATAATGATGCTGTGCCTTGTTTTGGTCACGGCGGCTATTGGACTGCTTGCACGCAAGCGACACTTCACACAGCCAAACTGGAATTGGAAGCACAAATCTCATCATTGTGAAGCCCTCCCACCTCCATCCCCTTCATGAATCCAAATTGATTTCCTTAGTGTTTGACTTTTAGCTCCGAGGGGAGCGGAACTCGCCACGCTAGCACAACTTCCACTGAGGCCGCAGGTCAGAGCATTATTATTTTTTTCCTCTTTTTGCTTGGCTCCTGGATGTCTTGAAAAGCATCAGGCCACCGTCTGCAATCAATCCGTTTTTGTTTTAGTGTTGTCTTTTTCTCAGCAATCCAAGACTGGTTACCATGGAGACCCTCATAAAAACAACTCCGGGAGGTATTCCTGAATCTAATATGGCTTGCTTCCCCCCCCCTTCACAATTCCATCTTACACAATGGCATGCCTGGCGGACAAACGCTTTGTGTGCCATTTGAATTTGGGTTACCTTCTGGTTTCCATTGAAAAATGCAAATGACCTTTAATCATCCCCAAGACACACCCATCATTCATCCTCAGCCAAAAGCCTGTCCGGTTGCTGATGGATGACAAGTTGTAAATGTTGTACCTCTTAACAGGTCACAAGTTAACAGCATCAACCTCAGCGAGTACACTCAGCCGGTCATTTACACGCGTTGAGACGGTAATAAAAATCTGCTCAAGCACCAATTAGAGGGTCACAATCAGGTTGGTTGCCATGGACTGCGGCCATAAGTCTTTATGCTCATACTGGAGCTCACTGGAGAGTGCACGTCGACTGCCCGGGAGCTCGGATGACTCACTTGCAAAGTCAATAGCGAGGCGAAAATGAGGTTGAGACCCCTGAGCAGAGTAGCCAGATATCCAAGTACTCTCATTTAGATGTACTTTTAAAGTCTACTAGCTTAATGCTAACACAGAATGGGAAACACCATAATTGGGCATGTACTGTTGAGAAGCAATGTTAAAACCAAGCGACAAATATTTGAACACAAATGACGGAGATGTAGAGAGATGATTAAACAATACTCAGGCATATATTCTTTATCCTCAGCAAAAAGTGCGCAATATTACTGTCGTGAGCCCGTTTTGACTGGCTTCATTTACATAACAGATTGTATTTCCTTTCATTTTAATGGGCAATATTGAATAACAAAAGAGTTAACTCGAAATTATTTTAACATTCATACATTCCAATGGAGTAACATAATCTGCATCCTCCATAATCTGCATCCTCCTCGTCTTTTATTTAGTCAAGGCTCCCGTTTATTGTTTCCGCAGTGTCGCTGTTTCAATGACTAACCTAAAGGCAGATCCGTCACTACTGCTGTAATTAAATTCACAACACTGTTTGTTTCCTGTGTTACAGATTTCCCCCCCACCCCACCCCCGAGTGAACCGGACCGCGTGCTGTCATCTCAGACAGTGATCGCCTCAAGCAAGGTGCGCTGCAACACTTCAAACATCATCATCATCATTTTTCCGAGATCCGGGAAGATGTGTTATCGCAGCATCCCTCATCCCCTCGTCTTCCTGCAGGGAAGCGTGAGTGGAGCCTTGCCGATATGGGTGGGGGGGGTTGTGAAGTGAGTGAGTGAGTGGGTGTGAGGTGGGGTAGCGGATAGCAACAAGAATCAGATAGCGAGAGGCAGCGGAGGGATTCGGGACTGCAGCGTCTTCATCATCCAGGTAGGTTGCATGCGGACAGCGATGTTGCATTTTGGCCAGAAGTGTAAAGTTTTGTCCTGCAGATGCTTTTGCATCCTTTGTTCTTTCCTTCAAATGAGATGCTGTCACATATCTGTATCTTTATTCCCCATCGCTTCCTCTCTGCATGCCTTTGCTTCCCCTCCCCAAGCATTCCCTCTTCAAAGTACTAAGTCCAGTAGATGTCGTTAATACCGATGAATGTCAATTCAGACCATTTCCGTGTGGAACCCACCTGTGCACGTGCAGGAAAATGAAATATAAATGCACAGGTTTTTTTTTCTCAATCTACTCTGCATGGCTAAAGTGTTACAATATCCAAAAAACAGACCAGACTCACGATATCAAGTGCTTTCCATTTCTTTTGTGCGTGGTTGTTTGTTGTCTTCCTTTTATTCCCCGCAGTGCCGCAGAGTTAGATGAAAGTTTAATGCTGCTGTGTGAACGATTTCCATCTGAAAGCCGCACGTGCATGCGGTTTAATCAAAGCAGGACTGGAATGTGACCCGAGCATCGCGATGTCGCTGACAGCGACGCATGTTATGCAAAATCGTATGCATAAGCAAAGCTCATTCTCATTGAAATTCACTTTACTCGCTCGCCAAATGGACTCGATGCTCCTCTTATTATTTTCCCTCAGTATCAAAATTTAACCATTTTGAGACGGTGATAAGATGAAATGTTGTACATCAATAATCATGCATAAAAAAATTATTCATAAAATCTACAGCCGTCACTTTTGTTGGTTTTAAAAAGCAGAATTGAAGAAATTTGCTAATTCTGTAATCTTCAGAGATAACTAAACTGAGGTGAAGTGAGTTATGTTTTTAATCTTTCAAATTTACAATGTCGAACAAAATAGTGTGCCTCCATCTAGTGGCCAACAGTGGAATTACCGGCAAAATAATTGTCAGGCAGAAGCAAATGTAGTTACAATCCGTACAACAACAAATAATTGTGAGACCTTTAAACTGGAATCCACAATGGAAGGGAGCTTACTGAATTTTCATTGATTCTAGGAATTGCTAACAGGTAGAAACGTTTTATGGCTCCCGCTTCCTGAAACTGAACAACCCGTCATCCCGAGCACAATTGCCGGTGGAATACAGTCTGTTATTAAACATAATTGAACGCTCGCAAGCGGACCAACTCGTGCAGCCGCAGTAACGCCCCGTGGGAACCTCCAGGCGCAAAGCTCAGATACTCGACGCGGCTGTTTAAGAGCCCTTGACGGATCGAGAGCTACTGTTCGAGTGGCGCGAAAAGAAATTGGAATTTGTGAGGAAGACCTTGGCTTTGATTTTTTGTGGCGGTTGCGCCTCTTAACATTTAATCGTCTTCTGTGTCATCTGAAGTCCCATTTCTGATTTTACGCCATAGACTCCCAAAATGTCCGACGTGGAGGATTTGGCCGGACCGGGCGTGCAGGTCAACGCGTCGGGGAGCTACACGCCGAACCCGGCCAGCGTGATCGTGTCGGTGGTCTTCTCGCTCATCTTCTTGCTGGGCACGGTGGGCAACAGCCTGGTGCTGGCCGTGCTGCTGCGCAGCGGCCAGGTGGGCTACAACACCACCAACCTGTTCATCCTCAACCTGAGCATGGCCGACTTCTTCTTCATCATTTTCTGCGTGCCCTTCCAAGCCACCATCTACTCCCTGGACGGCTGGGTCTTCGGCTCTTTCATGTGCAAGGCCGTGCACTTCTTCATCAACCTCACCATGTACGCCAGCAGCTTCACGCTGGCCGCCGTCTCCGTCGACAGGTAAAGGGGGCGGATCGGTCATTGATCGACAGAAGAAGAGTCATGGATCGGGAGTGGCGGAAATTAAGCGAGCAGCTGTCACTATCATTGGAAGGACGAAGCGGGGTGTTTTGTTGACAGACAACGATTAGGCCGAGCCCATCGAGACACTCGATGCGTAATTGAATATCATCCCAGGGCATTGGAAAGCCGCCCCTAGTGTAGGGCCAGTCAATACGGGTCGGTTCAATTTGGAGTACGTGCTCAGCCATAATGAGTGTCGCAAATTAGACATGGCCATTAGGCTGGCTGTGTGTGTGTGTGTGTGTGTGTGTGTGTATATATAGTATATATGTATGTACTATATATATATATATATATATATATATATATATATAGTATATATGTATGTACTATACATATATATATATATATATATATATATATATATATATATATGTATATATATATATATATATATATATATATATATATATATATACACACGTATATATACACGTATATATATATATACAGTAACCTCTCGTTTATCGCGGATAATTGGTTCCAAAAACCACCCACGATAAGTGAAATCCGCGAAGTACGGTCACCAACAAAAAGTACTGGGCAGGCTAACGAGTTAGCGGAAAGATGCTAATTCGAGATCGTGCTAACATGCGAAAACGGTCTTCTAAAGGAATGTAAACAAACATTTGGAGCAATACTACATTGTCCTAAAGGTTAGACACATCTTTCCTCAATTTAGAAGTTTTATTTTGACTTTTAAATGTTTTTGTAATTTGGTAAAAAATCTGCGATGTAGCGAAGCCACGATAAACGAAACGCGAAGTAGCAAGGGATCATACGCATGCACGCACGCACGCACGCACGCACACACACACACACACACACACACACACACACATACACTGTACAAGGATTGAGTTTAATTTCCTTGAGTTAATATTGAAAGTGCGTCAACAGGTACTTGGCCATCCGCTACCCGCTGCGCTCCCGAGAGCTGAGGACACCGTGCAACGCAGTTGTCGCCATGGTGATCATATGGGGCCTCTCCTTGGTGTTCGCCGGGCCCTACCTCAGCTACTACCACCTGATCGATTTCGCCAACAGCACCGTGTGCATCCCCGGCTGGGAGGAGCGCGACCGCAAGCTCCTGGACACGTGCACCTTCCTGTTCGGCTACGTCATCCCCGTGCTGATCGTCAGCCTGTCGTACACGCGCACCATCAAGTACCTGTGGACCGCCGTGGACCCCCTGGACGGCATGTCAGAGTCCAAGCGGGCGAAGCGCAAGGTGACCAAGATGATTATCATCGTGACGGTGCTCTTCTGCATCTGCTGGCTGCCCTATCACGTGGTTATCTTGTGCTACTTGTACGGCGACTTCCCCTTTAACCGGGTCACCTACGCTTTCCGTCTGCTGTCGCACTGCATGGCCTACGCCAACTCCTGCGTCAACCCCATCGTCTACGCGCTGGTCTCCAAGCATTTCCGCAAGGGCTTCAAGAAGGTCTTTAGCTGCCTGCTTAGCAACAACAGACGCAACAAGGTCCACGTGGTGCACGTGGCCAACACCGTGCCAGGTTTCGAGGCGGCCTCCACCGAGGTGTCGCAGATGAACGAGGAGAACGCCAGGCAGAATGAGTGCGAGATGACCAACAGGCGCCCGGTTGAACCCCGGGAGCCCACGGTCACGCTCAACCTGCCCTTTCAACACCCTACCTGAAAATACCGGTGAGAACCGCAACCTTTGCGTCCATTTGGAGCCGTGCAGTCCGGATGGTGCAATCATGTGTCTGTTTTGTAGTGCTCTTGTCCTCGTTAGCTGAGCTGGAGCTGACTTTTGGCAAGAGAGCTGGACCAGCAAATTGCAGGACACATACGCAAAGAACAACTCACAGCTTCCCATCCATCTCCTATTTGGAACCGCTCCCAAAAGTAGAGACTGGCAAGTACTGATACCAGGTGAGTGTCAGGCCCGTGTTAGCCGCATTTCAAAGTATCTGGTCCTCTCCTTCTAAATGTAGCGAAAACTGCTAACAATTCAGCTCAGATGCCTGTTAAAAAGTATGTCTAGATTTACACGTTAACGTCTTTCAAAGTATCTGTGAATGTAAAATACCAAGAGCAAAACTGGCTTGAAATGACATAGTGAACGTTCGACTCAAAAGTGCTTTCACCTTTTTTGCCTTAACCATCATCCGCACTTTATACCACCGACAATTAGCAGGATTTTTTTGGTAAAAAAATACGAGTGGCAAACTGACTTGTTTAGCTTTGTTGAAAAATGTGCAGGTGTTTATTTTTATATTTTGAACAAAATATGAGACAGCAATTCATTTTTGTCAACATTTTGTGCGGTACGTTTTGCGCCATTGTTGAACTGTGTGCTTTGTGTTCTGCATGCACGTTAAAATATTGATCTAATTATCATGATGTAACATAAATTCGATAATGCTGTATGTACGAATTTGAAGAATCAGGTGATGGCAGTATTATTATCCCAAAAGTTCTGCTCACTATTGCTTGCCTATATGAGCATGTTTCTCTTTGGTGTTATTTGATATATTTAGCTGGGTGTGTTTCTCTTATTTACATTGTGTATATTTTGTATCTTTTCTGCGGAAAACATCTCTTTGCCACTCAAAATATCTCGTTATGATTCGGTCGACATGTCAGTGTGATTATGTGTTCTTTGGCCTACCTCAACAATGTGTTTTTGTGTATTTGCAACCAATTTTCCTCTCAAAAGACGAATGTTTGCGGAGCGTGTTTATATGTACTTATAAGATGACGTAAAAAGAAAAATTGAATCAGAGTTTCTGGTGAATTTCCAAAGTGAAAAAATGCCAAATGGAAAAAAATCTAGCTGACAACTCTGACAAGTTGGAGTTTGCCGCGCCGTTGCCACTGGCAACCGCACGGCCATTTTCCTTTGGATGTTTTTTAAGGGTGGCTAAATGTGTCATTTGCGGCTGTAATTTGCCACCGCGACCAGGCAGTCCATTAAAAGTGATTGTTTAATAGCAATGTTATGTCCGTGCTATTATGTGGGCGGGTGCGTGTGAGTTTGTGAGTTGCGCTTATGTAACGCGTGGATGTGCTAGCTAGTTATTTACTACTTTAGCGCTGTAGAAGTTTAGCTTTATTTTGTCAAAAAAGTAGTACTTTGTCGCCATCTTGTGGCATTTATTGTCCTGTTTCCTTTACTTGCCGATTTCTTGCTATTTATGACTGCGCTCCACCCTTGAGTGGTGGTGTCATGAAAAAGCAAAACACACTAATGCCAGCTAGCTAGGTAGCTAATACTTTGAAATAATTACACCACGTAGTCCAGTGTTGGTTTATTGCATGTTTTTATTGTCCAGGTACCTTTTTTCAAGTGTTTTTTTTTTTCTCTCTTGGGAGGTTATGAATGTGCTGACTGGGCTGCTGGTTGATGACACTTCATGCCGCGCATATTTACATACAAACAAACAAACAATGGGAACAATGATGACAATGATAATAATATTAAAGGCACTCTGATGGTTGCTTTATACATTTGAATGACATTTGGGGGCTTGAAACTAAAACGGCTTGTCTCATAAGACTACAACATGAAAAAATGAGTTCCATAAATTAAATAATTTCCTTCAAATATGACAAATACACTATTAGTTTTATACTGCATCTAAAGTACAAGATTTCAGAACATTCGATCAATTGGCTGTTTCTACCCAGCAGCGACACGCATAATAGGACCTCAAAGACTTTTGTTCAACGTTAGCGACAGCTCCGTTGAGAAGCGAGTGACGCCCCATCATGGCCTTCAACATTTTGTTTTTTAGACTTTTGTGACATTTGTGCACTTCTCTTGAGAGCGACACAGTAGTTGTTTGCTCTAAATGCTTTCATAATATATCCATTGCTGAATACAATCTTTTTTTCCCCCGTAATCAACGCTATGTAAATTATTTTCCCTTTAAAACTATAGCTCCAAATACTATACCGATGCTATACATTGTGTTGGCTTGTCATAGAACGAAGGGGGGGGGGGGTTTGTCGGTTGTTGCCATGGCAACGCCTGCTTAAGTGTCTACTAATGAGGCGGTTCATCCAGGACTCCTTCCACTACTTTGTGTGCTTACACAACACAAAATTCAAGTGGCACCATTCTGCATGTTTTTAGCATGTACATTCATTAGCCTAGCATCTCATGTAAACAAAGGTCAAGTCAGCAAAATAAGCGCTTCCCTGATAACACCTAGGCCGTTATATTACCTTGAAAACATTATTGAGGCAACACAGGCTTGTCATATGGAAAACTGCAATTCAGGTACTGCCATGGCAACCCCTCGACTCTTCCTTACAAGGTCTTCATGGTAATGGTGGACAAGCCGTTTTTAGCATGTACATTCTTTAGCGTAGCATGTGTTTACCGGTAAACGTCAATGAGATATCACATCTGCTCAAAGGGGCCAAAATAGTGACAGCTCTTACTTCATCTGCTTTCATTTACTTATAAAGGTGACAATCTTTCCAGGCACCAAAATGCGAGGCACTGACTTTGATGCTGGAATCAGACTTTTCACGAAAAAAAAAAATGTTGTGGTACGTAAAGATAAACAGAACCTCGAACAGGCCAATTCTAGATCGCATTTTTTTTCTTAATAATAATAATCCACCACAATAAGCTTGCATAGATGTTCAAATGTACAATTAGGATTTGTTTTGACAGCACCCTCAGTGTTAGAGGCCATTTTACTAACACTTGGCTGAAATGAATGCAGTGGTCCAATAAAAATAACAATAATAATTATTATTTTACAATGTCATGGTGGCCTATCAATTTGGGGTAATAAGGTATCGCGACGGTGGCCTTGCTACAAGAAGCCCACTTAAAACACGCAATTAAAACTGAGGCGCCCAAAGTGCTGCCTGACTAAAATGTCACAAAATAATAAATTACTCTTTAAGTGGCATTCAAAAATAACAAGTCATAAATATAATCCTTTTACAAAGGATTGTGATCGTCTCCATCGGGGAAGGGGGGGGGTCTTGGATAGGATAGCAAATTTTAAATAGTTAAATAGATATAAAATGTTATTTGTTACCACAAACTGTACACGCCTGGTATCAATACATATAAAAAGAATCACAAAGAGTGTGGTTACTTTAGAAAGATCAAGTGATCATAACACTGTAAAAAAAAAAAAAAAAAATCTGCAGCGCTTTTCTGTAAGTAAACTTTACAAAGCTACATCGTCCGCCTCCGTTAAGCACTTCCTTGTTTCGCTTTCCACTCACTTCCTGTTCCCTTTCTCCCAACTCGCGCCTTAGTCGATCTTTTCAACTTTGCCGATAATCTTCTCCTCAAAGATAGGCAGCGTGGCGTCGTCCTCGCGCACCTCCTCGAACACCACCCCGCAGTCAAACTCGTCGCTCACCTTCTTGAAATAATACCTGCCAACAACCAGGTTTTTCAATCAGTCACATGATGTGGAAACTTTCGGCACACGACATTCTTGTTACAATCGTCTCCTTCCATTGCCACCCATATGTAGCTGAATAAAGTCTGACCTGTAGTTTCCTTTCTTGGTCAGCAGCTCTTTAAACTGGCCGAGCGTCACCAGCCGGCCCTTGACGGATGTCCTGTACGGTATGGGCTCCCCGCAAAAGTAGTACGCCACTGTCATGCTGTTGGAAACTTGCTTTTTTGTCACTTTATGCCTGCGAATACACATGACATGTGCAATTTAATTTAAATTCAAATTAAATTTAAATTAAATTTAAATTAGATTTTAAATTAAATTAAATTTCAATTTAAAAAGCATTAAAAACACACAGATGGGAGTGAGAAAGAAAACATAAATAGAAGATGAAGGATGCTTGTAGCTGAGCACCATCTCGTAATGGGAAACAGAAGAGCGGGCTTGGAATTAAATGTTCATGGTGGGGGCGAGGGTGATGGAGGGTAAATTGGGAATGCGGGCGGACGTACTCGGGCTCGGAGAGCTCGCAGTCCGACACGGCGGGCACCACGCTGAGCGGCGGGAACTGTGCAGGCCTGAGTGCGGTGCGACCCCGCTGGATCACCTCCATCACATACCTGAAGGAGCCAACAACCGCCATCTTTGTTAGACCTGCATGGGTGTTTTACTCAAAGGGATTTTACTGGGTTTGAGTTATGTTCTCTCAGAAAGTGGGTGAACCTGGACAAGGCGGGGCAAGACTGTAAAACGATGCGTTCCGCTCACCTCTGCTTGGGCTGCAGCGTTCCAGACTTGATCATCTTCTCCTCCGCCAACCGCCGACGTACCTCCTCTAGTTGGATGAGGGGGCTCGGGGCCGGGTTGGGCGGCATGGTGGGATCCTGAATGAAAGGATGCGACGGCTGCACATTGTCCCAAGGGCAGCTGGGAGGACCCGGGACCTTCTTGGATCCGGCAGTGCTACTACAATAGAAGATGAAGACTTGAATTAAATTCTTGTGGATCCGCTAAGCTAAAGTGAAATGTAGTGTAGCAAAACACAGAGGAACTTTGCAGGAATGTTCTGGACAAAAGTATGACCGACCCGTATGTGCTCCTCTTGTGTCGGATCATCTCCTTCTGTCCTTCCATGAGCCACATCAGGATCTTCTGCTTCTTCTCCAGGTCTTCCACAGGGGCCGCTGCTTCCTCCTCACGCTTGAACGCTCGTTTGCACTGTGCGCCACTTTTGCTCCTGCACAACAGCGCCATCCTTAGTGAGGAGTGGCCAAGACGACGCATCGCTTAACAAACATACCCGTAGCCTGCATGCTCCATGTTTGTGGATCCCACACTCCAAGGTGCCTCCGCCTGGTGCACGTGATGCTTGCAGTGGTGACCCGACTCTCCCTTGAGAGCATGCCTGGACGGATGTTTGGCCTGAACGCCCCAAGGGGGCGCAGTCCCTGCCGCCCCTTTAAAAGCGTCCGGCGAGCGGGACTTGGGAGAGTGGCGGCCCGTTCTCGGCGATTGGCAGCCGGGGGTTTTCATGACCCGTTGGACGTGCTCATCCAGGATGCTCTCGGGGTTCTCCTCGTGGGCGTCTCTCAGGAAGGGGCCATAGTAGTCGACGTATTTCTGCGGGTGAATACCAGCGGGGAAGCCTTCATCGCCTTCCTCTTCCTTTGGTGGGGAAAAATGAGTATTGTCACCATAAGCCTCGATTGGTTCGCTCCATTTTCACCACAAGATGGCAGCATTTCATCACCAGTATGCATGCTCATTGGCGTGTTCTTTTCATTGTGATCCAAAGCAAACCAAACACTTGGCTCTGAGTTCTGAGGCCCATTTCACTGGCACTCGAGCGACATCAATCGTCTGCCACGCCTTTGCCGGCTTACAAGCGCAGGTGCGCCATCTGAAAACCAGATCGCCCACAGAACTCGCCAACCGATTCATGTCGCACTGTTATTTTTTTTTATTTTAGCCTCCTCTTAATAGCCGGCCTCATTAATTTCACTGAAGTCTCCTTTGTAGACTTTAAACGCACCTTGACTGGTGCCTCGGGTACAGCTCGGGCAAGCTCCGATGAAATGTTGTCAGTTGAAAGAATGCACAGCGCACAAGGCTTCCCATTGTGTGAATGGCGTTCACGTGCTGAATTCGGTATGGAGAGACATACCAGTCGTAATTTCCTCAGTCGCTCCTCCGTCTCCCTCTCTCTCAGGACGCCTTCCAGGCGGAGGATCAGGTTGGCGGCGAAGCGCTCCGGCGCCACGTGAATGTCCTTTGGAATCCTATTGGTGCGCTGGAAAGGGGGGGCATCACAACCTTAGTACATTTTTGTACTCCATGACGACATATCCTCGGAATTTTTAATCTTGCAGTGATTCCCACAGCCTTTAAAATTATCCAAAGCATTATTCAATTATTTTTCTTCAAAATCTACGTATGTAATTTTAGTAAGCTACTTTTTATTTCTTTGCTTTGCTTGAAACGTCTTTAAGAGTATGCTTAGGTGCCGCGACCAGTTGGTAGCAAATGCTAGTAAGCTAATGTGGCTAACTGACACTGATTATACAAACACAGAACACGTTTGATACTTACTTTTCATGATTAAGATCATAAAGCCAATATTTTATCAAAATGTGCGATTTAGTGATTCCCCATACAGTTAATTTATGGTGACTTCGTTAACAGGACACGAGAGAGGATTAGCGCTGTAAAATGCAGTCAATTCACGCCGCCACCCGATTGGTCGGCCTAATTAGGACTGGCGAGAGGCAGCCTCAGCTGCACGGGGGAGGCATCCGGCTGTCACGGGGGAGCCTTCTCGTCTGCTTGGGCGCAGCTTCCGAAAAGAAAGCAAGGTTGAGACAGCCTTCTCTTCGCTACTATTCTTACACTCCCCCACAGCACACACACACATGTTAAATATGCACCATCTCCAGGGGTACACGTGAAGAGAGACAAATACGGTAGAGACAGACAGTTGAAAGAAACCAAGAGGGAAATGAGTTGGTGGTTGCGGAAGGGGGGGGGGGGGAGTAACCCGCGAATAACTCACGGGAATGAGAGGCAGCGGCACGCGCCCGTTTGCTCGAACGCTTTCATGCATCTCCCGCCGATGAGGTTTGTGGTATCTGTAGGGTGGGATGCCATCTCTGGAATAAACAAAAAACATTTTCGGAAGTGTAAACAACACTTGAAGAACAATGCTAAAAAATATAAAGAATAAAAAATACTTACACGCTGCTGTCAGTGAGGGAAAGCGTGTCGGCGTCGCTGGACATACTCAGTTGCTCACTGTCGTTAGCGCTGGTGGCCGGAGCTAACGCATGTCCGGCATTGGCGTAGTAGCGGTCGGCGGGCTCCCGACCAGGTCTGGAATAAATTAACAAGGGTGTACCTCAAGGTTCTGTTTGAGGTACCATGTTAATTCCAAAGTGCAAGTAATTTAGAGCCAAATTCTGTGCATGTAGATTAAAAAAGGTGCATAGCTCTGTGCGAATTCTCTGGTCAAGTCAGAACAGCCACTTTTGCATCTTCGTTGGTACCGCTCGACATAAGGCAGGATCTATATAGTAGCTTCTGAGATTGAATTAGCATCTTGATCTAGATAGTTTGACTATTGATGAATGCTAATTTTTAGACCTAAATAATCAAGGGGTGTTCCGCAGGGTACGATACCAACACCACTCGTGTTTGTTCTTTTCACCAATAAAATAAAAATTCATTTGGGCTATTGCTAGCCACCATCCAGCTGTGGTGATGCCTACATAGTATGGCAAATTTTAACAAGCCATGTTTTTCGCGTCGAACATCTCCAGACATTCACTTGACATCGCTCACATTCTGCTTTTGACGTTGCCGAGAATACTTCTGACAACGCTTCGCGCGCATGAATTATAGATGTTCGGCATTGTCTTTTTTATTCACATTCGAAGTCCCGAAAGCATTCGACTGGGCTCCCTTCGTGTTTAGAATGCACACGCTTCCAGAAGGGGGGAAAAAAAAAAAAAGGCTCAGTGAGAAAAACCTTTGCAGCCGGCTAATTCTTTTAGCCCTTAATAATGGAAATGTATGCAACAAGCAGAGTGCAGCGCTCGAAATAAGGGGACATGAGGGAATTCTGAGAGGGAAAAGGTGAGGTTCGTAGAAAGGCCTAAACGTCAATAGACAAAGGCGCGAGGAGTCTTTTTGTACAAAGCCAAGATAATTGATTCTTGAATTAGTGATCATACCTTTCTTTCTACCTGCCTCCATTATTTATACATCACACGAGCGTGAATGCACACGCCTGAAAGCGCTGCAGCAGTGAGCCTATGTGCAGACCTATTTTTCCTTCTTGCCTGAGATTTCAAACATGATCAATATTGATGACCGGCACTCGCCTTTAGTTACAAGTCTGCGGATGGAATGTGTCTCAGTACGCTTGCTTTGCTAGCTTTTAACTTTCCTGTGTGAGTCGTTCATCGAAAACTCTCAATCTTTTAAGGCTTTGGTTGTGGTACCTTTTCAATATTGGTATTATTGAGAAGAAAGCAAACTAAAGCTGGCTGGCTGTATTTCTAGCTAAAACGGCAGCACGAGAAGCTCTGACTTTGAAAAAAGTGGAAAGCTCCCCTGCAGCCTCCTCGTCAGCCCACCATAAGTACTTGGAATTCTTCATGCATCGTCTGCCTCTTATCTCTAGCTACACACATTTCATCTCACATTTCGGGCAGCTCTGAGGGTGGGGGGGTTGCTTTCCAATTCAGTAGTTGGCAGAGGAAAGCTTAGAAGGTGAGAATGAAGCTGTGAGGTGTTACCTGTACTCTTCCTGGAATCTTCGATGCGATGGCGTCTCTGTGAGAAGCCTCTGAGTGAGTCTGGGCACGGGGTCGCAATCTGCAGGTTCTTCCGACTCACATCTCCACTCCTCGTGCTCGGTTAACGTGGGCAAATATCCAGCCAGATTCTTTGTGTCGGACGAAAGTGGGCTTTGATCGGCGTAAGGCTTGGGACTCTCGCCCCCTACCTGAGCGTGTTCCAAGTATATATCCGATTTAAGAAATAAAGGGTAGGTGTTTTCCTCCATCGTGGTCTGGATCTCCGTCTGGGCCTGGTCGAACATGGCCGGATCGATATGGAGCTTCATCACGGAGTCTTTGATGAAGGACTTAGTCGCCGTTTTGATCTGCCTGGAAACGATGCCCTTGTTGTCCAGGATGTACTTCTTATAAATGGCTTTGGCTAGTTTTAGCCGCTTCTCGTCGTTGCCCTCGCCGGCTTCCAGTTTGCGGAAACCGCTGCAGGCGAACCAAAAGTCCAGCAGGTCGGCGCACGCTTCCTGCTTGAGAAACGTCCTGAACAGATGGATGCCGTCCTGGTCGTCCAGGAGCGAGTGAAGCGACTCGGCCCATCTCAGGAAAGGCGGCGTGGGGGAAGCGCTGCCTTCCGGTTCGTAGCCCAAGTCCTGGTCCGGCCGTCTGGGCGTGGCCACGGACGCCTCGCATTTGAGGTTTTTGTTGTGGCACTCGGTGAGCACCAGCTCGCCCTCTTCCCCGGGGACTGGAGGTCTGGGCGCGTCCTCATTGAAGCTGCCGCCCGGGTCCACCAGGAAGCCCCCGTGGTTGCTCACGTTCATAGTCCCGGCATCCAAGTAGAACGTGGCCGTGGAGCCCCGACAACACGATTGCGAGATCCGGAAGCCTACTTACGTCGCAGCAAAGCAACTCCTGCATAGGAGGGGAAATAGAATTCCATAAGAACATTCGGCCATGAGCGTGCATTCCGTTTCGATTATTCTGCACACTCAGCGTTTTCATGGAGGACTCAAGTGGCCAATTCCAAGCCGAACACTAAAATGAATGCAGATTCAGCAAAAAATCCAAAGGAGGTGAATATTTCATAAAGCAGCTTCGTATAGGATGTCACGAGTTAATAATGTGTCAAATTTTGGTCTGATAAGTGTATCATGATTACAGATTCACTTGAGATTCGGAGCATTAATTAAACCATGCTATTAGCTCACATTAGCTTTTTGAATTCATTCTTGCATCATCCTACATTTGCTTGTCCTTTTTGCTCGCTGAAGCTTCAGTGTCACCATTTTAAGGGTCGTTCAAGGACAAGTGTGTGTCAAAGATGCCAAGGAGCGCATGTGTCTCGTTTTTAAGGTGTGGTTTTGATTTGCATTGATAAGAGTCTCTAAAATGTGACATGTTTGTGATGTTAGCTGTTGACACGCTCCAGCTCGAGCTGCTTTGAATGCTACGCAAGAAATATCGGATGCCATCGCAGGCTGCTTCGGGGCACACCCACGCCTCGCGTGCACACCAAACAGGATTTTATCGAGCGAATTAAAAAGCAGCTGTGCCGAGGCAAGGCTTTGTTAGGAATTGTAAACCGCTGTCGTGCTGGACTTTACAAAAGTTTGACAGAGGTATTTGTGCATTCATTGTTATCCAGCAGGCTATGATTATTTAATGTTGCTTGTTTGGGTATAAAATAATCATAGTGAATGTTCTGAAGGTAACATTGCTGGCTTTTGACGTTGCATGGATGCTGTTTGTTTTGGGCGGTTTATTTCATTCAGTATTATAACCTAAATCTGTTCTGTTCCTGGGTTTGAATCTTGTAGAATCTGCAATGGCATGGACTATAAAAAAAATGAATTAATGGATGGATGCCCTAGTGTAAATTTGAGTTTTTCCATTTTAATATCAAAACTACTCTGAGATGCATATGCAACTAAGGGCATAAGATTACATTTGGATCTGGTATAACAGCGTCACTATTGGTACCGGTTGCTGTTCCAGCTCGCGCATTGATATTCAGATTCGCTGACCTGCTATCGCAGGTGCGTCTTTTGGCAGGTCGGTGGAACAAAATGTCGCGCGCTTAATATTTATTCTCCAACGTTTGTCGAGGGAGCCTTGTCACATTCATGTCAAAACTGAACATGAGAGCGGCGGCCAAAGTGGGGGAGGGGCGCGTGAAACTAACTCCGTGTACACACATATTACACACCCATAATACACACATGCTACACGCACGCAGTGAGCCAGCAGGCCTCCGGGCGGCTCACCGACAAGTGCACAACTTTGTGCCACTGTTCACCCGCTGACATGCCCGCCTCCGCCGTCGGCGCGCACATAAAGTAGTCCGCGCGTGAGGCGAGACCACCGCCGACACTTCCGCGGGCGTCGAGGGGTGTGGGGGGTGCGCACGCGGGACATTTCCGTGCCCGTTTCCGAGCGGATATACAACGAGCAGCAAAGCGACGGTAGCGCACGCATTTGATCTCTTCTCACCCTCCCTCTCGCTCCCTCGCCCCTCTCCACTGACGACCGCAATCTCTCCTCCGCTGTCAGCGCGAGCTCTCAAACCAAAGTGACAAATACTTCACCTTCTCGGCCCCGCAGAACGCAGCGGGCATCTGGACCGGAACCAGCAGTCGCGTTGCACGGTGTCATACTTGAGGATGGCGAGAGTTTTTTAAGCGTAACAAAGAGGACAGTCGGCGGCTGTCAGCTTGGCTGTCTCCCTTCTCTTCTAATGTGTCTGCTGCAAGATGGTGCGCGGCGCCCCTAGCGGCCAATGAGCGCATTGCTGCTACTGCCGACAAACTACGTTGTACATGACTATTGAGACAGTGACAAATATTTGGATACAAGCCCCAGCTTTTGTGTGTACGTGTGTGTGTGTTTATTTATTCAGTAATGTATCATCAACCAAGCCAATTAAAAAAACATTTTTTTTTAGTTTCACAAGCTCACAACAGGAGTTTAAACACAGTTAATTAACAGCATGTTTAATTTATCATGGTAAACTTTCTGAAGATGATTACATAGGGAGGTCTTTATAGCATTTGCTCATCGTTAACTTCACACGCAAGGAAGGCACACTTAACTTTCCTTTTAACACGGCACAGTAATTTCCTGTGTTGTGCTGCACAAAGCCCATTCGGCACTTTAAATTATGTCATCATTGTGACTTTAAAGTACAAAGTGAGACGAAACGAGGCAAATATTGCCAAAGAGGCCTCTCAGATCCGCTCTCGGAGCTGGCAGCTCGTGAGCACTCTCGCGCCGTTCTACTGCACCCGAGATAAATGCTGGAAGGCCATAACACATACGGCCAAATTGTTTGGCGAATATGGATCAAAACGCTCGATAGCTACACAAAGTGCCAGAATTCCTTTTCTTTCCTTTAGTGTGTTGGCAACAGTTTGACGATGATCACAAAGATTTTTTTTTGTTTGTGATAGACTCCACACATGGAAAATAATCGCTAAGAGTTAAGATGACCAACATAGTTCACCACACACATAATGCCAAGTCAGTAATTGCTAGAAGAAGCTAGGCTAATCTAGCATATTTGGTAACTCCGATGCGATTCGAGCCTCAGGATGACTTGCAGTTGTAAATTTTGAACAGGTTTAACATTTTTGATTATCCGTCACAACCATTAAGCGTGACTTTTCTGACTTGAAGCAAAAGATTAAAAAATAATAATAATCTTTTACCTCATGGTTGAAGGCCTCCCCTCTGGATCCTCCAGCCGTACGTCCAAATACTGACGATCCCATAGCTAAGTTACGACATATCTCATGTTGACGTAAAATCCACCTCGGGAAAGTTCCAGCAAAGTTTGAACGTGGCTGGAGTTGGTCTTTACCATCCATTTGTACCTGAAAAAGAAGAAAGTCTTTGAAACCCACAACTCGTATTATACATCAACACATAAATGCGATGACAGCTGCAAAGCTGAGTGAAACGGATGTTTTTGTTTGTCCAGATGGGGAATTGCAGATGCGTTAAGAATCTCTTTCAAATATTTAGCTAAAGCTTCACATTCTTAGCGCCGGACCACTTGAGTGTTTTGCTCCCGTCGGGGCTTCTCATAGGCCTTTTGTTCCACGTGTCAATGTGGATTTGGATGCTTGTGTTTAGGCCTCGTATGAAATAGGCTTATCTCCGCTATGGATGAACAAAAGCCCATTAAGATGTTTGGAGGAACGCTTGGAACACAAAGATGTCCGTCCTCCAAAGCACTACAAAAATATGCCTCTGGATATCCTGCTGATGTTCTTTGTCCTGGCTGAATGTTTCATGACTAGCAAGCCTCAAAGTGGATTAAATAGCGGGATCAAGCAAATTCCAGATTTATTGAAGAACTGCTAAAGAACAAGATCCACTCGGATAAATTGATGAAATAAGATCGGCGACACAAAAGCAAGATGTCCGATGTGCAGATCGTCACACTTTGGTTGGTTGGTTGGATGGAAGAGCACAATGAAATCAAGCCTTGTTGGTCTCCAGCCACCTTTCGACGGGATGCACATTCGTCGGTCACATCAAATGATGTGCTTTGCTTTTGATGACGATCCAGACACGGCAGAACCAGCTTGGCGCCAACGCTAAAGACAGACAATGGACCGACCGCGAGCGGCGCCAAAGAACCAGACGTCCTACCTGCCGCTCTTGCTTCCTGTGGGCTTCCCGGTTCTCCGCCGCCGGACTACGACTCGGGCTGCCTCCTCCTTGGTCCGCAGCAAAGACCGCCACCGCCATCTTTAATCACCGGCGAGTCCATCTGTCGAGGATTCTTCCCTTTCCAGTCCTCTCTTTCTCTGTTCCAGCCCCTCTCTGTGTGGCTGGTGGCGGGGCGGGGAGGGGTGCTCTCATTTTCCATCCGGCATCAAAACGGTGTATTGACAGGCTGGTGGCCCGCCCAGCAGGGGGGCATCTTGAACACGTTGCATTGGCTCTTGTCCTGCGGATTGACTGGGAGAGTCCACAGAAGCGTTTGGGCTCTCCAAGTCTGTAGTCTTAAAGGTTCTACATGGTTGTCCCTGAACGCATATTTGTCATGGTTGAGGAGACTTCTGCGGGGCTCATAATTTGTGAAATGAAAATGAGACAGATGGGGGGGCATTTGAAGTGACGTGAGGGATGATGCCCTTTTGTTGCTTTATTATCAGCTGCTTATCCTTCACTTGGATTTCACACCAGCACGTCCGGTTCTGGTCAGGGTCACATCAAGCCAAGCCCATTCACAATGACCCATTTTGTTTTCTGCCACTGAAATAAGTTTGACTTTCACTTTTTCTTTCACTCAGCCACGTCCAGACTGGACAAAAGCCGCACTTACGCCTAGCCGCCACTGGTTAGTAACTATCCGTTGCCCGTTTGGCAACATCGGGGTATTCCGTACAATATTGGTTTGCTTGTACTTTCAGACTTTCTGTTGCGGATTAGCATTGCATTTCAATTTTTTGACCTTTTCCTGCCACCGTCACTTGTGTGCAGCTTTTGTTATACCATTTTTTGAAAGCTTTTGTTGTTTGCAAGTCAGTTAACTTAACGTTGTCAACAAATGTGCAAACTAAACACAAATTTTAGCGGCAAATTCGTGCAGTGAATCTCATATTTCTTACTTTGGCATCAGGAGATTCTCTATAATCCTTCAACTTTATTTATTCGATGGTCCTTAACTTTTTACACCCAAAAAAAATAGGCACTGTAGTTTTAGTTTAGTGACCCTGTCGAGACTCATATTAATATAAAGCACCATAGTAGGCATCAGTGTCCAAAAATGAAACAAGACCAAGGTTTTTTTTCTGGAAATAAAAATATTTAATGTTATTGCAAGATAATTGTAAGACAGTGTAACATCATACACAGTTTAAATATTATTTCCTTTAAATGAAAACGAAACTAACGTTGTGTTTCAATTAAAATTTATTGTACATAACATTTGAACAAAAAACTTAAATGTTCTTAAAAATTACATGAACATGTAAATTATGTTTATTATACATCATTGAAGTATAGTGGTTTATAAATGCTGTTGGCACAATTATATGTATGTAAACGGGTATAATCGATTTCGATCTTTCGATACGTGGTTCTCGCAAAAGTGACTGCATTATAAACGCTAAATGTGACGCCAACGGCGCAGGCGCGGTGGCCAAGTGGTAAGGCGTCGGTCTCGTAAACCGAAGATCGCGGGTTCGAACCCCGTCCGTGCCTTTTACACAAAGTGCTACGTATTACAAAGGGTCAGTTGTAGAATTATCGAAAGAAGCTGTGAATCATCGGCATGATTGCGCAATTGTGAGTCCCTTCCTATAGAATCTTTAAGACGTCAATGTCCAAGTACAGGTTTTATCTAAATAAAACACTTCAGATGTTTTTGTCCGTCGTACAGAGTAGTTAAGTGGCTGTGTACTCGGCGACATACCACTCATTGTTCAAACGGTAATTATGAAACTGCTCTGCGTCACTACTACAGTCTAGATTGGTAAGAATATGGCGCCACCTCTTGGCACTTTCGGGTAGTTCGCTTAAATCACAAATGGTACAAGACAAGTACGAACGGAACGTAAGAAGGCACGCTCTGTTCCCACTTCACATACTTTAATCGTTTGTTTTCTAGCCATGACCTACAAAAAAGTGTTTCTTTATAGTTAGTATAATTGTTGCCGGTGAGATTTTGATTTCATCACTGGCACGCAATTAATTTGCGCAGTGGCGTAAGAATGAATCATCACGCTGCAGCACAAGGCACGCTCAGTTAACGCCGACTTAATGTTTTCCATTTGTTTTATATTTACATCATAAGTGGTTTTCATAGACTCGACTCCAACTTTGTGGTAACTTGACGTAGTTTTCTTGTTTTTAATTTCCAGAAGAAAAAACAAACAGGATGGCCAATAAACACCAAAGAAGAAAATTTTCCATTCACCATCCTTCACAAACACTAAAGTTAAGGCTTGATGCGTGATTCAGTAGAAAACACCACCCTGTGATGTAATAGACTTTTAAAAAATGTAAATAGAAAAGTTGCTCACTGTTCTCAAATAGCCAAAAGACCAATTTTACTATTACCACTGTTGTAGAAATATGTTAATTAGTGGCCATTGATTATAAATCATATTTACTTCCATCGTTATAAATGTTCATTTGAATCAATAAATGGAACACATCGGATTGAGGTAGCCACACCACCAATTTGGCCACAGGGTGTATTTCCTGTTGTAGGGTGCCTTTCTCAGGCACTTGGCAGCGTCTCGGTCACACTTACACAAAATCTTCTCACACTTGTCCGTCAAATCATCTGCAAATGATGACACACGAGGAAAAAGACAAATTATACAGAACAAGGAAGCTTTTCACGTAGATTTCAATTGTCTGCTTTTTCAGACACACCTTTAGATGAATACTTAAAGGTGTGTTTGAAGGTAGGGTACCAATTATTGCTCAAAAGAGGAAGGAAGAAAAAAAACAATACCACAATCAGCTGTCTTATCGTCACATGTCCAATCGTAGCGGTCAGTTTTGGTACTGCACCCTCGACTCTCGGCCCTGCCGTAGCAGCAGTCATGCTTGTGGCAGCACCTGTGGCCAAAACGAATATTTTGTTTATCGTGTGTGAGGGTTCACCCGAATTTAGGTTTAAGGCAGGGTCGCAAAGTGCTGGGTGGAATGACACGTTATTTTAAAGTCTGGCCTGGGGGCGTGGCCACAAGCGTGGTTAGTTTGAAGATTTGAAGTTAGAAAGCACGAAAAGATGGAGGCAATTAAGATCTGGTTGTGGAAGTGGGAACCTGGGTGTCAACTGGGATTTTTTAGCACTATAATATGGTACACCCAAGGCCATATTTACAGCAAGCGTCTAAAGAAGCCTTGAAACTGTGTGGTGAAAAAAAAAACTCACCAGTCGGCTTCATCCCGCGGCCAGCCGTTGCCCCCGAGTCCGCAGTAGCACCCATACGAGACGTAAGCCAAAGGTGATCTCCCCGTACTGCAAGTGATGATTCCCGCCAGCTCCAGCAGACCTCTTTTAGGTCGCTGGGATGGGAGTGCCGACGCAAAAGCCGCAGAAGCCGCTGAAACCGACATGGCAGAGGAAGAGCTCAGATTGACACTTTATGACACGATATCTAAGTAGACTTAGGTCACACTTTAAAGAACTGTTTGGAAATGAGCGGTAGCACAAACATACGACATTTATGTCAACAAAGACAACCCTGAGTTCACTTTACATGTATTCAACTGCTCATATATGCCATGAAATATAAAGATTCCAAAGTTTAATAGTTTCAGAGTTTTTTTTAGACACCCCCCTCAATAGCATTTCAGTCACGGCTGGGTTGTCATTTTGGTGTTTTTAAAAAGCCATTTCCAAAACCAAAAGCCAATCCACACGTGCCAGGAAGCTCACTCCACTTTCTCAAAGTAGAAAATAACCATGGCAATCCATGTGTCCGATTAACTCACTTGATCGACATTTTTCGTGGAATTGTTTTGAGACATTGTTCAAAATCGCTTTAATCTGAAAGGAGTTAGCACACATTCAAAAATGCATTCAGAGGAATTTCAGTTCTCCCAATTCAGGCTGTTGTTTTTCGCTGACTAGTCTTAAGATTTAAAACCGACTCTCGTTTTCCCCCTACTTGAGTTAAACTTACCTGCAAAGAGCAAAAGTGCATGGTGAAAGGCAGTCATGGCACGCGGCAGGCAATCTGCGGAGCTGCGCACTGCGCACCTCCGCCTTGTGTTTGCGCGCGCCTGTGTGTGTGTGTGTGTGTGTGTGTGTGTGTGTGTCGCGTGGAGGGTTGATCTTTTTTTAGATGTCTGAATAATCTCCTCAGCATCCTGATTGGCCAGCTAAATCAATCCAGTCAAACTGGTTAAATTGGCCTGACTGCTAATTGTTTGTTCTTTGTCTATACACCTTGGATACCACTACATATATTGACTTAGTCGTAATTCTTCGTTATTTTTTAAGAATATATATTCAGCCGTGTCACACAGAAACAGAATCATACGTAATGTTCTAATATCAGGACTCCGACCTTATTTTGGGGTGATAATTCCTCATAGCAAGATAAGCAACTTTCCTTTCTTTCTCAGACGTTGTGGTATCTTATTATTTGTGTTTAAATTATCTTTTGTTGTAAGGGTACAAATAATAAATGCTTTTTGTCCTGTTTATATCTGTACCTCTGTTCTACAGTCAGCATTGTCGTCATGTACAGTATGCGTACAACTCGAAATAATGTAACACTGTAAAACGTAAAAGCATCCAAACTCCACAGCTTTAGAATAGAAATAAACTGCTTTATTATATTTAATATATAAAATAAAAAAAACATCGGGAAAAATGGCCCATTCTAAAACTTTTGGCAAGTAGAGCACTCGTAATAGAACTAGTACTTCGTCCTTTCGCCAGAGGGGTCAGTATTTTGCCGAAGTTGAACGCATTTGTTGTTTATTCAGTGACGAAGAAGAACGAGCTAAAGGCGGCCCTTTAGCAGTGCTACACATTTAGCCCATTTTGTAAACATATTTTTTCCCAGCGAAATCGAAACTTTGCTCTTTCCTTCTCGGATGTTGCTGGATTTGAGGATTGTTTTGCTGATATATCCACTCAAGTAAGTGTACACGGGATAAACAGTTAGGGATGTTTGCCGACCCCCCCCCCCCCCCCCCCAAATAAAAAGGAAAGGAAAGAAAATGAATGATGGAAGAAGTCGCTATTGTCTGCGTAGGAGAAACTAGTTAACGTCTACGTTTTCTCGGCGTCCAGTCTAGAATCTACACCAGGTAACAAGCACCAAGATGCTAGTTACGTCTGGGTTAGTAAACGCGTGCGTTTCCCAATCAAGATTCCCTATTGTAGTGCAACATTGTGCCATGAGAGCACAACTGCTAACCACAAATATACAGCGGTGGTGCGGGTACCACACGTGCGCCAATGTCATGCGTCCATCATCGGACACGTCCGCTCACGAGCCGCCGTGTGGATGCCTCAGCGCACCGAATGAAACAAATAGTGGCTCGGACGAAACGTCAGCCTGATGTCGTGGAGAACAACAACCCCGCTGACGGTTTGTTACTCCGAAACGTCTTCCCCCGAATAAAGTATAAGGTGGCACCTTATCACGAGACAGACCTGTCCCGACTACTGTCTTTCCACTCCATTAACTGTCGTGAATTTTACCCAAACATTAATCGCTAATGAAAAAATTACGCCGATTCACACGGTGCTTTACTGAACTTTTGATTTGTTCCCAACACGTCATTGGTATTTCAGTTCCGCATGACGCGCGTGACGTGATTTTAAGTACGAAAGTAATTGACAGAACGAAAGTGAAAAATCTAAAAAAAAAAAAAAATTGTGCCAATCATTCTAAGTCTTTGTGCTGAATCACAATGATTCATAAGGATCTATGCTGGCACACTCCATCAATTTGTGTCTTAGCACAAGTGAAAACAAACTTGTGTGTTATTTCCCAGACACTGACACCCAACAAGAAGAGCACGTAGTCATGTCTGGATTGGATCCGCTTGACAGAAAGAGTCGTTGGCAGCAGATTCAGAAAGGACTACAGTTTATCCAGTAAGTGTCAACAGCCAACGTTCCCATTTTGAGCTGGACGCTGTCTAAAAATGGAAATTTGGAGTAAAAATCAGTATAAACATCATCATAACATCATCCTCTTTTGCTTGCAGATCACCACTACCCTATCCTGGAAGTCAAGATCATTATGAAGTAAGATATAAAGCTATCTATGTTATCAAACCTGAGTATATATTAAAATTGTCTGTCTTTCTAGGTGTTCATTAAAGATCTTGTTCAGAATCTTTTTGGAGAAGGCAACGATGTGTTTAAAGAAGGCGACTGGACGAAAGCCATCGAGATGTACACAGAAGCTTTGGATGTAGCCGCTTACGGCGAGACAGAGGCAGTCACCGTGACAACGGGTTTATTAGAGAAGCTTTATGCAAATCGAGCCGCCGCGTGCCTAAACATGAATCCGGTGAGTTGCTTTCGCTTTGTCCGTCTGGAAACTCCCCAGTAGGTGTCCATGACTAAATCGCAAGCGCTTATGAGTAAATGAGTAAAATGGAAATGTTTGCTTTATTTTACCTTTAAAATGGAGATGGGGGAGGGGAGCATAGCAAGTCTTGGCCAACAGCCTCTCTCTGTTCCAAGATTTCACACTTTCTTGTGATGAAAGCGTCACTGAAGACGCCTCATGTTCGGGAAGTGAGCCCTTCTTTTGAATGCGGCGTGTTAAATCCCGCGGAATGATACCATTTGGAGACAACTTGTCTTTTTTGGACAAAAGAACAACCTGTTCTTCTTCATGAATTGCAAAGTGGCAGTAAAAGCCCTCCCTTATCTGTGTGTTTATCATCAGCCTACTTTTCTTTGACCACTCTTTTGCAGGGATTGTATGATCTCGCGCTGGAAGACTGTGAAAAGGCCCTGCAAATGAACGAGGGCAATTATAAAGCGCTGTACAGAAAGGCCAAGTCGCTAAAGGAGATGGGGAGGCATCAAGAGGCCTACGACGCGGTGGCCAAATGCTCGCTAGCTGTGCCTCAGGTAAGTTTCAAGCTTAATAAATGACCAATCTCAAAAAATTATTGTTTTCTCATCTACACCTGTTCATAAAAAGTAGACTGGGATTTTTTTTTTTTTTACAATTTAGCCGAGCAAATGATTAAAAGCAAGAGGCACTGCTACAGCTCTTGGGTGGAAATGTATTTTCTCTTGTCAGGATCCCAGTGTTACACTACTGACTCAGGACCTCGCCAAAATGTTAGGACTGAAAATTCGTAAAGCGTACGTCAGGACAAAGGTAAGTGTGGCCCGGCCTCTTGAGTTGCCCTCACTTTTGTTTTCATGCTTGAATCTGAACTCGGCAGGTGAGCGCCGGTTCCACAGTTATTTTCTTTTTGTTTTACAGCCGGCCTTGAATGTATTGCGGGGATCGAGTCCTCAGGATGCCGCTTGTGACCAGGTAAGAAGTCTAAAGTGCACAATACATGTCAAAGTTTCATATGTTGAAACTTTATGTATAGCTAGAGATTGACACCTTTATTTTTTTAGTTGATTGCCCTCCACCACCCCAAAAAATGACCAGTAGCATTTCCTTTTTGGCAATATTCCAACATGCTTCAGTGACTTTCGTTTATTTATATACCGTCCACGTTGTATTTAAAGTCTGTCTTGCCAACAAATGCAAATTTTCATCTGCACTTGTTCAGGCGTCCCACAACTCTTCAGTTGAAGAAATAGAAATTGGTAAGTGTTCAAATGACCATAACACTTGATAGAAAATAAAAAGTGATTCTTTTTCCCTTATGTTTTTTTTTCATTTATTTTTATTTTCTTTTATGCAGAAGTACCAGAGTTGTTAGCAGTCAGCAGCAGTGTTGCGGTGGCCGCACCGGTCCACGCTCCGCTGCTAAACGGCAGCACAACAGTAGATGAGCTCCGGCTCCCCAGCAGCATCCCATCGAAGACTGTGTCAGAGCCTCCGGGCTTTGAGTCGTTATCCCTTCCTGTGTCTTCGGCCTCGTCTGCGCCTCTCGCCGTAAACATCTTCACAAACGGCTCTCAGACAAACCCGCCTCATACGCTACTGGAGACCAGCCAAGACTTAGAGCAGGACATCATTGGTAACGACCTTGACGACCTGCTGGACCAGGCGGGCCCGGAGATGTCTATGGTTAGTGTGCCGAAATGACTCCGCCCACTTCGAGTTTGGTCAGTAACTCATTTGTTTCTGTCCCCTCAGGGCATAGCCACGATGAAGCGCCCTCTTCCTTTGCCAGCCAGCATGCCCTCGGCCAACTCTATGTCGAATCCTTCTTTCCTTATGCCGCCTCATATGAACCCTTTCCTAGCCAGCGCTCAGCAATGCACTGTCAATCTTCCGCCGCTTTACCACCAGTTAGGTTCCAGCACCTATTTTGGGATGGACACTTTTGGGGCCTTGCCGCAGCCCCTTAACACACTGGATAGCCTTTCCTTATCGGAACTTAAAACAGGTACGATTACTCACCCTTCCCTCTATTTCCACCCCTTTATCCAAAAATAGGACATTATTTCATACTGATTGCACCTCTACTTTGAAATGCTTGTTCATTTTCAGATTATTCTTCAAATACCTTCATGCCACAGGTAATTGTTATCCGCCGCTCGTATGACGCTACAACAATGCCGACATTTTCACCTTTCACCTTCCAACGTTATTTCGCACACAGCTGAGCAACAGCGAAGCTCCGACGGGAATGGCTGTGGGCATGCCCGAGGTGAAGGGCGCTACAGTCGGCCTTACCAAGAACCCGTTAGCCGAAACGCACGAGTTCAAACAGGCGTGTTCCCTCTGCTACATGAGAACAGGTGAGGAGCGCGTTGTCGCCGTGTGCTGAGAGGGACCACGATAGCCATCTGATGTGGAATGTGCTTCCCTCCTGGCAGGAAGCGGCGTGTTGGATTACACGCTCCATACCGACGAGCACAAATGTAAAAAGGATGTTCTACTGGGCAGACTCAAACATTCCCTTGATAAAAAATGGAAGCTCATTCGGCCCAGACCGACCAAAACGCAATATGTCGGACCTTATTACATTTGCAAAGGTACAATTGCTTCTTCAGAAGCTTTTTTGATTTGTTTATTTCAGCAAGTACATAATCACATGATGTTTTCACATGACTTGTTGAAACGGGTTGAAGCAATTCTGCTTCCAACAGTATTTTTGACACTTGTTTTTTTTCTCTCCCCTCAGAGGTGGCTGCCGGAACTGATTGTGTCTATCCGGGTCACTGCACGTTTGCGTACTGTCAAGAGGAAATTGATGTTTGGACGCTGGAGCGGATAGGCCTTATATCCCGGGAAAATCTCTTCGACCCTTTCGGGCCCAGCTCCAGCATGATGCTGACCGTGGCCAAGATTTTACAAGAACACCCTGAAATATTTGTCTTTTTGTGCGGAGTGAGTAGACGCCGTCATGTTCAACGCGGCGCAGTTTGAAAGCAGACCCAACACAAAGTTTTGTCTTCAGGTGTGTTTTGATCACAAACCTCGAATCATCAGCAAAACCAGCAAAGACAACCCGACGCTTTGCTCCCACCCAGTAACCAAGCACGACTTTGAGAAACACAAGTAAAGTTCTCGACGGGCGCTCTTCATCCAGAGCAAAAACGGCTCTGCGTCATTGATTCGCTCTGTTTTCCCGCCAGGTGCCTGGTGCACATCTTGAAGGACAGCACAGTACGATATTCCAAAATCCGAATGCTGAATCCCCACGGCCAGCTAGACCTGTGTCGACACGAAGTGCGCTACGGCTGCGTGAGGGAGGACGAGTGCTTCTACGCTCACAGCCTCATCGAGCTCAAGATTTGGATGCTGCAGCACCAACGACGTAAGATTCTTCTATTCATATTAAAAAATATATATATAAGTAATTAGGTTTGATAAAAGCTGTATGTATCACGCAGGCATCAGTCATGAAAGTATTGTTGAAGAGGCCACCGCGTTTTGGAACACCAATATTGCACGGCAGGGCGGACGGGTAACACTTAACGTTCTCACGTTGCTTTTACTTCTGTCGTTCAAAGAAAGACTTTGAATGTTTCCTTCCTGTGATCAGTTTTCAGTACAAAAAAGGTTCGGGCCTCAAAATTTGAAGATGATGTTTGTATGTAGCCAGTGTTGGAGAAACGGGCAACTAAGCGAAGCAGACAAGAATAAAAAATATTGCTCAGCCAAGGCGAGGCACACGTAAGTTGAGGTGTGGGGAGGCGGTAGGACCATTGCATGGTGCTCAGCAACTTTTTTTTTTTTTTATAAATACAGGTGGGCCAAAGACAAACGTGTGGTGCTTATAAGTTCCAATGAAAGAAAAAAATGGACCACGGTTCGAGCCCTTCCCACCAAAAAGCCAATTCCGGCTCAGTTTGAGGTACATTTCAAACAATAATGAGAACTTATTATATATGGATAAAAAAAACAAACACAGTTTTGTCTGTCTTTTTCTCAGATTTGCATGCATGTGGCATCCGGCAAGAAGTGTCAATATGTGGGCAATTGCACGTTCGCTCACAGCACGGAGGAGCGAGATCTTTGGACCTTCATGAAGGAAAACAACAGTGAGTCCCCCTCCTTTCCAGCAGAATTGCAACGGCTGACCCGGCACCTCGCTAGCGAACGTGTCTCGTGCTCACCCAGTCGCAGATGCCGATCAGCTTTACGACAAGTGGCTTCAGTCTCAGAAGGCCGACTGGGCCGAGGAGACCGCCAACGTCTCTGTGAGGGAGAACGGCAAGCCCATCCAAATGCCCACAGATTATATGGAAGAAGTGGTGAGTCTGGGAAATTGTAAATGACGTGGACGACTAAGCGAGGCACCTGCGCGCTCTCTGCAGGCCGGCAACCACTGCTGGCTGTGCGGTAAGAACTGCAACAGCGAGAAGCAGTGGCAGCAGCACATCACTTCGGAAAAACACAAAGAGCGAGTCTTCACCTCAGAGGAGGACCACAACTGCTGGCAATACCGATTTCCCACCGGGACATTCAAAGTCTGCGAGAGGTAAGCTGTGCTGGGGACAATCCGACTTTTGGGACGGCTCGACATGTTTTGGCTTCAGGCTGTCCACGCGAACTGACGCTCGGTGGTGTGTCGGGACAGGTTCAACATCGGGACGTGCACAGAGGACGACGCGTGCAAGCTAGCCCACGGCGAGCAGGAGCTGCGGGAGTGGATGGAGCGGCGGGAAGTGCTTTTGATGAAATTGGCCAAAGCTAGAAAAGATCACCTTATAGCACCCAATGACAATGATTTTGGCAAATATAGTTTTCTTCTTAAGGACATCAAGTAAATGGCATGAAGATCATGTGAAAAGAAGCTGTATACTCCCAACTCGAGGTGATCTCTAAGGTCTCCAGGAAGTCAGCCAGGATGGATCGCCGCATTATTTTCAAGCGGCGTCGGACCGGTTTGAAGACTATCGCCAATCGATCAAATGAAAGCGTTAATCGAGTTTTGCTATGCACCGCTCATGTGAAGAGGGTGATGTTAGTAGCACGCCATAAAGCCTTTCTTTTTGACACTTTAACACACAGGTTTGACAGTTTATTTTAATTAATTGGCATTCAAAGGTCACAGTTATCTCTGAAGGCTTTCACTATGAATACACCAAATAAAGATCCTTTTGTTTTTTTAAGGACATTTTATGTTTGTGTTAATTCGTTCATTTGATAATCAAGGTGCCTGTGAGGTCTTTATTTACAGCCGTCGGAGGCGGCACATCCGCCGGCGACCAGCACACGCTGCAGGTCCTCCACTTCCAGCTTCCACATCGGTCTGTGCACCGCGGCGTGCTCAGAAAGGTCCGCCAGCTTCACGGCGCGCACCACCGGTTCCGGGGAGACGGCCTGGATGACGCCCATCACCATCACATATTTACCTTGGGAAAGGAGCAGGGGTGTAAGAGTTATTATTTCTAGGCGCTTGAGTGTGTCACCAGAAAAAAAAAAAGTTGAGCTATATCCTGCTTGTTTTGCATGTCACGGGATCGTATCGAATTACCCGACGACAAACACGGTTTCCCTCTGGGAATGCTCCCGACACCCTGGACTGTGAACGTGCCCGTCTCATCCATGAGCAGCACGGTGTTGAGCGCCAGCTTCACCTCCAGCACGGTGCCCTGCATCCATACCAGTGAGACCTGCAAAGAGCGATCCATGCCCAGCCTGACGACCCAGCCAGCCCCGGGCTCGCCGGAGCTCCCCTGCACCTCCGTCGCCGTCCTCAGCTGCCCGGAAAGGACCTTCACTGGCGGGGCGCGTTTCCTTTCACCGGCGGCATTGTCAGGTTTGTCCATTACGTCAAATTACATGTTGTCGTTTGTAAACATGAACGGAGCTTTTCATTTCCCCGCGTGAGGAAAGACTTCCGTATTACACGTCACGACCTGTTGGCTAGTGAGTGAACGATTCGTTCAAAAGAACGAATATTTTCAGTGAACGAGAGTGAACGAATAACTTCCTAAAGTGATTCGTTATTTTTTCAGTTCATATGACTTTGACCAGTAGGTGTCGGTAATGCGCAGTGAAGCTGGTGCCACCTCGCCGTAAAACAAAACGAAGAAGAAAATGACGTATATTCCCGTTCACGAACGAGTCGTGAATTGCATTTCCCGTTCACTAACCGAACGGATCTGTGAGTGAGTGAGTGAGTGAGTGAGTGAGTGAGTGAGTGAGTGAGTGAGTGAGTGAGTGAGTGAGTGAGTGAGTGAGTGAGTGAGTGAGTGAGTGAGTGAGTGAGTGAGTGAGTTGCAATTCCAGTTCATCGCGAGAACGGATCAGTGAGGAAACGAATCCTGACTTTCCCTTTCGCGAACGAGTCAATGGCTGAACTGCCTTCCTTCCCGTGCATCAACGGATCAGTCAGTGAACGTGTTGCGTCTCCCTCCTGACGTGAACTATGTAAGCCAGAATGTAGATGTACGATTTGCCAAAGAAAGAAAGAACCACTCACTGCAACACCACTTCTTTTATGCACGTTTTCTCCAAGCTAACGGCTAACTTTATTGCATGAAGGAGTGCGCCGTTATGCAAAATCGGGGAGATTATACTTCTCTTTGGGTAATCTTTATTTTATAACACTTACAGTAGTTCTTAAATAACGTGTATGCATATACACGCCGAAATATTGTTATGCAATATATCTACTGCAATTTCACATTAGATTGTTGGTTTGAAATGTACTTTCATTATTATTATTATTGTTATTATTTTAATAAACATTTATGTTAAAACTTGTCTGGTGTTTTATTCCTTGTTTTTATATTCGCCAATTGAAACATAAAAATTAGACATTTGGTTAACTGCTTTATATGACACTATGTATGTGTTTTACGTTGTTACATGAGTTGGTGTCCCCCAATATAACAAATGTCGGCATAACGGATTTTTTTCAACCTTTTATTCAAACACAAACACATTCGGTATAATAACACCATCAACTACAATACAACGGATACAAAATTAAAACATCAATGTCGGCATAACGTGTGTCGGCTGGCATAGCAGCAACGCTGACTGTCACTCACTCGGGAATCTTCGCGAACAAACTTGAAAATGGCGGTGCACCTAATAGAGCGTCCGAATGACGTCACAGATCAACCAGCCAATCAGAAAGTGGGTGTGAGGGCGGGTGTGGCACTTTTCACTTTCATTTAAGCTATGACCATGATTTTTCTCTAATAAACTGGCCTGTGATTAGGAACACCTGAAAATGGCAGTGTACCTAATGGAATGTCCGAGTGACGTCACAGATCAAACAGCCAATCAGAAAGTGGGGGTGAGGGCGGGTGTGGCACTTTTCACTTTCATTTAAGCTTTGACCATGATTTTTCCCTAATGAAGTGGCCTGTGATTAGGTACACCTGAAAATGGCGGTGTACCTAATAGAGTGTCCGAATGACGTCACAGATCAAACAGCCAATCAGAAAGTGGGGGTGAGGGCGGGTGTGGCACTTTTCACTTAAACCAGAGGTGTTGACCTCCAGTCCTCGAGGGGCCGCGTTCCAATATGTTTTCCAAGTTACCCTCGTTAAACACACCTGCGTGAAAAGATTTTGGTCATTTTCACGTCCTGCAGGAGCTAAAACTTTTCACGCAGGTGCACTTAACGAGGGAATCACACGGACATTCCATTAGGTACATTACCATTTTCAAGTGTACCTAATAACAGACCACTTTATTAGGGAAATATCATGGTCAAAGGTCACAGGTCTCAAGCTCTAATCCTCGGGGCCACGTTCCAATATGTTTTCCAAGTTACCCTCGTTAAACACACCTGCGTGAAAAGATTTGGTCATTTTCAGGTTCTGCAGGAGCTAAAACTTTTCACGCAGGTGCACTTAACGAGGGAATCTTGGAAAACATGTTGGAATGCGTCCCTGAGGACTAGAGCTTGACACCTGTGACCTTTGACCATGATATTTCCCTAATAAAGTGGCCTGTTATTAAGTACACTTGAAAATGGCGGTGTACCTAATGGAGTGTCCGTGTGACATCACAGATCAACCAGCCAATCACAAAGTGGGGGTGAGGGCGGGTGTGGTACTTTTCACTTAAACCAGGGGTGTCGACCTCCAGTCCTCGAGGGGCCGCGTTCCAATATGTTTTCCAAGTTACCCTCGTTAAACACACCTGCGTGAAAAGATTTTGGTCATTTTTACGTCTGCAGGAGCTAAAACTTTTCACGCAGGTGCACTTAACGAGGGAATCTTGGAACACATGTTGGAATGAGGCCCGAGGACTGGAGTTTGAAACCTGTAACCTTTGACCATGATTTTTCTCTAATAAAGTGGCCTGTTATTAGCTACACCTGAAAATGGCAGTGTATCTAATGGAGTGTCCGAGTGACGTCACAGATCAAACAGCCAATCAGAAAGTGGGGATGAGGGCGGGTGTGGCACTTTTCACTTTCCGTGAAGGTTTGACCATGATTTTTGATTATTTGATTTATTAAAAAAACAAAAAACAAAAAACGATTCGTTAGAACAAATCTTTTGAGTGAACTGATTCTAAAGATTCAGTTCACTTAAAAGAACTGGAATGCACATCACTAGTCACTACCTCTGAGCACTAAATTAAAAGCGCGATAAGCGTCGAGAATAGCACAAGAAGTAGATTGACTTCTTTGGAAAATCAAATTTAGACACTTTTAAACAATAATCATACTGTAAAGTGTGAATTTATGAAAAGGTAAAGCTTTTCAAAACCGTTTAATCTGAAATTGGAGGTGTTAACGGAAGTGACGTAACCATACCGGCCCCTTTTGGCAAGTACCCCCCCTCCCATTTTAAAACGGTGAACCCTGGACATCAGATTACTTTTGTCTTTTTCGCAAGTGTAGCAAATTTGAACAGGTTCTCCAATTCCCAGATTTGCACAGGTGTACCAACTTTGGCACAACAGCGTTCATAACCTCGAAATCACATCGGGTCATCCTTTATGTAATTTTGCATATTTTTGTTTTGAATGTACTTGTTAAATTAAACGGTTGGTTTTAAATACCACACTTTGTAAGGCTTAACCTATTCATCCTGAAAAATGGCTGGATTTGCGGTCTGCAAAAAAAGAAACATTTAATTTCATTAAATAACTTTTATTTCTTTAAGAATAACAGAAGAAAAGTGTTAGCAATTTCTGTACAATTGTTTCATTGTTTTTATCCCCTTGGATTTGTTGAAGCCCATCAGTGATCAACAAGAGGGAGGGATGAGAAATGTTAACGCTACCACTTGTAGCGTATGTTCAAACTTAAAAAAAAAAAAAAAAAAAAAAAAAAAGACAATTTTAGTCCATGGGCATCAGTCAAGTTCCTTCAGATAAGATGCCAGCAAGTTTCCTCAGCCTCTCTTCTTTCCCCAACTCCTCCTCTTCGTCCTCCTCTTCTGTCCCAGTCCATCATTGTCAAAAACAAAACTGTAAGAGGCACATTAGAAATACTGCCATTTTCCCAGGACTGTGTCTTTAATTGCATCCACGAACTGTGTGGGCACCCAGTAGACCCAATACTGAGACGCTTCTGTCGGACCCAGCTGGAACGCCTGCATGACACATGACAAATATTGATAGAAAGTCTTCACCCCCCCCGCTCAGCAAATGCCAAGTTTACGTTCAAATTAAACAAAGACAATTCCCTGTTGTGTATTTAAAAGAAACCACATAACGGTAAAGCTCAACATGACATTCATGTAAGCTAAACGTGTCGGTAAAGTACCAGACGCAAAATGTGTTCACTTTTGCCCGCATCATACGAGTGTCGGCGATGCATCCTTCCCTTCTTCATTGTCACAACTTTAAATATGTCTCATCCGCAGCTCATAAAACATTAAATACGAAGCAGCACTTACCACCATGTGATAGTCCTCGTGCTCTTCAATAGGCTCAGAAACCACATTTTTGATGGAGCCCATCGGGACTTTCTCTGTCCTCTCTGCACACAAAAAACAAAAACATTTAACAAAAAACAAAAAAAGGGTCACTGTTAGCTTTTTGTGTGCTTCACCTTTCGTCCCGATCCACAGCTGATCCTGCTCCAGTTTGAATGTGAGTCTTACTTTTCCTCCGGACTTATTGTACATTCCGGACAAAGGCACCGTTGGTAGTCGTTCCTGCCGGTGGGGAGGGCCAAGATTTTCAAAAACATCACCATGACAGGAAAAACAAAACAAAACAGCATGCACACTCACTTTTGTTCCTTTAATAGCCGGCATCACATCCTCAGGTTTACCTTTGTCAAGAACTTTCCTGTGTTGCTGAAATGAAGCAAATATTTTTTCCACACAAATTTCAAATGTCCTAATGTATACGTTTGGTTCTTGGACCATTTATTTAGACTAACGTGAGCGCTCGCTGTCCATGTCGAACCTTTTGCCTGCATAACGGCTCCTTCTTGTTCTCCTCGGCTTTGACCTCCTGCTGCATGACCTCTTTGGGCGTGCTGACGGCCAGCACGTCGTTTATGGTGGAGCCCACCACCATGATCTTGGCGCCGCTCGTTACCTTCATCTCCCGTAGCGTCTTGTCCTCTGGCACCAGGCCTTTGTACATCACCTTCTGCATAGCCGGCGGAAGGCCTGATGAAAAGAAAGAAAACGTGTTGTGCTTGTTGAACGATAGTAGAAAAAGAACAGGAAGAAATGGTCACCCGTGAGCGAATGGATTTTCTCCTTTAGTTTAGCGCCGGTACTATCCAGCCCGATCTTCAAGTCGTATTTGATCTTATTCCAGATGATCTTCAAGTCCACAGTCTCGCCCTCATCCTCGGTGATGTCGTCTCCGTTGCTGATGCCTGAAGAGCCCTGAGTGGAAGCGGCGGCGGCGCTTCCTGCGTCCGACATCGGTTCTGAGTTGCCTTTCTCCGTAGTGTCCACCAGAGGTGCGTCTTCCTCTTCTTCCTTTGGCTTTGCGTCCGTTTGCATTGTAACTTGACTTCCTGGACGAAAATGTCATTCAATTTTCGATGGTGCTTGTTATCGGTGAATCGACTTTGGGTCAGCGGTGGGGCATGTCGTTAAAATTTAGAGTCTCCAAATTTTGGAGTCTTGAATATGTAATATCGGAGGGGCACAAGATTCAAACCCTGAATACCAGAACAATGGTTAACAGTTTCCAAACTAGAGTTTCAGAACCAGTTCATTCAAGCTACTTTAGTCAGTAAATAGGTGAAACGTCACATACAATGTATTTAAATTAACAAAATTTTAATGATGTGGTGTAAAGAAATATTATTGCTGTGACTGTATCTTGCTTTTAATCGTAGTTTCTCATTTGATTTTAAGAAGTGGCTAACAAAAAAAACACGCTTTTGGCTTCCCAGCGCTGTATGACACAGCATCTTGCACTTTTCCACGAGTCTTCATCTATGTTAAACGGATAACTTATTGACTATGACCACTTCGAGACTGTCATTTGAGTCCACTTATGTTGGGCCCTCTGTTATGCAAAGTGAAACTACAGCGTGTGTGGCTCATTTTGCACTGGTTAGCAGTCACTGACGTTAGCTAGCTACTAACCTGCTGAAGAAACATGTCAAGATAAACTCGGACGAGGAGACGTGAATAGCGAAAGACACAACCTTAACAGCTCTGGGCCTCAACGCGTCTATTAGCGGCGTGCGTTAATTCATCGATAGGCACAAAAATGGCTGTACGGTTACGAAGTAAATATTGCTATATTCTGCTCAATACCTACCATCCTGGGTCGCCATGATGATTGTGTACAACCAGTGGAAACGTTCAGCAAGCCCAAGAGTGTATAGAGAGCAAGAGAGTTCCCATATTAATTAGGCCAACGTGGAATACGTTTACAGATGAGCTACCTTTTGTTTTGTTGCGATCTAAACAGGAAATATTTTCATGGTGCGTCATGATTAAATAACATGGGACCAAATATTCACTGCAAAATTGCAAACTATAGTTTCATTGCAAGTTCATTTTCTCGCGTGTGCCCAAAGGAATCATTTTGAATGAAATTGATTTGGAAGATATTTATTAGCTCCTGATTCGGAAAAAAAATAATTAAGGTGGAATTAAAATTGACTTTTATTGCAGTGTCTTAAGTGTGCTCGAAACTTGCCTTTCGCGAATGTTGCCAAGACGGAAAAGAGCGTTGGGAAGTATCTCGCTTCGTCGATCTTCTTGGTTGTTGTGGCAGAGACGCCAGACTCCAAGAGGTGGCACTTTCCTGGATTTCTATTGGTCCAAGTTTTCTTCTTCGTGTACATTTTAAACCATAGAAGTTACAATCACGTTTGTCGCCAACTATTGGTTGAAATATGGACTAAAATTCCGTATGATTCTTTTCAGCATTGTCCAAAAACAACAGTTTGTCGATCCTAAATGTGGATCCTCTGTTAAAAACAAGTTTGGAAAAAAATGTAGTTCTAGCCTTTCACCGCCAGATAGCAGCAGCACAGTGCAAGCAATATTCCACTCTCCAGGTCCACGAAGAAGAACAGTTGTAGGCTACCGTGGAGGGAAGGAAAAGTCCTACGGAAGCACAAAAAAAAAAAAAAAAAAAAAAAAAAAAAACTGCCGTAATTGAAGTCACAAGTTGACATGCACGCGTTGTGTGGCAGACTGACAAGAAGCTCACAATGCTGCCGCTATCGCCGCCTACTTCATTCGCGTTTTATTAACTCTACGCCACATTTATTTGGATCCTTTTCAAAAGTTTCTTCCGTGGAGTTCAGAGGGGTGAAGTCCATGAAATGTAGCAGCGAAAACCCAGAGGGAGAAGAAGCACCATGGCAGACTGGAGGACTTTTAATGTGGTGGTTTTGGGCGTGGGATTCTTGTTCGTATTCACCGCCTTCACCACCTGTGGCAATATTGAAGTAAGTTTTGAACTTTTTTCTTTTCTTTCGAAGTTTATCGTTTTAAATATGTTTTATGGAAGAGCGAAATGACATAAAATTTCATTTCAACGGTCATTCTAAGTTGTGTAGTTTAAATATGTTAGTTAGCAATTTGTGTAATTAAAAGAATGGCTATTTACCCTAAAACATCATGTCATTTACTTTTTGCTATATTAATATTCCTTATTGTGTATAACAAAATATTCCCCACTATATACTTAAAAAATGTTTTTAAGGAAATATTTCCTTCCTGGAATACATGTTTACATGCGTCCTTTGTAATCATACTTATGAATAGTTGTAACAAATTGTATGACTGCAGAAATAATGTCACTAAGTAAAAAAGCAAGCAAGCAATCAGTGTCATGTGCTTCTCGTGCTCCCAATTTTGCTCACAAGTTCAATGAGTTCTGCTCTATTATAAAGAATTTCACAATGTAATAACATTAGGCTCCTTCCTTCTCGTCTTCTTTTTAGCAAACGGTGGTGAAAAGTCTGCGGAATGACACTTTCACAGGAAGTGGATACCACAGGTTGCTTAAATAATGAAATACTGCATATTTCGCATCAAATATTGCCATAATAATTACTGTCAATTGTATTTTTTGCAGTCTGGGCATCATTTATGGAGTCTTCTCATTGGCCAATTTGGCAGCGCCCGCCGTGGTGTCGGTGGCGGGACCGAAGGTGACCATGTTTGTGAGCGGGCTGCTTTACAGGTACCACATCTGCCGGGCAGGAAGTCACGTCGAATGACTGGCGATCAATCTGTTGCTGATCACTGTTGTCGTCTTGCGCATCCAGTGGCTATGTTGCTGTCTTCATCGAGCCGTCTACCTGGTCCTTCTACCTGACGTCCGTGCTGATTGGCGTCGGGGCTGCCAGTAAGCTTTCCCCACCCCAGAGTCAAAAATGATTTTTGATAAATCTTTCAAATCACATCTAAACCATTGTATTGTCAAAGTATCTTGGTCAGGCAATTTTATAATTGTATAAATGTATTTTCTTTTCAAACCTAGCCTTTATTTTATAAATTAATTCATTTTTTGTTTATGTATTTATTTATTTCATTGTTAATGTCATTTATTTGAAAATATCCAGGTGAGTTGCTCTTTTTAATGTAGTTGAAATAATACAGGTTAATTTATTAATTTGTTTTTTATTCAAAACATCTTGCTCCATTTATTTTATTTTTTGTAGTTTATTAAATTTAAATCCAGCTCACTTGAATCATCTATTTTATTTTTAATTGGGTTGGTACATGAAATGCACAAGTATGAGGTAAAAACAAAGCTTAATGAATCTTAATTTTTCATTCCCAGTCATGGATTACATTTGTGTGGGAAGCTGCAGGTGAATTAGACCTCATCTGTACGTGTCAGAATTTCAAGCAGCAGGCTTAAAAATAAATGTTATAAAAATAGGTGGTTAAATGGTTGGAGAGCATCAAGCCCACCACAAATACGAATCTTTGGAGAGGAAAAAGGTTTAGTGGGTCATGACGATTCCCCCTGGCGGTGTGCTGGGATTATATGTGTTGTTACCTAACAGCACATAAAAAATAATGTTACACTTGATACAGCCAATTAACTGCTGCCCCCCCCCCCCCCCCCCCCTCCTCTCACATGACGCACACACACAGCTTCATTTCTTCTTCTTTTTTTGGTTCCTGTTTCAGTGCTATGGACAGCTCAAGGGCAATTCTTGGTGGAGAACTCAGATGCTTCCACAATCAACAGGAACACAGGAATGTTCTGGGCTCTCCTGCAGTGCAGGTACTCACAAGAGAGGGTTAGCAAGTCAAGTTTTTTTTTTTTTTTTTGCTTATATACCAAACATGTCAATGTTTCTTCATCCTTTATTTGCAGCATGTTATTTGGCAATTTGTACATTTATCTGGAATGGAATGGAAGAACAGAAATACCAGGTAGATGCGTCATGCTTGTAATGAAAGATTGAAATAAATTAATCAATAAATGATTTGATTGACAGATTGTGTTCAATAACTCTGGCCTTGTGGGTTTTTTTCGTGGTCAGACGGCAGCAGGAAGACAATCTTCCTCTCATTGCTGGTGGCCTCCATTGTGGGGACGCTGTGCTTCTTGGCGCTGAGGAGGACTCGCCTGTTCGAGGAGGAGATGCTCTCCGAGGACGAAGGACAGGCCTTGCTCTCAACACACATGGTGTGAGTAGACTTTTTTTTTTCTCGTAGTGCTATTTTCATGTTTATCAGAAATGCGTAACAAAATAATCTGGTGATGTTATTTTTAGTTACAAGCACAGAGCCAACACAGCCATAGAGGAGGTGAAGGCAGACTTCAGTAAGTCTATCGCCATGGTTACCTTAAAAAAAAGTAACTTAATGTTGCTAATTATTTGATTTTAAAAACTTCATCTTAAAAACACGAGCAAATGGCAAAAAAAATGTTATATGACCCTGTCCATCAAAAGTAAGCATCATGGATGTTGGTGTTCCTAATGAAGTGTCTAGTAATAGCAATGTGTCCCTCCATAGAGACGATGCTGCAGCTTGTCAAGAGCAGAAACATCCTCCTCTTGAGTCCCTGCATGGCCTACAGCGGTGAGCGCTCCCCATCAGTATGCCGAGCGGCGCCTCCATCGGCCTTCTTTTTTAACTTTGTTCTCCCGGCGCAGGCCTGGAGCTGTCCTTCTACAGCGGCGTCTACGGGACGTGCTTGGGAGCCACGGCGCAGTTCGGCCAGGCGGCTAAAGGCCTCATCGGCATCTCGGGCATGGTGCTGGGCGTGGGTGAAATCATAGGTTGGAAAGGCCAGCTGTCTTATTTTTTTTGGAAGTTCACAGGAAGCAATGTTTTTAATCTGATTGGCCAACAGTCGGCCCAAAACATCTCAGAGATGGACTTTGTGTGTTTTTCCCTGCGCTTGCCAGGGGGAGGCTTGTTTGGCTTGGTGTGCAAGAACAATCGCTTTAGACGCACCTCAGTGGTCTTCCTGGGAATGGTGGTGCACTTTGTGGCTTTCTATCTCATCTTTCTTAACATTCCTGAAGATGCCCCTGTGGTCTTCGGCACCACCACCACCAAGAGCCCGTTTCTCACTCCAAGGTGTGTAAGATGGATGGTTAGAAGTTTGCAAAGGACCACCATGATGAAATACAGTAAAAAAAAAAAAAACAAGGCTGTGTTTCTATTCCTACAAAGCTAATTTCTTGAGCTGTTCTAAAGTTAAATACAACTGAATCTTAAAGCAACAAGCGGAGACTCCAGCTGCTTGGCACAATACGAGCACAAAGAGTAACTCCACATGTTTGGTCTTGCAGCATGTCCATCGCCCTGCTGTGCAGTTTTCTGCTGGGCCTGGGAGATAGCTGCTTTAACACGCAGCTCTACAGCATCCTGGGTTGCATCTACGCGGAGCAAAGCACGCCCGCGTTCGCCATCTTTAAATTCGTACAGGTGACTAATCCCACATGTACTAGCGGACCAGCGTCTTAAAACGCAACAAAGTAATAATTTTGCTGAAGCAATATTAAGTTGCTGCTTGACTTCAGTGTTGCATGACAGCATTACACTGCCCCCCTGGTGGCCGAGGTGAGCAGAAAGAACGATGAATTGAATTTGCAGCATTGAATAATTATGGACAAACTATTTAATTCATCACATTATAACAAAGCATGTTCTTATGCAAAAGTTCTTTTTTTTTTTTTCTACTGTCTTGTCCAGTCGGTTTTCGCAGCCGTGGCATTCTTCTACAGCGGCGACACGCTGCTCACATGGCAGCTCCTTCTGATGGTGGTGCTGGGCTTCAACGGCACGCTATGCTTCTTCGTGGCTGAGCGCATGCATGACGCTGACGCCACCTCCACTCAGAACTTGGAGTAACTGGAGAGGAACAAAACAAACGGATACTGCAGACTGTGGAGAGCAAGCGGCTTTAAGGCACTGAAGGTTCTCTCATTTTTTAAATAGTTTTTTTTTTTAATGATACTTTTTCTTTCATCATCATAATCATCATGGTTGCAGTAGGAGCCCGCAGGGTCATTTACATCCAGAGTAAATGGCTTGATGCTGCCCCTCGATGATGAGCGCTCATTAATACTCGAACAACACTCTTAAACAAAATGACTACTGCATCGCTTTAAGCTCAGGTGGAACACTTTTTTTTTTTTGGAGAAGTGCCACTCCTTTGCCTCGTTAAGTCATCTTTTTACGATTGGATTTGGCATCCCAAAAACTCTTTTCTGTGGTCGCAATTCATTTCTAACGTCGTGGAGTCTTAACATTTCAAAATACTCACCCCAGATTGCTAACAAACTAGCATTTGAAAATAAAAGTGTTTTATATTGTGCATCTCTATATTCATTTTGAGACAAATAAAAGCACGCTTATGCAGTTTTAGTGAATTTCTGAGCAAATATGAACTCGTTTACATCTGTGTTGCTTTTATTTTTTTATACCCTCAAAAATTTGTATTTTTTAAATACACTGAAAAAATGTGTGAATATTTTCTTTCCTGTGACTGATTGGGTGTACTTAATATTATTGACATGGCCCTTGTAGGAATTATAGCAGGTGAGTTGATGTTGCTGGTGTTTAAATGTTGTTAACTTTATTCAACACTTGAAACTCAATTATCACCAAATGAGAGGAATTTAATGGATTTGGCCGTGAGTTGGCCAAAAGCATGTAGGCCATTAATCAAAACGTGGCGGACAAGAAATGGGGGCAGAATAAGAGAGAAGACTACGAAGGTGATGGTGGTGGGGGGCTTACATTACTTCACTGGTAATTGAGTATTGATCACTTCATAATGAGAGTAAGCAAATTTGCGAGATCTGAAGTCAATTTTGCCACTTAAGCAATCCAGTTTGCGACGTTGAAGTCGCGCTTGAAAATTAAGAGAGACAGGACTGCATAAAAGTAGTAGGCATTATCTGAGTTCCTGGTGAGTATTGATCAAATGTTACAAGAATATTTGTATACTGTATATTAATTAGCGAGAATTGGTCAAATACATAACAGTGATGCTAACAGTTGGGGCACAACCATATGGCAAGATAGCAACACGTTGACCTGAATTCGGTTATTCCTAGTGACAACTGATCAAATGCTAATAGCTAATACGCAAATAATGACAAGATGTAAACTCTGGTTGCCGTTTCTGATTAATTAAATTCCAGTGTAGTAACATGAAGCAAGAGAGCAGCCTGTTTTCCCCTCCTGCCCTGTTTTCGCTTTACAGTTCTAATCATGCTAATAGTTGCGTTGCTGAAGTACAAAAATGAGGCATGAATGTGTGCGTACCCACGGGGGACGCTTCATTTATTCCTCCTCAGCTGTGACCCGCTTTAACCGGCAGCATGTTTAGCCGACGCTCCCTCATTTGCATGCATTATGCAAATAGGAACACCTGAGGATATTTGTCGGATTAAAAGGTTGAGAGCGCAATTAAACGAAACAATCCGTACAAAAAAACAAACTGTTGAAAGTAGAAATAAACCTTTCATTTGGCATCGTTTCAGGACCACCAGAAGCTGACAGAAAAACTTTGCTCCAGGGAGCGCACGTAGTGCCAGTGTTGCACCGGGATGAAGAGCACGTCTCCGGGCCGCAGCACGCAATCCTGGTATGGAGCCTTGGAGAACTCTGGGAAGCGCTTCGTGTCGGGGTTCTCCACTTCCACCTGGGCCGAAAGAAAAAAAGGTTAGTGCTGTCCAAATCAATCACTGAAATGACTGTGATGTGCTAGAAACTGGAAAGATTTTGTGATGATGCCAAGCCCACCTGGCTGGTGTTATGTAAGAGCTGAGACGGGTGCGGGTAGAGTTTGTCCGAGTCTTGGGGCGAGTACAAGCGGATGTATTTGCATCCCACCACCTGATAGGAACAAACAGATGACACGATATTAATTTACTACTACATTTCAGGAAGCCTCTTGCTTTCGAGTTACCTGTGCCAGGAAGTTGTGCTGGGGATCCTGGTGGAGGGGCGAGACAGTGCCGGCGGGCCCGAACCAGGCATTGACGGTCACGTCGTCCTCGTCGTCGTCACCCAAGCAGCAGTAATCAGGCAAGCGAATGTCATCCTTCAACTCTGGTATCTATGGCAACGGGAAAATTATTCTAACATACAACTCAAAAAAAAAAAATCCAATAGCATTTTTTTATTTGGCCATCTTTGACAAAAATAAATACAAATATGTTACTGATCATTTTATTTAGCTGATCCACCTGTTCAAAGAGCTGATGCTGAGCTAGATAGCCGCAGACTGGTGTCGCCCCATCCGGACAGATGTCACTCTACCAAAAAAAAAAAAAAACCACACACACATATTAATTACCTGGAGGCGTGCAGTTAGAGCTTTTTGAATCCACTCACGCGTTTTAAAATATATCGGTCGATGAATTCGTTGAGCGTCATCAGCGTCTGGGACCATTCCTCGTCCGTGTACCTGGAGCCCACCTCCACGGGGACGGTGCGACACCCCGCCACTGACCTCAAGTATTCTAAGCTTTGGCAAAAGACAGGGAGGTGGGCGTTGGGGGGGCGGGGGTTAATGACATTCTTCCTTTCAGATCAGTTTACACTTGAGCGCAGTGAAAAGGGAACTGTTTGGGGATGGAAATTGTCCATTAGACATCCTTCACTTTCGGACTCCTGCAGCTTTCCTCTCCACTCGCTCGGCTAAGTACACTTAGCTGCCTGACGAGTGCAAATCAGACTGATTGCACGACTCTTTAATGGCGCTGAAGGGCCGATAACTGTTGCGCACGGAGACAGACGCCTGCACTTTTACTCGTTTTGCTTACTTCAAACTTGGAGGGTCACTTTTTATCACGGGTGAATTTTTTTTTTTTTTTAAAACGTATTCCATTCCATTTACTGTACTCGGGAGGCATCTGCCATTAAAACAAAAACAGAATAAACACGTCAATCTAAACCTCCAGGGGTGCTGGTTGAGGGCGGGCCAGTGATCGATGGTGCCTTCCAAGATGACCGCTTTGGTAGGGACCAGGTAGTTGTTCTTGAAACTCTCCAGAGACGGACATTTGACTCTGGGAATGGCCCGATCTTCCCCAATCGGTGGAACATTTGCCAGTGTCAATTTCAGCCTCTGTTGAAATAAAACCACAAGCACTTGTTCAAAGTGCCGCCCTGACAAAAATGTTGCAGCTTTCATCCCAGATCGTTGACCTTGGCCTCTGTATGCTTTGGCTCCTCCTCATTTCTGGTGTCTTTCTTGACTTCTTTCTGCAGAATCCGGACCAGAACTTGCAGTCGATCGTCCATGATGGCGGCGCCCATGAGCAAGCCCATGTCACAGGTGTGGACGGCCTGCAGGAGGTCGTCCTCTGAAGGCTCTTCAGCGCACAAGGCGCATACCTTGAAGAGGCACCCGTACGAGTAAACACGGCGCCACTCCTTGTCCACGTGGCGCCACGTTCCCGTGTTGAGCTTCTCCCACGACACGTCCAAGACGATCTGAGCGTCGAGCAGGAGGCCAGCGGCGGGGGTGCCGCTGTAGAGTTGGCGTCTGGATCTTCTCAGCATTTCCACCACGCTCGCCTCCACCTTGTCGCCAAAGTGCAGCGGGAAGTGGTTCTCGTCTGGTGGAAGAACAGCGGAGATCTTGGGCCATAGCGGCGGCGTCATTGAGAAGAGGATCTGGGGAGCAGAATTTCAAGGTGAGCATAAGTGCATCCATCTTAAAGTAACAAGAAGATATCCCTATATCCCTTTTTTCTTTTGCTTGCAACATATTTAATTGCATGTCAACTAATTTTAAATCTACTCACATTACACTACATGTTAAATTGTCTTTACCCAGCTATAAAACTAGTAATAGTTAGGTATGGATTTTTAATATAATGAAAGGCAGAAATGCAATAAAACATAAGTAATTTATATGCGAGTCAGTAATAGTAAAAGATCATCATTTAAGTCTTACGCACAACTGTCACAGCAAGGCAGTTATTTAGCCATTAAACGTAACTTCAGTCGTGACTTCAATTTGACTATAAAATATGAATAAAATGTATGGTTACCTTCCAAAACTATCGATCGGTGAAATACGCTGACTACGACATTAAAAGTGAAAGCAAAAATAAATATATAAATGACCAAAACTATAAAACGTTATTTTAGGAACTATTTGGAATTAGTGGTGGGATAACGGTTGCAAAACAATCCTTAAAAATCAGGTAAATGCATTCGGAGTGTTCTGTTTACGCGACGCGTGTGCGTCGACATAAATAGTCCGAGTGGAAACGATGACGACTCGGGAATACCTTGGTTCCGCTATTACAAAATTATCAAGTTCGTTAAATACAATAATAAAAAGATTTAAATTAAAACGTCATTAAATTCCATATTTTAAAATACGTTGGGATAATGTCATTTAATTCAATCAAAAACATTTCTCATTTAACCACAAGGGAATTTATTTGAAAAACACGTTATACGTTATGTCATTTAAACTATGTAAATTAAAGATGTCATTTAATTAGTGTTATTATGGAGAGCATTACATTTAATTTAGCAATTAATTACTCATAATTTTTACTATTAATGTTATTTCAAACTATAGTGTATAAATTATCTAGTTTATAATCTACATAATTTCAATAGCTGCACGAGACTGATTGCTCAAAGGTTTAAAAAAACAAAAAAAGGCAAATGTTTTATAGCCTCGTGTCCACATGCATGCACAACTGTAATAAATAGACTCAAGGTTGTTACAGCGACATTTAGTTTACCTTATTTCTCCTTGTTGGCACAAGCTTTATGTAAATAGCAGTTCCCAGAGGGCAGATTGATATGTATAGTATCTCCTCATGCAAAGCTAAAACAATAATTGGATTTGTCTTCACGATACCGCTGTGTTAGTTGAGCTCTTTTTTGTATGTCATTGATTTTTTTGTGTGGGTATTTTTCCAGCAGAGTGAAAAGTCTGAGCAAACATGATACGGACCCTTCGGAAATGGAAAGCCGCACGACGCCATTATCAAATGTCAAGCACAATGAAATTCAAATATCCTGGCTGTAGACTGTTCCTCTCTGCATGACGTGAGGAGGCTTTCCCAGATTCGCTCAGTATTCTGAAACGGTACGTGCAAACCCTCATAGTCACTAGAGTTATTTAAGAAGCCATCTTTTTAGCCCCCCCCTGGCAGTCAGATGCTGCAAAGCCTGTATACTGACAGAGCTAGGATTTTTTTTTTTTTGCCTTGGGGGCAGGGTGAGGGGCATCTGGGGGGGGCAAGGATATCTCTCTCAAAATTCTTCAAGAAATGGTGATAACGACTCAGTGTGTGGTCCCTGTAGGATGCAAATGTGAAAGAAAATCCTCTGGAAAATACACTAAAGTCAATAATTTGAGCGTATTTCAAAGGGGGGGATGCCCCCAAGCCCGCCGCCCCGTTACTCCGCTAATGCGCTCGTGCATATATTTTCTCCGGCATAAACAAAAGTTGACTAGATTTCAGGCATGCTGAGGCCCCCAGAATAGAATTTGTCATAAGAATGAAAATGAAAACGGCAGCTCTGGCTCTAAAACACCTTGCGGCCGCTTGATAACAGAAGTCAGTGTTTCAAGATAAGATGCAGCGAGCTGGTCTCAGCTGGTCCAACATGCTCCATTAGTTTCTCTACGTGATGCTGGGAAAATAAAGCCCCTGGCAGCCACGCGGATGCTGTGTTTGTGTAGCTCTGTCCGTGTATGTGTTGGAGGAGGGGGATGCGCGGGGCTGGGGGCTCGGCGATGTTCTACTCACATGTGTTTGCGCTTGTAAGATGCCGGGAGGGTCAGAGGTCTGCCGCTGTTTGTTCACGACCTTTTGGCAATGTTTACACGGGAGGAGGCTTACACCCTCCTGAGGCGCTCTACATATTGTTGCCGTCAAATGGCAACACTAGTTAAAAGGGGACATCATATGGTCAATTCATTTACTTTTTATTCGGGCTGAACAATTTTTCAAAATAATTGTGATTTTTTTTTTTTGCCCCCAAATATTTTTTCTTACAGTGTAACAAGCATATAAAAATAGTCATGTGTGTTTTCATTGAAACTAATTGACACAACAAAACATTCTGTGAGCAAAAGTTGACAAAAAAGTTAGCAAATTATTTCCAGCCTTAAATGAGTTGCTCTGTTTTCCAGTTCCTCTGGGCCAAGTTTTTTTTTTGTCTTTTCAATTTACTTTTAATCGCTAATGTTATGCCTCTACGAATGAGAATCTTTCCTGGAGCCTGTTTGGACTCTGTGCGTGGTAAACAATTAATTAGGTTTATATGAACATTTTTCTCTTTGACCCTCAACAGCAACAACAACAAAAGAAAAATCACTTTGGTCGCTCAAGGCAGCTTGGACCGTGACAGTGCCCCCCGGGAGGGGGCGGCGGGGGACATTGAGGGGTAAACCGCGGGTGGGATGTAATCAGCACCATTACGCTCCAGGTGCCGCTGAAATAAAAGATGGAAACAAGCCTGCGGTGGTGTTGCCATGGATTAGAATCCAATTAAACACAGTTCAGCTCCGCGTAAACTGCCAGCCCCTTTGCCTGATGACTCACGAAATTAACGCATTGTCGCCGCACAAAACAAATGTTACGACAGGGGGCGCAGCCGAGTGATTTTGCCTAAACAATCGGAGCCGTCAAGAATCGTTAAAGTCTGTGTTCGGCGCATACGATTTTTAAAAAAGACTTATTAGAAAGAAAATGAAAGACATTTTCATATTTGTAAATAATTGACCTAAATTGAACTAAACATAAAAATTTGCGTTTGGGGTTGTGCTGTTAAATGTGCCCCAAAACATTGAGCGCTTTGGTTTTTCATTTGCTAAAAAACAAAACAATTGTAACAGATATGTCCAAAAGTGCTTTTTAAAAATGGCAAACTCCCTTTTTGCAGTTTGGATGATGGCGACAGTTTGTGCCTGGAATGGATGAATTCACTTTCCATTACCGCCGATGGCGAAAATTGGTTTTCCGTAAGAACAACTCGGAATTTAACCAGCACCGTCCAATGTCCACGCTAATACCCCCGCGACCCCATAAGCCGCTTTGCTATTTCCACCCCGAGGCCAATCGACGCGCCCATAAAGTGAAGGCGGAGGTGAAGGGGTTGCCACATTTCCTTGGAATTCCCCTTAATGGACATTTCGCTAATACCCTGAAGAGGTAACAAATGAGAGGTGTAAAGTTAAACGTCCTGTGAAATCATCCCATCTCGAAACAAGCTGCCTTTACGGCCTCGGGAGCTTTCTCCGCACACAATTATCTTCCCGGAACTCGCACACACACGGACACACACTTTGCGAGTGACTACAGGTCGGCTCACGGTGTTTCCTCTGAGTCGGTGGTAGGGATGGTGTCCCTCTGGGTGAGAGCCCAAAGAGACGTACTCGCCAGATTGGCTCACCTCATACCGGTAATCTGTCTGAAGCACTTTGGATCAGATGAAGTCAAGCAGGTGCGTCCCCCACGGAGGGCGTCGAGGTGACACCTGCTACTTCCCCTTTAATTCTAGCAAAAACAGCTGTTTCGCCAGGAGGCCGCTCTCCGCTTGATACCAGTCACATTTCATTAAGAGCGCGGGGCTTTGCCATAATGGATGCATCAATACTTGGCGAGTAAAAAAAAAAAAAAAAACATTTGGCGAGGAACTGGACCTGCACCCGGTCCACTTTCCATCTGCAAGAGGCACCAGGCCAAACAAAGTGAGCAGAGAAAAGGTGAAGATAAAAAGCAGTCTTCACATTGTTACTCCGATCGCGCCGGAGGGCGACTCACGATAACTTTGATCCTGTGAAGCAAAAAAAAATATATATATAGGTGCACTCAACTGAAAACACTATTTGTGGTCTAGTTCAAGCAGCTCCACAGGGAAACTTTTTTTCCCCGAAGAAAAAAAAGACCTCATTGCTTAGCCGAATTTGGTTCTTAAACGCGGTGAGTCATAGCCGCCAAAAGGTTTGCTGAGGTTTCATGCTGTGAACTGGCTGCCAGGACGAGGCTCGACATTTCTCTAAATCTTACCCCTGACGCTTTCGACCTCTTAAGGAAATTTTAAATGCATTATAAGTCTCTTTGGAGTGAATCGCATTCTTTTGAGAATTTTGCAAGATTTTGAATGAAATCAATCTTTGCTCTGTGAAAGCGCAAAACGACTTTCACGCTTCAAACTCGCTTATGGGCCATTTTTTAATTCTGATTGTTTTCCTCTTGTTCTTTGCTTCCTCAGACACACACAGGCAAACAGATGATTGACACCTCCTGATCCACATGCAAATTTGCTCTCACGCTCTACAGAGGAGCCACTTGACATCGATGCCAGGTCAGTCCACGTCTGTGTGGAGAGAAAGAGAGAAGTTTGTTTACCAGCAGAGTGCAGTGTTGTGGCAGTCAAGAGCTCCTCCGTGGCCACGCTGACAGTCTAATGAGATCCAATACACGAGCTGTAGCAAACAATCAGCCTCTATACAGACTTGATTGACACCGCCAGGGTGCTATTAAATCAACAATTGGATTATGATGGTGCTTGTTGTTTGCATGTAGTATGGCCGTGAGCCTTTTAGAAATAAGGCCAATAACCCCCCCCCTACCCCCAAGGCTATGAAAAAAAAAAAAAAAAAAGTGTTGGAGTCCAATTTTGAATCCCTGAAAATGTCCATACTTTTCCAATGGGCACCTAACCTTAACCCAAAGGTCACTAACCCCTAATCCCAACCCTAACGGGATCCCTGAATCCTCATGATCAGGTAATTTTGTGTCATAAAAACAAACGCGTTTCGGTCTTTCAACTTGTTGCTAAGTAATATTTAGCTGTCGAAGAACTTGTTTAGTGACCGCACCAGGAATGTTGTAGCCGCCTTGTTGTTTGTGAGTCTGACCTTGGCACACTTCAAAGTGGGTCGGCGTCAGCTTGCTTTGCGCGTCAACTTGAATTCCAAACGCTCGCTTTTGCGGGTCAAATGCGTCCCCCGAGAGGCGAGCGGTGCCCACTCAATTGAGGTCGGTCCATTTTAGCAGCACCTGTGACCCGACGCAAACAAATGGTGCCGTAAATAAGTCTAGAGAGAGAAAGAGAGAGAGAGAGGCCCCGGGTCTTTTCTTTTTTTTTCTTTTCTTTCCCTCCCCCCTTCCATCTTTCTGAGTATGCAGAGGCGCGCCAACAGGTAATGACACGGTATCGATCGGGAAAGCTGAGGAGCTGATTGATGATGTCGCCCTCGTGGCCGACGTGCAGTAATGAGTTGGCTTCTCATTGGCTCGCCCGCTCCATCCTGCACATGTCACTTTGACGCTCGGCACAGTAGAAAGTCATTTTCGTCACCTTGTGTCATCGTTCAACAGAACCTGAGGAACGCACCTGGAATGAGGTCTTTAACACCCCCCCCCGCCCAAAAGCGGTGCAGGAGGAGGCACACTTTCCAAAGCCATTCCTTTCTCTTTCCTCTTCCACAAATGCAGCCAACACTTTTAAATATTTTTTTTTTATCTTGGTTTTTACTCGCCGTCAGCAAGCTCTGGCGAGGCTCGCCACTCCGAAAAAGCAAAGAACAAAACCAAAACAAAGCTGGATACACGGTTTCCTTGGAAACTGCAGGTTTGCTTGAACATGTGCACTAGTCGCTGCCATTGACGTCTATAGACGTCATTTTTACTGGCATGGCAGTGAATGACTTAAGATGACATATTTCATTCGTAAGATTTTGTACGGAAAGCACCGTAGTTTGCATACACGGTATATATATGTTGGCCGATTATTTCTCTAATCAGCCGTCTAGAAAATTATTTGAAGATTTACCGAAGGATGAGCATGACTGCTCGGTGCTATTGATTTAGCCTCAACTAGTTTCCCGTCTCGCTACTTTTCTCCCTCCATCATCATCTCCAATCTGTAGCCAGCGTTTCAGTCATCCCACAGACGTCATCCCGGCTCCCTGTCCGACGTATTTCAGCCTTCCCCTTCATTTATAATCCTCAGCACAACACCAACACATTTCATTTCTCCCAGACGATGACACACTGGGGCGTGATCTGTGTGATGGAGACATTTCCCGCTCCGACTCAGGGTCCCCGCCCGCCTCCATTACGGCACCGCCATACATCTCGCCGGCACCCGGGCTCCGCCGATGCACGGAGGGCCCGGGCGGCCGAGGTGGGGGGGGGGGGGTCATCCACACCCGACACTGCATCATTTGTGGCAAGCTATCAACAGCATCCTCACCGTTTTTTAATACTGATATAGAGGGAAAGGCGAGTTGGGGGGGGGGGGGGGGGGTGATGTTACCCCCCCACCTTAGAACAAAAGACACCGCAGAGACGACTCTTGAAGAGGCACATGAATCATCGCTGACAAGGCTCCTCCCGCCGCGATGTTGTAGCCATGAATAATCCACCTCGGCTGAGGCCTTGATCAATTAGTCAATCTCTCAAGTGCTCCTCTCAATTAACAAGGTGATTCCCGGAGCTCCCGACTCGGTGCGCCGCACTTGTCTCTGCCAATTTAGGCCCCAGTCCAAGCATAGCTCTCGGCTGCCCGGAGATTCACGGGCCGGAAATATGGCTTAGGAACAATTGCTTCCAATTGATTCTCTTTGCAGATGACCTTTACCTAAGCCCCTTTAGTTACTGTCATTCTTTCTGTCAGCCTTGCCGAGCCAACAATCATCATCCGGGCTTTCGGGGAAAAAAAACCCCCACAATCCTGGAAAGCAGAGACATTACAGCCACCAACGATGATGGAAAACAAGCAAATTAAATTTAAAAGTAGCACGAATGTGCCTTTTAGGTATCACCTCCATTGTGGCGATCTGAATTTAATCTACTAGACTCCAAGTTTGTCGGTTGAAAGGGAACGCCCATTGGCCTTCGGCACTCCGAGTCCTCTCCAGCAGCGCGTCACATCTGTCCGTTGGGGGACTGCCGTGCGTGAGGCCGGCTGTAATTGGAGCAATCCGTTGGCTTCGACCCCGCCGGGTGCCGCAGAAGACTGACGAGATTTCCCGGGTTCTCGCTCGCTCGAGGAGCTCCCGAATGTTTTCCGTCGCACCGTGACGAACTCTTGACATTTGCACTGCCGCAACCCGCTACACGGCCGCCGTCACTCTCCAACGCTCGGCCCATCCCGGCTTCCCGAGGGCGAATGTTGATGGTTTGAGAAGAGAGTGAATAGAGCGCTTTTTTGAAAAAAACTTTATTGATGGCAAAAATTCTCTGTCCACACCAATGGAAAGAAAAAAGAAAACAAAAACTCCCAATCAGGCCGGTGATTAAAGCATCAACAATTTATTCCGAGATGCGGACCGGAAAAGCAGCATTTTCCGACTGCGCCAAGCCCGAGGTGCAGCATTTTCCGACTGCGCCAAGCCCGAGGTGGAGCTTTCTCAAAGGTTCATCTCTGAATTATTAAACACGCAAACTTTACTCATGAATCTTTCAAAGCCAATCGGACCGTAACTGACAGGGGAAATAATAACGAGGCGCTGGTGGATTGACTTTGTGCATTTTAAACAATCTGCGGCTACCTTAAATCATCTACTTTCTTACCATAGTAAATAAGTACTTTTATTTAGTTACTTCTCACGTCTACCTTTTTCCCACACAACCGTGCTCAGACTCGACCAATCAAAGGTTGAAAAGGAGTTCAATTAAATGGCGCTAATGCAAAAGTAGGCCAAGATTCTGTTGCAGTCTCGACAAATGGCCGCCCCGTAATTAGTTTCTTCGCTGCCGCTTTTTAATTGAATTAAGCAAACAAACCCTCCATTAGCAATTGGTACGAGGCAAGTGGAGGTAATTGCAACCAAGTAACTGGCCATCGCTGTCGTGCTGCGATGCTGATAGGAGCATTAGCTCACCTCGCGTTCCCGCGATCAGACGAGTTGACATGTTGCTCGGCGGGACGCCGTTTAGGTGATTGCGCAAGTTTACCTTTTAAGTGGCCAGACGGCAGGTGTGATCACGGGCCTCCTGCGGTTTCCCCAAAGACTGACAACATTGAGGTGTTGCTTCAAGAAATGGAATAATACAGATTGGATTTTGTCCTAGCTAGTGTGCACTGACCTCAAAAGTTCCACCAACCGTCCCAAGCTCCGCCCCCAAACATTGTAGTCATTTTCCCATTTTTTTTCTGTACAGTGTGAAACAAACTGAAACGGACCGAACCAAACTGCCTTTATTCTCACTGACAAGAACAACAAAGCGGCGCACAGCATAAAGGTCACTAAGTTTTTATTCCCGATGAAACGATAACTAGTGCAGAAAGCACGCTTTTGCTAACGCTCCGCTGGATGGTTTTCAGCAACAATCACACTCACAAAGTCACAAAGTTTTTTTTTTTATTTATTTATTAAATAATAGCTAGAGAGGCTGAAAAGGTTGCTAAGATGGCAACTCGCTTCGTCGCAACACCTTACCTTGTCCCCTGGTCGTCATGGTGACTAAATTGCCCGAGAAAAAAAAAAAGATACAAAATACTCTTTGTCTGACACAAATTGCTTTTGTAAGTGCACAGGCACGACTTTGAATATCTATCATAACTTTTCAAACTAATAAAAAGAAACCCCTGTTATAATTCCGCAGTAGTAAAAGATGAAATTCGAATCTTTCGGCAAAGTTGCATCACCCCCGGGAGGGTCGTGGAGAGTTTAGGCAGTCTTGTATCAACTACATAAAAGCGATACGCCAAAGTGTTTTAACAGAAAATACCTTTGGTGGAATTTAGTGCGGTGGCACCGCTAACCAGTAGAGGGCGCCAGCAATGGATATCTGAATACAAATGGTGCCACACATGTAGACAGACAATACTTACAAGTTATTTTATGTCACTTAGTTGTAAAACTCTTCTTTGTCTCTATGACTGTTATAAAGCTTAAAGTTTCATAAATCTAAATAAGAGAGTATAATAACAGTATTTTAACCTCATTTCATGACAAGAGTTGAGTTTAGGCCATAGTCAGTGAGAGTGCTTTTTTTTTTTTTTGCACTTGTATTTTCTATTAAACTTTTCAGCTCCCTGCTTTTCATCACGAGCGGCTGCCGTCGCGTCGCCTTGCTGTCACCCATGTTTTGAGGTTTGCTGGCTGACTTGTTTGCCGTGCGCCTTCTTTTTCTTTCTCTTCAGGTTGTCTTGTCGCGGCTGCGGCTTGTGTGCGTAGTCGTTCGGCCCTCCCCTGTCAAGACGCTTTATGCAAGATTAGGGCCGGGTAAATGAAAGCCGACCTGTCTCCACAAGGCTTTTCCGCCAGGAGCATCCCATGCCGGCGCACAATTCATCTGTAAAGTAAGTGTGGAAGTAGAATAATAATGAAACAGCTCTAAAAAATACATTGTGGTCTAGAATGAAGACAAAAAAAAGACAAAAAATTCATTGAGAAAAAAATTGGGATAAAAGGATAATTTGTCATGTTTATAGGTAAAAAAATAAGTCATGTTGTATATTAAATTCATGGTATGGGAATTGAATCATTACAAAAGGATGTCATGTCACGATAATTTAGAATACGCGTGAATTGTCGTAGTGCCAGAAAATTTTTTAGTGCTCCAAAACTAAAAACTAAAGTCAATATAACATCATATGCCGCTATGGGCTGGAAGTGGACCGTTTCCCTTCGCATGAATAAATCAGTCCGACAAATAGCGAACAGCACTTTAATGACATCGCCTCATCTTTGAGTGCCTTTGTCGCATTTCCACATGTCAAATTTGCGCTTTTCTCCGAGCCCTTAATGGAGCTCCGTGAATCAACTCCAAGTATGTCTTTTTGCCTGCAGTGGAGTGTCAAAGTGAGTGTGATCAGAAAATGATGGGCCCACAAACTTTTACTGGCACCAGAAGTCTAATTCTCGCAGATCCTCTGCTGTCATTTTAAGCGGCCGTTGTGTCATCATTACCGGCTTAATCGAGCTTATTGCGTCCCGTTCTAAATGTCCGCGGCGCCTTGTGGGCCCGCTGGTGCCCGTGGTGTTGACGCCGTTTAAAACTCATTCCATTTATCTCTCAGCAGCTTTAGAAAAAAAAAAAAAACACGCAAAGAAAACGAGTGCTGACACAGCTTTTTGACAACGGGTGTTATTTACAGGTCGTGAAGCCGCCGTGACGAATAACAAGCGGCTGCCATCTTGGCAACTTGAGCTCGCATTAGCCGGTAATGAACATTAGTGTCACGAAGAGGGTCAGCGAGCCGAGAGCTCCCGACGTTTGGTCGCCGCGCCCCTGAAAAACGCTCGCCTGCTTGCTCGCCGGCTGCAGTCAAAGTGAGTGAATGTCAGCTTTATGACATGCGGGGGAAACGGCATCCATTATGTGCAACTGCTCAGATGAAGCACTCGCAACACAGCGCACGCAGGATTCAACTTTTTCTCCACGACACTTGACGGTAGATACAGGCTTTTATTAGTAATAGTCCAACGGGATGAGGTCAAAGGTCATCCACATTGCAGCCATCAAATTTAATCCACAAGTAATTGATTATCAAATTAATCGACAACTATTTTAATAATAGAGATTTTTTTTTTTTTTACTTTAGAATTCTCCAAATCTTGATTTCAGTGGTAGTTTGTATCACTAAACAACACAAAATAAAGAGTAAATTAGGGGAAATGGTTTTGTAATACCCTTTCATGCACTATAGAATTGTATCCAATTCATCGACTGAATAATCAATAGCACTCAGGTGTCAAACTCAAGGCCCGGGGGCCCGATACGGCCCATCACATCATTTTATGTGGCCCGCGACGACAAATTGTGCATCAAATTTGTGTGTCATTGCTAGAATTGCGAATTGTCTTCACTTTTAATAATATCTTTATTTTAAATAGTTGACCAGTTTTTACTCGTCTGATTTGAAAACGAGTTGTTTGTCAGTTTGTTTTGTAGCTTTTACTGTATATAATATGAGGTGCTCATACATTTATTTGGATTGATAATCATAATGGCCCTCCGAAAGAAGCTATGACTACAATGCGGCCCGCGAAAAAAACGAGTTTGACACCCCTGTAATAGCATAATCAATTCTAAAAATATTGATAGTGACAGCCCTAATCCACATACACATAAAAAATTGCTAGCTTGTTTTCTAGATCCACTTGCTGCAGTAGCTGTGAATTTTGTCAATAGGGTTTGGTATTATAGGTTAGCAGACATTTGTTGGACAAAATTACATGGTTGCTCAATAAATGGGCGGTTCACTATATACAGTAGTTATTTCATGTATCCTTTCAAAAAAAAAAAAGATATTTTTGCTTGACCTGTAGAAAAGATGTCATGAGATCGAGTTGCTTTTGTTGGCGAGCGAGGAGTCGGGTATCAATAATTGACTTTTTCTTTGTATGTGGCAGTAGCACAGAGCAATGTCACATGAACTCTTGACAGAAGTGTGAAAAGACTCTGGTTGTAGTGTAAGAGCAGGAACAAACGGCAGCGTTTCTGCCATGTCACGTCGACTTCTCTCGCCGAGCGCTCCAAACAATGCATTATTTATGTGAGCGAGATGGTGTTGTTGATATTTTATTCTTCTTCTTCTCACTGTGTGGGGAGCGACGACTTTATGTACAAACGCTCGAGGGAAGCGCCTCCTCGCTTCGTCTCCTAACACTTTACCTTGGCACATGGAGATTGCACAAAGAGCGACGGTGTGCAGAGAGAAGTCTAACGCTTGATTTTTGCCTGGTGGCGATTTGCCATAATTGGCTGCCTCTCTGCCCGGCTTCTCTGCTCATTAAATGCTAATTACAATTCAGCATAGTGATTTTTGTTGCCCTTATGAAGGCTGCGATATCAATGAATAGAGAGGCGGCGGATATCTACATTTAAATGTTTTCATTTAATAATTCAATATGTATTAATAAAAACACCTCCACTTGTTGCCATCGGATAGCGTAACATTGATATTTTTACAAAATATATACAGTCATCCCTCGCTACTTCGCGTTTCGTTTATCGCGGCTTCACGACATCGCAGATTTTTTTTTCCAAATTAAGAAAAGCATTTAAAAGTCAAAATAAAACTTCTAAATTGAGGAAACGTGTCTAACCTATAGGACAATGTAGTATTGCTCCAAATGTTCGTTTGCATTCCTTTAGAAGTCTGCTTTCGTGTGTTAGCACGATTGCGAATTAGCATCTTGCCGCTAACTCGTTAGCCTGCCCAGTACTTCTTGTTGGTGACCGTACTTTGCGAATTTCACTTATCGCGGGTGGTTTTTGGAACCAATTATCCATGATAAACGATTACTGTATAATATACCATAGTATATATATTTCAAAAAAAAATCAGTCTCGCTTCTCTGCTTCTGATTGGGGCTTGTTCTCTCGTGTAAATTCCACAGCAGAAATCTGCTTTACATTGCATAAAAAATGTCCATTTTTAACATTGAATTGGGCACCAGCGTGCGCTCTCCAAGTCTCCTGCGTCTCCCTCGGGAGGACTTTCAATAAGCCTGCAGATTCCAAGTGGAATTCCCGCAGGAAGCTGAGCTGTCACCGGAACTCTTGTTAGACAAAACTTTTTGGATAAGAAGCGAAGAAATACAACGTAAAGTCAACCTTGTCTGTGACGAGGAGGCGGTTGGGCAAGTTTGGGGACTATGTAAAAAAAAAAAAAAAAAAAAAAACATACCGCATAAGTACTCCTGCTTAGACTCACTTTTCAAACGCTTCTACTCGTTAGACAATTTATCGATAAATCCTTAAAAAGTCAATTTTACATCAACTCAACAACTGTCTGATAGCTTTAATCAAAACTTCATTTTGTCTAGTTCACCACACTTTTATATTTTGAGCTAAAATCCCAAAAGGGGCCCAAACGTCCGCTTCTCACACCTCCATCTTGTCTGCGCGGGTGTAAAACAAAAGGCTCATTCAACGTGGCAGCCTGGCAACAGAAGCACGAAGGGGCCGGCCAGCCGAGCCCGTCGCGCGACGCCGTTCGAATTTCACGCCGTGCCACTGTTGCGAAACCATGTCGAACCGTATCGACGCGGATTCACACAGTCAGCTTGAGCTGCCGGATAATGAACAGCGCGACCCTTGGAGGGATTTCCACACATTCCGATTGCCTCTTCAATAACATCCCCAAGGCGTGTTTTCCGGAATGATTCCATATGTATCGACGCTACGTCATCCAAACGCAACCCGAAGATCACCGTCATTTTTATAATTCATTTTCTAAGCTCCATTGCATTGCAATTTCCTAAGGGGGAGCAGATGACATCATTTAATGGCCAATTCAGCATCATGACTTCAATAACAACAACATGCTGCGGAGTTATTATTAGAAAATGTATTAACCCGATCTAAGCTAATTTCCCCCCCCCATCTGTCCGTGTTTCAATTAAAAGGTTTCAATAGAAAAGCATAATTATATTGTCCAGTGGTTTTGTCCCACCGACTGACAATTCCGTCATTTTCGTCCGCCGATTCGTTCGGTTCTTCCTGCCGGTGAAGACGTGAGCACAAAGCCAATCGGCTTTCGTGATGGTCATTTTGATTAATGACGAGCTACAGATTAAATTCTTAGCAATTAAAGCCGCTTGGTAATTATCCGGCGACATTATTCGACAGACGCCGCTGTGGGGTGTGGAGTAAAGCGGAGTTAATTTCAGATTTATTTCCTTATTGATTAATTAACAGAATCCTATTAACGAGGTTCTGTTCATTTACAATTAAGCGAATCCCATTATCAATTCCCCCATCCACTTTACTTCACGTCCAAAGGCGGGAAAGCGATTTCACCTTGTTGATGGCGACGCTCTTTCGCTCTGTGCTACTGCGCTCAGGACAAATTGAGGGAGGGGGGGAAAGAAAAAAAAAAATTAATAGCGCAGTCATTAATTTGCCATCTCCAGAAAAGGGCATCAGTGATCTGTGAAATCACTTTGTTCGTTTGAGGTGGTTGCACTTTCTTTTCATTTACGTCTCATAATGACTCGGATGATTTGAATCTGCTCGTCTCTTCCCGGGCATCTGCGGGATGTCGGACGGCGACATTATCGGTTTAATTCGGCTCCCGACAAAAAAAAAAAAAAAAAAAAGACTAAACTTCCTTGACTTTGAAAGCAATGAGTCTGAGAGCCGAGCAGCGAGGGCGACTATCCCGCTGAGCGACTCCCGGTTTTGTTTGCTCCGGTCCATGAAATAATCTGTCAATGGGATAGGAAACGTTGAAGCGCTCCCATCGATTGCATTTTTTTTTTTTTTATTGTCAGTGTTCAGTTCTGCTCAGGCGGCTTTTATGACACCGCAGGAAGTCTCGACGCGGCCATCTATTGTTTCTCAGCTTCTGCTCCTGTGTGGGCTGCTAAAGATGCGTGCTAACTATTCTTTCGCTGAAGCTTTCTGCTTGGGCGATCGCAACTTTTCAAGTTTCACACATGCAAATTATGTAATGTTTTTTTTGTCAGGACAACAAACTAACCAGTACTCAGACAATTCAATGCCTTAATAAATCCAATTTAAAGTATGAACTGCACTGTTAGGACACCAAGATAACCTATGGTTCCTTTTCCAATACAGTATGCTATCAAGCTTTAAGAAACCATCAAGGAGAAACCTTCAAGAGTACCTTGCCAATGAGAAACGATTCCTCCACAAAAGGTAGGATGATTTTTGTTTTAAGAGTTGATCTGAAAATATTGCAAAGTAGGTGGTCCAATTATAAACTAATTCAGCTGCCATTGGCGGAGCTAGAAGGGGGGGCCACAAGGGCAGTATAGACCTTCACATATAGTACTTGAAGTACTGCCAGACAATTGACTTTGGGTTTTCTTTTCATTTTTCTTTGGATTTTTTTTTCCACGTTTCCCCAGTCCTCCTTAGGGAATATATAATCAATGTTTATCAGCATTTTCTGAAGAATTTTGGGGGTTTCTAAAAAAAAAAAAAAGACAAAGAGGTTTGTTTTGCAGACTTCCTGAGATATCCATGACCCCCCTTCAAGAAAACAATCCTAGGTCTGACATTGTTAGCCAGATGTTGGAAGTGCAAAGCATCAAGCTACTGCTAAAACTGCTGTCGATGCAATTAAATAAATAAATACAAATTTAGAGTGTACTCGGGAGTAAGGGGACCATATTCGTCCCTTCAGGCACAATTTGTAATCATGTACCCCAAGAGGCCTAATTATTTTACTGTAAAGAAGGTGATTGTAACTTTTCAGTGCCACAAATGTACAAGTATGTCTTCAAGCTGTTGGAGCCAAGTGTCAAGAGTACAAAAGCAGAAATTTTGAGTGCACCCCAGTGAGAAGCCCTTCATGTTCAACAATAATTTAGGAACAGTCTAATAATAGCAAACGGGCAAACTGTTGGACTCGACGATAACCATTTCTCCTGTTTCCTGTTAAAGAAATGTGCACGTCTGATCCCAAGTCAAGGTTACAAAAGAAGAATGCGGTGATAATCAATCAAGCTTGATGTACACCCTTGGGCTAATTACAGTATGACGCGCCCTGGGTCATAATATGTATGTATGTTGCGCAATGTTTTTATAGCTTATTATTTTTGCTCCTAGAGCCGACCATTGGTTGCTTCCCTCGAGCTGCAAACCAGACAGTGTGCTTTTTCGTCCGGCACCAAACGAGTCGAATATCCTCAGAAAGAATGGCTCGAGAGGATAAGATGGCTCAAATGCGGTGGGAGTGTGGTCAAAACATGACTTGCAATGAATATTGATGTTTCCGGGGAGTGGCGGGGGGATGGAGGTGGGGAGGGGGGGGCAGACATCTGCTGGCGAAGGCGTACACCAATCAATAAGCTTTGTCACAATTTATTTGGAAAATCCTTCCAGGAAACTTTTCCATTTTTGTCATAATTAGTGAGGCGTGACGTGTGTGTGTGTGTTTGTTTTGAACAGACAAGGAAACAACATTAAATTGAAAAATTAAATCCAAAAATGATCTCAAATCCTGTAGGTGGCGATAGAGTCATTTTCTGATGTAATGGACTAAAAAAATACTTCAATACCTCAACAATACTTCCTTGATACCAATGACTACTTTCCTCTTATTCATTTACATAGAGAACACAAAATAAAGGTTACACCGAAATAAATGTGAATAGATGAATAGACAGTGGTGGTTCCCTGTATTTGTTACTTTCTTTCATGCCTCCGAATTATAATTTTCCAAGCAATGCACTTCTACATTATACAAGAAATAAGTCAGGACAGAAGTGTGAAGGAGGTGAGGGAAAAATGGAGGCAATCTAGGACAGTTTATTTGCTATTCCATCACCGGTAATGGATATCGATGATGAAGTCACCCTGGTACAGCTGAACAAATGCTTAAGTCGTATTCCACTTTCGGCACGATGACAAAGGGCTGATCGTTGAAACGGGCATGATGAGGAAGAGGAGGAGGAGGCAGTGTTCTTCTATATTGTAAATATTTTCACTAAACATAACTTGAACAACTTGACATTGTTGAAATATGAAGCGACCAGTTAATCAACATAGACAGGCAATGGTGATCATTAGAAAAAATAAATCAAATTACATTTTTTTTACTCAATTATTTTAATGATAAAATTAACTTGAACTTAACACTAACTATTCCTCATGTTTCACATGCGCTTAGATGCCAGGGGGGGGGGCACTGCCCCATTAATCCCCCCCTTCTGTACACCCCTGCTTTTTTTTTTCTTTCATTTTGCAGAAACTCGTGCACACTTGCTAATGTCTCTTTTTTTGGGGTGCTTGCTGGCGAAAGCCGAAGTGAACACAATTAACCTCGATGCTGCCGAGGATATAGTGCAAGCCTCTCGGCAGTAGCCACCAACAAGACTTGGGGGATCGCTCTGTTCTATTAAAGTGAACACGCCCCAATCCACCACACTTTTCAAATTAAAACCTTTGGGAATGACTTTTGAGCCTCCAGGAATTAAAGAAAAAAAAAAACATGTTGGAAGAGAAGGCGAGAAGCTCAAAGGATCACAATTGGATGGAAAAAAAAAACAATATGAAGAGGCAGTGCAGCTAGATTGTCGCCGTGGTAACGCATTGATTTTCTTTTGAATATTGCTACCTCAAACGGCACGCTCTTAATGGATGAAGGAGACGGATCAGCGTCTGTTGTTTCCGACGCTGTGTCGAGTTCGCCCGCAAAGGTCAAAAGAAGGCGTTTTATTCATAAGAGCAATTTCCCCCACTGTGGGACAAATAAAGGATTAGGTGATCTTAAAGGATTATGTTACCTCATTAAACATGAGTCATTTCTTCAGCAAGCTTCTACTTTATAGACCAAGACTCTCCTCATACCATTTGCCTCCCCCCCCCCCAACAATTGTGATGATCACATATATTATTATTAAACCGGTTCAGAAAAAAATAGCAAAAACAAATGCAGGCTTTTTTTTATTCTATACTATTGCGTTTAAAAATAGCATCATCTGTAGATTGACTTATTTGCATAAAATGAGTTTGACAAATGACCTTTGTAAAATATCCCAACTCTCCTAAATGTAGACTATTCAAGGCGCAAATCTCAGTTCATCTAAAATTGTCTAAATCACCTGTCCGCCCTTATCGACTTGAAGAAAAGCAAGACAAAAAAAAAATGTCATAAGGAGAAATAACGAGAAGTTTCATGACAAACGTTTCCCGCAGACGTGTAAACGACAGATAACAAACGCTCACTTTGACTTCGAAATCATTAATGTTGTCAAATTATTTTCATTGCGTCTAACCACAAGCTGTTTAAATCATCTTTAATTGTACACGCTCGTCACAGTTCTCCTGCTTTGGCAGCTTCCCTAACGCGTTTTCTTCAAATGACTCAAAAACAATTACAGACCTGAGGAGAGGCATTGTCGTTCATAATGGCGTGTGCATTTGTGTGTGTCTGTGTGTGCTCTTAAAAGTTTGAAAATGAAATTGTTTGGCAGAATAACAAGAAGTTCTCCTGGTGGAGATTTTGCATTAACAACTCTTGAGGTCAGGCGAAGGCGCTGCGCGAGATGCTTTGGGCTAAATAACCGACTTGCTCTTACTTGCGGAAATGCAGCCTTGTTACCGTGCAGCATCATCTACATAAGAAAAAAAAAGTTTTCCTTTTTTTTGTTTTCTCGGAAACAGGTCAGCTGGCTGGATAACGAGTATTGTTTGCTGTTCGAATAAATAAATAGATAAATCAATCAACTTCGTAAGATCCACTTCTATACCCTGCTCAAAAAAAAAAATGGTGTAGTGGTTCACCACAAATATTTTCTGGACGGTCTCACTCGGCGCCTGGTTCATCTGGTGGTGTCATTTCAAAAATCCCTAGTTCATTTGCAGTCACACTTTAATCAGTCCTTATTTAATTGTAGCAGCCGGTGTGATTTAAAGGTCGTCTAGGGGATAATTAGGCTGAGTCAGCCCACAGTCACGCCAATAGTGAGGAGGCTTATTGATTTAAAGAAGATAAGGCTCGGCAGTAATAGAGTGTCCTTTTTACACACACACACACCTTTGCCACAAACAGATGCGGAACATCAGTTTCTCCCTTGGTTATCACCACCACCAAGCAAACAGCCACAAAAACTGATTGTAGCTTTCCTCACCAGCCCAAATCTACGGCGCTGTAAAACTGCATCGTGTCTATCCCAAATCAATGTAGGTACTATCCCCTAAAAGATTTCCCTCTCACTAAATTGAAAACGTTTTTGTTTTTTTTAAAAGTAAATAAAGTCGAAATAACTCCTACCAGGGTCAATGAACTTGACAAGTCCTATTTTACGATAATTAACTGTTAGCTAGCTAGCTAGCTAGCCACGTCACCAAAATCCTTATCGTGCTAAGGTACTGTACAGTACAGGTAACATCTGGAGGACAAGCTTTCCCAGTCCAAAGAATAATTCCATGCGTCTAATGATTTACATTTACCCACAGTCTCGGTTGTCGTATAAATCGAGCGCACCGTATGCTAATGCCGTACAGTTGAATGGAGCTGACGAGGCCATTGGCCTAGAGACTTGGGAGTATTATGGATTTGCAAATAAATTTTCCAAAAGTCATTGTGTCGGACTCCCCGCCGAGAGACAATCCCATCCCATAAAGAGAAGCCACAGGACTGTGCAACTTATGTCACCCGCTGCTCTCTAATTAGCCTCCAGCTTCCTTCCAGCCGGCTTTAAAATATATATATATTTTTTTGTATATTATATTCATAACAAAAAGAGTGCAGGAGAGAGGAGTGCTGTTTTCCAACTTATGAATATTTAACGAACAACCTCGACTCAGTTGTTTTGTTGTTTTTTTTGGTGATGATGGATAAATTCTGATTATGATGATGTATGAGCCTCTTTTGCACACAGAACTGAAAGTTTTTTTTTTCATGATATGCATTTGTCATGGAAAACGTCAACCGTATCCCTTACAAGATAACGCGTAGTGGAAATTAAATTTCAATATCACCATGCTTATGACATGACGATTTAGCGATTATGGAATAATCGGGATACGGGAGGGGGCGGGGCTAAAATAGTGTTTAGTATTTATCTCGCGTTGTGAATTGAAAAGCAAAAAGGCAATTTATGATCAGCTGCGTGTCCAACACGGATCGCTCAGTACTTGTAGCTGGTGTCGGTGAGTGATTAATTGCAGCAAACAGAAAAACCGTCTGTTTGCGTCAACTTGATGTATATTGCTTTTCCGCTTTCTTTCCATTCTAATGAAGTGAAGTGCAAACTCTGCATCTGCGAGGCCGCTCGCGTTGTGCTTACACGGGCACATCTTAGAGGGTATTTTAACTTCAGTGAGAGCGGCGCCGAGCGAGACCATCGCCAATGATGGGCTGAGTCGTACTGCAAGCAAGCACGCATTTTCAACTTATCTTGCTCGTCTTTGGAGAAGATTTCAATCTGTTATTTATCACCGCTGCTTTTGGGGTTTTGGAAAGGCTTTATTTATGTTGGCCAAGAGGTATAAAGTCTAGTTTGGATAAAGGCAATCTCATCCAGTCTATTAAAAAGATTATTAGGAGGCTATTTTGGACAAGGACTTTTGATAGCAGACAGGGGGCGCTGTGCCCAGTTGACCCTTACTTTTAATTCAACACAAACTAAAAATGGTCTAAAGACTTTTATTTTTTTTTAAATTGTTCTCGCCATGCAACTCGGCCTCACAGGAAGCATAAATGTAATGAAAATACAGAAACTAAACAATGAAAGAGCAATTTCGTGTGTTTCTCTCTCTCTCTCTCTCTCTCTCTCTCTCTCTCTCTCGCTCTCTCGCTCTCTCGCTCTATTAGGCAATATAATTTGAGTCTAAAATCTCCACGACTGCTTGGACAACTCATGTTAAGCACTAAAGCAAATTACAATAACATGCAGTGAAGATAAGTAACAATAAATATTCCGTGGCTCCAAGCAGCCATAAAAGTGAACAAATGCCAACATAATAAAAAAGCAAGCACGGACATTTCAACAACAATAATTGAATGGATAGCTAATAATAAGTGAAAAGCGAGCCGATGGTAAAGCAAATATAGTCAAAGCCTTTGTACACCGGAGCCAAATGAGAAAAGATTTGTTTCGTCTAATTGCATGACATCTGACTCTGCATGCCACATTTGAGAGCGGCGGCTGTTCAAAAGAAAAGCGAGGTGGGGGGGATCCAACCCAAAATTGGCAGCAACATTAAGAGAAGCCCTACAAACACTGCCGCCTCCCAAATCTGGAAGACGGGCAAGTTCATAAAAGCTCCCTTCTGAATCGTAATTTATTGGATTCGCTTGGACTGGATGTCTCGCTAAATAGACAGTGACAGGATCATTATAGTTGAAGGTAAAAGCGCAAAGACTTGGTCAAAGGGGCGACGGTATATTTGTTATTAAAAGTGTCCTTGCAAGCCCAGCGTGGTCCTAACCGATGGCAAAAGCCGTCAACTTTGACCTTGGACTCTCACGCTCATGCTGGGCCAAGGTCAGTGAGGTTGGCTGTAGCAAAACAAAACGAGGGGGGGGAGTGATCAAGGTCAAACAATAGTGACTGTTGTCATTTGAGGTCAAATAAATCCAGTTGGCGGTTTAGATAAGTTTGTTTTTTTAATCATGACAGTAAAAGTTTAACAGATTTTTTTATTTTTTTTTGCTAATGGACCATTGCGTCTCTTTATGACAATTTCATTTGTTCCTTTAATCGGAGAAGAAAGATTTGCCATAGTACAAAAAACTCAAGATTAAAAGAATTTTTTAAAAAAGTTCCACTTGTTGAAATACAAAGCATTCAAATTCTTTATTCAGAGAAAAGGCAACTGTGCTTGACACGCATCCCTTAGGAACACTGCTGGCTCACAAGGACACTGACTCAAGCAAATGAAAAGTTTTTGGTCCCCCCCCAAAAAAAATTCTCGGAACAGCAAGGACAGTGCTCACAAAAAAAGTCATGTTCTGACATAGTGGAAACAATTGTGTAAAAAAAAACAACTCCACAACACATTGAGAAATATTCTGCATGAGGGGATACTCAGCTCTCGGCTCTTTGCTTCAAGGAGGTTTTACAGTTTCCTCTGACCGAAAAGTGTCAATTTAACACGATTTACGCTTTAAGCACGGAAAAACCCAAAATACCGAAATCGCACGTAAAATGAGATAACGATAATTTTCTCAGCGTGGATGAGAGTAGAACAGAGCCCGATATTTATTTGGAGTGTAATTGTTGTCAGGCATATTTTGATTAGCTGTGCTCATCCCCAGCCACTGGGGATGCCGGCGACACCAAGAGAAATGAGCGTGTGACTGTGAAAGAGGGGCATCATTTAACACAGCCTCAGGCATAAGATGCCTCCTCTGCAACTCTTCTGGCGCCTCGCTGTTTCATTATGACGAGGCTATTGGCTAAACATACCCGAGCATGTCAAATATCCTGCAAACGTGCGCTCAATAAATCATTTTTTTTTTCATTATGTCAGTAGCCGGTTGCGCTTCCTTTGGCCAAAGGTTTGATCACGTGTATGTTTCATCCAAGGAAAAAAAAATGTGGAGGTGACACTTGCTACATGTTCAGGTGCAGCCTCTCGCAGCATGGCCTGGCACTAGGGGGGGTGGGAGGGGCAATCGAATCAGACAGAGTTGTCGACCCGTTAAGCTTGAGGGTCACCCGTAAAGAGGTCGAGCGGCAGATGCGACGGCCGACACTCCCAGCACGTTAGCAGATGTTTAGCACTGTCATGTTGGCTCGGAGGTACGCAAAACCCAAGCATGCGGCAGAGACTCAAGTTTTTGAGGATGAAAGACGGGAGCTTGTTTTGAACTTATTGCTTAAGAGCACTGGTGTAGATTCACGCTGATTTTCATCCGTACAAGTTTTAAAAAAATGTTTTGGTTTTTTTTGCTAAATGAAAGCAACATTGAGAGAAAATGCATTTGTGCCTGAGGCGCATCCCTGAGGAACGCCACTGGCTAACAATAACAGTGAATTTGTCAACTGATTGAAGAAAACAGATCACATCCAAAATAAATTTTAAAAAATCCTCTAAAATTCCTCCAAAAAGCAAAGACTGGGCTCTTATTGACAATATTCAGACACGGGCAGGTGTTCAATTCGGCGCTGATGCAAAATCCAGCATGTTTAGCCTTGGCGGAGATCTGAGCTCTCCAGTTCGAGTCTGTTGTTACGCACTGATGAATTTGGTGGCAGCCTTTGTGACGTTTCAAGGTTGAAGCTGAATGTCTGATTCAGCGCCGAGCGGCATTGAAACATTGAATTGAAAAGATTTCACATTATCGTCACGGCTTCAATCAGCGAGAGCGCTTGACAGAAAAACAAACAGTGAGCGGTAAATGAACTATTGTAAAAAAAAATCAGAGCAGCTGACATATTTAATTCTTCCCGTGCGGCGTCACAAAGGATCAGAGTGATGTCGCAGAGGTCACCGGAGGCGTTTCACGCTCTCTTTAGTCAAAGTGTTTTTCACAGATTATTCATCACAGACATAATGAACTGACCCCCCCCCTCGCGTGTTGCCAATGATTGTGGAGTTTTAGACTTTGAACAAACTACAAGGGCATCTTCCTTTTGAAATTGCGATGATTTTCCGGAATACTAATCATGACACTCTAAAGATCTGCCCGGCATTAGCTTTTGAAATAAAATAATGGTTTTAATGGGCTGAATTAATTTTTTTTTATTTTTTTTTTTATCCAAGATCGTTCTTACAATTTTATGCTTACAATGTTTTGGAACCAAAAGCATAACTGGATGAATTTGGCCCAGTCCATACAAATGAAAACAAATAATTCACCTTGAGCCACTTCAAAATCTCAGAAAGATGTTTCCTTTCAATATCCGAATTTTCAGCTCGTGACGGTTTTAATGCGTCACGCAGCCGCCGAATATGTCTACACGGCCGAGGGATTAGAGAAACGAAGCGCCGTGTTGCCATGGTTTCCGCTTTGGCTCTGCCACATTCCTCACCAAGCATATGTTCTTTGCTGGACTTGAGCATCAAGCTAATTGTAAGCGGGGAAAAGCTAAGAAGTACGTGCCGACGCGATAGTGAGATAGATTGGGAGTCGTTAACGTTTGCTACGTTGACTGTAACGGCTTCCCGTGCTCTGGCTCGCTTTTCAGCATTTTAATGGGGAAAAAACAAAAACACTTTGTCTCATTTTCCTTTGGATCTCATCCATCCTCTTCACTGTATTTGAATAATTAAATTCATCAGCATCGCATCTATTAAGCCAACCGTTTCTCAAGCCACTTTACCGCGTGTATCGTGATTTAGTTGCCGGGAGGCCCGCTTACTAATTCATGAATTTCCGAGGAGGAATATCGATGCGAAGGTTACGTTGAAATGTAAAATATTAATAAATAAGATACAATACTGGCAAGGTCGGATGTGGTGAATAAAACAATCTTTTGTGATTTGTTGAAAGACTTCATTCAATTTGAACTAGGATGTCAAGAAGGGGGAAAATCGGACCAAGGTTGTGTAGAGTAGTCGACACTATTTGTCAGGAATCTGGACTTGCATGCTTGTGTGGGTTTTCTCTAGGTACCTCGTTAACCATGTGGAAGAGGTAGGAAGATTTAGAAAAATAAAATGAAAAGAGAATCTCAATGAGAATGTAAAGAGTGGTTAAAAAGAAGGCCGGATTAGGCGCAAAACCAACAAACGCCGTCCAGATCCAACCAAACGCTCCCACATAAGCTCCCGAGAACAGATGGCCGTCCCTAACAAAAAGACTTCTTTTCCAACGTGTCAACAATTCTCGCAACTTCCTTCTTTACTTTGTTGTCCATCTTCATCCCTTTTCGGATTTATTTCATATCCTGGCGTCTTTTCTTTTGCTTTTTCTAAGGTTGACGTTTTCTTCCCTCTCACTGCCCCCGAGCTCCTTCCTGCAGTAGAACTCACAGACAAGCCCGAGGCTTGACTCTCCTACCCTGAGGTAGCAGAAACTCTACGTTTTCCTGACTCGAATAATGTTTTCATGCACGGACACTTAGAAAGCATGACTGTCACTCGGAAAACGATTAACAATGAATCGTAAGTGGTGCGAACCAAGTAGAAATGAGGCACATTAGCGTCAGGAATTAAGTGTAAAAACAAATGTTAATCTAGTGAATGGGAAAAGGTTGCGCCGGTGTTTAATAAATTCAAATAGAATGCATAAGAGAGGGTAATAATCTTGGGCGCTTATCGCATGGCAGAGATGCCCGCAGGTCCAGTCAGGAACCGAGTGATATCGTGCCAAGCGGAGCTGCGCCCGGCTGCGTCTGCCTCACACAGCCGAAAGCTACGCTAGCACGCTAACAAGTGCTCTGGCGCAAAAAGTGCTCCACTTTTCTTCCGCTCTGGCGGGTACAGCGGAGGTGCCATGACATGAAAAATGGAGTTGTCATTGTTAAAAATTAATAATTGAAAGGTTAATTCGAAAAATGTGCAACTGATACGTGTGAAATTTATTTATATTCAAATCAAATCTGAAACCTAACATTTTCAAAATATTTTTCCACTAGAAGTAGTTTTATCATAACTTTGACTTTTGTTACATTTTTAAAAATTTAAACATTAAAAACATTTTAAAAAAATAATAATTGAAAGGTTAATTCGAAAAATGGGCCACTGATACGTGTGAAATTTATTTATATTCAAATCAAATCTGAAATCTAACAGGCACATTTTCAAAATGTTCTTCCACTAGAAGTAGTTTTATCATAACTTTGATTTTTGTTACATTTTTAAAAATTTAAACATCAAAATTTATTTATTTTCAAATCAAATCTGAAATCTAACAGGCACATTTTCAAAATGTTTTTCCACTAGAAGTAGTCTTATCATAACTTTGATTTTTGTTACATTTTTAAAAATGTAAACATCAAAAACATTAAAAACATTTTTAAAAATTAATAAGTGAAAGATTAATTCAAAAAATGTGCAACTGATATGTGTGAAATGTATTTATATTCAAATCCAATCTGAAATCTAACATTTTCAAAATGTTTTTCCACTAGAAGTAGTTTTATCATAACTTTGACTTTTGTTACATTTTAGTAGATAAAAATGAGCACACTTGGCATCCTCCCGCTGTGAAGACACACGCGACCGAAGACCATTTTTCTTTGCCCCCGCTATGTTGGCAAAGGTGGCCTATTTCCATCCCATGCACCCTCGCTCTCGTCGCACCTGCGCCGCTTTCATGCTGACGGTGCACCCATCTCCGTTTCGCACTCGCTCATATATCACTCCGCCCGTGCGCAAATTAATCATTACTTGTAAATCTTACCTCGCGCGATGCACTTTTTGAAATCGTTACCTTTATTGCGTGTAAAGGTCGTCTTTGTGAGAATTCAGGTAGAGTCGGGTTAACTCTGGGTGAATTAACCACATTAAGTTTTCCCCCCCTTTAAATATATTCAGAAAGTGTGACCTCAGATGGTCTCGCGGGAGCATTCCAAATGCTGACAAAGGGAATATATTTTGCTTCGTGTTAAGGGTGTGATTCGGCGCCGAGAGTTACGCCGTAATCCCAGCAAAGCGTTAGGTGGCGGTCTGGCCAACCGTTTCATTTTATCCGCCCGGGGCTTTCGCTATTTCCCCCATCAAGTGCTCGAAGAAAGCGGAAAGGCTTTATATTGTCTCCTTATTACCGCCCGTCCCGATCCGCCGCATCCTTGTGGGGGATTTTAGGCGGCGGACGTTGTCAGCTGTTTGTCTCGGTAAACAACACACTTCATCCTGTTGTAAAGGCGCTTGGAAAATACAAAACGTATATTGAGGATCTTGGGTTAGTAACCTACAACAATTTGGTGTTACGCAGGGCTCCCAATTAAGTCCTCTAAGGATTCGGTATGCATTGATATCACTTCTTGAAGTACAAGTCGCTGCTCCAATAAATATAGATAAATATTGTAAACCTTTCTTTGACATTTAATCATTTGCTAGTGAATGAATGAATTTCTGACAAAACTAGCTCGTCTGCACAAATCTTCAATTCAATTTGGCCTTGGTGGAGGTCAGCTTTTACGTTGCTGGATAAATCCTTCAGGTGTTATTGCGCTTTACGTTTTGTTCCGCTTCTCTCACGTCTTTCAGGAAGTTGATGTAGGCAGTCGGCAACCGGTACATGCCATTCATAATAACACATACTTGACATTCTCCATAAAAGTATGTACCTGTCGTGATTATTATGAGCAAAAGTTAGGATTGAACTTGCTGCTGGCTCAGTGGATAAGACACATCATCGAGCAAGCCTGCTTTTGATGAATTCATTTTGTTTCGTTATTTGTTCTCATCAAAAGCATAAATAACATTTTGGCGTTTTTTATGCATTATCGTCTTTGTGCCAGAATCCTACGAGCATCCCGAGATATTCATTAGAAAAGTTGGGATGAGCTCATTAGATTGGCTGCCAAATTACTGCACAGGCGTTCTCACAGGTATTGCAGTGTTTAGACAATTTTTTTTTCCGTGTGTGCAACATTGTCATCATTTTCAAATGCGGTATGGAACCAATCATTAAAAAAAAACACAGGGGTGGCTAAGTGGCCAGTAGCTAGCGAAGTGCAAAATAATTGACTGGCCGTCGTGTTGTTAAATGTTGACCGAAACTCATCACGCGGCCGCAGTGAACCGCGGCGCCATCAAATGAGGCCTCGTTCAGCCACGCCGGCTGGCTATTGACCGACAGTAAATATTTACCCTCGGCAATTAAACAAGAGGCGACTGTGAAGCCGACGTGACGTTTATTGAAACGCGCCGTGCGTGACACCGTTGGAGGTAATCTTCGGAACATACGAATAGAAAGTGTGTTCAATATGCTGAAAACGGTAAACGGTATTGTGGAGCATATCATAAAACCGCAGACGATGCCGTCATACACATACACTCACCCAAAAATGTATTTTTTATGAAGAAAGATTAACGAAGCTTTTAGAGTGCAATTATCCCGTTTGCTTTGGAGAAGCCATTAACTGTCGCTGTAAATATTGTTTTTTTTTTTTTTATGATGTGGAACTGTTTCAGTGGATATGGATATCAGATACACATTCCACAAAGCCATCCAAATTTAATTTAAAGGCCCGAATTATAGCTGATATCCAACCAGGGGTACTCACGACACAATAAAAAAAATGGAAGGCTATTTTTTAGCTATTAATGGACAGTGACTGTGGTGCTGAAATGGTTTATTATTGGATTTTTTTTTTTTTATAAGTGATTTTTGAATGACCTTTGTGATTTATTGCGCCATGTCTGAGCGTTGCCCTCAGATTTGCACATAAATTAAAATGACAGTCGAGCAATTACTGTGCGGTGGTCCAGCCAAAGAGAGAATGCTGCCAAGAAGAATTCGCAAGCAATTCATTATTTCATATTTCATAATTCATATGCATAACCACAACTCGACAACTCATGCTGGGTGGCACAGGACGTTTAGTCACAGAACAAATTTCAGTTCTAATCTATCATTGGGAATTTCATATTTCGCAAAATATGTAAGCCTTTCAACCTTTATGCCGCGTTTCCATCAAGAGACTGCAGCTGAATGTCTTGGCTTGTCCTTTAGCGGTGCAGAAGAGAAAGTGGAGCAAGAAGTCGAGGCAATTTGGCGCACTCTCCTATCTCCTCCATCATCTCACATGCATGTCAGTTATTTTGGAAAAAGCTCCAAAACTCAGAGCGAGGGATGGTCTTTGGGCCTATCAGTGGTCGCCCCAGCTGTCAGGAGCTGGCTCATGCCGCCAACCGCTGGACCACTGCCAAAAACCCAGGCCCAAAATCACTTGATTTGAATGGAAAACAGAACATAGGAAGTTTGATATTAAACTGAAGTCAAGCAGAACTTGGCATTCGGCACCCAGCCTACACCTCAGTAGAAATCGGCAGCGTTTTGCTTTAAGTGCTTTTTATCCGAGCGCGTACTGTCGCAGCAGGAGTCGCTTTATCCCTTTGTAGATAAAATCTATTCTAATGTACTCCCTTGGGCTTGTTATTGGACTCTGGGTTTCAGGTACTATGTTCCTAAGCCATTTTAGTAGCAGTGACACTCAATTGAAGTGGCTTAACTTGCAATGATGTCTGTGTGAGACACGTTGCGTGGGTTGTTGGGAGGAAAAAAAAAAAGAAGCCAAGGACATTTTAACAGTGCTTTCTTTTATAGAGCAACAAGAATCCAAGCTGGATGAATTTTATGCACTGGGTAATATGGCGAGTCTGCCTGACCGTGAAGATAGATTTTTCAGTATAAAAGGGAACGCGGCGTTGACGAGCCCGGCCGCCACGAGCCGACGTGTCCTTGCGAGCACTAACCGCGAGCGACACCGCCGGCCCGTAAAATGCGGCGGGAAACGCAAAAAAACATAAAAGTCCCGCCAAGACTCTCCAAAAAATAATGGAGCCATCAGCCGTAATGACACGGACTCTTCCACGGGAGGCTTGGGGAATATTCAATCTGAAGGCTGTAAAAACAAAAAAAAAAAAGACATTGTCAACCCGGTTAACAGCCAGCCCTTAAAAGCAATGTCCGGTTACATGTAAGGACCAGACGGGTGCGAGCGCTTCCACTCTGGTGCGCTCCATTCACCCAGAGGAGACAGAGTGTGAAGATAATGCACCGGGAAAGATGTCACAGTTTTGGCCTGCACTCCCACACAGGCGTCCTCTCCACCACTCAGGAGACATCAACAAGGTGTAGGGACAAGGAGCGATAAATATATTACACGTCCACTGAAAGCCTGGCGAGTCCCTCGTGCCGTTTCGCTTTACATCATAAATGAAGCACGCTTTTTACCGCACAATCATGCGGAAACGCTTTTTCCAGTATTTCAAGCGCTGCCCCAGGAAGCACGTGCTAATCGTTAATAATTTGAAAAATTGTAGCAAAGGCTTCTCAAGGCCCAGCGTGTTTGCGTCCTCCCCTCGTCGACCTTGCGCAGCAGCAAAAAAAAAAAAAAAAAAAAACGTGTGTAGATTGAAATATATTTTTGACAAGCCTATTTCATTTTAGTCACATGGGGGGAAGGAGATGTCAGGCCAAAGAAGTACTTTGTATGCCTGTCAAAATGATGCTAATCCCAAGAGGCTACCCTCTCCATTTTGATTTAGGTACATGCAGAGGGCACATATACAAACAGCTTTTTGAATATCACAACCATAAACGAATGTAGCGACAAGCAAATTAGCAACATGTAGCAGCAAGCAAATTAGCACAATTAGCAACATGTAGCGGCAGTCATGAGCACAATTGGCAACTGTCACATTAGCTTTCAAACGGCAAAAAAAAAAATGCATCTAACGGTGGCCAGCTTGAGCACAGAATTGCTTAAACATGACAAAATTCAGTTTTGTAAACGAGTCGATTTTTGCTAATCGTCACAAGTCGCTTGCTTGCTCGAAAGCCGTTTAGCGAGTGTTAGCCGTTGCGGTTCATTTGCAGGCGCCCGTGTCATCGGCTGCATGGCGATGGCGTCCTCGCATTAGTGATGAGGACTGTGTACTTTAAGGCTGACAGTAATGAATGACTTGCTCTTTATGGACAAGCGAGGCGCCTCGATAAGCGATGGCCTTCCCTTACCAATTTGGCCGACGTGGTCTTTCACCTTGCCAAACGTCGCCTTTCTGCACAGCAACGGCATTTGGCTATCGGCTCATAGAATCACAAGTAGCTTCAATACGTTAATCTAGAAATTCCTAACTTATGCTACCGTCACGTCCCAATTGGATTTTCTTTTCCGTTTTAGATAAACCTGTGTAATACAAGCAGCCCCTAAAACTTCCAGTCAAGCTTGAAGTATTAACTTTTCTATTCCGGCGCACAGATGGGATTTATTTACACGAGTCGATTGGCACATATGGTCATAAATGAATTAGGCCGAGCCCCAAATATGTACCCTCTTCAGCTCTCAAAGGCTCCAGCCACCTGTTTTAATCGAGGTACTAAACTTTTCCTCACTTAGAAATCCAAGCATGTAACCTGTATCGCGCTATTTGCGTTTTAATCCCGCTTTCCTTTGATAAGAAAACGACCGGTCGCCAATGAGGACGTCTCGGGCGGCATCAGCAGTAGCGAGCTGCGTGTCGTTCTGTGAAATGAGTGTCTCGTTAATCTGGCCTTTTCATATGGGGCCGTTTTAATTCACAAGGCTTTGTTGCCCCGACTGCGCCAGTCGGAAGATAATGAAAAACTTGACGCCGCATCCTCCCGAGTTATGATTTCAATTGCTATGCATGCGTTGATTTTCAAGGTCTGGAGTCTCTTTTGAATGGATGGGCGGCTACCCGGCTCCGGGGGTTAACAAGGAAGCCTCGGCGCAGCGCTTAACGATTCAACGCAGGCTCGGGCCCCACGTGACGTTGCATGCAATAGGCCCGTCGCTTGTTTATATCTGCGGATGAAGCATCCCGCTGGCCGCAAATTAAGCATTCAGGCTGGTCCGCCTTGTTGTGCGCCGCCGTAACGTGTCCGGGGTACTAAATCTAAGCCGGCCGCCTTAGGTAAGCAGCAATCTTGTACTGAAGTTCTCAAGCTTCCTTATCTTTTGAAATGACACCACTACGCATTATTTAAAAAATGATAAAGGATTGTAGTCATCCGCCTGAGTGGAAAAGGTTTACTACTTGAGATTCAGCATTATTTGGCACTCTTCATCACCATTCATAAATGACCTAAAAATAAAAAAAAACATGATTCAAACACAGACTGCTCTCCGAAAAAAAGAAATCAAAAACCGATTCTCAGTGATTTGATTTAAAGCTGTTATTTTAGTGTCGGTCTAAAATCACCCACTTAGAAACACAAAGCCATACGCAATTTACCAGAATCGTTTTGAAAAATGGCGAAAAATAGAAAAAAATAGTCTCATTAAACTGCGCCCACTAAAAAGGGAAAGCACACACCTAATTGATCCTCTCTTGCGTGCCCAACAGGGGAAATGTAGCTCACACTCTTAAGTCACGCCATTAGCATAATTAAGCCTGAGTCATACTGAGAAGCCAGTCCCCGTTCCTTGACTTATTTTTAGCCCGAAGCCTTCTTCACCTCTGCACAGCGAGAAAATCTAGTCTGAGACAAGAGACTGTCACCAAGTTGAATTTTATTACGAGTCCTCGCCTCAATTAAAACCCCCGCATTTTACACGGATCAATATGAAGGGAGGGTGTCTATCCCCAAAAAATGTCAATACCCGAAGCGAGGGAGCGAAAGGACTCGGAGATGCCGCGGTAACCCCCGCGTGTGCTCGGCTAACAAGTTTCCCGCCTTTGAACTTTCCATCCGGACGTTCTTTGTGAAATACCAACGCATTGATTAATCCATCTGTACTGATCTGAATTTCTTCCGAGTCGCGGGCATCCCTTTGAAATATTCAAAGTTGATCTCTTGGAATAACCATTATATGGACCTCTGCTCTCCTTGGGGGGGGGCACGCCGAGAAAGTGGCTGCATACAGATGAAGCCTCAGCCCGGCAAAAAAAAAAAACACAAAACAAAAAATGCCAAGAAAGGGAGACTGATGCATAATTTGGCTCTCAGAAATAATATGATTGTTCGTCGCAGGCCAAGTGTGAACAACTTCGCCTAATTGGTACACGCTTGTGACAGTCACACTACGAAGCGTCGTTAGGATTCTACATGAACATTATCACCGCATCCAACAAATACAAAATGTGCCTGTTTTTTTTTTTTTTAATCACACTCACTAGAGATGCTAACTATTATCGCATTCATCACTACAATAATGTTTTGCTAGCCGATCACGGCTCGCTCTGACCGACCAAATGCTCACAGTATTTTGTAGACTTTTTATTTATTTATTTTTAATAAACAGTAACACACTTGCGTCCACGCATGGCATAATTACCTTTCCCCATCAAGCATCACGTGTCCATGTGATGGTGTGTTACGTGGGCACACGTGCCTCCCACACCTTGTTGGACCATCTGCGGCATAGCCCCCCCTCCAGTCTCAGCTGCTCATCAGCGTTTCATTTTGTCTCTCAATATGCATTGGTGTTAGCGTCTCAGCTGTTGTGTGTGCGCATGTTTGACTTCAGCCGTGGAAGTGCAACAGGAGCCCAGCGCTGCCCGTGGCACGTGGCCAAAGGTGATGCAGCTCTTTGTAATACTTTGTAAACACACAGCAGCACACTGAGCAAGTGCTTAGTGAGTCTTAGCTTAGCGTTACGCTTTTGGTCCCCACATGGAAGATCTCATGAAACCAACAATTCATTTCCATACCTTTGTTTCACCTGAGCTAATGATTATTCACTTTCCCTTTACTGGCAAACTTTCCACATATATATTCAAAACGTGTGGTGTAGCTTTTGAGCCCGTAAGGTGTTTTGTGGAACATATTGAGCGGATTTTAGCTGCCATTGTTTTAATATGGATCAAATTACCAAATGTTGCCTTGGTGAGAAATAAGTTGAAGGTTGTCTCCCGTGTTTGTTCTGTTCATTAAAACGCGCACTAATGCAAGAGTTCTAATTAAAATCTCTAATTAAGACTGCGCGTTGACAAAGAGCAGATCACAATGTAAGAGCCTCCAGGGGTAGCTGCTGTGAAATGCTAATAACAAGCCAGGCATGGAAATGTCGTAAATAAGATGAACTCAACTTTAGTTATTGAGCACTCTCAAAAAATGCAGTTGAAACAAAATGCTGTACAATAATAATAATAATAATCTTAACAATAAATAATTACAATTAATGTTGATTATGTCGCCCCCAATGGTGAAATACAGAATTACAAATGTTTTTTTTGGAGCCAGTGCAGATTTTATTGCTCATTCGATTTTTTTTTCTTTAGCTTTCCTTTGTCCTTCGCTCGACAGCACACATTGTACTCAAAGCCGCCAACATTCTTTCAAGTTTAATTTATTTAGGAATGGGCTGGACGCAAACTTTCCAAATTGCGGCAGCCCGTTGAATCAATATTAAGAAGGTACACGATGGGCTGTCTAGGACACAAAGTACTCGTCGGCTCATGCTAGACTTTAGTTGCGTCGTTCTCTTGTCCCTTCGTCTTTGACGTCGGTGAAACAAGAATCAGCCGGTAGATGAGGGAACATAGTCGCTCTAATTGTACGAAGTAGAAGAAGGTGAATGGACCGCAGCTTTGGCACCCGCTGCATTGACTTGTGTGTCTGTGTGTGTGTGAGCGGAAACGGTTTAATTGAGCACAGCCTTCCGTTTCACGGATCTCGGCCGCAAATCAAACTGAGCCGCGCTGACACTGTTGCTGATTTCTTGGACTGCGTGAAAAGAGAATAAAAAGTCGGCCGGATACGTGGCGATTGTAGTGACTGTCAGTAAACACGTGATTTTTATTTTTCTTAGAGAATTTGACAACCCTCCTGAAAATGCAAATTGCAGCTTTCCTACCATCGATTGGACGGCCGAGGCCTCCAAAATGCAGACGCGTGAATCATCAAGAGAGTATTTAGATGCCGAAAGCTCGAGGCAACGTCGTCTTGAGGCTTTTCGGGGATATTTGTAAATGAAGATAAACAGTCTTTGTTCCCGTGATGGGAAGATGTTTGTCGATTCCGTAACAGCCAAGAATATTGTCACTTTTATTCGTTTGAGCCTCAATGTGAGCGAACGGCGTCATTTTTCACGTTTGTCAAACAGCAGCCCGACCGAAACCGCTGCCTTCCCCGCGCCGTCCTGTCAGACACCTCAGACACGGTTATAAAAATTGTGTATTGTCTGTTTTGTGCAGCCGGAGGTGGAGAGGATCAAATTTTAGCTCCATCCGGAAAAAAAAGGTGCAAACGGCACCGGGAAGGATACTTGGCTTGCAGACAGCAAGCTTGGCGGAACTGACGGGTTGTCCTGGCTGCTAACACCAAGTCGGGTGTGGCGGCTAATTGCCAACAAGCGAGCTACGTCTATTTTCACAAGAGCTGCCTATGCGTGTGTGTGTTTTACCTTCTGCGCTGCGAATGAGTTCATTCTTTTCAAGGGGGTCAATATGGCGACAATTTTAGCCGATGATGTATCCTCGACGGCGCGGCGCGGCATTTCTCAACTGTCATTACCATCCCGCCTCAATTACTTTGAAGGATTGTGCGAGGCAAGGTCGTTGGCTCGGCAGCTAGCTTCCACACATACGATTTTTTGTTTTGGTGAGTCTCAGATTTGATGCTGTTGATTTGAAACAAGTTGCTCATTTTTTTAATGCACATTAATATGCAACAAAGGGCAAAACAATTAGAAGCTAATCCAAGGAGAGATCGAGAGGGAGAATCCAGCAAACCCCAACTTAATTCTTACAGGAATTGGCTTCGTCTAGAATTTTCTATATCTATCGTCAAATTCATCAAATTCTAGTTGTGTGCTTGTATCGATTGTTTTTAGTCTGAATCGGTCGGCGTTGTCACACACAAGTCAAGCTGAATCTATTCAAACACCTTTTTTCCCCCGTCTTGTTTGTTTGTTACAGCTCTCCTGGGGTGAGCAGCTCGGATTTCCAGTAGCTTCTTTTTTTTTTTTTTTCTTCCTCTACTCCCTGACATTGTTGGCAAAATGCAGGTGCATTCATTATCGTGTAATTACCCCCGCCGTTGGTCCGGCTGTGTATTATTTATGACGTGCTACATTCTGCCCGCGCTGTTGTGACAGCAAAGGTAAAATGAGCGAGCATCATAGAGCACGCCAGCTCCGCAGGCGTCATTAAGGAGAAGGCGAGAAAGTCGCTCTCAAGGCCGCCTCGAGGAGATCCGCCGCTAATCAGTCTCCCCGTCCACTTAGCTTTACCTTCGTCCCGTTTTACGACGTCATTGCGCGTCAGAGTGGAAACAGATGGTGGGAGCGAAATCGCTAAGTAAGTGAGGCTTGGCGCGCGGCGGTGATGGCGACACCGTGCCCGCTGACGCATCATCTTTCAAGGGGGCTTTGAAAGCCGGCCAACTTGGGAGGAATTCCGGGGCAGGTATGGAAAAAGAGGCGGGGCCTGGAAGTCATTCGTTTAGGGAAGCGGCAACTCATCTGAAAGTCATGCCAGGAGTCATCCAGATCACGGGGTGCCACGGAGATTCCGGGCTTGGTCTGACTCACCGTTAATGAATCTCGGCTTGGGGTGTTTTCTGCAATACTCCCAAAATAGTTTCATAATATTTCAACATATCTGCCAAATTTTGGCGTCACTAAAAATAGCTCAGCTTTCCAATGATATCTGTAGGAGGCTTCTCTCTGGGCTTCTCACTGCGGCTGTAATATTATTAGGACAAACAATATATTGTTATATTGTCTGTCTACATGTGTTGCAACACCGCAACAGACTGTATGTTATTGAAGTTAAAGAGATGAATGATGAGGCAGAAAAGGTCCCCTGCGAAGATGCAAGGTAATAGTTTGTGGACTTTTGCTGCTGCATTGTTTGGACGCCGCACTCTAACCTTCACTCACTTTGTATTATTCATGACCCAAACAAGACCGTCACTTGTTTTACAAATGAATAATTTGCCACGAAAGGCGTCACAAGCAACAGAGGCCGCTTTCATCCAGACGACGCATCAAATGATGCATGTTTATGAAGTGAGATTGTAGAAGGTCCTTTCGCTTCTCCGTACAGAAGCAAAAGGCCAGTCGAGCATCCCTCGCGCGATAATCATTCCCAAGTCCTCACCTTTCCGTTTTCTCTCAAAGCCCGGGTAGGTTCGGGTTGTGGGTTGTACCCGCCCTCCTTCCTTGCGCCTCACCGACTTTCTGCAACACAGCAGCATTTATATTTCAGCGGCTGCGTATGAATTATGCACAGCAAAGCGCTAAGAAAGGGTTTTAATGATGTCTCGCCGGTCGGTGCGAGCTAGCCATCGGGTCCGTCTGGGCCGTCGGGTCGGGAGCGTCGACTCCAACGCCGTTTCAGGTTTGCAGTCGGCGCACAGGTTTGGGCGAGGACCTTCGGGTTCCGACCCTGTCAGAATATTGATCGGCGCTGACATCTGGCGTAATGATTCTTTGTCAGCCAAGAAAGAAGCGGACGGGGCCACGATTCGACTCGTATCGCGTACCGACTTTTAATTAAGAGCCCGTCGCCGTCTCCTTTTGACCTCGTCATCTGCGGACGCTGTTGATTTTGTGTCAACCCCCGAATGCATCCTACCCCACCCCCTCCACCCTGATGCAAACTGTAATTGCGATTTGCGGAAGACGTACTAAATCTCGAAACATGGCCCCTCCATTAAAAGTTAAACAGGTTCACTCCTGAAAAATGTCTTCAAGCCGAGATCAGGAACATTGTCATGTCGGGCATGCATTATAATTCGATATCAAATATTTATTGACGACTAACTGGCAAGTGCAACATTGCATATGTGTGTTACTTTGCACACAGTGACCCCCCCCCCCCCCCCACACACACACACACAATGTGGCTCAATATGAACCGCTTGATTGGCTGAGCGATGTCCCCCGGGAAACATTTCAAATGCATGCAGCTGGTGTGTGTATTTAAATTTCAAGACAATATTATAATAATCCGACCTCAGGAACCGCCGCCTTTTGGACCCGCATATGGGTTGGCTAACAACACCATTTTATACACAGTGTACTTTACGAAGAGCTCCATTTGCATTTGTAAGCCTCCTAAAACAACAGAGAGCCTGCCGGGGGATAGAAAGGAGGAGTAAGACAAACATTTGATTTCAGCCGCGGGACACCAAAATGAATCATTTAACATCTATGTGCTGTTATTTACACTTCACTTGGTCACTTTGACTGAGTGCTGTGCCACAAGAGGAAGGAGTCATCTCTAATCCGGCTGAAGTCTAAAATGAATTTTTGAATGCAAGATTTAGCAGGCAACAACTGTGTTGTTTCCCAACAATAACACCAGGGGACGCAATTTTTCCCGTACAGTTAGTTTTTTTTTTCTTTTTTATCTGCTGAGGGTGAGTCGTCTTGTATAGGGCGAGCGTCAATAATGACAATGCAAAACAAAAACAGTAGAAGCTCTCAAGTCCAATAATTCACATTCGTTCCGATATTCAAACATGGAACAGGGAGGCAACTTTTTTTTACTTTCCCAAGATATTCCTTTCAACCACTTGCCATTTTTCACTCGTTATCACCTTGGAAATTATTCTGTTAATAAGCTTTTTCTTTTACACCTCCGTGACTGCTCCTTATGTTACATTACGAGCTAAGAATAACCCGTGATAATCATTTTTGAGGTGGCTAAAGTTGACTCGTCCCTGTGTTGTTTTCCAAGAAACAATATGAAACTAAATGAGAAGTTAAATGTCGACGTGTTGTCCTTCTCCTTTTTTTTCGCGGTAGGAGTGGCCGTTGATGGGTGTTAACTTCTGTTGCGATTATAAATCATCACCGCAAAGCGTTCACATACAGACGCTTCATTAGGTTCGCCCGCGCAGTTTAATGAGATCCAAAACAAAGGAAATAACTTGAGTGACACAATGTCAAAAACTGATTTGACTGAGATTGCTAATATTAAAGAATTAGCCAGAATTAACCGCAAAGCTAATTTTGTTTTCATGTCATTCTTATTTTTAATTTATAGATAATGAAGCTTTTCCTGACAACGCTTACATTATGATTACTATAATTAATACATCTCACCGCCATCCCTTCCTGCCTGTTCCATATTTCCATTAAAAAGTAATTTTTTGTTAAGTATTTGTCTCATCTGACGATCTGAGCGGATGCTACCTACTGACAGCTTCCCACGCAATTCAATAAGCATTCCCCATTTTTTTTTTCCTTCACAATGCTGCGAATGCATATGCTTTTAAATCCATTTTATATGTGTTTGTATTATAATGGCCGAATGGTCGCTAACAAGAATCCGTGTCCGTGATTAAAATTGAGGATATCCACAGAACAAATTGGCGTCGGCGATGTCGAGATGGGCTCATTTGTTTCACGCATTATCATACGTCTTGTTGTTTTGACAGCGCATCCGGTGAGATGGCCGCGTGGATACTTTAATCCCAAGAAGGTTCATTACGCTAAAGCAGCTCCAGCCGTATTCCCAGCAGAATGCATCCAAGGCTATTGTCTTTCCCCACCTTTAATACCCCGAAAGCCTTTAGCAGCATCGGTCGAATGTGACAGAAATGTTGATGCTAGCGCAGCAACGTAAGCAGCTATTGATGTTTGCATACAGCGAACCGCACGTCTCTGGCGAGCTCTGCAACGTTGCCCTTCGTCAGAGTTTGCTTTGCTGGAGGCCAAAATTTGACATGTCTGTGAATGCTGCATCATTTATGGACTGTCAGCATTGGGATAAGTCGGCTGCAAACAGCGAGGTTTGGAGGAACGTTGACGTCTTTCCTCTCAATGAATGATGCAATTGGAGGTTTTAGTGTTTTTCCCTCCAGCAACCCATAGTCCAAAGTGAGGAAGGATGACTTATTCTTTTATTCTTTTTTTTTTAATTTCATGGATGTATCGGTGGCATTTCTGACAAAACCTCCATCCAGAGAAATATTATGTAAATTGATTTTGTATAGGTGCCATAATATGGAGAGTGGGGGCTTGCACAGAGCGCCATTCAAGCTAGAAGCGGCAGTGCACCAAGTTCAGCAACTGTTGTTCAATTTTGAAATGGTTTTTCATTCCAATGAAAGTCTGAAATTATGATGTCATTGTGTCTGCATTGTCCGCAATGTATTTTGCCACGTTAAGGAATTAGAAATGTGTTTTTGAGTTTCCACACTTTTTATATTAAAACAGTTAAGTCACTTAACGTGTTAATTTAGGGTTAAAATTAAATGTCTGCTATTTTTCTGTGTAATCCAGTATGACCCAGGAAGTGGAAACAAAGTGGGGAAGGTCGTTATTATGGAACACAAACAGGTGTGCACAACTGAAAACAAAATGGAGCTTCCTACAACTACAATTGACCAATGTAAGTACAAAAAAAAGCTATTTTTGTTCTCTGTAATGCTAAATGAAATCTTACTTATCCACTATACTGACTTCAACATCAGCCAGTGGACTTTGATTGACGATTAGCCATTCAGGCAGAGTTTCTAAAGAGGAAGCCTTTCGCCGTCATTCAAGCGCTAAAGACGAAACCAAGCAAGTACGTTTGCGAGCACAATCTCTCCATCTTCCCCGAAGCTTCTTTTCGACATTAAAAACACAGCAGTAATAATGACCGGCTCTGCATAAGCCCCGAGTGTCTTGAGAGTGGTAATAAAGAGCAGCTTGACTTCAACCTTCTGCCGCACACGTCTTTTCCACAGCAATGTGATGCGAGCATCTTTGCTTGTGACGCGAGCTGCATTTTAATACAATACTCTCGGCATACTACATAATGCATCGCGTGCGCCCGTCTATGCTTTCAGTGCCCCTCACATGAGGCCTCACCTCCATCATTCCACTTTACTGACACCTTTGCGAGGCCTCTTTGCAGGAAAGAAAAAAACAACAACTCCAAACAAACCCAAAGGACACAATCTCGTGAGAGAAGAGAGATGGTGAGCTCTGAAACAATGAAAACAAACGGAGCGATGCTATTTGCCGGGGTGAGCGACCACAGCGAGCGGCAAATATAGAAAAAAATCCGAGGAGCATGAAAAAAAATTCTCTCTGCAAAGTATTCAGAGCATGATAATTGTCCTCATCGTTGATGCGTGGCTTCACAAAACCACGCAACCCATGTGAAAGACACGCACTCGCCCGTTGTCACCTTTGGGCCTCAAGTCAGCTAGCGCGGGGTGAGAGATTAGCTCACTTGCCGGGCCGATCGATGCATTGATCATCGGAGCATGAGGAGTCAGTCGCTATGCGTCATGGAGGCGCTCCTTCAATGTCAGGACTCGTCGCTTTGTTTGCGCCGCAAACGCGGCCACACCTCTCCGGCGGAAAATTAATGATTACGAGCAAAAGGTTAATATCCACTCAGCTGAAAATGAATCAAGACTGAATTAATGAGATCATTACTTGCATGGATTGATAATGAAATTAGTCTTCTTTCCAAGCGGCGGGCTGCCGAGGTATTGATTTGGAAAGGAATGCTTCTGTAAGCGGAGCCCTTGACCGGACGGACGCCCTCTGCTGGGAGGTCCTTGAACTTTTTAGTTTTTGTTTAACAAACAACCTTCAACGTCCCGCTAGCTAACACAGTTGTCGTTCGTAATGTTACAATTGTGTCGGTGCCCGCTTTGGTCGCCTGGAGGCATTATAAAACAGAAAGATGACTCATCTAAATTCTTCTCAGCTCATCAGTACGGCACTAATATTAGTCGTGTGTTACAAAATGTTATTTTTATTTGTGTTGACGCACTGACCCTAAAGAATAATGTTGCATAATGTACAGTAGATGCTATTTAGCATGAGCTAGTGGTCTGAAAGGATAAGCTACTGTATGTGGTTGTTCAAGTAAACAATGCGTTTAGTTAGCAGCATCAATAAATAGACTTTTTTTATTAGTGTTTTTGGATGTGCACACCTGAGCAGTCATTTATTACTCAGTGAATTTAATAGGCAATTTTGCTCTTTTAATTGTGTAAACTAACTGCTATAATGATCTCGCCGCATGCTGATAGTTTGCTTCTGTGCTGGATTTTTTTAATTAAACTTCAGCCCAAACTTTTTTGCTTTAGAGTTGTCTGCTCATTTAGATGCCGGCTTGTTGTTTTGTACTTTGAAACGTGCATTTTGGGTCCTGGATCCCTCGCCGGTTGTTAGCGAAACCATAAAAGCGCTATAGCTGAAGTTGTTCTGTACTGTTGGAACATCTTTACAATCTGTTACCAGAGAAAAGGTGTGATGAAAGAGATTGCTTGATGGCAGAAGAGTCGAAACAGATTCTTCTTTCATGGACCTTTTTTTTGGGGGGGGTCTCTTTGATTTTGTAACTCAAACGAACTCCCCGCCGCCGTTACAAGTTGTTAACGTGACGACCATTTGTCAAAAAAATCTTCTATTGTGCAACACTCGCTTAGCATCACGACTTTAGGATTCTTCTCTCCTCCCTCCCCGGTGAAACGTCGGTCCTCAAAATTTTTAAAAAAGATCGCAGAAAAAGTTTGGTCTCTTTAAATGCATTGGAAAAACTGTAGCGTCTCCGTTTGAAATGGCGCAAACTTGAGATTCATGACATTCCCTCACACTTGTCTCTCTGGCCCCCAGCTTGTACCCACTTTGAGGACCGCTATCCTCCAGCTTTTTCTTCCCGCGCCTCCGTCTCATCTGTCTGGATGCTTTATGTGCGTATGGACAAAAGGTGGGCGTCAGTTTGCAAGGTGCCACGGACAATCAAACACCCACGAGACTCCGGCCCTCAAGGAGCCAAACAAAAACCACCCAAAGCTAGAGAAGCCCTTATTTTTCCTCTCCTGAAATGAATCCATCAGATTAGAAGATCCTTCTGTTTTTTTTCAATGCCTTTTCTTGGGCTTGTGCTGCTTATTAGCCATTCTGCAGTGGCGCTAATGATGTTATCGCCAGCCGTGCGTTCCATTGTGTCCACCGCGGCTCCTCATTTGTATTCCTCGTATTGACGTCGCCCTCGCGAGTGTCAAATGTACCGCACGTCGAGGTATCGGTCGCACTAAAGAGCTGATCCAAACAGACGTGCCGGGCTATTTAAAATGATAATGTAGTCGGCTTGCGCAATTAAGAGACACGCAAGACCTTGATCTGATTCGCAATCTATAAATTATGGCATAGCAAACATTCTCCCTCCGGGCCGGGAATAAAATTTTATATCTATAGATGTATATAAGGAGATAGAAATGCACGTACCAAAGTTGTACATTGAATTAGGTGCATTAACCCCGACGCACTTTTGCAGTTTGTTCTAATAGGGCATTAGCATGCTGGATGCTAAGCGGTAATTTATGGAATTATAGCCGTATCGCTCAAGTAGTGTAAGAACATATTTTAAAGTCAAGACTGGTGGAAATGAAACCATACAATAATTGGCTTGGAGCAGCCACTTTTGATTCGGTGATAAGATTTAAAAAAAAAAAAAAAAAATGTGGCCCATACACATCAGCTGCCCTCGGCCTTCCAGAAGTTGCATTTGCGTTTCCTTGTCTCACCGGTGTGTTGTTGTTTACTCTCATTCATTTATATTCCCGACACGGCCTTCAAATTTATTTACACGTTGTACCTGCAGGTGGTGCAGCGGAGCAAACATAATTAAAACTTCCCTATTCTTGCTTTGAGCCTTTTACTCGTCATTAAACGTCGATGGTTTCTCCGTAAGCGTTTTCCGGGTCGCAACGTGATTGAGAAAGATGTCGCCGCTGACTCCGCCCGTGCTCGTATATCACCTAAAAACCGTCGATGGAGCGAGATTAATGGTTTGATACCGTTCGCTCGCATCCGCATTAAAGCCATTCGCACAGTTTGAGAAGCCGTTCGCAATCTTCTGCTTCCTAATGCAGGCATTAATTATGTATGCCTAATTTATTGGTTTACAGTATCAATGCGCTCGTCTCTCCGTGATTACTGTTTAATTGGTGATTAGATAGCTGCGAGCGCCGGGCCACGCTGGCTGTCATATTTCTTTTTAAAAGCATCTTTTGTGCAACGCGTACGTGTAAACAGCTCGCGCTACCTGCGTTAAACAAAGAGACGCCGGCTCGTTAATTAGCGGAGGATAGGGCGGGCGAATTAGCAAACCTTGTAAACAACACGAATACGCTAGCACCGCTTTTGTGTGCAAGGCCGGCCGCCATGTTGCGTCCTTGTTTTTCATTGCCGGCGGCTCGAGTCCACCTCCGTTCCCGTTTTGAGCAATTATGGCGATTTTGGACAAAAGTAGTTCTCGTGTCTACTAAAAGTATACTTTTGATGCATGCGTAGACGGGAAAAATGAAGCAGACGAGCTCTCTTCAGGTGCAAAGTGGAAGTGACATTTGCCACCGTTCAAATGATGACTCACTCGAGCTGATTACCGCGATCGGGTCGATGCGGGAAGCCGTCTGAAGACGTTTTACATTATTATCGCCGTCGCAACAATGGAGATGGCGGACATTTTTCCGCGCACAAACAAGCCGTTTAGTGGAAATGACTTGGCTGACGTGAGACTTTTACACCCGAGTGGTGGAGTTGAAGCATTCTAGTGGGCCATGGCAACTGCTCTCGTTTATGCTTTTGGCACCCAAAAAAAACATAAATAAGAAAGAAATGAGTCCCAAGCAAGGATCTGTGTGTATTGAATAATTCCTGGCAGGTGCCTGTTATTAAAACAACAACTCTTTTCGAGTTTGCTTTGTGTTCACACATGGCTCGCTGCAAACACACAAATATTTGATGTCGGTGCAGAAGTCCATTAGGAAATGAGCAACTTCACGGGCTGCCAAAGCAAGCTGGCGCTCATGCAGCTTCCTTCCACTACCCCTCCACCCCCAACCCCTCACCAGCTGGGTGTGGGAGTGCGGCTCCGGTCCTCCAGCAGTTTGGCATCGCTGTTGTTGCTGCAGGAACTGCAGCTACACACACACGCACACACACAGACGCAAAAAGCCCCTGTGGCAATCCGCCCCCACGCTCGGTCAAACTTTTGCTACCGACATAAGTCGATGGCGGAAAAAATGCATCAAATTGAATGAAAGGAAGATTGCGTTTAAATTGTATTGACGTCTGTCCAGATTTTAGTTGGAGCTAAGCATGCATGCTGTCTCCATCAACTACCATTCTAGTGATTGATGAATCGGACTCAGTCGTTTTATCGTGTTTATCATCGCACCTACTTTTGCTCGTCATTGTCACAAATGGCAAACGCGAGTTGAGGCGCCACGGCAGGGGGGCCGGCGAGGGTTTGACGAGCGGGCGCCGTTCATCCATCACGGGGCGTTGTCTTTAACGGCGTGCCGGGGACGCCGATGAGCCACATAACGCCGTGCGATCCCCGCCGGGAGGAGCAGTTCAAGGACAACTTAGCATGCCTTTCATGCTTTGTAACTCTCGCAGGATGGATCACAGCACTCTGGCTGAGAAACAAACGAGTAGGAGGTAGCGGGTGTGTGCGTGCGCGCGGGTGTGTGTTATTGACAGATTGGGATCAAAGATTGAGCTCCCCAATGCGAGTGGCTGCGGCAATGCAAATAAGTGCATATTCGTGGATGAATTATAAACGACTGACTTTTTTTTTAAGTGGATGGCTGAGTAGAAGGAATTTTTGGGATTTATTTAAAAGGTTCGAGCAAAGGTCCTCAATTGATACCTTCGGTACTCAGACCTATTATTAGATTTTTTTTTTTTTGGTATATTTCTATATGTGCACATAAAATGAAAACCGATTTGATACTTTTTTGCCTCTATTTAAAACCCAAAGTTTGAGAAAACAGGACATGCCTCCAAGTTAAAGTTAGACATTGACTTTTGGAAAGGGAGGCTGCGAAGTGCTCAAGGTTAGCGGCGCAAAGGGCAGCGTGGGACTTGCCTTGATGGCGGTGGTGGTGCTGGCTTTCCTTCCCAGGGTGACGAAGTGCTCCGCAGAGAGCAGCGAACGTCCAGCCATCCTTGGCCGCCCAACAGGCGGGATTAACGGAGCCATGCATCATCGCCGTGGCAACCAGTGATCTGTAGCAGGCTTATTTATTGACTCTGCAGACGTATCGATTGTCTCCAGTGAGGAAAGTCCAGACGCACTCAACTAGTTATGTAACATAATTAAAATAATAGTAAAGATAAAGAAGAGTGGTGTTCTTCTTGGTTCTTTCGAGGGTTTTTTTTCCCCAGCACCCAGTTTTTTCTGCATTTAGAAAAATGTGTGGTGAATGTTCGGTGAGAGAAATTATGACAATAATTAAACTCTTTTGGTTTGTGAGAATAGCACAATTTTTCAAGCAAAACAATTAAATATTTTTTCCATTTTGTACATTTACAAAAAAAATTACATTTACATTTATTGTACATTTTTTAAATATTGAATAAAATAATTTACAAGACCAGATATGAAATTTCATTTTGTGAAAAAAATAAAAATCTGAATTATTTTTACTCGATCTCATTTGCCATACTATGGTCACTTAAATTAGCACATCTCTATTGTAATTTTATAGTTTGTTTTTTTCAATGTGTCAGCACGGACCATGTACAAGGTCATTGTCATTTGAAAGATTCTATGAAAAATCCTGGAGTCTTTAAAGGCAAACTTGTGGCGCATGCAGAAGGTTAGCATCACTGACGTGTAATTTGGAGCAAATCCAAATGAGAATTAATGAGCCGTGGTAGAGGTCGTACCTTTCTGTTCCAGTTCAGCCGCATATCTGCTCATTGGTTAGCGCTTTTCATGACCAAAGTGTCTTAGAAAACATCAAATTTAGCTTCCGCCGATTGCTAGGTAGCAACCTTGGTGCGTTTCTTTTTCCTAGTGTTTTTTTTTCTTCTAAACTTGACGTCAAACACTCCCTGACATTGCCAATGCTCCGACAGCAGCGGCGGCAGCTTATTTAACAAGCCATTAATCTCTAACGACAGAGGAGAGCATGGCAGCAGATGTTTGTTAACAAACGTTGGCGGGGCCCATCGGTGACGTTCTTCAACCTCACGCGTTGCCGCCACATCGGGAGGACCACGAGGTGAAGCACGAGGCAGTTGGCAGGAGTTTGCTATTATTTCCATGTTGGAAAATAGTTGCGTACCCTTGAGAATGAATAGATAGGTTTGTGAAAGAAATAATTTTTCCGCTCCTTTTTTTTTTTAAAATAAGCGAGTGGCTCGGCTCATTGAAATGGGATGAATGACAAAATGTGCGGCCATTTGCCAAATGAATGATTACCTTTCCTATACAAAGCACTTGGTTATGGAATATTATTTTGATTATAAAACAAGCATACAATTTGAAAACGAGCCTTTGCTGCACGGAATAAAAGTTTCTCATCACCATTTTGTGCAATTTGTGTCGTAATTGTGATGGATACGTCAACCGGGTTAAAGGCATTGCAGAAATCAAGACAAATTTTAATATGCTACCATCAGTCATTTCTAAAGATAATTTTATTTTAATTTTAATACATTTTGTGAATTGGACTAGAACACAGGTGTCAAACTCCAGGCCCGGGGGCCAGATACGGCCCGCCACATCATTTTAGGTGACCCGCGAAGACAAATTGTACATCAAATTTGTGTGTCATTACTTGAATTGCAAATTGTCTTCACTTTTAATATCTTTTTCATTAAATATGTGACCAGTTTTTACTCATCAGATTTGAAAATGAGTTATTTGTCAGTTTGTTTTGTAGCTTTGACTGTATATAATATGAGGTGCTCTACATTTATTTGGATTGATACTCATAATGGCCCTCCGAAAGAAGCTATGACTACAATGCGGCCCGTGAAAAAAATGAGTTTGACACCCCTGAACTAGAACAATAAAATGCTAGCATAATGTATTTATTCATTCAATTTTCTTTTTTTAAAATGAAAATTTCACAAGCCAATCTGCTTGCATTCTCATAATTTTTTTAGCATCTCCATGGAGGAGAATTAGCAATTAGCAGCTTAGCGCGCAATGCGATGGCAGCGGCAACACATCTTCGCCGCTCACAATCATCTGTATGCTAATGTCAACCACGTAGAGAGACTCCAATTATCGACTAATGCTTATGATACGTCAGTGCTCTTATTCAATATGGGCGCCGCTAATGAGCGTGGCGCCGCGCGGCGAGAATAGTGTGCACATTAACGCATTGGTAAACAACAAGGTCGTTGCATGTGCAAAAGACTTGTTCCTTATCATGAAAGTAATAATTGTATCTCTTTTGTCCAAAATAGATATCAAGAGAAAAGATGTGTGGAAAGTTCTGCTTTTGGGTGCTAAGGAATGAAAGTGAAAGGTAAGGACACCTTCAAAAGTATATCGACATGTGTTGTAATAGTTGTCGTCGTTTTATAGTTGGAATTATAATACCGTGAAACCGCTATTTTTGCTCACAGTGATGTCCATGTCCAGTGGAATTAAATTCTCATTAAATTAGCAAGAAAACTGAAATACAGTGATCCCTCGCTACTTTGCGTTTTGTTTATCGCGGCTTCACTACATTGCAGATTTTTTTTCCAAATTAAAAAAACATTTAAAAGTCAAAATAAAACTTCTAAATTGAGGAAACGTGTCTAACCTTTCGGACAATGAAGTATTGCTCCAGATGTTCGTTTACATTCCTTTAGAAGTCCGTTTTCGCGTGTTAGCATGATCGCGAATTAGTATCTTTCCGCTAACTCGTTAGCCTGCCCAGTTCTTCTTCTTGTTGACCATACTTCGCGGATTTCACTTATCACGGGTGGTTTTTGGAACCAATTATCCGCGATAAACGAGGGATTACTGTATGATCGTAAATTAATTTAAGATTAAAATTTAAAATTCCATGAGTATATTTCAATATATTTGGAAAACAAGTCGTACTATCATACTTGACCTTGTTATGTCTGTCAGATAGAATTTGAAATAAATAGGATTCTTCAACCTGAATCTTGATGAAGCCAAAGAGTGACGCTTTGGACCACAGGCGGGGTATCGTTCAAAATCAGTATACTGATATTGGGACATCAACAATAATCTCTGAAGGTTGTGGAACATTTAACTTTGCGATTGACGTTTGCCTTCAGCTACCGCCGTGCATCTGGCACCACACTTCTTGAGTTGACAGAAATATTATCCCTCACATTTTGACGGTAAGGTCAGAAGTGGAACCCGTTGAAAATAACTGCACGGTCAAATTTTGTTGTCACGTTAGAGGTCGGCGGTAGTAATTTTATTATGATGATGAACTTTTTAACGGGTTAGCCAGTGTCACCTCCATGTCATAACTTCACATACTTGTGGGAGTTGTACGCAAGAAAAATCAGCATTTTCCTTTGTAAACCAAAAAAAAAAAGATCATCTCTTTTTCACAAATATAAATATATTTTATGTTTTGGTATGTACAGTAGTCATCTTCCATAATCATCAGCATTAGTTTTGAGAGGGGGAGGGGGAGCAAATGGAAAGTGCCACGATTACGTCCAAGCGTGCTCTCCGAACGCGGAGCAGTTGAGGAGCGTTTTTGTTTCATCGAGTTGGTAGAAGGCTGGCGGCGGCGACGGGTCCCGCTAGACCAGAGAACCTCGAGATATGCTTTCCTCTTGTTTCTCCCATTCAAAATTCTGGCCTGTCATTTGGTAGAACATCATATTAAAGGGCTTGTAGAACTTGTGCAGTCGCCGAATCACGTCCGGCTCGATTTTGGGGTGAGTTCTCCCTTTGGACTTGCCCAGGCAGCGAGGAGTGCTGCTGTCCTCGGGCTTCTTCAGACAAGGAAAGCCTTTCGTCTTGTTGAAGTAAAAGTGTTTGTCTGTGACGATCCTCTTGAGGCCCAAAAAGTCCTGGACTTTGGCCATCTCGCCCGCTGGGTCCACAATGAGCCTCTCGCCGCTGACAAAGTGCATTTGGGAAAGAGGAAAGTACTGCATCCAGCTTTCCAGGTGCAGTGCATATATCCCGATGCGCAAAGCGCTCCACGAGGCATCTATCAGACCCAGGGTTCGGTTTTTGAAAGCGAGAACCTCGAAGGTGGGGATCTCGGCCTTCTTGGAAAGAGTCTGCGTGTAGTCCGAAATGGCCCTGGTAACGGGATTGCGCACCACAATGATGAGCTTGATGTCCCTGGCCATGGTGTGGATGCGCTTGGGGGCTTGGTTGGTCACAAAGTAACTGGGGGTCTTCTCCATTGTGATCTGCCCCTCCAGCGTTGAAGGCATCAGGTCTCTAGGGAGGAAACGGACAGAGACGTCTTAGTGTGCAGACAGATATGGAAGGATGCTTTTGATTTTGTGGGTTTACCCGTCATAGACATGTCTACCAAATACCATGTTGCTAAGTGATACTGAATTCAGGAGCAAGTTGTTTTTTTGAAGTACCATTGGAAATGGTAGATTTCCCATGTGTTTTTGGGTATGGGGTCTAGATTTGTTTGTTGGTCTACCGTATTTTCCGGACTATAAGGCGCTCCGGACTATAAGGTGCACCTTCATTGAATGGCCCATTTTAAAACTTTGTCCATATTTAAGGCGCACCGGACTATAAGGCGCACCATTAATACACTCACAATATAATAACTTGAAATAGTGAAAACAATAACAATATATCAATAATGTTAATATCACACAACACACAAAATAAACATGTAAAGCTTACTTTAATAAGTACAAAATGAAACAGTCAGGTAGATCAGTATACTTTAAAAGTTAAAGTTAAAGATTAAAATAATAACATTAACAATCTTATGAAAGTTAAATGAATTTTTTATTAGAGGTATTAAGTTTGTTTTATTGTTGTTATTGTTTTATGAATAAGAAGGGTGATATTGGTGTTTGTGACTGCAGTAAACAGGCCAGGTTGAGTCATGTCAGATTTTTAATCCAAATCAAATTATTCTCCATGCAACAAATTACTTTATAATCACAAAATAATGATCCATAGTCTTTTTGATTCATGATTCATAGTCTTCAGCGGGCCACTTATGATTGATTTTATGACACAATGCTTCGGGCCAGTTTAAATTTAGTCAGTTTATATTCCGGCCCGCACCGGACTATAAGGCGCACTGTCGGCTTTTGAGAAAATTTGAGGTTTTTAGGTGCGCCTTATAGTCCGGAAAATACGCTACTTATAATAGACCTGTCTACCAAATTTCCTGTGGCCAAGCAAAACTTGCTCCAGTAGCTGAACTAAAAACAAACAAACCTGCAGCTCAGCTAATTTTTGTGTGCGTCCGCTTCCGAAGACTAGCTAAAAACAACAAACAAAGCAATCCCAAGTATATTACCGCTCGCTATTATGTTGCAATGAGCAACGTGTCGTATCAGCTCAAATAATTACACCCATGAAGTCATGCGCAGGAGATAAAAGACAAGAAGATGAAACGGCAGTCGAGCGAGCATGCTCATTGCTTAATTGACTCCATCTGTGTTACTCCAGGAGCTGTTTTGGAACTTTAATAATGAGTCGACTGCATATCATTAATACCGGGGCGCCAGGGGCATTGTTTTGTCATACATTTATTATGCATGCTATGCTCACACTGTGCAAGGCAGTTTTATTCACTCACCCCCTCCCGTACACATTTCACGTCTTTACGTCGGTTGCTCATTCAAGTCCGCCGCCATTCATTAGGAGATTCAAGGTGATTATTTGTCGTAAAATCGGAACGCCCCTCACTTGAGGAACACATCCCACGCAAAGCCATTTGCCATGGCTGCCAATGTTCATCTCACCCAGGTGGCAAATACAACAGCAGCGGCGTCATTGCTGTTTCTATTTCAGTTGAACTAATAATAAAGTGTAGCGTTAGCTTCCGGCGAAAAGCTTATCAAATGTTTACACTTGACGCTCCACGCTGCTTTCTCCTTTTGTGGGTCCCACTGCTAAATTGGTCCATTAGATCCTCTGTGACTCTTACTTAACTGATCACAAACAGAAAGGCGGCAGCTTTTCTGCAAAGCGCGATTCAAAACGACGCCGAAGCGACTCGCGTTTGCTCGCTAAATGAGCAGAGCAAAGTGCAATTATGGCGTCTGTTACTGTCTGGGAAATGAGGAAAAGTTGCTGTGATTGTGCTTGTAAGAGCAGCTTTCCTTCACTTTTGTGTTTTATTCCACGCTCGCCTGTGATATCTCAACACCCGCCCCCGCCTTGTTTCAGACCTACGCTTGCGACGATATACTTGCATCAATCATTTGCACGGCGGACATATTCCAAATGAAGTCTTCTCCGCCAAAGAATCCAATTTAGCCAGCAAAACATAAGATGTGGTTATGCACATATCGACCACCCACTCCGCTCGCACCCACGTCGGCGCACACGCACCGTCATTGGTTTCCGAGCTGAGAATCTTGCAAGTGGCCTGGTAATTGCATCTCAAGTAACAGTATTGCCTTCCTGATGGGTAATTTCCCTCTGGGTTGTGTTTGTCTCTCGACAGTATGGTGCCGCGCATACTCCTGGCGTGTGTTAGGGAAATTAAATCTGTAGATTGCAAATTGACCAGGGAGAATATTCCCTTTCATTAGGTGCCCTCACTTTCCACTAGTAATGCCGGGCGGAAGGTTTTTTATCTTTTCCAGAAGGGCTCCTGCAAACTTCAGTTAGGTACTATGCCATGGCCATAAAAAAAAAATAAAAAAGTTGAAATGGAATCACCTCGGCACAACCAATTTCCTACTCCATAGACACGACATCATTGGTAATGTGCTGTGCGTCTCGCAAAGCATGTCCAATCGTTCAAGGTTACCTTTTTGGAAGCATAAAAGCCGATCGTCCTCATCCGGCACAACACGGAACATTATACGTTTAATTATAGGACAACACAAGCCCAAAGACTCGTTTTGATGGCGCGCCGCAATCACCATCATCATCATCAGTCATGGATCAAGTGCGTTTGAAATGTCAGCAGCCAAGGAAATCACAAAGCCGATAAACAAGCTAGTTGTGGAGGTGGGAGGGGGGCGGCCATCGAGCGGAACAGCGGCAAATAACCGCAAACGCTGACCTCCTCGTTTTGGTTCGTTTTGATTTCTATTTTCGCTCGCTAAGCTTGACTCGGGTCATTCGGGTGGGTAGGCGACGAAAGCCGTGGATCCAAACGGGCCTTCCTCGCCATCTGCTGTTTATCTCAAATATTTGTTTTCCGCATCTCAAATCGGATCTCGTTAGAGTATTCCGGTAGAGTCTTGTGAGTACAGCGTTTAAAATGCCGTGGACTCCAACATCCCAACACAATTTCCGGCGTCTGCGGAATCCAGGGAATAATTTTCAGGCTCAACGAGGTGAAGAGCCAATTTACATTTGTAGAAACTGTTAATCGTTCTGAGCTGTTTGCGGCGGAAAAAGTTCGTTCTCCCGAGAAGCTCAGCTGTCTCTAACAATTAGGGAAGATGAAATAGACACCTCTGCTCGCCCTGGCTTCCCCAACCCCCTCCCCCCCGTCATACCCGTTCGAATCGAGCCGGGCGTCCTCTACGTCAAAGACGATCAATTATCCCAAAAAAGTCTCAGTCATAACCGCTGCCGCATCCTCCGAGAGCAAAATCTGAGAGACGTCAAAGCTTATGAGAGCAGACAAATGTGGTCCTAAATCTTTCTTTCAAAAAGAGAGCGTGATTTTTCGAGTGAATAATGGAGATTGAGTCTCTTGTAGTTTTTGTGTATTATCGACTCGTCTGCATTTGTGGCTCGGGACAAGAATTGTATGCAATTATTTTGTTTTTCTGAGTAGCGTCAAAGCAAACATCAGGAAGCCAAATAGATGGTTGAGGTCGTCCAAGTGGTTATTTATCACCGCCAATCGGCTGATGGATGCTACGGTCAGTTTGCAATGAATAAGACATGGCCGCGCATTGAGCGACATGTTTGCGATAAGCGCCGGCGCTGAGATATTGCTTCTCTGAGCACACGGAGGAAAACACTCCAAATGAGTCATTCCTCAACAAGTGAACGCGTTCTTGTTTGGCACGCACGTGAACGCAAGCCCACAGGCCAGAGCAAAGGCCACCGCCGGGTCTGTTTTGGAGTGGGAGGCATTGTTGCTGTCACAGTTTAAGGTGCCGCTTTTTTGGCGGAGAACAGCGTTGCTCTTCACGCCGATCGGCCCGGTAATGATGCGAGTGCTCGGATCCAGATGGTTTTGTTTTTGTTTGTTTCCAACCTGAGTGTGAACTTTCCACCTGTCAGTGTTTTCTAAGCGGATCTTAGCTTGAAGCTTATCCACTGGGCACTCGCGTGTTTTGTTTGGGTCTTCAAATGCTTATTTGTAGAAAAAGATATCAGTCCAAACCGGGGAGTGTGAGGGGGGGGAGTCAAGTACACGAGAAAAAATGTTTCCTCTTGGTATACCCATTATAGATATTTAAAATATGCCACACTCAGATGAGCCTCAACAAGTTGACACCTGTGTGTTGGGACTTTTTAAATAAGTATACCTTTTCTAGATGTTTTATCACCTATGTCACACCAATCTTGGTTTCCTGATCCCAGGCCAATTAACACCCCACCGTTCTCTCAGTTAGCGCCAAGGTAGGTCACACTAGTTTCCTTCGAATCACAGCGAGTCTGGGATTATTCACTTGAGTCTTGTCTTGTTCCTAAACTCAAGCTAATCAAGACTTGGCCATTCCAAATGTTTTATCAGTTTCATTTGGATTTTAGCTATTCTGTATTTGTTCGCTTGAGTATCTCTCGCTCTACTGTCCTGGGTTAGGCAGTCTTAATTTGGTTAGTCACCTCCCATCCGTTCCAAAAGCTCCCTCACCTGTTTTCTGTTCTTAATCATTACCTTTGTCTCGGCTAGTCTGTAATGGTTCCCTTGACTCTTGCACTCATCTAGTCCGCCCGTGTCGTAGGCGGTTTCCCTTGATCCGCCTGTCTTGGACAGGCATTCCAGTTCCTTCCCAGGTGTTCCCTCACCTGTGTCATGCCAGTTTAGGTTTCCTGAGAGTCCCAGACAGTCAACCCTGCTGTCTTCCGCAATCTTCTTTCACCTTTATCATGCCAGGTTGTTTTTCTTTCCTTTGCATCCAAGTCGTCTCACTCGTGATGACTTAAGTTTGTCGTATTGCTAAAAATAGATTCTTTATCCTCCTCTCAAAAGTCTTGGTGGGTTAATTTTAAATGTGACATACATGCCCACTTTGAGACCCATCAAATAGTTTCCTTGCAGATCACATTTGGCAGCTGATAATAATCCATATCACGATTGTCAGCAAAAGAATAGTACATTTTTCGTTTACCTGGCACTACGTCAAGAACATTTGAGGACAGGAAGTGACAGCTGGTCCTGATCAAAAACCTTATTCCCCGATCTCTCCCCGTCATCCCCTAAAGACCGTCGCGTTTCCAACGGCGCCCGGCCAGCCAGGTACTTTCTCTCAGCGCACCTGCCAGACTGTAGCAGTCGCATCTGAAGGTTTTTTGGACATGAAATAATGTGTGGGAGAAGAGCTATGAGGATGTTTGCAAAGCTGTTTCACGCTGCACCATTACCATCCTCAACAGTCGCCTGAAAGGGAGAAAAAAAAAAGTCTATTTTTAACTGAAGTCTGCGGAGACAATGAGAGCGCAATCTTATCTCCAATCAAATTCTCAAAAGGATATTGCCGTCTTTGCTGTCTCCACATTAGGAGTGTACAAAGGAGGCTGCTGCTTTCCAATGTCTAGAAATAGATAGAACAAAGCCAAAAATAATGATCTTACATTTGTGATGTAATGCAATTAGAAGGAGAAACACGACAGACACACAAACAGGTCATTCGGTTCTTCTTCTCAGTCTCATCCCGTTAATAACGTGGCCAACATGGCCAAAAATGTGTTATTATTATAGGAGATTTTTTTTATATGAGTACCTTTTGAACCATTTTGGGTGAGACGCATTCACATTTCCACGTTTTTTTCAATCCATCCTGGACCTGAAGGTCAATGCGACACCACCACACAAACACAGAAACAAGTCTTCTCTATATGTGCAGAGAGGTAGAAAAAAGCAATTCAGCGGTTTTCTCCTCGCAGAGAAATATCAGGACAAATTTAGCTCTACCTTTACACCCGTCGAAAAAAAAAAAAAAAAAAGTCTGACATTAAGTTTCAAACCCTTTCACGCCAGTATTAATGCTAAACCTCAGCGTGGCGGAACTCCCAACATTTTCCAAAGCTGCTCTACACGGGCAGCGCAAGGTCGCTGGCGAGCTGCCATGAAATACACACAAAATATCCCGAGCGCACCAAATAAATATTGCAAGAGCCATTTTGAATAATACAGGACACTTTTGGGGGTTTGTTCCCAGATGCTATTACCGCGTTCAGTGCACAAGCATGGTGCTACGTCAACTTTACTTCTTCTTCCTAAACTCACCCGTGCGTAAAAAAACAAACAAACAACAAAACAACTCGCATCACATCAACATCAATTTATTGCCAGAGATTGGGATCTAAAAAATAAATAAATAAACGTTTCTCCAACACAATTGTTTACCATTTGCATTGACATGCAGTAGTCTGGATCTGGATACCTCATGAAACGTTTTTTTTTACCGTCAGAAAGAGTAAGCCTTCATTAGTGTCATCATGAGGTCAGACGCAAAATTCAAAGTAGTAACTTGAGGCGTAAGCCCTGTAAGGCGCGACGGGTATCCCTCATTGGACTAATTGGCAATTTTGTCCAACCTGAGCTATAATTGGAATGTACAGCTCTGTGCTAATGACGACAAAGTCTTGATGAACTGGCTGGTTGTCGGCTACTTGAGTTAAAAACAAAAAAATATCATCAGTGTGGCTTTTTAACTACTTACAAGATCAAATGTCTGAATGCTAAATTATGCTAACAACGAGCTAACTGAGTCTCGAGTGTGGCGTGCATGAATTTCTTCCATTTCCCGCTAAGAAATGTCATATTAATGAAGGCGTGCTGATCGGGCTTGTTAATTCGCATACGCGATGAATCATGCATGGGTGTACCTGCTGCACTGCCGTCGTGCAAGAAGGCCAAATCAAAGTACGACTTCCTTGGATTGTATCGCATTTCAATGAGCAACATGTACGCTCAGATTTATTTTTTTTTAAATGCCAAAAGATAAAAAAGGAAGGAGGCAAAAATAGCAGGACATTTTAAATCAGGTCTTTGTGGCTTTTGAGATGTTTATCACGCTCTTGTTATTAAGACAATGGATCTCAATGGGGCAGGTGAACCCCCTCGAACAAATTCCTCCAAATTGGTGACGTTAGCTGTTGCAGTAAAAAGAAAAAGAAAAAAGCTGCAGTTGAAGTTGGCCAAAATTGTGCACTCGAGTGTGACAAAATGAAAAATGCCTCTGGCCATTTTTTAACTTTCTGCGTTTCTTCGCGCTTATCACATAGAATCAACATCATGTTTTGTTTTTGTCAGGGCAAATCAAATCCCGAAAATATGTCCCATAAAGGTTGAACAGTCTGTTCAGGCTGGTTCAATAACACCTTTTCCCAACGGAAAAGAGGAAAGCAAATCCAGTCTAGATTTCTCAGTCTCATCTTAAATCCAACAGTTACAAATCTTAACTGTCTTAAGGTGACTGGTTTAAAAAAATGTTCTCTGTTGGAATCTGCATTGCAATGACCACAGATCGCCCGGTTAAATGTAGGCCAAGCAATCTCAAGTCTCGGGGGACCCGAACCCCATTTGTCCATATCCGTCAATCTGCATGCATGAAGCTGTGGGCCGCCTCCAGCCAAACATTATGAAGTGCTACTTTCCTATTGGAAGCGAGCGAAGAGATTGCACACGCTCGGTTATGTGCTTCATATTGATCGAGCCGAGCTCGAATTATGTCGCTCTGTCTGTAAGTAAGCCGCGGCATCATTCCCTTTTTTATTTCCACCATTCTGCACTGTTAAATGTTTTTTTTTTTTTATTTACTTGTCATTTAACTGCCAATTGGAAATAGGCTCAGTTCCAGCTGTATAGTTTCACTTGTTTCATATTATTATTATTTTTATACAAATATAGACTGTAATTCGTTATGCTCACACCGACTTGCACGGCAACTTTGACTCGGTGGAATCTTTCCAAAATTAAAAAAAAAAGTTCAATGTGGATTTAATTGGCATTTTTGTGGCGATTTAGTCAAATGGGCGTTCGTGTAGGGTGTAAGTATGTGCATAGTTGTGAATCTTGTTCACGATGGCATTATTGCAATTTCATTTGCTAAACAATGCAAACAGCCCAAATGCGTCCATTTGGCATCCGTCGAAATAAGACAGGCATGAATAATTTAGCCGCACATCACATTTGCGGGGATACTTGAAGGAAAAACGATGTGTCATTTTACCCGAGATGAATGCATATTGGGGAGAGAGTAGAGAGACGGGTTGGGATGGGGCTGAGGTCGGTTATTTTTTAGCAGCGCAACATCTGGATGCAAAGAAACAGGCTGCTAAGAATGTTCTCATCATGCAGACACGGCCTAAGCTGCTCCATTATGGGCTAAGCTGACCTATCAGTTGGGCTTTGGCTAATCCAAATTGTGCTTTTCCTGCCAGCACATTGCTCAATTCAGACGTTCAGCCGTGGTGGTGGTGGGGGGGGGGGGACGCAAACATAATTCACCTGCCCTGTGAGCCGCTAGCATTTCAGAGATATTGACAGAAATGCATACTAGACTTTAGACCGGGTGAAACCAGGTCTAAGTTGTGGCGCAGATGGTATAATGCAGTTTTGGTGGAGTTGCTCCAATGGAAATAATACATTTAGACAAATTCTATAGTGTTTCCATTTCAAACTTGGGGTTTGGAGTAAACAGTGGTGCTTTAAAGCACACTTTGATTTGTTTTTGTGCCCTTTCTCACTGAGGTCAGGCGTTAGTAAGACGTTTCAGTCGGCGCCTGCCATGATAGCAAATATCAGCAGCGCGCAGTCGACTCGGCGGGAACACAGCTCCGCCGGCCGGGCTGACATGACTCGGGGGAAATTAATTTGCTACAGCCATAAAACGCTTGCTTATTTAATCACTGTTAGATTTAATCTAACACCTTAATCTCATCGGGTGGCTTCTCCGCCTGGAGCTTTGCACCTGCAAAAAGTACGAAGGGATTAGAGTCAGAGAAGCTTGTCAGAGGTTGAGTTAAAAAAAAAACAGTGCAGTCATGAAAGCAAACGTAACAGCCAGCAAACAAGCACTCCATTAAATGAGAGTGCCTCTCTCTCAAAGAGTGACATCTAATGGCATCGGAGCTTTTTGGGTTCCCGCTATGTATATTTAATGCCGTCCGGATCAAAGTGCGGCGAGTCTCTTCCAGCCCTCGCCGGATCAAAGAAATCTTGCTCACGAGCGTGACACCAAGCGTCGGGGGTCCCGGCCCGTTTGCCACGGCGTCGCCTTCTCTTTCATTCCAAGCGGGAGCACACCTGTGCGACCGGCGACACCTTGGCTGTGAAATAGCTGACGCAAAAGCTAAAGCATCTCCTCGCTTTTCAGAACTTGAGACGGGAGGAGATACGAGGGTGTAATCCTTGAATGGATCTGGCAAGCCACCCCCTTTTGAGCCCCCCCCCTCACACACACACACTTAATCTGCCCGGCAGAGGTAGTTTGATGCAGCAAGCGAATCTACCATAAACACTCTCCACAAATGCAGGATAATGTTTTGCTGATACACAGATTAACTTGTGTAATCCAGGCTGCCAATGGCAGAGTTGAAAAGGAAATGTGTCAACTGTTGAAAGATAAAATTAAACCTTAATCTCTCAAGTCTTCCCTTTTTACTGCTATTGTCCTCACATGTTCCGCGCTACTGCTACGACATCAAATAGCATTTTTTTTTTTTAAACTTGCATACAAACATAAACGACGCACTTTGCGGGCTATAAATAACGCCGCGGCCTGACATCTAATAGGCCGCACGGCAAAGCAGCACTCGAGTCCAGTCGGCACCAAACTATAACTGTTGAGTCAGCAACTTGTAAGTGTGGAGTGCAAAGTTTCAATGAACAAGTTCTTTTGTTATATTTTCACAACGTAAAGATTAAATTAAATTCCAGCAGCTAATTTACAATATTCTGAATCACATTTTTGTGTGTGTAGTCAAACGTCTCTTTCAGAAAGTTGCTCTTAGGAAACCAACATTCCAGACAAGCTCAACAATGTCAGTTTGAAGAGTCGAGCAAGTTATTAGGCCGATAGGATACACGCAGTAAAACAAATGATCCTTAAGGACCGACGAGCGCGTATTAATTACTCGAGAAAGCATTGGGTATTCAATTTCGACACCTGAATCAGGGTGGGCAAACCGCATTGCGTCTTGCCGTCATTTTTCCCCCCGGGCTGATGTGAGCACAATGAGGAAGCCAGGAAAGAAGCCGACTTTTTAATTAAGCAAATGTGTTCTATCCGCCGTGCGCCATACGTCTATTCAAAGGCGTGTGTTTTATCTCCGAGAGCAGGTTTCTATCATCTTTTGTCTGCGCGGCCCTGAAATGGACCGGCAGCCGAGCCGGAGCCCAGCAAACACCTAACCCCCCCCCCCCTTCTCTCTCTCTCTCGCTTGAAAGAATCGCTCACTTTGCTCGGCTTCCGCAAATGGAATTTGACACCAGAGTGTGTACTTTTTGTACAATGAATTTATCGCCTAATGACTCTTGCATACTCGGGCGATATATTCTGGTGATAGCGACTTCTGAGAGGCTTACGTCGTCTGTTGAGACAAAGCGTATCCTTCAATCTTTTTTTTCCCCCCACTCTCTCCAATAATACGTATGACGAAGCTCCATTATCACCTCATTGCAACTCTGGCAAAGTGTTATAAGGGTCGACTTTTAAGAAGTGTGATTTTCGCGGGAACATTTAGCGTGTTGATGTTATTATTAGGGGTGGCAAACCTAGAGTAAATAACTGCAACATCGCCATAAAATCACAATACGCGGGAGGGAAAATCAATATCGAAAAGCATAACTACATTTTATAGTTGTCAATCTAATCCAGTTAAATCATAATTACAGTTCAGACATAGACATTGGGCTGTTCCTTTTGGTGTGCCCATCATGGCCACCTGGGGGCAGTATTATCACACAGACATTGCGACAAGAAGAGTTTCACAACTAATCTAGTAAATTGCCCCGGCTGGAAATGAGCGTGGAAGAAAATAGGGAGTTTTGTTTTCTCCACTTCCCAGCGCATTCATTTATCGTTGCGGCGGCGGTTTAATGGAGCAGATGTTGTCGTAATTAATATTACACAGCGCAGCCATCCTTCATATTACAAGGATGTTTATGCTTCATAGCCTGAAGTGAACCAAATGAAACGGCTGGCCTCTCCCAAACACTTGGATCTCGGAGAAAATACAAATGAAGGTGGCTGGGTGGGGATAATCTCAATGGAGTGACTTTTTAATGGACACTTTTCGTATTTGGGCATAGCGGTTAAAAGCTTGTCAGGAAGAATTTTCCTCTCGATTAATCCTCGCGCTGGCTGGTTCGCATGATCACGTTTCAAAACGCGTCTTTTCTCGAGTCAATACGCAGCCATTGCTAATCTCATCGAGTCACGCGGATTGCTGTGCTAAAACTGTTGGCGACATCAGAGCAAATATCGTTATACTCGATGACATGTCATGGAAACATTTATTGACTTAGGGCAATAAATCTAAAGATGTTTATACAAAGTACCAATGAAAAAAAATATTTGGCTGATATCACCATTATGACCAATGAGAGAATAGGCCCATGAAAAATAAGACAGTAGTTGTACTCCTAAAAGGTATATTTAATATTTTTGTAAGGTAGTTTTGTACATAGTTTGAACATTAAACACTGTGCTTAACTGTGGAAATTTAAAAAATATTTTTGATTCAATTGCACACAAAACTTACATATTTAAATGCTTTAAAGCAAGCAGTCCTTAAATTAAGTGTAAATTGTTGAACTTAAAAGTTAAAGACAACTGATTTGCGCTAAACAAATGTACTAGATTTATAATTATATAAATGTATCAAATTTCATTACAGGATTTTATACAGGCTTGTTTTGTATTTGAGAAGCTTTCATTTATTTGAAGGTTTACCGCTTGCAGCTGGCAATTTCATTTTAAATGTCATATCGCTTGCCCCCGCTTAATTTGTATTCACCAGGCAAAGAATTGCGAGGCATCATTGCACTGATGTCGTTTTAACAAACAGATAACTTTGAAAGTCTGCAGCTCTTCAGCTGATTATCTAATTTAGCGGCAGACACAACACAAATCAAACGCCCCTCAAGAGTTTGAAGGACGGGGTGATGAACTTGCTCGAGAACGTTTTATAAGATTAGATAAAGATACGTTGGCTGTCCCATTTGGACGGCTCCTGTTTACGAGTGCTAAACGTGCAGTTTGTAAAGAAGCGCGGCCAATCTCAGGAGCGTTTTGTCAAACATGGCAATAAAAGCCTGCAATTATTCATGTTGCTTAAGTGCTCTCAAGTAGAACAGCTCGGCGGGTTTGACGGACTTGGCAGTGCGGCCCTGGAAAGAAAATGGAGCTTGTTTTGTTGTTGGCGCGGTTGGAAATTGTCGGTGAGGAGACAGCACCTGTACAAAATACATGTTTGCTACCAATGACGAAAGTGGAAACGGCATGGCCCTGGCTAGTAGCAGCGAGGAGTCGGATGATTCGCATTAGGATTCAAGATTATGGCCACAAATGCGCCCACTCAAAAGACATCTGCAAAACTGAATGCCTCTTTTGTTGTGCAGTATTATGCTTTTATTGCTTTAGGACAGCCGCTTTAAAAATCCCCCAGAGATGCATAAATTATAAGCGGCGCAAATGTGCACAATCTATATTTCATTTCCAAGAACTATTAAAACAAATACACACAAAACAAAGAAAAATGACCGGTTTTGAAGTTCACAGTAAAATGCTAATTGGCTAATTTCCCAACTACAGGGGGTCCTTCGTTTTGGACGATCTGGGCCGTTGCAAAGCCAGGCAGCTGAGTTTTCAGACGTGACAGAATTAGTACCGTATTTTCCGGACTATAAGGCGCACCTAAAAACGTGAAATTTTCTCAAAAGCCGACAGTGCGCCTTATAGTATATATGGACTAAATTCCTAAATTTAAACTGGCCAGAAGCATTGTGTCATGAAATCAATCATAAGTGGCCCGCTGAAGACTATGAATCATGAATCAAAAAGACTATGGATCATTATTTTGTGATTATAAAGTAATTTGTTGCATCTAAAATTGAAATAAAGATAAAATGGACAATGATTTGATTTGGATTACAAATCTGACATGATGCATTAATGGTGCGCCTTATAGTCCGGTGCGCCTTATATATGGAAGAAGTTTTAAAATGGGCCATTCATTGACGGTGCGCCTTATAGTCCGGTGCGCCTTATAGTCCGGAAAATACTTCAACATTTGCGCTTAACAGTTAAATTTGTCACCTGTTTTTGATTTAATTAATTGTCAATCCAAAAACAAAAATTCAAACCGATTCCACTGAGTGTTATAGTAAGTCAGTATTACAAAAAAAATGTATGCTGCATACGTGTTGCTCAATGTTGGCTTGTTTACAGTGCTAATGCTAGCTTAGTATGTTAGCACTGCTATATTGTTGAAGCTAAACCGACAGTATGCTCTGTTAATATGTCAACAACTTTGCACGTTTATAATCAGGCTGTAAGGGGCTATGTTTGACAATTGTACTTGTGAAGCAAGGCTCCATTCAAATGTTGCTAACCATTTTAAATCAAAAACACTCATTTGTGTTTTAACATAATAAAGAACATTTAGAACAGAATCAAAGCGACTGAAGCATCCTTGCTTGCAGGCGCTACAGCACATCTGATGCTCAAAGATTGTTTCACTTTGAAAACTGCCGTACAATGTTCCAATACCAAGTAATTTAATTGTAAAGCTTAGATGTATGCCTCTGATGTTTTTTCACTCGAAACGCCTTCCTCATCTTTCCCACGGTATCTCTTTCACTTTTGGCGTCTTGATAATGCTCCACATTGTTTTTGTGGAAGCCGAAGCCGACAATTCTCCACCTACGCTTCAAGCGTCATGACAAAAAAAAGGGGCCGCGTAGTTGTCGTTTAGCCCGACTTTGACAAAACAGCACACGGCGTACACGCGCACGCACGCATACTTCCTTGTCTCACTTCCGACGTTGACGCTCTTAGAAGAAATCCGCCGCTGTCTCAAACGCTTGCTTTGAGGCAGTTTTGAATAGCTGTCAGGGTGCATCATTATGCTTGCTCGCGGCAATTTGCACTTGACTAACGCCGTAGCGAGTTCCGACCGCCCCGCTGACACATCAGCCCGCCTCTAGTCTGATGTATTATTTTCATCTAGGAACAACACTACACATCTTTGAAAAGATGTTGAACTGAATTGAGTGATACCGACACTGTGACCTGGACTTTTGATATCAAACTATCTGATATCTTTGAATCAGATTCTGGACCAAGTGAAAAAAAATGTCAAACTTGTACAACAGTTGGGCTTTAAGGCTCCACTGGTTTCACTTTCCCCCAGTTTTATCGACTTTGTTTTACACAGTCCAGGGTATAAAATGGCAACGTTTAAACCTCCCAGCTGGCACCAGCGATCAATTCTCCAAGTTAATGTCTTGCGTTCCATCAAAACATTAAAGTTTATGCTGTCGTCGGAGCGCGACGATAAACAAGTTGGCCCGTTGTCGTCGGCCCGAGCGGTACGCCAGCGCCGTTGTCGCCGAAGTAGTCGCGGTGACCTCTAAATTTGATTAGGAGCGAACAAATCATTTGCCAAGTCGTCCGCGCTGGTTGGCAAGCTAACGCCGCTGAACTAGTTGCCACAATTTTGTTTCCATTAACATGCCGCGTCTGCAATTTGCTGAGCGTGAGGCTCATTTTCAGTAACACCCCCCACCCCCCCCCTCCTCCCCAACACCAACATAGCCCCTCTGCCTTGGTAAGCCAAATAATTAACAGCTGTGCTGACACTTAAATCTGTTGTGTTTTACAGTTTTCATTAAATGTGTCAAAGTCCTTTCAGCTTCGTCATCACCGCCGAGACCGGACCGGGAATTTGTAATCGCTGAACCGTTATCAATCTGTGTTTTTTTTTAGTCATAGTGGTAACAAAATATTAATGATAAAATGACATACCCAAAGGTCATGGATGTTGTCCGAAACAGAGAAAGCATGTGAAGTGAAGGGAAACAAGCCGAGTTTTTGCATCCTTCACCTAAGTGAAACTACTTCTGGAAATACAGGCGCTGAATAAAATCCCTTGAATATAAATTCAAAGGAATTCAAGTGAAGTTAGAGGATAACCAGAAGGTCAACGCAATCACAGCGAAAATATAACCTTGTCGGTGGAGGTAATGAGTCAAGGGCTCTTCAATAGGGCGAAGTATGAGGCATGGGATGACCTTGCTACTTCTACACTTGATTGTCAGCACAAAAAGTGACGGAAAGAGTTGAAGAGCTTTGGAGCTTAGCTCATCAGCACTCCCGACGTTCCCCGGCTGGAGTGCCTATTAATGTTGGATTGTCATTCTGACGAGCATGAGGAGAGTGGGTGTTCATAAAGATAAGCAAATGTGCGGCGTAAACAATATACCGTCCCGTATAGGAGAGCCCGAGTTGCCGCACGTGGCGGCGGCTTGAGCGGATCCACTTTCTCCTCTTCATTAAAACAAGAGCCCGTAGAAAATCGTCATCAGCAAACTCGTGGATTTTCTGTAGGGAATAGCGTTCCGACAGATAAAGGGCCGGTCGGAAATAGCCATCTAGCTCCGCTCAACAATGACAGATCCCTCCGTATTTTTAATTCTGCCAAGAAATGCTACAAAGGGAAAGCGAAAGATGAAAGCCCGACGTACAGCGTTAGCACATAGAAGCGTATTGTCATTCTTCCCGTCAAGCTCTGAAGGCCTCAAAAGGAACACACTTTTCTTTGGCGCAAGGTTATCCGACAGTCGTTCCCTCCCTGCAGTTCTCAGCGCCCACTTATTGTTCTTGAACATTAAAAGGAACCTTTTCTAAATGGCTGTCATTCTCCCCCACGCAATGCGAGTTGAAAAGGTTGCGCAGAGGCAACCGGGCGGCCATTACCCTGGCTTGCAGGCACCGGTGTTTTGATGGCTGTTTTGACTGCGTGGTCATATGAAAGCCAGTAAATGAAAAAAACACAAGGCGAATGTCAGTCAAAGCAGCGAAATGTCAACTAAAACACAATGCGGATCAAGGCCTGGAACTTCATTAGAGCCAGTTAGAGAAAGCCATGCCGCGGACTGGCGCCACGGACTTCGGGTTACGAGGGCACTCTCGCGGCGAGGCAATTAGCCCGCCGTCGAGTCAATGTAGCTGAGGCTGAGCAAACGAAAGTCATTGACCTTTTTTACCTCCAAAACGCTCGAGTGATGTTCACATCCGTTAGAACGAATCCCACGACCTCTTAGGCGAGGCAAGGCTGGTGACTTTTGACCTCATTTTGCCTTTGATACAGCAAGTGACCTTTTTACAGAGCAGAAAAACAAACATGACCTTTTGAGGACTTGTAAAATTGACCCGTTATTGGAATAATTTGATTCTCGTCATCTCGTGCGCCAGGGAATTGAGATAAAATGAGTAGCTGAAACGCAGCAACAAATATAAATGTGTGATATGGAAATTATACAGCTGCAATGATGGTAATAGCACAGATTGGATAGCCGTTTTTTTTCCAGCTGTTTAAAAAAATTTGAAAATACAACCTTCTGGTTTTTCCCAAGTGGTGTAATAGGTCTTTGGTTTAGCAATGCATTGAAATATATTAATTAGAACCGGGAAAACAATGAATGACAGGATCGAGATTAATTTGGATTTTTTTTTCTCCAATAATTCAGGAAGTTTCTCAAAAACCTCTTTAATAAGAGTGATTGAAATCACCATTGAATTTCTGCATCATTTAGTTTCTACAGGCAGAAGAGCAGTGTTTCAATAACAGAGCCCTGTGGGACACCAAAGGCAAGATGTGAAATAGGAGTGAGCTGGTCCGTATTCAGCGCACATCGTGTATTGTGCACTGTTGGCTGGGATAAATTTCCAAACAAACAGTAACATTAAATATGGATGTGTTTTCTTCCAAACTGTCGAAAGTGTATCTGCGCAAGTAATGGAAGGTTCACATCGCGATTGAGACAAAGGCCATTGAAGCAAAACAATGTAGTCCTTTGAGAGGATATGATCACAGGCAAAAATATCAACAGTCGAGGAGGCCAAAAACCGTTAACTTGATTGATTCTAGTGCCCAATTTATCGCGCCAGAGTGCTTTTTCACCACGTTTCTTCCAATATGCGAAAAAGCCTCCGTGCCACAGCTGTGATTTTAATAGATGTAAATATTGATTTTCCTGTAAACGTGTTGACAGTAAAGGGAGGGAATATCTACTGCCCCACTTGATTGAGCAATTAAAGACAGTGGAGCTTTCAACCAACGTCCATGTTAAGCTTCAGTTAAGAACTTACCTAAACTGAGATATAGCACAGCTGCTCAGGTGAGGTATTTTTTTCCATATTATTTCTGGGGAGACATTGTCTTGACAGAATAATTTTTCATCCCTATTTTTTCTTTATTCAATTCAGGTTTGCACGTAAATTTGACCTTTAGGGTCAAGTGTCCGTGTTGTTCATATGAAGTAAGCTCCTATCTGTAATCTGTTTATGAGCTCGGGCAATCCTACAAACTCCGACGTCACATTGCACGGCGGTGAAATTCTAATTCTGAAGTGTGCAATATTGCCGTGTAAGTTAATTCAACTTGTACGTGTGTGTTATGTCTCGGGGCTTATTTGCTCCCCTCCACTATATAAGCCACGAAAGAGCTAATAAGAGCTACCATATTTAACATACTATATGCATACTAAAAAAGAAAAAATGTTACGCCTTATATCTACCAAGACCAGGGTGAAAAATAGGTTTGCACCTGTGCTGTGCGGTAACCACGGCAACAGTGAGAAAGGATCATATCGGGGCCATCTGTTTATTAAGGAGGGGGAAAACAATGACAGGATTCAAACATATATATATATATATATATATATATAATCATTGTTGTGAATTTTTCACAGAGGCGAGGTTCATGCAGAGGACAAAGTAGAAGCCAAATGGTTTTACTCTACAGCAAATATATATTTAAGATGTGATGTTTAGTAGGGTATGATGACTAATCTTGAGGAGGAGCGAGAGTGATTTGATGAACAAATAAATGAGTGTGCACAATGAAAATGAGTCCGTCAACATAGTAATTGATTAAAATAGTCTTTGATATCTGAATTTGCAGTTTTGGTGAGTGAGGGAAAATCAGTGAGGTTGAAAAAAAATCCAGGTTAAAATGTCAACCTTTTTTTTTTCCATGCAAATTTTTTAGTGGTGAATTTTAATTTCCTTCCTGTTTGCCACGTCCATGGAGTCAAGTTGGCTGAATTGAATTTGTTTATGGCAATACTCAACATGTTTTACATTTACAATTGTCTCATCATTTTTAGATTTTATGTGACTTTATGATGTAATATTAGGTCCAATTAAATTTTTAACATTATTGAAAACCCACATACAACAAGCATGACTGTGGTGCCTGTTAGTGAGCAGCGCTGATCAATAAGGCGAGTACGAGTGCGGGCGATTGATCGGAAAGAGAGCGAGAGAACGAGAGAGCGCCCATGGCGGCTCTTTTCAGCCAGCGGCTAATTTGCGTCGCCTGTCTCGTTGCGATCCTTAATTGTGGACTGTTGCTTAAACGCTAACACTATGAATTTTTCAGCCGCTCGTAACGAGGCGTAGCTCTTGGCCAGCATTTAATGGATTGCTGATGAGTCACAAAACTGGCTGGAAATGATTTATTAAAAGCCCTTTGACACTCTGCATTTCATTCGTTTAATCAAATCAAATCTGCTTTATTTACCCTGTTGAGGTCCAGGCGTGGAAATTAAAAACAAGGTTCGATACGTTCATCAAAGAGACAGCGATCTGTAATCAGATGTCTAAATATGTGACTTGGGAAATTGTAGATGTTGCTACTCGTTGGTGCTACACATCAGTTCAGTTCAGCGTCACTCGCTAATCTGCACATGATAACCTGAAACATTAACAGCCGTTGCCCTCAAAGAGCACTTGTAGATTAGAAAATATCAAAAAATACAAAATCCGCACATTTTTGGCGCGCCAACGGAGCTGGTGCACTTCATCGCTAATCCTTTAAAACCCGACAAATTCAGGAGGAATTAGGTTAACCAAAGCCCATCCTTGACCGCCGCCGGTCCATGTTAGCCAGCAGACGGGATAGAGGAGAAAAAAAAGTGCCATATTCTCTATGTGAGATTATATTGGTCAGTTAGAAGGTCATGATGTGCACTGGCGGAGCTAGAGGGGGGTTATAAGGGGCACTGTCCCCCCCCCCCCCCTTGCTACTTCGCGTTTCGTTTATCGCGGCTTCATTACATCGCGGATTTTATTTTCCAAATTAAAAAACATTTAAAAGTCCAAATTAAACTTCTAAATTGAGGAAACATGTCTAACCTTAAGGACAATGTAGTATTGCTCGAAATGTTCGTTTACATTCCTTAGAAGTCCGCGTGTTAGCGCGATCTCGAATTAGCATCTTTCCGCTTACTCATTAGCCTCCCCAGTACTTCTTGTTGGTGACCGTACTTCGCGGATTTCACTTATCGCGGGTGGTTTTTGGAACCAATTATCCGCGATAAACGAGGGATTACCATACACTTTTTATCCCTTCCCTAATATAATAATTTCGCCATACGGTTCTCCTCGTTCACTGTGATGTCTTGCTGTCTGTCGGCCTTCAAACAAAAAAAAAATTCGAAGGAAAACCCTCAAATCACTTAAAAGCAAGACGCAAGCATTTGCGGCAACTTTTTGCATTTACCTACATAGCGTCAAATCCTACTACCGATTGCTTTCTCTGTGACAAAGAGTAAAAATAGAAGCTTGTGATCAAAGACACATCTGGAAGTGGAAAGAGAGAGAAAAAATGTCATCAGACGTGGCAGAAAGTGGGTCTGCCGCTCACCGACTGTCTAAAAGCAAATTATGAGCAAGTGCACACTCCCGGCTCACGTCCCTCTTAAGGGACACGTACTCGGGGAAAAACCACCTGGGGTCACAGAGTCCCCTCTGGATGGAGCCTCAATGCCCTCCGCAGGTTCTGTCAATGTTTAAAAGCTTCGTACGCCAAGCAGGGAACACGTTTGTCTTTTAAACTAAAAGCAAGAGGGAGGAAAAAAGTAGAGCGGATTTCCACAGGCGTGGTGGGGGGAAAAAAACGGGTTTTTGCGAGACCGCATGTAGAGTTCCTCCACACTCGCACGTCTTTTCATTCTTATTTCTTGCCAAACTTTCCAAAGTGGGTCATTTTATTTCAGGGCGTTTAGTGTCAGCCTTTAGCTCGAACCAATCAGCTAATCCTTCTCTCTGGTTAAAGGCACACTATGAAATATTGATGGCCACTAAAAGTAACTCATTAAAACACTTGGTCCTTTTTCATAATCACATGAGAACCAGGACTTGATGATGAGGTACGCTTGATTATTATTCCAGGGACACTTTTTGAATTATTTACAAGCTAGCTCGCTAGCAAGCTTCCTGTGTTTCTAGCTATAATATTTAGCTAGCTAGCTAGCTAGCTATAAACGTATATTAATTTGCTTTACCTTTTATTGGCTTTTTTAAATTTTTTTATTTAAGAACAATTGCAAAGTCAACCAGCATCAGGGAAACGGGGAATAGCTTCGCAGGATTATAGTTGTCTGCTCAGAATGTCGACAAGTGACCCTCCTCTTACTGAGAGGCACTTGAAACCTGGCGCAATTACAACCACAGCCACGAGCTCGACGTTAGCCAGGTAGGAGGAGGAGGAGAAGTGCGAGGCTAAATGACGCATACAGCCTTGTTATGACACGATGTGAATCACAGATTTGGCGGAAACCTTTCGCGGTTACCACACGTGTGATTCACAGAATCACCTCTTAGAATGTTCTCTAATTTCTATAGGCTATTCCGAATGACCACATTTCTATATAGTCAACTGCCTTCCCATTTGACTTCAGAGCAATCTCGACATGTTGGTGACACTACCTCCCACCCAATCATTTGTCCTGACAGCTACAGGAGGAAATGATTAAACACAGAACAACATATTGCGGTGAAGTGTGAAACCGGTTTTTTTCTTTCCTTAGGTGGCTTTTTTTTTTATATGGCTTCACACATCACTGTGTAGGGAGCTGAGCGAGCTTGTTTAGCTTAGAATTCATCATCAGTCAAAACCAATGGAAGAAAATCCGATAAAAACTCGAAGCTCTTTAATGGTGTTAAAAGAATGCCTGATTTTTTTTACCTTATTGGCAGAGAGATGAAAAACGGTGGTTCAAATTGCAGTTGATGCGCTTTTTTGGTGTCTGGAAGTTCTGTATTTGAAATCAGAATACATGAAAAACACTTTTGTGTTAAAATTTGACATAGCCGGACTCAAATCACCACCTAAGCGTCTTTCCACTGTTATGTAAAAGAATTCCCGTTTTATTGTATTCTATTAAATGCGCAATAATTAACATTGTGAATTTTAAAAATTTCAAAGTGATTGTTTTGAGGAAGGCTAACTTTGGTCAAGTAATTCAAGCAGCAACACGGATGATACCATTTTGATCGATTTTATACATCAAAATATCCATCCTGTGGATTTTTGATGGTCACATTCACCCGTTTCTGAAATGAATACCAAGAAGAAGCATCTCGATAAAGTTGCAGTCGTAGTTTGTATGGAAAAAGACACTCCTAATAAATCATTTAAATGCCTTCGCAATGAAAGCGGTGCTCTTTTCTATCGGGTTCGCTAATGGCCCTGTCGGAATAATGACACAAAAGTATAAGAAAATGTGCATTGAGAAGGTATGAATGCATCCTTTTATCAATTCTTTACTTAATGACATGTGGATGGGTAACGTCAACCCCCACCTTCGCTACTCAGAATTTCACCGCTATTTTTTTCTAGTCTAGCTTTTTGTCCAGCTGTCCTTGGCTATTGACTGAAAACCTAAACTTTTCACAGTTGTACGTATGTGCTCTGCAACTGGAAGCTGCCACAACATGATGCTGAATAGAAAAGTAGCAATTGTAGCTAAGTAGCAAATGGATCTCGCCTGAGAGATTTTTCCGTCAGTGAGGAGTTACTGGATGTTGTTATTGGTCCGTGACCTTCTGATGAAGGAGTTTGCTGGCTTGGAATGCCAACCTTGCCTCAAACTGCAACTTCAGCCCCCAAGTCTGAGGAATGAGATATGAGGAGCTAAGGCTACATGTACACACCGACGAACACATTTCGCACCGCGTGGCGCTGATAACAACACAATCCCTCTGACATCAGGGAGCCGACTGCCTGTCCATTTTAATTACCTGGGAAACGGCGACTCAACAGTAGCAGTATTGGTGCAGGCTTGCGTCTCTGTGATTGTCATTTTGGGAAGATAGAGGGAGGAACTGTCAAATAGGCTAACCCCTCTCTCTCGCTATCTCTCTTCCTTCTTGTGTGTGAAGACATAAAGATTTTGCGGTTAATCCGCACGGGAGAGCGAGGCACAATGGATAATCTCAGGATAGGCATACAGTCTCAAATAGTCTCCGCTGCAGCTCGCACCGTGCCTCCCCCGTCACGACTTGTCATCTCACCAAAACGCTAAATGCGAGGGAGTGCGCTACAGCACACTCGGCTGCAAGTCGCACATTACGCGTGTTTACAGAAGCCAAATGTCAGACTTTAAAGAAGACATTCTTTTTTCCCCCTAAAGAACGTCTTACCTGTTGAAATAGACTGCTCATCATTTTTGGTGTCCCACAAGGCTCTGTCATAAGCCACTGCTGTTTTGTCTCTGCTACTAAATATTGAAAACATTATTGAAACTTGAATTCATCATTATTAATCAACCTGGCTACAAGTCTTAGAATCTTAAGAGGTTTTTCTAAACAATTTAAACTAGTTCCCATGCGTTTTGAGAACATGTATGCCAAACTGCCTTGAAGAATTATAGCACACTCTTTAATAATGAAATCATTTTTCAGCACATTTTCCAAGACGACAAAACAAACGATAAAGGAGGATCCTATTTCCTTCGACCACTCCCCCGCTGTTATCCTTCTATATTTTTTTGTGTGTTCTTGTCCACTTGCAGTAAGTCCTCACTTGAGATAGTGTCACTGGAGGCTTACTGAGCACTTCAACGTCGCCTCTGTTCTTCAGACGCTCTTTGACTCTCAGCCAGTATCCGAGTTGCTGCGGTCAAACACGCCCAAAGGTTATCTGGCGACATCATCGCAGCAGATAACACCTTGAACGTGCCGTGAGCCAGACATCAGTGACTTGGACGTTGCCGTGTTTTCCACACCAGGGAAAAAAAAAAAAAGATGAAACCCAAAAAGCCGTTTGACGTTACTTTCAAGACCGTATTCCTCTCGAGGAGTTTATTTTTTTCAAGTCCAGTAAACAACATCCTAACAGCGTACAACCTCTCCACTAAACTGTGATTTCCACAAAAGTGAAAACAAAATGAATCTCAGGAGAGAGTCGGAAAGAGCTTAGCGTTGAAGGCAACTTGAAAAGAGAAAAAGCTTTACAAGAGTGAAGCTGACTTCCTCCGGCACACCGCAAATGATCCTTTCCGCTATGAAAAGTGTGAGCGCGACTTGAGCTGGAAAAAGTGCCTTTTAGAGGCAAGTGGGTGTCCAACGGAAGGAGGGAAAATGGATCTCTATTGTTGCAAAAGAAAGAAAGGTGGGGTGGGCGGGGGGCATCTCGTCTCGGAAGCTCCCTAGATTGGGGCTGAACTTTTTAGTAGGATTAGAAGTTCGTCCAAATACCAAAAAAAATACCCATTTCTGAACATTATATGATAACCCGCCCCCGACCCTAGTTCTCACAGCCATTGTTTTTAATTAAAGCACTTCAAATTGAGATTCCTTCATCGCCATCATAGGACCAAAGCAAGAACGATAAAAACAAGTCGCCCTCCACGTAATAAATAGGCCTCTAAAAGCTCACTTACTTTCGCTTCAATAGACTAAAAGGAACATTTCATCTGGTCCCGAGAATAATGAACATTTTCCGAGCAAACGCAAAGATTTATAGCGCCGCTATCGAGAACCACTTCGACGCAACGTCCCTTCGGGGGCTTCTAAAGAAGAAGGGAGAGAGAGAAAAAAAAAAACACCTTCCCCGTTGATATATTAACATTGTGACGTGACGGCAGGGTGGAAAACGTTAGCCGTATTTAAGATGGTGCAGCATCTGGTGGCCCATGCGTTACTTGAAGGCATTTAAAGAGGTTTTGTGGAGGCAATTAATACACAAGAATTGTGTTTAAGAGCTCCTCTTTTGTCTCGTCTGAGATGAAATCCAAATGAATCACTTCTACAGCCGCTGCGTCGTTAGCCTTTTACAAGGCGGCGCCCTCCCGAGCTTCTGAAGATGGCTGTTTATGTTCCTTTTTGATTTTTTTTTTTTGTTTTGTTTTTTTACATGTTGTACTTGAAGCTTGCGCGGGAGCACCAACGTGAAGTCGCCTTTGATTTGTTGTTGTCGACGAACGAGGAAAAAGTGCTTGTCAGTGCAAGTACGTTCGTGTTGCTTTTAAATGATGTCACGCGTGTGCTTTCTAAAAGAAAAAAGTTATCAAAAAGTGTAACGGCGCAACCTTTAAATGCACAAAGACTTAGATGGATTCTCCTAGAATCAGTCACGAAATTGAGATACCGGTTTTTGATAACAGACAGTAAATGATTGTGTGCCGTTCTTGTTTGAGTCCTAAAGTAGTTTAAGGGGAAAAAAACTCACCGGTACGAGCTAACTTTTTGATTATATGTCAAGTTCTAATTTGTGGATGAAAGACTTTTATAAAAGGACAAACATTCAAAGGAATTTTATCAGAATAATAGAGGATATATCGTATTTTCCGGACTATAAGTCGCTCCACAGTATAAGTCGCGCCAGCCATAAAATGCATAATAAAGAAGAAAAAGACATATGTAAGTCGCACTGGAGTACAAGTCGCATTTTTCGGGGAACTTTATTTGATAGAATTCAACACCAAGAGCAGACGTCATCTTGAAAGGCAATTTAAAATAAAAATAGAATAGGCAACAACAGATTGACGGCACGGTATGCTAACGTTATATAAACACAAAAACAAGAAACTGAAAATGTACCTGACGTAACATATTAAGAGTTATTCAAATAACTATAGCATAAATAACATGCTAACAAGTTTATCCGACCATCCGTGTTACTCCATATCATTAAATCCAACAAAATATTCATCCTCTGTGTCACTTATAAACAACTCCGCTAACCCCGGAAGTGGAAGATGCAGCGCTTCCTCTTCTACGTGGCTTACGTCAGACTCATTATCAGTTGCAGTTCCAATTATTCCACAGGCCGAGAGCGCCTTCATGCGGTTTAGTGTGAAAATAACGTATAGCGAAATGGTATAATGTGTTAATAATTTCACACATAAGTCGCTCCTGAGTGTAAGTCGCACCCCCGGCCAAACTATGAAAAAAAAACTGCGACTTATTGTCCGAAAAATACGGTAGCAATCAGAGCCGTGTGAGGTTCCAGAGCCACTTTCAAGCTACATTGTCTACCATGCATACCCATCTCTGGTCTCTCCCCCCGGCCTGTCGTGACACGAAACATTCACAGTAAATATCCGTCCCCGTGCCTCCGCCTCTTCTATTAAAAGCTTTTCCAGCGGTTTAGGTCATTTGGTCATTCAGCGGGAAAAAAAATGCGGCTAGCTACTTCAATTTTTCAACGTATCCCTCTTGGTTTATTTATCTCCAGCCGGCCGCATGTAGTGTCCCTTTGTGTCATTCGCGCCTGCCCCCGGACGAGTGCGGAGCTCTGACGTTGCGAGCGAGCGAGCAAGCTTGCGGAACAGCAGCTTCTAAAAGCCTGGCAAGCGTCAGACGATGGAGTGATGCGCTAAATGCACTCGGCATGTCAGGCTTAGGAAAAAGCAACCAATGACATGTACTTGTGTTCTTCTGGGTTTTATTTTCCAATTTTTATTTTTCCAAAATATGGATGAGAGGTTGTTTTTTTCAATTTTTCAAAATGGCGACTTTGTTTGTCTTGTAGCCTGACATAAAATTTGCTAAAGCACCCATTAAAAATACAAGCTAGCAAACCTAATTTGGATCAATGCCAAATCGTGCACCTCCAGCATATGCTTCGATGTTGTTGTAGGATGAATTCATTATTTACATTAAGCTCGACATAAAACCAAATGTGGATAGATGCCCAGAAAAGTAGCCAAAGAGATCCACAAAAACTTTTCTTCCTTGGCTTGCGCAGCACCGTGATTAAAATTTCGTAAACATTGCTTCAAGTCCTCCCAAATCACAAGCTGATAAACATTGTAACGAGCAAAAAAAAAAAAAAAAAAAAAAACGGGCTGCCTGTGAGCACAAAAGGTAAAAAGGAGCCAGTTGTCTCCAGTATTGGAAATTACACAGCGCACCCGTTGAATGGCTAATGAACTTCCTCCCGCTCCCCACGCTAACGGCGATCAGGCTGATTTCATTCCCGAGGCCCTTTTGTGCGTAATTATTGATTGTCCCGAGGAAGGTGGGCCGCACCGAGGCCAAAAAACAGCCGGTAATTAGTATTCCTGGACCCTGACGTCCCCACCGTTGCTTTTATTTGTTTGCAATGCAAGTAGGCTCACGATAACTGGCAGCGCGAGCCGAGCCGCTACCTGAAGCTTGATTTTTATCTCCCGCCTCTTTAAGGCGTTAACGACCCGAAATTACGAATGTTTTCAATTACAGCCTGTTAAATTAATAACCTGCTCCCCATATAGCCGAGATGTAGCGCGCGTGACGATTGCTCCGCTTTCATATCCACTCACTTTGCTCTCTATTTATATGAAGCTAAAATATGCGGCGCAAATGCTAACTCTTACATCTTTCCCTGGACTAATTAATGTTCAGAAGTTGGAGTCTGCGGTGTATAATGTATATTCCGCACAGGGGTGGAGGATCTGAAAGAGGGAGGTTTGCGCTACTGTGGGTGCACCAGATACCCAAATATTTGTATACAAGACGTCAAATTCCATTTTTCACAAGTCCACTTATTATCAACTGTTCAGTTTACATTTGTCGACCTCCAGCTCGCCCTCAGCTCTGACTTTGCCACCAATCCACCTTTTGTTGTTTAAGTGTGTCATGTCGAGTGCTTTCTGACATTTTGAGCAAAAAGCTACTTAAAGGGCGGCGGGGGCGGCAGCTTCCTCAAAACCGTCTGGCGCGACGTCGCCTCTTGCCAGGACACGACACACTTAACGGACATCTGTTGCGGATCACTCGCTGCAGAAATGTCATGGCCGTTTTCGGGCTGCCGCTTCCTTAAGCCCCGCCCACCACCTGGCCCCTGCTCCCGTTGCCGAAGGTCACTCGTGGAAAGACCCCGCTGTGCTGCGTTGGCGTTGCATCATTTAGCATACCCGAGTCAATCTTATTCCGAGGGAAAGAAGAATACGGCCGCACGCTTGGAAGTATCACGCATATTAAATAGTTTGCCGTGTTCTAAATGACGCCCACGCAGCTACTTCTTTTTATATCAATATTCAAACGCTAATGACATTTTTTATTCATAAGCCCTCCATTACATTAGTCACAAGTAAAAGAATAGCTTGATTTCACTTGTTGATTCGCTTTACAACTGTCACAATGTTTAGTGATATTTACTGCGATATTTACATCGTCCCTCACTGATGTTTTATATTATTTATAATAAATAAATGTTCAGATCAATTTAGTTCAAGTTCCTCACGGATAATTGCATCATAGCTTCACCCTCCTTGTCGTTATTCCTCGCGTTGCCGTTTTTTCGCCTGTTTAAGCACATCGGCGCGGGGTGGCGTGACCCACATAAAGCTGTGACCCCGGAGATGTGTGAGAGCCTCCCCACGGCAGCAACCTCTTAAATCTTTCAGAGACATTTGCAAAATCCTCCTGAGTAGATGCGCACTCCTACACACGCACCTCCAAAAAAAAAAAAAAAAAATGCTCTTTGGTGTAACTGCTGCATTATTGAACAGCGTGCGCCAACTCGTCTTAAAAAGCCAATCAACAGCAAAGTGGTGGCGAATAATTGCTTTTTTGGGGACAGGAGTGGGTTTATTTTTGAAATATTGCGAGCTTTATCTTATTCAACAGCTCTCAGAGGAAAAATGTAACTTCATTCTCTATTTGGTCATTCATTTGCTTTTGCTTAGGTCGAACATTTTCTTTTATTACAACTTTATTTTTGTTTTACCCTTCTAAATTTGCAACAATCTCCTAACGTTATAATATAGTATCTTGTCGTCTTGGCTCTTATAATATTCTACCTTTAGTCAAGTTAAATACAATTTCTAATTCACGTGATATTGGGAATTTTTGAATTTTTTTCTCACAAAAGTAGATTTTGTCATTTGTGTCCTATTTTGATTTCCTCTCCTTAAATAAACTTTACACTTAAATTCATAAAAGTTTTATTGTTTACTTTTTAATCGTAGGCGTAAGAAAAGTGAAATCAAAGTTCATCCGTTTCACTGAGATGTTGGCGTGCTCCTAAAAATCTCGAGGCCTGTGTTCGTTGACCTCTGAGTGTGTGTGCGTGTGTGTGTGTTTTGGAGGAGAAGCTGGTCTTGCTGGGTCTTGTTCCTCCACGTGCGTCCGTCTCGCCTTTCTGCCTCTGACATTGGACGACCCGATTGATTACAGCCGCTGCCAGTCTCGCTGAGAGCTGCCGATATCCCGTCACCGGCCCAATGAAGGCATCAAGCCTCGCCTATACAAACAGCAAAGCGTCTCCGGGCCTCGCTTGAGGAAGATTAAACATCTGCGGCGCTGCTCGTGAGAGGCGCGGAGATAAGACTGGAAGCGCGACGACGAGGCCACCTTCAGCTCGATGAGCCCTTGCGTAATCGCGCTCTGCCTCTTTCATCCTCGTCGAGCGCGCTCTCCGATAAACCGTAGGATCTCGACGCGTCATTTTGTTGCATCAAATCGCCAATGTGTAATTAATCTTGCCACGCAGCCCTCCGTCAGATCACAGAAAAAGCAAATGGCGGCGTAATTGCACGTTTAAAAGTTTGATGATTTGCGCCGCACGTGCTAACGGCAGCATAATGACATGCAAATGAGTTCGGGGGCCGTTATCGCTTACCTTGGTTCGAGTGGTGGGCTGACATCACCGCGGGGCCACTTAACTCTCAAATCGCTCATTCAGTCATTAGCAATAACAAAGACGCAGCCATGATGAAGACTCGGGGCCACTCGCTGCGCTTTAAAGGTTAAAAAAACACGTGTCATTATGTGTACTGTGCTCTTTGCTTTTCTTGAATGCTTGATTAACATTCAATGTCAAATCCTTGGAAAATTATTTGAAAAGCATATAGTGTGCGAATACAATACATCTTTATTTGTACAGCTTTTGCAGCTTAACAAAAACATATATATAGATGTATATCTATATCTATCTATCTATCTATCTATCTAGATAGATAGATAGATAGATAGATAGATAGATAGATAGATAGATAGATAGATAGATAGATAGATAGATAGATAGATAGATAGATAGATAGATAGATAGATAGATAGATAGATAGATAGATAGATAGGTAAATGCAATTAAAATATTATATGCAATTAAAATATTATATATTATAATATACATATATATAAAAAATATAAAATATATATGTATTATAACATATATAATATTTTAATTGCATATATTGTATATAATATATAAATATATATTTTAATTGCATATATTGTATATAATATGTAAATATATGATATTTTAATTGCAAGGAAATACTATATAAGAAAGATGTGTTTTTTTATCTCTCAGCGTTCACTTATCAGCGGGAAAATCATCTCAGCCATTGACCCGGGGCTTGCAATTAAAATATTATATATTATAATATACATATATAATATATATGTAAAAAATATATAAAACGTATTATATATATATTATAATATATATAATATTTTAATTGCATATATTGTATATAATGTATAAATATATATTTTAATTGCATATATTGTATATAATGTATAAATATATAATATTTTAATTGCAAGGAAAGGTATAAGAAAGATGTGTTTTTTTATCTCTCGGCGTTCACTTATCAGCGGGAAAATCATCTCAGCCATTGACCCGGGGGCCTCACGGTACTCATTAGAGCGCCACGTGATGGTGGCGGAGGGCGGCTCGTCCTGCGGTATGCCCCTTCACGCTGCGAGTACACAGCTCGCAATCAGAAGGTGGTCGGATTTGTGCGTGCCGATTACTCTTCTTGGCCCTCGGCTGGACTCTTTATCCGCCTTGCCATTATTACCACTACCAATCTCCTTATTTCTTCCCTGAATCCAGGCGGCACTCTGTGATGTCACGGTGCCGCCGAGGCATAATGGAGCTCCGGCGTGAGTGAGTGCATTGAAATGAAAGAATATAGCCGGCGCTTTTCAAGCTCCCAAAACATCAAGGGTCAGCGCATCTGTGCCGCTCGCCGCGGGGTCACTGCAGCAGCCTCCGACGTGTGGCCGGTATCGACTAAGCAATTAGGACAGCATGCTTTTGAATTATGCACAGCGGGACAGCAAACGGCGCTCCTGGTTTTCTACATGTGCTGTAACGCCACAAATTTGTGCAGCCGACTGTGACTTTTGTGCACTCGCAGGCTTTTTCTGCTGAAAGACACTAGTTAAAGCTTTGACTACAGTGGGGAGAAGTAATTATTTGATCCCCTGCTGGAATTGTAAGCTTGCCTACTTACAAAGAAATTAACAGTCGTCAGTTGTTAGTTTAATGATTATGGCTGTTTCCAACCTTTATTGGGCACAGATTACAGGATGTACAGTGTAAAACATTTTCAAGAAGACCTTGAAAAAAATATTCGGATATGAAGTCGTTATATTGTGGAGAAGGCAGTATTTCGAAATGGTTGGGCCCTAATTGAACGAAGTACGTTGAATCCAATCGTCTTCAAGGTACAACAGAAGCGTCGGGAGTTAAGCGAGCTACTTCCACCTCCACATATCCTGCTCCCACCTCCTCCTCCTCGCTGCTCCTCCACATGGGGGACGCACACATTTCATTTTCAACGCCGCTAGCAGCTGCGATTTGAACAGCTTCCCCGGGCGATTAGCCCAGCGTAGCGGAGCACAAGGCTCCTCTATTGTCTTTTCTCTGCATTGCTAAGCTAGCAGGTTGTTCAACCTTCTCCACGTTTGAGCCTCGCACATCAATACGCATTTAAGACAATCTTAGACGCTCATCCAGATTGAGAGCAACTTCTGTGCAGCTTTTGAAACGTCGAGGAGCGAGAAACATTGCGATGCTAGCGTTGATGCTAAACATTGAGTACAAGTTAACCTTAGAAATCCAACGTTCATTCTTTAAAGATATAGTATATATACTATGGAATAAATTGGCTTTGAAATAACAGATGCTTGGCTTGCAAAGGGAAACATTCCGTATCTATACAGTGTATGAAATGGCATTCAAATGAAAAATTCCACCCGACAACTGTAGAGCAGCGAATATAATGGCGCCATCCAAATACATTCGTCTTAATTCATTTTCTCGAGCTTTTCAGGAGCTTCATGAAATGTGCTCTCATATTATTTCCTTGCAGTGTTTAGTAGCGTGGAACCAGACTTTATGGATGGATCCAAGCATGCCCACTAAGTCATTATAATGCAGACGGAAGGCGCACAACAAAAGGGCTCCGTACCCGAGAGCGCTTTCCTTTCCAATAGCATTTCTTTGTGTGTCCATTATGTATCTGAATCAGACGCCCCCAGAGATGGAGGCAAAGATTTACTTAGTTCAATACCATGTAGGCCACACGCCCTCCAGCAAGGGTCGCACTCTGGATGGAAATCAGAAGGAAACAAACAAACCAAAAAAAACAGCATCAAAACCCGACGCGTCCGGTGGGAGTTTGCTAATCACGTTTGCTAAAAAAGAATTGATACCGACTGACTGCCTCTCAATGCTCGACTATTACTACTCTCAGCTCAAATGATTTATGGACTACTACATCGTAGGGAAACAGACGCTTTGTTTTCTTTTTTTCGAAACTGCTCCCTTGTCTGTGTCAATCTGAAAATATGTGATTACTAATAAAACAAAAGTCCCACAAGGATGATTTTAATTAGCCTCATTAAATGCGTTGAACAATTATTTGCTTATCAGCTATTGCAGAAAGAATATGAAAATGCTTATTTTATTTGCAGCGTTATAATAGGCTGTCTTTTTTGAGAGAAGACAAAAAAATCAACCATAAATGCTTTTACATTTAATAGCAAGATATAAACTCAACGGATTTGAAAGCAATCAAGAAACAATATGTGAGTCGCTCAAGGCAGATGTGCTATTAGTTTTTCAAATCGAATTCTAAAATCATTTAGAGCATAGGTGTTAAAGTCAAGGCCCAGGGGCCAGATACGGCTCGCCAAATCATTTTATGTGGCCCCAGAAGACAAATTGTCTCCCAACTTCATCTGTCAATACTAAAGTTACAAATTGTCTTCACTTTTAAAAAATACGGATATTGCTCGCAATTTTTGTTACCATTGATCTTTTAAAATTATTTGAGCAATTTATACTAGTCTCCGGTTTCAAACTTAGTTTTTCATCAGTTTGTTGACGGTCCTCCGAAGGGAACTATGACTATGATGCGGCCCGCAACAAAAATGAGTTTGACACCCCTGATTTAGAGTATGTATGTTCGTTTTAATGTATAAATTTGTCCCTGTAGAATGTTTTCACAAATTTTTGGACAAAAAAAAACCCCAAAAAACTTTTTGGTGACTTTAACTGGGCAGGGATGGTATTACTTTTCTGTGAAATATAAAACGATATTTATGAAATCGTCATCATTATAGGATTGCCATACTTATGTGATGTATTAACAGTCGACACATTCATTCATTTCTGCTTTGTCATTTGGGAATCTAAATTTACACGGGTTGTAAGAAGATGAGAGAAGTTCTGTATTACAACTTGACGACGTAACTGGTCGGAAATCCGTGATTCTGGAAACATGCCTAGACAAGGAGGCCTTTAGCTGTGAGTTTTGGGTAGGGGAGGGGGAGCATCCAAAGAGGAAGCAGCCTGATCTCCAGAGCTTGGGCAAGGATAACAAGCAGTCAGGAGAAGGGGTAAGGGAAAAAAACAAGGAATGATGGAGTGTCAGCAAGTGCAGGATGAAGATAGATAGTGAGAGTGTCGTGGCTGCACAAAAAAAAATACATCGGGTTCAATGTTTGAGATTTGTTTTTGGTCAACACATCTCTCCCGCTGAGAAAGGGATATGAGGCTGGCTCGGCGCCAGCCGATTACCGACACGGGTCGGCAAACGGGTGCATCCACGAGGAACACATGAAACAGTTTCTTGTGTGTGACCCGCACTGACACCTCCTGCTGGTAGGATGCCGCTGCGCTTCAAAAAAAAAAAAAAAAAAAGGCTCCCGTTGACGGCGCGGAAAGCATGTTTGCGATGATAACATTTAATTACAATGCAGCCGAGGTGTTTCATATAAAAAAAAAAAAAAACGTCTTCCCCGAACGGATTGAAATTGAGACATTTATTTTAGAGTGCGCATTTCGGGCTAGGAGATTGTTGTGGGGCCATGGGCCAAAGAAAGTCATTATACTTTGGTGGGGAAGGAACATCAAGCTCTGATCTGGCAATAATTAATTTCTCTGATTAATTCATGACCCTCAATTCACATGTGTGGGAACACGCCGCTAATGCAGTTCCACAGACAAAAGCAATACAGTACGTTCCAATTATGTGACATCGTACCTTAAAAACAAACACTGCTTTTCATTAGACAACTATATATCTATTTTTTTACGCATCACTGACGACGTGGATAAAAGAAACGCGAGCTCAGCGAAGTAAGATGGCATCGCCGGAAGATTGCACTTACTTACATCATTATTACACCACGGTGCCCCTCGGACGCAAGAAAATGAAGACATTTAGTTCCGAGTGCGCATTTTGGAGAAAGGAGATTGTTGCGGGGCCGTGGGCCAATGAAAGTCATTATACTTTGCTGTGGAGCAACAAGAAGCTGAGATCCAGGCAGTAATTAATTTCTCAGCGATTAGTACATGAATCTCAATGACAAAATTCAAACACAGGGAAGGGGGTGTCGCTTCTTGGCTTGATACGTTGTTGATGCTTTTCCACGGAATGGAGCAGAGACTACAAGGTGTTCTTTAGAAACAGACTTGTTTCTGGTACTATTACAGAATCTTGTGGTTTTTTTCTGATGAATCCGTTTGAAAATATCTGAATAAGACCAAAGAGTACGAAAACCAAAGCGATATTTCCCATTGGAAAGAATGTCAATTCAATTAATCTGTTACAGAAAACCAAAAATATAACTCTCGTTTGACTGCAAACAATTTGGATTGCAATACATTTCAGTTATCCACCCAACTTTAATGAAAGTCAAACCGTTTTGCCAAGTTGTATCCTGACTTTTTTTGATGATTAATTTAGTGTTGAGTCAAGATTTTCCACGCAGCCGTATGTGTCCCTCGCCGTGTTTTCACGGAAGTTTTGACAGATGGGTGGGACTGAGGCGCGCGCCAGTTAGCATACGCTTAGGCGGGACACTAATTCCCATATCTGAACACGGGCATGCTGTTTACATAACATTCTGAGGGAAGTTATCAACCACACACACACACACAGTACATGCTACTTATAAAATACACGTTTTTGTAGCGTTGGATGTGCCACTAAATCAGTGAGTCATAGTGTATAAATAAAACAGGCATGTAAAACATCCAAGGTTATACTTTTCAAATCCTACAAGTTGTTTTATTACGAACACTTTTGCACAATAATGGAGCCAAATGACGACTGTGCTCATTCACTTTTCTGTAATAGAATATCAAATGTTAGTCCTTGGGCTCCAATCTCTTAAATGAAATTTCCATATATTTACATGCTAAATGGGCTTTAAATGCTGAGAATGGAGCCTATCTGTTGTGTGCGACAAAATTAGCATGGCCAAATTGGAGCTCAAAGAAGAAAATGTACAGCTTAGCTGCTTGGTAATGTTGACTCATTACTTTTGTCTGCACAAAAGACTTTGAAAACATTGGACTTTTTTCAAAGGCAAAATCATAGTGAGAAAATCAATGTTGCGGCTGGCTATCGTGCTCGCGTAACATCTAATCAAAGAAGTTCTGATGTTGTCCTTAGATTGCTCGCAACCGCTGCGAGGCCAACGTGCGCGGTATCGAGGGATCGCTGGGTTTCTAGCTAGCGGTAAATGAATCGGCGTCACTGTTTCAATACATTTGAAAAGTGATATGCAAATGCAAAATTGTGAGTGAGACGCACATTTGTTGACACATTACGGCAGACTGTCAGTTTGAGGGATCACTCGTCAGTGTGGTGCCCGTGGGCGGCGAGCATTGACTCTCGCAGCTGGAGTCATGTTAAGCGTAAGGCGAAGTGACAGACACGCTAATCAAGTATCTAAGTGACACCACGTTGCCGTCGACGCGCGTTCGTGATTTATTAGTCGCAGCCAACGCGTCGCGTGTCACAGTGTGGAGTGGCTCACGGCTAAACATGGCTGCTGCCAAATTGCTACGCTTGGTCACTGCCCGCCCGTCCACCCGCCGAGTCTCGCTACCCTCAGGCCTTCCGAGCGCCGGACCGCCGATAGCCCCCTTTGGAGCGCGACTCGCAAAGCCGGGGTTACGCCAAGTGATCGGGGAGCCCGCGGGAGCGCGTCTGCTGAGTAAGCCTCCGGCCCCGAGACAGAAGACGGAGAACTTGCGGTGGACCCCAATTATCGGCGCGTCAGTCACAATCTTTCAATTACCACCTCATCGCTTTAAATTTGAGTCAGGATATTCCCGGAGAAGCAGGGGGCACCGAGGTTAACCGTTGCACTCAGCAGTAAAGCTTTGGCATGGGAAGAGAGAGGGGGATGAGTCGAGGCAGCCGAGCCGGACACGGCCAGGGAAAGTTGTGTTAGCCTCCAATTAATTCCGGATTTCTTTGCGAGCGTCGGGCTTGGAACGGCGCCCGCCTGGTCGGCGAAACACTGCCTCTGGTACGAACGGGATCCATTCGGTCGAGAGCGTTCCCTCCTCGCATCCACTTAATCTGCCTGCCGAGTTCAAATGAGATTACTGAGATTGAAGAGAAAATTGCATAATTGGACACGTTTCCGTTTTTCTTTTCCGAGCGTGACGGGTAAGTACACGGCCGTGTCGCGGCACCTGCTTCGCCCGAGCAACGCAGGCCGACGCGCATTGTGGTGAATATTGGAATCGCCGGCTTTTGCATAATTCATGCGCCTTAACATCTGCGAGCGAGCCCGCCGCGCATCTAGAGTTCATCGGCTGCCTGGTGGATTGAGGCCCGTGTTGGCATGCTATTCATTTTTAATGGCATGAAGAGGAGAAGAAAATAGAAAGGCTTCGTTTTCAAGGCGTGTGCATCTTGGCTGTCCACATAGAAGGTAGTGTAGTCATGCTTGTCCGACCGACTCTTGATCGGCACAGTAGCTGTCTGTTGTAGTACCAAAGTTGACCTATGGAAGGCAGCATGGTGCCTGAGGGCATCCAGACTACCTTAAATAATGAAGAAATAGACAAAGCTAGGTTGAGTTTAGCTTTTAATTGACAAACTTGTCGTTTGTCATTGTCATGACTTGTGAGGCACAATATATAAACAATCGACACAAAAAGTCGGTCTTCTTTTTGTGCGCGGCAACAGCTTCCTGATTGGCTGTCGCTTTGTTTCAAGTCACACGTATGCCGTCTGAACTGAACTGCACATACCCAACACCACCGGAATATCAGCCAGGATAATCATTCAAGAATTGTTTTTTGTCTAACTTTGATCTTAAAGGTAGGAAGAAAAAATCCAAAATTGCCCCGATTATCACCGTGTTTATCACACTAAATGTAAAATTGCCGCCAGGCGTGACATAATTACATCAAAACAGAAAATCTCTCCAACCATGAGAGTGCAATGTAATTTTTTGATGCGGTTCCTCTCAGGGAGTCGTTATTATTTTGCGAGATGCGCTCGGGCGCATCGCAGGGTGAGCGCGATATAGCCCAAAGCGCTGCGTGCCGTACGCTTTCATGAAGAGAAGAGCAGAGGCGACGATGTTGGGAGATATTAATGGAACATAAACAATATATATGACTGCAGCGCCTCGTGTGCGTTTCACGTTTCTCACAACTTTATTTATATATTTATCTATCTCGTCTCGGGCAATTTGTGTCAGGTATATAGCCTCCCGGCTGAAAATGTTGCCCGGAGCTTTATGTCATCGGGGCGGAATTAAACAACATTTCCTCCATTGAACATGGTGGGTGGGTGGGGGAATAACATAAGGCTTTACATGCACGTATAAATCAGACCACTTTGATGCATTCTGGCCAAATATGAGTCAGTCACGTTTGAATTTTGGGAAGCTTTCTACTTGTCTGCACGCCAGTATTTTAATTTTAGCCAAACAAAAAGGACATGTCGCCATCGTCATCATTCAAACTCTGGAGCAGAAACAAACTCCCACTTACAGGCCAGCAAGCAGGATAATACATCATCCAATCGAAAAGTGTGCACGCACACACACACGTACACACACACACACACACACACACACAAACCCGCGCATGCTAGGCCAGTGGTGGCATGTTTATGCTTGTGTTGAATTGAAAGGTGCTGGCTGGGCAAAGTTGACGCGGTGCCAAATTGAGCAAAACGCGAGCTGACAACAAAAATGATGCCTGGCATCTGATGGCGTCCGTATCATCGGATGAAGACAATCAAATCGGATGAAATCTGATGTTTATCTGCCGGAAAAGCGGGCGGCCTCACACACACACACGCACACAGACGAAAAAAAAAGGCTAATCTCTAAGCTGAGAATTATTCATTTTATCCGTTGCTGAATTTCAACGAGGTTATATATAAAATGCGCACACACAAACGCGCGCGCACACGGCTGCCTATGAGGACATGTATTATTAAACATCCATCACCCTGAATTGGGTGTTTTTTTTCTTCCCTCCCCGCACCGTTACTATTTACGATGCGAAACATAAGACGTTTAATAATGTTTATGAAGGTATTTGTCAAGTGAGTGAACACAAATCTGTTAGTAATCAATGCGAGGGCCCTGTCTTTTAATCTGGCCCGCCTTACATTTTAAAGATCTCCTGATGTGCTGCATTCAACAAAAAGTTTTTTATTCATAAAATTGGGTTGATTAAAACTTATTTTTTCAGAATTTTTCCTTTTATCCGATCCCATCAACAAAAAGTCATTCAAATAGTTTCTTTGACTTGTTCCCAGACCTTTTGTGCCGCTTTGCTAATTGCCTGTCAATAACAGGAAGTTGGCTGATTGCTTTCATTTTCTCAATGAGAATTCAATGGCGACTTTGAAAAGTTGAAAGAAAATTAAAAAAAAAAACACAATAAAATCGTGAAGCAAATCAGTGGGCGAGCACTTACAAGTGGTGGTGGGGGGCCTCCATGATGTCAGTTCAGTTCAACCCACAGCCTCATTAAAAGCAGAAATAATTTGGCAATACTTCTCTCTAGTCATCCGTTCTTTTACTGGAAGGTTTATTTTTGAGGGGACTTATGACAGCTGCATTTGTGGGCGATTTATTTATTTATTTATTTTTAAAAATTGAATTATTTATTATAATTATTTATTTTTGTAAATTGAATAATTAGTAAATTTTTATTGACAGCATATATATTTTCTTAACAATCGTGGTGCCTGATAAAATTGCGACTACTATTGTCTTACTTTTTGTGAAGAAGCTCTGCTAAATCTCTCTCAATATTGAGGCTCTCATCCGCCGCCGTTCTGTCAACGAAAAAATATCAAAGGAATTCGGCTTCTATTATTTTCCTGACGGCTTTTTGTGTGAATGGAGCATCGTTTGGTGAATGTTTTGTCATCATAGTTTAGATATCACAAAAACCTTTTCCACTATGACCAAACAGTCCAAATCCACACGTGAGTCAAACGACTACCAGCAGTCAAGATCCTCTCAATCAAGCGCCCGTTAAAGCTGACAGCTGCCATTGCGTCGTTTTTGCACAAATCCGTCTGCTGAGACGTGAAACGCGACAAGCGTTTGCGATCCGACGCCTTGCACATTAAATCAGGCAAATTGCACGACATGTGATCAAACCCAAAGTGTGAAATTTCTTCCCTCTCTGCCACCAAAGTAATTATCATGGCACATTAATTTTCAGCAGATCGAAAGCCTTTGTGGAATTCGGCGTGCGCGCGGCCTGCCTGTGTTTATTCCGGTAGAAATGAGCCGTGTTGCAAAACAAAACCTGAACGAGAGGGGGGGAGGGAGACGAGGGGCTTTGCAACACGGCAACTGAGAGTGCTTGAATTGTACGCTAGCAGATTGTATCACAAATGTGGGAAACGGTAATTGGCGCCAATGTTGTTTGCGGCTCAATATGCTGCCACGTACCGACGTGACGGCGGCCATCAATTCAAATGTGCTCTCATGAGGAATGATCTGGCCCGAAAATTGAAGTGGACATTCCAAAACTATCACTCTGCAGACTTTGATAATAACTAAATATGAACTTTTTGTGACATTCAAGGCTCATGCGTGACGATTCTTCTGTCGTCATTTTAAATCAATTAGGCAAAGTGTCGTATTATTTTTCAGTTCTGGGATTCTACTTCCGAATCGACCATCTTGTAGCAAAATAGGATGTCTTAGCAGAAAAAGGCGTGTACGACACTAAAACCTAAAAAGAAACATGTCAGTGCTTGAAGCTAAAGGAGCTAGCCTGCCCGCTATGCACCACAGCGCTCCTTTTGGGCCGCGACGACGAATTCCAAAAGGCTTTTTTCCTCTGCGGACGTGTTGACAAAGCCTTCATTTATGATGAATTCCTTTCCGGGGGTGAACGCGGCCCCCACCGTGTGATTGAGAAGCCTCGTAGCAAACAGGCTTGCGAGTCCCATTTCACCGTGGACCTATATTCATTTAGTTCTGCGGATTTATACACGCTGCTATCTGGCCGGCCAAATCCGGCATGACATGAGGGAGCGCTACGGCCGCTCGCGAGAGGAGCTAGAGAAGGGCCTTAATCTCCTTCTTTCTCTTCACGACCAGCTCAATCTTGCAGCCAGCGCCGTGTCGCATATGGAGGCAATAAATTGAATTAAATCAACCCATTAGTCACGCCGTCCACCTTCTCACCTCGTCCGTGCTACGCTTTCATGCTAAGTAGGTCCTTTTACGAGGATGTGGCTTTTGATGGCGGGAGGGGGGGGGGGTTGGTTGACCTTGAGTCCAAAAGAAAATCCAGCATGTTCTCGCTCATTACACCAATCAATTAGGACGCCCGCCTCGTCGCGCAGAGTGGCCCGCCGTGTTCCGTGGGTCTTTAAAAGGAAATGTCTGCCCGGGGGAAAAGTCGATTCATACTCGGAATTGGGTGGTGGAGAGAAGGGGAGGGCTTCTGGCTTGTGTACATGAAACAAACCAGAGTTTGATTAGATCGGGAAAACAACTGGAAGGAGTTTTACCTTCAAATAGTCATCAGTTGAAGTTGTCAGTGCACTTCTATAAAGTCTCACGGACAAATCATTTATTCTTTTCTCAGCCATCTGGTCTTTTAATCAAAGCTTTCAGTTTTTATGGAAGGAGCAATTGACTGAATTCATCATTCTCCCCTCTTGTGACTTATTCAAAAGTAACCATTAGGATTTTTTTTTTTTCAGCTTGTGTCATTTGAAATCGAAATACGCAATTAGCAAAAAGAAGCTTTCAATGCAATCATTGGTCCCGTTTTGAAGTTATGAGGCGGACGGCGCCCGCGCGACGCATTACCAAACCAAATTACGCTCAGCAGCAACATTAGAGAGATTGATTATAAAATTTCACACTGCGTTGCCGCTGAGAAAAAAGCAAATTTGGAGGTCAATGACTCGAGATCATCCGCCGCTCGTTAGCGACTTGTACAAACACGGCGCAAAGGCTAGCAATTTGCGATGATGTCATCCAAAACCGAAGCACATACAAATAATTGAGAAGCAGACAGAGGCGAGCGATTTCTTTCTTTCCGTGCCTGGAAGCGCTATTTGTACTCAAAGTGCTGCCACTTTCTCCTCACAATTCAATATTGATTTAATTGTACGTGGGCGGCTGGTGAATTATTGATATGCGCGTGTATGAAAATGCCCACGAGGGACGACTTGTCTCGGTGCACAACAAGCTAGCGGAAGGCGCAACTCCCGGCTAACTTTCCAATTAATAAGCAGAATCTCCCCCCAAAGTGCAGCCTTGTTCCTCAAAGTAAACGTCTTCTAGGATAATGAAAAAGAGCCTAGTATTGCAAATGATTGGCTCCGGAATCAAAAAAGTCCATCAATCTAGATCACAGCGATTCCAAAACCAATGCTCGTGCATCACAACATTAGGAAAAGGCCGCTCATCAAAGCGTCCATCCGTCTCGCCGTATGTAGGCCGCCTTTGGGCCGCTGTCGATGGCGACGGAGTACATTGCCTCACGCTGCGCGAAAACGAGTCGAACGGAACGCCCCGCGGCGATCTTGGGGGAGCGAGCCGAGCATGAATAAGTAAACAACATGAAGCCACCAGGCACTTGAAAGGCAACGGGCGGCGCCGGACTTGGCAACCAATCAGACTGTTGGACTCGTTTTGGGTGTAAACACAAGAATTAGCGCACGCCTTGCGAGTCCTTCGAGGTGAAATTGAATAGAGTCGCCATCAACAATGAGCAAATGATGTTTGTTTTGTGGGGGGGTGGGGGGTGTAAATGGTCTCCAAGCACCTTGGCAATTAAAGCCATTGTCCTTCGTCTCGCTTCATTCTTGACAATGACAAGCCATCTTGTGTGTGTGTCAAAGCAAGAACCAAATCTATGAGCGAGCGCTAACAAGGAACACCAGCAACACCGACTACAATTTTTTTTTTTTTTCTTTTTTTATGGGCATAGGAGGAGAAAATACTCGTGCTGCTCTGGTTTGATTATTTAGCTGAAAAGTTAAAAAAAATTGCCGTTATCGTTGTGTGTGTGATCATGTTCTACTGAATTTAGTCGAGCGTGAAGCAACAGTGCCTCTACTGGTTGCAACCAAGTACTGCACTCCATTTTGACTCGATGCTGTGTTGAAACATCAAAAGTCATGACCAACATTTTCTAAGCTTTTTAATAGATTGAATGAAGTAAGAAAGCTTTTCTGCTCAAGTCAGTCTTTGACCTTTTGGAAATTTAATATCATCGAAGCAAAAGTGAGAGCTGGTCTTTTTTTAATCATCTTTTTATCAGTCTTGGGTGTGATCAGCATTTTTATTTTCCAAGTTTGTTCTCGTGATGGACAGAGCCATACGGACACGTATTGGGACGTATTCTAATAGCAGCCGGTCCCTCGGCCTATTATTCAAGTAGTCAGCTCACGGACAAACCTCGGAAGCATATTCCCAACAGTGACTATATCTTGGCTCCGGCACCATTCCTGTCACCCCCCCCCCCTCCCATCCCACCCCTGAACAAATGCATGAGCCTGCGTCATAAGACAGCATCCCCCGCAGCCAATACGTTGCATGCAGAGATGTGGGGAGAAAATTGGAATCTTGACAAGTATGATTGGCACATGCATTTGTCCCGGGGTAGACTTATTTGCTCAGACGTGCCCGAGTGTAAAGCGTTGCCACCTGCCCTCGCATCAAAATGACGTCATCTTCGTACATTTGATTTTCCATATGGACAGAATATGATTTGACACACAGGGCCGTGTCACTTCCATTTCCAAACGTGCACCTTGTAACTCTTTTGATGGACGCAAACACCGAGAAGATACGAGCCTCGGTGGGCAAAGCATAACCCACGGCTACTACACTAATAGAAGAGTGGGATAAAAATAAATATAGTCAAATAGAGCTTCACTTGAAAGCAACCGAGCGTGACTGGCGGAGTGAGAGCGGAATGGCGCATCAATTGGGAACAAGACCAAAAGAGGAAATTGGCTATAGCCATTAACTACACTTTTCTTTTTTAAGTCCCCATCAGTATGCAAAAAGGGGCCAGAGAGTTTTATTACGACTTCCGGCAGCACAATACGATCAAACCCATTCATCGGCCACAGCAAATTTGAAGCTCTATTGGGCCAAAGTAATAGACCAGAAGAGATGAAACTCCATGCAAATTTCACTTTGCCATTGTTATAAAGTTATCGGAAGTATCGATATTATCAAGATGAGAAATTACAAAACAGATCCAACCAACTGAACGATCTGAGTAAAAGACAGACGGACGGGCTGAAAAAAACTGAACGACATTGCTTGCCAACCGCTGTACTTAAAGAGATGGGAACGTAATCCAGGCGGCAATTAAATGTCCTTCAACACGCGTGTTCGGCCAAACGTTTGCTTCATCCGTGTAATTTGTTCAAGAGGAGCGTTGCTAAGCACCCATGTTTGCCTAACTCGTGAGAACGCCGTTCTCATTTCAATATAATTTTTGGTCCGGTTGTGGAGTACCTGTAATCTGGGCTCAATTTGAGTAAGTCTCTTCTGTGTGTTTGCTTTGGAATTTGCAAAATGGCTGTTTGAAACCAAAATGATCAACTTCCTGTTTAATTTCAAGCATGGCCGATTCTGACTTTTCCTGCATCTTGTTATGGTAGACGTGTCCACCCGATTTTGTGTCGATCAGTGAAACTATTTTCCAGGCAGTGCTACTGAGTGACAAATTGCTAATTGAATCCAAAATGGCTGATTTTCTGTTCAATTTCAAGCCTGTCCTTAGACAATGTGCGCTTTGTTTGGATAGACATGTCCACCCAATTTCACGTCAGTTTGTGAAACAGGTGTCAGGAGCTAGTTATTTCTAATTTTCCCTGGTGTTCCTGAGAAATGTCTGATTGAAACAAAGATGGCTGAAAAAGACCAAAACATTAGAAACACAAGACGGCCCGTTTGGAATGCTACCATGCTCGGGGAATACAATGGAGTCAGAAGAGCCCGAAGGCAGTGTTTTGTCAGGACTGGTGGCACGCTGCTAAATTCAAAATGGAATTCCTCGACGGCAGCCAGCGCCTGTCCCGGCGAGCCCTGGCACCGTCTTATCAGGCGCCGACAGATTCCCTCTGTGTCGGGAAGAACTGGCCTGGTCCAGCTGGAATCGACGGCGAGCGACCACTCAAGGGAGATCTGCTGGCCCGCAGATGAGGAGTCAACAGGGAAGCCGCCGAGGTCAGGGAAAAGTGGCGCTAAGCCCTGGATAAACACTGGATTTCGACTTTCCGCCGCTGGGATACACGCTCGGATCCGTCTCCTCGTCGTCACCCGGGCGCTCGCCTCCTGACCGCCATTGCTCGACTGACAGCGTTGCTATGAATGAACCTCCGCTATCTCGCGAATCCCGCCTCGACAGAATCGCTTTCTTTTCCACGCTTGAATGCGCTCGGCTGCGCCGCTGAGGAAAAGTTTCAGTATGTTCCGCATCGAGCCAGCGAGATGCCGCGGCTCCTTGACAATGGCACGTCTTGTTCTGTGACACTATTGGAGATTCTTTCAGAAAAAAGTCAGAGACTGCTAAACATGAAGAAAAAAGATAGCTCACAACAAAAGGTTGAGAAAAAAACTCTGATACGATGCCAATTCAGATACCAAAGTTTCAGTTGTAAAATGGATGGAACGTCTCTAAGCTCCCCTCTTATATTAACAATAAAAAAAATAAATATCATGCCGGAATGAAAACAATGTATTTTGGAACTAATCGCCGCGGAGCAGGAACCTATCGATGAGTCATTTCTCAACGCCGCCATGCAGCCCCGAAGGAGGGTGTTGGGCTAAGAGAGATTTATAGGCTCGGCCCCTCGCCTTTTATTGCACAGGGGGGTTAAAATGTCATTTTAATAACACAGAGATATTAGAGCTCGCAAACCTCGCGAGCACTTTTGTTCTGGTTCACCGTCGCCTGATTTATCTGCCGTGTAAATATCGAGCGCGCCGGCGATGCTCACGCCGTGCGCCGCTAAACTTATAACGGAGCTGTTGTTGAACGCCGATGCAGTTTCAAGTCAGTGAAATGCAATTTCCCTGTGAATGACTTGCAAGGACATTTGAGGATCCCTCAACGACTTTCATTCAGCAGGGCCGGTTGGGAAACCTCTCATTGCACGTGATTTTCTAGCGGGATTTAGCCGAATGGGGATAATCCGATGAGGGGAAACGACGTCACTTATAACGAGGGGATCATGCCTGGGTGTCGTACAAAACAACCACGGATTCTTCTTCTCCCGCCTTCATCCGAGCTGAGAGGACTGTTGAAGGTGATCCGAGGAGATCCGTTGCAAATGAAAATAAGGGCCGGTTCGTCACTTGCATGCAAAATGAAACTTTGCTGCATACAGTACGCGGCGCATGCAAATTCAACAGTGTAATATCTTTTTTTTTTTCTTTTTTAATATATTAATTCCGGAACACAGATAGGTGAAGTGAGGTTGAGTCATGCTCAGGAGAGCAGATGATTTGAAATTCTCACGGCGGCTCCGCTCTTAGAACGTTCCAAGTGCCAGTTGGCTGGAAGTCCTCTGTGCATAGTAAAGATAGAGCTACATTGCTAATTAATCCCAAAACACACAGGAGGAAGTGTCCATGAGTGCTAAAATAAAAACACTAAAAAAAGATAGCGATCGCCAACATGAGCCCATTTGAGGATGCCCAAACCACTCAAAGCTTCATGTGAAGCCCTAAAATAACGTATTCAATCTACCAATCAACTTAAACACTTAACTAGTCCCTGTTTATAGATCTATACAAGTACACACACACACGTGGCACCTCAACAGCGGATTACCCCAAAAACACAATCCATGTGATAAGCATCCTCATGATGGAATGGCGTTTTATTTCACGCAGTTTCACTTATCGCAGGCGTCCAAATGCGGAGCAGGTGTTGGCGCCTGAAATTTACGAGGAGTTCTTCTGAAGAGCGCCAATGTCAAATGGTTGTAAACATCTGTAACCCATCGTAATTCCGCGTCCGTTAAGTGCGCATTAGCCCGGATGTCAGCAGGCGTAGAGACGAGCGTGGAAATGCATTATTTACAAACAAGCCGTAACACGCTTCGCATAAATTATCTTCATCGGTGACTCAGACGAGAGCATAACTTCTTCTCTTTGATGATGAAGTCAGCTGTAGCGCTCGTACGTGACAACGCTCGAACGCTTGGAATTGCCTGGAGATGATACACCATGGCGGCAAAACACTTATTCAGTTCTACAAAAATAAATAAAGCGCCCCCCCAGTTCAACATAGTTGGGGGGGGAAAAATCTAGCTACGCCCCTGGACATAACCAAGCCAGTTTCTAGTTAAATGTAGGCCTCGATTTGTTGATCCGAGGGCCCCTAAAAGTCGCTTGTATTTATGTGAGCGAGTCATGTTCTGCGTGTAACGAGCCTCTCATGCCAGCGCAGGAAGACCAAACAGATGCTCGCCGACCAACAGCAGCAATCCGGCTTTAACCAGCAAATGAATAAAAATCCATCTCGACAGCTCATTGACTCCCTTCGACAAAAAAAAAAAAAAAAGTTGAATTCCCACGCTCGGACATCATCATTAAAGCGTGAGCGGCGTCCGAGCGAGGCGTGACCGACTGACCACGGGTGAACCTTCAAATTGATTTTTTTTTTTCCTCTTTGCTCGCAAACACACCAATGATCTACTGGCTTCTTTTCTGGCTAATAAAGCTGCAGTGAGGTGGAATGTCAACAGCGCCGAGGCTGATGAAAGGCGCCGTAAACACGCACACACAAACACACTCCAGTCAGAAAAGCATTGGCACAAAGTTAGAGAACTTCAACGGAGTGTCAAAAGGTTGCTATTGAGCCAAATGTTTTATGAGCTGAAAACGACACAAGCTAACATTCGCGATATCAGACCGACAGTAGTAGTCGGACTCTATTTTTAACCCTGTACCACAAAGGACTAATTATCCAGTGTCCAAAATTGGCGAGGTATGCCGCAGGTGAATGTATGGCACAGCCGAGCCCAACTTGTCCCTGAGGGCTAATTACTGGAGTTCAGGGTAACTATTTGTACCCTTTTCACGAGTCACAAATACTGTATGGAGTGTAATTGTGAAGTGTTGAAGCAGAACCAGCCTAGTTACTAAACATAGTACCGTTAAAGGTACCGTTCAAGAGTTTTCAGGTTACCACCCTATAGTGACAAGACATTGTAACCCTCCAACGTACAGCCTTCAAAAGAACTATTTGTGCTGTTTCCATTCAGAGCACGTCCAAATGTCCCCCCCCCCCCCCCCCCCCCCCCCACCCTCCCAAGTCAATAAGGTCAAGTGTCAAAGCAGAGGTTTACCGGTACCAAGATGTTGTACCGCTACATGGAAAAGCAACACTACTGTGTCCCTCAGGACTTGAGTGTGTTCCAAAAGTGTAAAACCTTTTCAAGGTGCCACCCTTGTGATAAGACATTGCGGCCCTTCAGCTACACTAATGTGGCCCTTAGGGCCCATTACCAGATTCCAAGGCAACCCTCTTGTACCATTTCACACACAAAGGAGAACTTGACCGTTCATTGTACCCCCCCTCAAGGTACAGCTTAACAAATGGACCCCCTACTTTCACTTCAAGCATTTCTACTCTAATGTGCACCTCGGGGACCATTTGTGGTATCCCTCGATTCGCGATTCATTGAAGCCTCAAGAGGCCGGGGTAGGACTCACCTATACCAGTCCAGACCCTTCTCGTAGTTCCTGTCAAAGAAGTGCGGCTCGTTCCCGACGGCCCGCACGTCCGGGTGCACCCTGAGCGCCTCCAGCAGGGCTCGGGTGCCCCCTTTTTTCACCCCGATGATGATGGCTTGGGGCAGCTTCTTCTCGCCGTAATCCGAAGTGCAGTTGAGCCGCGGATCGCCCTCCGTGGCCGCCCGGAGGCGCGTCGGCTCTGTGGCGGACGCCCGCTGGGTCCCGGTCCAGACATGATCCCCGCCCTCCTCCTGGCCCGCCTCCCGGTCCACGACGGACACCGCCGTGCTGAAGCGAGCTTCGGCGAAGCCCGGCGAGGTGGCGTAAAGTTGATCCCTCACTAGTGTGGTGTCCTCGGTGCCGGCCGACCGAGCCTGGTAGGCAAAGTTGTCTTGCAGCGGGAACCGCAGCGAGTTGTAGCAGCTCATCAAGCTGTAGAACAGGTAGGTGACGGACAGGGAGAGGGTGAACATGAACAAGATCTTCCGGGGCACTTTAGAGGCGACAGTGCCGGACCAGAATGCCATCTCTGACAGCGGAGGTCCTCTCAGGGAAGTGGCCAGACATGTTTCCACTGCAGGTCTTGCATGGACAAAAAAAAAAAAGAGGAAATCAGCAAGAATCAGTCCCCGCTGCAGCTCCCGCTGTTTAAAAAAAGAAAGCGAGGCGTGAAGCTGGACCGAGCCGAGCCAAACGTGCCCGATTGCATATTCATTAGGGGGGGAGGCAGAGGGGGGATCGTTAAAATTCCAAGTCTCCCCCTTTCTCTTTTTCCCCCCCTCCTCTCTCTTTTGAGAATCGATTAGTTGATGCTTGACAGACAATGTCAGAATTTATCGGCGCCAACTTGCGAGGTTCCGCTGAAGCTGGCGTCCTTCCAAATGAGAGAGTGGACGCACGCACGCAAAGAAAGAAAGGAAGAGAGAGAGTGGAGAAGTGATGCTGGTCAAGTGCGCATCTCATCCGTCCACCACCAAACAGCTGATCCACCCAATAATCTCATCACAGTAATAATCCTTCCTCCAGCAGCGGCAGTAAGAAGACGATCTTGGCCACTTGGGCGAAAGAAAAAAAAAAAAAGTCAAAGGAGGAGGTGCGCAACACATCCACTCTTTCCCGCTGCCAAGGCATTTGTGGACGCGCGCGCGCAATCCGCCGCGTGAAGCTCCCTCACTCACTCACTCTCTCACCCGCTCTTCGTGTGTTAACACACCGTCATTTTTAGTCAGAGGGAGGGGGGGGTCACACCCCCGTGTTGTTCCCATGACGTCAATTTCATTAAGCCCCTCACCCACCTACCACTCAATAGAAGTCCGGAGCTGATTTTTTAAGATTTATTTATTTTTTTGAAAGCGCCTTCACATGATTGTGCACAAAAGCTCGTGTCTGCACCCTGCTGGTTTCCCGTTGAAGCACTCGAAGGCGCCAGCCGCGCGTGAGGAGCGACGCTTCAGAGCTGGTTTAACGCTTGAAGTTGCTCATAAGAAAGACCGGGACTAATATCGTATCCAGATGAGCATGAGAAATGATTTGTGTCCAACGGAAGCGACGTCAGTGATATTTCTTTTGTGTTGGATTTATATTTTGATCACAGCTTTTCTTTAAACTCGCCCGAGGACAAATGCGCGCAGCATATCTTCTTGTTTATGACAGCGGTTTCGTCAACAAGTAGACCCGTGTGAGCCTTTTTTATTGGGAGTCGCACTCGGAGCATTAAGATTCAGCTCAAGAGGATATCTTATTAGGCGATGAATTATCAGTCATGATAAAGCGCTTCCAACTTTTGGTCTCTGTGGCTTTGGAGCCTTCTCAGAGAACCCAGTTGTGTTCAAGTCCTGTTGTGTTTTGCATTTGTGTGCCCTTTGTCCCTCATCATCTCAAAATTCAAATAAACAAAATTCGTTAAAAATAGAAAATGAAATATTTGAGTCAATTCAAAAACACAAACACTTGGCTGGGGGTGAAGGCTCGCAGGTTAAATACTGCTCGCCATGCCACACAACACCTGCCAAGATTCGTCCGGCGCCGAGGTGCGAGACGCCAGTTCGTGCCGCGACTCCTGAAGACCGCGAGACGATTCTTGTCAGCGAGCCTCTCGAGTGGCCCTACGCAATTTCTCGCGCTGTCGCGGCGAAATCCGTCAGATCGCTGGCACCTTAGCGAGAAATTTGCAGGCCGCTTTTCAGCGCCGCCACCTTGATGTTGGTGTCTCCTTGTGGAAAACGCTAAACCACGGGCGGGGCTGAGATGAAATTTCCTCCACCTCAGTGTAATTGAAGCGCGTGGCAGCTCGCTTTCAAGCTGACAGCGGCAGTTATGGCCTATCAGCTAGCTCTTTGACAGAGGATGTCCGCTAATCGAAGGAGGCATCATGATTTTCTCATCAAGAGAAAATGAATGACGTGAAGGAGATCCGAAACCTTTTCCGATCGCTTGCCTTGAGATACGAGCGAGGCCGCTTATTCCTGCTCTGACGTGTACAATTAGCTGCTGTTGGTTTTGCTCCTCTTCGAATGCCCCCCCCTCCCTGTCAGACTTTGCCACGACCGCCGCCGCCGCACTCAGCGTCGATGGCGAGGTGCGGTGATAGATACCGTCCTTTCCGTCGATCAATAATCTCGCTTCCCCGCAGTGTTGACCGGCCTGCCACGCGGTCCGCTAATTAGATGATAAAAGTGATGGATGCGTATTAAATTCAGTTGCCAAGCGCTTTCAAGCCGACTCCTTTGGGCTTTGTCCCATTTCCTGTTGACCTTTTGGATCCCGACTTTATAATCGGATGCGGAGGCCCATTGGCGTTCGAGCTGATCGGGATTTAAAACGTTATTTGAATCCATATTTGTTTAGAAAGCATTTGGTGATGTCGAAGCTAAGTTAGTTAAGTTAGTTTGAGAAGCACGCTTTGCTTCATATTGACTCCCATTCTCCATCTGTTGTGTGGAATCTAGAGGGTGTTGATGTTTGACTGATGCAACACACGGCCAACTCTTTCCTTCCTAATGGGCCGCATCTTCTGGAAGTTTTGTCACGGGAGACTTTGCTTTTCCTTCACTTGTTTTGACTTCGATTCCTCCCAAGGTGCCATTGAACTCTTTGAACGTCATTCACGATCTCATCCGAAAGTATTGGAACAAATTCCAAATTCCTTTATTGTTGCCGTGAACTAAAAACAGTCTCTCATATATTATCCACCATATTTTTTTATCCACAGAAGATAGAATCTCATATTTTCATGTTGGTTGAAGAAAAGACAAAACCCACATCTGCCCGTAGACGTTATCTATTGTTTGAAAATGGCAGCATGTGAGGAACTCAATTGGCCACTTGAATTCCCAAATATGGTTCTTCCCTTAATATAGCTGACCTTTAATTGAACGACGTTCCTGTCGAGGCCTCTCTCTCTTTCTCTCCACTTTTCAGATGAGAGGATGCGTTTTAAAATGCTGCTCGTGTTTTTATAAGATAAAACGACTTTGACGTCTGAGGGCCGGGAGCTTAACGGCAAACACAAGGGGCCAAGAGGAGCATAACACACACGGTGAATGAATGAATGAATGAAAATCATGACAGTTTATTTTCACAAGCGGTTTAAAGTTTCTTTTGGACTTGAGATGTTTTTCAATGTCAGAGTCCACAAGGACATTAGATGCATCTTCACTGTTTTCCACCGAGGAGCGACGGGGAAAAATGGGAGTCATGTTGGGGATAAATGCACCTGAGGGAGAAGCCCAATGTGTTTTTCTAGCTTTTTTTTTTTGCTGCCTCGTCTGAAGGCGGCAATAAACACTGACCCTCTTGTTTCTTTCTGACATGTGACACGGCGATGTGTGGAAGTAAATCCCAGCGCCGCAGAGCAAAAAAAGCGAGGCTGGCGGCGAGAGAAAGTCGCCACGCCGGCTAAATCAGGTGTGCAATCGCAGACGGCTGCCGTCGCAATGCTGATGATATTTTACATTTCATTGCGCCATTGTTTGTCGTTGCCGTGGCGCTCGCTGCGCTTTTCTTTCCGCCGCCTGTGCCAAATGTTTTATTTTGGATGACTAATCACCTGTCTTTGATTCGTACTAATTCCGCTTTATCGCTGACGCAAGCCTCTTGTTTATCGTAAGATAGGAGCTCGTTAATTATGACAGGGTCGCAACGCTGTGGCAGGCTGAAAATCTACAAAATATCTCCAAATATGCAGAAAAACATGTCAATCTCCACAGGCAGCTCAATGAAGCCGTAAATGAAACATTTCATCAGCAGCGCTCACACGGGACCCCAGTTGACATTTGACAACTGAAACTTGACGTGTTGGATTCATTTGTAAATCCAGCAATTCATCAACAAAAATTAAAGTCTAAAATAGAATGTTTCTTCTGATTTGGGCTGATGTGTAATGATTTTTTACTTGGCGTTATGAAATGAAGAGAACTGAAATTGGTCCCAAAATGGCCGCTTCAAAACCAAAATGGCCGACTTGTTGTTTAATTTTGGGTTCTTCAGACATTGTGCCATTTTGATTGGAAGCAGCCATTTTGGGCGAATTCCAGGGCTCATACTTTGACAAACTCTGACTAGGGACTTGGGCTGGATGGAAGCAGGTGTCCTACACAGATGGGTGATGCTAAATTGCCAAGAATGTCGGCAAAGAGTGTGATCGTTGGATGGATTAGCTATGAAAATGGCAGACAAGGCTTTTGGCTTTCATTTTTGTGCATATTGAAAGTTAATAGTATAGTGGATGTTATCTGAAACATTTGAGGTAACACATTTTATAAACTGTATATTAGATGAGCTTCACAAGCCTTGGGAACTAACTCTGGTTTATTTTGTTTTATTTCTACGCATTTAATGAACAATAGCTGCCAGCAGTCACTTTCCCCCAAAATCTTACAGACATTAATAACGGTAATAGTTTAGTCCACCGTGCCTGGCCCATCTAACAAATCATTTCCATGTGCTGGAGCCGGGGAAAAAAAAAAAAAAAAAGATTTCCATATGTATGAGTTTTTGAATGTGGAGGCCTTTCTCCGGCAGCACTATTAAGGGAGTTCTCCGTTGGCTGCACACGCCTGGCGAACTGTACAGCATTCTAATCTGGTCATTTGAGGGGTTACGGTGGGAGAGTCTGGGGCTCATCTGTCGCTGGAGAGGAAGTGCTCTGTTTGCCAAAAACTTGAAAGACAACCGGAAGCAATGTTCAAATTATCAGTTGGCTCTCTGACATTTTTCCCATCTTCAATTGAGTTTGACTTATGGTCAAAACTATTTTGCGAGACAGAGGCTGAGCTTCACTGTGTTTGTTTACAGCTAGAACACAAGCAATTGATACTTTCTGTTTCTGACCTCATTTCTCCCGTACTCAAAACTACGAATACCTTGCGTACGTACTGAATGTTCTTCCCGCTCCAAATTCAGAATTAGCAGTTGGGTCTGACGAAAGATCTCCCTCATCGTTGCACCACATCACGTCAACGTAGTGACAGCTGTCCTGTCAATCATAACCCAGCGTGGAGGCTCTCAAGACAAGTCGGGGCTGGTAGAACTTTACAACACTTTCTGTTCCAATCCTGCTGTAAACAATTGCAAAGTTTTTCATTATACCCGACTCATCCGAATTTGTATGTACACGAGAGACTTCCGATAATTATTTTTTGTTTTCTTTTAATTTGGATTAGAAGGGATGACAAATGCTTCAATTTGCTTTGGCAAAGCTAAAACATGCATAAAACATGTTTAGTAATGGAGCCATTTAAAAAAAAACTTCTTTTTCTCACATTTAGAGGCAAAGCCATTCAAGCCTGAGTCGCTTTTATGGACTTTTGCAGGGTAAAAGCTGCCGAAATGTTACGTTTTATAGTCATTCACGCTGCGCCAAGCGTCTGATGTGCTCAGCCGCCAATTTGTTTATGTCTCGCAGACGGCGTGTGTGATTTATCGTCGGGCCGGTGGGGGCGGAAGCTGAGGAGGCCGTTGTCTTCCTCCTCTGCTTCTCGCTTTCTCGCTCTCTCTCCCGCCGCAACGTTCACCCAGATATGCAGCCTCGGGCGAGCGTGCCTTTCATTATTTCTTTTGAAACTTTCATCTGAAGTCTCTGAGGGATTAGCCCTCTTGATTCCTGACACAGTCGATGAAAAACAAGCCTCATATACAGCGAAGGCTCACAGCCGGAAAAGCCACGCTGAGCCAGCCCCCCCCCCTCGTGGCTCGGTGTGAACACACACAATGGCTTACACGTGTGGGCGCACCCCCCTCCCTATTTTAGAAGACATTGGCTTATTTAGATTTGTCTTGTTGGCAATATCAAGCAATGCTGCGGAAACAAACAAGGATTGCTCTCCATTCAGGATGCAATCTTACAACTTGTTCCTATGGAAACATGCTCGTAATACATCCGATGGGATTCAATTCAAGAGCTGGATGGTAAATTCTGCCTTTATACATTGACACAATGGGAGGTAGTGAGGGCTGTATTGGCTCAAAAAAAAGAACGTTACATTTTTAGGGCCAATTTTCATGTCGTTAAAAATTTAATTAAATTCGCCTCATTTGTCCGAAAATTATAATGACAAATGCACCTTGAGATATATGTTGAGATTGTTCTGCAAAACTGTACGAATTTCTTCTGTGCGGTCTTTAGCATCACTCTTCGCGTCCATTCGGCCAGACGAGAAAAGAAGCTGCGTGTACGCATGGACAAGAAATATGTTCTCGGTTGGTGTGTTGTGATAAGCGCCAGGTGCTGGTCAAGTTTATCCATTTCGTCCCTAGATAAAGTTTCTGCTGCTGTTTTTTTTCTATATGATGTTTTTATCTCGTTGTGTGTGTGCAGAATGTGATTTGGATCGCAACGCTTGTTGTGGCTCTGTCAGAGCATACGTGCGCCTTAATGATGGGCGACATGCTATTGCTGGAAAATTGCTTTTCCCATAAGAAATAACGCCAATGTTATAACGCTGCACGGGCAGTTTTTTAGGTAACATTATGTCAAAAAATATATCTACACATCTGTACAGCTACCTTCTTGCATCCTAAAACACAGCAGCTCCCTAAATGAAAGTGAGCAAAACAAGAATGTCATTCTGCAGACGCTTGAAGGTCACCAGGAGACTTTTTTTTTTTTTTTTTTTTATCAATTCCTGCCACGTTTTGAATGAAAAGCGACCCGAGCCCCTCGCTCCATCAATTCACGATACTCTCAGCCGTCCCGCTCGGCCTTATCTTCCCGCCGCAAGAGTGCGGAAAATGTGTCATTTGACAGAAAAATGGAATGAAAGCGTTTGAATGTAGCCGTCCCGACAAGCCCCGGTGGAATATGTCATCTATTTAAGAGCTAATTGCGTCATAATTCCAGCGCTCTGCTTATGTCAGGTCCGGTTTTATGCCTGATTGTTGCCAGTCAAAATGGCAGAAAGCAAAGATTTTGATTAAAGACAGCTTTCTACTGCGAGGTGCTTTGTCTCGGGCGGCAGCAGGTGTGCATTTGTGAGCCGAATCAACCCCCTTACGGGACACGATAATTAACAAGCATTTTCTGTTTTATTTTTAACAACAAGAAACATTTATCACAGCACGAGCCAGAGAAGATTTTTCGTGTTTTGCCAGCAATCTTTGAGCTTGACGTGTTCAGTTGCATCACCTTTCAAAAGCAGTTAGGAACGACTTGTCAGAATCAAAATGAAATCAAATCGAGCTGCGGGCAACCTTTTTGTGTCTGATCCTCAAAATGATCGTCAAACTTTTGCCTGGTTAGATATCGTAGGCGGAAAGGGAAGTACAGTAATCCCTTGTTTATCGCGGATAATTGGTTCCAAAAACCACCCACGATAAGTGAAATCGGCAATGTACGGTCACCAACAAGAAGTACTGGGCAGGCTAACGAGTTAGCGGAAAGATGCTAATTCGCGATCGTGCTAACACGCGGAAATGGACTTCTAAGGGAATGTAAACGAACATTTGGAGCAATACTACATTGTCCTAAAAGGTTAGACACGTTTCCTCAATTTAGAAGTTTTATTTTGACTTTTAAATGTTTTTAATTTGGAAGAGAGGCCGCAATAAACGAAACGCGAAGTAGCAAGGGATCACTTAACTGTATTTTTTTTCCCGACGGTCCGGGGATGTAATTACACGACTTGACGGCAACTTCTACTTCTCTAATACTTCCGTGTTATCCACTTTGTCAAACGGCATCCTATAAAAAGCCGCCGTGTACTTTCTGATTAAATTTACGGCCGCAATAAAATGTGACCGACCGGAGTCTCTCGGCCATCTGGACGCGCTGCATTAACGCGCCGTTTTGAGCGCGTGATGGACGCGCCTAGAGCGCGTCGCGCGCAGATGTTGCTGCGGCCATCAAGGACGTTCGCCGAGCAATCCTAGTCTTCCGACGTCCGGCTCACGAGCGTGTAAATCATCTACGAGGAAGGCTGTCAGGCGCGATGACACCGCTCATCAACAATGGCGAGCAGTCGCCACGGCGACGTACGTCTTCATCAGCGAACGGACAGCGGGAAGTCTCTGGCGTGGCGGCTTGTAATTGTCACGATGCTGTAGGCCAAATCTGATTGCGGCGGCTTTACATCATGCCACGATGTGGCACAAGCTTTTATCATCATAAGCGCGCGGTGGCCCGACTATGACTGGATACTTTTTCTTAACCAGGCTATATCAATACATGTGAAAGAAAACAACACAGACGGACGGACGTCGGGCGATTAAATGTAGAGTGACGAATATTCGGCAAGACAGACGCAATTTGATGTAATAATGCCGCCTCGGGGTTACAGACTTGCATGCTTTTAGTGAACAATCAAAGCAATTGTGTGTGAATAAGCTGCACTTTTAGCAGCTATTTGAAAGATGATGCTGTGTAAAGAGCAAATTTCTTATTTTAGGACTTCATTTTGAAATTTTTGATTCAGCCTAAAACACACTATAACCTTACAGGCTTAGGTGTCTGAATGAATCAATTACTTGGTAACTAATCGTTTATCAAATTAAGTTCAAAAGATAAGTATTTGCAGAATTCTGTAGTCCTCCATTAAAGCAGATTGCAGAAAATAATCGTAATGTTGAATGCTAAATACATTTTGATGCACGACTACCTGTTGCACTAAAGCTGAGAGGCAAATGTTGCGTGTAGACGGTTATCCTGTTGACACAAGGATTCAATCTTTGACGACAAACCTTCCCAAGTAGCCTGCGAGCTAACGTAGCTTGATCCTGCCGGCAGATGGAGAGAAATCCGAGCGCAGCCTCTGCTCATCGGCGGCGGTGTCACCTCGTCTCTGCAAGTTAACGTCTTCAAACACAGATTGAACTTGACTTTTGTGTCTGTCTCTTGTCTTTTTCCTCCAGTGGATGGACGTAAAGCAGAGTTGAGTTTTGTAACCTGGATTTCCACGTAAACTTCAGATGAGTTGCGACTGGCACCTTCGCACTCAATCGGGAAAAAAAGCGTGGGATGTGACAAATTGTGTAACAGGTAAAGATGAAAGCACAGTCATTGTCAAGTTTTCACTGGTTTTTTTTATGACTGTTGGGACTGAAAAGTCGGAAGAAGTCATACTGTTTTGCAAAAAATGTAGTTTGGCACAAAAATTGGGTGGAGGGAAACTGAAGTAAAATTTCCAATAAATGAATCATGAATATTATTAATAGATCACATCTCAATCAAAGGGTAGCTTAGCAATTAGCATGGACTCTCTCTGCCTTTTGATATTTTGATTTGTGATTCCTCCACAAAAATGATATTTGTAGTGTAGTGGTGGTGATAATTTCTGACTTCGGAGTGATTCCGCGGTTTGTTTAGCCAGCTCGTTGCTAGCTAGCAGCACGCTTAGCGTGCCTTGCATTGCTACGTTGACATTAGCGTTCGCTTTCAATGCGAGGCGTGTTCGTGTCAGGTTTGGCTTAGTTGTCACTTGAGTTCCATTTTATCGTAGTAAAAAAAAAAAAAACATCCACACATCTGTGAAATATTCTTCTCCATTCTCTGGCCCTAGAGGTTAGCTTTAATTCCCTCGCGTGTGACGCAAAGGCCGTCCCGCTCATTATGCTCATGTTGTACGTTGTGACTGGTGTCAGCAGTCATCTCCAAGTCATCAGCGACAAAACACCCTCATTTATAATTCATGTGATGTGTTTCATTGCCATAGCAATGTTTTTTTTTATTTTTTTATTTCATTCCCATCATGTTTGTTGGGGTCATTTTGAGGGTCATTACAGTGTAGCTCTCAAGTAGCCTGATGAGATTCAGGCTGGTGGTGCGGTTAACACGAGGACCACGAGACAAAAGCTAAGGGAGAAGGACACCAAGATGAAATGTGAAATGATAAGTAAAGATTCATTAGCAGGTCATATTATGAGCGTTCCTTTTGAATAATGCCTCCATTCCGTCGCCTTTTTTTCTTATGGTAATCGAAGGCGTGTCTGCTTGATAGCAGCACGCACACGCTATTGAAATGCGGCCGGCGTAATGTAATGTGCGTGCGTCTTAATGGAAAGACATTAGGCAAAAAGGCATCGGAAGAAGATTAAAAGCAATAGGTGTATGAATAAAAGAGTTTAATGCTTGCTGCATGCAGACGCTTTCGCAATTATGTCAAGCTATTAAGAATGCATTATTTACATTTTAAAATATTAAACGTCCGAGAAATGGATCAGCGCAAACAAATGATTGCCCGTAAAGATGTTTATATGTTTGCATATTCCGTGGTAATGAGTCCGAGCACGCTAATCGGCCGACAATACCCCAGTTTGATGACCAGCTTTTAACTAAATCTATATTTTCGTCTTTTATAAATCCGCCAAAAACTCCACTGAGACACACTTTAGACATAGAAATGGGATTTGTACCATACAAAGCTTTTAAACTGTAACAGACAGTGTTTTTTTTCCCCAGCAAACTGCTGCACTTTCTTCGAGGAAAGTGTCAGCAGCATCTTCTAGGAGAATTTTTAATGCACTTCTGAAACGGACAAGAAAAAAAACAAAAGCAACCTTAATTGGATGAAATAGCAAACCAAGCGCTGAGTCCGAAAGAGAACCAGCCAAAGCGGCGTTATTTATACCCGGCACGTTGGGTTGAAGATTTGACTCAGCATCTTGGGTTAAGTTTTTGAAGAATGTTACATCCGATTTACTTCGATTGCAGTACAAAATGGCGTCCATCTTGAGATCCAGTTTTCAACTCAATCTGCTGGGTCAAAATAATTGAGCCTACCTTGAGTAAAAGTACATATGCAACCCTGAAAGTAGGCGAGGAAGACAACCCAGCATCATTTTTTGGTGTCCACATTTCTCTCACCTCACCGTCGACACGTTCAAGTCCTCATCTGATCGGCTGATCCTTTGAAAACGTGTCGGCAGCCGCCTGAGCGACGGTCTTACGGTGAACATAAGCTTGTGGCACTAATGGAGGGAAAACGTTCGCAGATGGTCCTAATCCAGGTCGAGAGCAAATGACTCCTAAATGGCGGGGATGAAGTCGTCTGCGGGATTTCCAAAGGCGCCGTGTCTGTTTGCGGCGGGATTAATGACCCCGAGCTGTAGAGTTGACTTGGGGATTTGCTATCTTCGCACTTAGCCGTAAACACCAGAAACTCCCTGAGCAGAATGAGGACGAATGCGTGATGCATCGCCCGCCATCGCTTTTAGCAAGTTGTCGACCGACATTTCACTTCAGTAGATTTACTTGAATATTTAGATTTCCCTTCATTTTGTCAAAACAGTCACAATAAAAAGAGACGTTAGCCAAAATGTAGCAAAAATGCAGTTTCTGCGTAGAGTTGAATGAGTACTTCTACTTTTCCCGGAGTACCTGTACTTCTATTTTAAAGCAAGTACTTTTGCCACCTGTGTTTATAAATGTCACGTCGAAGCACTCTTGACGTGCACCTTCATCACATGGCTAAAGGCGATGGCGGCGGCGGTGATGAATGGGCCGCGGGCCTGGCCCGCCGCCTTCCTCTGACAGCGGTGCTGTCATCGGCCGCCGAGCCGACGCCTCCATTAACTTGTGACACGGGCGCATCTGCACGCTCGCCGCCGGCGACGCTCTCGGTCGCTCACTTGCGGTCACCCCGTTGCTCCGTCACTCCCGCCGCCGCCTGTTTATGTGCTTTTTATTTCCACTTTGCAACAGGAAGTGAGGAAACTAAAATCGGTGATGGAGCACATCACCCGCCGCGTTGGACGCTGATGGCGAAGAAGCACGCGGCTCAATTCCACAGCATCTGGCCACCCGCGCCAAGGAAACTTCGAGCAACAAAGTCATTCGGGGCTACAAATGAGACTTTGATTGTCGCAGGGCTGCGGGGACAACAAGTCACGGCCGCCGCGTCTCGGCATCAAATTATGACAGAGTTGAGGTATTCAATAAATTGAGCCGCGGCGTCCCTGCCGTAATTACGCGCACACGCGCAAACAGCTGCTCCGCTCATCCAGGGTGGGTCAAGTTAATCCCCGATGCCCGCCGAGGAAGTCAATCACGGTGAGGAGGCCGACTACCTGCGTTTATTTACGCACGCGCACGTAATTAACCTGCGCCTGAACTTGTGTTATTGAACCGCTTCAATCCAGCCAACGAAGAGTCGGCTGGAGTAATAGTACGGCAAACCTTTACACCCAATAGAAAGCGTATTAAACGTGTTTTGATTCCCAGTTTAAAGCGCTTCCGCTCTCTCGCTGAGCGTCTTCTGTCAAAATACACAAAGGATGAAAATTACCCACTTGTCACTTTGGTTGAAATCACAGTTACGTTCGCTCACATTAGACGTTTTTGACTGATGGTGTTCCAAGCAAGGGGAAAAAATCACTCCCGCACTCCACATGAATAAATAATCCTTTAATAATAAGAGGTTGTTTTTTTTTAGACATATGATAATCCTGAGAAAATGTGTCTCAAAATTGGACCATTATCAGTGTGTGTGTGTGTCGTGCTAAATTGGTTGCTGCCCCAACAATTGTCTTCGCACCAAAAACACCAACTTCAATAAGACTAATAAAATGGACAGAAATTGTGAGCAGAGCAAAGACCAAAAAAAAATCATATCAACAAACCTTTTGCAGCCTCATGCGTTTCTCTCATGAATGGAAATTGATTTAGAGAAATTGGAGTGCATTGGGGTCCGCATTGATTTCAGGGCACTGATGAACACGCCGCGATAGCCGCTCTGAATCACGAGCGCAAATGGGAAAATCCAGGCAGAAAGGACACATTTGGACTCGGGCGGCGACACCTCTTGTTTCTGCAGGCCCGTTCTCGGCGTACACATAAAAGATGACGGCTGCGTCCGTCCACTGGCCATGTGGAAACACCGATAAAGGCCTCAAAATCAATAAAGCCGCCCACTGCTTTATGATCTTTGAGCGGTCGAAGTGCTTATGCGGCAACCGGCTTCCGACCCACCGGTGGATTTCTCACAAACACCACCCGGCGGCAGGATTCACAGAGTATCAGTCACATTTATCCCTCCACATTAACCACTTTGAGCCCGAGCCAATGAGCGCAAGTGAAAGTGCAGAGGGCAGAGCCCTGGGGGACTCCGGAAGATTAAAATACCATTTACGTTGCACTAAATGATGTAGAAATTGATGGATTCATTCTTGACCTCATTGGGAAGCAAGAGAGACAGGGCACACCTAGGACTGGTCGCCAGTCAATCACAGGGCACATGTTAACATTCACTTAAGCAGACTCGCATGGGTTGCTGGATTTGTTTTCAAGGCTATTGAATTTGAGCAGCTGCCCTCGTGTTCCCACTCGCGCTCCTCTCCCGGCAGGAGTGTCTTGGCACTGATGCGTACGCCATTAAGGCCGTGCTCCTCGGCAGGAACCTTCCCCCATGCGTCACTCTGGCAGATTTATGCGCACGCCGTGCGACAGGATGGCCAAAGTTTAGAGTGGAGACAGGACGTTAAATCTTCGGCGCGCCCCGTCTAAATCTTACACGTCTCTAAAGCTGGAGTGACACTGCTGGTCCAAGTGGCCGCTTCCCGTGTGATATTTTTTTTCCCAATTGTCAATTTGCATATATTGCCACATTCCAAAGAGATTTTAAATTTATGGAAGACGTAAAACAACTCATAGATGGCTAAGTTGCATTGAATTGATGACAACATTCATTCATAAATAATCCAAATATCAAAGGTAGATTTTGTAGTCTGGAAGCTGCTAGCAAGATTTGAATAAGTCTCACTTTACCCCTCCCTCGACTCTCTCCAAACAAATTCCCTGCTGGCATTTCATGCATTTTTTTTTTAAAAATGCTAGCATGAATGAAATTAGATGAAACGTGCCAATTGTGGCCCTGGAGAGCCCAGATTTGAGATTGTGTCACTTGAAGCATGCAGTTTAAATCCTGCCTAAGTCTTTCCTCTCTTTTTTTTTTCTTAATTTATCATTGTTGACCCACCATGGACATGCTTGACTTGTCTAATTGGCTCCCCGTAAGCTCATTTAGCCGACATGTTAAGTAAATTGTGGTCTGTTATGAAAATGAGAGTGCAGTGCATCCATGTTGCGTCTGATCACCTTTTGTTGTTGTTGTTGCAAGTTACAATTTCAACTTTGTCATGACCACTCAGTCTTCCGATTCATTCCTGCCTTGACGGAGTGCTTGTTATCAGCTCACCTTGCATCTTCCTCCTCAATCAAAGCCTGCAGGCATGAATCACGCGCCAATATGAGAAAACCCGACACCACCCATACAGCCCCCCCGTCCCCTCTTTATTTAACATCCACACACGCCTTCAATTTGATCACAGACGAAAAGCAATGGCGACTTTTGCCGCTGTTGACATCGTAAATCTGAACCGGATTAAAAGTGCTGCTTCACTGTTGGCGGAGCTCTGTGGGCTCATCTGTCACCTGTGGAGGAGACGTAGGAAACAAATCGACTGTTAACATACTGCCATCTGCTGGAGGACATTGGAATAGGCACAAGGACGTGACAACTGAAGAAATTATTCGATGTCATATTTTCTTAGCAGTGCGTAACACTGACAAAAAAAAAAAAAAACTTTATTGGGGAGGACAATACGGACAATATTCGTCTGAGCCAAGGCGGAGAGTCAAGAAACTATTTGAAGAAGACAATAAATATTAAATTTATATTCTGTGTATCAATGGGGAAAAGCGTTTGTATCAACTTGCACGCAACAAAAATAGAAATACCAATTGAATTTTTCCAGATGTTCATCGTCAAATCTTCATAACGCTAGCGTTAGATTTACCCGTATTTAATTATTTTTAAATTTTATTTTGAATAGCATATTTTTACTGCAGGCAAAGGGGACATGTCATTGAAGATGACTTGTTTAATTTAATAAGTTTAACTAATAATTTAATAATCTAATCTTTTATCCTGTCCATGTTTCCATCATATTCACACAAGTTAGGGGAAACAAAAGGTTCAGTTCCACTTTGAAGCTCATTAGAGTCCATTTTTCTCAGCGCGCTGTCATCTGTAAGTGCAAATACGTCAGCTGAGAAGTAGCTCGCTATCCCATCTCAGTTGGATAAATTCCCAGCTGGCGGCCTGAACCCGAACAACTCCATTCCGCCGCGCACTCGTCCGATGCGCCCTTTGACCCCCGGCCGCTGGCTCGCAGCACTCGCTCCCCCAGATGTCGTCATGCTTAAAGCGTAGTGCAAGACGTGATTGTGGATTGTTCTGGTCTTTTCTTGATATTTTTAGATGTGTTGAAATATCATTCCAACCTTACACCTTTTAATTGGATTCTCTCTTGTTTTGTTTTTTTTGCAGGATTTTGATCATGCAGAGCATTTTTCATCACCCAAGAAGTGTAATGATGATGACGCACTGGCCATGCAAGGATTTCAGCTTCTTTTGGTGTGTGTACACACACAGCAACACACACACACACACACACACACACATCTATAATGACATTGCCCGCCCGGTCCGATGCCCCAGCAGATTGAATGAGCGAGCACCCGCTGTGCTACGAGCGAGCTGGCAACTTGCAGATTAAATAAAGCTGTCCAGTTCAGACCCGACCGAAACGTCTCGGCGCAGACGGAAATGTAATGTTTGCGTCTCGGAGAGTGCTGCAATGTGCGAAGGGGGCGCATCCTAGGGGCCCCAGCTGGGTCCAATTTGGGGTCCACAGAGGTCACTCCACAAAGGGAATGAATAGCAAGGAAATGAGCTTTTCGCTCGCAAGTGAAATTGACTGCGGAAGCTTCTCAAGGTTGATTGCTGTCTCACACGATAAAAAAAAAAAAATCACATCTTGTTTTGACCCTCGTTGAAATTAGCCAGTGACATGTTAACAGTGACATGTTAACGTTACGCTTCACTGTTGTTGAAACAAGAGCTATTTGAACACAAATGGTGGTGCAACACATGTAGAGAGATAATATATGTGTGTGCAGAATGTTTGATGATTTTAATTGTTGGCTGTTTTTATATTTTGGCTTGCAGCAATCAGTGTGTCACAAAGCATTGTTTTGTGCCCGTACGTTGGTGACGAATGGGCTCCATTCAAAGCGGGGAAAATGTCAGCCATTTATTCCCCGCTCGAGAGCTTGCTTAACCCGTGACATGCCCGCCGCACGTTTTTTCTGCCATGTTTGGCTACGGCTAGCTTGAAAACGTCGGCGTGGTGTTCTTGGCATCGTGCACGCTATTGAGCAGAAGCCTTCAAGGATGGCTGTAATTACCTTTGAGGACCTGCCGAGCGTCTGCCGACAACCAGTTCACGCCATCGTGCGGTTGTAGCGCTAAAAAGTAACATTAGCACTTTGCATATAAACAAGTGTGAGTGTAGTTCAAGGACACGGGTCTCTTCTCAATCAATAAGTGCTAAAGGTCCTAAATGAGCACATTAGTCATGTTGACTACTTTGCCGCGTGCTTATTGATCAAGGGACAATGTCAAGCGTGTTGACGGACAAAGACAAATAGGCCAAAGGAAAGCGCCACTTGCCCGCGGTCCATTTGGAACGACGTCGGCCGCTCCCGGTTTCCCGCGTTGTGCCTTTTTACACTCTCTGTTAATATCATCGAGCGGCGACCGCGCCACCGTCGCCGCTGTCGATACGCGTCCGTTCTCCATCAGAGAACTTGGCAGGGAGGGAATTCAATTTGCCGGCGTTCATTCTGAACTATTTTGTTCCCCTGGCTGCCGGATGACATCTGCTAGCCGGCAAAAGCAGCCAAGTGCGTCATCCTCCTCTGCAAGCGTCAATACGGACAAACCTATCACCCTGATTTGAAACCCTAACCCGATCTTAAAATCAAGTCTAATTCCAGTCGCCAATCCGTTTGAGTACTCAGCTGTCAACAGTTAAGTTGTTGCTTTCAATTTCCTGTTTTTTCATGTGCCCGAAGGTGAAAAGAGTCAGCAGCAAGTGCAGGTGACATCACTTGAGGGTCAAGCACGATTTGTATTTTGGCTTTGCACTCATTGTTGGGTGGTGTGGAAAATAGGTTCCAGAGTCCCTGTTAGCTTGAAAATCAATATGCTCATATTTCATTGATTAAGGTGCACAAGCATGCACACAATCATTGATTAAAATGCAAAACTTCTAATATAGAAATCACTTTACTTGTACAATTTATCTTATTAGAATTTTTTGGGGAATGTGTTTGAATTACTTGTAAACATTCGTAGACGATACATGGCTCAAGGGCTCTAAATGATGGTTTATAATTATAACTACCGCCTGATGTTTTCTTGAACTGCTTGATGTTTGTTTGTACTGCCGAAGGTTTTTGTACGATTAAGAATGAATGATGTTCAGCATTTTGAAAGTTGGAGAGAGAAAATAAATAGGTTTGCGAGGAATATGGGAAAGTGAACTTGGGCATGGAAGATGATAAGGATAGCAAGAACATTAGTAAAAAAACAAAAACATAATAGTCTGCCAGAACTGGTACAAAATGATAAAAAGAGCTGATGTTGTGACGAACCAATGACTGACTGCTATAGTTTGAATATTTGAAGTGTCAGTCAGAAAAATGTTACACAACGTACATGTTTTGAAAGGAAGCTGAAACGTCAGCAATGATTTACATTCCAACAGGTGAGTTGATTCAAAACTCATTTACATGTTTATTGAGTGACTGCATGGCCAATCAATTTCCTGTTGATCAAATTAATGGTGTCCACTTCCAAAGCATGCTATCAAATTGACCATAGCTAGTAAGCTAACCATTATGTTTTGCTAATTTACTCAAACACAGCCTAACCAGACATATATGCCTGTGAGAATCATCCCCCTCCCAAAAAAAATAATCTAATATGGAAGTTTGTTTCCCAGGCAGTCCCTTGTGAAATTGCGTCCAACCATAAAATCCTACGTGGCATTTACTGCAACATGAATGCAATAGGAGCAAATATAAATTGCACCAATATATCAATTCAAGTCATAAAATACACTCACTGTACGCAACAATTAATTCCACCAATACTTACTTTTACTTTATAGTAAAGTAGTAGTAGTAGTATAATAATAAATATTTTAGGAAGGGATTATTGGAATAGAATAGATCATTAAAAATCCCAATAAATGATAAAGATTCAGGCTCTTTGTCAATGTTATAATTTATTGGTATTGACAAATACCCTACAGAGAAGGAAATGGTTATATAAATACTAAACTTAATACTATAGACAATCGACTGCATTCAGAAACACAATAGCGTAAACATTCAGTGGATAGCAGAAAAAAAATTATGCTAATATGAAAGTTTGACAGGAGGGTTACAGAAAAATGATGAGGGAGCCCAAATGGAAAAGGCTCAGTGCAAAGTATTATGTGTGTATCCAAACGACATATGCCTTTAGTTTTACAATTACATACATAGTCCATTTGTTCAAACTTAGCCGTAATGGCGCAATACTGATATTGTAATCATTACCAAGGCAACATTTATGTGCAGTATGGTTATGTAATAAACACTGAGCTGTGAGAAGCAGCATCCAGACCAATACAAACAAGCTGAATGAGTATCAATAAACTTATCAACTTATTCGAAACGTTAACAAGCACTTAGCGTAACCAGCATGAGAATCAGGTAAAATATTTCAAATGAAATCAATTAATAGCCCTTAATCACAAAAGAGTCTCAAATATGAATTCTTAATAATCTGTCAGGAAAATCTTTCCGAGACATCAGCTTGCAAGACTTTCAAATTTGGCCCGATTGTCATGATGTCACATCCCCCTTCTTGGCAGTGGGCATCGTCAGCAGATGAAAAAGAATGATCCTAACAAATATCTGATATGGACATTCAGACAGCTGCATTGGAGATGAAGCGAATCCTTTGTGAGTAGATCAGGTCAACAAAGTAAAGAATGAGGTTGACGTTGGTGAACACGGCTACCACCATCTTGCTGTCCCAAGGGCATTTTCCACGCGGACACACCTCCGGACGCATCGTCACGCTGTACTTCTTATCAAAGCTGAAGATGGGCCAAACCAGTGCGGTGCTGAGGTAGAGAATCACAGCCATGAAGGTGTAGACGACGACGAAGCGATCAAAGGCGAACCGTAGGGAAGACGTCCTGCCAGATATTGTCACCATGATCACAAGCACAGTGATGGAGAAGCACAGACTGTACACCACCACACAGTACTCAGTGGCCGCGTAGTTTTCGTACTCGCTGTAATTGTCCAACGCTCCGAAAATAATGCAGGCCACAAATCCCTGGACCACTTTGAGTAGACCGGACACCGTTGCCATGTATCCCACCACGGCGCCCGGTTTGGCGCGAGTTATGAACACTTCGGCGGCGTACGGGAAGACGCAGACGCTGGAGACGACGGTTACGGCAATGCGGTAGGCTTGCTCCTCACAGCCTTCGTCGGGGCAGTCCACATCCAGGAAGTAGACGGGGTACACCACGGAGGCAGTGATATACATGAGTGTCGCCAGCATGGCGAAAGCCACCGTCAAGTTGTCCCACGAGATGGGCATGCAGACGTGGAGTCGTGTGATGTCCAGGCTGAATATCACCAGGGTGACAGCAAAGCAGAAGCACCACGTAAACATGCAGTAGTATCCATAGGTGGCGCTGTAGCCTGCGTTGTGCGACACAAGGGCGATGATGGCCGAGCCAAAGAGCAGTTGGCACATTCGCGCCGCACCTAAAGGTGACAATACGGCCTTTTTGTCCAGGTAGTGTCCACCGTGAGCATCCATCACGTATGAGCGTTGGACCCCGAGAACAGTTGAAATCCTTTCGGAAACAGTCTCAGCCTTGTTCTTGGTTGCTTTTTATAGGTAGACCCTAATTACAAGAGTTTGTTTCCTTCAGAGCTGGCATTACAGCTTCAATCCCAAGAAACCTTTACAGTAGACTCTGTGACTTACAGTATGTCGAGTAAAATGAAAAGAAGTTACCTCAGATTTGCTGTACTTGTCTTTAAGTAATACAGCAGAGGCGTCAAATACCTTGAGGTTTGTCAAAATCTGGCCATCAAAATTTTCTTGGCTTGCTCTCCTAAAAACTTCTCCAGTGCATTTCAAGGTCAGTCCTGTTCCGTAAGCCTTCCTCGGATCATATCGGTGAATCCAACAATAGCCTTCATTGACAAACAGGTGCAGATGTTTGTGGTCCTGTCAGTCAAGTTCCTCTACGTCCTCTTTGTAGTCCGCCATCGAAAAACTCAGAAAATTTGGTCGTCCTACTTCGTCGCCGTTTGTCTTTCGTCTGACCGCGTGTCGTGGTGTATAGCTCAGGATGGCTGTTTAAATGAAAGTTGCAGCCATGCCCAGGGTTGCAGGCCGCCGGCTAGCACTATAAATAGCGGCTCTGTATTCCACAGCAGTGTGGGAGGCTACATGTGGCAGGCGGTAGGGGAGTCGTCTTTCTTGGGAGGCTGAGTCAGAGCTCCTGCCATAAGGAACTGGCATTTATACACCGTGTAATGACAGGGCGGAAGGCCGAGACGCCCATTAGAGACAGAAATTACACACGATCCAACGGGAAAATTACACAGAAGCAGTGATAGATTTGAGCTAGGAAGTTGAATGTGAATTAGTAGTTTCCAAAAATACTTACCGTACTTGTGATATTTGTAGTCTTCCTTGTTGAATTGACATTGAGTACAGAGAAATCCTATAAAGAAATCGCTCACACTGCTGCTATGTTTTTATAAATGTGTGAAGATAAACAGCTTGAAGGTGCAAGTCTTTCCCTGCATAGAAACAGAAATCGGTTTGGCGAAACTACAAAATAGTCGAGTAACAATGCGCAGTTAAAACAGGACACATAATTTTCCAGCTCGCTACACTGTAGTTATGAGAAAATCCTTTGCATTTTAAAATTAACTTTACTGTGTTTTGTTAGGATGCTAACGGCTAACATACTTACAGTGCGGCCAAGGCCAAATTTATTAGCTTGTGTGCTAACCGTGATAGCTAATAATAATCAAAATCTAGCTACGTAAGCCAATACAACAGGAAGAAGCTAACTTGAAGGACCACAGGAAATGTGTGAAATAAAAATCCACAACTACCAGTGTATTTTACAATGGAGGTCCTTTATTAATTGTCACGGTACCTAGCTAACATACCAGCGCTAACTAACACCTCATTAGCAACCGTTTTAGCCTGCGTAAAACTATCATACCAGTACATGGCAAAATTCCATGGCTAATAAGCAACTTAACAACTGGACGAAACTTTTTCAATTACGACCTTGGGTGATGGGCCAAATCCTTAAAAACTTCAAATCAAAACGTCCCACTATCTGTGCGTTTTTACACTGGTAATCCTTTGGTGGTGGTATACTAATCTGAAATTTGTCTGACAAGGTTAAAAAAAAGCTATAATTTATCAAATTAATATGTATTTGAAAAAATAAGAGAGCAGGGTTCTTTTCCGTTGTATTTATATTTTGTGTCGTTTCTTTTGGGTCTAATACAAAGACATGCAGTCAACACAAAGAGGGGAAAAAACAGCCATGTATTTACAATTTTACAAAGAATCACTTCTCTGCGAAAAAAAATAGCACTTATAAATATGATTTACATAACAAAATAAATATGTAAATAACCAATGTAGTTCGAGTTTCTCCTGTTAAAAATATGTTACAGAATAAAATTACAATTAGTAATACCGTTCCTTCTGTAGTCGGTGTGAGGAAATACGTCCATAGAAAGACACCAGCCCATACAGCATTCCCATTATATTAAAAGGTGATCTCTATTATGAAATAAGCATGGAGTGACAAACACTTGAACTCAAAGAACCTATACAAACACACTAACCATGTACAATACACATTTTCTCCCTTTAAATGCATTGATCTGAGAACTCGTAAAACTAGCGAGGAGCCAACTATAGTATATTCTTTGGGCCTTGTGTGTTGTTCCACTTGTGCTGATTCAAGAGGTACACTTTATATTAAATGGCACTGTGGTGTGTGTGTGTGTTTGTCACTTTGTCATGATGACCCAAAAATCCCTCCAGGTGTACAAAGTAGCAGTGTTGGTAGTTCAATTCAGTTTATGGGGAAGGATGCTGATGTGAAACAAAGCATCAGAGAACCCTAAACTGTATTTCACGTTTGAATATTTGTCTACAGCACATGACCCCGTAGTCCTCCGTAATCAGTTCATAGACACTCAAATAACGCAGTTGCTAACCAAAACAGCAGCTCAGAAGTACAGCTGCACCGAAGCAGATTGTCCTAAGAATTTATCTGCATTGTAAATGAGTTCAGTAGACTCCGACATGTAGTCATGCCACAATATGCAATCTGGGGAGCTACTCGATTTGTTACTTCCTGCCTGGTTAATTGATCTTGGCAATTAATTTGATTTCAAACACCATATATGGGTATTATAGTTCAATACTATTCCAGGATTGCATTTGTACAAATAAATGCATTAGACCTCTTCCCCATCTGTGTTTTAGTAAACATCCCCCGCCACTATCTGCTGAAAAATGGTAATCTGTTTTGTTAGAGGTTTTTTTTTTTTTTTTTTTGCCTTGAGGTACAACAGTAAACGGGACGTCATAAGGGGGAAGACTAAGGTAGAGAGAGTGGTAGGAGGTATCAGGTGTGGACACTGGCCAGAGAGACCTGCCACAACCCTACATGGGCTTTAGCTTGAAGATACTGTTAAGTGTGGTTTTTGTTGGTTTGTTGCTTTGTACGAGTCTCTTTAGCTGCCACTGCTCAGCATGCCCAGTAGTTTGCTGGGGTCCATGCCCTGTTGCTGGGCCATCTTCTGCACATCGAATCCCATGTGCATCAGGAACTGGATCACGTTCATTTCTTGGCCTGTGAACTGGTCTCGGATGGTGGGGCAGGTGGGGTTGCAGTGCGGCCATGGGCAGCTGTCTATCAAATGGACAGGGCAACCTTTGGGCGGGGCTTTGTTGTTCCTGTTGTCATGGAGACTGCGGTCCCAGCAGTGAAGTGCCCGAGGCAAGGAAGTGCCTTTGACTTGCACGTCCGTCCAGTAGCTGCGAGACAACAGACACAAGAGGGCGCTGTCAACTCACAAGAAAACCCAGCAAAACTGTACGTGTAGCGCTTTAAACTCACTTTCTTGTGATGACTTCATGTGAGAGGCATGCTGGGGCGAACATAGCTCTACAACCAAAGACATTTTCAATCAGGCAAATTTGTAAATGCCACAATTTAATTTTCCTTTTCTGGCCTGTAACTTACGGTACATCTTTGAGGGTGTTCCTCAGCTCAATACCCAGATTTTGGATGTAACGCCACTGGCCTTCCTGCACTGGCTGGCCTGTCAACTGAATGTTGTCAACTGTCAACTGGGCTTCGTCAAAAAGCCACTGGACCACAAAGACTGGGCCTGGAAATCGGCAGATATATTCGTTAAACCAAACCGATCATGTGCTCTATGTTTCTGTGGTTACGTGATACCGAAGCGTACTTTTTATGGACGGAAAGACTCGGTAGCCGAAAAAACAATTCCACTCCTCTCCTTCATGGGCTTGTTTGCATTTCTCCGGTACCACTCCTCCCCAATACCTGGTGATAAGATCAAATATAGATCAGTGACCAATTTGTGAAACTGGTGACGGTTACACTCTGGATGCCTACTTGATGCCCCTCTTGATGGTCTCAGTGGGGGCACAGCTGACTGCATCCAAGCAGTCCGTGAAGTCATACTGCTTGTTGTCCAGAAACCAGCCAGAGTCGGCCAAGCCGCGCACTTGTATCCCAGTGTGTCCCAGACCCTCCAGCAGCTCCGCCACACGGTCCACATTCAGCAGAACCCCCGTTCCACCGGCACTGCATGCACATGCGACGGATTCTGATTACTGATCACAGCACTGTTTGGAAAATTCACCCGGTTTCACTTGTGAACGTACCTGCTCCCGGCTAGAAGCAGAACCTTGGCGTTTTCCAGACCCTTTTTAAGCAAGGCTTTAACGACCTCTTGAATTATCAATGAGCCCATAAAAGCGTAGCCACCTGCACAGCACAGAAAAACAACACAAGGAATTTGGAGTTTGTTTCTCTTCGTGATTTCGAACATCCAGTAATGACTTACTGTGTTCTGTCTTGGCAGTGGCGCCACTCCACGCATCGCTGGAGCAGTATGGGATGTACCTGTACAGACAAAATTAAAGTCATTGGTTGTTGAACCCTGTGATTTGTAAGAATTAAAAAAAAAAAAAAAACATGAACACCATAACATACACCATGTTGGCGTTCCACCAGTGAGGGTTTTCCTCCGGCAGTGGAGACAGGATCCCAGTGCCTGTGCAGACAAATCACCATGTATCATTAGCCATTCCGGCACTCCCAGACACATCCTTTTCCTCATCATCGTCATTACCACATGAATTATAGTTATTACACAGCAATGAGAGACGGAGGCGTCCACGCTCTTGGAGCTACGGGCGCCAGGTCGACATTTGCTCACAGTCTGAACAGTCAAGCAAGGTCAGTGTTTGCATTTCTGCAAAACTCACCTGGATGTTGGTCTTCCACCTCGAGTTAGTGAACTGATCTAACTAAATCATCTAACTGTGAGTCCCCAATTGAATCTGGTCGACTGATCAACTGAATCATCTGAGTCACCGTGACTTTGCCATCTTGTCTACATGAACTGATTCAATTGCGTCAGCGTTGTTTCACATGGGTCCGCCAAATTGACAGCAATCCAATCAAGCAGACTCATCTGAGGCTTTGGTGTTTCTAGTTTGCTGTCATTCTGTGAGTACTTGGTAGGAACTAGTTTAATAGTGACCTCAGAAATGGTTAACCTGAGGATTCAGGTTACGACCCACCATGTAGAAACCATAAGCGCCATTGAGATTAAGTGTTGTTCCTCATCGTGTAGGACTTGGATGTCAAGTGTTTGTTTGGAAATGATTCCAAACAGGTGAGGTGAGGCTGACCTGTTTTTGTTTGCGGCCACTTGGACGAGCTCATCAGCCTCCTCATGGTCTCGTATCTGCTGTCGCAGTTTTCTTTGTTGAAGCAGTACCAGCCGCCTGCACAGAGGGTTCACTCAGACTCAATTTATAGTTCTTGAAAAAAACCATCTCTGGATGAGCAATATAGAAAGTGGACACATGGATATATACAGCACATGGATTTTACTTACCCTCAAGGAATATCAACCAGCGTCTGCTTCCTCTGGATTCTTTTAGGTAATACCTGCGGGACATTGAAGAATACACCATTGTGTTATGTACAATTTCCAGTTACATGATACCTTTTAGTTTTCAACCAGCATGACAATATATTTTAAACAGACACATTCCAGTGTTGATATGGTTCACTTTCCAATTCTTTGGGGGAGATAACCAACTGCTGTAATACCGTATACACTATTGTCACTAGGTTACTCTTATCTTGAATGTTAGCATCCTGTTGCTTTGTTGATTCCTATCTTCAGGGAGGAAAAAAGGTGACAGCAGCCTGCAGCAATGGCGAAAAAGGTGACAGCATTGGAAGATCACTGATGTTGCTTATCTCAATCGCCCCTATGCTGCTTACAAGCTGAAGAGCAGAACCGGGATTTTCCTTCAAGCTCATTCTTGGGCGGTGATATCACGACAACGCCGATGACCAAATCGATTGGCATTTTAGATTGTTAATCGTAAAATCGCTCACTCGATATTTAGACCGATGTAGTCACATGCAACAAATTCCTGGGCAAAGCGGACGTTCTGAAGCGAATAATCACGGGTGTGTCGATGAGGCAGGCAACTACCCGTGACTAAACTCTTGTGACAGCCAAACACGTTTCAGTGACTGCATAGAAATCCATTTGCTTAGATGCTGAGTCACACTTTGGCTCGATTTCATGACTTGATACTATCATAGTAAGCCACAGTCAGTCATGTTCACTTCCAAGCTTTTTATATTACCAAACAAGTCTAGGATCAAATTCCTTTAGTTGAATTCTACATTTCCACACATACTAAAGGATTTTTTTTTTGGTCAGCGAATGTGATCTGTTGCATTGAGCATCTTAACAGACAACCACCACAGTGCTGAATGCAAAAAAAAAAAAATGGCCATCTGCCAGTGAACTGTCCCTCTCCACTGTTACTCCTGCTGTGTCTCTAAAGAGCTTAGCGCTTTAGCGCACTCCTGTTAAAGAAGGAATTACGCAGAATTATTATTGTTGAAGCCAGACGACGCATCATCACCGGCTTTTCAGTCGTCTGCACATCGCCATTGTGGTCCAGAATGTAACACGGCAAATAATAATAATACTGCCGCTATCTATGCAAATATAATTGTCACAGCATTTTCAGGAATTTAGTATGGCACTTAAAGCCTTTTATAAAAAACATAAACAGCCCCTGAAAAGGCCTTATAACAATTTTATAACATAGAAAGCAATAAATGAATAAAAACACTGATATTTATTTGAGTGTTAACATCATTATGCATTCAAAGAATGACTTAAAAAAATTACGTGTCCCATATTTCATCTTGAACATCATACAAATTAAAACAGACATCACTTTATTATTGCACATGTGAATTAAAAAAATAAATATTGGAACAAGAAGAAGCAACCTAATCAGGCATTTCACAAATGTGCAAAATGTTATTCTTTCCAACATTGCATTGCATTTATGCAGATTAGAAACTTTTTAAGAACAAGTATTCAATCAATGCACATACACAAATGTACAAAGCCGATATTACAGAATTAATAACAACGGATAATATGATCGTAAAGAGCATTTGCTGAGCAATAAAAATAATTTTCAGCATTTTACTTAAAATCAATTTTGGGCCCCCAATCCACAGGTTGGGAACCACTTTTCTATAAGGATCTTAAGATTTTACAAAATTTGCAGGAGAGATGACTGGCTTTGGGAATTGACTGTAAAATTTTATGGATTCAAGATTCTAGAATTTTTATTCGCCATGTTTGAGCGTGCCAAACAAGGAATTTGACTTGCGTACATCACAGCCTCTGTTCAATATTTAGGTGACTAAAAACACTCAGGACGTGTGAAAAATGACAAATATTCTCTTAAACTCCCAGGAGGGCAGGGAAAAACTCAAAAACAACCAAATAAAAGTTTCAGTGGAGGCGCGTTTTGAGACTCGATCCGAAGGACCACAGGATGGGAAGGTCCCTGATCCACAGTTAGGAGAAACCTGTTATATGGTTTATGACATTCATGATGGGCAAGAAAGATGGCACGACATAAATGATAATTGCATGTAATAAAAAGGCATTTCAGGTTATCAATAAAATCATGATTTTTGCAGCCTCACTTTAGGAAATCCTCCTCCAGGGTCTTAAACCTGTAGGTCACGTTGGCGCACGCATTAGGCAAATGTTTTGCAAAGTTTCTTTGACCTACCCTGCGGGGCTCCCGTCATTGCATGTGACCGAGACGTTCTCCAGAAAGTGAAGCTTCATGTCGTGGTCGAGCTTCTGCGCCGAGCACGGGTACAGGGACTGCGCCAGGTTCTTCACTTGCGTCATGAAGTTATCCATGTTCTCCTCCACGGCGGTGAAATCCAGTGGGAAGCTCTCGGTGGCGTCACCCCGGTTGCCGCTCGCCGCCCGGTATGTGGGAGGCGGCGGCGCGCGTCGCGGTTGCGGGTTGCGGCCACCGCGGAACCTCCGTGCGCACAGCCCGGCTCCGGACTGCATCACGACCAAGAGTAGCGGCAGTAACGATGAGGCGAATCGGACTGCTGTCATATTTATCCCGATAGTTTTTTTTCCCCCTTTAATTGAGATGCAACCCCAAAACAATTTGACTTTTAAGCTCCGTTTGACGACCCGTGCAATTGTCGCAGACGTTCCTCTCGAGGCTGGTGCCATGCTCTTGAATTTTATTCAAACTTTCCCCCCTTGGGTGCGCGTCCAGCCAATCAGCACTTGCGGGGCAGGACTCAAAGCACGTTCAAGCGTGGCAGAACTACACCCACCCACCTACCACCACCCTCTTTTTTTATGTAGTTAAAAAACACACACACATACCCACGCATAGACACACACATACTTCTTTTGATCTACGATGTTCTATTTGATGTGGTGGCTTTTATTGGCCTTAATATGCCCGTTAACCCCGTTGCAACATTGATTAATTATGAAGTGACAATACACATCTTGTTTGTCGGATGCACACATCATACGAAAGTAAGATTCTTTTTTTTTTTTTTTCCCATTTATGAGAAAAACGGTCCATGCTAGTGATTTAGATTTTTCTTTTATCCCCCATTTCCCCCCGCAACACTGATTTATAAGGTGACGAAACACATTGTGTTCGTCAGATGCACATTTATGTTCAGGAAGATTAGTTTAGTCGTTTAAAAGGGGAAAGAAAAAATTAGATAATTGTTTTTTCCTTTTTTTAAACTCCATAAAACCTCATTTTGCTATTCTGACGTCAATTTATACAGTGACAATTCACAACATATATTCATATTACCTAAAAGTGAGTTTTGTTTATTAATTTAAGATGGGAGCTTGTTTTTCCTTCTTTCTTTTTCTTTCTTTTTTTTTAATCCAGACAGGGCCTCCGAAGATCAAAGCAGCCATCACTCTTACCCCAACCCCACCGCACCCCCACCATCTCCCACTCTGTCTCTCTCCAAACTTTCCCGGGCGACTGTATATTCGAAACTGAGCGTAGGAATATGTCATTGCGCTCCGACCATTTTCATTTTGGTCTACATTAAGTGTTTTTCGAAAGCTGGGACAGGCTCCACCCATGACTCTGAGGGTATGACGTTCAGGGCTGCATGATTGTGTGCCAGGTAGGATGGATTTGATGGACTCACCCGCAGGAGTGATCAGGTCTGTAGAAGTGTAGGATTTGTCACCGATTGAGTCGAGTCACTTTGACATCATCCCCAAAAATGTAAGCCTGAAATCACTCGCAGATAGATCGCAATTCAGAAAAATGCCCTACCACCAAGGCACCGGGATCTTTTGACCGGCGTGAGTGGCAGACGCCTGCGAGGCAACTGATTCATGACATTGAGGCCATTCCAGTTTTTCTGAAGAGAAAGTTGTATCAGGAAATATCTTTGTCTGCAGAAGACCAGTTAAAATGACTAGAAATGATTGAGCTTTCATGCCGAGCCTGTGTGTAGCGCTATAATGCTGTCACATAAATAACCGGAAAACGTAAGAACCGTAACCAAAGCGCAAGGATTTATTTGAAAGTCCCTTTCAGGCGAAACTCGACAAAGCGGGACATTGTCTGGAGTGCAAGTTCACACAGCTGTTTCGGCTAACCTCACTAAGATAATTAAATGCACGGTGACGAGGACAATTGCTTTCGACATAAAGAGGCGTGGACATCGCGTCTCGGGTGTTAAACTTCACTCTCAGATCACGGCCGGTGGGTTTATATCTCTGTTACTATGCTTTGCAGCCATTTGGGAAACTGTCAACTCTGGGAACGGTTTCAGAGAAATTGCCTGATCGGTTCCGAGCTAAATCAAATTGCTCTCCGCTGATAAAATTTGGTATTCTTGGGAAAACACTTGCCTGCGTACCTTATTTGAACTCCTTGTATTAGGCCCCTCTGTATTAGGCCCCTGTAATTGTCTTGTTCCTTTTTAGTCTGCCCCAGGGCCACCGCCTCCCGTTGTCTGCTTGTACCACAAACACAAATGTAACCATACAAGTCGGCAGGGATTAATCCTGGAATTAGGTCATTTGAAAATGACCCAGCTGTTCTGATTGCAGTCCCTTAGAAGCGCCCCCGTGCCCTCTCCCGGCTCTGGAGCCCCCCGCCCCAACGCCAGGCCTCCTGTGAAAGTCAAAGCCTCGACTCTTTCATCTCCGATCAGTTGCATGTGCCCCTTGCAGATCCGCAGGTTTTACTGCTTAAAACCGCGCTGGCAAGAGGTGATCGTGCGACCGTTGCCGCGCACCCCCACTACGGCGGTTCCGCTCGCACACCTCCATCATCCGTCTCGGCACGGCTGTTAGCGTTGATGCGCACATGCTGTTGTCATCGAGGGTCCGTCCGGCGTGGTCCGTCGAGTGCGGCGAGTTGGAACTGTTAGGTCAGGTTACATCAAAGAGATCAGGAGGGATCAACATCTTGAAAGGGACAGGCTCTGGCTCAAATCATCAGAAACAGGTGGAGGTCCTCAATGGGAGAACAAAGCGGAGAGCACCATCCATAAAGCATTTATGTTTCATGGAGGAGTTCCTTTAAATTCTTTTCAATTGAGAGCACAAACCACACAAAACAAGAATGGAACAAAGTGCCATGGGGATTGTGGGACTCTTCCATACTGCTGAGTAAACAATGCAATTAATCAGTCCAAGATATAATGCCATAGAAAGTGGGTAAGCGTCTCGATGAATTTTGTTATTGGAGCATTTAGAATTTAGCAATTCTAAAGTCAATCATTCAAAAGATTGTCTTAAGTGACAGAAGACGGGTCACATCAAAAATCAGTGCCCGATTCACAAATGCTGAATTAGTCAGGTGTTGACTGTTATTGGACTCCAACCTTTGCATGAAAATGATCATGAGCAAATGAAGTCGGCGTGGGCGGGATTACGTAGATTAGCTCGTTACCATATTATCAGACCTAGGCTGAATAGATTTATTAGGTTCTTGAATGGGCCCAACCTCTAGGGACCCAAGAAATTGTATACAACCAATTAAAAATAGAAAATCCCTCTAAGAACTTAAAGGCACTTCAAGGCCGTCCGAACACTGAGCTTCTGTTGGACGTCACCTCGTGGCTGAACTCCAGATGCGGGTCCCCTAAGTTTCACGTTGAAGCTATTGTCCAAAGCCACCCAAAACAAACATGTAGAGAGATTCCGGCCGTTAACGCACCGTTGAGCTCCTTTCATGTGCCTTCACCACATGTCCCTGACATTAGCCAGAGAGATGCTGGACGACCTTGATCCTGACTTAAATCAAGAGGTGCCATCTAAGATGTGCATGCAAATGGGGAGCACGAGAGAGTAAGTGAGGCAGGAGACATCTGTCGAGCAGGCTCTCATTTCGTAAGAGGGGGCCATCTATTGGTTGCAGATGATGCCCCCCGCTTGATAGGAGCCAAGTCTTTCAAGACCGGACAGCTTGCATTAGGGGGCTCTGCGGTCAGCTGTTTGTTGTTCACGGACGCAGAATGCCGGCTGTTGCCTCGAAACGATGCGATGCAAAGGTCACTTTGAAATTTTTCATCTTGAATTTAGTCGACAAGATGAAAGCAATCTATTCAATCGATATCTATGTACGGCTCTCTTTAGAATCTCTTTAATGCCTCGGGAAGACTTCACCGAGTCAGGATTCAAATATTTGCTTGAGAGTTTTGGTGAGAATATGTCATCTGCGGACGCTCTGAGCTGGCCCGGTGGCCACCATGAATGACTACATGCTGTGCTTCATTATCCTGGACACTTTCTTAACACCAAGCAGCCGTTTTCTTTTATCCAGACAGGCGAAAGATGAAGCTACTGTAATCAAAGAAGACAAAGATCAGTGCCAGCTTTTGTGCTACCTGCTTTGATGTCATTTTTTTTGGGCGGGGGTGTACAGCAGCTGACGTGGTTTGCCAAAGAGCAACCGTCGTCGCCAACTGTCTGACAGGCGGCTTTTCATCAGCGTGACATCACTCTGCTACTTGATTACTTTCCGTGGGCTCTTCCAGGCCTCTGATTTCTTTTTTCTTTCGTTTTTTTTTCCTCCCTAGAGGAATCTTAAACCATCATTGCCGCCGTCTTCTTGACATCTGACGCACGCGTTAGCATGTTTTGCGTACGCAGAATATCGACAGTCACTGTTAGCAGTGTTGTTCAATGAACTTTTTCATATTTGGGGCAAAAAGGTTTTTGAACTTTGATATGTAGGGGGACGAACATCTTACTTTGCTACTACCAAACGTTTTATAGCTGCGTAATTTAAAGTTTGGCAAAAAAAAAATCTTTAGAAATACCTCAGTTGTTTTGGGGGTAGCTTTCTACTTCCTGTTTTGATTCCAATGCTGTTAGCTTGATAGGAATCTAAATCAGAGCCAGTAGTGACCAACATTTTGTGAACAAAGGACTTTGCTTTAAATCTCCCGTGATTGGTGTCGTCCATCTGTTTGTAATAATTTGACGAGACGCATCGAGTGAAGCTACGTTATCTTCTCATGCTAACTGGCTGGTGGCCAACTGGCTGGCTGCCACATGCTTGTCGCTTTGAATCAAAAGTTAGAATGCATATGTTGCGATTTAACGTTTTACATTACATTTGTGCTTGATTTTATTTGATATGTGTGACAGTTCACTGTTTTATTGGTTTTGATGGAAAAGTATTAGATTGGTTAACTTCTGGAGCAGCATGGTGGGCGAGTTGTTAGCAAGGTGGGCTAGCGGTTAGCATAGCTACCTCATATGTCTGAGATCCATGGGTTAAATCTCAATTAGGGCTGTTTGTATGGTCTAGCCATGTTATGAAATGTGGGAGAGGAACCGCATTGTTGCTGGTAGAATCGCTTATTATCAGACGAGATTATAAAACAGGACGGGGAAAAAAATAACACTTCCATCTTTCTGCTTCGTCGGTGCTTTCCTTTGATTCGTCTTCCGCAGAAGAGTAAGCTGTGATAAATTACAAGGCAGTATCTGAAAGTGTTTGTTTTTGGAGGAAACTGCAGTGTGCTTTGGATATTTATAACCGTGCTCCCGTCTCAACTCCGTGTATCTGCTTTACCCGATCACTATCTATCTTTTACCTGCCTCCCACATCATAAGGTTGGTCGTCTTCAGGATTAAGAGGTGTCTGAAGTACGATGACCGGCTTGTGGAGTTTTCCGAAGGGGGAAAAAAAAAACGGTTTGAAGGGATTAGAGAGCATGTTTGTTTATTCTCAGATGAGAGGATGTCGAGAAGGACCGTGGAGAGGTTGAAGTGGGATGGACGGTGCATGATTCATGTCAAACTCTTTGATGTTCTCCAGCGCACATCCTCTCGCAAAACCACCAGTAGGTATGATTATCATTGCGCGATCTAATTACAAACACAGACTCGAGGTGTTCTAAAGCCACCGAGGTGGAGGAAATGTTTTTCACAAAGAGCCAACCTAAACCGTTGATTCCGAGAAGATTTTTTTTTTTCGCGGTCACCTTGGCTCGGTCAGTGGAAACATTTATTCAGAAAAAGGTAACCTATCTTGTTTTGAAATGTGCTTGCCTCCCTTTCTCCTTCGGCAGGAAGAAAGTGGTCGAGAAGGAAGAGTTACTCAGGCTTTAGTCATTGACGTTCCTCGGAACGTGTCATCCTGTTTTTTGGGGCGGTGACTAATGAGAACATTGGCTCTCAGGTTTTCCTCTCGTCAGAATTGATATCACTGGAACCAGAGGGAACCACTTGTAAAAGTTGGACGCAGTAATTGTGATGTTCAAGAGTCTCCACTTGGTTGCTTTGGTCAATTATCAGTCTGCTCTTTGAGTACAATTTGTCTTTTAACCATAGCCATACAAGTGGATAGCGTGTCTGATGCGTTCAATGTGGCGCTTTCTGTGGTATTAAGAGCCTGGAACTGCGACATGACTTGAAGTTCTTAAGTTTTCAAAATTTTTAAGAAATACAAAACATGACCTTTGTACAAATGAATATTGTCTTAATTGCTTGTCCGTTATGTACAACAACAATCTGTTGTCCTGGATGAAAACCCTTGAAGAATAAATCCAAATTCCATCAACGTGAGCACCCTCACATCTGGAGGACAGGTGTAGAGCCAATTCTCACGTGTCAGAACTTTCTCCCTAATTTACTTATTTCAAGAGCCCCACCAAAGCCAGAGCGAGGCGTCCCCGTGGCACCAGATTAGACACGGCAGAGGACGGGAGGCAAAACAACATTTATTCCCTGAACCGAAGGCAGGTAGAGGGGAGGACGACCGCTACGCATCTCAAGCCGTTTTCGGGCCGTCGCTTTGAAATGAAATGTCCGTGGCCCTGAAGTCATTACGCCTTCAAAGCTAATTAACACATGGCTTTTGTTTGGTCCCAGATTATGTCGGTACAGATGATTTGGGGGCTGCGGGGATTGGGTCGGGAGGGCGGAACATAGATACCAAGGGCAAGGTGTGCTTTCATGTCAGGAGGAAGTGCTTGACTCCTGACCCCCTTCTTGAGCTCAAAACCGGGCTGTCGACACGGCTTCCTCGCGTGCCACGTTAAAAGATGAGCACTGGGTAAGAGGCGGGGAACCTTCGGAGCCAGCTGCCACCGTGGCTGGCTCCACGCTACCCTTTCGCCTCTATCTTAATGCTAAGTTGCATAAGATCAAGAATCTATTTATGTTCTTAACCCAGGGGGTAGAGAAAGTGCAGCATCAGAATCTAGACAGGCCTGGAGAGCAGTCGCAGCCGCCGGTTTGTTTGTCTTCGTCTTGTGCGCTACAAGGCACTCACTATGTCATCAAAGCCTTTACCTCGGAGCCACGCATTTCCATATGGGTGTGCCCGCGTTTGAAGACCAGTCCAATGTGCCACATCACCTTTTGAATCCTCTCGCACCACAGCACGGTCAACATAAAACAGCATCCTTTTGCCCTTAATCACGCCAAGTCTGAGGACCGATGAATGTGCTTATTTATTTTTCGCTAGAGTTTACTCACAGTGATGCCATTTAAAGCACATGTGCCTCAGTCCGAGTGAACCCCGCAGTTTAATATGCATTACTCCGAGTCGACACTGGGGTCCGAGGGTCAGCAAAGTGTTTGATGATGGCGTTTTATTGTTCCGGAGGGTCAAGATCTTCAAAGCTCTCCTTCTGTTCTCTGCAGGGGCACCCGGGGCAGCAGCTGTCGGAATACACACAGCTTTGTGTTTTTTTATATACACGCGAGAAGAAGAAGTAGCTCGAGACTACTCTCGTTTTTACTGCGGTGATGGGGTGGGATAGGACACTAATATTGTTGTGCCCTTTTGTGCATGATGAGTGGGGAGCGCGTGAATCACATCGGGTGGGACGCATGACCAATATGGAACCAACAGTAGGTCGTTAACTCATTCACTGACATTGACGGATATAGACGTCCAAGATTCTATTTAAAAGGGCTGCCATGGGTTAGGGTTGTTCTGGTGTCTCCACATTACGGGTAGGTTGAGATCACAGGTATCAAACTCAAGGCCCAGGGGCCAGATACGGCCCGCCACATCATTTTATGTGGCCTGCGAAGACAAATTGTGCATCAAATTTGTGTGTCATTAATAGAATTGCAAATTGTCTTCACTTTTAATAATATATCTTTTTTTTTTTTTTTAATATTTCACCAGTTATTTGTCAGTTTGCTTTGTAGCTTTGACTGTATATAATATGAGGTACTCATACATTTATTTGGGTTGACAGTCATAATGGCCCGCCGAAAGAAGCTATGACTAAAATGCGGCCCGCGAAAAAAATGAGTTTGACACCCCTGGTTTAGATCGTATTCCAGTAATCGACGGGGGTTCACCGTACTTCATGAAATCTTACGGAATCTTAACTTTGGGTGATGCTACTTCCTGAATGGCCGCGTCTCTCTTGCTTTTTCACACCAAACAAGCATAAGCTGCCTTCATGACATGCCAGGCCTTTTCATTCCAAGTATCCCAAACACTTCAGAAGCTCGGCGGTTTTGCGCCTTTGATTGCCGGAATGTTTTTTTGGACCGGCTTTCCCGACTTTGGGTCAAAAACCCAAGCCAACTTATTTTCCAGCCTTAGCGACATGAGTTGAGGACGTGATTTTTTTTTCATACGCCGGCATATCGCAGCCACATAAAACACGGCCAAATGACAAGTTTGTTCCCACTTAACCCTGCGGAGCTCATCAGTCGCTTGATTGCAAGTCCAAATCTTGTGATCATTAGTGGTACCGCAAGTATATTGTTCGCTTTGATTTTCACTGCTTGAGCTGGATTTAAATCGGAGTGGTGCGACCATTTCCAAGTCTTGACAAAAATGGAGCTGTTTTATGTCCGCCGCTCGCTGAAACGGCGTTTGCCAGATTTTTCTTGAAGCTGTCATTGCGAGGCTCCTAACAAAACGCAGAGCACGTACGGGCACTCTCGGTGTACGACGGCAAATTAGCTCACATTTACACCAAAAGCTTTCCCATTGAGTTGCTTTTGAGGGATTTTTATGATGAACTCATTCACTGCCATTGACGGCTATAGACGTCAAAGATCTATTTTAACTGTGAATGAGTTTATATGAAGTATTATTTTTTCAAATAACAATCAATGCTTTCTCAAAACAATGACTTGAACTGATGTTCGGTCTTTTTTGAGAAGTGGTGGTTTCAAAGCGTTCCCCGGCGATACGCTACCGAGCCGGACGACACAGTAGCAGGAAGCGGTTTGTGCTCAAGCAAAAGACGCTTTACTTTGATCATTTTTTGCTGCTCTTTGATGCGGCCAATAATGATGTTTAATTGATTATGTAGAATGAGCGAGCAGAGATTTTTTTTCTCTGTTTTTTTTTCTGGAGGGGGGGTTCGCTCACTCCGTAAGTAGATGGTTGCATGCCATATTGCCCCATTCCCTTTCTTCTTCTAAAACAAATAAAGACGTCAAACATCAAAGCCCCTCTCGGTTAATAAAAGAAGACCTCAAATATTTTCCATTATGTTTGACATGGTTTTGGGTTTCGCCAACCAGCGGAATAACAAGGCAAGAATAAAAACGATGCAGTTCTTCTTTTTTTGTTGTTGTTGCTGCGCTGTTCTGTGATCTTTGTCGGCTGTAATTATTCAAAGGTATTCTCCCCGTCTCCGTACTCATCCATACCGCCGGTCGTTATGATAGCCAGAGTTTGAAACAACAATCTACTCCTGAGCTTTGAAGTCGACGGTGAGTCCGTTCGGTTCACGTCTCGGGCCGGAGAGTTGACCTTTCACCCGGGCCGATTACTTCCGTGGCAGAGATAACGCGTAAACGCTGCTCCCTTTGATTATGCGAGAGGGAAAAAAGCAGTGATGCTCCGGCACGGTGAGGTCAAAGAAACACGGGTGGAACTTCCTGCTGGAAAGCGTGTGAAAATAGAGATGCAAACATATCCCGTCCATCCATTTTGAAAAATCCGATCCAACACCAGCTGCAAGTTGTGTGCAACCCACGAGTCTCTTTCAAAGCCCCCAAATCCAAATGTGTAAGTTATACTTCGTCCCGTGACTGTGGGAATCGTTCCGACTTTTCTGGAAAAACACAATTTGACAGGAATACTCAATTTGACATTTAACACATACATCCCTGACGGGATTGTACACTGTGTCTGTTTTGATACTCAGTCCAGCCCGCCCCGACCAACAATACCCCCCCGACTCCACCCCCTCCTTTGGAACCTCTTTTATCTTTATAATATTTAGTCCACATGTCCAGATGGCATGTGCAAAAAAAAAAATGCACGCGTAATATCCATTCTATCATGTCAACAAACGTAATGTAAATACTGGCGTGCTCAACCGCACAAGATGATGAACTCTTGTGTCACAAAGCTATTATCGTGACACTTTTGTTGAAAGCCGGAGCGGAGGCCATTAACTGTCGGCCACTTTTGACACTGCCGTTTAAAGCGTCACGCCAATGATGACATGTCGCTGGAGCTAAACGAGAGCAGAAAGTCATCACAGGCTCTCATGTGAGGCCCAAATGAAGATGAGCGTACGAGCGCTCTTGATTCCCCTCATACTTAACCCAAATTATGGCCTTTCTTCTTTCTCTCTGTACTTGCCGTGTTATTTTCTTTCTGCTTTTCTGTCGGCGAGAGAGAGAGAGAGAGAGAGAGCGAAAGAGGACGAGCCTCCTGCTTGACTCGGTGTTGCACCAGAGCTCAGAATAGTAAACACAAAGCCTTGTAATTTGCGCCGTGCTTTTGTCATCCTCGGCTTTAATTCCTCTTTCGGCGAGCGTCACATTATGAAGGGCGGGAATCAAAGGAAGCTGTGGAATGCTTCAGCGGCAAAGATAAACATATGAATGGTGCAGCCTGTGGCCTGAGTGTTTTGCTCTTTCCTGTCACATTTGTTGGATTGGAATTAAGAAATTTGGATCATTTACGGGACGTAAATTTATTAAAAAAAAATTTAATTGTAAAACAAAATACTTACGTCCAGAAAAAACGATTTACCAACATTTTTTAGTGAGCTTTACTCCATTTTAACTAAAAAGGGCAGCTATTTTGACGCCAGCGCTCGTATTTTCTTTAAAAAGTTTCCATCCAGGAGTAACGATTCAATTTTGACTCTAAAGTGATTCGTTACAACTAAAGAATCAGTGAATTTGAAGCAAAAGTCTTCATTTATAGACTTTACTGGAATTAAAGCATGCTGACACCTCGCATGTCAAAAATTTTGATTCAAGACGGTGACTTGAAAGAAGCCACATCCTTTCATGTGATGAACTTCTGTTGGATTTTTTTTGGGGGGGGGATCATTGCGCTCCCTCTTTGAAGTGAGTACCGGTCTGTTTTTCCTCAGCCGTAGTGTCACCATGTCGCTGCTCATCTGTTTCTTGTCTCTGATTGGATGGGACGGAACCGGCAGTCCAGATTGAATTTAAATGGTTCCCCCCTCCATAGAGTCAAGAATTCTAACAAACGACCATGACAGTGAATTAATTGTTTAACCTGGAAACTATAATCCTCCAAAAATATAATGAAACACATCATCATTTCAAATTCATTTTATTTTTTTAAATAATTGGCCGACAAATGATTTGGTTTTGAAAACTCTCACTAACGACCCAGGCTAAACTTAGCATACATACAAAGATGCACTACGTCAACCAAAATGGCATCATCTTGGGGTGTTAAATAAAGAACACAAAAGGATAGCTTGCCCCGGAAAATATTTGCCTTTAGTTCAAATCCATTCCTCTAACACAGCCTGACAGCCTTTATAATGGCTACTTGAAAGGCAGGCTTTGATTTTCCCTTTCCAAGCAATACTTTTACTGATTCATGGCTCTTTTTTTATGTTGTTATTTCAACTCCCCGAAATAGTCGCTAAAGTGCTATTCCCAAACATTTAACATATAAACATTTTTACTGCTCAAATGTAATTTTGTGGACAAGACAAAAAAAGGGCCCCACGTTTCTTGATTTGCAGATGTAATAACTCGAGGGCCAGACAGTCCGCCACTGGATTCGGGATGCTGTCTGTCCTCGCCACGTGCCCGTCCGACGGTTTGTTGCACTTTGAGGTCCAAGTGTCAAAACAGAGGATTAGCCCAGAAGGCAAACTTGTCATTTGGCACAGAGAAAATAAAACGCCGTGCCTCCGTAACGTCTTCCTTTACTTTGCGTGTTCCTCTGGGATGGTGCTGAGGACTCTCCAGCTGCCGCCCTGCACTTTGGTCCAACGTCAACATTCTCGCCAGGGGGGCAAGGGGGGACCAACAACAATCCTGCCCTCTCACCACCAGGCGCTTTTGAAATGCTAACTTAAGAAAACAAGCTGCCTAATGGGTTTGTCACGTACGCTCACTGGCCTAAAGTAGAGGTCCTTAATAGATCCACACCTGACATTGTGACCCCAAATTCACGCTGCAGGTCTAAAGACCCCCGTTTTTGATCGACTGTCAGTGCGTTGCTAATATAACGATATGTTTATAATTGCGGTTGTAATATGGCCGTGTGTGGTAGTGAGAGCCATCTGTAATATTTTCAATGTATTCTTTTGGCCAAATCAAATTTCTTATGCTTTTGAGGATCATAAATAAGAACAGACATCTTTATTTTGGAGGCCACGCTAAGATGGGGCATATGCGAGCAATTGAAAGACCATAAGGTGGTAAACCACGAAATTAATAAAGCACCACAAGCAGTTGGATTCCAAAAAGTCCCGATTGCCTCGAGCTGGAGTACCGTTGAATGCTGATACAGCACATTCATACTGCGACAAATATTGAGTCAAGTTGCCTTTGAAGCCTGTCAAATTTTGAATTAGATCGAAATAATATTTGTAATAATTAACAGATCCCTGTAGATGGCGATATTACGTCGCTTTGGATTTGATAACTGCGCAGCTTTTGATCAGGCCCATCGTGTCAACCAATCAGCTCCCTCCAGCCACTCGTGTGTTGTCCAGGTGTACGTCATTGCCCCCCCTAGTTTGCTTGTATTGGGCTAGTACCTGGGTTTCTTGGGGGGTTGGGATCATTGGTGATGTCGTCAGTTGTGTTTTTACATTTCTAGCAAGTTTCTATTCGGGACCCCTTTGCATGTACATGTGGCGGCATCGCATCCCCTCTGTTCTGCGGGACATCTGTGGCTTGCGTGATGGGCTTTGTGGAACGGTGCTCTGTTAGTGCGAGTTAAAGAGGCGCAGTCACGAGCTCCAGCGGAAGAGACGCCACTGGCGCAAGGGGCCTCATCTACTCTGAAGACGCACACAAACACCGTACCAACAAGTCTTGGTTTGCCATTAGATTTTTTTTTTTTTTTTTTTGCAGTTGTGTAATGAGGACATGACTAGAACAGGTGTGGGCAAAATAAGGCTCGGGGGCCACAATTATTCATCAGCTACCAATGACTTCAAGATTTTTTTGTTGATACACAGGATTAGCTTCACTCATTACAAAACACAACAGAGTGTTTAGAATGATTCAAACATGTTAAATGCAAGATTGAAGGAATTTCTAGCAAGTAATGGCTGTTTAGTTCATGAGACAACAGTCGTCTTTTTTTCATGGCCGGTCTATGGAATAGGCTGGCGGGAAGCAATGAGGCCTTACTTTCCGCATCGTCATAGAGAACCGTCGGTCATGGACCCCCAGCCAAAAGCGTTGCTTTCTTCTTTAGATCAAGCCCCGCCCACCCTTTCACAAAAGGTTGGCTGAGTCATTTTTGCATTAAACGCCAGTGAAAGCGTAACCTCCCTGGCAGAGGTACTAAGAAAGGCCCTTCCTCGCTGAGGGCGTCGCGAAGCTGCGAATGAGTCGTCGCGTCGTTTGCCAGGATTCCTTTTCGTCTTTATTAGTGCTCGCGGCACATGTTCGATACATCCTGGCCACACCGTCTTCTCGTTTATGACGTGTGCGGTTTGCGGCAAAAGCTTTGCACGTCAGCCAAAATAACATTTGTCTAGCTCTGGGCTGGTTGATAACTGCCTTTTATGGTTAGCCAATTATTTTATTTATCCGTGTCAGAATTAACATGTTCAATTTTCTGCTCAAGCAACAGTGAATTTGAATTGCTTGAATTTAGCCACACATCTTGACGGTTAGCCCGTTAGCTTATTTGTGTTCATTTCCAGTGATAAATTGACAACCAAGGCATCCCACCATAGACAATAAAGTGATCTCGCATTTTTTAGCTTGTCAGGCTAGCTGTGCTTTCTACACTGGAGGCCCGACCGTCTTTGGCAGTTCATCTGAACAGGGTTTGGCTTTTTTTTTTTTTTTTTTATGAGAGGAACATGAAAGCGTGGGAAAGGAGGGGGGAGAATAAAGGCGGCTCACGTTTGATCGTGTGAAAGCGATCTGATTTACAGCTCTAGCCAACACCTTCACTTAGACCTGGCGGAACGTCACCTGCGCATGCCAGAGGACTACGACGGTTCGTTTACAGCCGTTGGCTCGGCGTGGCGGGCGCGTCAAACCACAAATGCTTCATCTTTACTCGTGAGCTAATGCTGAGGAAATCATTAAGCTGTGTCAGACGTCCACGTACAACACAAAGGAATGAGCGCTCTTCTTGTATAAATGCTCTTTATATAGAAGCGGCTGTTTTTCATTCAAGGCCATTGCGTCATGGTTACCTTTCAAGTTGTTTCACCTGAATCCCATTCACTTGTTTCCTACCAGCTTGTGCTGATAAAAAAAATACTTGTAAAATACTCATTGTTGTGCAACTCATCCATTTTCTATAGCGACTGTTCTCATTGAGGTCACAGGTGAGCTGGAGCATAGATTGCAGCTGAAAGAGGCAAACGCTGATCAATTTCTTTTTTTTTTTTCATCAACTTTGTGGCATCTCTGCGTAAAAGAATCTCAGAGCCACAATAGTCGACGCTTTACGAGGCCCGGAACGAAAGAAGAAATCGGATAAAGGATATATTTGCTTCAAAGGGCTTTACTGTAAGAGCAATTTCCAGATGGGCTGGGTCGACCCCATTCTGTAATTAAGTTCTTCACTTCGGCTCGCTCTGGAATTAAAAGGTCGATTGCCACTTTTCAACAAGGAGCTTTATATATATGTCTTTTGTTTGTCTGTGGCCGGCGCTTGAAAGAGCAAACGGCTTCCGCCGTCGCCCCGGGAAGTCTCAACGCCGTCGTAACTGGTCTTCTGTATGTCAGAGGTGCTTTGCTTTTATATTTTGTGATTATTCTGTTTGGCGCCCATCCGACCAGATGAGCCCTTTGAGGTCCAAACAACAGCAAAGCGGCTTTTATTTGATTCTCCCGCCACGGACATCGAATGTGACATGATGTCGCGTCGGCCTTTGCTACGGAGGAGACCTGACTCGGTTTCCTTTTCAAGTGTCTTTACAAAGTGAAAATGTGATGACAGGCGGTTGAGACGAGTGGACTGTAAAGAATTATCTGTGGTTCCGTGGTTTTTCTTCCTCAAAGTACAGCTCCGGGGCGGTTCTCCAAAATTCAATAACAAGCCCCGCTCTGCTTCCAAGACGGATTTTGACATGACAATGATACACTGGCGTCAGACACGGCTGTTTTGCTATGAGAGAAAAATAAATAAATAAATCCCAAGGCATAACAATAATAATGACACAAAAAGGCATAACCTGCTGATTGAACTGGATGCCGGGGACGGCTCGGGCCAATTAATTGAAGTTCTGAAGGCTTTTTTATGTGAGCCAGACATGAAAGATGGCATGCGGTGTTCTTCAAAGGCAGTTAAGATGTATAATTAATAACAGAATTCAGCAATTTGGGACATGACAAAAGAGGACACCCAGGTCTCTTTGAATACGTCGAAGCCTTCCCTCGGATGAATTGCGGTCCTTTAATTAGGCGGGATTAAGAAGATGGGGCGGGGCCAATACCTACCGCCAACACCAGCGCCGACACCCCACACTAAAAACATTTCCCTCCCGTCCGACCCCAAAATATTGGCTGAAGTCATCAGTCAATCAGACTATTGGGTGGCCCGCGGTGAAATCCAGTAAACAATGCCGAATGTTTTTCTGTTTTTACAACCGGCTGCCCTCATGTTATGAAGGAGACTTAAAACCATCAGACGACAAATATGGGCTTGGATAAAACGTCACGAGCAATGCTAACCACATTTGATATCAGAACTAAAGTACCCGACTGTATCAGAATTGGCCAACCGAGACCGGCAGTGTACTGTAAATCCAGCCTTGAGTCTGTCAAAGCTCTTCAAAGAACCTCGATCAGTGACAGTCTCCTTCTGGTCTGCATCTTGCTGGCTTTGTTTACAGATGTTGCGCCCGGCCAGCTACAGCAGTCGGAGGTCTGTCAGCGAGTGCTAAATATAGTTGCATAGAAAGCAAAGCATTTTTTTTTTTTTTCTTGGTTTGCATCTGATGACCAGAGTCAGGTCATGGATCGTTAATACGGATATTTAAAACTGCGAAAAAGTGGCAAATAGCACACACGGAAAGATTTTGACTTCTTGTGTCTGTCTGGGAAAGAGGTGATTCACAGCTTTGGAAAATCAGCGAGAAGCCAACGTCATATATATTCGGTTTCTGCCGAGATGACACATTTACCTGCCAGGAAAATCCACCCAAAACAAGTTAAGGGTGTGAGCGTGTGGATAATGTTTCAATTTCAGTCGCCGCCTTGCTAAGATCTGTGGCCAATATCGCGGCAGATTGTTAGCGTCAACATCTATCGAGATTTAGCATCAGTCGGCGAGTCTTGTGTGCACTTGTCCACGCAAAGTTGTTTGTGGAATTTTGTTTTGCCGTTTTCCGGAGGCAAATCTCTACCCTCGCATCTGTACTGTCCCCTTTCGCTCTCAATGAAGGGACATTGCGTTTCTCCACTTCCATGTGACCTCATCTGTGTTTGATTTTTTTTGCCTACCCGGCCGGGGTTAGCATTTGCGTGCTTTGATCAGGCCTGCCAGGAATTGGCCTTGTTTATCTTGTTTATCTGATGAGAGCCCCTTGATGGGGAGGGGGGCACACATTTGGCATGCCTTGATGTGGGCCTTGATAGCTGCAGGACACTACGAAGACGCCGTAATAGTCGGAGGTGAAGGCAAGGCGATTGCAGATGTGGCTGCGGGTCTTTCTCAACCTCTTGAAGATGGACAAGGAACGGGGAGAACCCCTTTCAAGCCGGATTAGATCTCACAAATCGATGGCCAATTTCAGGTCTGGTAGGCATGCGAGATCTAAGGAGCAGAATTCGCACTGGATTCCAAATCCAATCAAAAGGTGGACTTCCTGTTTCTTGACTAGTTGTGACCGTCAATTACTAATTCGAAATGCGCTCGACCAACACGGACAGAACTTAAGGACTGACAATTTTTGGACTTGAAGTTCCACATGACCCCACATTAACGTTCCGAGATAAGTCTCGATTTGTTTTGACGGTCGACAGCACGCTCTGCTGCCCCCTACAGGATTTAAGGGGAACAGCACCTTAACCTGAGCACTCATCACCGTTCAAAAAGTGCAGACTGAAGCCTTGAAGTCTCGAGATTGACAGTTATTAATCGACGGCCGCTAAGTGCAGGAAATGGCACGTAATCACAGATCGCCCCGATTCTCCACTTCCTGCTTTCATTCATTGACACCATGATGGAGCGCTGAGGAAACGGAGCGTCCCGACACTCGCTCCGACTGACCTCGGACCCTCGGAAATGGAAAGCTTCCTCTCCTGCAGAGCAGCTGGACTCCAGGAGGAGGGCCCCATGTTTATTTGTGCACCAGCTCAATTAAGGGCCTGATTACAAAACCTCTCACTGGAATCTTTCACACAGACCAAATTGTCGCATCAAATACGTAAAGCAAGACTTGTAGATGTCGTGAGGTTTGTTTTTTGAAGGGGGAATTTTTAGGAACTAGTGTTTCAGTTGCCGTATTTGTTTGTGTTGTGAACAGCTGGAGATGCACAAGGATGGTCGAACCCGGTGTCAGTGCGGGTTTTAGCTACTTCGAGAGCATTTAATCTGTTATTTTGTGGTCTCACTCACAAAATTCTTGAAGTCAACAAGTTCACACATGTGGCTGCAATATTACTCTGTCCAGGGATGTTTTTGTGGGATGAGTTCTTTGCTCCTTTTTGGATGGACCAGCAAAATTTTGGGCAAGTGGTGGGTTACACTCTGGAATGGTTTCATCCAAAGTGAGATGTATTTCTTTGTCAGCGGTTCTCTGAAATCCCACTGGATCCACTTTTGCGTCTTACTCCTGTTTCCAGTCCGTCCTCAAGGCTCGGGCACTTCCATGTTGTTTTTGCAACGGGTGGCTTTCTGTTCAAAGCTGCCAAGTGTTTTTTGTCTTAATCACGAGACATTCCGATTGAGTCAATCTTTGACCACCACTTGTGGACTTCAGGATGTTGTTGTTTTTGCGGTGTCATTGTGCAACGACTCGGAGAGACGCGGGAGGACTACCGGGGGCCTCCACCCAATAGGCCAGCCAAAGGTTTGCCAATAATAATCACAACTAGACAATGTGAATGCTGGAGAACTGAATTGCTGTGGAATGCGTTGAAATAAGTTGAGAAACTTTCTCTGTTCAATAGGAAATAAGCTTTCAATGTTACCTCTAACAATAGCGCTATGTTAGCATCTGATGCTAGCTTGAACATTCGTTTACCACTCATATTTTTTGCCTGGCCTGCCTTATCTGGAATCTTCCAACTGTTCGCTGTCAAGTCGTCTGGCGACCAAGCTAGCTCTAATCCCATATCTTTATCGCCACCACCAACGACTCAACGATTCAAACGCAATTGTATGGCTAACCTAACTGTTATGATGGCGATGCCATGCACTTAATTACAAGGATCACCGTGCTTCCTCCAAGACAGCCGGTGCCGAAGAGCTGGTACTTTGCGGCGGTGACGCCAGACTCTCGACGAGGGTTCGAAAGGGAGCGGGGTTGCGGGGGCTTTCGGGGGGCGTCGAGATGAAAGACTCCAGTAGGTGGAGGATGGATCTCGCTTGTTAACATATCGGAGCTTCAAGGGCGTCCAGTGAGATCAAAGAGTCCAAAAAAAGCATGACCGCAATCCATCAAGCTCCCCGATGAGGAAGTGAGAGAGGCTTTCACTGTCCCCCTAATGGGCTTTGATGATGAGCCACAAAGAGAGCATCATAATGGGCCTCATACAAAGTCTAATGTGGCTTTATTGTTTGTCATTAAACAGCTTCCCTCCCACCACCATCTTTTGTGTATTCACTAAATCAGAGGTTCTCAGGGACCCTCGCCGGGGAGAACCTCGTAATCTTAACACCAATTAAACATAACCGCCGTGCACTTAAACGCCAATGTGACATAATTTTGCGACCGATTCAATCTAAATACAGAGCAGGGCGTCTCCGTAAAGAAAAGTTCTGTACTCAACACTTTGCTCACCTCTTAGTAAATGTTGATGAATGTCCGGTTGTATTTTGTCCTGTACACAGCAGCAGCAGGGGTGCCGTTGTGAGCATCTTTCGTCCTTTTCTCTCGGCTTTATTTTGCTGTTTTTTTTTTTTTTGTCGTCCCCCCCCCCCGCCTTTTTGCTTTACTCTTTGATGTGGTTGCCCGGGTGCCGCCAGACAAAAGAGCTTCCATCAGCTGGATGTAAGGGATTGTTGGTGGCAGGGGGTTAAGGCAAGGTGGAACAAGGGAGTGAATAAAGAATCAAAGTAAGTACGATGGGCTTTGGAGGTGGAGGACTCCATGTGAAGCATCAAGCCCACTAGGAGGCTCACAGTTGTCATGACTTCTTTTTTCTTCTTTGTACTGCACGTCATTGTGCCGCCGATGTCTATTTGTGGCCACTCCCTGTTCTCATTACGGTGGGAAGGCCCCCCCGGAAAAAAAAAAACAGTGCTGTGATTGGGTGTTCAAACTAAATTTTGAGTGGGAACAGGTCGCGAGTTCAAGCCATCGTGTGTGATATATAAAAAAAAAACTTTCATTAGGTTTTAAATTAAAAAAATAACAGAGTAATAATTAATTATTAATTACAGTTTTAAAATAATTTTAAAATAATTACGTTTTTGATACAGCAACATCCCCTCTTATGAGGGGTGTGCGCACTTGTGCAACCACGTTATCTCTTAATTTATCTGCATTTCTATCAAAAATATTTCTTTAGAGGAAGAAGAATAACAGGTGTACACTTCTTAAAGGTTTTATGATGTGACAGTTTGACGCTAGAATGAATTCCTTGACTGCACGCTCTTTGGAGTGAGGAAAAGGACACAGCGAGGGCTCCTGAGCCTTTTGGTGGTGCCGACCCAGCGGCCTCATTAAGGCTGACAATATCCCCCTCAGCCCGGCCTCCATTGTCAGGCCAGCTTAATGCTAAATGGCAATTAAAGGCGTCGTCAAGGCGCAGGTATTTTTTACGAGATGGTTTTTCTTTGACGTCTGAGGATAAAAAGCGTAGCGGACATTGGGGGTGTTGACTTTCTATTTCAAGGGCCGCTTCTTCAAATAAAAAAGTTGCACACTCAGCTATGGATTGAACAAAACGATCAAACGTGCAAATACAAAAGAAGAACGCTCGCAAGGAGCTGCTGTAAGCCACAACTCACACCCAGACGCTCACACGCCGACTAACACGACAACCCTCCAAAAAAAACGGCTTCGATCCTTTGATTTTTTTTTTTTTCCCTTCTCTTCTCATGTTCCTCATCCTGTTTTGGAGTTGAGTGTCCGTTGTTGAACTCCATCCCACGTGTTTATACTGCGTGTACGTTAATCACAAGCATGTACACGCATGTATTTATTTGCTCGTGTGCAGTCACGGCTGGAAGCCGCACGCTCTGCACATGCCGGAGGGGCCCGAACTGTGTAAGCAAGAAAACACGTTGGACTTTGAGCGCTCGTTGCACACATGGATGAGAATCGGCGTAAACAGCGTGCGAGCGGGGATGCCGTGTGGAGGGATACGACGGCAACGCTGATTGGACGATGTGTTTACGCGGACGCGACAGCTCGTCTTAACACAGCTGCTTTGCGGGGACGCCCGCGGTATTTCAAAGGGCCAGGCCATGTTGGCCGCTGGATCAATGATATGAAATTCCACCAAACTGAACAAAATTTGATCTTAACTTCAAATGTATATCAGCATCTTCTGATGAATTATTCGGGTTGGTTAAAAAAAAAAAAACGTTTTTGTTTTGACCCCTTGGCCACCCCCCCAAAGGAAAAACATCCTAACTCCGCCAGTGCCCTGGAGTGATTTCAAAGAACGACAAGACTGCAGTCGTCCTGTACGCCGCGACATGGTGTCAATGATCGGCCGCTTTGCCGAGGTCTCCATCCCTTTCCCAAGACTTCAAATTTGGAATAACAAAAGGAAGTCTGACTTCGAACGCCCCAGTGCTACGAAGCGCTCCAAAATCCCGACTGCGGCGATATAAGATACTCCAGCGGTTTGTTCAGCTGGAGATGCGCAAGCGGGAAAAGGACTCGATGGCTACCGATGGCTTTGTTTTGACATGGGTGTGGATCATCTGATCTTCCTTTTTCATATTGTGGCCGCGTTTGTTTAAGCTGCCGGAAAAGGCGGCTGCTCTCAGCAAATGTGAGCTTTCATAACCTTTGCAAGCAAAGTGCACCGTCCGTTCAAGAAGAGGCCCTTTGCCTTCGACGTGACCTTTTGAGTCACTGCGTCATGTCGTTTTTTTATGACTGTAGAATATCTGGGGGATTTTAAAGTTTGAATTTGAGAATGGTAATGTAAATTTTCAGCCCGAAGAAACTGATTTCTTAGCGCACATATTCTTTACCTTCTCTTTATCTTTTTGTTATAGTAGGTGTGAAAGTCTTCTTTGTTTGCTGTGTTTTATTTTATTTTGAAGTAGAATTATCTATTAGAATGAGAATTAGAAAATATAAGCATATAGTAGAGAGTGTTACTTTTCAAATCTTTTTGTATGTGTTGTGTCTTTTTTCCTCTTCCATACCTAATCAATCACCACCATGGTAAAAATAACCTCTCAGCTTGCCTATTTTGAAAAAAAAAAAAAAAAGTGATGGGATCAAATGGTAGATTGTGGAATTTTGCGGCCACCAAACAATGAGTTGAGAAGGAGAACTAATTGGAGAAGATGTGTTTCCACTTAAAAGCAGGGGGGGCAGCCGGGATGGCAGCACGCTATGTTAATAACGAACTTGGCAGCGTTCAACTCGCATCAGTAAAAACATTCTTCTTGTGATTGTTTGTGGTTTCCTCGTTTGCCACGTTTTGTCATCGGAACTATCAAACGAAAGCTTGCCGCGCGTTTTATTTGGGAAGGTTCAGCCAGATGTGGACAATACGCTTGATCTGGAACACTTGACATCCTGTTTCTGCGCACTCCTGACTTATGACGCCGTGGCTCAGGGAGGAGGTTCCTGTTCCAGTGCCCTGCCTAAACATGACAATTTTTTTTTTTTTTTTAAAGAAGATTGTACTCAGACGTGCTGATTATTAACCAGCTAGCAGTTTTGCTGGTTGAAGTTTGCTGTAACAAGTATTGCTCCCATCGACCAATCAGAGGGCAGCAAACTAGTGATGTCATCGAGGGCCAGCTCTGTCTATTGCCATCTTGAATAAGTCAAACAAATTCCTGAAACAAAAAATAGAATGAGGTTATGAATGAACGTCATGTTTGAGAAGAGTGTTGAGAAGGCTGCCAGTATTAAAGAACTTGATCTCATCAAAACACCTTTGGGATGAGCTGCAGCCGCACCCTTCACATCTGTGTTTTTTTTTTTTTTCGACGGACAGAAACGAATTCCCAGACATCCCATGAGGCTAAAATCTTTAGATGAGAAGGCCAAAGGAAAAAGAGGGAGAGGAGTCATAAAGGATAAAAGTCCGTTCCTGTGTGAGCTTTGGTGGAGTCACAGGTGAAGAGATTGACCCGTCGAGTCGGGTTGCGTCACCCATCGTCACAAAAGAATACCTATGAATGAATGTTATTTTGTTGCTAACCAAAACAGCAGCCCCAAGTGAGGCAGTTTGTCACGAGTTCAGGTGTTTCTACCTAATATTTTTTTGTTTTGCTTTAAAATCCACGTTCATAATCTGTCTAATCAGAATTTTATATTTTAAAATGTGTTTTTGCAGAAATTGTCTACTTTTCCCACCCCTCAAAGAAACAGCATGCACTGACCCCGATGGTGTCACCTTACGTCCAGCGACACTTTGTCTTAGCCAGGGTGACACATATGGAGAAACAGGTGCACCTTCAAAGTGTGGACAAGAGCACAAAACTCGCCGCCATTGTCAATTCAGCAGTCGCTACCCGCCTGACATATTTCAACATGACTCAGCAAAATAGTCAAATTTAGAGTTCCACCAAAACGGAAAAGCAAACGGAGAAAAAAAAAAGGTCTGCCTGCGTGAATGATTAGCACAAGACGGCCGACAGGAAGCAGTTAAAAGACAAGGACCAGGACTGCATCCTGACCTCTGAACCCTCACATCCTGACCTCTCCCGCTTGAAAGCTGTCCTGTTGACACACCGGGGCTAATTTAGAGTTCCGGCGACGACCCCCTGCCACCGCTGTGAGGACAGACAGTCAACACGTTGCCAAGAAAGAACTCCACACGACTTTGTTTACCTTTGCGACTCTCAACACTTGACACTCCAATTTGTGACAGCGCCCGATAATCTCAATTTGTACTGAAAAGTAATCACCTTTGTTTCCTTTGATTCTTTCTTAGATTAGGCCCGTTGTTGCCTGTGAGGGCTTCACACGTTCCTGATCCAGGTGGACTTCACGCCGTGCCACCTGCAGCCGGCTAATGGTCATTCCTGGCTCTTTTCCAAACCTCGTCAAAGGTGCTCTCTTTCATCGTGACTCTCAGGTTCACGCCTCGGGTTCCTCGTTTTTATTTAGACTGCCACTTGTGACCGGTGGCCTAAAAATAGTGCACCGCTGACCCCTCTGGCCCAAAGTTTGAAGCCTTTTGACGTCACCACCACTCCTTTGATATTTTTAGCACTTTATTTTGGGGAGTTTGTCCGGTTACGTAAGGAGATTACTGTGTTATTGTGCCACCACTCCGAGGAAGGGTGGGCGAATAGCGGCGACGGCTCCAGAAATAAACCAACCCCGAGGCCTAATTGTGCATCCCTGTCCTCTATTCCAGCGGCATGTCGAGGGGCCCTGACTCGATCATCCGCCTCACCGGTTCCGGAAGAATCCTTTTCCGCCCCCCCACGGCGAGCACAGCGCCGCACCATCTCCAGCCTCCGACTAACAGCCAAGCGCCACAAGCAGTTAGCATTGATGGAACTGCCAGGTATGTTCTGTTCAGCGAGCTCAAGACCCCTCCGAGGGGGCCCCGGAGGCCTCCGGGTGGCGTCCCTGGTGTACATGTGAAGGCGCCCGGATGTGCATTCTCTCCACGCACGCGAGCTGTCGGGCAGGCGACTGTTGTGGAATGCGCCCTGTGGTGGTGTGTGGGGGGGGGGGTCTCAGTCGTCTGCCTGGCGCTAATGCATCGCAGCACCCCGCAGCACGCACACACACAAGCAGTTGAAGTGATGGACGTGTGGGGCCAAAGCCCTGAGTAGCAATTGGTGTCAAGAAAATATTATCTCTTGACTATGAGACATAGATGCGAGCCATTTAGCGAGCCATTTAGATACTTTAAAAGGAACTGTTTTGAAATCAGTTTCAGGAATATTCAAGCTTTTGCCAGGTGCCACAAAATGATCCTAAAGTTTACAATCTGCTCTCCCCTAATTTTAATATCCTTCCCTAGCATCTGGATAGCACTAGAGGGCACAAAGGTACTACTTTTTTACTACGCAAGGCATTGGCGCCATCTTGTGGTATGTTAGGGCCGAAATTGCATTGAAACAGTGAATAGACACACTATGTCTGCATATTGTTGGTTTAGTTGGTGTAGAAAAAACTATATATTTTTTTTTCAATACCCCAACTGTCTTCATGTAATCAACAAAGTCAGCACGATGAGCTTGCGGTTAAGACAGTCGCCCCCCGACCACCATATACTTAAAAACAGACATTTTTTTTCATCACTTGGGTAGGAATATTCATTAGGCACCTCAGACAATTATTTGTATACACACACACCATTAAAACTGACATTTTCCATACCATAATGAATGCCTTTTATCGCATGTCAATCACAGAGCCGTGAGTCAAGGATGACATCCCGATGGTGTCGTATCTATGCAAAAGCAGTGCGGTCCGCCAGAAGAGAATCCCGGGGACACGTCATCTCTCGTCAAATCTCCCTCTCTCCAAGAAAGCGTCAAATCTGGCCCGCGCTGTGGACACTCCCTTGCATTTAATGTCGCCATCAAGAAAAGTTCGAAGTCGTGACTAGGCGCCCCACCCCGCTCCCCCTCTCACTGACTCAAATTGCTTTCGCAGCGGGTTGGCCCGCGCCCTAAGTGACACTTTGGCGCATCGCGAGTCTCGCCGGCTCACTGAGAGCGTCAGCCGTTATTAACCCGACAAATTAGTGACGGAAAAATTGGCCGTGTGTGCAGGGAGATTGTGAATGTATGCGAGTGGAATTCCACCTTTTGCCCCCCCTTTCCCTCCGACTCTCTTCCAGATGGACTCCCAAGCTCGTGAGTCACACGAATAAATAGCGTGAGGTGTTTCGCTGACTCACAATGAAGGAAAAAAATCATTAGGAGAATTTCCACTTGGATGAAAGAAGGAACAGCGTCAATCTTTTTTGTTTAGTGTTTATTTACCTTCACAATGACACCCCGCACATCTTTGGAGCGTGTTCCACCGTGTTTTGTTATGTTCCCCTTTAAACAGAAAGTCTATGCGTGTGGTCCTCTCTGGTCACGTTTGGCCAAAGCGCACTCGCTCGTTCAACTTTCCCCCAGCGCCAGAGCTCCCCTTTGGCCTTCCCTCCACCTCTAACTAAACATCGCAGGACAGCAAAAGGGAACTTCAAAGTGGCCGGAGGGGGTACTTCTTTTTCTTTTTTCTGGTTCCTGGCACTTGTCATCATCTAAGAGACTGGCTGCTCCCCTTATTACTCTAATTGCTTCCAACTGCTGCGGGAGGCTTTGATGCGGGGCGCCCGCCGAGCATGCTGGGAGCACCTGTTGTTGCGCGGGGGAGCACAGGTGGTGGGGCGCTGTGCCTTGTGTTTTTTTTCCCTGCATCACGCACATTGCTCAAAATAAAAACAAGCTAGCAAGGAGATATTTAATTGCACTTTTGAAAGGGGGGGGCCAAAATTACAGTTGGTTGGGGGAGGGGTGGTAGTCATGAAACACTCTGGCACCATCTTGTGGCAGCTAGAAATCCAGCAGCTGAAAAGGAAAAAAAAAAAAGGGAAAGTGTATGCCAGTTAGTGTAAAATGCTTGAGGCTACACACCAGCTGAGGCAGGATCTTCTCAAAGTGCTCGATGTCCACTCGGTCACAGTCGTCACATTCGGCTTGTTTCTGAGAACGCACAGCTGCCTCTGACAACCGCAATAACATGAATATGTCATCGTCTATTCTTAAGTAGTATTATTTGTGTAATGGCAACATTTACCTTCGACAAATATTTTCAGCATCTCCGCCATAAGCAGTATGGCCTCTTGGCTTACTGCAATATAAGTATAAAGAAAAAAGCTGAAAAATTGAGCTAAGGAATTAAAAGCACTTTTTAAAAAAAACAGCCAGCACTAATAATTTACTTACATCTAGTTTTGTCTTCCTTGAAGAAGCTGGACAGAAGTTTGGCCACCGTCTCCTGTGGGTGAAGCAGGAAAAATTGGGGTAAAGTAATATGTAAAAATGCCGTTTATCTCACTTACTGTGCAGTAATGTTTCACAAACCTATCTACAGTATCTATAGCCCCCTCTTGTGGACGAATACGTCATTAACTACCAGACTCCGTACGAAAATAAGAAATTACTACTCTCTCGGTGTACTGCATCGACAATTATGTCATAATGCAAGAAACTCGTTTCATATATTAATATTATGTACATCCGGTTCATTCGGCGTTGGCACATATACACTCACGTCACGTTTAGACATCACTTTTATCGTCAAAATGATAAGCGGTGCAGTAAAAAAAAACGTGTTTGTTTTTCCACTCCATGAGACGGGGTGACATCAGTTTATAGTATTGCCACTTATTAACAAGTTTAAAAAATCATGCTGAACATGCAACGAGCAAAATAATAAGACAACTGTTACCTTCTTAAACGTAACTTCATTGTCCCTTTCCGCCATGTTGTTGACGTCTGAGAAGAACTTGGCGCTCAGCGATTTGATTGGACAAGGGGATAAACGTCATCAATAAGCTCTCCGTATGAAGCTTGTCGTGTTTCCGAGGGTCTTTGAACGTCTCAAAGAAAGGTGCGGGTTTACTAAAGTTTTCAGGAAGCAGTTTAACGTCCCAAACAGAAAGTTTTTCCGGCTTACTTTTCCAACTTTTTTGTCGTTCTTGTTAGAAATTTAAAAAAGACAAAAGATATGCAAAGCAACGTTTATGGAGCCCCGCTGGCCGGTGGCACGTTCGACTTCGAGGGTTTTATAAAAAAGCCTCAAACGATTCTGCGATTCCTGAGTTGGGTGAGTGAGGGAACGGAAACGTTCGTTGGTTAGCTTGGTTAGCTGACGACAGCTGCTACAGCCGATCGCAAACTTTTTGACTAATTGCAATAAGTTAGACACGCTGATGGGTTTGTTGTAGGTCAAAATTAAAACACCAACTATTAGTCAGAGGAAGAGGTTTGCTAAAGCTGTAGTTAGCATATCTTGTGCTGTGTTACGTCATTGCGTCAGTGACTTTTTGTTTGTTTTTGATAGCATGTAGCATCTGAAATGCTTTTCAATGCTCGCTCACAATCCCGGAAGTGGGGCTCAAAATGTTAATATAGGTGTTTTCGTTCCTATTAACAACATTATACTGTTACATTCAGTGGTGGTGGCGTGGTTTGACTCAACATATTTCTTTCTCTTTGATTATTATTATTATTATTATTGAGTATTCCGAAGTTATTTCGTATTCTCCCCCCCCATGTTACCAGTGTATCACTAGCATAACAATATAACTTTGTTCGATTAATATTAAGAAATTATTCTTAGAACATATAAACTTCTTTAAACTACGCCTAAAAGTAGTTATAGAATTAAATGTAAAGTGTATTTCCTTTCTGCATGGAAGGTGTTAATTATTTTCTTGTACCATTCTGACTTAAATTGTTGTAATATGGTAACTTAATTATCATGACAGTACAACTTTTCTTAATATTTTCGTAACATTGTATTTTGACTTTACTCTTTATATCACAATTCACTTTCTCCGCTAGGCCTTTGCCATAGTGGTGTTCGCTACCATCACGGCGGAGGGTTATGTCAACTCCTCCACGGAGCCGGAGCCCAAGTGCATCTTCAACCAGAGGGACAGCGCGTGCAGCTACGGTGTGGGCATCGGCGTGCTGGCCTTTTTAGCGTGCATGGCCTTCCTTGTCCTGGACGCCTACTTCCCGCAGATCAGTAACGCCAAGGAGAGGAAGTACATCATCATCAGTGATTTGGTCTTCTCAGGTGAGAGGATGTCTTATATATGTTCAGTTACTGAAGAACTGACTGAATGTGAAAATAGTTGCGTCAACACATTGTGAAATCAAACAACTAAAAAAGTCTTTAGTTTATCACCGCTTTGTTCTGTTGCGAAACAGTAGTGCTAATTAACAATAACCACCCCCGCTGTTGAGTTCCTCAGCCAAAATTCCAGAGCGAAAAAAATGTGGCAGCAGAAACACTTATCATGTCAAAGCCAAATGGTAGAATTGCAATGTTAATACAAAATAGTGCTAGTTTGAAGTTAATTTGTTTTATGAAGCACAATATTGTAGGGGAAGAAAAAAAATCTATATTTAAATCTATTGTGATGTTGCAGCGGCTTGGACGTTCCTGTGGTTCATCTGCTTCTGCGTCCTGGCCAACCAGTGGTCGTGGACCACCAGCCTTGCCGTGCCGGCTGATGCTGCTCGCGCAATAGTGACCTTCTCTTTCTTCTCCTTTCTCTCCTGGGTGAGCCTCGTGTTGGTCGGCTGACGTTATGATACAAGCCCGACCGTAAGAAGCAACTCTACTTTGTCTCTGTAGGCTCTGCTGTCCTACTTCGCCTACGAGAGGTATCGCCAAGGCTTGAGCGACTTGAACCAGCAGTACACGGACCCCGCCGTGGACCCATCGTACCCCCCAGCCCCTTATGCCACCAGCAGTGGCGCGCCCTCCGGCTACCAGCAGTCCCCGTTCTCCCAAACCCAGGAGGCTCCTGGAGAGTACCAACCACCGCCTTACTGAAAGACTGACCGAAATGTTGGAGGGCGTTTATCTTTGCCAAATTCCCACGTAAGACACGTCCCTGCCCTCCTCTTTTCTCTCAGTAGGACATGCACATGTTCATTATTGTGTCAAATGATTGTTTTTTAATGACTTGCTTCTCTGGGAGGGAAAAGGAGAGCCTCGCTGCTTTCTTGTCTTTGTACCAAAACCACTTGAAGCCCAAATGTGTTGCAGCAGCACAGGAGAGGTTAGGAAAATATCACAAGAATGTCTCCATTAAAAAAAAAAACTACTGTCATGGTTTCATTTAATTTAATAATCACTTAAGAATGGCTTTTGTGCACTGTGTATGATTCAATCTATCAATATTTTAATATTGTTTCAATGTAAAAGCTTTGATTGAGAGTGGGTTTTTTTGGGAGTGGGAGGGGGAGCTTTAAATCAGAGTTTCCAAACCTTGGTTACATTTTCCCGAAGTCTTTTTTTTTTTTTTTTTTTAAGGTATTAGTACATGAGGAGAGTAATATGCAGAAATGAGTCTGCCTGCAATGAACCTTCATGTCTTTCTACTTCCCCCTTCACTATGACTTTCTTTTTAAAGAAAAGCGCTTCCTCATGTGTGCATTGTCACGTACACTTAAAATTGTTTTCACTTTAAACACATTCAGGCGAGGTGACATAATGCGGCAGAGTGACTTCCCATCAATTGTTTAGGCCTGTCACTATATGTTGCTAACGTAGAATTATGAATTATTTATTTGAAAGAGACAATCATTTTCACGCACTAGAGTGAAATTGGATCATTATCACCCACACATTGATTTGTCACTTGTGTTCATGTACTTTTGTTTTTTTTTCTACACGTAGGTCACCATTAAATGGCAGCAGTTCATCTTGTCAGGCACAGGACAATCACATGAGTAGCACATTACTTATCACATGACCATCTTTTTTGCTTCTTTACGACAGGTTTTGCATTGGAGAAAACGCAAACTCAAGTGCCTTACGCAGTATTCTCTTTGCCAAATAATAAAATAAAACAAAGTTTGTTCCTAACCTTTTGGACTCTCATTTATAACCTCATCTAACAGGATTCAGTGTAGATGTGTGCTCCTTGGGCAAATATTGAACTGGTGGTGGAGGACTGCAAATCTGCAAGGTGAAATCTTGTGGAAAATATAAACTCTAAAATATAGTTGTTTTTAAATTTGAGATAAATAAATAAAAACTGGAAACACTTTACGTTTCAAAATGGACAGTTGTGATTTTGGAGGGGGCGTGTTGTTTCTGAAAAGCAAATCTATTTCCGAGTGCGCCTGAAGGCAGCGTATTCGTCCTATGTCAAGGCAACGCTAGATGACGTCATCAGCCTTGACCAGGAAGTTGTGAAAATCTGAGGTTGTGTGTATCGGTCGGAGGTGTAAAGAAAACTAAAATAAACAAACGTCGAAAACGATGACCCCAGAGCTCCGAGTGTAGGTGGACGGCGACCTGACGGTGCGAGTGCGAGGTGAGTGCCAAACGACATCTTTATTAGCCTCGTTTGCTCTCGGTGTGTCGGTTCGGGGGGGAATTAGCAATGTAGCTAACTACCCGGATGCTCCCAGTTGATGCGAGCGGCTGTTAAATGTTTGACGACTACCTGAACTCGCTTTGTATTATGTTGGAATAAAGAAAAAGGTCGAACCCATTAAAAAAAAAAAGTAAATCCACACTTCGTAGCCAAGTACCTCCATCACAAACATATATTTAATATAATAGACGAGGCAAAAGTTTTATTCCCTTGAAGTGTTCTTGACAATTTACTCATGTACCTCAACATATTGACTGTTCTGGTTGCCCATTCACAAGCAGGTTAATAATAAAGGTTTTCATGATGCGTAAGTAGTGTGCAAAGTTTGCCCTCACTCCCCCTCGCACCTTTGGACTGGGACATGATCCTTTAAGTGTAGTTAAAGTTCAACAGCATGGCACTAGCAGGAGAAGCCAATGCAGGCTGAACGACGGTCTGCTCGGAGGAGACGGACAGGTAAGCCCCTTTGTAGCAGCACAGAGGCGCTTTTCACAGGGGTCCTTATGGACCGCCATTAGGCCGAGGGGCCCCCCTTGCCGTCAAAGCCTCTTTGACTGCCACGGGTAGAGGTTGCAACACTCAGTGTCAAGAGAAGTCGATACAGAGGAAGTATGTCTCAAATTAAGGTGGGACTTGCTTTTGCTTTGCCAAAGTTCTAATAATAATTCAATTGAAGTAAGTCACTTGCAAGTTGAGCTTGTTCTTCCTGTTTAACGTGTCTTAAATGCTGATGTAAGCGTGGCACCATAATCCAAGGGTGTGTCCTTTTTTTGTTAAAACAAATGATCCAGAGTGTGAGTAGATGCTTTATTAGCCAGGTCAGCAACTGAATATTGCTTCAACCCACGTGTCAGCTTTGGGGAATCTCGGTTCGGATTACGATGACTATTGCGCCATGAAAATGTTTCTCGTCTGAGCCCCTTGGGCGGCCTCCGTAGGTAAACGCTGTCAGTGTTGACCCTGACTGGACTGTCAAAGCAACTCGAATTTGATTGAACATTCAGCTTCAAACAATAGTTTTGTTTAATTTTGACTCGCCTATATAGTTACAAAAGTTCTGACAAGAATGTTGATCCTGCGCCAATATTCGCTTGAATCAATGGGCACATTAAAACAAGTTTAGTTACAATATAGCAGGCTGACACTTACTTGACCTTGTTGTTTTCAGGTCGCTCCCGGCCTCCGTCCTCTATGACTGCAACCGCAGCCTACGCCAGAGTGGAGCAGAATGAGCCCATGAACGGCTTGCGCATCTCTGTAGGGGGTCTGCCCATGCTGGCCACCATGGCCAATGCCAGCGACCCCCGCTTCCGCCTCAAATGGCGGCCCATCGTGGCGGCGGCCGTCTCGCTGGTCGCCGTGCTGCTGCTCTTCATGCACTTGAACGCTGGCCTGCAACCCCGTGTCTACGCCGACGGCCGCAGGGCGGAGCTCCTGGACCCGCCACGGGGGGCCAGTGGCTACAACGATACCTACCCGCTGAGCCCGGCCGAGCGCACGCCGCATGGCACGCGCTACCGCATCGCCGTCATCGCCGACCTGGACACGAACTCTCGTGAGGAGAATGCGCTGACGTGGTTCAGCTACATGCGGCGTGGGCACCTGCTGGTGTCGCAGAGCGGCGACAGCGTGTCGGTGGAGTGGGACGCAGAAAAAACGCTGCTGCAGAGCCACCTGGCCGAGAAGGGGCGGGGCATGGAGTTGTCGGAGCTGGTGGCGTTCAACGGGAAGCTGTACAGCGTGGATGACAGGACGGGCGTGGTCTACCACATCGACGGCGCCAAGGCCGTGCCCTGGGTTATCTTGACGGATGGCGATGGCAGCGTGGCCAAAGGTTGTATTTTAGCAGCTGTGAATTGAACGTCAGTGCGAGTGGTTGTCTCTCGCTATCGGTCGCCATTGTTTCCGATTTTTCCACGAGGCGATACTGCCAACCTACCACGCTTCCCCCCATGTTGGCTTTTATTGTCATTCATTTTTAATAAGGCCCATATTTGATATTTCTTCTGACATCTGGCACCATATTATTCCAATAACTATTTAATCAAAACCTTATTAAAAAAGAAAAAAATCTTCATAAAATAACACATCAGCAAGATTGAAATTCTGGATTTATTGATTACACTTATACTTTTTTTTTGCAGAATGTTAACGTCCATTCTCTCCGGTAGGTTTCAAAGCCGAGTGGCTGGCGGTGAGGGACGAGCACCTGTACGTGGGAGGCCTGGGCAAGGAATGGACCACAACTTCGGGCGAGTTCGTCAACGACAATCCAGAGTGGGTCAAGGTAGTCGGCTTCCGCGGGGACGTCGAGCACAAGAACTGGGTCCCCGTGTACAAATCGCTCAAGGCGGCCGCAGGAATCCAACCTCCAGGTCAGAAATTGCAAAAGGAAGGGGAAAAAATTGTCATTTTATTATCATTATAATACGATATACATTTTTAAAAACAATAATTGGGAAATAATATTCATGATCAACACTCCTCCGCAGGTTACCTCATTCACGAGTCGGCAGCGTGGAGCGACACGCTACAGCGCTGGTTCTTCCTGCCGCGCCGCGCAAGCACCGAGCGCTACGAGGAAACTGCGGACGAGCGGCGTGGCACCAACCTGGTGCTGAGCTGCTCGCCGGACTTCACCGACGTGACGGTGAGCCGGGCGGGCCCGCTGGACATCACGCACGGCTTCTCCTCGTTCAAGTTTGTGCCCAACACGGACGACCAGATCATCCTGGCTCTCAAGTCGGAGGAAGACGCAGGCAAGATCGCCACGTATATCATGGCGTTCACGCTGGACGGACGCATTCTCCTCCCTGAGACTAAGATCGGGGACGTCAAATACGAAGGCCTGGAGTTCATCTAAAACTGTTCTGCGTTTGTTCCAGATTCAGTTGTCAGTACAAAAATGAAATCCGGCCTGTTTTCAACTCTGGAAATAATGAAGAAACCGCTGCCAAATCATCCTTTTAGGGACATTTTCGTCTCATTTCGTAACTCCCAAATATGAAGATCATTGCGTTGAGCATTTATTTGTAGGAAAAATGTGAAATTCAAATTTGTGCTGACTGGCATTTTTCTTCCAGAGCTGTATATTACCACTTTTCTAAAGTAACGACTGAAGTTTTTTTCCCCATTCATTGTTCGCAGAACACAAAAACTCAAACAAATTCTAAATTGCTGTAAATATATTTATTAATAATTTTCTGGGAATTTCAGAGGTTGTTTAACGTAACTTCAGCCCTTATTTTAGGAAGGTGGTGATAATTTTAATTACTACAAAAATATCACATTTAAAAAAAAAAAAAAAAAAACAGTCAGCCAATCATTCATTTTGTGATTGCTGTTTGAAAATGGAAAGAAGGAACAGGGTTCCGTGCCGAGTATCCTGTCACTCAACACGGAAGCGACAGTCACTCTCCCCATCGCGTCTGTCATCATGCACGACGCAGCCTTTCACCATAAAGCAGCAGCACCTTGGCATCTCGTAGCAATGACGGAAGATCTCTGCTCTGTCTTCCGTTGAGAATGAATGTACTGTACAAAAATACCATTTATTCGACTGTTTAGTTCTCCTCCAGCACATACTATCCAGTCTTTGCTCCGACATTAAAAGTCATCACTCTGGACATGCCATTGCAATGCATTCACAAGCTCTTTTGTCCTCCTCTTGATTGTCCAATAACACTTTGCTGAAGTTAGCTCAGTGTACATGAAAGATGTCTGCCAAAAATGCAGTATTGTCACCAGATGTAAAAATACACTTTTTTCTGTTTGTATTTTGTCAAATTAGGAGAGCCTCTTGTGCGAGGCTTCTCTTGATGCAAGTATTGAGCAGATTAATACCACATGCCGCCGAGTCAGCTGCCGTGTAAATTGAATCAAAATCCTCGTTGGGGTCCTTGAACAGCTGGAAAAACCAATTGCATCTAACTTGTGTTCAATTTGCATGCATGAAGTCTTACCTCAATCTCTTGGATGTTATAGCACGGTCGCTTTGATGGCTGAAAGACATAGTTTTTGTGGATTTACTTTAAAAACAATAAGGGGCATCTAGAAATTCGTTTTGAACAGACCATCAGGACCTTGTAGATACTCCCACCCAACATTGAGCACTATATGTATTAATTATTCTCTTACACATTCGCCAAGGAGGCCAGTTCCCGCAATGCGGTTGTTCCACATTCCACCAGCAGATGTTAGCATTTCGCCATATGCTTGACATCTGCTGCTCGTCTTTCTCCCCGCGGCACAAACTGATGCAACTGGTTCTGCCTTGAAAATAACCCGCCCCCTATTTGTCATTTCCGACGGTGCGATTGGTTGGTTACGTCACACGTGGAGAAAGCGTGCGCGGTCATTGGTTCCCGCATCCGTCTGTCAAATAATACGCCCCCCAGGTATGATTGACAACAAGGCGGGCGAGAGCGACGTTGAAACAAGTTCTTTCTCGGAGTTATTCTTCTTTATATCCGTAAGTTTCTCTATTTGTTATAATGTACTTCGGTGCAGCTGGTGTCAGTGTTTTAAAAGCTTAGGTTCACTTTGGTTGAAACTTTATTATTATTTATGTCGCAACTTCCCTCATAATGTTTCTGTCGCTGTCATGGGTGACCAGCCTCTAATTTTCACCAATGCCAATAGTGGTTCGCTGTACTATTGTTGGTCTAAATATTTTAAGCTCAAGTATCCTTGGTGTCCATTTGGCAGGTAAGATGAGTGTGGGCTTTATAGGAGCAGGCCAGGTGGCTCACGCACTGGTGCGAGGCTTCACAGCAGCAGGTATGTTTGACTTCCAACATTCATTCCTTCATGCTTTGATCAGTTTGCGATCTGATCAATGGACATCTTCAGGCGTAATCGCCGCCCACAGAATCACAGCCAGCTCTCCGGAAACAGATCTCCCTACTGTCCAAGGACTCCGGGTGGGTTCAACTTTTAAAAATACAAGCCTTCTTCTTAATGTGGTTAGTAAGTCAGTGACAATATACGTGCAGAAACTAGGGGTGTATTTCACGACAAGCAACAAAGAGACGGTGACCAAGAGCGACGTCCTCTTCCTGGCAGTGAAGCCCCACATCATTCCCTTCGTGTTGGACGAGATTGGACCAAGCATCGAACCTCGCCACCTTATTGTTTCCTGCGCTGCTGGTGTCACCATCAGCTCCATCGAAAAGGCGAGACAATCATCCATTTCCTATAGCGCTTTTCCTTATTGAGGTGGCAGATGAGCCGATGCCTTTCACAACTGACAGGTGTACCCCCTGGATCTGTTGTCAGCCACTCACAGTTTTGTAACCAGTGTATGCTCTTGCAGAAGCTGCTGCAGTATCATGCCGCTCCGAAGGTAATGCGTTGCATGACCAACACGCCAGTGGTTGTGCGTGAAGGGGCTACTGTGTACGCCACGGGTACCCATGCAGAGGTGGAGGATGGAAAGCTGCTAGAGCAGCTCATGGCCAGCGTGGGTTACTGCACAGAGGTGGAGGAGGACCTCATTGATGCCGTTACAGGCCTGAGTGGAAGCGGACCTGCTTACGTGAGTCGCTTACTTCATCATTTTTACATTGCTTGTATGTGAATGGGTAGATCGATGCATTTGTAAGATGTGTGTGAATGGACTAGACCCGGATATACCCATGGGGATCTTGCAGGCTTTCACTGCTGTGGAGGCCCTCGCTGACGGCGGCGTGAAGATGGGCCTGCCCAGGAGACTCGCTGTACGTCTCGGCGCTCACGCCCTGCTGGTATGAACCTTGGACCTTGGGTGTTATCATGCGTTAATAAAAATGTGGTGAAGACATGTACCATATAACCCGTTTCGAAGCACCTCTAAGTCATTTGTATAAAGACCAATCCTGTTATACTGACCTATGAATGGCCACTCTGTCTTCCTTCTTCAACATAAACGCCTCTCCCTTAATCTAACTCTTTTTGTGTCTTTGACAGGGCGCCGCTCGGATGTTACTAGACTCGGAGCAGCACCCCGGGCAGCTCAAGGACAACGTGTGCTCACCGGGGGGCGCCACCATCCACGCCCTCCATGTCATGGAAAGCGGCGGCTTCCGCAGCCTTCTCATCAACGCCGTTGAGGCCTCCTGTATTCGAACCAAGTAACCGCAGCAAAATGGCTACGTTACCAATGTCATGCGGGTTATCTGGTATTTGTGCAAGACTTTTACTTGAAGCATTGCCTGCACTTGTTTTTTTTTTCCCTCAAAAGGGAACTACAGTTCTTGGCAGACCAAGAGAGAATTTCACCAGCTGCCATTAAGAAGACAACCCTCGACAAAGTGATGCAGCAGCCAGGAGTGACCGTGGAGGCCGTGGGTGTGCGATCACGTGGGATAAGCATCTTCAACCACAACCATCCAAGAACAAAGAAAAGTTGATTAGGCTCCAAGAGAAATAACACAAGTTGGCATTCCTTTCTCTTTGTTTTATTTTAACATTTCAGAAAAGTACAGACTTTACACAATGTAAGACAATGCTTTGCAATGAACTTGGGGTTGAGAATCTCGTATTTATGCAATACATATATGGACTACTGAGTTTGGGCGAGAGGGATTGTACATATAAGCTACCTGGGGTAACATTTCTTTTTCCAATTAATGGGTTAGTTAATTTTAACCAAATGCATTCTAAATATTAAAATTAAAAGTGACACAGATGGGTTTTTTTACACAAATAGTATGATTCGGACCATCTGTCAATTTTGAGTCAATAAAATGTCAACTTTGAGTACAAGCTGGGTATTATTAATACAGGCTTGTTTCTTCGCGCAGCACATGAATGAAGTCACGTGACTAAACACGATGACGTACTGCCGGGTACAAACAACAGAAAGGAAACAAGGAACGTGCCTTTTATTTTCCCTTTAAAATTGCAAACGACAGACAAGAACCTCTCAAATGTGTGGTTTCCCCGTTTCGAGAAGAAACTTCTGCATACATTTCTAAGGAAACGTCCCTCGCCAGTCAGGTAGGTCTACCGTTGTTTGTGCTGAGTGCGCGTGTGTTGTTGTTTTTTGACAGCCTACTAGCCTCGCGGATTAGCCACCTATCGCAGCGGCGTCAAGTTATCGATATTTTACAGCAGTGTATGACTTTCAAAATAAGAGCACTGACTTGTCTGGACTCGAAGCTTAAGCACACGTTTCCCCCTTCTGTAGTTTGTTTAATTTTGAAAGCGGAAGTGACTTTTATTTTGCCTTGTTAAAACAACTAGACGAGAGCTAATCTTTTGTACAACAATGTCAGATTTTTTTTCTCGGGTTTAGGCACGTTGGCACCGAGAGAGAGACGTGACAGTTGGAAGCCTTGCTTAGCTTCCTAATGTTTACCGGGGGGTCGACGGGGGGTTTCTATCCCTTGTGTCCCGCTTGTTTATTTGTAGGCGGGGGAGTTGTTTGACACTTTGACGCGCGGAGGGGGTCGTGGAATGTCCAAAGTGTTCGGCTAGCGTCAACTCTTGCGAACCTGCTGCTGCTGCTTCTGCCGCTGCCGCTGCTGCTGCTGCTGCCGCCGCTGCTTCATCACCTCGCCGTCAAAGGGGGAGCAACCCGAAGCTGAACATTGACAAAGCCAAGCCAGGTTGGTCGTTTTATGCTTCTCCACCTAGGCTGTTATATCTCAACCTAAATCACCTCTTATTGTATTGTGGTGAAAAAGAAATCCCTTTTTATTTTTTGTGACGTGTGCTGCAGCAGACCGCGAAATGCAAGACTGCGAAGGTCTTTTGTTTTGTGTGTAGCATCGTGATTGTTATTTCAATATGCTGAATCATCATAAAGAACCATTTGGAGACCAGATAAAGGGGGTCTTTTGGCCGAGGTGGGTCGAGATCAGCATCAAGTGATGAGCATCCCCTATGAGGACGTCTTTGTTTGTTTTTCAAGCCTTCCGACCTAAAAGTGCCAAGTAGGTGTCAAGCTGTCACATCCATTTCCAAATTGCATGTTAAGCAATTTGCAGTGTGGGTCATAAGTAGGTATGCACTTCATGGTCTTTCATTTTATTACATTTCCAGGGTTAAGCACATTTTCCTCCTTGACCTCTTTACTCCCTTTGGTTTTGCTTTTCATTCGTTTCAGCCTTACTTCGTCCATTTGTCCTTTGCTAAGACCAGTGTTACTTTTTCCTCTTACCTTCCATCCTTCCTTTCTGAATTCCTTCCTTCTTGCCTTACTTCCGACCTGCTTTTTATTCATGCATCTCTTCATCCTTACTACCTTAGTTGAAAGGCGCTCTCCTTCCTTCCTTCCTTCCTTCCTTCCTTCCTTCCTTCCTTCCTTCCTTCCTTCCTTCCTTCCTTCCTTCCTTCCTTCCTTCCTTCCTTCCTTCCATTACCTCTTTTTTTCTATAATGGTAAAAAGCTTTTTCTTATTTTTTTCTTACAACTGAAATCTTGGAACTTTCAAACTTTTTTTAGTAAAATGATTTTTCTTCACTGAAAAATATTTGTTTCACCCCGCAGTGTTCCTTTGGGTTTAGAATTATTTAGCTGTATTCTAATCCAGGCGAAAGCTCGCTCTCCAGTGACAGCGCTTGACACAATTTAACAGTCCATTTCTCTTATTTTGATGGGGCAGATGCTCTTGTTTCCCCCTCGTGAGTGACGGCCTGACATTTTCAGCCCATTAGCCTGCATGGAGGCCAGGTAATGAATTACCGCTACTGTTTCTCTCTTAAAGTCACCTTGGAAACTGTTGCACATTTATGGGCAGATTGAAGTTTCCCTCCCTGATCTTGCTCGCCAAGCCGACTTATTTCATCATCGCATGTGTGTGTGTGCGTGTGTGTGTGTGCGTGTGTATGCGTGCGTGTGTGCGTTGCATTTAAATGCGTTTTGGAAGGCAGGTGCTGGGCTTTGCAATAAAGCTCTAAGTTGCCGCCTTCCAGGTAACGAGAATGGATGGGGGCCCGAGGAGGAGCCTGGTGGAGCTGGGCGGAGGTGTTTTGTTGGCGAGGATGGATTGGATAATGGAGTAATCAATAAATTTAAATTTATATATATATTTTTCATAGTTTGAAGCAGGTCTTTGCTGTTGAGCATTTAATAATGTGTTTAATATTAAGCAATTATGCTATTAGGCTAACAATAGTACACAGTCACTTACAAAATCATGTTTTTAAGTAGTAATAAATATTTACCTTATTTTTTATTATTGGATTCTTGTGAAAATATCAAAGTCGCCCAGCCTCGTTGTCTAGTTGCTGAGGGATGATCGGATGGAGAGGTTGACGAAACCCCGAGCAAGACTCGGCACCATCGTGCATCTTATATGGCCGACACACAGCTGTGCCTCGGGAGCGGTTACGCCTATTCAGGACAATTAATAGCCTCCGGGAAGGAACACAAACGTGAGATTTGTCCACAAAAGTGCTGCTTAAGCTGCAGAGGGAAAAAGGGAGCGAGTGAAAGCAAGATCAATAAATTGTTGGATATTTTTTTTCCCCCATCCCTCGCACAGGGGCGGTGATGAAACCTCTTGCAAGGGTGAATTGCTAAGTGTTGCGATATGCCTCGCCGCTGATTCTTTCAACTCGGGTGTCTTGGATGACTTTGCGCTTGGAACTTGACTGAGGCTCGGCTTGTTCATGAGCGTCAGGACAGATGCAGGAAGTGGAAATGAAAGAACGTGTGAAGATGTAAACCAACTGTAGTGCCGAAAGTGATACATGAGCTGTCCGCACTACTGAAACATCAAATGTTTTAAAAGTGACACTTAAACATTTCCAAATTATTCCTCAGAAACAACTTTATTATTTCAATCACCAAGTGCCTCAAAACTATATTGTCTCTTGATTTTAAAATATTCCAAGAAATGATCAGTCGAGATACATGAAAGAGAAGCGCCGCGTGACAAAAATAAGTGGCAGCGTTTTTTTATATTCATAGTTTACTTTTGCATTTTAATGAATGCGGGAAGACGCTGGTGGTGGGGTTGAGCTTTTGTGGCTCACTGAAAAAAACAAGACGAGTCCTCTGGGGGGGTGGAACGGCTCCTGTGGGAGACCCAAAGACCTCTTTGACATTATATCTACTTGTCAATGAACCACAATGTTGCAAATCTTTGTGCAAGACATTTTTTTGCATATCAAAAGTTTTCTCTATTACGTCCCATTTAGAAAACAGACTGTGGTCCATCAAAATTGCAGCCTTATGATTTGGTGACACCACAATGAATGTAGTAATTTGCGACGGAGGCGATCATTAGTCGCGGCCCTCTTTGGCAAAGGAAATGTCGGCCGCAGATGCCAGTGGCCCAGTATCAGTGCTGATAAATGAGTCTAATCACAAGCGTTTCCCCCTGTGTGACATTAAGCAGCAGGTGGCAATAACACCCCGACTCCAGCCTTCATTTCGGAGGATAAATGGCACAGATCAAGAGTCGCCGAGCAGCAGATTGCTTATTGCTTGTTTCTGAAGAGTCCAGTCGATGGAGCCGGAATGAAGTCGTTTCGGTCGGAATCGGCGGGTCATCTTGATCTTTGAAAAGACAAGTGTCCATTTGCGTGACTCGAAAGAACACGGCCATGTTAGCTGCTAGCATTAGCTGGGGACAAACGTTGTCTAGTTAGCATTGTTACTGTTTTTTGTTGTGGTCTGTTTCTGGCATGAAGGGATTTTTAGCAATTTTTACAGAGCTTTATGATGGCAACATTTTAAATTCTGGATCGAACCATTTGTCCTTTTTGAATAACTTCCGTCCTTTAATATTTGGGTGATACAGAATTGTCTGGAGTGTTTCCCGAGTCTTCCATTTGCCTGTGAAAGTTGAATGATTTCCCCTCTGCCTCTTTCTGTCACCCTTATTTCACGCTCTGAATAGTTAGTAGTTAATAGCTTCCCTCCCTTTTTGGAAAGCAAAACCCACCTTTCTCTCATTTTGCTCTCTCTTCTCTTTCTTGCTCTCTCTCAGTCATCTGCAACTTTATCCCAGTCCTTCCTTTCCCAGTGCTATCTCATTTTTAATTTGCTGCTAAACGCCCCGCGACATGCCCAATAATTGACTGCACTCAGCGGAAGCGAGGAACGATAACGATCTGAATAGCCGGATTTGTTGTTGCAGATGAATGGCGGGAATACGAGTTGTGTGGTCTCATTATATTGCAAAAGGCTAAAATTGAATAGACTTCAACTTTATTCCAAACCGTTAACCAAAGCCTCAAACCTTGATTCCAATTCTACCCCTCGTTTACAAAATGAGTGACAGTTTAGGTGCTGCTGTTTTGGTTAGCGACAAAGTTCAAATGGGCCCTGCAGCTCTCCTCTGTGATCATTTCCCATTTTTAAAATGTTCTTTATCATATGGAGCTGTTTGTCTTCTAGCTGTCGTCTAAACACGTTTTTGAGTAGCATGCCTCGCCTGGCCGCTGTTTGCTTTTTATTCACTTCATTAACCGGCCAAGCGAGCGCTCGGGACTCGCGCTTTTCAGGAATGGATGGTGACAAGCCCAATTCCTTAACGTGCCGGCCCCGCTCGCCTCTTCGCGGAATGATGATGATGATATGCCAGCCCCACCTTGCGCCTCGCCCTCGCTCGCGCTTAGCATTCAGAAGACATGCTGCGTCGTAATCTTGGCTGTGAGATGTAGATCCCGCCTTTTTTTTTTTCTGGTCTTTTGGCCCCAATAATCTTGTTAAGACTGCTGTCAAAGTGGCGATGGCTTTCCCCCCTGCTGCCTCCCTGAGCGGCCAAGCGTGACAACCCACCCCCACCCTCACCCCACAAAAGATCCCGGCGCCATTTTGAGACAGCTGTTGATGAAAGACCCCCTCGCTCGCTTGTATCCTTGAAGAATCACCTCCAGAGCATCTTTATTCCCTCCCTCCCCAATAAATATTCATCGGACGGCGCGAGGCTTGACAACAAAGGGCCCCTCGGCTAATGGCGGTCATCTTTGGAGAGATCCCGTCCGTCCTAGGCACGGGATCATTAAAGCATCACGCTTGCTCAAGGCCGGACCAGAGTGCCTCCTTTCCCCCCCCCCCCCTTGAGCTTCAAGCTTCCTCCATGAGCTGTCCATACATTTTTTCATCCTGTCACTTCATAATTGGCACTTTTGACAATTTGCTGTGTGTGTGTATGTGAGATCCTTGCTGAGATCAGTGCTTTTTCCTTCCTCGGCCCGTTCCTCCCAAGCTCCTCCAAAATGTGTCGAGCGTGCGCTTTCCCGTCCGCCGTATTCGCGCCTTCTCCGCCTTCTTCTCCATCGCCGCATCCCCTCCTTTCTTTTTTTTTTTTTACCTGGGTGGCCACATTCAGCGTTTTTTGTCTCCTGTGGGTGTAATACGTCTCTGCTCTAGCAGCAATCAGCGCTGATTTGTCAGCATTCTTCCAGGCGATTCATAAAAATTCAGCAAGCGCCTACAAAAAAAAAGGGCCATCCACGTCGCTTTCTGCTTGACCCCTGGGCTCGAAGAGGTGGGCTCCAAGTCCTCAATTCTGAAAAGTTGCATGCTTTAGTAGTTGCTTTAAATGCGCAAACGTGAAATATGTATGTGACGTTGGCGACTCAAACAAAACACTATTTCTTGTGATTTTGGAGACGTTCATACGATTTGCTCGTCTGGCAGCGAAAGGGAGCAGCTGGGCACGGGCTGTTCTCGTCACGGTTCTGGAGCCTCGCAGCCCGGCCGCTATCCTTCCACACACGGACGGACGGGCTCTTTGGCATTCCAAGCCTTGCCCGCCCGCCCGCAGTGTTGTCCCGCGCAGCTGCTTGAACACAAAACACCTCCCTGATGCCACGTTCCGAGAACAGATTTGTTCCCCGTTGTTTCCAGTCCACATTAGCCGACTATTTTTTTCTTTTTTTTTTTAATCTATTTGTCCATTGTCTGTGCCTCATCAGGCAGACCATTATATGCCATTAGGTTTTGCGTGTGCGGTCCAAATGCTTACTGGAAATGAGTCGCCGCAAAGGCCATGGAGCAATAGGTGCAGCCGTATCTCCCTCCAGACTGCCGAAGGCTTTTTATACGGGCAACATTGCACTTTTATGAGGAGGAGCCAGAGGACTTTTTTTTTTTTCCTCTCCAAGTAGACGGCATCAGGAATGCAAGTCACAGCGCGACCTCCTGTTATGTCCCCAGCCTGTGTGACGGTGTCGTATTCAGGTCATTTTTAACAAGCGTCTGTCTCGCGCGCTCTGTTTGGCTCTGCCGCGCGGCCCACCTGTAGCAGCCTTTCTTTTGTTGCCATGGAAATAGGCGGGCAGTCTCGATGGCTCGTGTGTGTGCGTGCGTGTCCTTCACTTGCCGAGGTTCATGCCTGCACAAATGACTGATCCGCAAGCACGCGTCCACTGTTGTTGGGACTCCTTTTGTTTTTTTGATTCTTAAAAAAAAAAAAAAAAAAACACCAAGACCCCCTGTTAGCCCTCCTCCTTGAAATGCATTTGTCTGCTTAGTTGCCAACATGCCAGCGGGCATAAATCAGCTTACGGAGGCAATGTGCTAGCTGGGCTCACAGCGGTAGGCGCCCGGGTCGCTGACGCAGCATTTAGCGAGGCTGTAGTGTAAAGCACCAAGGGCCGCGTGGCGGCTCAGCGAAAGCAAAAGTGGAGGACACCAAACCTCCTTTCTGTCCTCAATTTTTTTATCCCAAGTGCCGCTTTCCACTTTGACAATCACTGATGATATCATGCTAAGCCTTTTCTTGCCTTTTCATCCTTCCTCCAGCCATCACGTTTTTTTTTTTTTTTTTTTTAACGTTCCTGGTGCCATTTTCTCCACAGACTAGCCAGCAGCGCAGCTGGACGCGGCTCGCGGGGCATGACGACTCCAAACAAGGGAAGCAAAGCCTTAAAGGTACCAGACAGCCGTTTAGCAACTAGCATAACACTCTCCACCCGCCAGACGTCCTTGAGGTGCTTTTGATCATGACAAATTCCCATCGTGCCCCAGGTGAAGCGTGAGCCGGGCGAAAATGGCACCAGCCTGACGGACGACGAGCTGGTGAGCATGTCGGTACGCGAGCTGAACCAGCACCTGCGCGGGCTGACCAAGGAGGAGATCCTGCAACTGAAGCAGCGGCGGCGCACGCTCAAGAACCGAGGCTACGCCGCCAGCTGCCGAGTGAAGCGTGTGACGCAGAAGGAAGAGCTGGAGAAGCAGAAGGCTCAGCTGCAACAGGAAGTGGACAAGCTGGCCACGGAGAACGCCAGCATGAAGGTGGAGCTGGACGCGCTGCGCTCCAAGTACGAGGCGCTGCAGAACTTTGCCAGGACTGTGGCGCGCAACCCCGTCACCTCGGCCCGCGGGCCCATGGCCTCGGTCATCGGGCCGCTCATCCCAGGTAAAGTGGCCGCCACCAGCGTCATCACCATCGTCAAATCCAAAACGTAAGCTCGGTCGTAGTAGCGCAAAGACCAAAACTAGTCAGTGCATCCTAACAAGGCGTTCCGATGGCAATATTGTTTTCCGACAACTGGTGCAGCTATTGTTGACGTTTGCGAAAACCCCGTCGCTTTATTCCTCTTTTAGCACTTCTTAGCCAGTACAATCCTAAAATAATGGAAAGATTTCTCTACATTGAGAAACGAAGCTTTTGCAATTGTTACTATGCACTGACTGACTCCAGAATATCAAAAGAGACGTGCATTTTTTTTTTTTTTCTTTCATCACAAACAGTTCCCTGGTGTCTTAAGAACATGTCCGTGACATGTTTTAGTGGAAATACCCCAAGGATCAAGAATCATAGCACACTCTACAGTACAGACGCTATTTCTGTTGGGAGGGGGCAGATTTAGGAAGTAGATGAGCAATTTTCCATAACATGTCCCCTCTCAAGAATCACAAGCATTGATGAATGCACTTCAAATCTTAGCATCGCTTTGTGCAACAGCGTTCAACAGAACTAATCATTGCCGATATGACCGGTAGATGCAATAATACACGTGTGCACTGAAAACACAACGAGAAGAAAAAAAAAAAAGGATGCGATGCAAACCTTGAATGTTCTAACTGTTTAATCTACTCCTCGAGAAAATATGATGGAGTTTAGGTTGTTTTTGTTTACAGAGCCGTCAGATTTAAAAAAAAAAATAAAAATCAACGAACAAGCTTTACTGTTTAAATGGATAAGATGTGGAGTTCTTTTGTCTCAATGTGACTTACAAGCCGGGGTGGGGGAACGGAAAAGCTCAAAAGCCTCAAAAACATTGAGGGGGTAATTGTGTAGCTTCAGTTTGACCTTTGACCTGGGAACACTGCAAGAAAAACCAAACCAGTGTAAGAAGACCCCTTTACGCAATTATGCTATTAATACTGGCTTTTGGAGGCACCCCCCCACCCCATCTTATTGTTTTATTGTTTTTATTACGAGGTAGAATACCCTCCGTTATTTCTAGAAATACAAGGTGGAAAAAATGTGTAGGGAAAAAAAAATCTGTGACTGTTTCCCCCTCTATTTTTTTTTTTTTTTGCAATTGTACCAAAAGTGGCTTACTATTGAAGTCTGATAGCTTTTTTCTAGTAGGCGAGTAGCTACTGTGAGGTAGCGCGTGATGTGATGTGTTCTTTAAGTGACAAGTTTTTGGCAGTGTCGTTCACTGTATAGATGTCAATGCCGTGCTATTTTGGAAGCCAGTCTGTAGAGCTAAACTTAGGTGGTGTAAACAAGGTCAGCTTGTCGTCGTGGCACTTGTGGTATCCTCCTCTCGCTTCTTCCTCCTCTTCTCCCTCCTTTGTGACGTTTAGTTCCCAAGCCAAATCATCATCAAATCAAAATTGGCAAATTTTCTCAGACTAATTGTTGGGTCTTTTTTCCCCATCTCTTCAATTAGATTGATGATGGCTTTTCACTGGACAGCATATATTAAGGGCACCCGTATTTTTTTTTATTTTTTATATTGGCTTTTACTCCCTGAGGAGAGTTTCTATTATTTCAGACTCGGGTTGCAAAGGGACAGCCAATTTCTGTAGCCTGAAACTCATCTTCCCGTAATTATGCAACGCTACTCCAGACTGTAATGGGCCCAAATTTCTTTTATTTATTTATTTATTTATTTATTTATTTATTTATTTATTTATTTATTTATTTAGCCACTCAAATGAAAGGGTGCATGTAGTATTTTTCAATTCAAGTGTTTTTTTGTTTTTTTTTTTGGTGGGGGCTGAGGGTTTGTGTGTACTATGCTTGTTTTGCTCAGGACGAAACAGTTCGACAATAAACGACAACACGAGACGTGAAGAGAAGCATTGAGGCAGATTTTGCTCCTTATTTTATTTTGTGTTTACTGTTCATAAGAAGCTTATTGTAAAGGGCTCTGATCCACAGCACGGCCACAAAGAGTTACAATCAGTTCCTCTGACTCCTTTGCACGCCTCGTCTCATGCTTGTCGAGCCGTGTATTGGTTGGCGCACCTCCAGCTGGGAAACCGACGATAGAAATTAGGGATGCACGATAATATTGGTGGCCGATAATTATTGACTGATATCGGGATCTGTGACGTCATACCGATAATTAAAAAAACACAGATAATAATAATAATGACGTTTTAGCTCTATAGTCTATTGGTGCCTGGCTCCTCAAGCCCTCCCTTTGCCGTTTGTACTCAACCCCTCCCCTCCATTTTTGGCCAATCGATTATTTGTCACATCATAATATTTTTTCACTGTGTCAGGTGAAGACAATTCACTTGCAATTTGGGCAGCGTGTTCTGCAGGAATTCCACGGGGAGGGAAAAAGACTGCAAGCTTCAATACAACTAGTAGGATAGGTCACCTTAAAAGTCACCATTATGATTTGTGGCCTGCCTATTGTGCTAAACCGAAAACTAGCATGGTACGCAAAGCTACTGGACTGATGATAATTGATAAGAGGCAAATGTTTGACAGAAAAAACAAAAAAATATGTGAATACACTTGTTCCAATTTTCCTGTGACATGATGGTAGTTAAATTAATGCAAAATGTTGTAGGCCTAGTTTAATTGGCCTAATTTCTATGTTGTCTTTTTATAACTTAATTCGATAACCCAAAATGAATTGCTGATTGTCAGCATTAGCTCAGACATATTAATAAATTCTAACCTTTTGCTTTAAACAATGGTTCTGGAGTTAGTATTGTAGTATAAAATGTATTTATATTTAAATTATACTTAATTAATTAGTACTTATTTTTTCACAGTGGTCTTCAGACAAAATCAGGTGAAAATATCTATACAATATTATTATTATACGTATCTATATATTATCGGCTATCGGATGGCCCCGCATTATTGATTATCAGATTTCCATTATCGTGCATCACTAATAAAAATACACAAGCGTGTTTTGGATGTAGCCCGCTGTTGATGTGTCCGTGTCACTGTTGCCGTGTTGCGAAGTCCATCTTTGCCTGTGTCAAGTGTCTTGAAACTGTGTTCAGAGTGTGTTCGCAATTTACATCGAAACAGATTCTCTCTCTTACATAAACAGCGAAAAAAAGTGACCCTTAATATGCAACTCAGTGGAAAAATGAGAACGAAGTCTTAAATCAATATTGTCTTACATTGTGATGTATTAACTGCTGTTTGTTTTTTGTCTGACTTTTTTGTTAATAACATTTTGTTGTCTCAATGGTGCCTTGAGATACAAGTTTTATTTGTTCCGTGACAACGTTTGCATTTTACATTTGTATCACAAATTGGCTCTCTTTATTGGAATAAATGGACTTGATATTAATCCGTTCCAGCCCCCCCTAAAAAAAATACACAATTTTATGTGCTCTTAAATACACAATTTTATGTGCTCTTCATATTTGAAAAAATGACGGGTGTCAAATCAAACCTGTCTCATCTCAAGGCATCAATTGTATTAGGATTCTCTCGTGTTTTTTTTTTTTTTGTCTAGTCCTCCCCTGGTGCTGTTCAATGATTCACAAATCGTATTGCACTTAAAGGTTACATCAAAATTCTTCCCAAAATGTTTAAATGCGAAGAGCTCTTAAAAATTAATTGCAAGTTGTTTGAATTTAAAATTAAATACAACTGAACTGTACTTGTGAGTCTTTCACATACCACTAGAGGGTGCCAGACTTTGAGAATGACTGTAGTAGAGGATGTCGAAAATATGTCAAGGGCCACTTGCAATATCTTATTTGTCGTTGTCGTGTATTTTTGTGCATTTGTTGTTGTGTTGTGTGCGTTTGTACAAACGAGGTTCCTGTGCTGCTACACCGCCCGCTACAATATTTTGTACTTTTTATTTATATGTGACATTTTTGAACACTGTCTAATAAGCTTTTAATTTGATTTCGCGATTAAAAAAAAAGATAACTGGGAGAGTAAATAGCAGCACTTGTGCTTCTTTTTTCGTAAACTTTGTACACAATCAACCGTGCAATTATTCATTTTCCTCATGCAGCCCGTGTTTTGAAGCTTAACAAAAATGAATAATACAGATGTAATAATTTTTTTCTGTATGGGTTGTAATAATAAAATACCGCAGTACTTTGTATGAGAACAGTGAATTGTATCTATTTATAAATTAAATTCTACGTTTTTTGCAATCTGTAGATAAGTCCCGTATGTATTGATATATACAATGTGGATTTCAACGTGGGGTGTCTTAAGTTATTGATGTATATATTGTATGTTTGTTGATACAGCTTCCTTTATTTTCTATAAGATCAATAAAATGTTTGAGGAAAAAAAAAAGGTATATCTCCGTGTCTGTCGTATGCGGTGACCCACTTGAATTGCGGTCGGGCGGATTTTTAGGATGGCACCATCATTTTCCATGGCATCGTTTTTTTTTTTTTTTTCCTCCTTCCATGATCCAAAAAAAGCCGCCCGACGACCCACTTCAGCTAACCTCCGTGGACGTGTTTCTGGCGAGGAAAACATGAGAGTCATGACGGATGTCTAGGTGTGCGTGTCCTAGATTAGGTGCACCGGTGAGTTAGTCATCCCTGCGCACCCCCTTGGGGTTACGAATTCAAACCGTCAGAGTAAAGTCGTACGAAGGAAAAAAATTGCTTAAAAATACTAAAATGGAATAAAATTTCATGTGAAGCAGATGTTGTAAATGCAATTTTGCAAGTAACAGGAAAAGTCTTTAACTTTGCATGTTTTTTTCTTTCTTTCTTTCTTTCTTTTCTCCAAAAATGTGTCATGCCCTCTGCTCGGTATGGGACAGATGGCCTGTGAGGAGTTGATTGATGCGATAGACTGGGTTAAGGTGAGAGCTGCAGGCCATTTAGGACCACATTGTTCATCTTTACCCACTTTCTGCTGCCAGGTGTCTGCCTGCCTGGCCCACTTCTCGGGTGGGGTGGGGCCCTAACCCCCCCCCCCCCCCCCCCACGCCAGCATTAATTTTGTCAAGGCGCACATTTAACTTTACACTACATGCTAAAATAGATATATTTGTATTTATGCTGGCACAAGATAACGTAGTAAACCAAATTTAAAGAATATTATTCGCATGAATGGGAAATCTGATCTGTCGTCATAATCCTTAAAGATCACCTGGTTCACGTTCTTCCACGTCATTGCTGTTTCTTTATTAATATTAGATTAAATAATGTTTATCAAACTAAATGTGAAAGTGTTTGAGAGTAGAAATATAATAAAAAATAGCTCTTAGGTGGTTATCTATTTTGTTTTCTTTTAGTCACACACAGTCATACGTGGGACTTGAACTCACGGTGTCGGCACACAAGCAAGTTCACCCCTACACCATCAACGACTCCCTGGTTATAAATTTTGTTATCAATAAGGTTCTGTGTTATCTCAAACAGCGCGCCTAACAAGACATAAGGATATTTGCCGCCATCTGCTGGCAGTAACGTGTAAGTACTACACGTACAACGTTTTTTTTTTTTTAAGTTTTGTTTGTTCAGGCTATAGCTTCAAGTTATGGGTTCTGTTTTTGAGTGCATGGATATAATTATTATTGTTTTGATATTGTCTGTTGACCCACAGTATCATGAGTTACCAACCCTGTCTGGCATTTCTCCATCATTCAACCTATGAAATGAAATATACTTTAGATATTCATTTGTATCATTAACACAACTTTATGGTTTTAATTGGTTTTCAAATAGATTGTGTAATTAGATAGCTGGTCACGTGACAGCACAGGACCTGCGTCATTATGTAACACCGGGTCGTCGCGTGATTCCTACCGGCATCAAGGCTGATGTTTCAAACATCCTTTTCCGGTTATATTGCTTTCAAAACAAAAGTATTACCGTTAGAGATGCAAGATGTGCTCTTTATAGCTTGTCGGCTATTTCCTGTCCATTTTCTCCCTCTGCTTGACCCAAGGCGGGCATAGAGAGCTGGGGGTTGGAAGGAGGCGGCGTTGACGCAGCGTAGCCGCTCACCGCCGTTACACGACTTGCTGTCGGCTCGTCCACTGTCACGACGTTTCTGCCGAACTGGACGTTGTGCTAACCCTTCCAGGTTGGGACTTTCAAACATGCTCAAAAACGGACACCACCAGCATCACAACCATCACCATCACCACCGGCTTCCCCCGCACCAAGTTAATAAGGACGGCTCGACATCTGGACCCTCGGCGGGGAGCCCCGACAAGAGGAGGCGAAGGGTCCGCGTGTGGTGCGATGGATGGTGAGAACTGTACTAGTGGGGGTGGGCTGGTGGGGGATTCCATCACTGGGGCCTGCTGCATTAGATCCATCTGTAAAAACAAAGCAATGCTTTATTTTGCTGTTCCTTTGACGTTCTTTCCCTCAACTGTAAACAAACGAGGTGAATGATGCCACAAGATGGCGCCAAAGTCATATCCAATAGTAAAGTAGTACTGCAGTTCTGATATTTAACAGAATGATGTAAATTGTGCTTGTCTTTTTCGGGTGGTGGGCTGAATGGAGCCCATCTTATCTAAGTTTGGGCAAGAGTTTGCCATTTAATCCTCATAGATTTGGGTTTGTTATCATGTTCTGAAACAATACTTTCACTGAAGACAAACTTGTCCATAGGTGTGAATGTGAGTAGTTGTTGTCTGCCCTGAGATTGACCGGCGACCATTCCAGGGTTGACACCAGCTCTCGCCTTAAGCTCCAGTTCATCTGCCACTTTATGCCTATCCTCACACTTTTGCTCACTTTTTCTATTATGGTGCAGCAACAGAAAGGATGTTTTTCATTTTCGGGCCCCGGATTACGGCGCCTTTCTTCCCGTAGAATTCCGGTTATGCGCACACGGCTTTGGCCCCCCGGAATGTTTCCGAATGTTTGGGATGCCTGAACTGTTATAACCGGCAGACTGCGAGCGCCAAAGAGTGCCGGCGTCAACACGCGCTCTCGGCCCAACACTCCGTCACTGACCCGCGTGGTCGGAATCTCCAGCGCAGTCAGCAGCATTCCAAGGAGAGGGCAGCACAATTGCGCAATGTGTTGTGGATGCTGACCCCCACCCTCTCCAAGCGACTCGCTTGTCTCTCATTGGTCAGCCGTGTCACCGAAGCATCAGCAAGGACGGGTAAAGTCCGCCTCCACGTTGTCATCTGCTGAGGCGGACAGAAAGTCATACCATGAATTGTTCACTCATGAAAGGAGGTTTGGTTATGTCACTGCTTGATAAATCAAGCGGGATTATTTTTAAGTGTGGACCAAAATATGTAATTATGCAATCATTTAAAATATATATGGGTATTGAAAATAAAGTTCTGCTTCTTTGTCTTTCAGCTATGATATGGTCCACTATGGCCATTCCAACCAGCTGCGGCAGGCCAAGGCCATGGGAGATTACCTCATCGTTGGCGTGCACACAGACAGTAAGTAATATTAGAAGTTATGAGAAGTTTTTTTTTTCATTGTTCTTTTTTCCCCAGGCGAAATTTCGAAGCACAAGGGCCCGCCAGTTTTCACTCAGGAAGAGCGCTACAAGATGGTGCGGGCCATCAAATGGGTGGACGAAGTGGTTGAGGGTGCCCCCTACGTCACCGCCCTGGAGACCCTCGACAAGTACAACTGCGACTTCTGCGTGCACGGCGGTACGCGTCCAACTCATTCGCCATTTCAGCGAGACGTTCCTGAGCGTAATTTTTTTTGCAGACGACTTGACGCTGACAGTCGACGGCAAGGACACGTACGGGGAGGTCAAGGAGTCGGGACGCTACAGGTGCGAGTTGCTAACAATTTGGCGACTGAAATTCTTTCAATTTGTTCACGTGGCTTCTTTCAGGGAATGCAAGAGGACCCAGGGAGTTTCAACGACCGACCTGGTTGGCAGGATGCTCCTCATGACCAAAGCACATCACAGCAACATCGTGAGTCCTTCGCTCAGTCACGGCATCCAAGTCACAGCCCAAATTTGACTAGGTCCTCTTTTCCCTCCAAGGATGCTTCTGACTACCAGCAGCACGCGGACAACTTCGGCAAGGTTGGTTCCAAATTCTACTCTTTTGTTAGCAGATGTCTGTTTTTCAAGATGTTCAAATCTTATGTGTTTGGATTACGGGACTCCAATGGTCAGAAGAGCCACAGTCCCTGGACGGGGGTGTCGCAGTTCCTTCAGACGTCCCAGAAGATCATCCAGTTCGCTTCGGGCCAAGAGCCGCAGCCCGGCGACACTATTATCTACGTGGCCGGGGCCTTTGACCTCTTCCGTATCTTTTTCTCAGGGAAAGAGGGAGGGTCTTTTACAGCGTTTTACAGAGTCTCCTTGACGCTTGTCAGACATTGGCCACGTGGACTTCCTGCGGGCGGTGCACAAGATGGCAGACAAGCCGTACATCATTGTGGGGCTGTACTTTGACCAAGTGAGTGTTTATTATGTCAGTTTTCCCTAGCGCCTTTTAGTTATGTTAGCTTACCAATGACACATGTTCTTAGCATGCTAGTTAGCATCAAGTGTTATTCATACTATTTCTTTGTTCAAGGAAGTGAACCGCTACAAAGGGAAGAACTACCCCATCATGAACGTCCACGAGAGGACGTTATGCGTGCTGGCTTGCCGGGTATCTTGGCATTCCCGCTCCTCACCCTTTGCCAACTCATGAGCACCATGATGGCGTTTTAAATGTTCTCCTTTTGCTTGCAGTACGTCGCAGAGGTGGTGATCGGCGCTCCGTTTGCAGTCACCAAAGATCTTCTGGATCATTTGAAGGTGAGCAAGAGTGATGTTCTCCACACCTGAAACGCTATAAGCGACTTCACGGTGTCCTCCGCAGGTCGACCTCGTATGCCACGGCAAGACACAAATCTACCCCAGCAAGGACGGATCCGACCCATATGCTGTAAGTTCTTTATAGGTGTGATGTTTACGTTTTTTGTGAGACTTTGGCAACACATTTAGATGTCTTTTTTTTTTTTTTTTTTCACGTCTAACGTCCTATCTATTGCAGGTGCCAAGAAAACAAGGAATCCTGCGCAGCGTCGACAGCGAGAACAGCCTCACCACGGACGCCATTGTCCAGCGGATAACCAAAAACAGGTCCTCTGCCGGCCACCTCTCACACATGCCGACCAAAACGTTTTCTTCAAATGTTCTTTTGGGTGGTTCAGGTTGCTTTTTCAAGACAGAAACCAGAAGAAAGAGGCGACGGAGATTGCCATGATTCAGGCCATGCAGCAGCACCAAGTAGCAGACCAGTGACACTTCCTGAGCCAGAAGTCACGAATGCTAGCACAACATGGTGGCCATATTGTCAAGCAGGTTGCCCGGTTTAACTTTGTCTTGTCTTGTGGCACATTTTTGGACAAGCAAAAAAAAGTCTTATATTTTCTATCCTGAAAATAATTGATTTTATTTGGACTTGCAAGTTGACAAGTTTTTACGTGGATCCAGCGGCCCTCGTACCCGTGTGGGATCCCATGGAAGGTTTCAACTAGGGCTGTCACTTTTTAGAATCGATCAGTCTATCGATTATTCCATTGAATAATCGGATATAATTTTTATTTTCTCAGTGACTGTTTTTCAACTGATGTTTTTTTTGGTATTGTTTAGTGATTAAAACAACAACTAACCAACATTTAAGAAATCTCACACAAGAGGGCTTGATGTTGACCTTTTTGAAACTGATTCAGCTTCTGCTACGCTCATTGTTTTCCAATTCAAAATCAGATGTTTGTAAATCAAGGGCGGAGCTACGGGGTGTCTCTCGATGTACCACTCGGTGCTTAATCTGTGTATAAATGTACAGGAAGCAGCCGCAACATTGCCATCGTAACAAAAATGATGTTCATTGGACTTCAATGACAGTCATTAACATTTTTAATATTTGAAAATTATATTTAAAAGCAACTATAGAATATAATAGTTGTATAATTCATGCAACTATTTTTAAAATAAACACTCACACGTAATTCTTAAAAGCTCAGTACTCAGCAAATCGTTAAATTGAGCGTTCATAATGTTGTGGCCGGCTGGTGCATGTACATATATATATAGAGTATATATTTAAAAATAGGTTCATATGTATTTAGTGATGATAATAAAAACAAAAAACCCGCCTGTATGTCGATTTGGGATGTATAGGTCATACAAATACTGTGCAAACTGGAATGCAGTATATAATGTACTGTTGACAATAATAATATGATTTCATCTCTAAAAAAATGCTGTGAAGAATTTTTTTCCTGATTTATCAAATTTGTGTTTTGTAAAGCCAATGCTATTTGGACATGTGTGCAAGCCGTACATCCGTAGTACCGTAAATCGACACTATCCATGGAAGGGACATGGCGCTGCAGAAGTAAGTAGTGTTGGCTCGTGAGGGAACGATTCGTTCATAAGAACGGATCTTTTCAGCGAACGAGTGTGAACGAATCACTTCCCAAAGTGAGTCGTTCTTTTTTCAGTTCATATGACTTCAACCATTGAAGCTAGTGCCACCTCGCCGTAAAACAAAACGAAGAAGAAAATGACGTAACTTCCCGTTCACGAACGAGTCGTGAATTGCATTTCCTGTTCACTTACCGAACGGACCTGTGAGTGAACGAGTCAGCGAGTGATTGCATTTCCAGTTCATCGCGAGAAGGGATCAGTGAAGGAACGAATCCTGACTTTGCCGTTCGCGAACGAGTCAATGGGTGAACTGACTTCCATCCCGTGCATCAACGGACCAGTCAGTGAACGTGTTGCGTCTTCCTCCTGGCGTGAACTATGTACAGTAAGCCAGAATGTCGATTTACCATTTGCCAAGGAAAGAAAGAACCACTCACTGAAACACCAATTATTTTATGCACGTTTTCTCCAAGCTAACGGCTAACTTATTTGCATGAAAGCTATCAAGCTATGCTTCCTCCTACTTCTTTTCGAGCATTATTTATTTATTTATTTATTTTCAGTTTGTTGATTGTTTGTTTGTTTGCTTGTTGTACGGACTTATATATGGCACTTTAAAGTGTTATTTGTTATTTTTTTTGTTTTGGTTTTTTATCTCTTTTTTTGGGATGTGTTCGAAATAAAGATATAAAAAAAATATATAAAAAGGATGCGGCGTTATGCAACAGCGGGGAGGTGGGGGTGAGGGCGGGTGTGGCACTTTTCGCTTTCAGTTAAGCTTTGGCCATGATTTTTTCCTAATGAACTGGCCTGTTATTAGGTACACCTGAAAATGGCGGTGTACCTAATGGAGTGTCTGAGTGACGTCACAGATCAACCAGCCAATCAGGAGGTGGGGGTGAGGGCGGGTGTGGCACTTTTCACTTTCAGTTAAGCTTTGGCCATGATTTTTCCCTAATGAACTGGCCTGTTATTAGGTACACCTGAAAATGGCCGTGTACCTAATGGAGTGTCCGAGTGACGTCACAGATCAAACAGCCAATCAGAAAGTGGGGGTGGCACTTTTCACTTAAAGCAGGGGTGGCGACCTCCAGTCCTCGAGGGGCCGCGTTCCAATGTTTTCCAAGTTACCCTCGTTAAAAACACTTGCGTGAAAAGATTTTGGTTATTTTCACGTTCTGCAGAGCTAAAACTTTTCACACAGGTGCACTTAACGAGGGAATCTTGGAAAACATGTTGGAATGCGGCCCCAAGGACTAGAGCTTGACACCTGTGACCTTTGACCATAATATTTCCCTAATAAAGTGGCCTGTTATTAGGTACACTTGAAAATGGCGGTGTACCTAATGGAGTGTCTGTGTGATTCCCTCGTTAAGCGCACCTGCGTGAAAAGTTTTAGCTCCTGCAGAACGTGAAAATGACCAAAATCTTTTCACGCAGGTGTGTTTAACGAGGGTAACTTGGAAAACATATTGGAACGCGGGCCCAAGGACTAGAGCTTGACACATGTGACCTTTGACCATGATATTTCCCTAATAAAGTGGCCTGTTATTAGGTACACTTGAAAATGGCGGTGTACCTAATGGAATGTCCAAGTGACGTCACAGATCAAACAGCCAATCAGAAAGTAGAGGTGAGGGCGGGTGTGGCACTTTTCACTTCCCGTGAAGCTTTGACCATGATTTTTGATTATTTGATTTAGAAAAAAAAAGGATCAGTGTGTGTGTGGGGGGGGGACGATTCGTTGAACGATTCGTTTGAACGAATCTTTTGAGGGAACCAATTCTAAAGATTCAGTTCACTAAAAATAACTGGAATGCACATCACTAGAAAGGATAGGCTGCTCGCTACAGAGCCACTGGGTGGCGCTGCTCCAGAAACATTCCAGCCCACCACATGCAATCCCGCCCACATTCCACCAAAGACAGCACCGCCAACTTATTTTATTTGACTTTATTGCAAACGAACGGATTTACAATCTAGTCAAGCAAATAATCCGTTTTTAATATTCGTTTATTTTTATTGAATACAATAAGTTAAAAAACACAAGGGTTAAACAGTTATAAATTATTTGTATTAAACATACAGCCTTAGTGATAAGTCATACTGAAGATAAATAAATGACTGAATGTTTAAGATAAACATCTGTATTGATAACTTTATTTTACATTAATGACATCAATAAACTAAACAGAACAATAAAAGACAACATAACCAAAAACAATGAGTAAACTTTAAATCAAATCAAATGAAAGAGAGGCTACATGGAAACATCAGGTACTAATGGTCACGTTGACTATCAGTACTACTGGTGACTATTCGTGTCAGTATTACTGTTCGAGGTCAGGTGATGATGGAGAAGGTGCTGTCTGTGCTGCTGCTGTTGCTGATGGGGAAGGTCGCGGGAACGTCTTCATACATTGCCCTTAATATTTAATGAAAGCCATTCTCCTATCCGCTGCCTTAATCAAGGGACCAAACCACCTACACCTGTCAGAGCACTGAGGCTTTCTGGGAAGTGTAGTGTATGCGATGATCATCTTGTCGGGGATGCAGCAGCTCTCTACCACTTGCCCGCTTGTGATGCCACAATATATTGATTGAAGATTTTGAGAAGGAATGATAGGCTAAGACATGCAAAGCACAGGGTGCATACAGTTCTAAACATACATTCTAAACAACACACACACACACGGTTTTCTACATGGTACCTAACCTTGTAAAAATCGGACAACAGAGTTGTACAAAAGGTGCAATGAAAGCCGCTGAAGGGGATCCCTCCCCTCTTTGTAGTATTGTCTGATGCATCTGTGCAGGTCAAACACACACACAAGCACAGAATTTTAATATGGAAAAATGTTACTAGAATTTATCACAAAACACACTTTGAACATTTTAGTTTTATTTTTTTGTGCTAAAAAAATTACACTAGGAAAGTCTACTAGCTACGCTACCACTTACCGCAATTTTATTTACAGCCACGTTTACCACACATTGCATAATAAATATTTAAAAAAATAACTTAATGCTTATGTGGACCTACTGACGTGTGTAGGAACACATTTTAAGCATTTAATTATGTCTATGTTATGTTACAGCTATTAAGATGAAGCCAGTGTAGGAACACATTTTAAGTATTTAATTATGTTTATGTTATGTTACATCTTTTAAGTTGAAGTCAGCGAGCAGCCTCTCAATTCACGTCACTTCAGTCAATCAGATCAGTCAATCAAATCAGACACTCACTTTTCAATCCACCGACTTGTCTCCGTCCACTTGGGAGCAGGCGGGCTGTCGAAGTCTGCGAGACAGGAATTGATTCTGGTGGGAGGGATTGAGTCTGGTGGGCTGGACTGTTTCTGGGGCAGCTCCACCCTCGTGGTTCTGCAGCGAGCTGTACTGAGAGGTAAGTGACCTCTCCAAATAAATTATATTGAAAGCATGATGACTTTTTTTCTCTTCATTTTTTTAAATTCAAATAGGGGTGGTTATGTTTAACTGACCTTATGTGGGTCCTTGTGAAAACTTGCCCCCTGTAATGTTTCCTTGGACCAACTGATTTTGAGAACCCCTGATGGCAATGTCACTCTTCACCTTGACCTTTCACCCCTGCTATTCCCTCTGCCTCTCTTCCTACACAGCACAAATACACAACAGCCTCTCCGGTTGCACTCGATAATATTTATCCTCCATTTAATTCCACAGATTGTGGAGTGGTTTGGGGGGTTATGTCGACAGTGTCAGGCAGACAAACCTGAGCGACCTTGAGCCCCGTCGCCCCCTTCCGACCTCCCCCTTCGTCTGAGGTGAGTTCCTGTGTGAACCCGAGACAATTCATATTCTCTTCGAGCAGTGCGGGGTAAAAATAAGCAACCTGGGCCATTAAGAGCTCCAATGCAACCGAGAAACAGCCGCTTGTATATTTATCCACACGCCGAAATGTGAAACTGGCGACGGTACTCAACCGGTGTTGAATATGTAAGGTTTGACTTATCGTTGAAATGATTGAATCCAGCTATGATTAAATTTTTCAATGATCAGGGATTCTTTATGGGGGTGCCACAGGGATCAATTTTGTGCCCCTAAGAGTTTCGGAAAAAAGTTTGCGTAAGATTTTAACTTGCGAGACAGCAGCAATATTTTAAGGCTAGCATCCATATTTCATCCAGCTGGATGTGAAGGCGTGCATAAACTCAAGTAATGCCCCTGGCTTTGAATAATAGCCTGTTTACGCTAGCTCGCAACGGTCGTTGTGACGGGCCTCCAAATTGTATATGTAAAGATCGCGCGATCAGCTTCGGGCTCATTCGCATGCATCTAGAATTTCAGGATATTTTGCTGGCGATAACAGGAGGTTCAGGTGTAATTAGCGATTGTTTACGGGCCTACCATCTAAAATGCATATTGACAGCAGTGAAATTAAATTTTGGAGATTGATTAGTCTGATATAAATAAATAACTTCACGCGCACGTAAGATTTATATGTTTCTTTTTTACATATTATTAATTTAGTGCTTGATGAATCAGTTCTAAATTACGTCCAGTATTTTTAAAATATGTATAATTATTGATGACATGTTAAAATATTCCAGAATATATTTTGGGGTCAGAACCTGTTCAGAAAAGTCAGACGAAAGAGAAGAGACAAGGGCCTTAGGAATTTGACATTGTACGGGGAGGTGACGTACAACCGAGCATCAATCTTCTACTGTTTATTATTTTGTATTAGGAGCATTTACGTGTTGAATGCGGGGCCTGCTTTACATCCCGTGATGCCCGCTCTGACTCATCCATCTCTGTTTCTTTGGTCATGATTAACTGATCTTAACTTCATGGTAGGGGAGCTCTAAATCTCGTTTCTTCTTCTTATGTTGATCTAGTCAAACACAAAGTGTCGGCAATCTTGGGGCAGTGTAACATGCGCTCGCCACCAGCGCTTATCAGTGATTCATAGCAGAACTCCCTCGTTCTTAGCTGGTCAGGCAACCTATGAACATTTTCAAATTGAGCGAATTAGTATATTCAGTAACATATAGGAATCATCATATTTGAAATTAGCTTAAATTGAGGTCACACACACATTTGCTTATAGTCATATTCATATTTCTACATTTGTACACAAAATGGCGGTACTTTCCCTTCACTTATGTTCGCCATCTTTGATGAGTTAGATAAAAAAAGATTTGCTATTTTATTTGATATTTCCACTTTGAAAGAAGTTATTGAGCGTTGAACAGGAGTTCTCGGTGCCTCATATTCCAGCAAGCAAGTTTCTACTAAACACCAGAACTAGCAGGGATGTGGAAGAGGTTGTCGACACTAACGCAGTCCGTCGACGGACCATTTGTCGGCCATTGAGAGGCGATGACGGCCTGACGGGAAGTCGTCCGACTTGGCGTGTTTAGTCGAGCCGCTTGGAAATACTCGCGTACGGCGTGTCCGGCATCTGGATGTCAGCGTATAAATCTCCAAGGGAGGAAACTGTGTATCCTCACCTTCTGTTTTTGGTGAATCTATCAACAGTCCAGCTCGTCAGTACCCCGCTATGAGGAACGAATACGTCAACGCAATTCTGCCAATATATAAATGCAACCAGCCCCCATCACAGATTTAAAAAAAAAAATCCAAAGCTTCAACACTATTCATGTAGCATGTAAACAATCATGAACTAATGTTACATAAATGACTGCATTCAGCATTCAACGCTTTTCCACCTTTGCAGTACCACCTTTGATCTGTTGGTGGCAGTCTAGCTCCATCTTCAACAAGCTTCACAGCGTTGCATTCAATTGAACAGTCCACAACTCTTTGCCAGACGCAGGGAAACGCTCCATGCGATAATTAACATCTGACCAGGCCTGCATGGCTCAACAGAAATGGCCAACATACTGCATGCACGTGTGAGCATAGTTATTTCCTTGAATCCACTTTAAGGTCCACATGTGTGTTGTCCTCACGAGTAAGACAATTCAGTACACTAGTAGAAGTGAAATTGCTTTTGTTAGGCTGATTTGGTGCCCCTCCCAAAATAATAAAAATTAATTTTACAGTGTAATTGTGTAATCCTAACATTGAGAGCAAATCCCTTTTACAAAAGAATTTTCCCTTCAGTCATTTTATCATCCGGCACTCTCCCAGACACAAAATCACTGACTGACTATTTGTACGTCAGAGGGTTGAAAGGTTATCAAGTGGTTCTCTAACTCTCCCAGATTTCACCGATAGCCTCGAAAAAAATAAACCAGAGAGGTTCTTAAACTTTGACGCCATTTCACAACAAATTAACCCGCCGTGACACGGGCTTACGTGTAGTTTATGAAGATGTTTGTGTTTTTGTGTTCATCATTCGGATGCTGTCAAGTGTGTGTGTGTGTGTGTGTGTGTGTGTGTGTGGGGGGGGGGGGGGGGGTGTTCTGGAGCCCAAAACTTGGCCAGTGCTAAAACAGCACTGCGGGCCCGAGGTGCCATTAGTGGCCATGGAGCAGCTGGAAGCGATTCCAAAAACATGGCGCTGGCGGAGGTCCATTTCACAAACCACACAGGCGGTTTCGACGGGCTTTTGACACCGTTCTCGGCAATTTACGACTAAAAAGCTTCGCGTGGCCCCGGTGTGACTTGTGATCCAACAGCGGGGGAGCGAAATCAAAATGTTCCGTTACTGTATCGTACGGTCGTCGTTCATTTGCGGATTTCTGTCCATAAACGAGGGACGACTATTTTCACATATCTTTATGCACAATAAAATAGTATCTACCACCCCCCCCCCCCTTCCAGAAACTCTTCTCAATTCAAAGTAAATGGCCTGCTCAAACTAAATGGCCTCGATTCTGTGTTAAACATAACATCTAATAAGCTATGAGTTACAGTTCATATATCAGATGTGCCACGTTATTATCCAATTCCACAATCCAGTTGACAAGCTGTGGATTGAAATCAGGGCGTTTGCATTGAGCTTTTTGTTTTGGCCCTAATGCCACTTAATGCTCGGAAAACTGGATAGCTGTCATTACGATATCTATCTCTGATTAATTACTATTATTGTTTTCGAAGTGCAGCTAGCATTCAAGGTAACTTTTGAATTACTGTAAGGTGTTGAAATTCAGACGCCACCAAAGTCTCGAGTTTGGTGTTTGACCGGAACTTTGGAAGCGGGAACTGGCTCTATTTCAAACATTTATTTGGTGTTATGTGTCCTGGTTTTGCGAACACATTTGTTTTGTTTTTTTGGGTGGTTATTCTCAAGATAGCAGTACAATGACCACATTGATTTTTTTTTCTTCCTTCTCAATTTCCCAGCAAATTGTCCTTGAGCTCTGCAAACAAACAATTTATTGTATTGACGGGGTGATCCTGCAACCTGGCCTGGTTTGGGGAATTGGGCACAACCTGGGAAAGTGAGCCGTTATTAACTTTGACACAGAGACGTACAAGCGGCGTACGGAGCAGGCCCGCGTTGCCATTCGCTCGGGATTATTAGCCAGGACACCGAGTGGGTGAATGCGGTAATTTACACTCGGTGTGGCGGTGTTGTCAGCGTTACGAGGTGAGTGACACGAGGCAGGCCGTGCGACCAAAACAGGTGGAAGTGGAGGTGGAGGTCAGGCGGGAGCAGGCTTCTGGGAGCGGCTATTATCCAACATGTTAAAGGGCCAGAGGAAATTCAATTTCCTGCTGTGCTACTGTTCAATTCCAGCAAGGAAAATTGACCGGATGATTGTGTTGTGTAAATGTCGTCTCTAAGAAATCATTTAAATTATATGCCAGTGTCGCAGTGTATATTTTTGACCTACATAAGCTGCTGCACTTTTAAAAGCCGTGACACAGATGCTATTTGTTAGACAGCATTGTTTGTTAGCATTAAGCTAAAATGACAGCTATTAGTTAGCCAGCATTGTTTGTTAGCATTAAGCTAAAATGACAGCTCTAAGGTAACGCTATGTGGTTGCTTGTTTTATGTTTATAGTTTGACAGTGTGTCACTATTCACTCGTTTTCTTCATCAGAAGTGACATCAGCACCAATCACTGCTATATCGATTAACATTTATTCCACCCAATAATGTATCCACGGTATCTGAAATGCTAGCCAATGGAATTTTAGGATGTGGGGGAGATTGCAGGATTTAATCAGAAACTCAAGTCACATAGGGAGGAGTAATCCATGCCGACTGAGTCAATGATGAATGAGGCGTCTTCTCCAGCGAAATGAAGAAACACAAATATCGGCTGATTCATTAAATTAGCGCAGAAGTGAAGTGATTGGACTATTTCTGTGTTTTTCTTATCCTATGACTACTTACTTGGCGCAATGATCCGTGATTTTGCAGAGGCGTCGGGAATGGCAGCGGAGTAAAAAATAATAATAAACAGCCTGGGATTATGATAATTGGCCGGCGGGGGCACGAGTCCGCAGACCACGTTCAAATTAATCAACGGTTCTGGCAAAAGCGTTTTTATAACAAGCACAACAATAACCTTTTAACAGATGGGAATCATTTTGCCAAATTAAAAACAGAAATAAACATGGCCTTGTGACAACAGAAGCCCCTCTGGATGTGTTACGAACTTTAGACATCTCCTCAAGCGTTTCCTCGCTATAAAGGGAGCAATCAAGTTAGTTACTAAAAGTATATTTTTATGACCGCAGTCATAATTTTACATAGCATCTCATGTTGCTATCTTTTTAAAAAGTTTGAATCCTGTTGTTTTTAAATAATGACAATCAAAACATGGGTGCACTTGTTAATTGAAATGTAATAATAACTTCCTGTTCTTTAATCATTCATTTAGAGAGTAACATATTTAACTTTTGCAAAATAATCACACCTTAAATTTAACTTTTTACTGCAATACATTTATTTTTAATCTTGATAAACTATTCTTAAAAATCTATTCAAATAAAACATTAAACATTTATGTCAATAAAATTAACCGGGCCAGTTATCTATTAAGCGAGCTAGCTACCTGGCTAGCTAGCTAGCTAATTATCTATAGAACTACTGTTTCTATGAGTCGGTTGTGCTAAATAGGCAGCCCACATTTTACAATTTACGCACTGTCAACATTTTACTTTTTTAAAAATCGTATCAAGGAATGACATCATAATCCATGCGTACAAACTTTGAAACACAAACGTTTTTCTGTCCAGCACGCCTGCTTCAAGTGACAGCACATGTTAATATCACTCGGTTGATTGAAAGCGATAAGTTTTTGCACGCCGTCGTTTGTTTTTGTTGTTGTTTTTATTTCCATCTGAATTCTGCCGGCCATCCATTGCCGCGTCTCTGAATCGGCCTCTTTGTCCGCTCCAATCATCGAGTCCGATCCAGTGCCCTCGTGTGCCGTCGCCATGGGAACCGGCACTGTGGCAGATCCTCGCCGTTGAACTGTTTGCTTTGGCCGCGAATCAAAGTTGTTGCGGAGGTGGGGATGGATGTGGGGCCGGAGTGGGAGGCGATACGGGTCTGACATGGGGATGGTAGGCCCGATACACGGTGGCTTTGTCCTGCTAAACAGGAAGCCCCCAGGGCACGCTGGGGCCTCAGGCAGAAGGTTTTTCTGACCACCCCTGCCTTGTCATCAACCCAACGAGCTCTTCCTGAGACTGACAAGACGTGCGTGTGTCACAAGGCTTCAGTTTTCTTATCACCATCAAGGCAACTGAAATCTAACAGTCCTCATTCTAAAAAACAAACTATCGGCATTTTGTTCCCTTCAGGAACACCGTTGCGAATTTTTTCCTTATAGTTTTAGAGCAGAAGGTTTTGGATTCTGTGTTGTCTAATCCGTGCCGCTGTACAAATAAAGTCACGGTGGACTGTAAGTCTTGCGGTTCCAAAATTCATATTGGATAGACAAGGCCATTTATCACTGTCAGAGGCAGCCCTCACTCGAACGAGCCGGCTGTTTTGACAGGCGCACCGGCGGCAGGCGCAGCTGAGATTCGGACAAGCGCCGTAGGGGGTCCTCCGACGAACAAGACCCTGACGTCCCCGGGCCCTGTGGCGTTCGGGTGTGAAACCCCCCTCGAGCAGCACAGTCGGGTTAACGTTGCTCGGGACTGGCAGCGCCGAACTGTCTGCCGCGAGCCCCCGAGCCTCCCCGCTGGCTACTAAAATCGAAATGGAGGAAAGCGTTAACCTCGCAGCGAGACCTGGCTACACATTTAGCGCGTAACAAGCCGAATATTCATTGGATCCTTTCGGTGCTCGTTCGTCATTTTAAAGACGGCAGTAAACGCGGTTGGGCGTGATTTGTTGTAGCTTTATTGGTTGATTTTAACGAGGATTTTGTCTTTTTGAATGAGAATCAAATTTGACTTTGTCCAGATTTCTTGCAAAAAAATATGCTCCAATGCTAAATTCTTGGAGTTTTACATGAGATCTTCACAAATCGTGCAAGACCTCTAGTAAATAAAGCGACACCAGTCAAAGCGGTGGACTGCAACATTAGCTTCTGGCGCTAGCTGCAAACTGGCTAGCCGCCATACGCTTGTCATTTTTATGCATGTTTTACTATTTTAGTAAGTTTCATATAAGATTACATTCTCTTATTATATTACACCAAGCCCAACTTTTTTTTGACAAATAAATACATTTATAGAATATAGATGGAGGAAAAAATATAGGGATACTGGAGCTGTTTTTCCCCTCCTCCGGCGTCATTAGTGTCACGACTCATTTCCCCTCTTCTATTGAGTAGAGGTCTCCTTAAGGGACCCCCGCACCTTGGAAGCAGATCTGTCAAGTGGACCGATGATGATAGGAGCCCGTGGACGCGTGTGCACTTGTACAGTGCGAGGACATGCATAATGTATGCGACTTTAAACCAACAGCCACTCGGCTGTGCTGATATCTGGAGTTTTCTTTCTGAGTGGGACGTATATTAAATATCCGCCCCCCACCCCCCTCACGTGCACGAGTAAATACAACAAGCTGAGTTGCGACTACGACACACAGATTGGAGAAAACCTTTTCTTCAGCAGCAATATAGGAAGCGACCTGATGGCTTTTTGGGGGGGATTTAATGACACGGTACCTACTGGGTGTCAAATGACACGAGGCGACTTTGGCCTGCTGCTTAAAATGTGGCGCCCTGCGCACAGCGGGAGCTCCTCAGCGACCTTGAGTGCTTATAATTAATCACTTGTTAATAGTGCTGAAGTCAAACCATGTGGAATGGGAAGCTTATGGAAGCCATTCACGCCTGATGGCCATATATTGAACAATAAGCTTCATCTTTAGGTTTAACGTACGTGACTGGATGGGGGCTCATTGAGAACTTCTAAGCTGAGCTATTTATATGCAGGTGATAGCGGTCTCATTGAGTAAGTTAGGAAGTCTTATCAGTCTGTACCGAGGATGTGCGTGTGGGCAGTTTCCAGAGTCGAACGCTGGCTGGACTGACTCAGGCAGTGTTTCAACACCGGTAACTTGACTTTCTGCTTCGGGCCAGTAGCGTCCAACGGCATGCATCACTTCCGTATAAACAGAGGTTATCTCAAAATGGACGAAGATCAAGAAAAAAATGGACGGGTGGTATCGGAAGAGCTAAGATAGCTGCTGCTCAGTCGTTTGTGCTTAACGGGTGATTCCTGTTTTTTGGTATTTGGTAGTTTCTTCACATTTTAATCACTTTTTTCGCGGGCCGCATTGTAGTCATAGCTTCTTTCGGAGGGCCATTATGACTGTCAACCCAAATAAATGTATGAGCACCTCATATTATATACAGTAAAAGCTACAAAACAAACTGAGAACTAACTCGTTTTCAAATCAGACGAGTAAAAATTGGTCAAATATTAAAATAAAAGATATTATTAAAAGTGAAGACAATTTGCAATTCTAGTAATGACAAACTAATTCGATGCACAATTTGTCTTCGCGGGCCACATAAAATGATGTGGCGGGCCGTATCTGGCCCCCGGGCCTTGAGTTTGACACCTGTGCTGTAGCTTGTTATGCTAGCATTATGCTAGCTCTCTAGCTGCCATATTCTTGTACACATACTCATGTTAAATGATGTCATTGTCATTTGCTTTTTATTTTAAAGGAGCCAAAATATATTAAAATTAGATATTTAATAAAAAATATATTTTATTTTAAAGCTGTATCGCTCAGCCCTACGCTGACATGACAAGACCACACGCTGTTTTTGTAGGGCCTCCGGTCTCGGCCCCCAGACTAAATTACATGTCATCTCGGCACTGACGTTTCCTCACAGCAGACGGCGTCGCTTGCCTAGGTTGTGGCCTTGTCTCGGTCATTAGAGAAACCCAGTACGGATATCTACATTTGCACTTCGACACGCAGGTCGGAACTAAAGAAGGACAGTGTAACATTGAGTAAACGTCAAGTCTGTAAATAACCTGCCGTGCTCCATGTTGGCGTCTCGCTGCCACCTTTTCGCTTCCAGACACACGAAAGCAGAAGTGGTCTCCAGGGCTGAATGAACACCGTATGAAGGCCGTCTTTGTCCTCTGTGACTGCGCTGCGATCGTACCCCCCCCGAGCCCTGGGGTGTCACCCAAAGAGGTGTCGGGCTCAAAAACCGTGCTCGTGACGCTGACATCAGCGACGTCACCCCTTGCCCCCTGCCCGTTTCCGTGGTTTTGCTGGCATCTGTTGGCTTGGCGGATCGTGCGTGCCATGTGGAAACGTGGCTTTGCTACTGGGGTCCAAACAAACAGGGTGGGTAAAATCCCTCCAGGCAATGTTTTAAAGGGGAAATATTTAGGGAAACTGACTTTTTAATATGTGCATAAAAATAGCTGAGTTTCTGGACTGCCAGCCCACCCATCAAGCCAAGTTATAGTCATCAGTTGAGGTACAAGTTTAGTTTGTACAATGACCACACATCTCAAATTATTTTTTGAAATGAATGGAAATGCCATTTATTAATCATGAATCTATCGTTGCATTATTTATGAAAGTAATTGAATTAAAAAAGTAATGTAATTGAATTTAATTTAAAGTAATTTCAATACACAAGTCATGATTATGTTACCTAGTCACTCTGTCCATTTTAAAAATAAAATGTGGCCCTTGAGTGTAAAGGTTTGCCAACCTTGGTTTTGTACTCACCGTCCAGAACACACAACCACAAAATAGCCCCAAAGACACTATGAATACCTTTTTAGAAGAGCTGCTGAGATGCACACTCTACAGAAAGTCTATAAAGTGGAGACATTAGGCAGGTGACCACCAGTGGTCACACGCCCCTAAATTGCCAGTAAGTTGCTGTGCAATGCATTATTGGGCCAAGCCAAACAGCGCAGATTCATTCCCTGGTGTTCTTCCACACCCTTGCTGACCATCACTCCAAAACTATTTTCCCCATATTAGGTGGTTTTAGAGTCAAGATGTCACCAGTGGAAAACCTTTGTTTACATCACAGTTAATGTGTTAGTTGAACTTTGAACTTTTTGATTGTCATTTAAGTGCTAAATATATGCATTAAAAATAAATAAGTAATCAATGTTCATAGTAAAACAAAAATAAAATATATCTTTTAATCAAAAAAATATATATTTCAATTGGCTGATTACATTTACACTGAAAGCCAAAAACAATGGGGAGGTTTGCAACCTGATTTTAACTTTCTTTTAACTTTTGGAATTATATGAACGCTAGAACCAAAACGTCTAGCTTGAGCAGTCAAGTGCTAGGCTGCTAGCATGAACCCTGAAAGCCGGGCCATTTTGGGGAATGAACCAGGCGGCCTGTGAGGCAAGATGGTGAGGAATTGTGGATTAATTTATTTTTTTGGGGACAGTATATCATTAAATCGTTATTATTAGATTCTTATTTTCAGACATATGATAGAAATTGTTCGTTGTTACCTGCTGCGGACAGTTTCGACGGCGCACTCCAGTCTTCCTCAGGGCCGTCGTCCAACGTATCGAATAAATGACACGTCATCAACATGTCGGATGACGGCTCTGAAGAAGACTGGAGTGCGCAATCGAAATTGCCAGCAGCAGGTAACAACGAACAATTTCTATCATTTGTCTGAAAATAAGAAGCTAATAATAGCATTCAGAAGACATTATGCAACTAATCGAAATAAATAAATCTTTATGTACGTATATGAATACAAATTTACTCCTCAGTATCGCAAACCTGCGGAGGTAAATAGCGTTTCTTTGACGTGGCTTTTTGGACACAGTAAAAAGCTATTGGTAGCTATTGGTAGCCATTGGTAGCCATTGGTAGCTATTGCGAGCTATTGCGAGCTATTGCGAGCTATTGCGAGCTATTGCGAGCTATTGTGAATAACTTTTTGGCTACTTCGTTGTACCCATGCAGCCATTTCAAGTCCAACTGATTAATCTCTGGTTAGATAAATTGGTTTCCACTTACAAGCTGGAAGTACTAGTGCTAATTCTACATTTTGCTATAGTATGTGCTTTTATAATTGTCTGGAAGCTATTTTTTGTAGCACATTTAGGTGAATAGTGATTGATCGTGAAACTTTAGTCATCAAAACGCCCACATATAGCGGTAAACAATAATTTAATATGTCCACTGCAGAGCACGATGACCAGTTTTGACATCAATACAAGAAATCAACTTTTAAATGGCTGTTTAGTTTCTACAGTGGTGACTGATAGGCAATTACCCCAACATGCTTCCTTTCCATTTTCTATCAGAATCAAGGCACACAAACACAGAAGCCCGCTTATTCCCAGACATTTTTGCCAAGTGTGGTCACTGAAACTTCTGTTCTCTAAAATCACACATTAGTGCTAACATGCAGTTGGACTAGCTAGCTAATAGCAGGCAGGCAGTAGCCCTAAACACCTGACCTTCCTGCGACATTCAGCGGGAGAGTGGCTCGTAAGGATTTATGGCAAAAGGTGAGAGGTTCTGGCATTTGCCCCGTGCCCCGCTGACCACCCCCTGGGGAGGCACCGGCTTTCCCTCGTGTGTTGACATTCTTACAGCAGAGCGTCGAAAAAAATCAGGTGTGCTTTTTCCTCCCAATTGTTGTGACCCCTATAAAAAACGTGGCCTGGCTACCAGTGGGCTTTTCCGCTCGGAATAGTTTTTATTATTGGAGCCTCATGACTGGCTTCATTAACGCTGTAATGTTTGTTTCTGAGCTTGAAAATTTTAAGCATTTGCAAGGATAATGTGACTATGGAAAGGCAGCGAGAGTCCCCAAAGACTAATTATGGCCTGGTAAAGGTTTAGGTGCCTTGTGTAAAATGGCTTGAAACTATTTTATTTCTTTGCCATTATCTTTAGGGCAAATAAATCATTATTTCGAGAGCTTTCCCATACTCGTTAGCTCCCCAGAATTTAAATTTTTAGGGGGAAAATCCAGCCCTGTCTGTGATTGATGTTCAACTGTCTGCATCTAAATAAAATCAACCTCTGCTCAATGTAGCAATATGAACCAATTTAACATGTTGAAAATAGCCTGAAAACTCATCTTTGAAGTTTCTTAATCTGTCTGACAAGTGATCTAAAACATCTTCTTTCACTCTGCAGGAGCCGTGATGCATTTTGTCCCCTCAAGACTGAAAGTTTCATTAAAAATGAATCTCTGTCATCCTTCAGGGCAGAAAAGAATTGATCGACCACAAAGGTAAGGATGTTTTCCAACTATTACCTTGTGACGAGGAATCGTACTGTCCCAAAAAATGAGGAAATAAAGCATTTATCACATGGATCCGAAACACCTAAGCAGATTTCCAGTAAGGAAGGAGCAGGGCTTCCCCCGGAGAGAAAAACATACCCAAGCATGTGACACGCTCACACAATATCCTCCTAAATTTTTCTTCTTCTATTAAAAGAAATGTTAAGCATCAGCTCTTTTATGAGCTCCTGTTCGTTGAGCTTAGAATTTGCAATAACACCGGAGTGAGCTCCAAAACACACCCACAAAAAAAATACTTAAAACTAGAAAAGCAAGCTGCAAGTAAGATGTCACCATGCATCAGTCACTGTCTGTCATTTTTTTTATGTGCGTTTATATGACAGCTGCAGTAAAATGGTCATTGCAAATCCGTGTAATAAAAAGAAAATGTGTTCACGGGTGGTATTACACAAAACGTCATTGAACACAGGAACGATCACACACCCGAGTCGGAAAAAAATTACCGCACAGGCCTTTCATTTACGACGTCTCCACTAACTGTTTATGGGTGTTGGTGCTGCTGTTTTGGTTTGCAACTGAGGTCAAAGTTGACTGTTCTGCAGTTTCATTTGACTCGGCAATGTGAAATTTGGTCGGGATGTCTATGGTGAGTAGACCCACAAAAATATTTTCAAGAACTCATGCACTGAAAGTCACGCAGGACGACTTCCATTTTGGTTTGAAGGCTGTTTGCAGGCTTCTATTCAGGTGTCCCTATTCATCTCAAATAAACTGAAAAGTAAAAACAGCACAACAGAAAAAGAGAAAAAAGTAATAATATGACAAAATGAATTTAAATGGACAGACAATATAACAAATGCTATCGGCACATAATCGTTGTCATTTGCAAAAAATGATCAAAAGTAGTTTTTCATTTATTTTACATTTTAGTTAATTATGACTGTATTTTTATCAAGTTGAATATTATAGAATGCTGTCTATTTTTGGGAGGCTGTGTAATTAATGACAGTTCAATTGATTTTAATGGGGGAAAAACACATTTGAGATTCACATTTGCAGTGGAGTCCATCCGTCAATCAAGCTGCTGAAAAGCTCGCGTGCGCAACGGCGGGGAGTTATAAAAGTGCTCTTGTGTCTCGACACGATGGGAGGGACAATTTTCTGCTCCTCCTTGTGTAAATAGTACACACGCAGCGGCGGGTATTAGGCTCCGCCACAATGGCCGCTTATTTGGAAGCCTGTTGCTAATGGAAGCGCGGTCATGACTGGACGTCAGGAGCGCCCCTCCGGCCCAACAAAGAGGCTCTTTCTGTGGGCTCCGAGGTGCCGAAAGGCCGCGCCGGGCTGCCGAGGGACTCGATGGGGCCTAGCTACCGAGATCGGACAAATATCATCAATATGAATAAAATAGTTGCAGCCTTAATTAGTAAGTAGGTTTGGAGAATAAACATTATTTTTTGAGTAAATTGATTTAAATGAATATGAAGGCAAAGGATTCTGAACAGTATCAATAATTGAAACTGACCTTGTTTTAATACAGTAAATGCGGGCTGGTTATATTCTAAGCAGATGATTGACAACAAATATATTAAACTCAGCTATTTATGATCCTGCATTCATTATGGATTGAGGAAAATGTTTCTCCATTTTGGGGGATCATGTAATGCAGACCACATGTTCCTACGCATACGAAGAAGTGGACGTCCAAAACAATTATGGGTATAAAACGAAGTCCGCTTAAAACACAAACAGTGCTTAAAAGGAGGGAAAGAGGGAAAAAGCAAAATGCCCTTCCATGACTTCTAGACAGAAATGCAATTTTAAAAAACGACATTATCATCTCATTATAGTTTCTTTAAAATTCTTAGTCCCCTTTTTGCTTTTCAATTTATGGGCCAACCGTTCATCACTGTTCCTTGTTTTTGTTATTTATGGTTCTTATCTTGGTTCTCAGAATTTTTTCAAGAGATACCGTAGATGTCCGTGCGTTTCCAGCGTGCTACGCTACCTCCCGGGAAAGCCTCAAGGCCACACGCCGTGTTCCGCATACAGTCTACCATTTACTTCCTCGCGTGCTCACAAAGGGGAACTTATGCCTGCCCCGTCGCATTTCACCCTTTCCTACGCCACCTCACCCTAGACCTTCACCCCCCCTGCCTGATACACATCAGGTTATACCACTGTAAGGTTAAACCCGGCACAGAACATGACAGGACCAAGAGACTACTTGTATCATTCAAGAATTCTTTCAACTCAACTTTATTTACCGAGCACTTGAAAAACAAGCATTGCTGCGTACTAAGTCAAAGTGAGACATAGAAAGACAAGGACCATTAAAACATCACAATGCAGAGTATCCCGCTGAGATTCATCGTGTAGTATTTCATCGTAACAAAGTTCCCTCTTTGCCTTAAGAATAGCTTATTGCTAAGGCCACACAGAGTCAATAAACCAGGGGGAGCCCATCCTTGACACCATGTGTGGGGCAGACGCTTGCGAAAACAAAGCCGGGTCAAGTTGGGTCAGTGCAATTTTTTTTTTTTTTTTTTTTTTTTACTTACAGAGATTATTCACTTTTGGATTACACGAGTTACATTGCGGAGCATCAAATCAACAAAGCTACAATATAACAGGAAGTGAACAACATGGTCAAATTTTAAAACAGGTATACCAATATGACAGCTAACCTATGGGCAGCTAGCATGATAAGCTAGCATAGCTTACTCTGCTTAATTTTGTCAAATAGCACAAGCAGTTTTGGATCCTGATAGTAACCGCAGACAAACCATAACACTTGTCAGTACCGACTCTTACATATCTTTTGGACTTTCCAGCAGCCGCATAATTCTAGCTACAGGGACATAACGTTGCGTTTAAATTAACATCTGCGGCTACTCAAACAAGTGCCTATTAAGGCAGACTTTTCCCAGAGCGGACCTCGCTCCCGGGCCTTTTGACTCCACGTCACAAGGTGGCGAACAAAATTGGCCTTACAGTATTCCAGAGCAGCGCGAGCCACCGTCAGCACGATTGGGAGTGACAACGACGACGACGTGCATACATACAAGCATGCGAAACGCGCGGACGGCTAATCTCCATTCCTTAGCGGGGATTTGCCTCAAAATGACTCCCTTGCCCACACTCCTTTCTGTTTGTTGTCCTCGCGTAGACTTTAAATAAACACAGCTTTGATAAGTTAGGGGCCAGACAGTCACCTCTGACCCGTGGCAGTTCCGATCCACGTCCCCGCAACGTGAAGTTCAACAGGTGACGAGGGCGAGCGTGGCTTTAAATTAGCTGAGGAGGGATTTGTAAACAGCCGGGATGGATGACGAGGGAGTGTCGTTCGGAAACTGACTTTGTCCAGAGCATGTTCAGCGGGGGTCAAGAGGAAGGAGGACCCCGGAATGTTTGAGATAAATATTTTTTTGAACTTGGAAGATCTAAACGCCGTCATATAGGACAGATTTCGAATGACACATTATTCAAAGCACATTTTACTAAAAAAAAAAAAATCTTTCTTAAAAATTGTCTTGGCCAATATACTCAAATGAATCATTAAAATCAGCATAACCGATACGTGTATAGCAGTACAGTCAGTTCCAACACCAGAAAAAAATGATTTGTAGTCTTTCCCACGCTGAAAAGAAAGCCCTCGGTGGTTCTTCATCTGACATGTTAAACCTGTAAAGAATTGGAGGGGGGGTTCACAGCTTCATAGCTAGTCATCTGTCATACCTGAACGGATGTTTATGCTATTTTACAGCTTAGCCTTGAGGGGAGACGCATTGCCATTAATAAGTACAGTACAGTGATGAATGGGAGTCATTACCTTGTAGTGTAAACGTCGCAAAAGCAAGGAAGGGGAACCGACAGCCCCTTGGCCATATTCAGCGCGACAGAGCATCTTTTTCTTATTTTCAATGAAATCATCTCTACCCTTATATTTTCCTGATGAAAATGGATGTTTTAATAGTACAAGGGAAACCCCAAACAAAAAAAAAATGGCACTGTGCTCTGATGGACAACCTGCTTTCCAGTCAGGGGTGACTTTTTTTTGGTGTGTGTATATTTGCCCAGTGAGCGATTTGCAGACAGACATCCTTGTAAAGGCCACCAGCATTGCTCTCTGAAGGCGCTCGTCGGACCGCTGACACGTCACGTCCATCATCTCCACTTTAAATTGCCGGTGCTACTTTTTCTGGTTGCAAACCAGGTGACTGAAAAAGTTTTGAAAACGCGTGTTTGTAGTTTAGACTCCCTTCTCGAAACAAACTAAGAATTTTATTTCACTGTCTGGTCTTTGTGCCCCCCCAAAAAAAGCATTGAGAACGTGAAAGACCTTATTGTTAACACTTGTCGCCGATAAGGCTAAAGGTTACCATGGAAACGCAGCCACCTGGAGCCAGGGTCCAATTTGGAGCAAACCACAAAAGTCAACACCAGCGCGTGCTACGCTCGAGAGAGAATGGAAAAAAAGTAGCGTTGTGATTGTATGGCCCATAATCACAAGTCCAAATATATCAAGTGGAACAGAAGTCCAAGTAGCGTCAAACATGGCCATTCATCGTTATCACTTGAGGTAAACTGTCAGTGTGGAGAACGTTTACAGTCGATTTAATACGGCAGTGAGTTTCGCCCAACTCGTACACAGTCTGCTTTAGAAGGCCAGATATTAATGCTTATATGCATGAGACACCGCAGCAGTGTTTTTCTTATCTGGCTGCGATTATGATGCAGCAGGCTGACATTGATCAGACCGCCGTGGTCCAATTATGCCGAAGCGGCCGCAGGTCTGCAGTCGCCGACTCGCAATTAGCACAAAGCGACGTGATTTCCTTGCTTGCGTCACATGTCGCATGCAATGCTAACATTTGATGTCAATATTCAGCACGCGCCTTGTTTTTAATCCCCTCCTACCGAGGTCCTCTTACCTCGTGAGCCAGGTTGTCATAACACTGTTGATTAGCGAGATTGAAAATAACTCACAAGAAACCAAATGGGGACTGTGGAGTGTATCGGTAGCGGTTGGAACGTAGCATGCTAACAAACAACAGGAGAAGGAGGATCTTCTGTATTCCATGTGGCTGTACGTTTTACTCCTTAATTTGTGAAAAATAACTTTTTGACTTCGTTGGAAATTCTGAGCCGAACCTAAAATTGTTTGAATCTGAATCTGGCCAGCCTTCTACGTGAACAACCCAAACCCGACAAGCGTGATGGCTGCCTGTCAAAAAGTGTTTTTGTGCAACTCTGAACACATTGTAAACTCTTTGGATCACCCAATAAATCCTGCGGGTGGATGGAGGGAGTAGAAAACACAACAGGAGACATACGGCTATAGTTAATGAACATGGAGGTGGAGTGGGCCGAAGCCTAAGGGTGCAATCCGGCGGACCCCGCGCTGGACCCGGAGAGCAGACAAACAAGGCGCTACAGTCACAAGGGGGTTAATTGTAGGCGTGTGTCGTTAAAGCGGCGGGTGGCTGGTAAAGACTTCTATTTATACGCCGGACCAGGTAAATGAGGTGAAATTATTCTGCGCGTAAGTTTGACTTTATTGATTAAATAATTGGTGATTCACCTCATTGCTTTCCATGTAAAGAGCACTGAATGATTTTTGTGTGTGTGTTGAAACTGAGGGATTTTGAGTTCTCCAGAAGGAGAAAGTAAATATTTGTCCACTAGAGGGAGCAACTCCATTCTTCATAACACTGAAGGCCCCATGCAAATCAGTGCACTCACTGACTGTTCAGTCCTAACAAAAACACTATTTTCCCGGAGCTCGTTGGCAGTGTGAAACATTGACCTGTTAAAAAAGCAAAAACATAAAATTCCAGTCTAAATATCTCCCCCCCCCCCAAAGAAAGTGCCTTAAATTAAAAAATAAAAACATGATTACCTCGAGGTGAATAGAATTTCAGGGCAGAGGAAATGACAAATAATCAAATGGATTTACTCAACTGCTAATGGGTGAAGGTGTGTTTTAGTTTCAGAGGCCTTCATTTGGAAACTTTTACCCTGTTACAGGTTTACCACAATGAAAGGCAATTCAAAAAAAAGATTAGCACAGGGGGAATGAAGACTTCGCAAACAAAAGTCACGCCTTTTAGACGGCTACCTGTTTCCTAACACTACTTAACAAAATGACAACTATGTAAACCCCGTCTGGAATTTTAATAGCAGAAAGCGAGAAATGACGTGCGCATTTTTGCTGCGCCTTACATCATTTTCTTTAAAGCACAAAACTCATCAGCCTTCCGTGTACTTGATGTGCTTCGGTGCTGCTGTGTTGGTTAGCGGTTAGTCCAGGCGGGTTCAATATTAACTTCCATCCACACATTGTAAGTCACGTTATGCTCAGGAGTGGAATAAATCCAATTCCCCTACGACGGACGTTTGCAAAGGCCCGACATCCAGCTTCCTTTGTGAGATTGCTTATTACCCCTCCGTGTTCTTTTGAATGCACTTCAGCTCTGGCTGTCAGACATATTTGTTTCATCCTCCGATCGCCGTCTCTGCTGCGGCGTCCTTCACTGCTCATGATGAAAGAGAAATGTGAAGCCCCTAATAGCATTCCCAGTGATTTTTTTCTGGTATTAAATCACTGCTGATACACTCCACCCCCAAAATCTGCTGCAGACTTACAATGTTTGAGTTTGACATCAAAGGGCCAACACAAAACAAGCTTTTTTTCCCCTTCTTTTTTTATTGCAAATAAATTGACCCTAATACATAGGGGAGGGCAATGTACCAATATTGTTAAGCTACCTAGTTCCTGATGCTATTACTAAAGCTAGTGAAATGATTTAACCAACAGTGGCTAGCTAGTCTGTCTTTAAGTGTAGGTGTGAGAGAAGCAGAGCGGATGCATGACTTTGTTTGTCTTGCCCAACGTCAAACGGCAACTTCCAATACACTTCCAATGAATTACCACAGTGTGTGGGTGCGTTATTGTGTGTGTGTTTTGAGCCAATGAATGGTGACCTCATGCCTTAAAACGCTGCAAAAAATAAAACATTTTACAAAGTCTGGACACCCACGCGTCACACCCCAGAGCTGTTGTCACTACAAAATTAAAAAATTAAAATGCCTTTTTATTGTTTGTTTCTTTTAAAAAGCAAATCTTTAAGATACAAAAACAAAAATATCATGATGTTCACAAAATACCTCCTTGACATACTTCTGAGACGATCATCCGAGACGATTCAGACAGTCAAACAGGTATGCGCAAAAGTAGACGACATAGTCTCATTCATCAAAATTTCTTTTTAAAAAACCCCCAACAACAACCTAAGAACAAAACAGGCTTTATTACCGAGACGCAGCATATCGCTTAACCTGTTTGGTCGTCTCAAAGCTTTGCGTTTTAATCCGGCGCCGCCATGATAGCACAGATGCAGCCCCCGCCCCTAAGTAGGCCAGCGCACATGTCTGGATTGAGGCCAAGAGACAGAACGTCCCAAATCTGTCAGTTTGCAGAAAAATAGATACCAAGGCAAGGCATCAGAATAATTATTCATGTTTCTTTTGTCAACACCAGCTACAATAATATTGTAGGAGAAGGAATAGTTGAGGCTTAGCATACGAAATGAGGGCCGGCATAACCACAAACAAAGCCGGTTCAGGACTTGAGCATTTGAGAACTGAAGTGTTTGAGTTTGGGAGCCTCACTGAAGTTTAGACTTTGGTAGAAACACAATGCTGATTTTAGCATTACATGGAATTTATGCCAGATTTAAGTCAAACTGGAAAATAAAATAATTTTAAGCAGGCCACCCTCGTTAGCCTTTACCAAATGTTTTAAAACTTTTGCCAGTCTGCTACAACAACAAATTACTGGTGGTCCTCTTTTATTGACCTGACACATTCTACATTCACCATTTACGGGTTGGGCACGGCTACCTCGCCTGTGCCACATAAAAACGGCTAAAACAAACACCAGAATGTCGGAAAAGGCCGACGTAAAACTTGCCATCTCCGCTTTAATGGGCCGTTAGCACGGCGCTAACAAACCTTTGCTGCGGTGTGACGCCGACGTTCAAATGAGCTCGTCATCCAATGAGGGCTAAATGGAACGCAGTGACTTCCGTGTATAATTTGAGGTGACAGAAATGTGCTAAAAGACATGTTAGCTTAACATTTACATTGGTTGTATAGAATGTAGCCATCTTAGCTAACGTGGCTAGCTATGTGTTTATGCATGTAAAATTTGTATGATTTTTCAAAATTTTCTTCTGCATTTCTTTTTTAGTCAGAATTTCGAATACTAAGAACAGGCTTAACTGCGTCACCAGTCGAATGAAGCTTTTTGAGGCGATGCATCAGCGCTGACCGATTGGCGTTGTAGTCATGCGCGCTGCTGTTGAGCTTTCCGTTAACACCCCGCCGTGAGACCTCTTGCCCCTGGGCTATTAGTCATCCTGACAAGCGCTGCGTTATGTGCCGCTCTCTGTGCCCGCAACGCCATCTCGCCACCTTCACACATGTACGTGTATCCTTAACGCGGAGTGGCAACAGGGACACAGGCCACTGAAGCAAAACAAGCAGCTGTCAATCAGCATACCGTGCAAGACCTCCGCATACCTCACAGACACTCCATTTCGGAGGGCTTAACTCTTAGTGGCACTTGCTGGCAAACCTCAGGCTGAATGTATGATACTTTTTTACAATGTACCAAGATCTTCCGTGCGTGTTTTCGGGCCACTGAAGCGTCCTTCCCAGCAGGTTGAGATTCCCGAGCGACACAGCGAGCCGCTTAAGTCGATTGGCGCCTGAGCCGCTGATGAGAGCCCTTTTCTGCTGCCGGCTACCGTGGCCCCTAAAACAAGCTCCCCGGTTCCTGCGGTTAGGACCCCGAACCAAGCCTCCATTCACCTCATCGGGCCGCCTGTTTATTTTCAGAAGCATTAGAGGAAACACTCGACATGGCTTATCAGATCCAAACAGTCGCACGTCTTTGTTATTTTACACACAAGGCCTCCTCTTGCCTCTGCCTCATTTTGGGTAATTGTTTTCTTTCTTGCTTGTTGGAATAACACGGCAGGCTGCGTTTAACACAAGTGGTAAGGGAATCCGTTAGTGTAAACAGGCTCGATACAATGCACACTGGGATTTTATCTGAGACTTTTCTGTTATTCTGTGTTTTTAAGGGGCTGGGCTGCAGAAAATATGGCAGAGGGTTGATGCTGAAGTGAATGACTGCTTCGTTACTAAGCAGAAATTACACTACACACCTCAGGCAGGCAGAGATGGGTTTCCAGTCCTTCCCATCAGGAATTGACCAAATTATTATTATTATTATTATTTTATGCAATTGTTATTTCTGATGTCAAATTGAGCTTTTAAATGTGGAATTTGTGTGCCATATGATTTGGATTATTTGTTGTGTTTATTTCTAATGAGCAAGGTAGCTGTCATCAGTAAAAATGGGCGTTTGCGCCGCTGTGGGTGTGAACGCAGACAAGGGAAGTGGCTCTTCTCCTTCTCACGTGAGACTCCTAGGTTCTACACCGCAGAGGGTTCGATGCACATTGTTAACAATTAGGCTTGCACCTGCACGAAAATCAAGATGTGTCAGTTTTCACGTCAGAGCACACGTGCACAATCTACAAAAATAGAAGCCTTGGAACCTTTGTAAAGCAGGACATCAGAACTAGCCTGAGGATTAATTCCAAACATGTTCCTAGCTTTTTCTTTGGCTTTTTTGTCATTTAAAAAATATGGTAGTTTTTAGTGAATTAAGGCATATTGCATTAAACTGACTATTTGTTTGAAAATGTTTGAGAAATGTTCTCATATTGAGATGCTGCTGTGTTGTGACACGGGAGTAAACACAGTCAACATGGTGGCAGTGTTGCACTGTCCTCACAACACAGTGAGCCCTTGTTGGCACTGAGCACCAAGTAGAGCGACCTTTTGCCAACCTTTTTGTTAGTGTGCAACCCCCTTTCACACTCCCGACAAAGGCATGCCGCCTCTCCCTGCACACACACCTAAAAAAAATAATCAACAAAATCCTGTTTAAAACCAATAACGTTACTTACACAAAGCAGCAAATAAAAGTAAAATTACATCATATTTTTACTATGATACTAAAAGCTGTTGTGGACATAAAATTAAGTTTGTTTTCCTCATCTAATGATTGACCCTGCTATTCTGGACATTGATATTGTACATGAATTTTGTGAACGTGAACAAAAGTTATATGACCATTCGTGACTCGCGTTGGATCTTCAAAACATTAAAATAGCCGCAAAGATGGAAAAGCAACTGCAGTCACGCACAAGCGACAACACGAGCCTTGTTCGCCTTCGCACACCATCCAAATCCTCCACTTCACCTCCCGCCGCACAGCTCTCGTAGCTCGGGCCCCCGACTGCCCTTGCGCCTGAAAAATAAACACTCGCTAAATCTGCCACGATTAACATTAATCACAATGTCGTCTCCTTTTAATGCCACAGAGTGAGGGCCAATCACACGTGAACCAGATGACGGTCTCCTCCAAAAGTGCTGATGTGGCAGATGAAATTTTGGACATCTTTTTCTGCCTACTTTCATCTTTCTGCTAAGATGACCTGAGGGGGAAAAAAAAAAAGCTTCCCGAGGATGTAGCGTGGATTCCTGTGCGTGTGCACTCGCCACTAATGCACATTTCATGGTCCAGCTCGTGGCATCCTTTCACACCCAAACAAGCGAGCTGCACACTCATCAACGTCATCTAACGTCCATCTAGCACACTAGCCAGACTCTGCAAACACCAACGGAATGGACCACACGCGCTTTTTGCATTTGTGAGTGCTGCTGCTGTTCACTGAAAGGGAGTATGCATGCTGGAAAACATACAGGAATTTTTACCATCTTGTTGCTAGGCAGACTTGGTTTTGCTCAGTCTGTGTGAAGTCCTAGACCGCTAAAGTTAACGTTACACTAGCGTCAAGTGGTTAGCTCCCCTTTGCTCATTACTCATGATCAAACTGTTGAGTGTTCTTTGTATGCAATTTTACAATAGTGGTTGAGTTTATTCTAAAACTTACGTGACAGTCGTTGAGTTTAACTTGACCTCCGTGGACTGGATTTACAGGTCTGACCGCAGCAGCACCCTTCAAACTAAATCTTATATCAACAGATTTGTCAATCTGTACATTCTTTATTAGTCGAAGCGTTTCAAAAGGGACAGGACTAAATGCATCTCAAAAGACCTTTCACGCAGGCCGTACGGTCGAGAGGGACCACACCTTGGCCTCTTTGCTTGCAGCGATTAACCAGGCCGCGCTCGTTCTTAAATAAACAAACGCAAATCTTGACTTAATGAACAGGAAAAGTAGGCCGATGAGGGGATTTTTTTTTTTTTTAACCAATTGCATGAGAGTTTATATAACTGGTATTATGCTAAAATTATATGCGGTATGCTAGACATGATTCTAAGGGCCAAGGGGGAAGAAATTAAACATGTCATAGATCTGTCAATTGCTTCTAACTTGATGCTGGGCAGAATTTCAGGGCTCAATCACAAGTGACCAACTAGCCAATGGAAAATAAATGCTAAAGTTAAATATCCTAACCAGGACCAAATATTCTTGCCTTGTTGCTCTAGAGAATTTATAGCACTCAATCACGACGGATGAATAGGACAATGAAAAATAAACGACATGCTAGCCCCACCATATATTTTGCTATTGTTGCCGGGCAGGATTTGTAGGGCTCAATGGTGACTGCCCCAAAAGCCAAGGGAATGAATGCTAGCCACGCCCAATTTTTTTTTAAACTTGTTGCTAGGAATAAATCATAACTCTAAACAAACACTTACTCCCATTTGATAAGTAATGTGATCAAATGAACGCTTGTTGATGTAGCAATGACCTGAAAAAGCAGCGGGCCGGACTTCAGTGCAGTGATGTAATACATGGTGCAGTGCCTTCGCTTCATCTATTGGTCACGCTTGAATGGCTCCACCTGCACGATCAGACTTCCATTTGCCTTCCTTGATCAATAGTGTGGTGTTAGAGACTGTGTACTTTCCCAGCTGGGTCACTATCGCGATAAGGAACGTAAATGAGGCTAAGGTCAACATGTGACCCCAACTTGACCTTTGCATTTGTTATGAAAGTGTGTGTGTGCGCGTGTGTGAGCGAGAGAAAGAGAGAGAGAGAGAGAGCGACGACTGTAATCAGACATCAGTTTGTGATAAACTTTCACATGAACTTCACACAGCTTTTCAGTTTCTGCCGCCCCTCATTGCATTCCTAAGTGGGGCAAGTCAGATCAAGGTTCAGAGTGGAACTTGTTGCACAGTGCATTTATTTGTTATACCTGCCACTACCGTATACGCTGCTGGCATAGAATTATAAAAACAAAAGAAAAATAATTTACATACAATTACAATAATAAAAATGCCGTGAATCTATATTTTCACTTTCAATCTAACTATATAAGATTGAAATGGATTTTTTTTTGAGCCACTGCATAAACCATGAGCACAAAGCCAATGAGATATGAATTGAACCATCGATGTTGTGAGCCCTAATATATATGAATATATGGTACATGTCCCACCCAACTCGCCGCCGCAGCTCTTATGCAATAATTGCAGCATTTTCATGTTTCATATGTTTCATGTTTCTTTTTTCAGAGGACAGTGCAATTCACCTGCCCCGCACAGTTGCCAAAGTTTTTCCGTCTGCGGTTTTGGCTTCAAACGACACGGCGGGCCCATTTGAAGTGGATCAGGTAGGCGGAGTCAGATTTTATTGTCTTAAAATATGTTCCATAGCTCGATAGCAATAGTTAATAATATGCCAGCCATTCAACAGCTTCCTGGTTAAAATAGCTCAATTGAACGCTGTCATCCGTCATCACATAAAAGCCAGACGATAATTGTATGTTTGTAAAGAATGCGTAACGCCCATTTGTACCGCATACCTCCTGCTCATGGGTGGATTTTGCACATCAACTGTCAATTCTGACTAGTGGGGAAATTACCTTGTGGAAATAATAGCATGTTTACATAAGGTGAAGGAATGGAAACAGCTATTACAATGCCTCTGTTAATTCTATTCGAACATTTTAGCACTCTTAAATGAAGAACAAGTATCAACTGATCACAAAAAAAATATTACCACATAAACCAATGAAAAAATAAATGTCTGTATTGTTGCTAGGTAGAAATCATGACCACAGGTCGAAAAGGTAAGCCAAAAAGGCTAGCTATGTTTGTGAGGTTCTATTTTGTTGCTAGGCAGAATTTCGGGGCCTCTTTAATGACCTCCTTGGGGCAATACGAAATAGTTATTTTTTTAGCCATGTCCACTTGTTGCTCGGCAGAATTCATGCACCTCTTTAAGTATATTTAATGAGTTATACGCTTCAGACAACTTGAAACGTCACAAAACGGATTATGTTCCACTTTTGTTTTGAAAGACGATTCATCAAAACCCTAAAACAGACAGAGTGCGTATCAAATGTCCCACTTGCCCTTTGCTTTCAGACAAGCGTACGTACAACAGGCAGGAGGCCAACGTTGTCAGACAGCATCGCAATCTGGTCGTAGCACCTAGCCAAGCATCCGACACTTTGACAACATCTTGCAGACAGCTTCCCGTGACTCACTCCAAGTCACTGTCATTCATCGCAATAGAGAATGACATTTACATTCTTTCCGGGTTTTTTTTTCCCGCCGGTATGAATCCACGCTCGCCCGTAATAAAGGAACCCTTTTCGTTTGGTAAATGGCTAATCGTATGCTAACCAAGAGTATGGACATGAGCATATTTCATGATTGGGGTCTCCTTTTCTCTTTGACCTTAAAAGACATTTACTTCCTATCACCCCCCCACCACCACCACACACACACACACACACACCCTCCCACTCATTTGACCTCTGACAACAGAGGGGGCCAGCCTATTGATTCCTTGGCCTTGAACTTGAATGTCGGGGGTTCACTGAGACGCCAATCAAAGGGACATTGTCTCCCTGCAAGAAAGACAAATTGCGGAAAACAATGCTCGGCGACTTTCCCCTGGCTTCCTCCAATGCGTGAAGGAGCCACTTATCCTCAGCTGTCCGAGACGCTTTGGAGTAGTGTGTGGAATGCATACATTTCCTGTCCATAGAGGTCGTGCTATTTACGCTGACGGATCACCGGATGATAACCGTCTTCGTACGCCCCTTCGGTGGAACGCAACTAGTGTCATTAAGACACAAAAGAAACACCTCCTCTGCCCCTCCCCATCTTTCATGACATTAAAATTACATTGCAAAAGAGTATATGTATACTATAAGTATATATATTTTCATATAAGTCCTTAAGACTTGATATCCTTTTTTTGCCCTGGAGCAGATTGCGTAATCCAAACTAACCATCTGATTTCCATTACGTTGAAGAAATTAAATAAATAGTCGCCTAAAGTGTGTACACATACACGCGTCATTAAAAGCAATGTTTGTGTAGGTGGTTGATTAAAAAATGAGTCATGTGGGACAGTTTGGCTACTGTAAATATACACATTTGTGAATGAATATGCTCCTGATTGCTGGGAGATTTATTGCGGTTTAAATGCCCTAAATTAGGGTGTACTGTATAAATTTAGATTCAAGGACCTATTGCAGGAGTGTTCTGGGAAATCTCTGCTCCTGATCACTGGACTTGCTAGACCTGTATGCGCCAAGCATAAAAGAAAAAAAAAAATTTAAACCCAAAATATTCCTTCAAAAATGCAAATAAACATATATTATGTGCTTGTTAGAATTAAGAAATTAACTGAAAAATCACCCAAAATTTTATTATCTGGCCTGGCACTTGGGGAGGGGGTGCTCCCGCGTCCCTGCCTCGAGCGCCGCCAATGCTCCTCATATCATATTTTATATTGTCTTGTTTGACTTCATGTTCCACACTTTCTGTGCCTTTCAAGGGCTAACAGCTCAATTACCACAAGGTTGTGCATAGTATCAAAATCAACAGCAGAAATAAAAGCTACAGTAATGTGGTCGTTATACTCATTTCCAAAACAAGACTGGTGCTAACTGGCTCCAAAAAGCCAAAAGGGCAGCTACTGAAGAATTCAGTAATTTGTGGCCACCCTGCACCTTCTCCCACCGTGTTTGGCTGATCTCCGACATCTCAACTTGCAACCAAATTGACACTCACTCCCGGGCCAAACATATTTCTACTCGCCCACCCATCGCCTTCACGCACGGCTGACGCTCACCTTGAATCGTGCCAGGACCCGATGCAGTAAATATGTCATATCGTCAGCATGCGCCGATCACACCCACTCGCCACAAAAATGCTCTGTCTGCCCCCGAAAAGAGCAAAGTGCTCAAGTTTCAACTTTCGGGACGCATCTGAGGAGAACGGCCGACATTGTTGCGCCACCTGTGCTGACGATGTATTGAAATTTCCCCCACGGTACAAAAATGACATTGTTGTGTCTGCCTGACGCAATGGCAGACGTCTGTATCAGTTCAACGGGTATCAGTTAGTCCACGTTTGTTCTGTCGGCCTCACAGTTCAGAGGTTCCGGGTTCCAATCTCTAGTCCTGTGTTGGGTTCAGTGAAGGGGAAAAAAAAATTGGTGACCCCTGAAATCTTATTTTTGCTTTTCTCTGGCTTTTATTATCCCACGTACTGTCTTACTTAATACATACAGATTTTTTTTTTACATTGTGGACATAGCCCTAGAATTTTTTTGGGGGGCGCACGTTTCATTGTACAGCATGAAACTCTCACGTCAACCTTTTGCACACTTCCCCGTCCAAATAGCCAATCAGGATCCATTTAGACCGCCGTGGCCTGGAACAGGAACTGACAGGCCTGCGCCGAGGTGTTCTGACTCGCATGCGAGTCATGGAAGTTCTCAGCGGCGCAGCCATGAAATCCAAACTGCGGTTTCCCCCCCTTTTAGACGCCGCTGATTAGCACACGACCGGCGCAGACGTCCGAGACAAGGCTGTCACCTCGAATTGTCTAATGGACAAAGAGCAAAGTCACCACAGTATGAAAGTTCCATTTCCTAAGCCTTTTTCTGATTTCCTTGCACCAGTTAATACATCAGATCAGTAGTTTATATTGTCCAATCAAAAGCACTGCGCATGAGACAAATGTGCCATTTCTTGGCCAGCTTGTTATTTTTTTTGTCATTATATTTGTATTTATGCTATGTAAACTTCAGGTCGCCCCCACCCCCCCACCCGGCAGTGGCAGCACTGCGGTTCTGCCACTAGATCACCTTTCAGGAGGCCCACAATTTGCCTCCATGCTTGGGTGGTTTGATTTAAACAAACCAGGCTCTGGGCTTTGTGAGGCCATTAAGGCCACAATCATTGTTGAGGGCCCCCAATCAGACCGCCCCGCCAAGAGTTTGTCATTTGGATCTGGGCACCGTGTGTGCTTTTTCTCGATACACTGGTACAACTTCAATTTGTTGTGCTTTCAAATCCGGATTTGCCATTGAGATCAATACGCTAGCTTGCTAACTTCGGCTATCCCAATCAGAAAAGATTCATACCGATGCTACGTTTACAAAAACAATTAGCGTCATAATCAGTTGCACTTTTGATCTTTTCTTTTTGTTTGTTTTTATGCCACACACTGTGCTGAAAAAAATTGTCTTGTCAATAATTTATCGACTTGAGTTTCATCACATAGTCAACTACAACAAAATTGTTGTTGACTGTCTCGTGTCTTCCCACAACTGTCGGTAAAGCTATCAAACTACGATTGATAAATCCTCCATATTCTTTCCACCCGCTCACGTTTTTATTGACGCATCTTCCTGAAAGGCCAAGTGTGACTCATACTTTTTAACTATCACTGAATTCCACTCAAAGGTTCTCTGCCTAGGAAACTTGGCAGCTGTGTTTCACCATTAAAATAAAAAAGAAAAAAAAAATGCCGACTACTTACATTCCATTTGTTAGCACCTGAGCTCATTTCTGGGTAGATCCACGTTGTTTCCAAGTAGGTGTTAATGACCTGTGCTTATAGGGCCGCTACCATAGTAGGTGAATTTCCTTTGGCGAGTAAATTGTTTTTTTTTATTAACCGATGATGTCATTCATAATATTGTAATGTTATGCTTTCAAACTTTATTTGCATGAATATAGAAATAGCGCATTTTGTTTCAACTGAATGTGCAGCTTTACAATAAATGGAAGTAACATTGTAAGGCGCAGTCGAAAGCAATTTGAGCAACAATGCTTTCCTCGCAACACCGCATCCACGGACTACACGTAAAGTAACATCTCAACGTGCGTTTGAGCGCCGTCGCTCGGCAAGCGCGCGCTCTTAAGTGCTCGGCCGGTAAACAAATCCCAGTTTATTAAATACACACTTGTCACTCTCCACTCACCATGCACGGCCAAATTTATTTGGACAAAAGTTGCTCCGCTAGACTTAAGTGTCCCGGGCTGACGCCAAGAGATAAATAGCCCCCCGAATTAGGAACTGGATTGAATTTAGCCGAGGTATGCTTTTAAAAAGCAGATTGCTCACTATCCACGTGGTCTATCTAAGGTCAATAAACCATCAATGAGTGACACGTCTAATTGCTTAATCAAATTGTGGTGCAAGAGTCCGACTACTGTACGTTTTACCCTGGGTCCTACACAATATGTTTATTTACGTGGGCATTCGAAAAAGTGGAAACAAACGGAGTGAGAAACAGGGACGGATAAAAAACAAATTAAGCTAGGCTAGCAAATATGTCATTTTGTTTTGCTAATTTATCCTTCTTTCAATATCACAACTTTTTCTCACCTAAAATATTACAATGACAATTTTTTTGTACTTTATCGAGAAATTGCAATTATTATTCAAATATCCCAGTTTTACCCATCGTAATCTTGTAAAATGATTAGAAAAGAATTACGTCTTTTTTTTTATCGGAATATTTCTGTGGCGGGTTTTGCTACAATTTTATGACTTAATCTGCGTAAAATTCTGCTTTTTTCTTTTAATAACCTAACCTTAACTGTAATATTGGACATGTTATATGACTTTATTGGGAATAAACAGTCCTGGTGTTAGTCAAGCAACAAGTTACCATTACGTGGAGGGGGGGGGTATGCTTAGCAACCCGGACTCGACTTTGCAAGACGGAACTCAATAACGAATTAAGCATTCTTTTATACCTTGTCTGTGCTTTGTTTCCTCTTGCTTTTGCCCTCTTTCACTTTGCTCCGCAATCAACTTTTAACATCTCCTGTGACATTAGCATGACAACAGGGAGGGCAGGGGGCACAAAGGGCCCCGCGGCCATGTGACCCAGCGCACATCGGGAGAGGGAGAGTGAGCGGGAGAGCGCGCCCATGCTAATATCTGCAGCTGGGCCTTTTGGTTTTGTTCGGCATGCAGCTGGGCTGGATGAGAGCGCCTGGATTCCAACACACCCCCGTCGGCATAAATCTCGCCACGCTCGAAGCTGCGAACGCGGGCAACAATGCCAGCGGCTCATTCTATGCCAAGTGCGGACGAGGCCGCGCACAACTAGATTGTTGTTGTGTTTGTGACAACTAAGACGGTTTTTGTTTTTCCCCCCTCCCCCCTTGTCCCGCGGGATGCATATATTTGTCATTTATCTCCTTAAATGAAAACTCAGACGCTGCTAATTATTCCTTTCAGTCCCGCTGGTATTGTCTATAGGGCAGAGCCAGACAAGATGGTGTCATGTGTCAAGCCCGAGACTCACGTTGAGCGTCGCTAAATGACGTGAGCCTTCGTGACAGCTTTGCTATATAGTCAAACACCATTTATTGTGTGGAAATGCTACAAACCACCCACAATTGGTGAAAATCAGCCAATTAGACAGACCAAATAAAAAAATTAAAGATATTTAAAACTTAAAACACAGTAGGTGCATTCCCACTCAAGCTTGCACAGAGGCCGAGCGTGCTTGCTTCAAGCACTTGATTTGTCACACCCGGTTTAAATTGTCCGGAAAATGGCGTAATAAACAAGAAAATTAAGAAATTTAAACTCCAACTTGTTCAAACAAATTATATGAACTGGTCTTACAAAAGTCCTGTTCATATCGTCGCCCAACCGTTTTTATTCCCCCTCCCGCACAACGCCATCACTGCATCATTATGTTCATCCATTGAAACCACCAAAGCTGCCACAGACACAAACTTGCCCCAGAAACATTTGTCCCCAGCTTTCCAGGCTGTCATTAATAAACCCATAAAGAGGTCTTTATGTGCGAATGGACACTGTCACTTTTTTTTGCAGCCGCAACTTTGACTCGGAGATGAATGCTGCGAGCTGAGCCTGAATGCATCGCAGCTGGGCGTGAGTCGGGGCGCTGGTGACAGCGGGTACCATGGCACAAATCCCGTGGCAGAAAGGGCATCTTTGTTTGGCCCAGGTGCTGTGTGTGGATGCACGGCCCTACACATCCTGCACCAGCTCATTCATTATTCATGAGGCGTACATTTGAAATCATGAGCTTCCTGTCAAAAGCCAGAAAGGAGCAGCCTGGCCAAGTGGGCGGCAGAGAAAGAATGGAAGCATGGGACACTTTCAAAGACACAACGTGAAAGCTGTTGTGGCGTGGGCGACCATTGGAAACTTAAAGTGCAACTTATTTTACATAGAAAGCAATGGAACTTTAATCACTTTCTAATTGAGATCAAATATTTGGAAAAACCGGTCTTGTCAAACATTTCACAGATAATATTTAGGTCACCTTTTTATGGTCTAAAATCTAAATTTGTTTGGAAACAATGCAATACTAAGTCCTGTGAGATTTGCGAGCATTTAAATTTGCAGACCTTTCTCATCAGATGTGTGTAATGTGAAATTTTCTGTCTTTTGACTGCCAATCATGTTTTGCCCAGCTTTTAAAATGTCAACCAAACAAAAGAATGCTCCCACGAGAAGGCCGTGTGATTACAGGAGGCTTACAATAATCTATGTGTGGAAGCGTAACCTCCCTCAAGCCTTTGTGACTCAGCGCAAGATGAAGCCTGCACAATTAAGCCATTTTGTTTCACGGCCCGACTGTTTATTTGCATTATCTAGAGCCGCTCAAAAACTGGGCAGCCCCCCGCCCTGCAAAACCTCCACCCACCTCAGGTTCTCATCAGTGCAACGGTTTCCTAGGAAACAGCTCGGTCTTGGGGGTCAGACGGGTCAGTGCCTAAATATGTGATCAGACGACTAGAGTTACTCCACATCGAGTTTGACCCATTCTGTGACGCTGGTCGCATCTCAAAACAAAGGCAAGTTAGCAACTAGCCAGAGTCAACTGCAGCGCTCACTCACTGAGATTTGCAGAAGTCGGCCAAAGTCTCATGAGATTAGAGGTCTTAGCCTTAATCATGTGAACCTCTTTTTAAAAGTGTTTTTGAAGTCTTTGCCAAGGTTTCATTATTTGCAGGTTTCAGGACCTTTCCAAATTCTCAACCAAAATCTCGTTAGATTTTCTGAAATTTTTGGTCAAAGTTTCCTCAATGTGGTTTTGTGTGATTCCATCAATCATTACATGCACCAAAACTAGGCAACTTTAAACCAGCGGGGCGCATCATCTCCACCAGAAGGCATCCTAACCTCCAAATAAGGAGCCATAGCCTGAAGCAGCTCATCCCGCCAGCCAGCCAGGCAGTAGGACCCACTGGTGAAACAATCGTCCCACGCAGGGGGCACTGCAGGTGGGCACATTAGCCGTTTAAAGAGACATTTCTGCTGAGCGTCTGTGTCACGGCTGCCGCGGGGCTTGAAATGATCAGCGAGTGAGGGAGAGCGGGGGCAATTTGACACAGCCAGGGGGGGTGGTATGAGGTAGACAGGATTTGGTCAGTGAAACCCCCTTATCAGGGCTTTACAAGGATGAGACCGGATAGCCGCTTAAGCAAATCCCCGTGTTGTGATCCTACTCAGGATAGATATGTCAAAATAATAACCAGTCAAAATACAGTCAGCAAAGTGAGCGGATAAGCCTCAAAAGTCAAACAAAACTAAAACCGACTATTGAAGATACTATAGATTTTTAAAAAGATCCTGTTGTGACATCGAACGCAATGAAATTCCCTTTTGCTTATTGTTTAACAGAAAAGATTGACATTATTCACAGTGTTCGGAATGATCTGCAGCTATTTGATGCTCCTTGGAGGGTTACAATGATCAAGATCATTTCTGGTGGTCTGTTTGGATCATGCACCACTTCAGTCTGGAGATGATTTAGTGATTGATTTGATAGCTGAAAGTCAGGTCAGAGATTCTGGATTTGGTCTTGGTCTTTGGTTTCTGATGTGTTGAAAGTGACCTGACCAGAACTTGGCAGATGCTAGTGTAAGGATGTGGCGCTGTCCCGTGTCCTCATTCCACATTGTAAACCAGCGAGCCCCCCCACCCCCATGGGCCACATATGCAGTCATAAGACCCGTAAAGAATGGCATCAGTCACAGTTTAATGGTGTCAGGATTACGGTGCCCTCGTTTCTTTCACGCCACTTGAGCCCGAGGCTGGATGCTGGTCTCCAAGCAGGAGCTGCCTTCGTCGTCTCCTTCTTGTTCTTCTCTCGCTTATTGGGGCCTGTGGGAAAGACTCAGCATGGGGGCCACACACCAAAGGGGCAGGGGCACCCCGCTGGGTGTCATGCTACTTATCGGCATCAATTTTGTCAAATTAGCAACCAATCTGAACTCTTGTTCTTTGAAAGTGCCCCTAATCACGCCGAGAGCATGGAGGATCCACTTCGGACCACGGCTGGACCCTATCCCCCCCCCCCAACCCTTAAGGCACCCTTCAGTTCAGGAGATGAAACATTCCTGCATCTCCAGGGTGGAATTCAGTTCTTTTAAAAAAAAAATATATAGATCAAATGATGTAACCACATAACGGGCAAACAACTATTAATACAAAAAAAATAGTCATAAAGCTTCCACATACATACGCTTTTATTTTGAAAAATAGAAATATTTATAAATTAAGCCAGTTTTTTATTTTTACTCATCTAAAACAACATTAAACACTTCAACGTAAACCCCCGCATTGTATTCGATAGCAATTGATTAGCTGCCAAACGTGAATCATTCTTAAAAATGAATTTTATTGTGCTTGCATCACAACATGGCCGTAGAATTCAACCAGGAAGCCCTCGCCGACGGTAGACGCCGAGAGACTGCTATCTGATCATGGCGACCACTTAGTAGCGACTTGTGTTTATGCATTAACAGAGTAGAAATAATCAGCTGTGGCCTTTCACAAATCAAATTCCCTCGCCAATTAGAAGGAGATTTCATAGAAGTAGCAGCTAATCTTCTTCGGCCATCTCCACAACAGCCACTTAAACTCGGACCCCTTCTTTCTGTTTCTGTGCGAGCGTCCTGGCAAATGGCCCATTCAGGACATTTGACCCTCTGGGTATGGCCACCGTCTTCTTCTTGAGTGTGTTTTTTAGGGCTAACACTTTTCCTTTCGCATCGGGGCTAAAAGGCTACCCCGAAAAGTGCAGGGGGGTGGAAAGCCAAATATTTGTAGAGGTCTCCTGGACGCCTGTTTGCATAAAAAGGTTCCACAGGCGTTTGCATCAAACTTGGACGCTGGAGACCGCAAGAGCTGTTTTGGTTGCCGTTAAAGTGCCTTGCTGGACTCTTACGAGTGATCTGATGGGAAAAAATGCAAAGTTTTAGGTTAAGTGGAGTGAATAGATTCATACTCTGGGAGGCGTCGTGGAGATTATTAAATTGTATTTAGTATTGCTTAAATCAGTGCAGATCAGACTTGAAGGGAATTACTTCAGAACATTTCAAGTTACAGTACGAAGATGTTTTGAGTAGCTTCACCGCCGAGGCTGAGCTGCCACCGGGGAGGCGGATGTGTTGGGAAAAGCAAGCGGCCCTTTACGACATTCCCGGCCTTTTGAGGAAAGATTTTTTCCTGAAACGAGGCCTCCATGACTTTAGGACCTAAAGTTTAGGTGCATCTGCGGGGAGTCATTTTGTCACGTGTCACGGGGTTTGATTTAGCGCTACATTTTCTCCCTGGTGTGTGGCTTTGTTGCATCTTTATTTCGGTTTTCCAAGCAATGAAGTGTAGGATCGAAGCATGAGAAGATAATCAGGAACGGAAGGTACGTCAAGTACAGTGCGAGTTTTGGCGTCTTGCTATCCGACAAAATGAATGTCAGGCTTTCTATCTGCACTTTGACGTTCTCGTGGTCAGTATGGCACCCCCGCTTACTTTCCGAGGTGACCTCACCTATCAGTCCTCACTCATGCAAACAATGGCAGCATCATTGGTGGTTCTCACAGCCCCCCCTTCTTGTATTGTCTGCATAGACAACAGATAGAGTTGCAAATGTGCACTTGTACGAGTCCAAGTAGGAGAGGGTGGGACGTTGGTGTTGTTCCCCCATTAATTGATCGCCACTTGATCTCGTATGGTGAATCGGGCCCGGTCTCCAGGGCTGAGCGCAGGTCTTGGTGATACGTGTGGGAACCAGAGCGGAGGGCGCCGAGGCGCACCTGCCAAATGGCCGTTTTGGACTATTCCCCCAGCACCCTTGCTATTGTTTGACATTTATATTCAGTTTCCTTCTCGGATAGCCACACCGTCCAGAACCAGGACGGCTCTCCTTTCAAAAGATGGACCCTCAACGACGGGGTCACTCGTATCTCAAGGCACCAGTGTATTTGTTTTAGGAAATGCAGACACGTCATGGATTAGTTGCATTAAAAAGGAAGAAGGGGATGTAACCAGCAATTAGCCTTAATGACAGCCCAATGCCCCGTGACCCTCATTTGGGGTCCGGCACTATAATCAAGGACCTGTCAGTGTGGGGTCTCGTTTCCACCAAAGGTGAACGGTGAGATGAAAGCAGCAGGTGGGACAGTTTCAAAGTCAAATGACAGGCAGGTGCAGTAAGGTGGAATGCACACAGTAGCCCAAAAACGCTCGTGTCAGCACTTTGGTCAGTCTCGCGTGGGGAGTAGACGAGAAAGCGGGAGGAGCCGCGAGATGGGATGCGTGGAATCGTCGGCGGGGGGTCGGAACGGGGAGGGAAAGAGCCGGAATTACCAAATTTAAATAAAGTAAACTTTCCGGCCATCTGGCCAGTGTTTGGGATAGGGAGAGGGAGGGGTCGAGAGCCTTGCAGACCGACCGAGCAGCAATGAGGCACTTGAGTTAGCAAAGAAGAGAAGAAATTGGGAGTGGAATGTATTTGTGTCATCTTAAAGGAATAAAAACAGTGATGAGCACTCCAGATTGATGAGCCACTCACAACGCCGCCCGCAGACAAAGGAAGTAGATCTACAGACATGCATCGCCACCCTGGAAAAGTGACGCATGGGCCGGCGAGCGGAAATGGCATCAGTTCAACCCCGAGTGAGCTTGGTGGCGGTTTTGCGGGGTTGACGTATCCCTTAAGCAAACCCTCTGAAATGAAGCACAAAACAAGGTGTCAGGCGATGATTGATCAGCGTGGCGGTTTTGTCAAAATTCAGCCCCGCCTCCAGGCACTTCCTATAATCAAAGGCCATGCCCACCCAGGGCTAATGAGACATTAAGCAAACGTCAGGTTGGGTTGGGGGGGGGCTGATTTAAAGCAGACCTGTGCAAAACAAAAGGCGCAAATGGAGAGATTCAAATCAGTATGGAGAGTAACGCAACAGTGGCTGGGATGAATCAGATGGGGAGGGCCGAGGCGCCGTCGCTTTCCCATGGCTCGGACGGGAGAGCACACCTGGCCTGACAAAGCCCAGGAAGAGAGCGGGGATGCTCCTCCCCCCATTCCCCTGTTTGGGGGAGGTCATCATGAGGCGTTCTGTCTCATCAAGTCCAAAAATCGCAATTGCTCTGCATTGCCACGGCGTTTTCCTGCCTCTCCTCCTGTATCTGCATGAACATACCCCCCTTCCCCCCCCTCCCCGTCCCATACTGTCACTTCTCACACTTGCCACCTCTGGAGCGCCCGAGCTGGTTTCAATTTGAGCCCTGAGCAAAGTTAATAAGTTTGAGATCAATTCTGCTCGGCCTGACTGGAGCTGATTTGGGGGTGGGGCGGTGTACACTTTCGCCCCCCTCCCCTGATTAGCCCTGCTCCTTAACTTCACTGGCAAAACACAAAGAGCCGGTCTGTTCCCCCCACCACCACCGCCCCCACCTCAGCCCTAATGCAGCGTGACCCCATGCAGAGGATCATTATTAGTCCGAGAGTTCACGTTACTGGTGAGCCAGGTAGTCGAGAGAGATAATAGTGACGCACGGTAGAATTATTGAACATCTCCATATCGCCGATACATTGCAAATGACATCATAGCCTTCTAAAAAAAAAAGCAATCTATTTTTGATAAAAAAAATAGCACACTGTATTATTGTACTTTTAAAAATATGGCATATTTAATGTAGCGATTTATTACCATTTTATCACATGCTAGTCGTTCTTTGCAGAGGATAAAGAATGTATGCTTGTCAGATTATGCTGCTTGTGAGTTGAAGTCGCTACCATCATACAGCACTTCTAGTGTATCTCGAGTTTTTGCTCGTAAGTCAAAGCAAAAAAGAAAATCATTGTATCGTGAATAACTCCAAAGTCGGTTCATGGACAAGACAGCATTGTGCTCCAGGTCTCATTATTCATAGTCAAGTGCCGGAGCCGTTTAGCTAAACAAACTTCAGCCCGAGCTAATATTCGTCCATCCGTAACGTTTGCCAACGGCCGTGATGTTGGTAAGCACCCGTCGGGTCGTCATTAACCAGCTGGAAGTGACTATACAAGCCCTTCTGCTTCCCGCCGCATGATTGGGGGCTACCCCCAGTAACCTAACGCACAGGCCAATTACAGCTAATTTAAGACTAAAGCAATTTGGACAGATTTTGGGGGAAATTACTGTAGAGGTCTTGTTGCCGTCGCCCGACACAAACGAGAGTGGGATATTTTGACAGGTTTTTACCACAAACCGCTTCACTGATACTCCGAGGCAGAGGTTGCGCGGTGCCTAATATCCATGTGTTGATTGGGTCTAAAGTCAGGGGGTTAAGGAAGGTCTAGTTAGCCTCGGCTCGGAATTACCGCAGAGAGAGGTTAAGCAAAACAGCAGGCCTTCGTCCCACCTGTCCGCCAATTACGGCTACATAAACACGACGGCATGCGCACGCATAAAATAAATGGACCTAGGTGGTCGGACTTCCCCAATTAAGGATTTTGACAACTGGGGACTAGCGTTAGGAATAGCGCGCTACAGTAGCAACTGCGTTATGGCTTTTTGTTCTGTGATACAGACACATAAGGCTGTGGTCCTCAAACTCTTCTGTGAGGAACAAATAATATTTCCAAGCATGAGTCAAACCTTTTCAATAAAATAGCAGTGCTAGCAATACTAAACTTAAATTGACTTATGGTCAGTGTTGTTTTGCCTCTGGCGTGGTGGTTTTTCCCAAATCAAATTAGAAGGACAAGATGATGCCAGAGAGAGCAGATGATTTCCACAGATCATGTTATCTGAGTGTCAGGTCAGTCGAGTCATGTAGCCAAAACTCAAAATAGATTAAAATTTTGGTCTCTTGGCTATAAAATGAACTTTAACTGTTGTTACAGATCTCTGGCTATAACTGACTGTATTCTCATAGAATGTCAGAACAGGAAGCAGGTCAGACTGTGGGTTGGCTCACGCCGCAACTAAATCTTTTCAGCTAGGTGCGAGGAAGACATGGTCACGTCACTGTCGTGGGGACGGTCTACTGACGACACACCGTCTATTTCTGGGACAGCTTATAAACGCCTCAGTCGGGTCCATACGAGTCAAAATATCTTCGGTGTTATTGCTGGGTACACCCAGCTTTACTTGACTACATACAAGCTAATGCGTGTACCATGGCATTGTCTCGAGATAGTAACAAGGAAGATTTTTAAATTTGAAATGAGCAGTGCCTTCATTTATTTAGGTTTGAGGTTGAGTTTTCGTGACACCCCCCCATACGCCACAATTAAGAGCAGCGAGTGAATGCCAAAAACGTCTCCTCCTGGCAAGATGGAGGCAGGCTGACATGTCAGCAGCGAGTAAAAACACAATCCGTCTCAACACGGTAGTCCCAACGCGCCGCATCACTCTGCTTGCTTTGCACTGAGCCGTGCACGTTCACACAGCGGGGAAACAGGAAAGCCTCATCAAGGCGGCGTTTTCACAGCGGCATCGGTGGCCCGCTGTCTGACGTGATTTTTTTTTTTTCCTTGAGAACTCGCTCAATAAAAGAGCTCCCAAATGGCACTTTGTGGAGAAGATTGCTCCAGACTATTGTAAAACAACTCAGAAGTTGTTATTCTATAAATGTAAAAAATAAGTGACTATAGAAAATGAGCTGTCACTTGATTCTCCATTTTTTTTAAATCTATTTTAGCATTATAGTCTTCTGCATGGCAAACGGAAATAAATCACCTCTTCGTGCCTATTGTGGAGTTCCCCGGGGGTCAACTGACAGTGCTGACTTCCTACGAAGGGCTAAATTTAGGACCGTGCCTCGTATGGCCTCCGGCAGCACATTAACCTCTGATCCGTAGCAGCCTCACGCAGAAGGCGCCCGTTGCGTAGCCCTTTGACTCGATCTGTCGCGTAGTTGTGTTGCGATGCCAAAATGAAAAGTATTTGGCGACTTTCTCTCCTGTGAGCTCGGATGTATGCTCGGAGCAAACAAACAGATTAAACACTTAACGTGGGTTAGGCGCTGAGTGAGAGCGTTCCTTCTTGTTGGATTTTCAAGTGAAATCCAAACAGGCCGCCGATGCTTGCTGATAAGACGTGTCAAAGTTTAAGTATCTACTCTTGACTTTTAGGCCAATTTTAGGTCGATATCAAAATCTGTGCTCTACACCAGATGTTATTTATTGATTTGAATTGTGTTCTTTTTTCTGAATCTGTAATACCGATGACAATTTCATTTGCATCTCTTGACATTCTAATTGTTGCCAGTGTTTGACATGCGGGTGACACTTGTTTGTGTTTCCTTTCGCCAAAACCCCGCTTTTGATTTATTTTGGGTTCCACATAGTAGAGGCCACATTGGCGGCGCAGGAGGAAAGCATCACGAGTCATCTAACGGTGACATTCAAACTGAAAAACACAAACAAAACTAGCTAACGCTGTTAGCTAACGCTAACCGGTGAAGCCAATAAAACTCAAAGCAACTCTGGTTACCTTTTAGCTTTGATTTGATAGTTTAGTATCAGATTATTATTATTTGCATTATTTCCACTGCTGGAAAAAAAAATCTCCATTTTATATTGTATTAGTCTTGATTTCATTACAAAATCTAAAGCTGTGAGTCTTATTTGCTTCCTTGTGGTGACAGCAAGATTTTACATGGTTGTTTATATTTGGGCAACGTTTTTTTTTTTGCTCTGCTCCATGCTTTCCTTCTAAATTTAAATGACTGAGCTGCATTTTGCAACATCAGCGCAGACAAAGTGACGCTGGATGCACAGCTCAGCTCATTTCCAGCCCGGCGGGCAGCGCTGGTGCGGCGAGGCCCCGCGCTCTCTTGGCAGCCGCTTCTCGCTTGGCGTCCAGATGTTGCTTTGACTCCGGCGCGCCAAACGTGTCAAACCAAAGCGCCGGTGACGTTTGGGCCGCAGTTATTCTGGAGTGGAAGCTGCGCAAACACGAGCAGCGTGCGCCGGCTGAAATGTGCCAAGAAGTAATTGTTTCCATGTAGCGCGGTGCGAGTCGTTATTCAGCTTTTCTTTTTATTAGCGCAAATGTTCGCGGATATGCTCAGATGGGCCGCTTTGCCGAATGTCAACTAAATACTTTTTCGTATCATCACGGCCCATTGTTGGAAAGTCTCTGATGGTGGCGACGGGTGGGAATACGTTTTTTTTTATTCTCGGTATATGACAGTAAAATAAGGTATGATAGGAACTTGAGTACTCAAGAAAGGCGCAATTTTTGCCTTTTTTTTTTTAGGCTGGCCGGATCCCCAGATATTTTCTAGGGAGCTTCTTGGCACTCCTGGAGTTTTTTTAAGCAACTTAATTTAATTTAATTATTCCTATTTGACGACAGTCGGGAATGTGTTGAATTTGCACATTATCTCACATCCCCCGAACCGCCCACCCAACTCCTGAGCCCCCGAGGTGATTTATTTGGCCTAAGAATACAACAACATAGGAACGAAAGCCGTTTCAAGAGATCTTTTAAATAAAAACAAGTGCTGTAATGAGGATACTTCTGTTTAAATGTCAAACGTAACAGTTGCAGATGTGATCCAGCCGTGCACTTGGATCCAATTATCTTACTGCCTGGAAGTACATGAAATTTCTTTTTGCTTCAGGTTTCAGTTCTTGGAAGAACGGGCCTTGCTTCTTATTGCTTGACTGATCTCACGACTTAAAATGTCTACACCATGTACCCGTGTACGGTTTTGTATTCTTTTCCCGCCGTCTGAAACGTCATTTGTGTAAAATTCGGTTGAAAACAAGTCAAATACAAAATACATTTGATAACAATCAACAGGGTGTTTTTCAGACAAGCAGAGGCACTGTCTGCCGTTTGAGTCTGCGACGGGTTAAGCTGTTATCGTTGCCGTCAATAAGATATTTACGCAGGACCGCAGAGCGCTTTTGGGAGCGGGAGTCAGTTTACCGCCGCGATAAAAATGAGCCGGCGCCCGCTGAGGAGGTGCCCGCCCGTGTTTGCGCTGTCACGGCCAAGGACAACCGCTCGCACCATAAGCAGAGATTTCCACCTTCACGCTCACTTAACTTTGGGCTCCGGCAGGAAAGCTGCTCCCCGCCAGATGAAATGCATACGCGTCGCCCTTTGACATCGTGCGCCTCCTCAAGGACACATGACAACGCTCATAAATGGACATTTAAAATGATAATTATCTGCAGCTAAAAGTTCTGCCCTCCTTCTCCATATTGTCTTACATGTTGTTGTTGTTTCTTGTCACCCACCGCTTTAAATTTGAGCTGGGCTTGTTAGCTTTACCATGGCGAGAAACATGCTAATGTGTTCTTTTTTCACTTCCTGATCCGGGCGCTAAGATGTCAAGGGTTAATGTATGAAATTAGGATTTCAAACCAGGGTTAAGGACTCATTGTAAGGTTCCCAAACAACGTTAGAGTTTCATAGTTTGTGTTCAATACAGTGGTAGGGCTTCAAGGTAGGGTTTCCATCAAGGGTCAGGGTTGTATTCCGCCATTTTCCTTTTCAGTGTCCGCCATCTGTGCGACCCGTCATTAGAAAGACTTGCCTCAGTGGGTGACTTCAACCCCGCTAGGATGTGTTGAAGCTACAGTTCCAGGTCATAGGAGTGCGTCGAGGTGTAGATGCGATAGGTAACTCTAGATTTGTAATTACAGAGCATGTGCAATTACAGAGGGTCACCGCTCCATGATAACCTGCCGGCTTGGTCAATGGCTGATTGTTACACATAGAACCAGTGCAAGAACCCAACCGGACGCCATCTTTGGGTCCATACTTGAATATGAATCTGCATTGGGCTAGCTTACTTTGCTAGTTAGCTGTTAGCTTCCTCGACCCAAAAAAGTTAGCTCTACAACTTAGAAGGGGTTTATTTAAGAATATCTGTCTGCATCTACACAACTAAATGTACTCATGCTAACTTCGCTAAGTTAGTTAGCTCATAAATGTTGGGAAATACTGTCTGAGAGTATCATAGTTTGGATCTGTATGTAGTAGCCAATGATCCAGTGGCATACCATCTTGCCGGCCGTCAGCAGACAGCAAATCTAATAAAAAACTCTTCCAGTCTTCATAGTCGCACAAGAATGGAAAAAAAACAGCTCAAATATTGGATCTCAGGAAATAGCGCCGGACAATTTCCTTCAAGCGTAACATTAGAATGCCAAAAGCCGGGCTCCCGGAGTTTCGGGGCCACCGCCACTGGGCCGGCCCAATTAGACAGCGCTTCCCCGTCGAGTGGCGGCCGCTCTGAACACGGGAGCGCCCGGCGGGAGCGTGAGGAGCAAGCGGAGGAAGCGGCGAGGGGATACACGCACGACCCCGAGAGTTCTTATTATGCTTGGCACGTAGTCGGCCTGACGTCTCTTGGCTGTCTGCAGTCTGGTGCCTGCGATTGTGCTGCAAAGTGACTCTGAGACCGCAAAATGACAAAATAGATTTATATGGAGTGCCGAGGAGCGGCCAACCGTGACTGCGAGCTTGCAGCGTGTTTACGAAACAAGAAATAGCAACGCTTATTTGCAGTTTATTTTCCTTTTCATATTTCAAATGCATTCAATATGGAGACAATGCTACTTTAAAGAAAGCGCCAATGACGTCTAAAATAACTATTTATTTTCATTATTGTTACTTTAATTAAGTGAGCACAAAGTATAACAAAAAATGCTGAGCTTGAAATCATTGTTTTTAAACAGCACAAGGTCAGATTACTTTGATTTTTTTCTAAATACGAGAACGTTAACTTACTGAAAGTTAAATTGATGTGCTTTCCACATAATTTAGTTTTCTATTGTATTCAAACTGCCTGAAGTGCATGGGTAGCCTCTGAGTGAGCCTCTGTGAATTCTGCCTAGCAACAAGTGTGACATGGTCCAAGAATAAGAATCAAACTTTGAATCTTCTCTTTTTTGGGGGGGAAAGAAAGCACATTTAGTTCTATTTCTGTTTGCTAAATGCCATTTTTGCTCAGCACTTGGTAATAAGAGACTTTTTTAAAGCCCTTCAAGTATGCCATTGTTCTGCACCCTCCCAGCCTTTCTCGAGCGTATTAATCTCATTGGCGTGCGCTAATGCTGAAATCCCCAGCGGAAACACCCAAGAGGACTGGATCTGCTCGGGCCCACACAGACTCCAAGCGTATTTCCCCTACGACGGGCTCTATCGTAGTGACGCGCGCCGTCACAGCCGAAACAGGAAGTGCATTTTTAGGCTACGCGAGTCTGTTTGGCAAAGGTCACAAAGCGGAGCGGCGAGGCAACGCTGCGGAAAGCGATTACATATCATCACTCTCTCATTTCGGCCGTGTTTGGAGCATCGTGACTGGCCGCGTGGGAAGAATGGCTCTTTTCATTGCCCATTCAAACAAAACGAGGCCCGCTAAAAAAAAAAAAACGAGCCGGCTAAGGTGGCAGGATAGTGAAGGGGGGAGAGATTGCAAAAAAAAAAAGACATTTATCACAATGCGATGTTTCGAATTACCTCCACCGAGGCTTACGCTTTCAACGGCATGGCCTTGTCGCCTTTTAATTAGAGCAAACCGGATTTTGTATTTTTAAGGCGGATTGTTATTATTATTGCTTGTTCAGGAATTACAAGAAACGATTTAAATAAGTCCAAAATTTAGTAGTAATTTGGAGCAACGTCATTTCAGATCATACAATAAATAAACGCTGGCATAAATTTGAATGCAGACAAACAGTTAGCAGAAACCAGGAAGTGGATGGGTCGACATGTCGCTAATGGGCTAACGTAGCATTTTGTCAGTGCCCTTAAAACGAGCCATTCTTATTGGGTCATAATTACGGGTCAGGCTCGACGACGAAGAATGCAGGCGACTGACTTTCATTGTCATTCTAAAGAAGCTCCTGGGGAGTTGGAATTGGGGGGGTCACATCACCTGAAGGCATAGAGGTTCGCGCCAAGTCACTCAGCACCGTTCAATTCGGATGGCCGAAGGTGCTTATTTGGTTCCTTGCGAACGAGGCCTTATGTTGCCATTTCCAAATGTTTTATTGTGCTTGGCTTGATATGGGCCTGCAGTTGGCTTGTGCATTTCCTTCCTGGCAGATAAACTATCAATGAGTGGCGAGGGAGTTTCAGTCGAGCAGATAAGTGGCGGATTGCCGCGGCGGCGCTATCTGCCGAGCAGACTTTTGGAGGAAGGAGGAGGTAGATGAGAAAGCGTGCGGCAGGCGGCGGGAGGAGCACACACTGCTGGCTGAAGGACGCCCGTCCATGCTTCGGTCTTGCAGCTGGCTTTCCTTTTGCTCATTATCCGATGATGTGGGTTTTTTTTTTTTCCAAAGTAGCTTGCACATGCAATGATTCTCACACACTGAGTCACTTTTCAAAATGTGAGAAAAAAGGCTAATGTTTGACAAAGCACTGTTAATTTGGGAGATTATTTTATTTTTAAAATATCATTTTAGTCAAATGCACGTCCCGAGTTGGATTTTGGATTTCTTGTTATTCACAATAATGTTAAAAAGAGACTGATAGCTTTGAAGCCCTCTAGAACTTAACTAAGCTAGCTAGTGTTAAGGAGCCAACTTTAGCCTGGGTTGTTCCTGAGAGTCTCCATTAGATTTCTGGTAAGGCATTTATTTTTAGGTATAATACTGTAAGAGGCGTTTGAAATTATATGAAAGCATTCAGAGATCATAGTTATGGAAACTCTGTGTGTTCTGAAACGTTTTGAGCATACGTTCTCCTCAGTGCTACTTGCAAAGCCGCTCAGGCCTGTTTTGCGGCTCACTCGGGGATCTCAAGGAAGTGTGAGAGAATCTTCCGAGACTGCAAGCACCCCCCCTCCCTTAGTGTCAAGCCCTTGATAAGTCTCGTTTAAACTTAACCCTTCGTAAACCGCTGTGTGTCAACAACTGCCCGTGGCCCAGGCGCTCTGATCTGGTTCGGCAAACACCGGCAACGGCCCATCCGTTGCCGGCTGGATTCCCTGGAGACAAAATGTGTTTCCATCTCACCGGATGGTGGGGAAACAGTGATATTAGGCGGGAGATGAGTCCAAATGTCGTCAGCGTTTCCTCATATGTGTGCTCGCCATGTCTGAAACGCTCGGCGCAGTTAGGGGAAAGTCTCGGACAGGTGTGATGTCGGTTCAGGTGGTATCGCACTCAACTCTTCTCTCCTGGCAGACTGTTTGTGGTTTGGATTGGAGAAAGCAAACCTGAGTGGCATTTTCCTATTGGATGTGCCAAAAAATAAAATAAATCACGGAAGCAGATAGTGCCGATTGATCGTACAATCAATCTGGATTCATTCTTAGGCTCAGCATGTATTACTCTGCTCACCGTGACCTGTGTTTCCATTGAAAATGATTTCAAACGCGAATGAAATTAGCACGAAATAAAATCACAGATTTGTGATGCTGTCATTTCTTGAAATGGTGCAGACTAAAAACTTGAGCAGTGCCCACATTTGAGAGTCTGGCGGTGGACTTGAAGGTCTTCAATGGAATCTCAGCGAGCTGGGAGAGGTGGAAGACATGATTTGCCAGTTTACCCTCAATGTTTGCCTCAACATTTTAACGCCAGGGCTCGAAGTGGAGCTGAGAAGTTTCCCAAGACCCGCTCGGTCCCGCGGCGGGCCCCGTGCTCCCGGCCTGTTCGGACTACCCCGCCCCTCCCCTAGCGGTGGGCTGTGAGGCTTCAGGGGAGGCTCAAAGCATCGGAGGGTCGAGAACGGGCCGCTGTCGCCCCTCTGATGTGCTCATGTTTGCCATCGGTGGCTTCGCCTCGTCAACGTGTTGACGCTGCCTCCTCACAATGGGACGGCTCACGTGTTGGCACAGCAAAGTTACTTTTTCTCTCCCAAAAATGATTTTACTCTCTCAATATTTCACCCCCCTCAAAACTATTTCATTTTCATTATAATGTCACTTTTTCTCATATGACTTCTGACTCATGAATGCACAATTTTACTTTTTAATTTATAATACATATACGTATTGTAACCAATGTACTATTTCCTTAATGGCAAAACTTGCACGCTTGACCAATTATTCTGAAGTTGGCATGCAGTAAGAGGAAAGAGAGGGAAAAAAGCTTTATGTTCATCTCTGTTCGGTTGCTTTCATTGCTTCAGTTTATTTGCGTGTTTCTGAACTGTTGTCGCCCCCCATTGGTCAGTGTGAGATTGCACCCAGTGACAGCCCAACTCCAACTGCTTGGTCTGCATGCATGCGTGTACGTGTGCGAGCACTCGACTTTTATTCATAATAATTTGTTGTAGTTGCGCCGACAATTAAATATGTAGATAATATATATATATACAGAATCTGCACAGGATTCCAAAATGTGGGAGTAAATTGGACTTTAAGGGAGCATCTTGCAAAAAAAAGTTGTTCGACCTCCATAATTCATTAATGGCGTTTGTCAGATAAAAGTTGCATTGTCTCATTTCATTTGATAGTTGAATGTAAAAGACAACCTTGGGTGTATGAGTTTTCCCTGCAAAACGCTGCCTGGAGTCGGAGTTTCGTCCCCGCCTACCAGCCCCCCCTTCTGCAATCACTTCCTGGCCCTTCGAATAAATTCTGCGCTCCTCACAACTTGCAAGAGTCGCTCCGTGAGTCACGTTTCCCAAAGTTGAGGAGTAGAAATCACACTTTGCCCTCCTTGCAAACCCCAAAAGGACCGATTTGCTTATCTGGGAACTTTTGATTTTGCCGTCAGTGCAAGCAGGAGGAGAGCGCACGCCTTCGCCGGCAGGCTGTCATTGCGCTCTTTTGGAGCTCCGTGCGTGTGGATTCGCACTTTTTTTACTTTTTTTTGTGCCGCTCGCCACTTGTTTCGCATGAATCTCCTCGATCCTTACCTGAAAATGAGCGAAGAACAGGACAAGTGTCTCTCCGACGCGCCCAGTCCCAGCATGTCCGAGGACTCGGCCGGCTCGCCATGCCCGTCTGGCTCCGGCTCGGACACGGAGAACACTCGACCGTCCGACATGCACCTCTTGCACGGCGCCGATTACAAGAAGGAGGGCGAAGAGGAGAAATTTCCCGTGTGCATTCGAGACGCCGTGTCCCAGGTGCTTAAAGGCTACGATTGGACACTGGTGCCTATGCCGGTGCGCGTAAACGGCTCGAGTAAGAACAAGCCGCACGTCAAGAGACCCATGAACGCGTTCATGGTTTGGGCTCAGGCTGCACGTCGGAAGCTTGCCGATCAATACCCGCACCTGCACAACGCGGAGCTCAGCAAAACTCTGGGAAAACTTTGGAGGTACGTCCGCGCTCTCTTTTGTTTGTTTGTTTTACGCATAGTTTTGCGCAACAAAGTAGACAACATGCATGCATGAAAAAAATACTTTTTGCGACGTTTTATCATACATCTCAGTACGCAAAGACCATTTTTATTTCATTATTATTATTATTCGCGCGTTTCTGTTGCATGATTCCAGTGCGTAAAAATGCACACGTTCACCCCCGCAGGCTGCTCAACGAGGCCGAAAAGAGGCCGTTTGTGGAGGAGGCTGAGCGCCTCAGGGTGCAGCACAAAAAAGACCACCCGGACTACAAGTATCAGCCCAGGCGGAGAAAGTCGGTGAAGAATGGCCAGAGTGAGCCCGAGGACGGCGAGCAGACGCACATCTCGCCCAACGCCATCTTCAAGGCTCTGCAGCAGGCGGACTCGCCCGCCTCCAGCATGGGCGACATGCATTCCCCCGGAGAGCACTCGGGTAAATGAGAAACACATTCACATCGTAACCTGGAGTCTTTTATTCTTGCGTTGGGACACAAAGGGAATGTTTTTTTATTCTCTCTCCAGACTTTTACATGCTAAAATTTAAATGCTGATGTGCAATTTTCTGATCAACATGGAGCTGTTGGCAGGACACACACGTTTATGTATAGATATTGTTTAGTTAGGACAAAAAGTAGCTAGCTCTATGAGGCAAAATCAGCGCTGAGTGTGAAGTGATACAATGTAAAGTTTTGGCTGGATAAAGCATTGCAGCTAATCGGAATTGGATAATTTTTTTAAAAAGTGACAAAAATATGCCTAAATGTTGTGGAGAAGGGGAAAGTAAGAAAATTAGTGTATTAATATTGGAGCTAGATTAGGATGTTACCCTTTTAGAAATGTCTTGCAGATGATTTGATTTCATTTTTATCAGCAAAAGCTGACATGCAGAAAAGTCACATAAACAACAGTAAGTCCATGGCATCACCCTAAGAAGCTAACCATCCTTTCCCTTCCACCAGGTCAGTCCCAGGGCCCACCCACTCCCCCAACCACCCCGAAAACGGACCTCCCCAAGTCAGACCTGAAGCGCGAGGGACGCCCGATTCCAGAGGGTCCCGGCCGCCAGCTCAATATCGACTTTGGGGCCGTCGACATCGGCGAGCTGAGCAGCGACGTCATCTCCAACATGGGCAGCTTCGACGTAGACGAGTTCGACCAGTACCTGCCGCCCCACAGCCAGGCGGCGGTGGTGGCTGCGGCCGCCGCCCAAGGGGGCTACAGCGGGGGCTATGGCGTGGGCGGCGCCTCGGTGGCCTCCCCGGCGAGCGCCGTTGGGGCCTGGATGTCCAAACAGCAGCAGCACTCTCTTAGCACCCTGGGGGGCTCGGCGGCAGGGGAACAGGCTCAGCAGCGAGCCACTCAGATCAAGACGGAGCAACTGAGCCCGAGTCACTACGGCGAGCAACAGCAGCAGGGCGGGTGCTCCCCCCAACACGTAGCCTACGGCTCCTTCAGCCTCCAGCACTACAGCGCTTCCTCGTACCCACCCATCACCAGGGCCCATTATGACTACTCGGAGCACCAGGCGGGCGCCTACTACACTCACTCGTCCGCTTCGGGCCAAGGCTCCGGCCTCTACTCCAACTTCAGCTACATGAGCCCCAGCCAGAGGCCCATGTACACCCCCATCGCCGACACCGCCGGGGTGCCCTCGGTGCCGCCCACCCACAGTCCCCAGCACTGGGAGCAGCAGCCCATTTACACCCAGCTGTCCCGGCCGTGAGGACTCAACGCCGCCCTTGAAAACACCACATTGACTCTTTTTTTTTGATTTCCTAGTTGTATCTCTCTGGGGTCACTGATTGTGTAGTGCTACATTCACCTGACTGTGGTGCAGCCGGTGTCTATCCTGTTCCCCGTGCTGTGACTAGTCTGGGGTGTAGTCCGCCTGGGAAGGCTCTAGTTTGACCCTGAAGAGGACCAGCAGTATAGAACATGGATGTGTGAATGGATGGATGAGTGTCTCTCTCTCTGGATTGGCTCCCGACAGTGCCTTTTTGTAACGCTTGGAATGGTGATTATATTTTTCTAGATATAATACAAGAATAAATCCTCCGTGAGGACATAGTGCTTTGGAATATTTTAGTATGTACTGTGTATGTGTTCTGCTCTTCAGCTAATCCGTGCCATCCATCCGTTGGAAATGTCTTAAAAGAGCAGGAATGCCGAGTAAAATGGGGGTGAAAAAAAAGCACACTCTGTGGCCTTGCTTCCGTTTTTGTTTTTTTGGGAGGAGGGGGGGGTGATGACTGAGTTTTTTTCTACTGTACATATTTTTATTCCAATGGAGGACTGAGTGGCCAGGCCTAGTCAGACGTGTGGGGAGGGGGAAATATGATGTTTATTTATATTCTGAGCATTTGGCCTTTTTTATAGCAGCTCTCTGAGGTTTTTTTTTTCGACTTTTATGACGGGTTGCAGTATGACAGGTCGTAGTTTGACGGGTGTTAGGTTGCGCTCGAAACCCGTGCTCTTTTCGGCTTCCGTCTGCCTTGATGCCACTGGTGCCTGCGGAGCCGCGGGCGGGAGGCTCCGTCCACTGGTATTCCCACTTCCTGCTCTCAGCAGCCAGCAGGTCTGAGCCCCGGCACGCGCTTCTCTCCTCCCGGCAATGCCTTCTCTAACCTCTCTTAATTTATTCTTTAGCATTAATTTTATTGGAAAATTAACTTTTTTGTTTGTCGCAATTATCTTCGGAGTTCAGAGGCTCGTCGAGCAGAGTAGATTGCTGTCGTTTTGTTTTGTGGTACGAATGTGTTTATTTATCATTTGTAAATGTTATCATTTGATTCCGTGTGTGTACAGATTATTCGAGTCAAACTGGAACTTGTTTTGTTTTCTCACTGTCGTTTGAGGCTATTTTGTGGAAAAAAATGTTGCTGGAATGGACATATTTTCTTTTTCTTTTTTTTTGTCTTTTGAGATTTGTGTTCCGTTTATATTCTGTATCATTAGTCCTGATTTGTGTCATCTCTTACCGCAGTTTCCTTTTAGGTAAATATGGCGTCTTAAAAAAAAAAAAGCATATCTTTTTTTTGTATCATATTGTTTGCAATAAAAACAAAACACTGTAAACTGTTATTGCCGGCTTTTCATTTCAGTTATGTGGTCTCCTAAGAGTTTTCTTAACACTTGATTTATGCATTAGTAACAAAGTTCAAAATAATATTTTTGGGTAAGAATTGTTTAATACATCTGGTAGTCACCATAAAAACATAAAATACATATTTAATATTTATTACTATGTTTGAAAAAAATACATTAGCAAAATGTGACTGTTTATTAAAATAGACTATTCAATGATTTGTCATAATGCATCATTTGAAGGTTGATTTTGACTGTCTTAAATTATGCAATAATTTCTGGAGATACGTACAGTCGCTACTGCAGATATTAGCTTTAGCTTAGCATCAGCAAGGCAGAGAGATAGATAGATAGATAGATAGATAGATAGATAGATAGATAGATTGATTGATTGATTGATTGATTGATTGATTGATTGATTGATTGATTGATTGATTGATTGAGTGATAGATAGAGTGATAGATAGAGTGATAGATAGAGTGATAGATAGATAGATAGTGATAGATAGATAGAGTGATAGATAGATAGAGTGATAGAGTGATAGATAGATAGAGTGATAGATAAGTGATAGATAAGTGATAGATAAGTGATAGAGTGATAGATATTCATTTCCTAGCTTTAGCTGTTAGCAATTGAGCTAGCAAGCCATCGACAAGAAAGGTACTATGATACTTTGTACATAGGTAGGTTCAATTAAACTTTTTCTTATTTTGCTATTTTAGTTATAGTTTTTAATTTTATGTATTTTGCATACATGTCCTTCTGTTTTCACGAATTGGTCAACAAGTTGAGTGGATTGAAGGCCCGTTGTGGGGACCACATGCTTCCCGACCAAACAGCGGGAGTACACTTGATGAATGTTTTCAAGAGGGGATCGGAAACGAGACCAAATTTTTCTTTTCTTTTTTTCTCCAGACAGGCCTTTCCATGGGCAATTTTCCCAGGACGACCCCATTATTATTCCGCGGAGACGTCTGCCCCCTCCGAGCCCGATGGGTGGTCTTTCTGAAGGCGAAAGGAAGAGGAAAAGAAAGGGTAAAAGGGTAAGAAAAAAGTCGTCGGATACACCCACAGAGAAACTGGAAAACAATCAAGTAGAGCTTAACGCGAAATAAGATCGAGTCAATTTTGATAGGGAAGGCGGAGCCTTTTTCTATATGGGGCCTTTTCGGTTCCTAAATTCTCTGAGGGACATCAATTTCTTGTTTATGAATGTTTATAGTTCGTATGTTATGAAAATTTGATGCTATGTTTTTTATTTATCAGAACAGTTCCTCTGTAGTTATATTTGATATAGGAAGTGATCATAGTTTTGATTAATGTTTCCCAAAAATATTTTTTAAATTGTTCAAAAAAGTGTTTCGACAAGTTTAGTCTTTTTCTTTCCAAGACATCGCAACCTTGCAATTCCCACCCTTGGTGTCCATTTCCAGAAACATGCAGGTTTGTTTGGGTTTCATTCACACATGTATTTGTGTGACACAATTCCTCTGTTTAAGACACTTTAAATGGACCTTCGCGCTGAGTTACTTTTCCAAACGCTCCATAAAATTCCTCCCGAAACCAAAGGCGGAGGAAGCCGTGCTAAATCACGGGCGTGTTTCCATGGAAGTTTCACCCTCAGCTCAAGAAGTGTGGCACTTTTCCTTCAAGCTGCACCTTATTGATTGAAGACTATTTAAAGACTATGAAACCATTTACAAGTAGATCCAGAGTGGAGATGGTCCAGTGCTAAAAACCACAATCATCAATCGCCCGATCCAATTTCTGACATCAATTTACCGTAAAAACAAAATGTGAGAAATGATCTTTATGGAACAGCATTTTTTTTTTTTCTCCCTTGAATTCTCACTGCGGTCGCAAAACTTTGCCCCCGCCGCCATCCATCTCCAGCTCGGCCCCACGGGGACGCCACCCGGTGCCAAGTCGCCGTGCCGAGGCCAAGCCCGGGTGCCCTCGCCTCCTCCTTCCCACCTTCACCCGTCTTTGTGCGGCCATGTGTAAGAAACCTGGCACCGGCCCGAGGTCAGCGTCCCAAAATGATATTAGCATAATCCCATTAAGTGTGTCAGAGGGCTCATGAGCTCCGGAGAAGACTGTCAGAGGAAGGTCGGCTGAACCAAAGCAATGAACCAAATGACGGATCAAAGGAGCGAAAATGTCTGACCTGTACTGTAATGTGACATTTTTACCTCAAACAAGCACCAAAGTGCAAACAGAGGTCTTGTTTTGATCGTTGATGATTTCCATTGTCGTCGCTCGACCAGCAAATAATTTGAGTTCACAAGGTTGCCTTGTTTTCTTTGGAATTGTTTGCCTTGTCTTTGTTCTACTTTTCTCGAACCTGAAACTTCAACCCTGACTAAAAACCTTTTACCTTTAGCGGGAAAGGTTAGCACATTCTTAACGCATTAGCACATTCAGCTGAGCACATTCTCGCGAAAATTGAAATTGTTTTGTCTCTTTGTGTCTTTCCCACACGACAATCTTGTGTTATTATTGTTGCTATTATTATTATTATTATTATTATGAAGATTAGCCAAGCTAATGTGTGTAAGTTTCTGTCTGCTTGCATTCTTGGCTCATAATTAGCTTACGTGTTTGGCCTTTGCTACCGGATAACAGCGCGTAAAACAAAGAAGAGCGAGCTAAGCTAACATTTCTCACATGAGATAGGCGTGGCGCCCACTGTGAGCGTGTTTGTCTTTTACCAGGCGCATTAGTTAGCGCGAGTTCTCACAGTGACAGCGAGAAGGCCAAACTCGCAAGCAAGTGACAGGGCGGCGCTACGTCAAACATACCGGCGGGGCCCTCTGTTTGGTCATTCCATGCGCGGGACAACCGGTAGCGCTTAATCCTTTGCTCAAATAAGTTAATACTTCAACTAACACGTACAAGTTCAGGGCCAAATGCAAATTCCACACTGACAGACCAGGCAGTAAAAGCAATTAATTACGTGCACACACAGTGACTCACATTCAATCACCATAGAAAAAAAAAAATGCACTTTTAACTCCAATCCGTCACCTTTGCTACTGTTCTCTTTTGTTGTTTAAATGTTTTGTCTCAGTCAGACACAAATGGCGTGAGGTCAAAGGTCACGTTTTGAAAGTTTCCAAGAACTGTTGAGCGCAGACGCGAGTTAATTAAATAATTAAAAAAAATAATGCATGAATTACGTACGCACAGGCTGCCCATTCTGAATAAAGTGGTAATTGTCTCATATGTCTATCATTATAGCAGCACCACTCATGTCGCAAGTCTGTTGAAAAAAAAAGGAACGTACCTCATCAAACTTGACAATAAGAAGTAGCAATTATCCAACCGTTCATTTTCTATTTATATTTACGGCTTTGACTAAGAGGTAGCGCACATACTGTATGGATAAACACGCATTCACGCATAATTTAGAGTCTTACATGCGTGTTTTGAGAATGTGGGAGGAAAGTGTGCTAACCGCCGTTTTTATGGCGAAATGTTGGCTAGGAAGAGCGAGCATTAATACGCCAGGAAGTTTATAACTATTTTGATGAATGAACTTTGTTCATTGAACTTTCAAGAGTGTTATGATTATGCAAAACAAAAAGCTTTATTACATAAACTGAAGTTGCGACAGTTCCCTTTGTTGTTTTGATCATGCTGAAGAGTTTGCAACGGCAGTGCACTGTAGTTACCATGAAGCTAGCAATTAGCCTAGCTTCCTAACTCTTCTTCTACTACGACTCTTTCTTCTTCTTTGTACTTTGTGTCAGTCTGGAGGCTCTGTGGCATTTGTCACAGGTCAGTGTTGCTAGATTGGCGTGTTTGGTGTGCCGTGTTGCTCATCTGAAGTGTAACGCACGATACTCTTCTCTTGTCAAGTGTGTCATTTAAAAATAACACGTTAAGCTGGGACAGAGACTTGGTGGATGGGCGTTGCTGACTCCGCCCACCTGCCCGCATGTGTAACATGTGTCAAGAACCTTGTTCGGTTCTTCTGTCATTTCCTCGGGGAGTTGGTGAAATATGGGCCGAGTCTTCCTTGTTTACGCCACAAAGGACCCAAAAAAAAAAGAATTTTCTAAGTATCTGTCTCAAATGTGACCTTTTCGGTTGCCGTGGAAACATCTTTCAAACAAAGCCTCCCATCGGAAGCATACAAATGGATTCATCCGAGACAAAATGGTCATATTCTCATGTGTGCCGCCTCTTTTGGACATTAATTAGTTGCGGTTTATGCATGGAGGAGAGGGGGGGTTGCGGCCAGGGGGGGCGGGCGTTCTGGTTTGTTCTGCTATGTGCCCCCATTATTGTCCCAGCAGGCAGTCGCATTCTGTTCCAACAACCTCTTGAAGCATCAGCACTTTTTTTTTTATCTCCTCCCAATCATTTGCGCCAAGCATTTGTCCATCTTTACTTTTGATCATTTGCATGCGCTTTAGGTCGTATCCCAAAATGCTTTGACGTGCTAGTTTGGGCCCAGTCAGGCTTCAGGACAGAGACAGGTTTCATTTCTATTCCTTTCTATGGATTTCAACAAATGAGTGCAAAGGCAAAGCTGACAGATGGTACATCCCGTCCTTTTCCTTGCTCGCCCTGCAAGACACTTTCACTAACTTGCTGTGAAATTCCGGAGAGACGTCAGGAATCAAGCATCGGGATGTATATACTCCCAACTTCCCTAATGCGAGCCGCATCGTAAAATGGTTCTTCCTGACTGGATTTGGGGTTTTTTTTGCGTTGCAGTTTCGCTTCAAAGAACACGGAAATAATTTTGCCCCCACTTCTGTCGCCACGGTGATAACGTCAACCGGCGGGATGAGACCGAAACCGTGGGAAAAATCATGACCTCCCTGATTTATGGAGGCTGCGAAACGTTCCAAATTCTCTCCCGGATGTGTCAACAAACATCACAGCGCAGGTTTAGCTCAAGGTCCCGTTTGACACCTTGTTCAGGGTTGCCTGTCCTTCCTCGTGCCCCTGCCGCCCTTCGCTCTTATGGCCCTTTGGAGCATTTTGGGCTTTGACCCCGGAGCCCTCCCACCGCAACAATCCGACACCATTTGACCTCCCCGTTTTTCCTCACTGAACCCATTTCAAGTTCTCATTTTGTTGCAGGTTGCGTCAAAGTATTTGCCAATAAGCATGACCAAAGAGTGCTAGATTGAGAAATGAGACCAATAAGAAACACAAGAGCGGGATGAGAAGAAGACGAAGCAAAACATATCCAGACAATCCCATGAAATACGACAGCTTAAGGGGAGCCATATTGTAGCAATCTCATCCTGTGGTCATTAATCGCATCCTGCTGTTTTGCAGCCCGCCTCAGCGTCATGTCAGACGCATTCCCGCCGAGCCCGGTGGGCGTGCCGCACACAAAACGTGGACCATCTCCATTTCCGACGAGAGGCCACGCTATTCTCAGAACGCTCCATCTCCTAAACGAGACAGGCTCAGGTCTGGTTAGTCTTAGATGGTATTTGAACTACTGCTACTTTATTAAGGTTATTTTGATTGAGTTCTGAGGTTTGGGTTTGAAACCTTGACCCCAGCCCTCCCTCGAAGTCTGAAAGTTTCGTCGCCGTTAAATGCATCTCCTCGTTATGACGGCCCAGCTATGTATTATCTTGTCAGGATCTGTGAGCAGCAGGCTCCAAGCGGTCGTGATTGATGGGGCTCCCCCGACACGTTTTCCACGCCGCTTGTCAAGAGCGTTCTCAGGTTTCTGCCGTCTGCTCGTCAATTTGTGCTTTCGCAATATTCTTCGGCGATATGAGTGCGGTGGGGTTTTTCTTCACCGAGAACGAGAGAAAGGCCAGAGATTCTAACTCTTCCCCGGATGGGCCGACTTGGCACTTGTCAGTCATAATGACAAATGGCAGTGCTTGATGAAACGCGGGGGTTACATCATCACTTCCCTAATGAGGCCGCTCACAGCGGGAGAGACGGAGGGAGATGGGTAGCATGAACAGAAGGAAAGATAACAAGTGGGGCAAAAAAGAGGGGCCCAACTGGAACCCCTCTGGCCAAATACTGTAGAGATGGACGTTGGAGAGACAAGTTGGGCCTGGCTAGTGTAGTTAATCCTACTCTAACCAAACCCAACCCAAAATCCCAAACCCTAATCTTAGCTCAACAATAACCCTGACCCTCTAACCCTGTCCCCAACCGTTCAACTCTAATTTGAACGTAAACCCTTGTGCACCTGCACAATCGACCATTGAGTGCGTGCTCGCCTTGAATTTAAGAGTGTGACCCCGGCAAGTAGCTCCGCAATTGACCTTCCATTGAATAACGACACGCTCATTGTGTTCCGATGAGTTTGCTCGTTAACAAACGTAACAGTGTGGAGATGCCCTGACGGAACCTTTGCCCTTGCTGCGGGAACGCCGTGGCGGTGAAGAAGTGTGGGGGTCGGATTGATGGATTGGACAGACTCAGCTGGACATCCAGCTGTGTAGCCCCCCCGCCCCAAGTCCCCATCCATCACAGTCCATATACTGAAGGAGAACGTACCTCCAGATGGACAGCCCTGTGTTGCCGGGCCACCCGAGCAGACATCTGGAGCACCTCGGAAGGACCCGAAAATGGAACAGACGGAAACGTCAGGTACCACCTGCGCTCTCCGAGTGGTCTATTTTTTTTTCTATGCCTGGCACTTGTGGCCCGGTCGTGTCAAGCGAGCGAGCGTAATTGTGGGATTTAATTGCGGTGCAAGGACTAATTGTACGGCCAGGGCAGCTGCCAATGAGTTAATTCCTGCCCGCTCATCCATGAGGAGAAGAAACAAGTCCTCGGCGGCGGTAATTACGCCACCGCTCATTAACCTCCGAGCTTCGGCACACGGGAGAGCTGAATGTGCTGGATTCTGATGATGGTGCTTTTTAACCGGGCAGGGACAAATCGAGTGCATTTCTTTAGGACAAAGATACTTCGACTTTTTAAAAATGTTTTTTTACTCATTCAGTCGTTTATTTTTTTACTGGAGTATACTATGTACTCGAGATACTTTAATACCTCAATATTTTTTAATTGAGTTTCAGTGTATTTCGAATACTGCTACTCGTCGTCATTATCATCATGATTTTATTTTTCAATGTCTAATGAAAGAATTCTGATCCAAAACAACATAATTGTAAAGGCATTTTTTAATTGTGATTTAATGTCATACAAAATAGTCACACATTCATATTTTTATTCATAAGTGTATATTTAAAACATTCCTTAAATTAGCCCAGAACGGATAATTTACTCAAATATACTTGACACTTATTCTATATGGAAATCATTCGGTGGAGTTAAGTTTAGGGAGAAAATGCAAGGATGCAACACGTGTTAGGGGGGGGACATTCACCCCCCCCCCACCCCACCTTCCCCTTCGCCGGTGCTCGCAACCCACAGTACACCTCTGTGCGTGTGCAGGGGGTGCTGACAGTGCAAACATTTATTAGTCTTAAATTGAAGCTAAGCAACCGTTTTCAAAGCCAAGTCGGGGAGGCCCGCATGGCTCCGCTTTCCAGGTTGCGAGCCATGTTGACAGATCTGAATGTATTTTCTGGGAGGGGCCATGCGGTCGGCGGGGGTAGGAAGGAGACAGGGGAAATATTTAAGGGAGCGGGTGGGGGTGGATATATGTAATCCCGTGACCCCTCTATGACAGGCATCACGCTGCTCTCTAGGCACTGATGCCTTCCATATGGAGCCGGGAATGGTCAGCGCGTGTTTACACGAAGCGATCCCTGCCATGCGGTCCCGGGACTCGCTGTGCTTCTCTGCAGCCGCCCGGATAAAAGATGCTTGAGCAATCAAGGCGCTCACCCCTCCTCTCTTCCCTCTGCTGAAGAGCCATTAACGCGGCATGCACAGTGGCACCAAGCAGTGCCTCAAACGTCCATAAAAGCTCCACGGGCTATCCGTGCGCAAACACTTCAGGAACCGCCGGTGATTTTTGACGGATTACGCAGATTACATAATTATTGGAGGCAATGGAAGTCCAAGGCCGAGTCAACACATTTTACCGGCCGCCTATGAAAAGTGCTACTTAGGTAGCCTCGCTCTAGCATACCGCGGCATACCTCTGCCGTCGGTACCCCAACGCAAGATCATTTCAGGCATACCGAAGTGAACTGAACCAACAAATACTACAGTCATCCGTCGAATTTGCGCCACTAGACCTTGTTTGTCCGCGCTTGCAGTTTGCACAGAACCGGAAAGAATGCTTCTCCCTGAAGTCTTGCTCATAGCCCCTCTTGGATGAAGGCATCGAGTAACCCTGAGAGTATAAACCCCTCACTGGATGTTTGGACAAAGGGGGCTCTCCCTGTAGTCTACTTAAATAACCACTTCCCCTGGAATGAAAACAGATCCCGAACGGGACACTGCTATCTCCCTGGATGGAGTCTCCACTTAGTGACGGGCGAAGGTTTGCCCCGTCCGTCGCTGTTGACTCAATTCTGGCAGTGAGTAAGCTGAACTTGGGCTCGCTCTCGGGAGGGATCAGCCGCACCCCAGCTAATTGCAGCCAGCCCTTGGCATTCTTCACAAGTCTCTGGTTATTAAGGAAAACAAACAAGGACGTGACATGCCGTCCCAGGGCCATCTCCAGGGGGGTACTCACTGCAACTCAATCGTCTGCCTTTTAGACGACCAATTGATTATGGACGTACCGCATTTCCAAACATGCGACTCGGGCAGGCAGCGAGTTGACCTACCTGACTAAAAGAGAATCATCTCCCACTTGATCTGGGGCCGGATGTCGGATCTGGACCGCCGTGCCTCCAATAGCCCCTCCCCTTCAGTGGGCCTCCCTCACCTCGCCTCACTTCATTGCCCCGCTAAGCACTGACAATTGGTGACAAATGACCTGCGCACTGTGCGCCCGTTGCCCCAAGAGACACTGGCGGGGAGGTAGGAAAGGGGGTGAGGGGATGGTGGCGGGGGTTCTGGAATGGCTCCGAGGCACAGGTGCCTGCAACCCGGCACGGATGCGACCTTTGATTGGGCCGGACAGGAGCTGAGCGGTGGAGTGTGAGAGTCCTCTGAGCACCACACACAGTTCATTGAAATGATGGAGGGTCAGAAAAGACAGGAAGAGGACAAAGGGGGGCAAACAATGCAAGCATCGTGCCCATTGTGGTGAAACGACAGCGGCACACTTTTATACGGTAGAATGCGGGAGGAAAAAAAATCTATTGCAGCCAGATATGGCCGCTTGCTGACAGGGTGGACAATGACAGAGTGGACATTTTTGATTTAATGTGAACTTGTTGTTCTGAATCAAGCACTGATTTTATGTGTATGAGTTTGCCACTAATTATAGCACATTTTTACAGCTTGATCTGAATTATTTGCATGCGGCAAAGGGGCGCTGGTCACCAAGTTGCATCCCATCGGGCGATTTGATGGGATAATGTTGGGTGCATTCCCACCCTATAGTGAGAGGCCTTCCCACATATGACAGTACAAATTAATCAAGATTCCAGACGATTGCACTCCCCACATGCAACAAAAGGATTCTTCCCTGGCCTCACCAGGCAATTCAACTCCATGTGTGATGCGTGTTTGTGCGTGTGTGTGTGCACGCTTAGGTGCATCGCTATCAGCCGCTCACACGGGTCCAACTGTAAGTTTCATATATAAAATATAGACAAATATGTGGGGCAAAATGTGTTTTTATGTGAAAGTGGGGAGGTGGGGGGGTGCAATCAGCTGTGTGCAAGTTTGCCGTCTTTGAAGGGGGAGGGCAGTGGGGACACGTCGGCCCCGCGTGTGGGAACCCCGCGCTCCTAACTTCTCATACATTGTTCTAGTGCTCCTCCAAACCGTTAATGCCACAAAAGATGCTCGGCCTATTGTGGCCCGGGACAGCTCGGGGGGGGGGGGAAGGTTGCTAAAGGGGGCGGGGGCAACCGGTGGGGAGTGGAGGACAGGGAGACCAGTAGATCTGATGTGTGTGAATGGACAGACACATGTATGAAGTGACAAACTAATGCAACATGATTCGAGTTGGGCATTGTTTGTTTAAATTTGGACGATTCCAGTTCCGATTCCAATTAACTTCTCTCACGCAGAGACACTTTATCATATTTCCGTTGATATTATTGCACTAAGCAACTGGCTTTTTCTTCTCCCGTTTATTCGTGCCCGAGCAGCTGCGAGTTTTGATTTGTATTGATTGCGGTGTACGAATTCTGCTTAGCAACAGGTTGTATTGATTTTCCTGCTCAAATTCTGCCAAGCAACAAGTGAATGAAAACCAGGGAAAACAATCTGAGTCGTTCTGTTTTCATTTTTCCATAGCTCCAGCTAAATCATCATTTTGTGTGTTGCCCTGGTATGTAGCCTACCAAAGTGGGATGACACACCATTTATTAAAAAAATAAAATACCTTTCCCGACCCACGCTTCAAACACAGAAAAATTCAGACAACTCAAGTTCTCTCCCGCCGTCCGACGGCTAATCTGAGAACCTGTGAAGTGATGTTGCATTTTCATTAGACTCGAGATGACAAACGAGCCACTAATGGTAAGGGCCCCCGAGGACCATTGTGATGTAAATGCTGATTATTTCTTTAATTAAAACATTGCAGAGGGCCAAAAAAGGATCGAAATGGGCGGAGCTGTAACTAACCCCCCTCCCTCCCTCAATGAGATTCTCACGTCTGTCCCAGACTGGAGATTTGGGACTCGGGGGGATTTGGCCTGGTGGGGTCGGAGGGATTGAGGCTGATCCTGTGAATGTGTTACACAGGTAGTTTGGACTCCATTCCATCTGTCGGAAATAAGACACAACAAGAACTAAATGTTTGACCGCCCACACGTAGCTAATAAAGTTCATCTTCATAATTTGTTATTAAGCCATTCCAAGAAGTGTGACTAAAACTGAAGTGTACAAAAACCAAAGCAATATTCCCCATATAAAATCATGTAAATCCAGTTAATCTGTTCCAGACACACAAAACAATGAATAAAAATACATTGTTATAACTGTACATAAATATAATGACTCAACTCAAAGCAATAACAAGTCTTCCCGTCAGCGTAACATCCTGCCAAAGGTCTGGCCTTCAAAATAAAAGCATGTCAGTATAATAACAGTTCCACCAAACCTTCTTTGGCTCCAAGGTCATTTTTCTTTAGCTGTTGCACTGAAACCATTTTGTATTTGTTTATTGAGTGCAACTGCGAGAGAAGCCACCAAGTGTGCTGAATCTGGTTTATTGTAAAGTATGCTTTTATTTTGAAGGTATGTCTTTGGAAAGGATGTTACACAAATGTTTGATGGAAATCTTTGGCAAAAACCATATCCTATGTGAACCTGGGCACTCACAAGCCAAGGTTCCACTCTACCTGGGAAAAAAAGCTAACACAGAGAAACTAAAAAGGTCGTCCGTGACTGCAGGCTGAGAATTAACGCTGCTTCCGATTTTTCCTGTCCCGTTCCCTCGAGATGATACGCACACACATGAAGAAAAAAAAAGTCGGCATGAAAAACATTGACAAGACCCTCAGGATCTGCTTTGTTTGTCCTCGCCATGCTTGTGGGATTCATGGGACCGCTGTGTGCGATCCCTGTGCGGCTGGAGACCAGATGTGCTCAGGACATCACAAGTCCTCCAAGTGTGCACAGTAGCACAGTCGTGCCTCCCCGAGGGCCTTCGACGGAGGCCCCCAGGTCCAGCAGCATACACACACTCTTTATGGCTACTTGTGAAATGAGCTAAACTATGCTAAGAAGAATTGCTTGGCAAAATTGACAAATTCTTTTTCCAAATGGAATTGCTGATCTGTATTGAATAGAAATCAAAACCACAAAGCTTCTCATTTTAAAAAAAAGGGTCAAAAGAGCATTGTTGCTAGGCAGAATTCATGCAGGACAATTTTTTATTTTGGCCCAATTAGAAATTGACACGTACGGATGATTATTCTCTGTGTGCTAGATATAAAATTCATTAATTATCCTCACAATAAATTTAAGTTCTGTAAATCAAACGTTTTGACGAAATAGGAGAATTATGACACTAAATGTGAATGTTTTGGCCCTCCTGGGTCTAAAATGAGCAAGGTGGTGTTGCTGTGGAGCAAAATCATGCATGTCTGTCACTAGGCAGAAGTGTCCTACAAAAATCTGTGCACGTTATGCAACGCTACAGGTGATACATGATGTATGGCGGCATGATGAGCGGGAGGAGGAGGAGCACGAGGCAACCCTGAGAACTTTTTTTTTCTTCCGACCCTCCCCTCCCTCTCTTTCCTCTCCATCTTTTCTTGGCGTAGCCGCGCCGCTCTCCAGGACGGCCGAGTGTTGCCCCCCTGCAGCTTAAGCCTCTGTCTCTTTTTGTCCGCCGGCACAACAGCCTGTGGCATTCCATGGCAGCAAATCTGCCTGTGCTGTCACATGGGAGAGATTAGCCAAACTAAGACCTCAATAGAATGCTCACTTTACTCGCCGCCGCGCCCCAAAACACCCTCGCGCACCCAATTTAACCGTTCCCTGTCTAGACAGGAGTGCAAAGCGATTATTATTGGCGTTATTAAGACTTATATGCCATGCTCTCTTTGAGCGGGGGTGGGGGGGGGGCATTGTCACATTCCCGATGGTGCACATGCGCTGCCACAGCAATGAGCCTCATTTCCCACTGACACTTCCTGGTTGGGGCATGGCCGGCCATCCCCTGCAAAGTGTCAGGAGTGGATTGCAAATAATCCCGGTTAATTGCGGGGGATACCTTCCAGACCCACCTGCAACAGTGTGATGTAGAGAGACCATGTAGAAAGAACAAAAACTGAGGGGGGGGCTACTTTTGTCCCCATCCCACACAATTTAAACACATTTTGTGATAGACTTTAAAAAAATGGCTTTAATGTCTGACCCTGAGAAAAACACACCAAAAAATCTGCTAAATAACAGGGCCGCGCTAGCTTAACAGCGCTACACTAAAACATTTTTTTTTTCATTATTTTAAGTAGCATGTGGTTCCTTGCGCCCCGGAGCTCCTCCGGTCCACCCCACGCAAACTATTCTGATGTGAAGATGTTCCAACGGGGACCTCGGATGAACCGGCAATACGGTTGCGATGAGCGAGACATCTGAGTGCATTTACACACAAAGACGCATATGGTTCATGTTTGGAGCACGTCTGACTTACAGATATCCTCCCCCTCCCCGCCGCCTCCAAACTCATCTACATATGTATTCATTGCCAAATGACAATTATTAGATTTAAAAGATTTATGACCTGGAGACAGGGGCTGACCATTTTAGGGCGCGACGCAGTTCCTGTAAAACTGGCTTTGAGGGTTGAGGCAGATTCTGTACGTTTCAAAGGTTAGCTAGATTATGCTAAGCTAACAAGGCTAGCGTTATGTGATTAATTTCCTTTCCTTGTCAGTTCACCTGTTTTGTATGAGACTTATGCAAGTAAAGAGAGGATGAAATTGGTCAAAAAGAATCAATAAATATGTGTGAGTTGATTGTTCAAACGTTGCCCCATTCCACACAGTACAGCGATGTCAGCATTTGGCCCAGGGAAAACACACATGGATGCTTCCTGGCACCGTAATTCCCGACTACCCTTCCCACTTTTCCAAGCAATCGCGCCTCTTCCGAGCCTCTCCTTGTCCTTCCCGTCGTCGCGCGCCAATATTAGCCTGTAAAAAGCGATTGATTGTTAAAGGCGGAAAAGCACAAAGAACAATCCGGTTGGCATTTTCCAGCTGTCCCATGTGGTAGCCCTTTTGGCTAATAGCTCCCAGAATTAGTATTCATGAAGCGGGCTCCTCTTTTTTTTTCCTCCGCTTGTTTGCTCGCCGCTGTGTTCTCACCATAAATTTGGCGTCTCCCGGACTGGCGAAAGGTTAAAGAACCTCTTGTTTTTTGAGGCCTGATTATGTGCTCATTCACCAAAAATTCGGAAGAAATGAAAAATTCTGATGATGATGACGATGGTAGTGAAGATGTGACTGAAAACTGGGAGAAGTCAAAGAATGTCACATCTGTTGCCTTTAGCGATGATGCAATAATAGTAATGAAATAAAAATGCGTGGCTTAGAAATTCCAAGAAGCAAGAGATTAAATGAATGTGGCCAGTGTCACTTTTCTGTCTTATTATTCAACCAAATTTGGTTTGAGGTATCTAAAAACAAGGACGACAATGGAGAAAATAGGAAGACTGCTGAAATGTCGCATAGCTGTTTACATGCTTTGCTGCTGCTGTTTTGGTTAGCAAAACTCTTCAAACGACTTGGCCGTTAACTCTTTAACACGGGTCCATGAATTGAGGTTGCATGGTTATGTAACAATCATGCAGGCTTTGCAATAAAATCCCACGTTTTAAAAGACTCGATTCGGTGCTGCTGTTTTGTTTAGCAACAGTGCTCAACACCGAATCGATCCAAACAATAGCACGGATGAACTGAGCTACTTCGAGTTCAAATGGGTTTAGCTCCAAATGGGAAAAAAAAGGGAGGAAGGTATTGATTTCTGTTTTTGTCCTAAGAGGATGACGTAGCCGCTCGCTAATGGCGGCAATTTCATATAATTTTATTTAATTGACTAGAAGTCAACGGTCATTTGTTTACTAGCTGAGGTCACATCGCCGTTACGCCAGAATGGGACCGGATTGGTCGGGTGGAGGTCTGGCTCGAACAATACGGCTCTTGTAGTGGTGAAGGTGTACCCACCTATTGTATCTGTGCATGTTTTTCCGCAATTGTGCCTTAAAAGTCTTCAAACGACTTCAAGCTGTCGCCGTAGCGGGGCCAAGGAACTTTCCGGCATCATTTTCTTTAATGCAGTACATCTGAGCTCTCATGCCAGGTATCGGCTTCCACTTTCTGCCTCCCCTCCAATGTGACACAATGCTTGGAAGCGCCGCTTGGACCGTGCGACGACAGTACGTACGCACGGCTTGTTCTTTTCCTTTATGGCTTCGGAGCCGAGTGTGATGACAAACCTCATCATGTGTTCTCTCTTGGGCATTAGAATGGGATTAGTGCGTGTATGAGATTACAGGAGTGCGCTCGCGGGGGAGTTCTGAAGGAGGATTACAGCTCTGAAGGTGCGGGACTCACTTTTTAATAGTCAAAAAATTCTTAAAATAACTTCAGTGATCTTCACAAAAATAGACACAAAAAATCCCCATTTAGAAAAGTGGACAATAATAATCTTTAAAAAAAAAAAAAAATCGGCCGAGGACTTTTAGCGTTTGAATGGCATGAGAGTCAAACGCCCAAATTTGGATACAATTTAGCACTCCCCAGAGTTCTGTCATGAGATACAAATCATCAAACTGGCAAATAAAGTGTAATTAAGTGTGCAATTTGATGACAACTCACTTCTTCCAAAATGAGATTGTGACTGTTTTTTTGTCACACTCATACTGCAAGTATGTGCGCATAAACAACCACAACTAATGATGACGTCTTGAGATGAGCACATGGTCACATTTTAGAGCGTGAAAAGGCTGCAAGAGTGACAAGTGTGACAGATCCAATTGTCACAGGCGACAGTTGCCTCTTTTCAGTGGGTCAAGAAAGAAAAGTGACATCTTACTTTCTTTCTTCATCCCTTTTCTCTTATTCATTGCTTTGCTTTCTTTCACAGTCTGGGTTAGGGATCCCATTTTGCCTTTTTTACATTTATTATTTTTTTCTTCAATTGAGAAGATGCTGACCTAGCAACACAAAGCAGAGTAAAATAAAATAAAACCTAAATCCAAAAACGGAGAAAAAAACTGAATTGTGTGTGATGTAATCAAATTCTGTGTTGTATGATTAATATTTATTTGTGGGGGCTTTGCGCCCCTAAAGTCCACACCCCACATCCGGCCCTGGTTAAGTTCTCGGTGGCTCTTTGGCTCACCGCGTGTCCCAACCAGCCGCATAGTATTGCAATTACGGCAACAAGACGTGACCGAGCCTCCCTCCCCTGGCGCGCGTCTCCCAGAATCTTCCCCCGAGGCGAGCGGAGATAGCATCGGATGCAGGCTCCAAAACATCCCCCCGCAAACAATGTCGCTAAATTGCTCCTGTTGCTCGCTTCCTGTGGAGTTCCACCGAGCGAACGTCACCTTTTTGCTCACAACGACATTGTGACTTTAAGACAGGCGTACTTTAGGACGACTTCCTATCTGTTGACTGCACTTTGACTCATCTGCAAGGACGTCATTTTGTGTGTGTGTGTGTGTGTGTGTGTGTGGTAGTCGTTGAACTCATCAGATTTTTTTTTTTTGCGAGAGGTCCTCTGACAGGTGTCATCAAAGTATATGAGTAAGTCTATCTGCGAAGCGCTTATTAAAGAAAACATTCATCCGTCGCCATGGCGACGGCAGCGCTCCGCTGACAGGCCCGTGTCAGACTTGCGTTTCCGCCACCCCTGTGTGAAGGGAGCGCTGCATGGCTACAAACACGCCGACGTTTGTTTTCGTCAAAAGCGCCAAAGCTTCCCTTGACAAGGTCCAAAACTTGTCCCACCACTTTGATAAAAGGCTGCGGAGATTTCGGCCTCGAGAGCATTTAATTCGGCCCGGCATGCAACAATGATTGTACTGTTAGCATTTCTGCCTGTAGGGAACATCCATGAATTTTTGTCAGGGCGAGGCCTTTGTCACTTGAGACCTTTGATCCAACTCTGATTTTGCCCCCTCAGCCTTTTCCACTTTTCCATGATCTGAACCGTCAACTTCAGTGACTCACAACGCAAAGGGACTGATTAGTGTCGTCCAGGCCTTGTAAAAAAACCATCTCGACGTGAAGTAGAGACGAGCGAACCCAAATGAAAGGAGCAACTTGGTCACCTTTGACACGCACTCGGGCTTTAATGTGGATGTGTCTTGGGCTCTTCAAGGGGACGGATGTCATAAATCGTCGGCGGATACGTTTCCACATGAAATGAGGGATTAGAGGGCTCGTACGACAGCGGGGGCTGGGACGTGGCCGTGCCCTCCTACCGTTTTTGTACTCGCGTGCGTCCCGAGAGGCTCTCTCCTTCTTGAGGTGGTAGGCTTCTAAAAATGTTTTGCACTTCAGTCATTTCCCGGAGCTCACTACTGGTTGGACCAGAAGCGAAACATGTCCATGGTATTCGATCGACAAGTTCCCTTCCTACGTGATGTCATTCAAATTTGTCAGAACGTGCCTTTACAGCATATACATTATGCTACAAGTAACTTTTGAAGGATGACTTCAAAAGTTATTTTTTTTAATGACCTCAACATTAGCAATTTGTATTTTTGTGAGCGAAAACAATTCAACACGATATGATGAGTTAATTGATGCTATCAGTTGACAGACGTCTTCTTTAACACGCCTCAGCGAGCAAACATTACTAGAAACTGACGCGGCCGCAAATGTTAAGCGCTTTGAGTGCCGTTCAATTTTGCATTCCGATGACGGATTCACAATGAGCTAATCACATGCGCACACAAAAGAAAACAAAGTAAACACAATTGTCTTCCCGCAATTGCACAAAAAACGAGTATCGACTCTTGCGTCAAATTGATCGCTGCCAGTTACGGAAATAAGATTCCAGATTGCAAATCTCTTCCGTATATACGTATGTGCAAAGGGTGTACAGAAAAATAGGCGTAGCTTGTGTTTACTGAACAAGACCGATATTAGTATTAGTATCGGAGTATTAGTATCAGCGTATTTTTTTGTTTTGTAATTGTGGGAAATGTGCACCATGCAAATTAGTGTGTGCATCCCATAATAGGTTTCGCCTTCCCGTGAACTGCGCCGCGGCCCCGACGAGAGGGAGGGCCCCGGTGGCGACGGGACAGGTAACGCTGCAGCCGGATGGACGGACGGACAAGGGCCTTGTTGTCTAAGTGGGAAACATGAGCCCGTTTGAAGCAGGAAGTCCTGTGCTGTAGAATACATGAGCGAAGCCTGGGAAGCTTGAGTGGCATCTCAAAACAATGCTGGCACCTTTTTGTCTGCACAAAGTTCGATGAGTGCCTTCATGGTAGAGTAATTCTCAGCAAGAAGAAAAGGCAGAGGAACGCTCTTTGACCGAATGACTCTGGCAAAATGTCAACTAAAAGAATCTTCCATCCGATGTAGAAGTAAATGCGATCTATACCCTTTTATTTGATATCAACATAGCGTTTGTATTTTGATGCTATTTTTAGTTTTTCCATTGGGAAACAGTAAATCCACCAAATGTGCGTGAAACGCCGCCTCACGGATCTCTCCTCTGCCTCTCGATATAGCACCGCTCCGAGTAGCTGACACCACGCCAACATCGTTAAGATTTACGCGGCGTAGCGAAAAAAAAAAGACAATCTGACGTGCAGCAATGAGGATCTGGAGAGATTGGACGATGAGTAATATACGGCGGTGATATGGATACCACATGTGCTCCTTTCCCCGCATCGATGATGAGGTGCTAGGAAAAAAAAAAAGTCTGATGGAGAAGGAGAGACGCGAGAAAGCCGATGCGAGCGATCGGAAGGCAGTTCCCATGGCGGCTGCCAAGCGCCGGGCCGGTCGGGGGCACGCAGGGGATGACCTCACCCGCTCTGCGGCCGGGGCGACGAAGCTGCTCGGCAACCTCATTGCATCAGCCCCTCCACTTTTGTGGTTTTGTTTGGGACGCCTCAAGAAAGCCCAAATGGAGCACAGAACAGGGAGGCGGGCAGGCAGCTCGCCTAGCAAAAAAAAAAAAAAAAAACAGCTGGAGACGACAGCCAAATGCTTGCGGTCGTCTAGTCGGGTCAACCCTGGTCAGGGAGGGAACACCCCCCTTCCCCCGCCCCCCAGCTCACCATCCATCCAGGCGGCCTCTGTAATGACGCTGTCACAGCCTGGGAATCCCGCTAGTCTCATCCTAGTCTGTCCAGAGGCTGAGACCACAACAGGGATTACAGACTGCGGTTAGCCAATCTGCGGACAGCGCTAAAGCGACAGCAAGCCACATCGTCGCCATCGGGAATGGGCAACTTCGGAGGGGACCACATTTTCTGTTTGTACTTTTCAGATCAGTCTTGGACTGACAACTTAGTAAAGATTCATCATGGTCGTCTTACATAAACCGAACAAAGACTTTTTAGGTTTAGCATTAGCAATAGCTCGCCCTTCCCTTCGGTTGTCATTGTTTTTCAAGAATGTTGTAAAGTAAGTAGACTCAGAACATCTGCGTACAAACGCCCGTCTTCTGGTTTCGGGCCATCCGTCTTCTGAAGCTGATCATTTGTAACTTGCACACGGGCTGATGTATGTAAGCGCATTCCTACTATACGTGCGGTATTGATGTCTTGGAAGAGAAATGCACACGGGAACACGGAGTTGTCGTGTTTGGAGAATGTTGATAAATGTCTTGCAATCTGTCACGCTCATGTTCTTACACTCTTGGCAAGTTTTGATTGCGGCGCTCCAGAGGCATCCCGCAGAGTTTTGGCCACAAATAGGGGTACGGGGAGAATCCATTTCGGTCCCTCAAGAACTCATATACGGTTCTGTACATGATTATGTTTTTCCAGGGCCAAAAGCTGCTTGCGAGATACCACAAAATTTCAAAATAAGACTCCATTTATTTCCTACTATTATAATCAGCCCAAACACTAACCCAACCCGAGCCCAAACCTAAAACCTGCTTCAAACACGTCCTCCCATGTGTAATCGAAATGTACTATCTCCACTTCTATCAAACACTGTTGTTCTCGGTCTTACGGGCCGAGATTGTTTGCTTATGCTAAGTCTTCTGTTTGAGCTGGGAACAAAAGGCATTGCACAACGCTCACAGCCAGCCAGCCAGGCAGAAAATACAAGATTAACATGACGAAGGGATGCGGGAGCTGAAAGGAAATGTGCTCTTACCGACGGAGATTTATTTAACGTTTCTTGTAAAGCCGGTTTCTGCTCAAACGGCGTCGAGGTTAAACATTTGCTCGTGCCTCGTGAATCACCCCCAACATACGTTTCGGTATCATCCTGTTTAATTAACCTCAAATAAAGTTGATGTGGTGGGTCCTGGACTGCTCTGAAGTGACATTTAAGGAGCTGCAGGTTTCCAAGCATACTCCTACTCACTTCCTTGCTCTTATTTCCCCAACTGCTGGGAAATGGCATCTGAACTTAGCCCGCATGGCCTTTTTTTTCTAGAGTGGCTCATTCCGAATTTCCCATATCGTTCGGCACCGCTACGTTCCTCATATGGATACGCCATCCCCGTTCCATATCCGTCCCACTCCCACGTTCCATCTTATTCTCAACTTGCCACCTTATAGGGCGCCACTGGCATGCTGGTGACATCATTGTTTCCACAGCGACTACCCTAAAATCCCAGCCAGTGGTGTCGTTATCTCTCTCGGACGGCTGATTTCCAGCCACTCCTGTCTTAAACATTCCCCAGAAGCGTATGCATATACGACATTCCTTCTCGCTACATATTGTTGAATAAATCCTTGTTTTATATCTTGCCGGGTCAATCGCGGGCCACCTGATGTCATCCGATTCCCAAGGCTGATTTTTTTTTTTGGTTGTTGACGCTTTTTGTTGTTGTGTCTCTATCAGCAGCTACCCTCGGCGGCTCCTTCAACCCGCACGCCGACGAGATTCTTGTCAGCACTCACTATGCATGACATCATGAACGGGTAAGCAGCTCGCTCGTTTGGTACTTGAGAAGACGCACGTCGACAAACGGAAGCTGCCAGTCACCATCACGAGGTAGTCCTCTCACGTTTCACTCTTTCTAATCTGTTGTCATGATGTCAACGAGTGAATGACGAGTGAGTGAACACTTGCATAACTAGCAAGGAATCTCAACTATAACCTGAATTTTAAAAACAGGTCTTGTCACTTGTCTGTCACTGGGACCAAAACCCAATGAATCGAAACAGTTTGGAAAGAACAGACCGAGGTGTGTCTCCCTTGCAGGTGCAGGCCACATCAGAAAGCCTCCCCACAGTTTCCCGGTGTGCGAGTGGGTGGTAGGGGTGGAAGTGCAATGGAGATAATCCTCGGCTTAAGTCCTGTGCACGTTGGCCAGATCAGTGAGCGAAGGGCGCTGGGTGGGTTGAATGTGCTGTGCTACCCTGTGGCAGTCACCCGGCCGGGAGCCGTCCACCTGACCACCAGCCCGCAGAAGTTCCGTTTGCTAAATCCATCCGAACAGATCTGCCGTGTCCTGAACTCAACCTACCGTTCATTAGCGATAGCATTAGCTCCAATGAATCGAATTTTGCTTCTTCATAACAAATGAACAGCACACCGATGGCATAATCGTACTGTACCGTCATCAGTCCTGTGCCCCTCCCTTTTGGGTCATCGGGTTAACGTCTTCAAGATGGCTTCGGCAGTGGGGAGAGATAAAGATGATTGGTTGACCCGCAGGTCAGAAGGTTCGGCGACCCGGGCCCGGCCCCGTTTGAGTCGGAGACCCCGAGGAGAGAACCTTACAACCTACACGTTGGCCTGCGTGCGGGTGGGAGCACCAGCTGTGAGGACTAAGATGAGGAGGAGGAAGAAGGGGCTCGCTCAGCTGACAGGATGTGCATCATTCCCCGGATACTTTTCACTCCTCTTCATTTGGCGCTGCACATTCCCAACCTCCTCGTGTTAATGCCGCCCTTTAACCACGACAAGCTCTGGATGAGACCTTGCGGTATCGTAGTTAATGATCCAATCGCTCAGCCGCAAAACGGTCATAAAGCCGGTCGCTCGCCAAACTCGGCGTAACCCCACCCGCCATCTTCATCGTGACAGTGGGAAGCCGCAGCGTTTCCGCCGCTGAGTTTTCGATCTCAGTGCGAAGGTTGAATTCCTTTGGGAGTTGCTATGACAGTTTCAAAACGTGGACCACCGTGACGGTTGCACCTCTCTCGCTGCCCGCGGCCTTTAAATGAAGCCAAATGTGAGACGATCGTATCGAAAATAGCAGGAGACAGCTCAGCGCTGCAAAGGGAAAACAAAACTCTTTTTCCCACAGATCCGCAACCGCAATTTCTAATTGTTGGGGAAGACGAGCGAAAGCTTCTTTCTCACGGCGGCAAATAACACGAAAATCAGCTGTATTACTTCTAATTAGCGCTTTTACCGACGTGAGAGATCGGTGTTCAATTACAGTTACCAGCAAAAAGCAGTCGGTGGGATATTTTACCAATCTGCCTTCTCAGGAGAATTCCATCACGTGTGAAATCGAAGCGTACCGCCCGAGCTCACGCAAACGAGCTCCCGAGCAGTTCCCAGGGTGAGAACAATAATCAGTTGAGTCCTTGAATGCAGCATTGAGAGCACTTGAAGGTCAACTGCTCTTGCTTATTCAGCAAAATAACGGTCTAACTTTGACCCCGATGGGTCCCGGAAATATCGAGCTGACAGCGCTCCTCATAACCCAAAAAGACCAGACTGGGCTTTTCCCCGCTTCCTTCCAAATCAAATGATTTGTGTTTGTTTCAGGAAGTCTCGAGAAATAAACTTGAGTGTGTTGTTTCAGCAAATGGATTTGCTGAGTCGCATCCAGATGCGGTTCAAAAGTCTTTTTATTGTTTGAGTGTCATATCATACTCTTCTGAAGCCACTCGAAGACATTCGGAATTACTGGCGAGGATCCACACACATTCTGGCCTTCTCCGATAAGATCGGACTTTGCAGGCAAAATTTCAAGTTGGACAAAGCGTCCTTTGAAAAACAAAAATACGAAAGATTGGGAGGGGCAAAAATAATCCCCAATTTTGGATTTAGTTTGATCATCTGCAATTTCCTGATAAGGATCGAGAGTCTCATTTGGATTCCTCCGGTTTCTGGGAATCTCAATTACAAGTCATTGGATACAAAATCCCAAACGATTATAATTAGCATCTTATGCTAATGTTTAGTGATAATGTTTAGTCTTGCTAAAATGACCACAATTACATAGCTGGAAATGAGATGTGGCCTTTCTATCTCAATGGCGGTTACTTTTTTTGTTCTTCCCACGTCACGTCTGAGGCTGCGTTTTTTGTGTTATTTTTAGCGTGTGTTTTGCGCAGCCGACAGCTCGACACCCTCGGTCTAAATTCATCAGAGGCGTAATGAGACGTCTCTGAAGGTAAACTCCCCAGACAGCGGAAGAAGAAGCGCCTGCTTGCCCGACCTCGCTTTCACCCCTAGACAAAAAAAAAAAAAAAAAGACAACACAGTGAAGGGAGGAAAAAAATATACCTTTAAAAGTTTTACAAGCCATCGTTTGAATGTAAGCCTTCCTCGTCGCCAGCTGCTAAAGGTCACGCCGTTAAAAAGGAGTTTGGAATATCTTTTGATTTTTCAAGCGCTGAAAATAATAATAGTAAAAAACGAGCCCGTAATTCCTGGCTAGCGTTTGGACAGATTTGCTTTGTCGGCAGCAATACAAAGCTGGCCGAGTGACGTCGGCGGTGTTTGAGGTGGCGTCTCAGCTGGAATTCGGAATCCAGTAGTGAAACGGCCTGTCAGGCTGATGATGTACGGCGAGAGGGGGCGGAGTTTCAGCCACCCACTGTGGGCCTTTTTCCCTCACACATGCACAGCTTACTGTAAAGAAGCTATTAGGCAGCCTTATACTCCAAAAAGTTGCACGGTCCCCACATTTTGTACTCCACAGTCTCCACTTTGCTGTCTCTTCCCTCAGTCTCCTCTTGGATAAATGCTGCCACAGTAGAAATATGAATATAAATTCAAATGAGTGTGTCAAAGTCAAGCTCATGTGCACTTCAATGCACGTGCCCCTCCCCACCTTTCCGTTTTGTCATGATGTCTATCTTTAGACGGCAAATCCCGCCCCTGCTCCCCCCCCCCCACTTGTTATCTTGCCCTCCCCCAAACTCTCCCACACCCCCTTGCCCCATCCCCACGCCTTGACACTGCCTCTCTGCATTGATGCCCATAATTACCGCTGAATGGATCCGCACATTTCCCATGGATGTCACTGGAGCCTTTGGCCTGCTCTGTCGACCCCCCCACCCCACACTCACCCCCAACACCATCATCGACGTCCCCCCCCCCCACCCTTCTCAATGGGGATTAAGAGCGGGATGGAGAGGGTGAGAGAGGCCGCTTGCCCAGATGGAAGGATGCTTTGCTATGCAGGTCGTATACAGTATGACGAGCAAAGAGGGTGCCCTTAGTCTCCTCTTGAGTAAAAGGTTTTTCCACGAGATGGGACTGTTATTGTCCTCCATTTTTCTTGTTCAGTACTTGGTCTTGTTCCATAGCTGTGCACTTCACTAAAGTCACCTTCATTAAAATTTGTCACCTTGATTTTTTGTGACTTAGTCCAACTGTTTGTTCCGTTTGACAGGACGGAGCACCCTAGTAAAGAACCCATGCGAGTTAGAAGCCCCAGTCCCCACCTCCTGCAACAAAAGAAGGCCTTTTTTTTTTCAATTAAAACTATAAGGTAAGTCCATCACACACAAGAGTGAAATTCCATCACCTCTGCCGACTGTGGAAACTATAGCGGAAAAATGGTAAAAGTTGTTGATTCCCACCAGAAGCGAGTGGACGGACGTCACGGTCAGCAGGAGCCTCGCCCGCCAGAGGTAACCGATACCCATTACCCGAAAAAGTCTTCTCCCACAGGGCCCAAAGGAACGGCTAACACCGTTAATCACATCACGCCGAAGCCACAGAAAAGTGGCGCTTTGATTCGGATACTCGGATAAAGAGAAAAAGCGTGTGGGAAAAAAAAAAACGGGTTTTGTCCGCTCGGGAGGACGAACGCGCATGTCGTGCTCAGTTGGGTAATATATGCATAAGCTCAACATGACAGCTGGATCTCCTCCAGGAGAACGTGCGGTTAACTGTGTCATTTTTCCCTTCAGATGCGGCTCGGCTTTTTGGGAAGTTGCTTGGAGGAGGACCGTTTGCAAGCGATGAGGTTTGGCTCCCAGCACGCTTCCAATTATCCCCATTAACGGCGTTTCCAAGTCCATGTTGACGTTTGTGTGAAAGTACTGCTGCCCAACATGACTTTTAAAGGCTTATTAGTCCAGGTCGTGGCTTAACATCAAATTAAACAGTTACAATTTTGAATGCTGGTAGAATAACTGAGTCGTTTTGGGTGGGCGGTCAGGACGAGCCAGCACAGTGTTATCGTTTGATCAAGCTAATGTTACTCATGGGACTACGTAGTTATCGGAAGTCCCATTATGACATTATAAAGCAATAGTATTCAATTGCCGGCTGTAAATCATTAACATTTGTTGAGCTAATGTAGCTGCGTTCATCTTTTTAATCTTGTTAGCTAGCATCGGCGCTAATTATGTCGTTAGCGTGCACGTGGTTGGATTGCTTATTGTTTGTTTTAATTTCAGGGTGAAAAGTGCTTTACTTCTCCGTCAATAATATTTGTTTACTGACTATTTATTTACTTACTTTGTTACTTTTGCCACTAACAACACGAAAAAAAGAATCTTTTTTACTGTCATTTTCAAAGTGTAAGCTGAGAGCTTTTTGATGCAACATTTGTTGGGCAGAAAGTTCCGGCATGGGTGACATTGCGCTTTGCCCACCCCTCCATTTGGTCTCACTCTATCATGTCCCATGATTGTTTACTCGGCGCACAAAAGGCATGGCCGCCTGAGCTCATTATGAGATCGGCAGCTCTAATATACTGCCAAGTGCTGCCCCATTTCCTGGGCCTGTTGTCTTGGCAACGCAGCTTCCAAGAGAGGTGGTGGGAGGAGGAGGGGGGGTGGACTTCTGGTCGGAACCCAGTGGTTGGGACTTTTTGAAGAGTTTGGGGAGGGCGGGTCGCATGATGTCATCCCATGGCACGGAGGGGGGCCAATCAAAGCCTGAGAAAATGATGTCACCTTTTGTTGAGCCGCTCCATTGAGGACTAAAGAAGTGCAGTGAATTGAGAGGTCATCTTTCCCCTCCCGTGTGTGAGGAGGGGTATGTGGGGGGAAGTGCATTGTGGTCATGCTAATGTTTTGGGGGGCCATAAAGATGTCATGTGGCTCAACTTCCAAAACATCAAGCCTTCACCCCCCCTCTTTTTTTTTATTCTCACATGCCGATGACCTCGTCCCTGGCAAATGTGATTGCTAGTATGAGCCATGTGACATTTTGGATGACTTGTCACAAGACTGATGAGTTCTGAAGTAAACCAAACAATAAGAAACTTCTTTTTGAGGGATAATCAGTGCCTTAGCAACTGCGCCGTTCAAATGTCACTCGGCGATTTCTATGTCAATTCGATTCGAAACCGATTCACTCCAATTGAGAGATCACAAAGATATATCAAAAAATTCAACAAAATTTATTATATAATGATACTTTCCAATTTCGCTAAGATCATGATACAATACACCAATTATTTCATGGATGACTCCAATTACAATCTAATTGACTCCACTTACAAACTGTTTGACAATGACACACCGCTGCAGTGACAAAACATATTGATTCCATTTTCCCCAAAAATATTTCAAAAAGCTAAGCAAAGGCTTGTGATTTTTTTTGTTTCTTTCTTTTTTGCAGGGTTCTCCATCACCCGGCCTTGACCAGTCACCGCGGTCTAAATACTGGCTCGGATCTCCGTAGGAGAATGAAAATAACGTCTGATTATTTTCCTTTGGCCGTTCCAGCGCTTGTTGATGTATACCGGATAACGCCCGCCATGGATGTGACATCGGCAGAGTTGCAGCGAGAGCGCGAGTATGAAAAGCAGATGTCCGTACGGGAAAATATTAATCCGGGCTCAGTGTAGAATAAGTCAAACAATATGTCCGTCCGTCGCGGTCAGCGCTGGTAAACTCGCGGCGCATTCACCGTCTTGGCTTCCCTTTTTTTTCATCTTGACTGATCTCTTTCATAAATTCTCCGAAACAGAAACCTCCCCGCCGTCCCGCTGCGTCTACGTCAAAGCTTCTCCCGGTCCAAGAAGCCGAAGCTGGATCTTGAGGGCGACGTTGTCAGTGATGGAGCGCATGCTTGTCGGACGGCTCGCCCGCCAGGAGAAAACATCTGCTCATGGCCGCACGAGTCCTGGCAGTGTCCAAACTGGGATTTACTCTTGATCCTAGAAACATAACGCAGAAACTAATGATTGAGCAAGTCCAAAAAATGAGCACACCAATCAAAAGTGGATTGCATGAAAAGATGAACAAATATCCCAAAACGAGCAAAGGCAGAACAGATCTTGTGTGAGTCTTCCAACAAACTAAAAACCGCCATCCAAGTCCAGACTCATGATTAAGATATGATTGCTGATGCTTTTGAATCTTAGTCTTCTAATTGAAGATTGTGTCCTTCAGAAAAAATCTAATTGTATCTCTGTAACGACTGGCGGAACCACGTCCCAACCTGTCTTGGACCTTTGGGGGCCGGCCCACTATCGCCCTTCTCTCATCAAGTGTGTTTGTTTGCAGGCGTCCTGCCACGCTCACAGCTTTTATTTACAGACAGGAACAGGAACGGGGAAGAAAAAAAAAAAACTCCAGGCAAGCTTGTTTGGGGCGCGTCCACGCGTACGCTACGTGTCGCACGTATGCAGCGCGCTCGTCATAAGGGTCCTTTGAAGGTCAGCGACGCTGCGGTGGGCAATGGCGTCATATCTCCATCGGGTTCCACCGAGCGTTTGAAAGCGATACGGCCGGCGGCGCTGTCATGACTTGAACTTTCATAGCATCCCACTGAGGCCAAGTTGCGGCACTATCGCTTGGATCGGTCTGTGAGGGTCCGTTTATATAAGGAGCCTGCATGCCCTGTGAATGCTGGCTAAAGATTACATGTTGAAATTACCTGGGGAAGTCCTTGAGATCACGTCTCCATCTCGCTCTCGCTCACCCGATAACATCTGAAAATAGAGAAAGCTAGAGATGAAATATGTCATCTGCTCCAGCAAATCAACTTTGCTGCTTTTCGGCCAACTTGAGATGCAAATCGTGTTTTGAAAGCTCTTGTCTAAAAACACATATTCAAATTTGAAAACCTATTTTGCAAAGTTTGAAACAGTCATTTTCAACCCTACCCTTAGTTTGAAAGCTTTCTTGGCCGCTAGCTCCAGCATGCCACGCTGTCCAACCTGTTGCTGTCTTTTGCGCCACCAAATCAGGCTTTACACTAAGCACATGGCTCCTAGTTTCCCCGGCATCTTCACGGACCATTGCAAAAGTCAAGCCTCCAGGAGTGACATACTGTAGATCACATCCAGGCTTGAATGTGAAGCTAAAGTTTCACTGGAATCGGGTCAAACAGGGATGGAAGCAGTCAAAGGAGCTTTGCAGAGTTTGTAATGATGTGCTGGCTTGGCTCGTGTGTGTGTGTGCGTGCTGTGTTGTGTGTGAAATCCTAGATGGAAACCCTACCCTAGTTGGAAACTCTACCCAAGTTTGAAACCCTGGTTGGAAACCCTAGTCTTCACTCGTTCTCAGTTTTTGTTGATCATTCACTCCTTCGGAGATGGATGTGGTCTGGCATGTGATTTTCACTGAAGGGGGGGGGAGTCAAGAGGATGTCTACAGGAGGCAACATTTGTCTGTTTGGTTACTCCCGAATGTGTCGCATTCAAAACCGTCTGCAACCGTACCGACCGAGACGATGCGTCAGGCAGGAGGCTCCGATCCCATCGGGCGTGTCAGCGGGGGTGTTTTTTCATAAGGCGCTAATCTGGCCTCACAAAGGGGAATGCGATATTAGAAAAAGAGCCCCTACCCGCAAGCTAATCAAGACCCAAGCAGCCCTCGGAGCATTATCTCATCTTGGGGGACTAAGCCGAGCCGCATGCAGCTCCGACCTCCTGCCGATCCACATGATAACTCATTTAGGTCACGATCAGCAATGTGACAGAGGATAGACAAGACTCTAGAACGTTTCATACAGTTTTGTGGGGTTAGTATTTAAGTTCCAGACAGTGTCAGGGTTTTTGTATAGTGGGGCTTTTTTTTTTTTTTTTGGTAAAAAAAAAAAAAATATATATATATAGTAAAAAGAGGTACAGTTCCTTGACTTGCATGCAGATTGTGTGGAATTGATTCCCACACAGGATCTTACATAATAATGCTTTAAAAAAACTTAAAAAATATCAACCGTATATACGTGTGTATATATATATAGATAGATAGATAGATAGATAGATAGATAGATAGATAGATAGATAGATAGATAGATAGATAGATAGATAGATAGATAGATAGATAGATAGATAGATAGATAGATAGATAGATAGATAGATGGATAGATGGATAGATGGATAGATGGATAGATGGATGGATGGATGGATAGATGGATAGATGGATAGATGGATAGATGGATAGATGGATAGATGGATAGATGGATAGATGGATAGATGGATGGATGGATGGATAGATGGATAGATGGATAGATGGATAGATGGATAGATGGATAGATAGATAGATAGATAGATAGATAGATAGATAGATAGATAGATAGATAGATAGATAGATAGATAGATAGATAGATAGATATGATGGCTGTTTTTGGTAAAAAAATAAATAAAAAAAGTAAAAAATAAAGCTTTTTGGGGGGGAAATGTACGTGTATAGTAAGGCTTTCTGTATATGTATAATAAATATGCTTCCTGTATAATAAATACAGTAAAAAAAATAAAATATCATTTTTTTTAATGACTGTATAGTACGTTTTGGGGGGTTTCAAACAAAGGTTATGCTTTGCCATTAGCATTCCCCCTCAAACAGGAAGTTCTTCAATTCACTCTTTGTGTCACTGGGAAACTGCACACTTGTTCCCACGGAAACAGGTCTGGGACAGTGTGACTCAAAAGCAGTTTGTGAACGGTTGACCGAGCTGACGCATGTCCAAAACTCATCGTTTGGATCCTAAACATGTCTGCTTGGACCAACCTGCAAATCTTCAATCCAATATTGACTTGAACCTTTTGACCTTCTAAATCTGGGGTGTCAAACTCTGGCCCGTGGGCCGAAAACAAATTATGCTTTGTGTCAATTCTCCTTTTACAAATTGTCTTCACTTTTAAAAAATAGAAATGTTTCTAGCCATTTCTATTACCATTTCATTTAAAAAAAATTGTACAACGCTTACTAGTCTGATTTCGAATCTTGTTTTGTAGCCTGTACTGGATATAATATGAGACGTTCATACATTTATTTGGGTTGACAGTCATAATGGCCCACCAAAGGAAATTATGACTACGATGCAGCCCGTGACAAAAATGAGTTTGACACCACTGTTCTGGATCATGGATAGGTAACAAACAAACACACACACTCACAACACACTAGGGCTAGGGTTTCCAAAACACACACACACGACAGATAGATAGATAGACAGATAGATAAATAAATAAAGACACAGGCCCAAAGACACGCAGTGGCACGACCATGCGCCAGTGGCGGCTTAAAAGCAGTCATGCGAAACAAGCCGTTTCTGCAAATCAGATTACATCTACGAGCCGAGGTGTGCTGGGCCGCACGCACTTTACAAACCCGAGGCCGACTCGCCTTTTCGGTCTTTGCCATCGATTACAAAAACACGAGATCTAGAAATGAAATGTAAAGAAATGATTTCTTTGTCAAACGTAACCAGATGAACCGCGTTTAGCCTCGTTTCCGGAAGCTATTCGACGAGGTCTGCACTGGAATGAGGCACTTGCAGCGACTTGTTGAGTGTGTCGTTAGCAGGAATGCAAAAGATAGACCACGCGCAAATGATTCACCTTCGATTCAGGTTTCCAAGTGAAGGGGGAAACACAGATTTCTTCTGTTTTGATAGACGCTCATCTGGCATTCCTCTTGTTTTTCCCGTCAGGTCGAACTGCAATGAACAACAAGGTTAGCTTTAGTGTTATGTGCTTAAAAATATTACCGTAATTTCCGGACTATAAGCCGCGACTTTTTTCCAAAATTTTGAACCCTGCGGCTTATAGTCAGGTGCGGCTTATATAAGATTTTTTTCGTGATTTTTGTGATGACTTGATCACTTTTATACACTCGTAAAAAGGCTGTGGGCCATTGTTGTGCGGTATCTTGAAGAAAAAAAACAACAACAAAAATACTATTTTGAAACACTACTATGGCTGCTGCTTATTCTGGCTGTGTTGCTTGCGACTATTATGAGCTTTAGTAGGAATGCACGCTAGGTGACCTGCGTCAAAGGGCTCTAAACCCTTTCTCTTACTCTGCCATGTGACTCAGAAATTACACAGCAGTGGCGCTGTTTGGACCATCTCCATTGTATTAAAACCCAATCAATCAGGATTTAAATTAAATTCTTCTGACATTTTGCTTACCAAAAACAAGTTGTAATTAATGTGAACTTTTAATGCATTTTATTCAGAAGGTTACTTTGAACCCTGAGGCTTAAATGCCAGCGCGGCGTATTTATGGATTTTTACGGCTTTCTGTGTACTATCTTTCTTTGTAAAAAACTCATGTGCACGTGCGGCTTATAGTCCGGTGCGGCTTATGTAAGAAAAAAACTAAAATATCCCTGAATTTTAGCTGGTGCGGCTTATAGTCCGGTGCGGCTTATAGTCCGGAAATTACGGTACACAGTATGCAAATGGGAGCTTCAGTAATCCAAACATTTTAAATGAATCATTGTGTGAATGCTTGAAACCATAATTTGAAACTAACTTTAAAACCCTACTTGGATTGAAAGTCTACTTGGAAACCATAATGTGGCTTGAAACCCTAACATGAGTAACTTTAAAACCCAACTTGGATTGAAAGTCTACTAGGAAACCATAATGTGGCTTGGAAACCCTAACATGAGCTCAAAACTTGAATGAATCTTGCTGCCGTAGAACGTAATCAAATCCAGACCACGGCAAGAAGCACGAGTTGTCCCCTGACGAGACTTAAACGAGGCTCAGCGCCGCTAATCAGAAAGCCATTCGACAACATCAGCACTAATCAACAACCAAACTTTGAAGTCGTTATCTATCAAGTTAGAAAAAACAATCACTGCCATCTGCTGTCTTCATGATTCAGAATATTCTAAACACGGAGCTTGTTACTACCCCTTGGAGGTCTGAGTGGTTCGGAACTGTCACTATCCTGTCAGCAAGTTCAACTCAAAACCCCACCTCACCCCACCCACCCCTCAGTTGGTTAACGTCCACAACACTGGTCAAAAGAACCAGAGTGTAGTATCTTCATCTGGAGTGCATTTCCTGCCCTCGGGCGAGGCATTTGTCCACATGGCTCTGCGTTATGTCGTCCCTTAACAACACACAAACAGTACAATTTACGGACAAGGAACCTCCGCATCAAACATCTGGACAAATTCCTCACAGGGGGATTATGTCGGTTTAGGAAGCAGCGCTGAACGTTAAGAAGCAGATACGCGCAATCATCGCTGTCGACTCGGCTCCAAATTTCACTTTGGGATGGAAATTTAAGAGGATAATAAAATTACAGCGAGTACAAATTACAATGCCCTCCGCGGCCTTTGGTGGAAGGGAAAAAGTAAGAAACCCGAGTGGCAAATTTTACAGGCTGACAAGTGAAGAGACAGTTATATTGCGCAACAACAGCGGAGGGTTATTATCTTGTCGGCAACAGAATGACGCCGATGGATTGTCTGTCATTCTTTTTTTTCCCCTTCGTCGAGAGGTAGCGAGCGGCGGTGCCCACGGGAGCTGTGAAATGTTAGTTTTGGAGTCAAGGTAAACACGCTCGCTTGCTCCCATGGTGGGCCGGTACCCTACACAGAGTAAGCACATGTTTCCCATTGTGGTTAAAAGGAAAGGGGGGGCGGGGGGGGGGGGGGGGGGGGGGGGGGGGGATTAAAGTGTAGCGCGAGCCAGAGCCACAGTCAGATACACCCCATGGAGGGATCACAGCACTGCTGAGACAGCCCAGAGTGAAGTGGATGCTGCCGACCCACCGGGCCGGATTTAAGAGAGGGACTTCCTGTTAGCTCACTGACAGAAATGGTGTTGAAAACAAGCCTGATTTTTCTTTTCCACAAACCTTTCTAGGAAGAGAGATCATCTTCTGGCATGGAAATTTACCGGATCCATGTGATCAGTTTTGTGACTAGCTGAAGCAGCATGGGGTTAAGGCAGCGACTTTCAAGTCTGCGTTCACGAGTCAAGACACTCTTATCTCAAGGCGCCACTATATGACAACTCTTATTATTATTATTACGTAGCATCAAACATAACAGAGTCAGCTGGAGAACTAAAACCAACCATCTGGTTTTTAGGCTAGCAAAATGTGAGCTTTTCTTCCCTCCCGCCGGGACCGGCGATTCCAACAGGCCGCATGCAGGTAAGCACAGAGGAGGCTTTTTAAGGCAAGAGACTGTGACTGTGCAGCCAATTAAAGGACAATTTCAAGAAGGCAAATCGTGCGCCGGGCCATTGAGGAAGCTACGCATAGTGAAGCGTATCTGCATTTAGCACAAGCTGCCAATTAAGCAACACCCCGTGACACTCGGCTGCGACCACTTCACATGGAAAGACCGCAGAGAAAATTCTTTCTGGGCTGCGTTTTTAAAAAAAAAAAAAAAAAAGAGGAGACGGGGGGTCAGAGGGAAGGGGAAACATTTAGTGTTACTGGAGCTAGCTTATGAGGTGAGTCCATCTAAATTTGTCAAGCTAATTGTTAGCTTGCATTCATTAATTAGCGACACGCTAATTGCTCCTTCCGATTTTTGATTTGCAGTTTCTTCAATGTCGGTACGCTTGTCAAATGCATAAGAACAAAGGAAAAAAACTCTTTCGGGGTGGAGAAAAGGTGGAATGAGGAACACGTGAAGACTAATCCAGTCCAGGATTAAGTATAGGCAAAATATCAGCCACGGTAAACAAATGACTAAGATTCTCGGTATGTGTGGTTAGGCGCCCCGGGGCTCCAAGAGACCCCAATGGGGTCTGGATCCAATCCCGCACTGTTTATCAGTGCGAGTAGACGTCGCCACTCGGGAAACACTCTGGGGACGAGGTCCAAAAGCCGGAAAATCCATCAGTGCTGAAGCTCTCGAGGGCCGAACGGGACATAAGCGACTTTACCTGCGGTTTCAAAAAAATGTTTGACGACTAGCCGAAAGTAAACCAACGGCGTCAGATCCATTCTCTGAACTGCTTATCCTCACTAGTAGAAGTTAATCACCATGTCTAGAAAAGGCGCTATCAATCACACACATGATTTTGTAATCGCACTTTTAAGGCCAAGCCGCAAAGTCTTGCAACTCTGCAACTCGAGAGTCAAGATGAAAACCACCAGAACGGAACCACGTGGGACCACGCGCCATCGTTATTTACACAACAAATCAACAAGAGCCAATTATCGATTGTTTGTGTGTTACAAATCGCCGAGGGGGTGATTGCAGAATGCTGATGATTGACGATGTAGAACTTTTAGCATCGACAGTGTCCACATCTGGCTTGTTTGGTAACCATGACACAGATTTATAATACGCTGCTAAAGAAGACGTTGGTCAGTTTGGAAAATGTCATTGTTGTGGTTAGCCGCTGTTGATTTTAGAACGCCGAAAGAACATGCAAACGCCAAACATGGGGAAACCATAGCCAAGCCTCCGACCCTGTTTAAAAGTCCAATTTCCAATACTTGAACTTCTAAAGGCCTCCACGTGTGCGATGTTCCGCTCCAGTGTTCAGATTCAGCGTGCTAAAAAATCCGAAACGGCAACGTGTTACATTTTACGGCCTTCTGGCCCGCAATGCTTTGCCCGCTGAGCTCAGAGCTCCAGCGGGCCCGAAAGGACTTTGGCCGCACAAAAGCCATCTGGAGTGCCACAAAATAACTCTTTGAATGTGCACTCTGCGTGGTAGAGACTCGCCGGGGTCGATACACGCTGAACCTTTCTCCTCCATCCGCCCCCTCCCACCCCCACAACTAATCCCGGCCTACATGAGTGACTCCGCCTGAAAGCCCCACACGCCAAGAAGCTCTCGCAAGACCACCTGCTCATCAAACTAAATTGCACTCGGCAAGGGCGATGGAGAGAATGAAAACGGAGGTGTTGAGGTAAAAAAAAAATAAAAAATACACGTCTGTGATCTTAGCAAACAAAAGAACAAATTGCGTTTCAACGCAGCCGCACCCAAGGGTCAAAATGTCCGTCGGCACCCACTCGGCTGTGTTTGGATGCGAGCATGTCAATAAAGCTTGGCAGCCTTTCATCTTAGCTTCTTTTGTGTTCCGCCACACTTGTCGGGCTACAATTGACGGTTATTATTCCAAGCAGCGTTATCTTGGTGAACGCGAGAGGTCCGAGCACTCTTCGGGAGTCGGAGGCTGGGCGCAACCGCGAGCAATCTCTCGGCAGAGATAAAAGCTTGGCGGAGAGGCCACATAGCGGCCAGACGGCATCCTCCCTCCTCGCACTAGCGCGAACGTGGCTTTCATCTCGGGCCACTTTGGCTTTAGTGAGAACAAACACGTCATTTGGACCCCGAGGACCGGGCGGCGCCAAGCCCCACTTAAAATCGCTGTTTATTATTATTCTTACAAAATAAGATTTACCTTTATCGGGGGTCTCAACATACCAACTCATGTTTGCGTGTGTGCTTTTGACCACCAAGCGGCACGGCTAATGGCGGCGGCCATTTGCCAAAGGTCAACCATGCATGACGAGTTGTTTTAAAGACGGTGTGCAGAGCTGACGTGCGGCCGAGGCCATCGAGCGACCGGAGCCTCGGCTTAGCGCCTCGACCCCTCCAGCCCCCCACCCACCTCGCTCCGCTGGTCACACAGCATCAGCTCCCGTCCCGAGCCCGGACACTGATTTATGGGACAGGAGGATTACGGACAAGCCAGCCGTGAGGACCACCCAGATGGTGGCGCAGGGCGAAGGCAGACACAAATCATACGAGCTTGGAGATGAAGACATTCACACATCATTACAAATAATGTTATGAAAAACATGTTGGGGCATGTTTTGTTTTTTTCATAGGACGGTTTGAAAAAACACCAATCGTACGTTCCGCCTTTTGTGGTGCCTCTGACAAGGATTCTCCTCAATCACAAAATATACTTTTTTCTTTTTAGTCTATTTCAAGAACCGCCCATGTGGTCACAGATGGTCTGCAGAAGTTCAGAACCAACTGTGGATTTCGTCACACAATGGCAATGTTTAGTGATTCACTTACAGGCTCCGACTGGCCCGACTTGCATTTCACACACTTAATCGGTTTCGCATTTTCATCCAGCAAGAGTCAAACGAAGAAACAATGAAGCAAAGGGCACATTTGTCACTCGCAGCGGAACCCAATGTACCGGTCGGCTGAGCTGGACAATAGGAGCGGGTGACAAATCGGACGCGGCGCATTCCTCGCTGACCTCATGGAGGGAGACGAGAAAGCAAACACTCACCTGCCCTGAGCTAACAACACGTGTGGAGGCCAAAAGAGCAAACAACACACTTGCCTGCCCATACCTGCACATATTGTTGGCAAGAAAAACGGGTTCAGAGAGCTTGGGGTTTTCAAAATGTACCAAACGCATTCAATTCAAGCCCGGTGATTTGTGCGCGACAATCATTGATGAGCACATCTCACACAAAAAGTCCCCCGAGGCCTTGTTTCCCGACAGTCGAGGACCCCGGACGCTTCCTGGTCACGTGACTCCCTTTGATTGGCCGCTGGGAGAAAACAAATTCCTGCCTCGTCGCCATGGAGATGAGTCAACAGCACGCGGGAAGGGTTGGGCGCGAGGGAGACGAAGGGGCGCGCAGGCTGACCCGCCGTAGTTAACAATTCATCCCTGTATCCGGCTCCCGAATGATTGGGCAAACAGCGAGTTCTGGCGAGTCAATACGGCCGAGGAGGGGAGGGGGCGAGAGGGGCACCGCGGCGTGACACGCTGATGGGAACACACTGACAGGAACACACTGGACTGTGGCGGGCGATGCGGGACGGCGGCCAAGCCCACCGATTCTAAACGTCGTGGAATTTGCTGAAATCAAAGCTGTCGCTCGTTAAAATGCCGATTGCGTCAGTTGAAAGCCTCGAGGATCTTTGGCAAAGGTCCAAATGTGTTGTTTAAAAGCTCCCGGTTTAAAAAAAATGCCCCGTTAGGAAGTAATAAAGCCACGAGGCCTCGTGATGACAGCTAACATATTCAAGGAAGGTTTTACGAGAGGACGACGTTGTAAATGCAAAGAGCTTCGAAGACAAACTCACCGTCGTATCTGCGAGAGCCATCGAGGCTTGACGTCTCTTCGGAATTTGGATTCCATCTCTGTGAAAGCAAGAGAGAAATTTGCATTACATACTGACTCCATGGGGGATCAAATTAAAAAAATGACCCCAGGCCTGGCTTCCCCTACAGGTGTGAAGTGTAATTTATTTAAAAAAAAAAAAAGATCAAGAAGGAACGTATCCCTCGCAATAAATGAGGGTCCACTATATGCAGTTGCCATGACAACGACATATACACTAATTATAAGACGGTGAACTGCAACACGATTTTGAAGTGTTCCACATTGCTGCTTTGAGGCTTCATTTTCGGTCAGAGGGTGTTAAAGCGTGTCAAAGGAGGCCCGAACGGAAAATTGGTACAAGCCCGGGAGCTGCTTCCAAAGCGCTGACCGCTTTACAGCCGAGCGCGGCAGCGCCTGGCAAGAACGGGTCAGAGACAGAAATAACAGACAAGCCAAGGGTGGATTTCACTGATGTCACGTCATACAGCAGCAACACCAGGCTTCAATAAAACACGATTGGGTTGGACCGGGACAAAAATGGGCAAGGCCGAGAAGCGAATCTCATTATCCATTTGGCCATCGGACTTCTCCAGGCCCAGTTTTTGAGGGGCGGGTACGCATCCGAGCCGGTGCTACTGGCGTCATGGCGCAGTGTGGTCGTAAACACTCGCTTTAGGAATCTCCCAGAACTGCAGCCGGCACCATTTAAAGTGCTGGAACAGAAAACGAGATTAAAAATAGCAGATGCTCAGAGTCACTTCCCCAAAAGGTGTGTCGGGGAGGGAGTGGCGCGAGCACGTTTACTCTGGAAAAATTCTTACTGTAAGAAAATGACTAAATGGAAAAAAGGAAGCAGTAAATTTAAGTTAAAAGTCTCATTTGGTTTGCAGACGAAGGAAACATTTTTCTGCTTGATATCTTGAATGCTGAACCGAACGACTAAGCTTCATTTCGTCAAGCCGTAACTTTAAGGGGATTTACAAGTAATTAAAAAAAAACTGTTAGTAAAAACAGATAAATGTTAAATCAACAAGGTTTCGTTTCGAAATCTGAATTCACTTCTTAAACCTTAAAAATGAGTAGCTAAAAAAAGAACTGCGCCACCTGTTGGATCAGGTGAGGCACTGCGGTTAGGAGCTGTTCGCACTAAAAGTGTTTCGCTACAACCAAGTAAGATCTTACAAACTCTTGAGCTGGGGCGCTCTGTATTAAATAGAAACCTGAGTCCCAAGTGAATGAAGTTGTGGGTGGCGGACTGCATGGTGAGGATGCCCTCGAGCCAGGCTGAACTGCAAGTGAAGCACAAGTCTGCCGGAAGGCACGCGCGCGTATCTAAAAACACAAGCGCAAACACGGGCGATGTCAGGGATTACACCTCCGATACCGCCGCAGGAAACGCCAGACAGGTGTAGCCATCGCGCCCGACACATTCCCCTTCAGCTTTTAGAATTTTTTTTTTTTTTTTTTGACTGACTGACTGACAGCTCATCACCCCTCCCGGGTTGGTTGAAGCTATTGTAAACATCTGCGGGCCTTACTCACTTGCGTGTGTGTCATTCTCAGATCCCTCACAGAAATTATAAAGCCGCAATGTCACCGTGGCCAAAAAGCAGCATTGTGACTCAAATTGGGTGGCAGAAGACAAGAAGGTGGCAGTCGAGTGGCCAAGGGAGAATTCATTCAGACTTTCTTTAGATGCTGCGTCAAGTCATTATTAACGGAAGTCTCTCTATTTCGTTCTGCATAAGATTGCTGAAAACAGTAGACACATCTGCTGGTCACATTGGGTATTACAGTTTACCGCATATCACAGCAGAGTAATAAAAGCTGCAGCACCGGGCGCGTCTATACATTTTATTTTGTTGCTATGTAAATTAGCAAACATTTCAGGCATTTTGTCTTGCTCGGTATGGGCTGAGCAGGTATGTGAGAGTCACATTAGGCGGAAGGTCGCGCATTAAAAGTTGTGTTTGCTCTGTCACGCGCGCGCTTGGGGAGCGCGAGTTTGAACAGTGACGTGCCAAAGCCGTAAAAACAGGACATGCAGCACTCGTGTTTGCTTAAGACGACCCAAAGAATGGGCCGCCGTTCCAAAACAAATCCCTCGGCCTGCATTCCTACCCGTCCGTCAAACGTTTACCTGTCGAACGGGATGTGACAGCCAGCGGAAAAGGCGAGTTAACGACCGACGCGGTCGCCAACGCAGGCGGGATGACTTGCAAGTTTGCTGACGAACGCTGACGTTTTTCCCTCGTTTTATAAAAATATATATTTGGAAAAACAACAATATTGTGGTCGTTTTCTAGAACCAAGCCGTGTTTGTTTATTTTGTGTTGCAAGCTCTCTGAGCGCACGTATACTCTAATACTCATTGTAAATAAAATAAACACTAAAATCGTTCCCATTACAGTTATATCGTGCAAACTGCATCTTCACAATGCATCAGAATTTAAAAGATGAATTTCCTCTAATCAATGGCTTTGTTTATTTGCAATTGTACATCTTTATTTGTGTGCGCCGTTCGTCTGTCATGCATCTGCCGCATAAACTTTTGTAATGATGTTTTCCGCAAGCGCTTGGCCAGCTCGTTCTTACATAACTCCGACAAACAAACCGACGGCTCGGACAGGAAAATACGTGGGGTGGAAATCCATTAAGTGGGGAGAGAGGGGCGAGAATCCCGCCCCCTGCCCCGTATCAGAGCGGCCCTTGGGAGAAGGGGATGTGATTTGTATGTGTGTTTTTCAAGAGGGGTGCTCATAAACAGCCATGAAAGGGGCCCCTCTATTCAGCCCACCAGCCGAGATGCGCTTCACTGGGCCCGCCTTTTGTTTTGGCCTTAAACATTAAAAAAAAAGGGGGTGGGTAGATTATCTTGATGTGTCCAAGGCCCTGTGATGCCATTCGATTGGGTGCCCGCTTTGGGAAACAGGGAGAAAAAAAGGCTTCAGTGGCGCTTGAAGTGATTTAAAAGATGGCAGAGGGGATTGGGAGGGGGAGGGGGGTGCCCGCAAATCCTGTTTGGGAACAACCCCGGGCAGCAGAATAGGGAGGCAAAGTGCCAAGGGAGCCATCATTCTATAGTATGCAAAGTTGCTCTCAACTTCATGAGTGGCGTGGATGTTAAAACAAAAGGCGGCCGGCATTCCTGTGTCACGTGACCAGGGTCAATGCGCCGGCGCAGCGCGTGGGGTCAGGAAGTGCAGGCAACTTCCCACGCTGCCTCGCACCCAACCAACGCCAGCGGGGGACGAATGCGCTTGCCCATTGGCAGGTGTTCCACGTTCTCAAAAAAGAAAGTCCGCGCCTGATGAGCGCTTGGGAAAATAATCGCGACTTCCTCGTCAGCATGACAAGTGTTTTTTATCAATCAGTAGTCACAGTGGGTAGGAAAAGTATTTCAAAATCATTCATGTGACCTTTGAACCTGTATTGGCACTTTAAATGATGACTGGTGCACGGACTCCCGTTTAACATGAGTTTGAATGTGTTTATTTCTGAACACATTATTGAGGGTGTGCACACTTATGCAACCAGACAGTCTTAATTCACTTTTTCACTTATTTAACGGTATTTGAATTGAAATACCTCCCAACAGCTGACATCATGAGTCAAAATGTCTCGAGAGAGCAACGCCTCAAGTTGCAAGCTTGTGGACGTGGGTGTCATATTCCCGACATCGCCTTGATCGCGTTCAAATTGGAATAAAGAGATCCACGTCAACCAAGACATTGGCACAAAAGCGCGGCGGCCCGTCCATGCGTGGAAATCTAATAGGCATGAGAGAACGGGAGCGTCAACAAAAGCGAGCGGGCCAAACAAAACCACTCGGGGATGGATGAGTGGGCGCCTCGCAAACAGGCCGAGTCTTGTTCCGCTTCTTTTCCAGTTATATCATGTCGGGAGCCATCAGGTGTTACGTTCAAAGGACGGCGACGTGGCCATGTGGTTTGTCATTTTTTAAAACACTCAAATTTGTCAGAGCTGCTAACGTTTGCTAAGTAGAGCTGCTAATTATTGCGCCACCGTCGAGCATAACAGCCGTCTCAAGTCATCGCTCGGGTGACCCTCCTCGCACTCTCTGTCGAACCGGTCGGTGGCGAAATCACGCTTCATTGTCATCCCCGTTGCCGCGGAGACACCGAGGCGTCGCTCACGAGCGGGCCTGTCTATCCGAACGCCGGCGCGCTAGCTAATCCTTCTCCATACCGCGGTGCGTCAGCGATCAGGAATGCGCGAGGCCTAAAACCGAGCCGTTGTTCCCGAGCCAACGCCGACGCTGGAGAAGAACAGACTTGCAAGATAACAACAAGGCTGGAGTCCAGCGCTTTGATATGTCAGACAGCTTCAAATGGGACTAAATCATAAAGCTCGCCGCAACAGGTGGGGACGTGTCGAGCGGCGTTGTCGAGAAGGAACAAAAAGCAGTTTAGCGGCTTGGTCTGAGCGTCGGACGCGCTATGAAAGAGCATTTGAATGAGCGCTAAGCAGCAAAGATCCCCCGCAGATTGCTAATCGTAGCTTAGCATGATGACCTGTCGGTAAACTGCCACATGAATTCATACGTAATTAAATGTGCTCATACGATGAAGCTTTGAAGAGTTGCCGATTAAATCGAGCAAAATCTCCAAGCGTGGAAGATCAAGCGGGCCGACATGACTAGCGGGGAGCCCATCCTATGCGGGGAAAGACAATAGCTTGCCTGTTTTACGTCTCGAAGGAGACATCAGCGCACGGATGCAGCTGACGTCGTGTGAGGCCGACGCGGAAGTGTGCCGTCGCCGCACAAAAGCGCCTTCATCTGCCTTGTTTGATTTCCTGGCCGCTCTCATCCAGGCGCGCCGTCGTCTGTACAAATGACGCGAGATGTTTTGGATGATGGTCCTTTTGAATGACTTGCAAGTATGTGCTTGTCTTCAACACTTGTGTATTTTTATTCCTTCCAATGTCACAACATGACCGCAAACTCTTGACCTCGCCACTTCACCAATCGACCTCAACTCGACCTCCGTCGGGCCGCTTGCGTAAGCCCGATCACCCGAGCGACCTGCCACTTGCGGAACTTGCCCGTCGCTTGGCAAGCACTCACTCGTTCTGCTAGCATTTTGATTGACGTTGATGCACATAAACATCCTCGTGTCTTCACCTGCCGTAACCTATCATTAGCACTGTCATGAAGCCGCCCCCGCGAGAAGCCCAAACTACCGCAGGTGTAAACACCTGGAGGCCTAATCGTAGCTTTTTAAAATAGGCTCCGCCCATTCTCCCTCACTTTGTTTTCTCCCCGACCGCAAATCTGACTTTGTTATCAATGAGGACACCGTTTGAATGAGATTGCAGCCTAATTACTAAATCGTGGCTGCCTTTGCCTCGATGAGTGAACGACGAAGGAATTTGATTCTGAAGCGTTGGGCAATCCAAACAATGATATTAGTTTGCAGTGGTTGGCGGAGGTCATGAGCAAACATCTGAGTCGTGCACAAATTAGACAAACAAGAGAAGATTTCAGAGACGGCTTCATTTTTTTCTCCCTTTGCTGTGCGCGAAACCGGAATGGTGGTGGAGCTTTACTCCGTTTTGAAAAGTGGTACATTGTGGCATGTTTGTGACATGATAAAAAGAGAAAAAGCAAACCGCCATGAAAGCACATAATAACGACGCTACAAACGAGCGTCAAACCCCAAGCGTACTCTGGCTCAGGATCAGCAAACAAATCATATGATTTAATAACAGAGAAGCACGCCAATGTCATGGTTGAGGCCACGAACGTTGAAGAAGAGGCACTTACAACAGTAAGCCCCACCCCAAGATGTTTAAGGAAGTCAGACGAGGAAGTGTAAAAAATGACAATCCTCCAGACAACAAAAAGTTTACACATACTATAGAGTCCACCCACCGGCGGAGCTAGAATTTTTTTTCTTGGGGTGGCCATGGGGGTCAAGGATGTCTCAGCCGGTAAGAGAACCAGTCGTGGAAATTTAAGTTCCTGGAAAAATTGGAAAATTACCAAAAGTCAATATTTCAGGGGGGCGGCACCCCTGTGGCCCTCTCTAGCGCCGCCAGTGATCATCCAACTATCTATTTTAAATAAATTTCAGGGTCACATCAAAGCTGTTATTAATATCGACAGTGACTGATGCTCTCATTAGCACACAGTTGTTGTCTATGTTTTGGTGACCAAGTTCTGCTTGTGTGGATATGTGAAGGCTAGCATGATTGTAATAGCAGAAGCGAGGGACTAATTCCAAATGAGCTCATCAAACTGCAGCACATACTTGTTGAGGACGTCTGTGCAACATCACCTCCGAGCCGTGCTACGGAACATTTATATACAACAATCATGTGGGCCCGCAGCCCACTCCCAAACAAGCACACACACACACACACACACACACACACACACAAAAAAAACGCTGATGGCAAGCTAAAGCCAAGCACAGTCAATTTCCGTGCCCGGGTGCTGTCGGAGGCGTGATTGCTGTGAGAAAAATTCACAGTTGTCTCCGCTAAGTGGAAGTGGTGAAAGATCCAGCCTCGGGGTACGCATGTTGCTGAGTGCAGATGTTTGGAATGACGCAACAAAGCAACGACCAGGTACAGTACGCCACCTGAACTTCCTCCCTCGCCCCCACAAAATGAATCGTCGCCGTCTCAGCACATAGAATTTGCGGTGAGCGGCGTGTCGGAATGAAAGAGGCCTTGTCTAAGGGCTTAATCCTTCGGACGATTAGTCAACACGTCTACCTTTAAAAGATGGCAGGAGAGCCGCTCATCCGTCCCTCCGACTGCAGCCCGCAGGTGAATCGTCAGTTCCGTGGTTGGGCCATTTTGCTTAATCGGGGCTTTGTCAACCAGCGGCAACTTGAGCATCAGGAAATGTCCTTCGACCCCAGGGATGAACCACTGTACTTCCCCTGTCACATCCATCGAGCCCTGAGCCTCAAATGAGTGAACCGGACATGGGTGGGAATCGCTTAGCATGCTCCCCAAGCGAGGTTTGGCACTGAGGGGGTATTCGAGTAACAATGGCAAGATGGAGGCTTCCTGTGACTGCGTTCGGGGGGCCCGTGGGCTTGGAGCACACATGGTTTGAGTTGGGTTCCATGTCGGAAGGGCGGCGGGAAGGCGAGCAGGAAGCCTCCAATTCTCACTTCCTGCTTCTGCTGGAAACGCGATCCGCACGGCCCTCGACGGGGACGATGCGTCGGACGCCGAAGCCCCCCACTCCCTGCCCGGTCGGCGTCGCCCTGAACCCGCCCACCTATCAGCACCCTGAGAGCCGCGTTGGCCTTTCTTAATGAGCCAAATACAATCGCGCTCAATCATGCTGTCAGGCAGGGAGGGTCGCATTTGCCTGTTTTTCAAACACGGAAATTGGAACTCGTGCAGATATTGCAGGCAAACGCTGAGAGATGAAGATGCAATGTCAAAGTGATTAATTCAGTGAGGACCTTAATGTTCACAGCACGTCATAACGGTTCCCGGAGAACATGCAAATACGTCCAATTTATGGAGTAATTGACAAAACATTTTTGGACAGAGTGAATTTTGATATTTGAAAGAAAAATACATTTTGAAACAAGCAATTGAAAAAGTGGTCGTCCTTTCGAGAGCAAACCAGAGTGCCTTTGCGCCAAAAAGTAGCGCACTCCATTTAGCCTCAATTGCTTCAAGACACAATTAATCAAGGCGGCATTATCAAACGATTCCTCATTTCCAATTTCAAACCATTAAAAAACAACAAACGTGGAAACCATTGGAAAAAGCAGACGGCAAAATTGTTGACTCAAGAGCGCCTCTGCTCCAAAAAGCTTAGCACTCCATTTAGCCTCAACTGCACCGAGACGTCAACTTCCGCATAATCAAGCATAAAAAAATTCATCAATGAATCCAATTCAAGCCATCAAGCAATGCGTGGAAAAAAGTGGAAAGTGAACGAACAAGATTCCCTTCATTAGAGAGTCGACTCATTGAATCAAGAGTGCCTGTGTTCTGTTGCGACAAGAAAGGGCACTTCATTTGGCCTCAACCGCTTCAAGACACGATGAATCGACAAACGAGTTGAATCAAGGCCATTTTGCCGCCATTACGATTCGTCAACGATCAGTTATTTTTCTCCGGCATGACTCCTTGCCAGCCTTCGTCTCTCAGCGTTCAAACAATGACAATGGCAACGACTGTAATATATATTTTTTCAATTTCAGGTGTGCAGTCCTGACCTGACGTTCAACTAGAGTGGAAAGATGCTCTCCGCAGACAGAGAGGGAATATAGGTGACGCACGGGTGAGGCGGTAATTATAGGCTGTCGCAACGCTCTTAATTGCTTTTGCTGCCTGCGAGCCAAGTCCGTGTCAGTTCAAGTGCTCCTGGTAGAAAGAACTTGGGCTGACCTCACCATCCCTGCCGAGCAGCGGAAAGATGACTCACCTCGCAGCGCCACGGGTTAAAAGCCACCGCTCCCATAAGGACGCGCGTGAACCTCGTGGCCAGCGTCGGAAGACATTTTGCAAAAGCAGCGAGCCTTTTTTTTTTGAGTTTCCCAAAAATGTGAGCGCTGTTGTTTGCTGTGTCTGGCTCGCAGCGGAATTCCTGCCCCAGCAGGCAGTGTGTTTTTACCGTGTTGTTGCAAGCGGACGCTTGAATAAAAATAAAACCCGGCATATGTCGGAGTGAGTCGTCAAACCGCATTATGACATGTGACTCAGCGAAGACATTCCCACAAAATTTTAAGATTCCACTGAACGCGACCCAAAAAAAATGAAGCAAAGAGATCCAAAACAAGAGCTCAATTAAAACATTTGACACGAACAAATAGGATTTCAAATGACGCTGAAATAATTTGCATCATGATGACAAACTTTTAGAGTACGTCACCACTCCCGTGCGACCAAAATAATAAATCAGAACGAAAAACAACCAAAACAACACGACGTGAGCGCTGTGACATAATTCTTCAGGGTCAGCATTATTTAGCTCAATCCAATCTTTTCCATTTCAACATCGCTGGTTCTCATTAGTGACGTCTGGCGTGAGGTCGGGTACACCCTGGCCGGACTTGTCGCCAGCGAATCATGAGGCCAATTCTGAATCAATGACTCACAATTGTAAACAACCACGTTCTCCGACTTTTGGTGGTGACAAGTCCAGTTGCCTTTAATTCGACTACCGCCGCTAACTCTGGGAAATGTGCTGGTAGAGAGGCGACTAATGTGGTGTTAGCCCAAAAAAAAATGGCATCCAACACGAGCGACCGCTTGAGCATACAGAGCGGCTCCCACTGTGAGAAGCTTCCCACACAGCTTCACTGCCGACTGCTTTTGAGTGGGCCGGTTTTGTCAAGCAGAACCTCGCCCTCGTTCTTCTCCGCTCCGTGTCTGGCAACGAGACGGGGCATGTTCACTCTAAACCTCTTTTGGGGGGGGCAGTGAAAGGGATTGGAAGATTAAATTTATTTTGAATTCCTTTTAACTTAATGTCGTAATTACCTCCTGCGGCACAGCACTGAATCTCAACTCTGAAAACATTTGGCCACAAAGCGACCTGGATGTGTGAAAGGCAGAAAGTTTATGTTTTGTTTTTTATATAAGGAACTCTGTAAGCCTGTTCAACGTCATAAGCCAGGTCACTCGTGTTTAATCGCAGTAAAGCAGATCAGCGGCCGCACATGTTTGCGTGCGACATTCTGCCGTTTCGGCCTCGGCAAAGGCCAAGAATGCGAAGGTCGCTGTTGATACTCTTACAAAACTCTGACCACAAAATTATCCATTGGAAGTTATGTGTGACAAAAAATTCAGAGAAAATTCAGGCAACAGAGCACCTGCAGTAAATCAGAGTTTCAGTCTCAATTGGAAAAGAACCAGGAAACTGCAGTATCTGGGCTACTATAACACAGTGCCAGGGAAAGTACAAGAGTACAAGAAAGGACGCAGAGGAAAAACGAAGATACAAACTCGAATGGTTAACAGTTGAGAAAGACGCGCTAATCGCTCACGCCAACAGTGCTTCCCCAAGTCGTCGTAATTACGAGGCAGCCGCTGCATGGCACTCGTATGCAAATCGAACCTGTTCTTTTTGTGTGCTTCCTTCAGCAGATCAAAGTCTGCAATTAAAGATATCAAAGTCTAAAATTAAAGCTACCATTCATGTTTTGGAGACCAGAGAATTCTGGAGGGAACCCAAGAAATCAAAGAAGATCCCGGTAGACTGCTTCTCCGAGCTGTCTGGTGATGATGACATTTGAGCACGCTCAAATTTCCACGTAGTCCCAAAATGGCAGTTTTGCCAAATGCTTATATCAATTGTTTTCCATTTCCAGGTGTGGCGCTTTGCGATTGGTCTTTAATTACATAAAAGGTCGCGTCCTCGAAGGCAGCTGGAAATCTAAGACGTGACTAGAGAGACTTTCTGCTGGTCCCTGTACAACTGCTACACTCAATTTTTGGTTTTGGGGTGACGGGGGGTGTCCAAGATCATTCTAATTAACATTTTCTGCCTGCCACTCAGGTAACAATGGCGGGTGGATCTGCCTATGAAGGGGAATTCCAAAAGTGAATTCAGAGCCAGATGTGGTTTTTTTGGGTTTTTTTTTTTGGAACATGACGTGCAAAGTTAACGCAGGCCACTGGCTGCCCTGAAAGTCAACACGAAATGCAACACATACTCCAACACACACGCTTACTATACATGCACCGGCTCATTTGTCAGTTGTCGCTATCATCTTCGGTGTGACACCTGGCGCTCGGCAAACAATTATAAACTCATCAAGTAAGCGGATCCTGGAAGTGTTGGAACGCTAACATGACGGACAGATGCTCACGATGTCGGCAGGTCGCTGATAAGAACTCGAGTCAAAACAAATGGAATTAAAGACACCTAGCATTTAGCATCGTACGGCATCTGTGCATTTCTGACACAGCTTTTTGTCTTCAAACTCATCACGGGCCCATTTTTTTTTCAATGAATCTTGGAAGAGAGTTCCCAAAACATACAAAAATCAGCCTGCATCAACATTTGCAAAACAGATGTCGTCTTCAGGGGAACACTGCCCGAATCTTCCCCGCCTACACGATGACACATCAAAACTGATGGACGCCAGAACACGGCGGGAAAACGTGACACGGCACGTCCCGAGGTGGACGAGAAGTGGAAAACGGTGGCGTTCGATCGGGTACCGCGGATCCGAGTGTTTACGAGACCGGAGGCCCCGACTCGGCTTTTTACTGCTCTGTTTGAATAATCGGCAAAAAGTCAAACAAACGGCACGGGGGGGGATGTTTTTGCAAAGAGATCGGAATGAGAGGTGATGAGGTGTTTTCCGTCGTTATCGTTGAAATATGACGGAAGATTCCGTCGAAAGAAAGCTTCTTGATAACCCGCGCTTGTCTCTAGTTGACGATCAGATAAGGACAGCAGGGGAATCGGTTCGTCATCGTCTTATAAAAGCAGCAAGACCTGTCTTCTCCTAGAGCCGAGACTAACTTTCAGCCGCGTGGGACATTGTTTGATTTCAACTCCTTTAAAATAACACCAAGTCCACTGAACCAAACCCAGTGTCTTGTTTAGAAGCTCGCTTGAGTTCATTAGGCACATGTCGCTGGCATGAGCCACCACACATCTTGATTCCACCTGAGCCCGGATACACTTGGACGGGATTCGTGGTCCAGATACCAAAAAAAAAAACAAAAAAAAAAAAACAGCGCCACCTCAACATAAACACGGCTTGGGTCTGCTTGAGACCCCGTTTATTTATGGACGTGTCTGGGTCTAGGACACAATTAGAGCAAGACAGATAGGCAGAAGACCAAAGGCGGTGTGGACTTCTGGTAGAGTGCAACGGTGGACAATGTCCAACGACTGGGCCGGTCTTATCTGTGCTGCAGTCCAATGTACAAACGTTTTCAAACAAAAACAAGGCGGCCATTTGCGGAGCTCGTCATCATGACGTCAAACGTCCGGGGTAGGGCAAAAGTCAAGTGGTGGGTGTGAGAAGAATTCTCATCATTTGTTAACCGCGAAGAGAAAAAAAAAGTCCGATTGCAGGTTTTATTAACGTATGAGCTTTCATCTTTGGGGCGCTTTCCTTGGCTGTATCAGTTCAATCTGGATTTTTTTACAGCTTAATGACCACAGACATCGGAAGATGTTTTTATGGCGCTTTGTGATTGGGCCAAATGGCGCACAGTGCAGAGAAGAAGGCGGGAAATTGGTTTGCTTTCGTAACAATTTTGAATACACGCTAATTTGTAGCGTATTAAATACAGCTTGGTTTAGATAATGGATTAAAATGGAGCATATTTGTGGCAAGAGGTGACATTTTAGCCCATTGTGGCTTCCAACATGTTTCTTGAGTGCAAAATAATGCTTGCGTATTTCTTGACAATACTTTGGCAGTATCACTTGAGAAACCTTATAAAGGCAATAAAACTGAAGGGAGGTGATTAGCAAGGTGGCCTGATGCAGCGCACACAACACACACACACACACACACACATATATACACAAATAGTATAAACATGACACAATTGCAATCGGCATGAGAGCAGCTCCAGCTAATTAAGACCACGCTGCCTTTCAATGCCTGTTTACATGTGGCTTCAAAATGGACGCTGTCCCCGGGGCGTCTTCCAACACGACTCCAAGGACGGCAAGGACCCAGGGAAAGGAAAAAGGAAGCCGGGACTAAAAATACAGTCAGACGGACGCAAGTATGAAAATCAACAGAATTAAATAAGTAAGGTAAAACAAAACAAAACAAAAAAAGGGACTGGAAATGAAGTTTAGCCGAAGGATAATGTTTATGCGATTTAATGAAACCCGTCCTCGAGATGATTAAAGAGTTGGGAGACACGTTCCAGCATGAATCACATGGAACGCTGACTAAAAGCGGGCGCTGTTAATATCGCCACCGTGTCGGGCGGTAAGGACACGGAGACCCCGAGGGGGGATAAAGGAACCGGCCCTTGCCCGCCCGTGTCGTTAAAGTCGATAAGCTGGCAGCTAGCGGCGGGGAAGTTTGCTATCGGCATGCAAACGGGTCCCAAAGCACCTCGCTCACATTTTCCTTTTTCGACTGCCTAAAAAAAAGAACATACTAGGTGGTCTCGACGACCGCGCAGGATTTTACCAAAGAGTGGCCATGCCTTCAATAGCCTCCATTTGAAATCAGTGGCTAACCAAAACAGCAGCACTGCAAATGTATTAACGGTCTCTTGACTTGTATGACGTGCGTCCAACATGTGTAATTAAAACAAAACCAGATCGGGAGCAACTTTTTTTTTTCTTCTTCGTCAGGACCCATTAAGGAGGTCCCAGTCTTGGGCACATCTGGTCCAGTTTTCAGCAAGGCCAGGACCTCTGTGAGCCTGCCACTGAAGCATTCCCATCAGGGGTCCTCAATAGGCCAAGCCCCGTTTTAGAGCAACGATTATTATAATCTTTTTTTTTTTTTTTTTTTTTTTTGAGTGGCTGTGTCGAAACTGTATGCCATGTTGCGGCTTGTCGAAATTTGACACACCACGGGGAGAATGCTGACTTGCATCTGCAATGAATGCATTTGCAGAGACGGTAAACAGGAAGTACATGAGAAAGAAAACATACAAGAAAATACGGGTACGGCTCTTTATAGACAAACTGAAGTTGAGTTTTCATGAGAAAAGGAGCATCAGATAAGAGCGGACTGTACATGCAAGTGCGTGCGTGTTTGGGTTCACCGAGATTGCGACAGAGCAATATTGCATACATAACTCGAACATTTAATTATTATATTGGAGTGTATTTGACCTTTTTTTTTTTACTTGGCCTTTATTCTTACTTGGTCCTCACTCCTTAACTGAATTTACTAATTTGGATAAAGAAAACTTTTGTACCAGCGTTTCAGCCGTGTATTTTAATGTACAAGCGCTGTAAATAAAAAAGAAAAACAAGTAGTCTAGGTGAAAGGCCAGGATACTAAATACTTTATACCTGTGGGAACTGGTACATTAAACTCAAAACCATCGTTGTCACCCAGTCAAAATGTGCCCCACCTAGGCACGTGACTTTGACGTTTGCCAAGTTTCGGCAACTTGCTGCATGGAGAACGCCGCCTTTCACCATTGAAGTTTTTTGTACAAACTTTGCCGCCAGCCGATGAGCGACCGGTGGCTTTTATGGCGTCGGCTCGTCAAGTTTATGACTTTATCGTCGTCGGAGAGGACATTTATCTTCAAAGGGAGATGACTCGGAATGGAGGGGGGGGGGGGGGCAATAAGAGAGATAATAATGCATTAATAATCCACAACATTCATTGCACCGCACTCGGGTTTGCACAGGCTGCAATTTGGTGGGACCACAGTGTCACCTGGCGGCCAACGTTGAACCTACAGGTGTACAGTAATAGTACTGTCTTCCTTCATGAACCGCACCTGGGAACGGCATGAGCTGCGACGCTATGTGATTTGAATGGCAGACTAATAGGTTCATTATTAGACCGCGTTATTAAACATATTATTTTATAACATAATTTATAACAAAAAATATAATTAGCAAGATTGTTTGATTGGATTACCTCTTTTCTTATTGATTCAAGCTTTTCCAACAACTGCGGTGAATGATAATATACTTGAGCAGACAAGTCTAATAACATCGTAGATCCTATGGCACAGGTGTCAAACTCAAGGCCCGGGGGCCAGACACGGCCCGCCACATCATTTTATGTGGCCCGCGAAGTCAAATTGTGCATCAAATTTGTGTCTTTACTAGAATTGCAAATTGTCTTCACTTTTAATAATATCTTTTTTTAAAAATATTTGATCAGTTTTTACTTGTCTGATTTGAAAACGAGTTATTTCTCAATTTGTTTTGTAGCTTTGTATATAATATGAGGTGCTCATACATTTATTTGGGTTGACAGTCATACTGGCCCTCCGAAAGAAGCTATGACTACGATGTGGCCCACGAAAAAAATAGATAAAATTAAAATAAAATAAAAAATAAAAATAGGACCTATGGGGTTAGGCATGAACCAGAATCATATTTAAATTAATCCTTCATAGCCCTGTGATGGAATCTTTTAAAAATATATCAACCCGAAACCTGAAAAATACTTCTACAATGACTGCATTATGAGCATTGTTAATTGGTTCTACCACACACTAAATTTTAGTAACTTATGACACAGTGTCATATAAACAAAATAATATCCCACTTATGTCACAATATTGCCTCACTAAGGTCGGATTTCATTCAAGACTCAACAGTGCCCTTCAGTGGTGAGATTAAGGAAGTGTATTCATTTGAGGAGATGCCCCAGATGAAGCACATAGTCAAGTCAACTCCATCCATCCATCCATCCATCATCCAAGTCAAGTCATTATAGTTAATTTTTGTATGTTACAATGCTTCATTTATATTTTTAAATGGCATTGCATTTCGTTTTAAATTAAAAGTTTTTATTAAAATAAATTACAGCCAAGCGCAATAATTTTAACATTTTTATTTTTACTTTAACATTTTCTAAATGTTCCTTGTTAATGTATATTTTATTGCAAAATTTAATTAATTCCAAAGCATATTGAAAACGTACTAACGTTTGACATTAGCGCCTCAGTCCTATAGTGGCCACTGGAGGAAATGCAGGTAAAGAAAATGTGTTCTGGGACACCGCACGAAATGTCCACGAGATAGCAGCACAGTGTAACCATGAAAACAGCGAAGACGTTGATAAGCAACACCTTTCCAAATGGCGATTAACTACAATATATCATTCAGATTGTGAGTCACACCAATCAGCCAAAGACTACGCAAGAGGGATTAGTGTCATTTTGGCGGTTTGGGGAATAAAACAAATGATGGGCCTGTACTGACAGCAGCCTGGCGCGTGGAAGAAGCTTGTGGTCATTTTGTCAGCACTTTGGCAGAATAACGAGGCCTCTTACTGAGGGCTTATATCTCGTCTGAGGCCTTGACAACCAATTACTCCACAGTCAGGCTCCACACTCACTGGCAAAACACAAACGCCAGCACAGGAATTTTAAACCAAACTTTGCGAAAGATTTCCTACAAATCACTTATGACCTCCCATTCTTATGTTAACAGGTTATCCAAACAAATCTATTTCTATTTCCTCTCCACAAGATTTAATAACCACTGTATTTAAGATATATAGATATAGATATATAGAGATATATAGATAGATATATGTAGATATATCTATAGATATATAGATATAGATAGATATATCTATAGATATATAGATATAGATAGATAGATATAGATATAGATATAAAGAAATATATATATTTCTTTTTTTTAAGATAGGAGTTGCTTATTGCTTAAACTGCTCATTCAGACTGTCTAAAGAAACTGTAATATGCATGAGACGCCAGCAGATGGCGTAGTACACTAGGAAATCAACGAGTAGTGCAATAAATACGATCAACACTTGTTTAAATTGTACGTTTTCTTCAAAATTCAGACTTGTATTAAGAAATGTCTTCTACTGCAAACACCAGTTTAAGACTTCACTTACTTTCATGTCAAGGTTTAGACTTGCCCTCACATCAACCCAAGCCATAAACCTAACCTAAAGCTTAACATAACTGTTTTTACACTTGCTTCTCACACATTTCCTTCCCACACAAGTGCAATGAGAACCTCAGAAAAAGAAAAAAAAAACCTGTTTCTCCCACACACTGGCATAAACACATAGACCTCCAACACAAAGGTACCATTTTACTCAGGGAGGGTCAGCAGTTCTCTCCATCAGACGGGGGCTTGTTCTTGGTCAGAGGCTGCTGCCCAATCTCAGACCAGCCCCCATCACCACCAACGGGCTCCGTCGCCCCCCCCGCCGGCCCCCCGCCACCCCCGGAGACAAGCTCCCCATTGTTCCTGTCGTAATAATAAATGACAGTTCTCCTGTTCCAACATGAACTACATATGAAAAGTGATGACGCAAATTACGCTGAGGATAATTTGACTTCCACACTCGAAGGTCACCTGACAAGAAGGATGAGGGGCAACTGTACCTCAAGGTAAAGCGGCGGAGCATGTCATAGACAAAATTGGTGTCATTAATGCGCAGCGCAGGGCTCCTCCTGCTCTCCCGTGGGTCGGTCGTGACACCCAGACACAGGAGTTCACCATCAGGTCACGCTGAGCTCGTCCACCTGCTACCGAGGTCTTGGCTCTTGAGTTTGTGAGAAATCACTACTCGACCCTGAGCTCGTAAACACGTCATTAACATGCACCGGCGGCAACGCCATCTGTTTACTTTTAGCGCCATGCTAAAGAACACCACGAATACAACGACTCAAGCTCTGGTACAAGAAAAATACTCAAGTGTTTAACAAGAGAAGCGACAGTACTTAATATCAACCAGCAGAGGCGCTGTTGATTCAGCATCAACAAGTTTGCAGTTTGACAAACTCATCATTAGTTATGCAATTTGTTACGAGACCTCAGTGGTTGATCTCGTTAAATGAAATTTAGATGCTCGAGCCAGTTCCAAATCTGGAAAAGCAGTTTGAGCGGCGTTTCAAATCATCTCCATGAGGATGTGAACACTTGACAGGACACACGGGAAAAACACGGTGAATGGTTTTGCCCGTGCTGAGAAGAAAAGAAAATTCCTGCGGAGAGGGAAATTAGCATGGAGGAAAAAAAGAAAAGAGGGCTTGTTAAACGAGTCGAACCCCGGTGTGTATATGGTTCAACTGCTGCGGTTCACCACAAGACTATCATATGACGACGCGCTTGACGCTGCGTGAGAAAGCAAATTCCTCGGCAACAACTGCCCTGAGATACAAAAGAAACATGCGAACCCCACCTAAAAAAACAAACAAACCAAAAAAAGTGCTGAGTGCGAATCTTGCCTGCACTAATGACCCCAATTGGACTAATTATTTGACTTTTTTTGTCAGTTTCTTTTAGTACCGATAAAGATACAGGTGTTTTCCCATCTGTAAAAAGTAACGGAAAACTCAGAGGAATGTCAGACTCAATATTATCCATGAAAATAGTTATGTTGAAAGAACGCCATCTATGAAACATGTAAGTGAAAATTAGAAATGTAAAAACTACAAATAAAATTGTTGATGTATTGATACTGTATCATAACAGGCTTAGTCTGGTGAGTGACGTGGGTGCCGGCAAAAACAAGTGTATGGTTGGGAGTTAATCTGCTTGTTGAGTGACTCGGTGTGAGCTGACCAATATTGGGCACATTGGAGGGAGGGGGTGGGGGGGTCGATTTTGGGTCACGTCTAGAAACATGCATCTTCTCCGGCACTCGCATATGACAAAAAGCAGGAAGAAGAAGAGCCAGTGTTTAGTCAAGACCTCGCTCACTGACACAAAGTCTGTCTTTGTCCGCCTCCTGGGGTGCCAGATAAAGGAATTCTTGTGCGTCTTGGCGGTAGGGTGGGGTGGGGTGGGGGGCACCGCTGCTCTGACCGAGTTTATTTGACACTTCAGCTCCTTTTGTGAGGGCAAGTGTCCCACCGTCAATGCCGGCCATGAGAGTCACTTGGCTCAAGACAGAGGGTCCCTCTTCAGCGGAGAAAGGGGGTCTTGTGTGTTGTGCTGCCGACATATAGAGGTGGCTCTGTCCCTGCGCCCCTGACAATAGATATCAGTCTTGCTTGCTAACGAGCCTGTTTGAGGGCTTGCCTTTGGGTTTTCCAGTCAAGGTATGGTGACCGGCAAGGCACCTGAAGGGCAGCAGATCACTTTTGCCGGCAGAGCTTGCAGGTGCACTGGAGCTCGCGCAATTACTGCAGCCCATTTTAGAGTGTGAGCAGATCTCATGTGACTTGAGAATGGATGCAACTTTGCTCAAAACAGCTAAACGTGCTAAGTCCAGATGTACAATTTACAGGTGCAAGCCGAAAAGGTTCTTTGTGGGCTACTGTGGCTTGTCAATAAAGCAGAAGACCAAAATTGGTCTCCAAATGTAACAGTGGCAAATTGGAACGACACCTGTGCCCTTCTGACTCAGGATGGAAGGAATTCCCATTATTGCAAAGTTGTGTATCACGATACAGCAATTTGACAATATTAAGTGGTTTATGATAGGGCAATTGAAAAGGGGGAGAAACTTCTAGATGCACTTTTTAAAAAGAATCAACAACAATTAACAGCAATCTGCTCTTTGTCAGTTTTGCAGCCAGACCAAATGCTCAACCCCTGCTTTTGCAACTTCTATTTACTGTCACTGACAATATTCATGATCAACATTTTAGCACAAATCTTACATACCTGCTTGACCAGGTGATGCTCCATGAGGTCGCCCGGCAGATAGGTAGTACCAATAAGAATATTCCAAGATATGAGAAAATATTCCATTCTCCGTGTCTTCAAATCAATCGCATCCAGAAGAGTACAAGCATGAGGATGTTGCTATCCCATGAGGAGGCGTCTGTCCCACATGTCCCGCAGTTGGACTGGGACATCACTCTTTGCATTACAAGAGGTGAGTATTCCACAAAATGATCCACAGGGAGGTTCTCTAATCCACACCATGGAGACATCTGTTCATTTATATTATTATAAATTTTGTGCAAAAGAAAATACGCGCGTTGAGGTTTGAAACTTCTTGACGCATTCCAAGAATCCTCACGACGGACCTCGGAAAACACTGCGGGTAAAATGTAAAATAACAGCGATTAAATTAGGTCCAAATAGAGAATACAAGCAAAACATATTTTGTAGTATGCATCCATGCGGCGCAGTATGTTTCAAATCCAGCTTGCTTCTTCGGACGAACCTCTCTCGTTCTTGTGCAGAGTGAGACTGAGCCATAGTTGGAGCGCTGCAGTTGAGCACATGCTGCCAGCGTCTGACGTCAGCCGCGCAAAGAACACTGGGAAATGTATTTCAATCACCAAATTCAGACCACAGAAATCGTTGTCTGGAAGTAAATATAGAAAGTTTTTTTGCTAATCTGTGATGATAAAAAAATATTAATAAATAACACAATAAATAATGCATTAATAAAAAATATTTTGTAGGTATTTTCTGGGCCAGGACTAAAAAAAATCCATAGCCAATTTTAGAAATGTATTTGTTACTGTCCATTGGACAATGGGGAGGGATATTATTATTGTTATTATTGTATACAATATTATTTATTTATTTATTTATTTACTTATTTATTTATGTATTCGTTAGTTAGTTAGTTAGTTAGTTAGTTAGTTAGTTAGTTAGTTAGTTAGTTAGTTAGTTAGTTAGTTAGTTAGTTAGTTAGTTAGTTAGTTAGTTAGTTAGTTAGTTAGTTAGTTAGTTAGTTAGTTAGTTAGTTAGTTAGTTAGTTAGTTTGTTTGTTTGTTTGTTTGTTTGTTTGTTTGTTTGTTTGTTTGTTTGTTTGTTTGTTTATTTTCGGTAGCAGCCCCAAGTGTGACATTGTTTTATTAACGGTGTCAGTAGATCTGTTGTCAATCGTCAAGTGTCAGCACGAAGGCGGCTTGCGTGTGAGCGCTGCAAGTGAGTAATGATGATCATCCGTGGCGGCGCGCAGACACATGAGGATGTTGGCGCATGAAATCACCTTCCCAAGAATGAATGACTCTCTTGTCTTTGCTTACTTCACTTTCATGTTCCTACGCCTCCAGGCTGCCTTATTCAGTATTGCGAGGATCAGAGCTTCCTTCGAAGCCTCAAAGCAAGGACTGAAGACTTTGGGGAGTGGGCTGAAGATGGTGGGGGGGCAATGTGATGGTCATAACATACAATGTCTTGGCTCAATAAAGTTTTGCATGTGGGGTACAAGTGAAAAGGTGTGTGGCAGGCCTCACCAAGCTCCACTCCAGTTTTTCCAGGCCTCTGCATCTGGCGCCACTCCAGTACGCTCCCAGAGTACCTGAACCGCACGCGATTCTGTCAGTGTTGGTACTTGATGTCTTGTGTGCCGGGGGTTGAAAAGTTGCCGATGTTTTTTTTTTTTTTTTTTTTTGCACGCGGCATTGCGTGACTACAGCCGGTGATGAAAACACAAAGACATTGTTTTCAGTGATCAGTAACCCCTTTATAGTAACTGAACAGCATTCCTGTCTCACATTCCTGAGCCACCACTGCTGCGTGAAGGCTTCCCCCCCCTCTTAAGATGAGGGGAAAAAAGGAAAGGAGGACTTCACATTATAATGAAGCTCACAATGTGGATATGCCCAAACTCAATTTACATCAATGATTAATTACGTCTGTTCATATAAAAGCAAGTGGAGGAAAATAGATCGTATCTGAAACTATGCGGCGAACAGTCATCAAATCTGTTTGTGATCAGTGAGCAAAATATGAACGTGGCTTTATCTTCATGCCAGCATGTGCCTGCCTTGACGCGACGCAACAAACATTCTAGAGGAGTCGATGAATCGACAATAATCGAGTATCAAAGTCAACACTAATTATTTTTTATTAATCGTTTCGGTATTTTTTTTCATTTTTTTTCATGTGTTTGAATAAAGGGGTGGAAATGTAAACTTTCATCCATCAATGGACAAAATAATGGACAGATCAATTGATTATTAAAATAATCATTAGTCACAGCCATATTACTAATCGGCTTTACTAATCGGGGCCAGCCACTCACTATTTCCTCTCGGTCTTATAAACACACTCTTCTATATGCATGTCCAGTCCAAGCCAAATCTAATATTAACTGACCTCCGCCGGCGTCCGGCGATGCGGCGGCGAGGACAATGGCGTCAGTCATTTCATCGGGCCGCGCGCAATCGTGAGATCACAAGACTGGAGGACATTCAGAACTCGGACAGAGAGGGGGCTTCACAGCGGAGCGCTTGTGTTCAAACTGTTTGGATGTGCGCTCCTCTTGTATCTCTTTGACTACCTCCGGCACAAGCACTCCATTCAAGGACACCAGGAACAAATGTTTCCTTATGTGGCTCCCGCTTCCCCAAGAGATGGAGACCGGGTTAGGAAATCACTTAGCATCAAATATTGGCATTGAAGGAAAATGATCCAAATAATTTACAACCTGCTTTCCAATGGCAAAAAGAAAACATTTGTATTTTCTCATAAATGCAACGATCCTGCTTGGTGGAGGAAATAATAATCCTCAGTAATTAGGCAACAATTCAATCAACTTGTGACTCATCTTGAAATGAGTCACGCATTCTCGGCTCATGCATGCCAGAGGACATTTGTTTGGATAAACACACCCTTCCGGGAGTTGTGTTTGCATTTAATACAAGTTGTTATTTTGGAGGGCTAAAAGTCATTTAAGTTGAAAAATATAAATGATCGACATTGTTTAATTGTTTTTCTATAACCGCAGGTTAGTGGGGCAAAGGTTTCCCCACCCCATAGCATCCACTGCTAGCGTATCGCGCAAGCTAGCAGCGGTGTATGTGTCAGTATCAGGTTGTGTGGGAGTGTGGCAGGGCTGTGCGTGACTGGGACAGATACACCTGTCTCTGTGCTCAGGTAGGAGTGTTGCGCTGCGCGGGGGTGCAGGCAGTCAGGCAGGCCAGGGCCTGCCAAGTGAACAATGCTCCCTATTGTGCGCGCCAAGCTAGCTGCAGACGCTCACACGGGAGGAAGTCCTGCGCAGCCGCCCCAAAGCGGATCCCTGCGCAGCCGTCGCTCGCACACTACGTGACATCGTCAAATTATTTATAGCACGTATGCTACGCTGACCGCAGGCGCCCGCAGGCTAAATTTCGGCAATTCTGCCTTTGACACGCAAGCTGCCAATCACACCTTTTGAATGAAACAAAAACTAAAGAGAGAAAAAACAGGCAGCATTGTTCAACGAGAGCTTGGCACAAACCACTGCCAAGATTTCATCTAATTAATCTGTTTCCTGTGGCAGTTTGTCTTGAAGATACCAACCATCGTTTGTAAGATTCGGGCAGAAGGAGAGCAATTCCCAAAAAAAACTCCAAGCTGTTTATTATATTGACTGTCAAAGTAAACCTGAATTAAAAGGGATCACGTTTGGTGTATTTAAAATAACCACAAAGCTTTGCCGCCCCTTAGCTTTATGCTAACAAACAATGTAAAAGGCCATAGACGGGCTAAAGTATGAAATCTATGCGGCAGTGTTAAAACGCTTGAATGTAGATGGATAATAATCTAGTAGTTGTGAAACTCTTCTTAGTTTCAGAGAAGGTCAAATTAAGTCAACCTGTAAAGGTTAGAGTCAATTTTTGCTCATCTTGAAGTTCAAACCGAAATCTAATTGTAGCCTTGGTGGAGTAGGATGGCGTGGCAAGATGCTGATAGCAAAACAAAAAAAAGAGGTTTGTCAAAAACGTGTGGCTTGGCTTTTGTTACGCGTTATCGGTCCACTTTATCTCAGAAGTTTTGTTCTGGAGACAGATAAGCGATGAGCAGCAAAGATAAGTGCCGAAGAAGACAAAGCAAGCAACACAAAAGTCAGACAAGGATGAAGACCGGCGGTTGCTTAGCGATGGGGGCGGGGGCTTTCTAGACAGAATTGATTTGAGAATTGATTTATTTCTTTTCCACAGCTGTTAGGCACATGTTGGAAATGTGCTTTTTTCCTGATGGGAAGTAAAAAAAAAAAAAGTTTGGTCTCGCATGGCTTCGCTTGCACGGACGACTGCAGTGTCCTCATCGGGTTGCTACGAAAGTCACTCGCATCATCCCTCGCAAGTGCGTGGGTGCGCTCGCTCACTCACGCGTGTACGTGCGTGCGTGCGTGTGTGTGTGTCAGTGTGCAAGTCAGTCTCCATAAAGGTAGTATTGTTAAGTTGCGTGCGAAGCTCACGCTCTGGGCTTTGGGTCCCCGCCCACCCCTGTAAACCAGGGCCCTTTTTTTTCCCTCCTGCACCTTCCCCTTTCTTTTCGCTACAGGTAAACATTTGATGTCCGCACGCAATCCCCGCAGAGACTCCACCCCTTGTTCTCTGCGCTGGCTTCTTTTCAGTCTTACTCTCACACACATACACACTTTGCTTCCCTCCCCATTCTTCCTGGCATTCCTGTCCTCGCTGACTCAGCACCTGTTTCCCTGAAGAGGTTTGCGAGAAACTTGGTGGAAAATTGTCGACGACTGTTCAATATTTCAATGAAAGTGAATTTAAAGCAAACTTGAATGCTCACTTTTATTTTGTAAGACGACGGCGCACAGCGAGACCTTTCCGATCGATTGTCCGACTGTACTCTAGGATAAAACAATGGGGCAAAAGAGATTATTTCAATCCCTACATTGTTGTGTCTCCTGCGACAAGCGGCGGCCGCCGCTCGATTTCATCGAGGGATTTTGGCGGCGTTCGAGCAGCCCAATTAGCAAGCCAAGCTGAGGTGGTGCATTGTGTGCAAACACAAACAGTTACTGTACCGGCAAGAGCAGCCTCCCCCGACTTCCCACCACCCCACATGGGCCACGTTAAACGAATATTAGATTTGTTGTGCCTATAACAAGTTACCTATTGTTGTGCTGGCCTTTCAAACAAAATAATCTGTCTGCGTCCCGTCAATGCGGCGCGCTGTTACACCGTGCTCCGATGAAACCCCTCGAGACAAAGAGCCTGTTTGATCGGCAATACGAAGCCATTGGTTCTGGAACATAAGGAACTGACAGAAGATCTCAGAGAGAAAAAAAAATCACAGTATATTGGTATCACAAGGCGTCCGATAGGTTTGAAACGTTTCCATTTGACTGCCGCATCTGAAAATTGCTAGGAACGTGTCTTTGACACAAGTGCGGCGTGCTTGGCGCCGTTCTCGGAGTTCATGTCAGGCACTTGTTTGTAAACACTCCAAGCGGCTAATAACAGGGCTGAGAGGAAAAACAATTGGCGAGAACAAAGCGGCACTGACACAACGGGAGCAGCTCTGTAAACTATTTGGGGTTTTATGAAGGGCCGTATTGTCAACATGTATTTCCTTTATTTTTGGAAAGGAGGAAAGAGGCTCCCGAGTATGCGTCCAATGAAGCTGTCTCCAATTAGCCTCCTTGACGTACGGATGGATTAGCGCACGCATGTAAAAGTGCAACCACTGGGCGTATGGAGTCGCTTTTGATGTGTGGGAATGGTATGTGGAGGTCCAAGTGCATTTTTTTTTTTTCCACAGTCGCTGACTCACTCGACCGCAAGCTAGCGTGACAGCAGAGGCAGGTTAACGCAACCCCCCCTTCCCTCGGAGAAGCAGTGAAACCGAGCTAAGCAACTAGCATGCCCCAAGGCGCCGAACTTCAAAGCAGCCAGAGAAACTTCTCAGTTTGAACGTCATCATGATTTCATTAAGAAGACACTTTTCTCAAAAGTAACCAGACACGGCTTATTTTGTTTTTGGTGGGAGAAGGTCAACCCTATCGTACTGCACGTATTCCAAAACATCCAAAACGGGAGTTTTTATTTGACTTAAAGACTAAAATAAAATGTCTTTTTCATTGATATTCTTTGAAGATTAAGTTAATCACATCCAGTCTGTCGTTCTACATCTTATTTTCTCCTGCTTGACATTTTATGGTGCTCACAATGAGTTCTGTTATCCTCCCAGCGGCTCTTTATTTTTTTATTGGGGTCAGCTGTTGAATTTCCCCATTGTTGTTTTTTGTGTTTGTTTTTCGACATGCGACGCAAAGTCCAGAGTCTGCTGCCAACACACCAAAGATGACGCCGAGGCTTTGTTCACCTACTGAACAGCGGGTCGGGTCAGATTGCGACAGCAATGAAACCAACTTGACATTGTCAAGGCAGAGAAGCTGACCATTTATTGTACTCATGTGTAGATCACAAGTACGCATTTGTTTGATAATATCACACAAAGGCCGATTGACTCACACTCTCATTGTTGGCACATAATATTTGTTTTGAAAGCTTCAACGGTTGATGAGAAGCCAAATGAAGCCTGCCAAAAAGTTGACTGAAATGTGTCTGAAATCGGATTTCGTAACCCGACGCAAAACTAAGCTGCGCATCCAAGTGTGTAAGTATTAGCCGAGGTGTCAAACTACCCCGAGGCCAACGGCGACATGACACACACACACTCACACAGGCGGCGTTCTGCAAACAAGAAAAGCGGCTCGCACTGTTGTCTTGGCTTTGTGCGAGGACTCGCTGGCACGCTGTCAACATCCACAAGATTAATGACATCTAGTCACGACACGGCGAAAAGCAGGGATAGACCAAAGGGGGGGGGGAGAAGGGAACGAGAGGGGGAATGAAAGGTAAGGAAGAGTGGAAATGCTAGCAGAGTAGCTAACAATAGCTAGCTTGATTGGAGCTATGAGTATCTCAACATGCGTTCGGGGCCAAATCGTACTCGATCCCGGCGACACGATTTTAGCCAAACACCTGCTGCTCGTTGTGGCAGAGAGGGTCATAGGGGAAGATTTGGGAGGAAAAGGGAGGGGTGCTTGTATTGGCACACCACTGCACTTGTGTAGCCTGGGGAACATGTTGAGGTGGAGAGGGGGGATTTAGGTGAATAAATATTATTCTTTCGTGCGACTGCTTTGAATCAGTGTCTTAAAGCAAGTTTGAGGTTGCTAGGAAAGCAGTAAAATCACTCAGGGAGTTGAAGCAAAGGTTTCCTAGCCACTCAAATACATGCCGCTCATAAAAAAGAGAGGACTGACAACCAGACCAGGAGGTACACCATCTGTTGTCTGAAGTATTTTGTTTTGTTGATTTTGTTACTTCTAGTACCTTCAAAACCGAGACGATGACAAATGTTCTCGACTGGTTTACCTCGGTACTCGGGATAGTACCAGTGAAAAAAGGACCAGTAGATACTTTTCCCAGGAAAGGGCAGAGGGGTTAATCAACTCCATATTTTTGGTGCAGTCCCAAAGGCGACAGCGCTGGGTTGCAGCTGACAGAAAGGCCAGTGTTTGTGGCAGAGGAACTCGGATGGACGAGGTACAAAGAGACCTTTGCTTTGGCCACGACACAGCGGGAATGCAATAGTCGTTCCGTGGGAAGTGGCGAGTAACCACCAGACACATCTCTCTTCCTCTCTCGCAAAGAAAAGGAGATGGTGGCACCAACAAAGCCCCGACATGCAACGGCTCATGAATCACTGGAGCCATTATGTCCATCCAACACATGCACCATTGAGGAATAAAAACAAGTGCTGATGTTCAGCCCAATCCATCGTCAATAATTATTAGCTGTCACTTTGTTTGTCAACATAGCAGAAGACGGGACTCGGAAGAATCTTTGGTCTTCCCAAAAAGGTAAGATTCAAGCCCAAAACTGAACAATATCTTCAGAAAAATAGAATTTGGCCCTCGTCCTGGTCTTTGCTGGAGGTCTGTGGTCCGGGTCACCTCAAGTGTTTCTGCAACCTTCAGATCAGGAATACAAATACCATGACCTTTTCGCCTCCAAATTTACACTTGTGACCTTCATCCTTCAGGCCGCTAGCAAAAGGTTAACCCAGCATTGTCTCCAGCTCCGTTCAGACACCTTCACCTAAAACCTCCGCGACCCCACGGCGTCCCGTGACCTTCCCCCCCTCTGAACTTCCCCGCCCTCCCCGCGGCCTCGCTGGCACCTCTGCCCCGCGGGCCGGCCTCATTCATCTCGCCACCCCTCTTCGGCCAGGCAAGCTGAAGGCCCTCTTTGTACGCAGTCCCTGGGAGATATTAACCCCCTGTCTCTGCGCTCCCGCCACACAAAGAAAGCACTTACTAACCGCTAAAGCCTTAACAAACAGCGCCTTTCAAATGAACCCTGCTCCGTGCATTGCCGAGGAAAAGGGGGGAGATGCGGTGCTGGTGGTGGGCTCCACGAGAGGAAGCCCGTAACGTGTAGCTTGTTTTTGTGGATTACGGAGAACCTTGTAGTACTCGCTGTACTTGAATCTGATGGCTTCCTATTAGCTTCCTGTTTGGTAATGCTACAGTGGAGTCAGATGGTTCAGTGAACACCTGCGAAGACGACATGCAGTCATGTTATACAATTTTTGGACGAAAAGAATTTTTTTTGACACTTGGAAAACGGAGAGAGTCAAACGGGAGGTAATAAACCGGCGAGGCCAGCAGTTAAAACTTTACAGCTATTGTTGAAGTGAGGCATTGTTTGCTTTGCCCGCACTATATGACGCCGAAGGGGCTTTGAATCTCCTTATGGAAGTTAGAATTGACAGAGCACTTTCCGAGTGGACATGTTTGCGTGATCAGGACCAAAAAAAGGGCCAAGCTTTTTGTCAATAAAGTGACTTCAACGGATGTTCTTGCTCAACAATGACTTTGTTCATTCTCAGCGACCACTAATAGAAAACAAACGGCCGTCTACTTAAATCAGACAAGATTGCAGAGTAAACAATTCCACTGTCCCATCTCAAGCACATCCTTCAATTCGTCCAGGCACGAGCTTCAGAATGAGACCCAGAAAGGGGAGGGGGGGTCGGAGATGCTGGAAACGTCTTCCCACATCTGACTTTTCCGCCGATGAATAAGGCTTTGTCTGCTGAGGAATGAGATCCATATCTTCCATTTGGCATGTCTGTGTCGTCACTAATCACAAGCAGATGAGCAGAGAAGTTGTGCTATGCGCTGCCTGTATGTGCGTGCGTGTGTGTGTGTGTGTGTGTGTGTGTGTGTGTGTGTGTGTGTGTGTGTGTGTGTGTGTGTGTGTGTGTGTGTGTGTGTGTGTGTGTGTGTGTGTGTGTGTGTGTGTGTGTGTGTGTGTGTGTGTGGAGAAGAGATATTTTTTTATTGCACAGCAGGAAACCCGAGTGGGATCAAATTGCCAACATTTGAATGGCCTCCGTCATTTTGTCTTGTCTTGTCAAATTTGGAAGCATTTGGAGGAAATTTCCCAAACGGTCAAAATGACCAAAGAAAAACGAGCGTTCAAACCAAACGGGCTGACTTGCCCTATCTATGTGGGCATGAGATTTTTTTGCGTGTCAACCAAGTTTCACAGACATTTTTGTATTCTTGGCATGATCACCTCCTGGACTGAGCTGTCATAACAGCTAGCGGGATTTTTCATTTTTGTGTCAATCATTCAATTCCTGCTCATTGTTATCGGTTGGTGGCGGTATTGTGGGTCGACCCCACCGCAGCGGAGAAGGCGACGCTCACAACAGTTCAACAAAACACGTCTAGTCGAGGTCACCTGAGATGTCGAAACAACTGGGGGGGGGCGTTTGCTGACTCGGCGCCAAACATCTCGGCTAGGAGCAACTACAGCGCAGACATCACCGCGGGCGTTTAGCAACACGGTTCCCACGCTATTCCGAGCAAAAAAACACGCTGAAGGACGCGCGGCCAACCTCGAGCGGCGCTGTTGAAAACGGTTTTCCGACCGGTGGGGCCTCCATAAAACTTTGCGATGTTTCTCAAACCGCGACGTTCCTAAACTTCTCACGGGCCACATTCACTCGGTACAAAGGATCTCTGTTCTGCTCCGGCCTCCCTCAGTAGATCCCTTTGTGAACATAGGGCAGCAAGTCCTCCGCACTGGAATGCCCCGTTCTCAGGGTGAGGAGGTAAAACCCACACAGGGGAGGGAGGGGCGGGAGGCACAAACACGTCCACGCTCCTGCTTATTTTTTCAAAGACGCTTATAATTAGATGTAAGCAGAAGTCAAAGCGAGGTCACTGCGGTTCCATCCCGGAGAAGGTCTGCCTCAATTAAGAGCGGGCGGCCTTCGGCTGTCGTCGGGGTTAACCGCCGACCATGATGTTCAATTACTTTGCGATTTCCACGGACGTGAATAGAATTGGAGAAGGGAGGGAGCGCCCAGAGAAGGTTGGTGGAAGGAGCTTCGGGCGACCTCTTCACCGGCCGACTTCATAAGGGGGGATGAATATCGGCCTTTGTGCTGAGCAGACTTTAGGCTTCTAAAAAAAAAAAGTTCCTGGCGGCCGAGGCTCACGGCCTACAGATGTCTGGACTTCGCCGCTCAGGCTTGGCCTCCGAAGGCAGCAAGCAGCTGTTGTCGGAGAGAGACAGCCTGCCCCGGAGAGAGACTGGGAGGGGGCCAATGGACCCCCCCCTAAAAAAAAAAAAAGAAAACCAAGAAACAAGAAAGAGCCTCTTTCACTGCCTGGTATGTCCTTCTGGATCCCGACACAATGTATCCTTTGAGGACACGGAAGAATAACATTTTGATTGAAACTTTGCTCATCCTGGGAAGTTGGGGTTGTCTGCCCTGTGAGCGCTTGAGGTTGCAGCCGCATAAGCGGATCCGCTGAAGAACCCATGGAACCAGAAGCAGCCATCTTTTCTCGACTTGAGCCTGCTGGAGCCGATAACAACCTGAACTCTTGGCTACTCAATCACAGGGCACATATGGTAGATGCCAAGCACTTCAAAGTTAAATACAACTGAACTGTAATGGCTTTGCCACTGTCACATTTAAACATTTAATTCACAGATTTTTTTTTTGCACCACACTTTGAAGAAAACCACAGAACTACAAGATCAGCATATTGAGTGACATTTCAACTCGACTGGTTCATTAGTCTTCTAAAACCTTGCTGAATGTTTTATCAAAGCCTGGGCCTTGAGCTAAACGGCTCAGTGATGCCAACTCCGACACTTTATAAGCCAGACAGAATCCTCAGGGGGCAGAAAGGGGTAGGGGGGTCGATTTTATTAATTATAAGCTCATGGCTGCGTTTTGACTCAAAGGCACAAAGGGATTGAACCACTCGGTTGAGGAGTAGCGGCGATGTTTGTCCAGAGATTAATTAAGGTCAAAGCAATGAAAGGCTCTGAAAATTGTTGCAATAAGCAAAACAGACGGTGGCAATGGGAGGAGGCTTGGAAAATATCTGAGGAGAGCTCAAAACATGGAAAAGCAGCAAAAAGCCTCGACCGCAAACAACCCGGTCTGCCCGGAGAATTCATAAACACACGATGGGGTTTCTTGGGATGTCTGCTTATCCCATGAATGGATTGTTTGTCAGCCGCCGAGACAATGTGGGAAGCAACGGACGAGGCAGAGACAGTAAAAACTATTCACATGGAGGAAAAAGTAGGAGGGAGGGGTGAGGTGGGGGGTTGTGTCTAGTGGTGAGTTACAGTTAGCCCTCTGTCTAAGTGCTCCCTTCTGCCTTACAGCACATTAGATCAATTCAGTCACATTGAGCGTGCCGCTTGATGGATGTGAAGAGGAGGGATGGATGAGGCGAGCCGAGCCAACCCGGTTGTGGTGACGTTTCACATTCGACTGCTCTTTGTACAACGGATGCTGGCTCGGGTTGCTTTGAAACAAGAAATAAACACTATGACTTCAATTAACAAATAAACACCTTCCTGTTGCTAACCAAAACAGCAGCACACAAACAGTAACTCAGATTAAACCTGTGATGTCAAATCTGTGTCTCCATGAATTGAATGAGGACAGCAGACAAGGAGAGGAGAACATGAGCCACCCCCGCAACCTTATGCGGTGTGACCGCACCATCCAGGAATGCGCGCGTATAAACGAGCCGGTCTCGTTGGCACAAGACGGGCCGCGGGACTGGCTTGAGAACGACGGCCGTGACAAAGGCTCCTTTCTTGAGTAACTACGACGACGCCGTGTGCGACCGCGCACGAGTAATACAAACACAAGCCGTAATTGTTACGATGTCTTAACGGACGGCCGAGCGCGAGGTCAAAAATTGACCTGAACCACAACTGGATAATGATTTGGATAATAATACAACGCGGGATTAGTGTTGCGGTATTATTGTTGATCTCCTTTAGGTCGGTTTGACATTTTGACAGTTACAATTTGAAGTGTCTCCCTCGACAAAAGCCGTCTTATGCCAACTGTCAGCCGTCACATTCCTAAACCCGTGTAATGCGGGTTCCGCCACATCACAGTGTTAGCGCAGGTGACGAGCATCTCCGGGAGCCGCACAGTGCGCCCTTTGTTTCGGCCACTGTTTGGTTTTCCCTCCCTGAAAAATTGGAGAGCGCCAAGACGGGACACAAAAGGTAGACGGAGGCTTGGGATGTGGCGTGCGGAGGGAGTTGTTCAAAAGAGCTCAAGGTGCAGTTTGTTGTGGCAATATTTGGGTCAACATTTAAAAAACAAAAAAAAAGTCCTCTTGCATCGGGGCCACAATGCTAACATCTTAACACAGGAATAATCTGTTATTCCTATCTGTTATAACAGAATTATCTGTTATAATCTGTCCAATCTTTTTGCCATTCCCATATTTTCTAGTCAAGAGTGGAAGCATGTGTGCACAAAAAATATTCCATAACAGAAAAAAAATCCAAAAAGAACAATGAAACATGCAACAAATTGCTTTTACAGTAAAAGTGGGCCTCCTTCGTGTCATTTGGATGTATAAGGTGCATTTGAGCGTCTTTATCAGTTGAGTCCAAAGGAAGACGGCTTCGGAAATATGTCATAAATTACTTCAACAAAGGAACGCTTTGTCCAGTACGGAAGGCGAGAGCAAGCGTGCAAGAGAGAGAGAGAGAGCGCAACATCTTGAGCAAACATGCTCACTCACCACTGGTGAACTTTGAGAAGTCAAGACGCGCTCGGCTTCACATTCACTACCACATTGTTGCCACTAGGTGGGAGTACCTCACTGGAATTCATGCACAATGAAAAAGTCCTGAAAGCCTGCTTGAATGTAGTCTTAAGGGGGACACTTTGGAGTCATTTGGCCTGTCATGAAGAAGATATGGACCGAGATCTTCCGCAAAGACCAAAAAAATTGATTTTTACTCCCAAATTTGCTCCGGCGGCCCCTGATCTAAAAATTCTACCAAAGCACCACAGATCTCTTCTGATGCTTTGAAAGAAGGTGGTGGGGAGGGGGAGGCACTTCCAACTCTTGACTAATCTCCAATGGAGCAAAAAAAGGATAACAGCGAAACTGTCTGAAAGGTGTTAGAATAATAAATCTTTTCTTCCCTGAATCAATCGTGCTAGATCTGAACAGGACTTGAGAGGATATTGGCACGCTTATCGTGAGCTACACGCGGAACCGATAAGAGGTGCTACTGAGGTGGAACTCGGATGAGCCCCGCTTGGCGTTTATTTTTCGATTTGTCAAAGGGGCTCAGCCTAAGCGCTGACGCTCAAGTAATAAAAACAGATAGCGTCGATCACACACACGCGACAACGAATGAACTGCCGAGCCGCACCGGCTTCGTCGTCTGTGACAAGCGATGACAGATAAGGCCGACAAGAGCTCCTTTCACGGACCGACGCGGCAGAATTACAAAGAACGTTGCACGTTGATATTTCTTCAAATAATTGCGATTATAGCTGAGATAAATGAACACTGTGATTTTTTTTTTTTTTAGGAAATACAATACAAATTTCTTTCAAATGTTAATTAGTTAAAATGCAATCAAGTGTGAAGGAATAAATAAGCAAAGCCTTGAGATCAGTGAAATATTGGCTGGGAGCCTCAAGAGAGTAAGCGGAACTCATTTCATTCGTTTTATTATAACGTTCCATTTTAAAGCAAATGAAACCAATCAAAAAGTGTATGGTTATTTATCATCCAGGAAAAATTATTCAAAGAGGAAAGCAAACAAATCCAACGCTGCCCTTTTTCAAGGAGGGGTAATCGACTCGGCTTTGAGCTATGAAAGCGTTTGGAACCTTTGAGAGAATTGATCTGAGAATTAATCCCCTGAGGTGTTTCTCCTTCCAACTGATGTTCAATTTGAGTCATTGATTTGCTGCGTTAAGCCGTGGACGGCTCGTGGGCGAGCACTCCTGTTCAATTCTCGACGGAACGCGTCAGCCGAAGACAGCTTTGCGCGGTCGTCAAGTTTTATAAGAGTCGTGAGATGGAACGCGAGCGACCGTGACAATCTTTTGACGGCCAATCAAATGCATGCTTGCGCTTTTTTCGCTCCATTACAGTCGCAGTTGGAAAGCGCCACTTGTGGTGAAATTGTGGGGGAATGCTGAAAAGCTAATGGAAGAGCTCAAGATAGTTTTCTCCTTTGCTGCGTGACGTCGGCTAACGCCTCCAAACAGCTGCAAATCGTGATCCTTGAACCTGAGCCTGTCACATATATTTGGTCCAAAGACCCGGGGACCGGTTCTAATTTGCGGAAGAGCGTCATCAAGTACCGCGTATCGCCTTTATTACGACAATTCCGATTCGTACGACTGTGGGATTTCTTTACTAGCTCATAAAATAATACAAAGGGTAGACATTTTTTTATCTTGAACGCAGCTACAACATTTATTTTCTTTTTTTTTAATTATTAATAATTATTCTAAAAAATATTTTTTTTTATTAATTATTAATAATTACTCTATATAGAAAATTAAGACATGACTGTTTTTTTAAACTTTGAGCTGGGATCCGTTTTGAGCAATCTCATGAAGACAAAACAACAGACAAAACTTTCCATGCGGAGTTTCGGGATGAACTCATGAGCCATTTCCAAAAGTAATTAATAAAAAAAAAACGCAGCAAACGAGAAGCCGTTTGGCATATATGTAAATATGATGTAAATATTTTTGCCACTGCTTCTACAGTGCGCTCACCTCGCCTCTCCCCGGTTCTTTCCCCCTTTTGGAGTGATGACACCCTGCCGACAAATTATTTGGCCGTTCGTGCTCTGCTTAGGCAATTTGTCAGGGAGAGCATCTCGGCGTGAAAGTACCCCCAAACGGGCTCGCTGGAAGAAATATCGGCATGGTGCACTGCCGGCTGCTTAATTTCATGTCAAAACATTCACATGCACCGGTGGACTCGGCTTGGGAGGGGGAGGGGGAGAGGCAGATAAATGCAACAAGTCAGCAGGTCGCCAGACAGAAAAGTATCAAAGATCTGAAGACATTGAGCCTCAAACCGTTTACGAGGCAAAATAACCTCAGATGAGGTTCCGTGAAATGCGGCACTTTGTCAAACAACAAACACACTCTGGTACATTTCCACGAGAAGCTTCTCAGGAAGATTGGCAGAATCACAGCAGGGATCCCCGAAAGCGTGCGCACATTCATGAATCTTCCATATTGTGCTGCAAAACATCTCCACTCCTGCTGTGATGGACTAAGACGGCTCCAATTGTTTGCAATTGAGTCAGAAACAAAATGTTTTTAAGCTTCAAACGGTTAACTTGCAGAAGGCAGTTCTGGTTCCGACATGTGGGAACTCTCTCTTGATCTTGAGGGGCAGCTGGCGAGCACCAAAGTGAGAAGATTGCGCGCTCGCCAACTGCTCTTCAACCTCGTATGAAAGTCTCTCGGCGAGTTCCATCACGTCGGGGTGGAGTAGAATATCCATGCCAAAGGGACACTCGCCATCTATTCCTACTCAGTGCCTGAAGATACTTGCTCAAAAATATTGTTCATATACAGATGCTAACAATAATTTATCAAATTAACAATTGGAGTGGAATTTACCAGAACAGGCGGGAATTTGTGATCAGATGATCACAGAGAGGTCCATAAAGCACCATGACCATACAGCTAGCATGTACACAACCACGACGCCATAAACAACTAGCTTCGATAGTTCAATGACACAAGATAGGCTAAGAGGTTAGCACAAACTGACCTGGTTAACAGATGAAACTAACTACAAGACAAATATTGGCTTCAAATTCCTCCCTTGAACTCAGACGTAACAACAGAGGCTTCCAAACAAAACAGAGAGCGAGCCAGGAGTTTCCGCCAACCATCCAATTGCCTACATGAAAACAACCACAGGTGTGCTGGTGAGATTTCTTTTTTTTTTTGAGACGCAAGCGAGAGTCAGGCGGGCCAACTAATTTCCCTTCTGAGTGGAGAAAGCTGCGTGTCTCATTTGGTAGCCGAACAAACAGCAGCCTGAGAGGATTGAATTCTTTTCTGTTGCCACGACGCCCCCCCAGTTTATATGGTTACGTCGTATTTCTTGGCGTATGGCTTCTAACGACCCCGTTGCGGTCGGCCGCCTGCAAATGTATTTGCATTTAGAGAGACGCATAAGCCACGGCCCGCTAACCACAAGCGGTCCCGGGAGGCGCATTTTGACGTCCATGTTAACGTATTTGAATGGAAGCACGGAGAGTCTTTGAACATTTGAAGCGATTCGTGAGACAAAAAGGATTACCGAACGTCAAACGAATAATAGCGTTGTGGTTCACTTAGCTGATCTGTTATTAACGGGTTTTTTTTAATTGCGATGGGCCAGTCGTGATGTTAAGAAGTGGATAAAGTCACGTAAGTCCCCGGTGGAGGCCCAAACGTGGATTTGATCATACGTCGCCTTAAGCTTTGACTCAGAGATTAGTTGCTGTCGCCGTGACTACGAGCATATAAAAAGTCTTCCCGAGTCGTGTTTTGAGATGAAAATTCCCATCACGGCGTCATCGAGAGCGGCCTTCAAGTGGCGCCGTCGCCCGGCTCTCCACCTGTCTGCTCTGATTAGCCGCGACGGGTCACAGCGGCCACTGCGTCAGTTCTGTTCAACGCTTGTTACAAAACAACAAAAAAAAGCAAATGTAGGTGCTTCTCATTACATTGCCATGGCGACGCTTTTGGAGGAGAGATTGTTACGGGTGGTTTCGTCCCTCCTCATTTATATTTAACCACCCGTCGTGTTAACAAATGTGCCATCACGCACGTGGCCCCCACAGTAAATAAACACGCTCTCCGTTTGTTCAATATTCAGCATCCATTAGGAACGTTTGACCGTTTTATTGACACGACAGCGGCCGCAGGCATCCGTGCCGGATGTGGGGAAAAGTAACAGACCCGAATCTTTAAATTCATATTATGAGACAATCGATCTTACAAAGTGACAGGCAGAATTTTTTTAATGAAAACTTTTGTTTTGGCACCATCTTTTTTAAAGAAGGGGGAGGAGCTTCATGTAGTCTTGTCTAATAGAAAAGTAGTGCTTTGGCGCCAATGGAAACATTGCATAGAAAGTGACTAGATTTACGGTAGAAAAAGCACATTCAAGATAACACGAGTTGTGCTGGGCTGTGTTTTTTTTATTGGTGGTGAGAAAGAAAATGTAAAAAAGCAAATCAACATTATGTCCACACAATGATGTCCCCTGTGGCGCTCTGGTCAGCTCAGGCCAGCGTTATCTCAACAGCCAGATGCATTTTATGTGCACAGCATGAGAGGAGGACATACGTTTGGTTTTTATTTTATTTTTTTATGTATAAATCTATTTTACGTAGAAAAGACCGGCGGCAAAATATGTTAGCCACAGACAAATCTTTTTTTGTTGACTTCAATTTTGGTGAACAAAAATTCTATTTGAGAACAACAGCTGACGCAGGAAGTGAGATAAGTCTCGTCGGAAAAAAAAAACAAAAAAAACAGATGCTCGCACAAATAGTAGAATAAAGCAAAAGTGCATTTATAAGGCTGTGGCATAATAAATTGTGCAGAACCTGCGGCCATTTCTAATTAATTAAAAGTGCTGCGTAGTTTTTTTTCCAGCCTATTCTCGCAGCAGCTTGTACAAACATTATCTGACCCTCCTGGCGACAAGCATACCGAGCGCAAATTTTTCTCTCTCTCCTGGTTAGAAATAGCATCACGACTCAGCGTTCGAGTACTTCACCCAGCCCACGTCCACACTCTTGTGGTCTAGCATATATTATCTGTGTCCCATTAGGCGCAGGAGCTTAACATTGCACATGAATATCGATTATTGCAAATAATCCTCTTCTGACATCCCTTCAAAACTTTCAACAGAAAAATTATAAATGCTATCAGCGAAGTTGACAGTCCAACTAAGAGAATTGCAAAGAAGCACCTGACTGTCTTAACGTGAGCTAGCTTAATGCTAACACATAATGGGAAACACCATAGAGGGGCTAACGGATACCATCTATGTGCTTTAAGCAATGGATATTTGAACAAAAATTGCACATATTCTTTGTCCTGTGCAAAAAACACCTGTTGATCGACTACAAAACACACAATTATTTGATTATTAATTAATGTGCTCATTGTCTTTTTTTCGAATGTGTGTTTTGTGAAGATAACACACCAAACGAGGGCACCTCCCATGCTTTTGCGCACGTGCACTCACTCATTCGCTAGCTCTCTCTCCCACGCACGCGCACCCATAAACGTCTCTGCACTCTCCAACAGGATTCACATGTGCGTCCGCATTCGAGATGTGCAAATCATTTTTGGGGGGTTTCAGCCACACAAATGAAATTTTTTTCCCAGGACGTCGCATGCACTCGGAAAACGAGGACTACTTCTGTCTATAAGTGATGTTTTTACTCCCAGGTAAGAGTGATGCATCTTTAGGTCGAGTTCATTGTCATTATTTAATAGTAATTTTGTTGGCATGTCACATTTTGATAGTTGTAATTTTTAAGTATTACTGAAATATTCTTCAGTTTTATTATAATTTTACTTATTTTGCAATATTATGTATTATTTAAAGTATGTTATACTGTTGCATAAAATCTAAAAAAAAGTTTCCTGTTGTAGTGTCTTCTTTAATGCAAGCAAAATTATTATTCAAATTAAATCATGATTTAGATTTTTTTTTTAACTATTATTACTTTGTGTATTATTGTGTAATTGTGTGTATTTTTTCCTCTTCATTTCTAGACTCTTACTAATCGGCCAGTACTGTTGCTCTGGCTAATCTAATAAAATGTCCTTCTGGAAGAAAATGGCAATCTTGCATAATGAATCCGAACCATTGGAAGACACCCCCCCTCCCCCTCCCACCACTGTGCACTTCAGTGTGATTGCAGTGCCCTTATTGGCAATACAATGATGCCAGATTCCCGCTCCCTCATTCAATTAACTTCGACTCATTTACATCCGAACGCACTCCATAATACCTTCCCCCCCCTCCCAAGTCCCCAAGAATAATGTGTCAGTGCAGACTAGAGCTGTGAGGCAGGGATCACTTAGAAAGAGCATGTGCTCCCGATGGTGGTGGGGGTGGGGGGTGGGGGAGGTAACAAGTGATTTCCCCAGGCAGGGATGAAGCTCATCGTAAATGAGCACATGCTTCATTTCAGGTAGGGAAATGTCAATCAAGTAGTCATCGGGGGGCTCGTGCAAGATCTAGGAGAATCCTCAGAGGAACCAACACAAAGGCTACGTTTCAAGATGTCGCTGTCTCTATTTTGATTTCACATTTTGTAGTTAATACAGAGCAACGTTTCGATGATCTTGTAATGGCGCTCCTGCGTCATCAACCCCTATTTACTGGCCAAAGGCACCATCACGATTGAACTATTTGAACTCTACCTAGCAACAAGTGACTAAATAAAAGTGAGATATGAGCACTTGGGAGTTGAAATGTTTATGAACTGTGCATAGCAGCGAATGACTGCGCCAAACAAAAATTGTTTCACCTACTCACCAAACTTCAGCCGTCGTTTGTTGAGCAAACTGGCATTCCTTGGACAAAGGTAGAAAAAATATTAGTGAATCAATAAAAAGGTCGACTAACTTCTCATATTGACTTACAGATGTATTGTGATGTCACGTTTCAGATAGGATGTTCTAAATCCGAGCATCATGGACTCCTGGATCTTGCCGTCATCCCTCCCGAATACGTCGGGGCAGCTCATGTTCGACAGCTTCCTGCCGGCGAACGAGTCGGACGCGCTGAGCAACGACACGGACGGTGGGAGTTTCGATGGCACCAGCACGGCGGTCATCACCTGTATGTACTTCCTGGTGTGCGCCGTGGGCCTGTGCGGCAACACCTTGGTCATCTACGTCATCCTGCGCTATGCCAAGATGAAGACCGTCACCAACATCTACATCCTCAACCTGGCGGTGGCCGACGTGCTCTTCATGCTGGGCCTGCCCTTCATCGCTATCCAGCTGGCGCTGGTCCACTGGCCCTTCGGCCCAGCACTGTGCCGGGTGGTGATGACAGTGGACTCGCTCAACCAGTTCACCTCCATCTTCTGCCTGACGGTGATGAGCGTGGACCGCTACCTGGCCGTGGTGCACCCCATCCGCTCCACCGAGTGGCGTAAGCCCCGCATGGCCAAGACGGTCAACGTGGCGGTGTGGGGGGTGTCGCTGGTGGTCAACCTGCCCATCGTCATCTACAGCGGCGTCATCACCAAGCACGATGGATGCTTCTGCACCATCGTGTGGCCCGAGCCGCAGGAGGCCTACTACACCGCCTTCATGTTCTACACCTTCGTCCTGGGCTTCTTTCTGCCGCTGCTGGTCATCTGCATGTGCTACCTGCTCATCATCATCAAGGTGAAGTCGTCGGGCATCCGCGTCAGCTCCTCGTCTAAGCGGCGGCGTTCGGAGAAGAAGGTGACGCGGATGGTGTCCATCGTGGTGGCCGTCTTTGTGCTGTGCTGGCTGCCCTTCTACGTCTTCAACGTGACCTCGGTGACAGGCACGCTCAGCACCACGCCGGTGCTGCGCAGCACCTTCGCCTTCGTGGTGGTGCTGGGCTACGCCAACAGCTGCGCCAACCCCATCCTTTACGCCTTCCTGTCGGAGAACTTCAAGAAGAGCTTTCAGAACGTTCTGTGTCTCAAGAAGGTCGGCGGGCTAGACGAGGCCGAGCGCACCGACAGCCGCCAGGACAAGTCCCGCATGATGACCGACCCAACAGAAACCCAAAGTACTCTGCTCAACGGGGACCTGCAGACCAGCATCTGATCCTCCTCGGCCCGCTTGACTCATCTTGGCTGTTCTCGTTTTTTTTCCATTGACATGTTAACGTTTGTCACTTTTGCCTGATACATGCATGATTTTCAACGATTGTAAAAGATATTTAATTTTTGAGTCGTGTTTTTTTTTGCACCCAGCTGTGTGCAAAACGTGAATTTGAGAAGGGCTATGAGATTTTAACATTCGACTCACGTGTTGGAGTGTTGCATCGTGTTTGATGATTAAAAAAATATATATACTTTGACGTGACTAATCGAACTGTAGTATTGTAGTGGAGCTTTGGGACACATGTAGAGTGTTCTATATTTCCATAGCAACAGTGAGCACAAGTGTTAGTCCCGCTGAATAATTCATTGGCGTCATAATACAAGTAGCAACTCTGTGGGGTGACTAATAGAATTTTGGTGTATTTTGTTTCTTGCTGTGATGCTGACACTGCTTTTATTTTAATAAGGCTATTTGTTGTCCCTCAGCATGGAGCAACTTTTCATGAAGTGGACTACTCACACAAAGTTTGGAAAATTGTGCTTTTGGCTTTTGACATTTAAGGATGAAGCTAAATTTAACTGTAATCAACTTAGTGACTGATACAATTCTTTTTTATTTATTTGAATTTTGTTTTTTGCTGTGATGCTGACACTGCTTTTATTTTAATAAGGCCATTTGTTGTCCCTCAGCATGGGGCAACTTTTCATGAAGTGGACTACTCACACAAAGTTTGGAAAATTGTGCTTTTGGCTTTTGACATTTAAGGATGAAGCTATATTTAACTGTAATCAACTTAGACACTGATACAATTCTTTTTTTATTTGTTTGAAATATGTTATCACTATTTATTCAAGATTTATATGCTCTTTCAAGTGGTACATGAAAGAATAACTTTTCATTTCCACTTGAATACTGTACATTAGATTTTGAAGAGAATTTAAATATTTGTTTTTTAACTTTTATTTCAGTGCGGTGATTATTTAACATGTTATTTATTATTATATATTTGAACTGAATCTTTAAGTTATTTTTTTATATTTAAGCACGAGTGTTTGTGTTTAAAGTGTGCTTAATGTTACAGTAGGTTGTATACTTTTTAACTTCCAAAAACTGTCTTGTTTTGGATGAACGCTTAGCCCTACTTGACTACTGTTCAATGTTGTTTTGGATGAACACTTAGCCCTACTTGACTACTGTTCAATGTTGGCCATGGTCATTTCTAGGTGGCAAAAGTTTTGCAAATTACCGCTGGACGTGGCGATATCAAGTATATATAAAAAAAAGCACACGGCCAAAATTTGTTGATTATACATACGTTTTTGTTTATGTATATACCGATGGAAATTGTATAGTATGTTAAAATTAAATAATATGTAAAACATTTTGGGTGTAAATAAAGTAAATCACTGACTGCGAGCAGCAAAATGTCGCATTATATTGCCGTAATCACAGATTAATAATATCTTAGTGCAATAACTGGACGATTGTCTACATTGTAGTACTTAATATGACCAGTGGGTGTCACTCTATGCCCACGTGATCCTGTTTCTATTTTCCACTGCGCTCGCTGTAGTATCGCTTTGGGTCTTATCTGAAATGTTCCGATACGGACACGATCCATCAGAAGAGAGCTGCATTATGCCCTTGCGTCTGCTCTTGATGTGAAGTGCGCTGTTTATTGCACTGCAGTGCGACACGCGCCGGCGAACGCAACGTTTCCATGGAGAACTTATCCATGAGGATCGGAGCAACATTAACCGCGATGAGATCCGACTAATGGGTCGTTATTAGAGAAGACAGCAGTGTGGTCACATGGCTATGAAAGAAAAAAAAAAAGTGAGCGTCCTTTTAATCAGCACCATCATCATATTACCAACAATTCCACAAGAATGAAAGTAGCATATACGTCCAAAAACATTTCCAGTAACAGGAACAGCAAAGGACATATGACTCGTGTATTGAAAATTATTTTTGAAAAATGAACCTAAAAGTAGTAAACAAAGAAAAATGTGTCCATGAGTGCTAAGAAATAAAAAAATAAAATAAGTTCCCTGCCAATAAGCAGATTTGAAAAAATCGGAGATGAGGGAGCACACCGACGGTCCAAAGGGTTTCCACGGTAACGCTGGCCTTAGCAACAGGCCTGGCGGGCAAGTGTCTCTTGGCTCCTCCAAAAATTAAAATAAAATAAAAAATAGATCCATTCATACAATATCATAGCCATAGAAATGCTCTTGCAAAGTTCTTAATACATTGATTTCTTTTTTTTTTTCATCATTGTTATTATTATTTTTATGCTTTTTTTTTGTTTTGTTTTTTTGCTTTCCCATGATGCATAATGGCGGCCTTCAGAGTTAAATGCTTGGTCAGATGAGACGAGAGCACCGTGGGAGATAAATTCATTTTTTTGGGGGGGGGTTAGAATACTGTACTAAGATGTGCCCAGAGACGACGCCGCTTCCTCCTCTTCATTCAGTTTTGTCAAGTAGATGCCAAGAAGTAGCTCAGTGCTTGTTTTTTTTTTTGTTGTTGAAATATGCTCTTTTGTTTTCTTTTGATTTTGTCCTCCACATTCAGAGGAGCATGTTTTTTTTTTTTTTTAAAGTCAGTCAGGTAGACTTGTAATATATGTGTGTGTGCGTGCGTGTGTTGCCAACTGTCCGCCATTGGTTCTTCAAAGTCAGTGGTGACGGAGGTCACGAGAACTATTCATACTCCAGGAACTGTTTATGGTAGAATAAGAGATACCTACAAAAGGGCGGGGTTTGAGGTTCAAGAAAAAAAAAAAAAAGAAAATTTGATATATACATAAACAGTATTCACAAATGTACTGCAGAACAATTTTGGCGTGAATGCTTTTGCCTGTTTTCATCCTTCATTTCTTCATTCTTCCTTTTTAGCGTCACACCTGAAATCTCCTTACAAGGCATCCTGGGTTCTTTCTTTTTTTGTTTGGAACTTTATTTTGCTTTGCTTTTTACTTGACTATTGTTGGGCGACGGTTACAAAATATATTTGCATGGAGAGATTTTATAAGCGATTTGACAGATGATGCTATTTTGGAGTGTGTGTTTGTGTTTATGTGCTGCCTTCTCACCCTTCGCTGTCGAGTACATCCTTAATGCTGGCCTTGGTGATGATGGCGTCGTCACATTTGAACCACTGGTCCTTATGCTGGCGGATGAAGCTGGTGTAGTGGCCGCTCTCTAACGTGCCCTGGTGGTTGACCACGGCAAACAGGGAATACCTGGACGCACCACGGCGGCTTTTTTTTATAAGTATGCGACCACGTGTCTTCGAGTGCCTCAAGAGGACTAGATGATTATACTTACTTGTTATCGTTGTTTAACACCTCCACCGTCGGTTGATACTGTCCGTTCATTCTGCTCTCTTTGCTGTGGAGAGAGAAGACATGAAATAGATGAAAAAAATTCAAATGAAATAAAATACATGCAGCAGTGTTGCACAACGTCCACGGAGTGGCGCCATTGTCCAATTTGTGGCAGCTATTTATTTAATTTTTTGGGGAGGTGTCACGTGTCTGAAAAGAGATGAATGGACTGTTCCATGCAGGGTGGGGCTGCACATTGCTGACACACACACCAAACCATGATTTTGGATACACATTGAAGAATATTTGTATTATGTCCAAATAAAACTGAAACAGAGGTTACCAAAATAATCCTTATTTCCCCCAAAATGAAAAGTGGTTTCAAACTGCAAATACTGATGATCATTTGCTAAATCAAAAATTTAAAAAAAAAAGGACATATTTTCTAAGAAATGTGTTCTTCCCACTTTGCATTCATTGTACAAATATTATTGTTGGACAATTCGTCATTATTAATTCATGTATCTCCAGTGAGCTAGCATGCTAACAGCTCCAAATATACTGAGCTAGTTAGCATTTTGTGTGTCCTCCCACCTGGATGCCATAAAGGGCGTCATGTCCAGTTCCAGAGGAAAGGAAACGTACGTTGTGATCTTCCGCCGCAGTTTGGCAGAGTGCTCAAACCGCTGGGGACGGCCAGAGAGGAGAGAGGGGAGGGGGGGAGGGGAAATGGCAAGTGAATTTTGTTAATGGGGCCACAAAAAAACAGATAATACAGCACAGCTTGTTTTGAAGCAAAGCTTGCGAACAGAAACCATCTTTTAGTCGGCCCATTTCTCTGGATTGCATAAATATATGATGAGCGTCCGAGTCTATGATAAATAAAACATGGTGAGGGAACGCTGCGCCAGTGGTTAACGTCAAAACTATTCCGGGACAATACAAACGGATCCAATTTTGGAACGAAGGACAAAAAAAAAAAAAAAAGGCGGTCGGCGTTTTGGCCAAGGACGCAACGTGACCGTCCGGACTCACTTTGAGATGGAAACACGCTACAATGGGCAGCTTCTTCATCGTCAGCTGTTTGGTGGACTCCTGGTAACTATGGCAACCGCCACACTTGATTTTGGCACCGCTTCCTAGATGCTCTGGCCGCGTAAACCTGCGGAAAAGTCACGGCTTAGAAATGCTGTCATATCACACACCACCCCCACCTCCTTCATCGAATCATTCTACATTGCATCGCATGTCGGTACACCCGAAAGCCACTCGGCCTCGCCGGTGTTGCCAACGCCTCTATCACCACGGCAACAGGCCCTGTAGCTTTAATAGACTTTGCTGCAGCGACTAAGGGGGTGTGTGAAGCGCCGCAGCAGAGGGGAGGGAGGGGAAAAATAAGTCAGAGGGAAAGGAGAAGATGACGGTTGACGAGGGTACGAGGGGGAGAGAAAAGGAATTAGGCAAGCAAATAAGATAAGGAGATGAGGAGAGAAGGGAAAAATGGATGGGGAGTGACATCCGCTATGCCAATAACAGCATTGGCTTAAAATAGGGCGCTTAAAACAGAGGAAGAACAATTTCATACAATTTCATCAGTTTTTGCATTCAATGGCCATTGTGCTGCTCAATCTGTTGTGCCAGCTTTGGCCACTAGGGGGAACATAGAGGAAGACGCTTTAATGATGACGTGTTTGGAGTTTTGTGTACCTGCGTAGGCAGTCTGTGAGCGTCGTAGAGCCCGCCAGGTGGCTTTCTCCGTTGACAGCACTGCCGTCACCTCCGGGACTGAGGGGCCAGAACGGCGTGGATGAGCCGGGCAGGTCCAAACTGATGTCCCAGAAGGGGTCTATCGTCGTGGAAACCCCGCTGCGGCGGAAGAGATAAGAAGGGGGGACACATTATCATTCAAGAAGCAACGTGTGTTTTGTGCGCGTGGAGCTTTGTCTCCCGATAAGAATCGTGACGAGAGGATGATGACATATGCGGTAATAACATGAGCTTCAACGACGCATTTTTTTGTTTGAGTGGGCAAGCCGTAAATAAAATGACGTTTTTTTTCCCTCCTCGTTTCATTTTGAAAAGTCAATGTTAAACCTGTTTGACATTTAAACTCACAAAACCTTGAGTGATTGTGACAAAGTGTGGGTTGGTGGAAGTCAGCTCGTGTGTGTCTTGTGCTGTTCTGTCATTTTACAAATCATTTGCTGCACGCCATTTTCAGACCTCTCCTACTTGAATTAAATGACATTGGCAGTGAAAGAGTTTAAAATGTTCAAAAATTAGTAGGCTATGTGCGCAACCCCCATCAGTGAATGCAAAAGGAATTGCAGCTCATGATAGCGGTTGAATGAACCGATGAGTCATGGCACTGTAATACACTGAGTTACCAGCAGGCGGCCAAAGCTATAACTGGTCAACACATTTTGAATTTTATTTTTTAACCAGAGATGCAAATACATAAAGCCATCTCGAAATAAAAATGTCAGTTGACCAGCGTGAAGTGTCATGACAGGGCGGTGATTTAGTGCCAATCCCGAAGAAAACCAAATCTTGTTCACGAATTTGACAAATAAGGATTTGTTACGGCCTTTAGAGCGCTAATGTTGCGCTAGCTACACACGAGCAGTTCCCATTGAGCAGGGTGCGGCTTTTCTGGCTTGTTGCGGTGCTTTTGCAGTTCGGTGCAGTGAGCTGGTGTTAATGTGACAGAACAGCTCTGGGGGGGGGGGGGAACCAAGCTTGAGTAGCACCGCTGTCTAGACAAGACCCCCCACCCACAGCCCACCCCCCTTCTTATCGTCCTCCCGGCTACCACTACTGCCAACTCTATAGGTCTGGCCCCCATGTGGGGCGAGGAGAAGTGACATGGAAATTAATGACTTTTACTATGGCAGAGCGCTCTTATCTGCTTTGCACTTACTGGCAAACCTGACAGGTAACGTCCGACTGGAGCCCCCCGGTGAAAATTTGGTCGATGATGCAGTTACAGTGGTTCGGATTGCTGGCCTTCTTTCCGTTGTCGTTCTCTCCTGCGAGCACGGATTCCAGGTAATTGATAAAAATAATAATAATAATGCAAGTATGATGTCCCGATATGACTGAGGTAGCAATTTCCTCTTTCCCTTCCAATTGACAAATGTACGTTTTATGAATTACCTCCCAGCAATTGCGACAAATTAGCTATTTTGCGGCGAGGCCGAGCTTACTGAGGCTGTCCCCTTTGCAGTGTCGATGGAGAACATCCAGCGCGGCAATGAGGAACTCGTGGGCATCCTGCTGCTCGTAGCCGGCGAGGTGGCGCGCATGCGTCCAGACCAGGTGCAGCAGTCGGAAGGGAATGTGAGGTGAACGGTGGCCCGAGTAGAACTGCGAGGAAGAAGTCAACATATGTATGTTAGTTGGATGATATGTTGTATGTTTTCACTATCTTCGCGAGGGTCATCGTGTGTAAGCTGTGAAATTCGACTCGACTCCTGGCACAGTTTTGACTTTGGGGGTTTCTCTGTACTGAATTTATTAAAAATTGTGAATGAGTGTGTTTTTTTGATGTCACAGAGGCACGGTTCAATACTCCATCAGTGTCTGCTGCCCGCCCCGGGCGATGACGAGGGAGGTGAACGATTACGGCTCAGCCGAGTGAGACGAGGCAGAGGAGTGCTCGTGCGTGCGTGTCATTGCGAGCTGAGGAGGAGCGAGCGAGCGAGCGATGACTCAAATCATTCGAGCGCCACTTGCCATCTGTGAGGCTGTATATACAGTGCAGCGAGAGGGTGTGAGGGGAGGGGAAAAAAAAAGTGTGGGAGCGGAATAAGGAGCGATTACGTAACTGTCAGTGTACAGTACATGACTTGAAACGCAAAACTTTGGCGTAAATGAAGCGGGATTGGCAAGAGAACAAAGTTAAAATAAGTCACAAATTCTAGTTGAAATTGGAAGTTAGACTTTCCATAACAAAGTCAAAAATACCAATATGTTGTAATTTTTTTAAGTTTTTTTTTTACTTTATTATTGCTGCATGTTTTTATACAGGACAATACTGTAGACTGTTGTCTTTGTTATTAAAGAATACTTTTTATTTTTTTATTTTTTGTTGGTTGCATTAGGGGGCGCTTTAACAGATTAATGATATTGCATTAATTCCAATAGGGAAAGATGATTTGAGTTCAGAACGACTTCAACTGCCAAGTCCTCATCCGCAATATTTAACGTTTGGGTTTTGTCGTACCTCCTGAAAGAGCTGCGACATCTCGCACACCAGACAGGAGTTGGATTGCATCTCGCATTTGTGCCTGTCGGAGAGGAAGAAGTCGCGCAGCAGCGGCGTGTGCGTGAGGGCCTGCACGATGCAGTTCATGAAACACGTGTTGCCCAGATTTATTAACCCTCGTAAACCTGCGGGGACACAACGGGGTGGGGGGGGAGGGACACACAAAACAAGCAACGCACACCATTTAGATGCCTTCAATTGAGCACCAAATCCATCACGTGCCGTTTACAATCTCGACGTCTGAGCTATGAAGAAAGACGGGATGGGTTTGTTTTCGGAAGCCGGACAGTACTGCTCGGGGCAGATCTGCCAGCTGAACTGTGGGAATCCTGGAGGAGAAGCCAAAAGCTGTGAACGGATTCGTTTAGGCAGCCTCAGTCTTCCGGCCGACGGAGCAGGTGAGACACAGCCGGCTTTTGGGTCGAATCCAACGGAGGCAGCGCGGGGGGTTATTTTTGGGAAAACTGTGCTCAGTGTGCTTTTAAATGCTTTTGGGCCTGAGCTCAGGGTAGACCAGTGAACAACATTCAAACTCGGCCCACCTATGGTACAGTTCGTAGTGATTTTCCTCCGCTTTGGATTGTGTCGTAATAACTCCAGCTCCCGCTTGCTGGGCTCCCACGTTGTGTATTTCTCACCGATGCCTGTCAAAGGAGAAAAGAGTCGGATGGAAGGCAGTGTTGTGATGCACTGACAAAAAGGAAAATGGCGCTTTTAATGACAAAAACAGTTGCAACACAAACATCATTTGTGAACAAAAAATAGGTAAATTTGCATTAACGTGCTTACACAATTCTGGAAAAAAACGAACTATTACAAAAGTATAAACTGAAAACAGCTTTTGTTAAATTTACTGAATTTTATTTTGTCACCAAAAACATTTTGTATCGTGATACTCTTTTTTTAATCAAAATAAACATCTACTTAAAAAAATGTCCATTTTAAAATAAAAAATTGCATTTTTTTATTTATGCGGGATTTTTTATGTCTGCTTGTGCCCTATTTTATTTACATAAGATGATGCATATTATTTTCTGGGCCAGTTTTTTCCAGTCTGCCTTTTTTTTTTTTTTTTTTTAAACTCGTGTTGAGAGCGCAAAGCCCAGGGCTTTACCTTGCAATTTCCAGGCTTTCCTCTGTTCCTCTTTGGCAATCTGCTCCATATCTTTGTCGTAAATGTAGTCTTGACACACAAAACAATAGATTCCGCCGTATAATAAGTCTATAGCTGGAAGCAGGAGGGAGAGCGAGAGAAAGAGAGACAGAGTGAGATTGCGCCATAATTACAGCACAGTAACAGACAACGAGCTTCGCTTGGCAGTTCGACCTCGAGACGCCCGCCGTCTCCTGGCCTAAATTTCCCACACGGCCGAATCTTTTCCATCTCGATAATCGTCGCCGACAGGATGGAATACGACCCGTGTCTCCCGTCGCTACCCGTGTTTGTCGCCACGGCCAGTCAGCCGCCTCCATTCTCAAACTGGGCGGCAAACAATACCGCTAGCTCTGTTGCCGTGACAACCTATTTTTAGTCGACGGAGAGATCTTTACATTTTTGACGCAGCCCACGCTGGGAAATGGAACTAATGTGTGATGTTGCGGTGGAGGACGTGCATGTCCTGCATGGTGATGGTGTGTACTTTTTGGTTACGAAAATCTCTGGAATTGGACCAAGACACTGACGCAAGCACATTTTGAATATTTAACGAAGCCCCGTCGTCAAAGTGAATTAGAGATTCGTAATGTTAAGTGACAGTGCCGTTTAAAGCGTAAAACGCTTCGCTTGACTGGCTAACGGAGTGAGCTCCAATTTAAATGGTTGACACATAGCGGGCGGAGAGTGGCTCACGTTCCCATGACATGAAAGAAGAATGTGATTCAAGTGTGAGGAACCTGACTATTAGATTGTTCATGTTGAACCTTTTGAAGTATTTATGACTTTGCATGTGTGTGGCTTTAAAAAGGGAAAGTGACGCCAATGAGTGTTGACGTGAGCCTGGGTTAGCAGTTGGCTGCCAACTGGCTAACCGTTAGCAGCTAGTTGTTAACTGCTTAATCGATTCATCGTTTTAGCCCCACTCCTCTTTTTTCTTTTGAACTTCTACTTCTTGTATTTAAGATTAATAATGATGAGGAAATAAGCATATCATCGTGTTTGTGAGTCGAGTTCTTACCTAGATTGTGCCTCTTGTTTTTGGCGTGCTCGTGGATGTGTTTCTTGGTGAAGCAACCGAAAAAAACGCAGTACAGACAAGAATGAAGTCTATTCAGGTGGGCGCCACACATGTGACAGATACACGACTTGGCCTGGGGAAAAGGAGACAGAGGGAGGGAGCGGGAGAAAGAGAGAAGGGTTTGTTCGGTTAGGTGAAAATTGAGAGGACCCAAAAAAAATGGCGCTATAATAATGTAAGCAAGCCTGTCATGTGAATTTGAAGCTGGTTCTTCGAGACGCCGCTTGGCCGGGGACAGACAAAAATTACGCCGATGCAACATATTTGCGCCCTCAACTCTGAAACGCAAGCAAGGCGTGATGGGATTTAATACTTGGCAGGCACCGGTTGAGTCAGGTCTGGAACGGCTGCAATACGCGGGATCGAAGACCGGACCAAGCACGAAACGTGAGCTCGGGACCACAGAGCACAATTTGTCTTGTGTGCGGCGAAATGAAACCTAATAGCCAACGGGAGCCTTCGAGCAAGGAGCGTGAGGACAGACAACAGAAATGCGTAGTTGTAAATGGCCGCAATGTATTCTAGCAGGCGGCCTTCAACTGTTTACGATACTTTAGCGATACGGAGCAAAAAGTTGTTGAACAAAACCACACGCCAGCAATAATTTTGTTCAATTTCATTCAAAATCAGTAAAAAAAAAATGAAGGAATAAATAGAAAAATATTGCTACAATAGCAATAGTTTTAATATAGGTTTTTTTCAGAGAAATGTTATTTGTACATTTGCAAAAGTCAAAACTTAAAATAATGTCGAATCAAATGCTTGGAGAATAACGTAATTTTATCCAAATTTTTCAAATATTTAAAATTACGCTTTACTTTCCCCCAAAGTTAATTATTCTCGGAACATCACAATTATTGATATAGTAGATTTTGTTTCTTAAATGCATCAAACTTGAAGAAAGCGACAGAAATATTGAGATCTCAAGCAGACAGACTAAACTGGATTAAACTACTTTTTTTTTTTTTTTTAAATGGTGCTCTGTGCTGACGTCAAGGCTTTAACTGCACAATGATGCTTGTAAATCAGATGCCATAAATATGTTCCAGCAGATGCAAAGTAAACAAAAGGCCGCTATACTAAATCTGGGGCATCTACTTGATGGCGCTTCAGGTGAATTCCCGCTCGAGGAAGACAAGTCGGAATAATAACGGCAGGGATGGAGGAAGAAGTGGGTATGCCGGGAGGGGGGGTAGGGTGATCTGAGCGTGGCAGCAGACTTTTACAAGGTTTCAGTTTCTGGTGTGCCGTGTGAAAGAAACGAGATCATAACACAGACGCATACTCCCACGCAGCACAGAAAAAGCTAATGAACACCAACTCGACAACCCCGCGCTGTATTGTCTGCGTTTTCGCTATCGGTTGACAGCAGAATACAACACAGTTAATGCTTGGCTTTCGTCAAAGAACTTGCTTTCATTTCTTTCAGAAAGTCAAAGAAACTGAGCACAAACATCAACGTCTTTGAAAGATTGGCTCTAACGCACATCGTCATTGCCTAGAATTGCATGGACCAAGCCCGACATGTTTGAAGCAAAAAAGAATCTTGTGTTGGAAAGGCTCATCTGTGCCAGTGGGCGGATTAAAAATTCTGCACAAGTGGGTGGGTGCGGGAAAACACAGTCCCTTGCATATCTTTAGCGCAAACGGACCACCGAACGGCACCAGATGACCGTCTCGAATGCCGCAACTGACAGCGGTGCCGATCTCTCCAATGCAATTTCTCTGATGGACAGAGTTCTTGCGTTGGAGAGATTGTAGCTGGCGTGAACTACCGAATAGTTGGCAGTCTATGTGCAACATTGAATAACTTTGATTTAGGAGAGTTAATATTAGCTGAGTTGCAAAAAGCAAAACTTTGTTGAACCTGAAAAATCCAATGGGGAATGAGCAAACAAAACAATTTTGTGAATACAGAACACACCAGTTGGTGTGTTGACTGAGCCTTGGTGGGCTGAATAGTGATGACACAGCAGTGCAGGGGATATTACGGGTTGCAGATCACTTTTTTTGTTGTTTTTAATGAAACGGTACTGTTAGCCAACCGGCTGCAACTGGTTTGGGAATAAAGAAGGCCTTTCGATGTAAGAAAAAGAGCTGCAGTGGTGTGACTGTGGCTCTTCGTGTCCACCGAGTAGTCCAGTTCTATTTGGTCAAGTCTCGTGTTTCCACTGGGGAAATGTTTAGGCCGGACAGCGCTTCACCCACATTAAGAGCGTGACATGCTCTCTTCCGAAGCACTTTGGATGCTCAATGGCAATGGCGGGCAATCATTTCACGCTGGCGCTCAGCTCGATTTACTCTCCCGCCTCACAAGCGATGCGACTCCTCAATATCATCAGTCACGAGTCGCACTCCGCCCTGGGCTTTTAATGTTCTATTAGAGAAGCTATTGATCAGCCGGTGGCTCAAATGACTGGAACAACTGTCATACAGGTAGCAGAGGGTCATGTTTGCAACCCCCTGGACCGCATCTTCCATCTGGAGCCGCTCGTTGGCGGGTGTCCAAAGCAACGGCCATGAAAAGAAAAAAAAGAGCTGCTCTTTGATTGAACAGCAGATGTAGGATGGTAATTACCTGGATGAATAGTTGGGTCCAGGGATCAAGCAAGCCACATAAAGCACATCTAAAACTCAAGATCAGTTTCCCCAAATGCATTTATACTGCGTCGGCTGGGAGAGCTAGGATGACAAGGACTATAAAGAGGTGGACAAAGGTCTGGCTCAACAGCACACACTTCTTCTGCCGCAAAGAACAGACCGGGGAGGGGAGGATAAAGTCAATAGAGCGCAGACCGCCGATATATGAGAGCAGTGACTCACGGGGTACGAACTTATCTGGCAAGAGTCTCGGCGTATAGCGAAATTAACGATAGAGATGCATGCAAAATAAATGTGTATTATATAAAAATCTTTGACCCAACATTACATGGATCAGAACAAGCTTATTACAACAACAAAAAGAAACTGGTCCAACCACCTTGTAAAAAAAAAACCTCACTGTACAAGAACACCAGCCCATTTTAATGCATTTCAGTTTGACTAATGCAGCAGAAAAACAACAGCCCACACCCTAAAGAAATCCACAAGCGGGTATACAAGAAAGTCAGAAGCGGCAGGCAGTTGAATGTGACCTTAACAAAAGGTTGCACCATTCATTAGCGTGACAGCAAGCAGATAACGAGCCTCGGTCTCCGCAAGAACTGTCAGAAGTGAACTCGCGACGGCTCCGCCAGGGGCGACTTCGAGGCATTTGAGGTTATTTGGGCTTTACCAACCGTCAAACTTCATCATCTAAGGACCTGATCCTAACATTCTTTAGTCTCTTCAATTCCAGTCCCAATGATATTGCGCAATCACCGCCCTCTTGGCACGAGGTCAGTTTGAGAGCAGAAGCAATCCCTCCCATTTCTACCAAATTTGGTGTTTTTTACAAGGACAAAGAGCCATTTACAGAGCAAAGACAGCACCTGGGGTCCCAGGTTTGAACAAAAGACTATAATTGAGTGTCCGTGCGAGAGGAGATTGATCGCCTCTCGGGTTTTTGGTCTTGGCCGGACCCTGGAGAGTGATTGACAGATCATTAGCCAGATGGCGCTACAAAAGAAAAGCACGGCGGCCGACTCGGGCCGCAAGCAGCGCGCTTGCTCGGAGAGCGGCCTCCGCCGTGTCTGCCGGCCCGTCAAATGAGGAGTAGCAGCTGGAGGAGAGGCGAGGAAGAAATGTGGACCGGTGGGAGGGAGAGGTGAAGGAGAGAATCAATCAAAGGGTTGGTCTCTGAGAGCGGTTGCAGCGTGGGCCTCTTGAAAATCTTTATTCGTTCGAGGGTTTTTGAATATGATTGACAGCAGGCGCAACCAAAATGAAAAATGAACGATTGACAAGTGATCGAACCCACAAAGTGTTAGGGACACGAAGATGAGGGGAAACTGAGGAGCGTGAGGCTCGACTTATGGGGCTCACGCCAAATCGTTAAAAGATGAGCGTCGCTGTGAGCAAAATTTTTCGTTTCAGTTCAGGTTTGACTGGATAATCAAGCGGTGAAAGAGGAAGCGTAGTGGAGAACAATCAAAGCTGTGATGGGAACCTGACACCACCAACGTACAGAAGGATGATGGGCATTATTAAAATTGGGTCAATTCCCCCGCAAGATTGTCAAAATAAGCAGACAGCCGAGGTTCTTTTTTGGCTCTTGTGATCATCAATTCATTAAAAACAGGGAAAATGGAGCATTCATATAGCTTCACATCCTTTCATCTAATTGACAGTAAATTCTCCACAGGAGGCCACGCCCATGTTATGTTCTCCATGGACGGCTTTTCGAAAGCACAGCACATTTTTTCCCGATGGAATTTTTTTTCATCTATACGTACGTCGTATACGGGAGCACACGCGCAATAAATAATCAGAACCTTGTGAATATTCATGCAAACGCTCTACCGGCATCTCCATTCACAATATACGTTTAAATTATTCATACGAACGACGTAATGAAGCTCGGCATGGGAAGAACTCGGCAGGTTGGAGAACAGAAAGAGCGGATTTGCCGACTATCAACCGCAAACACCAAAAGGGCAGAACAAGGCAGAGTTGAGTTCTGCTATTTTTCTCGGTAGATCGTCCGCATCACCGGCACGGAACAGCGCGGCCCCGAGACGATGGCTAAGGGTGTGCGGAAAAAGCCACAGTGGGCCGCGGTCCAATCTGGCTTTCGTTCCGCTATTCGTTATCAGCCCACGGGAGTTGAGGATTGTTCGAGCAGAACGGGTGACACCTTCACTGCCCATTTTTCAACGCAGCCTGGGAAATGATTTGAGCTTGTGGTGGAGGGCTTTGTCAGTGGGGGCAGACAATGGAAAAGCGGGGAAAAAAAATAACACAAATGTCAAGAAAAAAAAATGGAGGTCGACTGCGTTGAGCTCACCAGACATTTCATTAGGTACACCTGCACAATCTAAAAAACATTTCAGAGTGCCTGTCGAAACCGATGTTTCCACCAAATGTGGCTGGCAGGTAGGCTGATGCGTTATTGATCTTGTAGAAAATGCTGCTGACCTGTGAATTTTCAGCGTTCTAACCTGAAAACATGAAAATCTGATTGCAGATTCGGATGGCTGTTAACTGAGCGTAAACCTGAGCGCGGAAAGAAAACACACGGGAGCACGGCGGAGCATGCAAACCCCAGACAGGAAGGCCGGCGGGGAAATTTAATCCCAGAACATTAGAACTGCGAGACAGGCGTGCTCACCACTTGTGCACAGTGCTACCTGCTGCAATGCAAACTACATGTACGCTACTAAATGTGTCAAATGAGTAACTGAGCGTTTTATTACCTTGGCAAAGGCAGAAATTTGAATTCAGCTCTTGTAGAGCTAACAAGCTACGCAGCAAAGTTCTATGAAGATTTGCTACATGTGTTGGCTTCATGACGATTACAGTATATGGAAATGAGCCACAGGCCACGAAGGTTCAGAATAAGAAAGCAAGCAGGCCAACTCCTAATTATTTAGACTACCAAAAGCGAGGGGGGGGGGGGGGAGTAGAGTCAGAGGAAGAAGATGAGTTGGAGCGGGAAGAGGAGGAGGAGGAGAATCATCAACTCACCATCTCTGTCCATCCCGCATCCCCCTGAAGCACCTATTTTATCACAACAAAATACAAATGCATGAAACTTACGAGGCTGCACAGCACAACTTGAGGCAGATGAACGCGACACACTGGCAACGAGTAAACCGAGTTGGCTAAATGGAGGGAAAGTGAGTGGCCAGCTGGGGCACATGTTGTGGACCTTGCAGCATTGTCTCATTTGCATGCGCGAGCAACACAATGGGGTCTATTTGATATGGTAATACCCCCCCCCCCCCCCCCCAACTCATTCTTGTTATCGGTGAGTTTTCTGCCTTGCGGCTAACTGACCGCAACAACAATAGTGGCATGAATGAAAAGTGTTGCGCTAAGCCACCAAGGAGCAGCACCGTTGCCGATCGGTTTGCTGGCTAACCTGACCACTACTCGCGGCGTTGTTGTTTCAACACATCCACTGATTTGTGTGGCGGTGCATCATTTTGCACTCGTGCACCGTGTCCTCCCCCCGCCCCCTCCTCTTTGTGTCACGGTTAACTTCGCAGTGAATTGCAGACACGGGCAGCGCAGGCAAACGTCATTTCAGTTGTTGTTGTTGTTGTTTACCTTACGTCTCCTGGTTTCAGCAGTGCTACTCCAAACAAAGCATTGGTATATGACACGGAGGTTTTGCTTCCAGTTGTCCACCTTATAACCGTTCACATGGGAGCACCCGGCCGGACTCATGACAGACAAAACATTCGGGTTGGGGTTCGCCGGGTGACAGCGTCAAAAAGTCTCCGGGATGGTTGGCTTTGGCTAGCCAGCTAGCTTTAGCGCCCCCCACCCCCCTCCTCTCCTCTCCTCTCCTCCAACTATCTGTCCAGAAATGGTTTCCGCTTGGAAACGGGACAAGCGATGGAGTATCCAAAAACGCTCTCCTCTGGCATCTGACAAGCGCCGTCTTGTACGTTAGCACCCTGGAAACATTGTTGCAGAGTCCTCCCGGAGTCGAGTGGTCGTTTCCCGCTGCTGTGTTAACAACTTCCTTATTTCTCCATGCGCGTTTTGATCCAGCGCCACTTGCACTCAGACGATTAGTTAGCTTTCTTTCTCCACTTTAGCCTGGCTGCTAACGCTTCAACTCCTGCTTCACAATGCCCCGGCCAACGTGCGCCGTGATTGGTCAGGACAAAGGTTGACGTCACTACGCCGAGCCCGACGAATGTTTTGGAAACGCTCGTTTCGCTTCCGCGTCGCGCCGGACGAGCGGCGTTTGGAGTCGGGCCGGTGAATTCGAACAGAAAATTCACACACAGAAAAATAGAATTGAATTCAAACGCATTAATGCCACTCCTTAAATACAACCAACAAGGATATTCACACTATTTACTTTAACGAATGATTATTATTTTCAATGTATAGATTTAAAATGTGTTATAATATGTTCTAGATGTATGTGTCATGTTATGTTATTCAAATATATGTGTAAAAACAAGAAAATTGTACTTTTGTGAAATAAACAATATTCTATCATGAACTTACACGGAGGCTCGTTTAAAACCCAATTCAAGCCTGCCATCTAGTGGACAAGCGCAACAGATAGACTTGTCGGGTTGAAATGAGGCGTGCAAATCTCAATTACTAAGCTATGATGTAGTGATTGCATAAATTGAGACAAATTGGACCATTAGGCGCGGAGGCGGTGTAGCCTCACCGTTAACTTGAATGACCCGTGTTTAATGAACAAACTAGTTTACATGGGCGACTACGGCTATAAGTTTAAGTGGGACTCAATGTGAGGCTCTCCTTTCTCATCACAGTATACAATAAATACCCACAAAAAAAACCATCCAAATAAATGTGAGATCACTGCAATAAAAAGTATATTTCCATACAGAGTGGTTTTGTAGACAAAAACAAGCAGTAATGTGTCGGCAATTAATCTAAAATCAACTACAAAAACCGTTAATCACGTGTTCCAATACCTTTGCTCACTTCAACACATCGAGATGTAAAAAGCATGAATGAAAAGGTGGATTTCTCAACTTTTTTCTCATCTTCATCTTTTGATCTGAAAGCCAAATATCTTCATCATACACGAAAAACAAATGGACCTTGCCGTTCCAATATTTTTGAAGGGGCCTGAGAACAGAATGACGCATATGAATTGTATTCTCACCCAGCAAATGGAGCTCTACAATCAGACTATCCATGATTATGTTTGCTTAATAAAATTCATTATCAGTCAAGACAAACATGGACATATGGCGACATAGATACAAAGAGGTGAATCTCGTCAGCTTCCACTTGGAGGCAGCACAGTTCTAAGTATCCACAGTGCAGTATAGCTGCAAATTCCTTCCAACCGCTCACTACTAAATGACAGACATGACGGTCCATACATATATTGTTTATCAGAATACACTCAAGTTCCATTTTTCCTATTATAATATTATACACAATATATCTTCAAGCCACTGATTTCCTGTTATAGTTTATGCAATTACAACATTGTGATAATTGTTGTGTTTATCAGGTTCGAAGAGGAAAAACTCCATAAGAGATTATATGATTTGCCACCAATTAGTCCTGAAACTATCATAGGACAGAATGAAGACGATCAGTGATTTATGGTTTACAAACCTCTTACGGTCGTCATGACGTTAACGAATGCACGGCGACCCAACCGGATATTCCGCAGCCTTTACTGTCGACACGTGTCAATTTCCTCAAGATATAATGTTGCATATTTGAGCAGAGCGTGGGTAGGTACTGTTGGGTCGTGACCCACTTTTCCCGACTTATAAATGTGAGGTGACCACGATATGACAATCAGGGCCTACAAATCTGGGTCATCGGCGACCAACGTGTTCTGTATGTAATATGCATTCTGGATGTGTTCCTTGGAACGGGCTTAGCAGCGTTCTGTTATGCTTTTGCATTTAATTGCCATCACGACTTTTTGGAGGTGTGTCCCAACTATCTGGCAGGTGTGAGAGTTGGGAATGAGAAATGCTCATTGTGACAATATATAGGTCAGTTTGCTTATGAAGGTCAGTGAGTCATAAGACAACACATCTATTGTGCTTCCAGCTGTATTCAAGAAAAAGAACCAGAATTCTTGATTATATCGTGTGCATCGTTCTTTAGCAAACAAGCACCACAATGAAGGAACACGATCCCTTCCGTGACGCTCTCTTCCAATTTCAAAACATTTTTTACTAGTTCCAATCACAAAGTGAATTCCAGGCCTCCCCACTTCGGTTAAAGAACTCTACAAGTGTACACGATACCAGTTATATTTTTAAAATAAAATGTCAAACAACAAATGTACAGAGCATTTGTGAGGGGTTCATTGCTTTTTCTAAAGGTAGTAAGACCACCCAAGCAGATCTTGGATGATTTACAATTTGTAGTCACAGTGCACAGACTGAACCGCTAAATTTGCAAAGGGGGTTAAATTTAGATGCAGGTCCTCAAGGTTGCTAGGTAGTACTAATGTAGAGCAAGAATCCATTTACAGGTCAGCCTTCTTGTTATGATAATCGACACAAGCAGATAATATTTGGGGGTATGGCTGTGGCAGGAAAAAGAAACGAGGCCAGTATTACTCAAGTGACCCATTAAATTATACTGACGCCTGTGAGAGGTTGAATCGGGTAAACTGACAAAGAAGGCAACATTTGTAGAAATATTTCACGAAATATAGTAAGGTTCAGTGTTTGGCTTGCATTTTGCCTGAACAGGGCAATATCAGGAAATATCAAAATTAAATCAGAATACAATAATTAAATGCATTTTGTAGTAAGTCTTTTTGTAAATTAAAAATATACATTATAAAAGAAAAGCAAATGCTTTTCTGAAGGAATGTTTTTTATTTTTAGTTAGTTTTTTGTTGGGGGGTTTGACCTGCTTTGTTGGCACCAACGTACAGTAGCCAATGTACAGAACCTTTAGGAATTGTGGCTAAAAAGTTTTATCAGATTATTTACAACGTTAATGGTTTGTTGCCGTGACGTCATCAGAAAGCGTATTCGTGCATGTCGCAATAGAACTGCGACCAGAACGCAGGCAGCAAGGGGATCATGGCTGTGTCGCAGCCCAAGCAGGAAAAAGAGGGGGACGACTGCTCTCTGCTGCCTTTGGTTCACGATATAATTAAATGGTAAGCTGAAACAAAAGTCCGACTTTAAATGAGTTAACTTTGTATTTCAATGTTTTCCTAGCTGACATGCTAGCCACAGCTAGCTGACTGGGCTAGGCTAACAAGAAGCGCGATAAACTGAAGAAATAAAATTTCCTGTTTGGTTGTTTTCAAGCATGGACAAGGAGAGCCCGGACGTGCACCAGGAGCTGAGCAAGCTCAAGACAAAGATCCAGGAGGCACGGGAGCAGATCTCTGCCATGCCCGGCATTGAGAGCAGCCCGGTGGAGCAGCAGCAGCAGCTGGCGACGCTGCGGGAGCAGGTCCGCACGAAGAACCAGCTGTTACAGAAATACAAAAGCCTCTGCATGTTCGACGTACCCAAAGCGTCTTGAATTCAGAGATGGAAAATGAAAACACTGACTGGAGGAGCGCAGAAATTCAAATTCAAACAGGGACGCTTGGTTCACAACATCAAGCGAGCTACGGTGGCCCACGAGACACATTTGTTCAGATGGAGGACAACGATTGGAATTTAGTTGGGGACGACGACCGGATTACGCCATTAATTTGTTAAGCAATCTAAGTCCTATAATGTTATTTTGGAGGATGTGTGATGTTTGTTTCACTATTATTTTGTAATAAATACTATAGAAAAACAAATGAAATACCTTTTCTTATTCAGGTGACCGATGAATTGCATTTTTTCCCATCAAGCGTGTGAAGCATGACCCTAACATACTATATGCAAAGCCCTATCACTACTTATGATAAATATTTTTTTAAAAAGATGTTAATTTCATTCATGAAAGAAAAGTAACAGATAGTGTTTAATGATCATTTAATAATTACACCTGTCAATTATAAAATGTACTTAAAAAAGAGTGAGGCAAGATTATAAAAGTAACAATATTTTATTTGATGCAAAAGTCGACAAACATAAATACACATTCAGATTTGTTCGTAATGTAACAAACATTCAAGTCCGGTGGGGGATGTAAACAAGTTGAGGCTGATTTCAAGGCAACTGCATCGAGGACTTAACGTCCCGGTGCTTGTCCACAGTTGCATGGCTTGATCTTTAGAGTCCAAAAGTCTTTCGTTTTCGTCTTCTGGGGGGGTCAGCAAATGACGCAGCCCTTCTCCTTAGCCTGCCCTCCTCCCACTGCCTTCTCCTTGATGTACATCAAGTCACTGTGGACGCTGGGCCGACGCGCGAACGGCGCCACGATGCCATAGGCGTCCTTGCACTTCTTGACGCGGAAGGACTTGCGGTGCAGCAGCTCGCACGACTGTAGCGACACTTTGCAGTGGCGGTCGGGGCTCATCTCGTCGGGCAGCTTGGCCATGGCGAAGAGCGTCTGGAACATTTGGTCTACATTGGTGTTCTTCTTAGCCGAGATTTCAAAGTAGGCGCAGCAGCGGTCCTGATCACTGCCGACCAGCTGCTCAATTTCCTCGTCCTGCACCTCGCGATGGAACTCGCGGTCGCACTTGTTGCCGCAGATGACCAGCGGCACGTCGGCGCTCTCCTTGGTCTTGTTCCTCAGGCACGACTTAGTCTCGTAGATTTGACGCTTGAGGCGCTGCACCTCCTGGAAGGAGTCTCGGTTGTCCAGGCTGAACACCAAAATGAACACGTCACCTGCGGGAGACCAAAGGAGCAAACATATACTTAATACCAATAAACAACAATTGGAGTAAAATTGAGTGAAATGCATTGCATTGAGTTTTGAATTGAATTGACTTTAGTTTGACATTTTGACTGCACTGCACTGAATTGACTTTAGTTTTAAACTGCCTTGCATGCACAGTGCTTTCTTTGCATACATTCACGCGCAAACTCAGCTTTGCAACGAATAAAGCTGCATTCAAAAGTAATCAAAATTGGTTGTGGATGTAAACGCTACATTGCACGGGCTCCAAACGCACCTGTGAGTATGGAGAGCCTCCTTATTGCTGGGAAAGGATGATTCCCGGACGTGTCCAAAATGTCCAGCTGGTAAACGCTCCCACGGATGCTGTAGAACTTCCTATGGAAGTCCTCGATGGTCGGCGTGTACTGCTCGTCCACACGCGAGTTCAGAAAGCGCGAGATGATGGCCGTCTTGCCCACCTTGGTGGAGCCCAAAATGACCATCCTGCGGCAGTTCTTGGCCGGGATGTTGAATTCGTTCTCGGAGAGTGACATCTTCTTGATCATGGTGGATGCAAGTTTAAAAATCCACTTTGTGTGATGAGTGCGTGGTGATGGTAAGACGTGCTGTGCGGGTCTCACCGATGCCACAAGTGGTCCAGGGTGGCGCTTTTATCAGGCACATGGCCGCGCCTCCTGTGTGCGTCACGCGTCACGCTCTCGCCCTGGCATCTGGAGCGGAGCCCAAAATGATAGTTACTAGGCTGGATGGTTGCGTGTGTGTGTGACATCAGTCCACGGGCCGTAAAGGCTGCAATTATCTTCATTAAAATTATATCGAAATAATAAAAACAACCACGCGCAACAGAACTGTGAAAGTGACAGGCGTCATGTACTTCATGTCGAATTATGCATTTTTTTCTGCAGCAAAAATCTTCTATTTGCCATTTCTTTTCTTTGAAACGCAGCTGGAATGTCAATGTTCAACCAGAAGGGGGCACTCAACCTCAGAAATACAACTTTGGAAAAGGTTTCAATTGAACTGAACTGCTTATGTATTGTAGTTCAATTTTGCAGCAAAGGAAAATACACTCATAATAGCTCAATGTAATTTTGGCCCATTTAAATATGAACTTGGGTATCGACGTATGGAAAACTAACATCAGTTCTGCGCCAGGTGTCTGCTCAATATGCAAGAATTAAACCACGTCAAACATCCCCCTAAGTGTGCAGCTGCCATCAACCTTAATCGCAGAACGCCCGTTGTGACTCAAATGCATCTCATCCACTTTGCCGACTTGGCTACTTATTATGTTTAACTTCTCTTCTCAGCATGTGAGCCAGTACTCGTAACAGAGAGAGAGGGAAGAAGACTTGGGCTGCAGGTGTCTATTGAGGTGCCCCGCGGGACCCTGCATTCGGTACACTGACATAAGCCAGTAACCAAACAAATGTGGCTGGACTTTGACCATGTTGGCTTTTGCAGAAAAAAATAATGGGTTGGGTGAATTGCCATCTGCTTATTTCGGAAAATGTGTCTAAGTGAGCTGTTCTTCATCAAGAGTCATAGGAAATGCTTTCTTCAGAACCCAGGGGCAGGAAATACAATGAAAGCAGCAGGGGCCCCAAAATGGAACCCTGCGGAACACCATTGCTGGGACAGAGTGTGACTCTCAACCAAGGCTAACACAAAAACTAGCCTCAGTAAGGCTACCTGGTGCTGCAAATGAGCTAATAGAATATTCTGGTCCACCACACTTTAATTGGTAGGATGGAATAATAATAATAAACATTTATCTGTATCACTTTTACTTACACTTTTACTGTGGTTAAGTCAAACACTGTGATTTTGTATTCACCTTGACTTCAAGCGAATCATACAAACGGCCCTGACCTTTTTTTTTTTTTTTTTTTTTTTTTTGTGAGGGCTGAAATCAGATAGGTGTACTTAAGCCCGGCTGTCCTAGGCCTGGTGCGGCTGGTTTGTGTAACGTGGTGGAGGCAATCCACTGCTACTTCATTAGGCTATCACTCAGTGATGAAGCCAGTGTGTTCTCGCCACTGCAAACACATGCCGAGCGGTTAGCTCTGCTGTAACACTGCAGGACATAAACAGTAGTATTGTCTCTCACAAGCATTTGTGATAAAATGACATTAGATAATAAAAACAGCAATATTCTAGTCCATTTTGCAGTTAAAGCAGATGTTTGGCATAATGTACAGTCGAAGGCAGCAAGAAAGAAAAAAGATATTTCTGAGAATTTTTTGGGAACTTGAAGGGCAAACTTGCACAGGACTCTCACCTAAAACTAGCAAAGGGTCATTGTCGTGCGCCTTATCATTGCACCATCTTTGTGTGTATTCTGCCAGAGGAGAAACACGCGAAGCCTTCAACACATGCTCTGATGTAGTAACGTAACGCGGCCTTCAAGCAGAGTAAACACGCTAGCTGCCGTGAGCCCAACCGGGCCACGGTCGACAACATAGAGGCTCATTAATCCTCTCTTCAGCTATGTTTGCCTTTGTAGACATAAACTCATAAGATTGAAAAAGGGGAAAAATATCTCACTGAGAATTTTGTTGAAATTTCTACACAGAAGGAAACTATTTTGGAACAAATAGCATTTAAATCACAGTAAGATGTTGAGGTTGCGCTGGCTAGCTGGCTAACGTGTCGCACCAAATGTAATCAATTGTGAAGGACGCCATTCAGTGGACAACACCGGCACCGAGCTGTGGACTGACCTTAATTTTGGTCTGGAAAAATACTTTCTAAAGGATGATGATGCAGCAGCAGAGAGGGACCTTTCACTAATGTTTTGTAGCATCGACCTTAATTGCAGTTTTAGAGACAAAAGTGGCAGATGTAAAAACAGTGATGGTGACATACATGAGAATTTAAAAAAAAGTCACAGTAGAAATATATGTACGTAGGCAGTGTATGACACATGGGTGGTTGGTGTCAAGTCTAATTAACGGTTGCGCAGAACATATGCAAAGTAGATGTGTGGGAATTTGCTTGCGTATTTACACGTGTGTATTGACACATACGGGAAGGTGCAAGTTTTCTCATTATGTAATCTAAAATATCGGCGGGGGCACGCTAGGTTTATGTACGGTATATACATTTCCAAATGTTACGACAGTTATATATTGCAAAGCATTATGGGTTTATACCAAGGGTGTTCAACTAATTTTTGTCGCGGGCCGCATCATAGTCATAGTTTCCCTCGGAGGGCCATTATGACTGTTAACGTTTTCTATATACATACAGTATAGGCGACACAACAAACTGATGAACAATTTTGAAACCAGAGACTAGTAAAAATTGTTCAAATATTTATATATTTATAAATATTTATTTATTTATATCAAAGGACGAATGGTAATAAACATTGCTAGCAATGTCGCTATTTTTTTAAAAATGATTGTAATAATGACACAAAGTCGATGCAAAATGTCTCTTAAAATATAATGTAAATATCATCATAAAATAAAATCATAAAATAATGTGGCGGGCTGTATCTGGCCCCCGGGCCTTGAGTTTAATATCAATGGTTTATACCTAGCATGACGTAATAGCTAAAATCTCAGTCGCGCAGTGTTAGCAACATACTAAATAATGTTGAAGAAATGTTTCATTTTTCCTAAAGTGTCATTGTTAAGTTTAGAGGTCCGACTCACTGACACAACAACAAAAGCAACAAGGACAACCCTGCTTTCCTGTCCATCCGCCGAAAGGCATCTGTTAGCTCGCAAGCTAGCTGGTGAACATACCGAAGCCTCCAATAATTGACGCAAGTGCGCTGTGCTCACTTGTTTACGCGCGAGTTAATTCGCCCAAATGCAATAAAGGCAAGTGTGCTGGAATAGACCTGCAGGTCACTTCCAGGCAGCTGGAACAAGCAACAACCGTTACGACAACAATAGAGCGCTCGCCGCTTCCACTGTTACTCACTGGGTGAGATAACATCTGCAAGCTGATGAATGTGTTTGTGCGGCCTATCTGATGGTCATGATGGTGAGACGGGGAGGGGGCCGCTTGCGTGTCAAGCAAGGCCAAACTGTTGAATGAGGCACGGGTCCTTGCACTTTCCAATACACAAATGTGGCCGGACGCCGGCTTTATTTTGGGCCCACCACACGCATGTTTTGATACTCCCGTTTTCGTCCGTGACACGCAGGCTGATGTTGATCTTGATTCCCGACACGGGGCTTGAGCTTGTAAATACGCGGCGTGTGTTATTAGATATCACCTCGGCATTAGTATGATGACACCCGTGCTTTTAGTGTTGTATGTCTATGACCTGTTCTAGAAAGGGTCAGGCCACAATTTCAAACAACTCAGCAAGAGACACGATTATGCTTTGATGCAGCGGTGCAATTTTGGAGCTGATGATAGTGGGCATCAGATGTAAGATTGAGGCACCAGAAAATTAAGGCTCTCTTCTGATGCCACAAATTTCTGCTAAGGTGTTTAATGTCAACGGAGCCACCAAACTAAAACAGTGCTTATCTGAGCGAATGGTCTACGTTGAAATTCGAAATGGACACCGTACAGCGTGTCGTCAGCATGCCGCCCTTGATTACGTAAATAAAACGGCGCTGTGCTGTGATCAAAAGACAGGAAGAGGCTGATAAGTTTTAATTCCACGGATACGCACAGCCCTTGAATGCAAAATATTAAAGACTCTTGTTACATCACCAGCCGGCCAGGTATCACAGTCGACCTGGCGAAATGATATGCAGCAAGAGAAATGCAGGAATATTCAAATTTGCAGTTATTGGCCGTGCTTCGGTCGCCAACACATCTGTTTTTGGACTGCCTGTTCGGAACAAATCACTCCAATCAATCTGTAGACTTTTGGTACTTAGCATAAGGCTGTTTTGTTTTGATCGGGTCGAGTCAATGATATGCACAACCACTGACTTGACTCCTCTTGTTTTTGTTTACATCCACGCCACGTAATCGGCGCCCAGGCCCGACTCAGCGTGACGCATCAGGTCGCTCAGCGGCCGTCACGGACATTCCTACTGTTCTCTTAATAAGGCATACATGAAAAAAAAAAAAAATACAAATAATCATCCGGTGTCATGCACAGACATGCAGTGGGGGTCAAAGCGGAAGCCTGATGCTGCCTTCGTGATGATGATCATCGTCTTATTTTTGTGACCAACAAGCTGACCCAAACCTAAAGTTGAAAGCCACATCGAATATAAGCAGTCATATTAATACAAAATGTGTGTCAATATTGTATTAAAACAAATGTAGGCGTATTTACACTGGATAGTTCATGACTGCTTGGAGCTCTCAGCGGTCGTCCGGGTAATTACTAGTCGAGAGACAGAAAAGCTGACGTCTTGCTGTTCACAGCCAGACTCTTCACCTTTATACCTTGATGATAGACTCCCCGTGAAGCGAAACTGCTGCCATTCTGTTCTCTCATAAACAGGAACTCGGTAAATATCAGTCAATGAAATCTAACGTAAATGTACTTTCCATAACATTTCAAGAAATATTGCACTAAATGCCACTTTTGGGTAGTTGTGGGGCAATTTTTCAAACACAGTATTTTGCCTTTTTCAGGAACGTGGGTCATCAAAAAAAAAGAATAATTCTGAGGGGCAATAAAACTTTCCAAACCTGAAGCGGGCGTACTTTGAGTACCGTCAAATTTGAGTGTGCGACGTCAACAAAAACTAGCTACAATTTGTCTTTTCCTTTTTGTGCAGTTATGTAATATTTTAGTTCGGGTCCTCAAGTTGACTGAGGTGAAGCTAATCCACGGGATGCATTTTATATTAAATTCCAAAAAGAACATACTGTCGATGTGAATTTCAGTGAAACCATTTTTTTTATTCCAAGAAACAAGTAGAATTTAAACTGTTGCGCAATTACACCACTAACACTGCAATATGACTGCTGTGCCAATTTTCTCCAGTAGGATTGTATAATTGAACTAAGTGTGTTCAACAAAGGATACCGGTAAATATTGTGGAACTAATGGAGGGAAAACAAGGCCATCTGTACTTTCGTGCCTTTGGGGAGGCCAGTGAATATAAAGATAAACGTATCAGTGAGGACACACGCATAGCAAAAGGGTGACACAATGATCCAATTTTCCTCATGTCCCTTCTTCTAAAAATAGCTTTTTTTCTCGCTGTTCTTTGGCCATGTGACTCAACAAAAGGTCCTCCAATTTGCGCTAAGTGGGCCGCTGTAATGACCATTAAAACACGTGTGTGACCCGAAGTGCGCTTGAGATACAGACTGGGTCAACAGGCTCCCACCTGTCCATGGGGCCGCAGAATGACTAATTATGTATTATTATTTCAAGGTATAGTACATTGGCAGCCGAGAGGCCGGCGCAACACCTGGCGGAGGTGAACAGGTGCGCACGGAAGCGAAATACAAAATGCACATGAATGTGGACGAGCTCATGGAAACGAAAAGCGGCGTGTACTCTCTTACCCGAGCTCTCACCTGAACCCGCGAGTCGTCCCGGTTCACACATGCGTCATGGCAGAAACCGGCCCTCTCGGCGTCCTGATTCGACCAATCGGGTTTATGGAGGACGGTGGCGGATCAACAACCTCCAGGTTATGAATAACTCAGTGAACTCGCTCATTTTCTGACCTCAGGGATCTGGGATAGGTAAAACCTGATGGGGGGAAAAAACAACACTGACTATACAATGTGTGCTAGCAGGGAATGCCTCATACATGTTACTGCCAGGAAGAAAAAAACGCAACGGCAGCTCTACCCTCATGACCCTGAACATGAAGGATATCAAATCGATGAATGACCAAAAGGATGAGTGAAGAATCTTTATTCAGAGAACATCAGAAAGGTTTGCTCATTTTGACCTGGTTTTGAACAAGTTCCTCATGCAAAACAACAGGACCACACTTCCTGTGAACCAGCCATATTTATTTTTAGAATAAATAGTATAAAGTTGCTGTTTGGGGTTTTTAAATGTAGTTAGTTTTTATTTTGTTTTGACATTTGGTTTTAAATTTTGGTTCGTTTTAATTACCGCAAATGTGGTAGTATTAGTATACTTTTTTTATATATTTTTGGAAAATGTTTCATTTTAATTTAGCTTTTATTAGTTTTTTATGTGGTGTATTTGTCGAATGAAAGACAGAAAAAAAACTGTAGGTATTGCATAAGGGTAGTAAAAAAAAAACGAACCTTTCTCCTGTATTGATCCACCGCAATATCAAATTAAAATACATTGAAATTGATGTTACTTTTTTTTTTTTTTATGAAAGCACCAGCAGCCAGGTGATGGAAGGCAGATGGGGAATTCAAACGCCACATTTATTGTGAATCTTTCACACGCACAGTTGAACGTAAATTTTATGGCTAAGAACATTGTGTGTGTGTATGTGTGTGTATGTGTGTGTGTCTGTGTGTGTGTGTGTATATAGTGCAGCATTTTGTGGCCATCAAGTGGCCTCCAGCAGACACTCAACAGGGACAGGGGAGAGCTCATAAAAATGATGTGACGCCTCGTGCTGTGCATCGCATGTTGCGTAATCTAACAAGGGGCAGAACCGACGAGGATGACAAGCTGCATTTTGCTCCACACCCGTCGGAAACAGTCGCTGTCGCTTGGAAACAAAATTACGGGAGCACTCGAACGATGATCTTCTGAAATGCCCTCTGACATCTCAGTTCAATTTCTAATTTCATCATCTTCAAGCCGGTCGATAAAGATTCATTTATGTCTTCTGGGACTCATTCAAATACTAGAAAGAAAAATCTATACGATGTAACACATGTCAAGATGAACGAGAACGTGAAGAAACTGCTGACTGCACAACTCCACGGTGTACATTCATGGTTTCGTAACACATTGCACTTCAAAACACGGCGTACTCTCAATAAGTCGGCTTGTCCCTGGTCGCATAGTCCTCAGACACGGAGCGCTTTTACCTTGAGCGGAAACTAATGCCAGACACTGAGCAGGAACATACTGCCAACTGAATGCAAGGCTGGACATCTTCACTTAAATTAAAACATTATTTGTCAACTGGGTTAGTAGCTCTAGATCACAGGTGTCAAACTCAAGGCCCGGGGGCCAGATACGGCCCGCCACATAATTTTATGTGGCCCGCGAAGACAAATTGTGCATAAAATTCGTGTCATTAATAGAATTGCAAATTGTCTTCACTTTTAATAATATCTTTTTTTTTTAAATATTTGACCAGTTTTTACTCGTCTAATTTGAAAACGAGTTATTTGTCAGTTTGTTTTGTAGCTTTTACTGTATATAATATGAGGTGCTCATACATTTATTTGGGCCGACAGTCATAATGGCCCTCCGAAAGAAGCTATGACGACAGTGCGGCCCGTGAAAAAAATGAGTTTGACACCCCTGCTCTAGATAGTACAAAAGAGATAAAATTACTTTTTTATGTCATTTCAAAAGATTAAGGGCACTAGTTATTTCATCATTGCCAGGTAAACCTGGACTTTGCTATATGTAGTGGTTCAAGATTTGAACACAAATGGTGGAGCAACACATGTATACAAACAAGATAAACGTTATGAAACACTACTGTGTGTGTGTGAGTGTGTACACAATGCCCCCTGGTGGCAAAGGTGTGCACACCAGGAGTAGCAGTCCACTGAATTAAGGAAAAAAACTATTCGAGTCGTTAATGAGTTGTTTTTATTTTTTGATTGTTTGTGTATGTTTTTGGAGAGGAGGCTGAAACAGATGAATGGCATTTTCATCTATTTCAAGAGGCAAAGGTGATTTGAGATGCAAATGTTTTTAGTTACACTTTATATCTCAAGACACCACTGTATTTTTATTCCACCTCTGTTACGGCGCAGGAGACAGCGGCCATTGTCTGGCAAGTACTTTATGAGTCAGAGCAGACTCTGCCATCACTAGGCATCCAATTACTCGGTTTGCCCTTTCGCTTAGTGAAAAGCACCAATAGTCGCTGGGTTTGAAAGGAAAAATAAAATGAAAATAGCTTCTGTCTCGGCCTGACGTGTGAAACGTTAGAAACATTGTGTGCCCGTAAATTACATAGCAGTTAAGAACTTTAATTTTGCTCATTGAAGGTTAATTTTTTAAGTTGAGCCACAATCAATGGACTCAAGTAATGTGACAGCCACATTGTGTCCTGGAGAAAATGTACTTGTCAAAAGGCCAGGACGGATTTAGGACAACATTGACAATATCAGCCTTGAGATGCACAAATGTAGAACAGAACACATACTCCTGTGAACACTTGTGTAACTCCGTGTGCGGCGGTCCGTCTACCAGGTGACCGGCTTGGGCGCGATCTTTTTTGCATGGACAAGATGTACCATAACAATTAACAGCGGAGCGCGCTAATGAGTCGTAATCAAGCGCTAAAAATGCAACGAGATGATGTTTTAATCAACACGGTGCCATGCGTTGTCACTCGCCTTCGGCAAAGTCTGGTTTTAGCCTTGCTTCGTCATGTGAGCAATTTTAATTAGCGTAGATGCTAACGATGAGAAAAGAGCTTAAAAACATAAAATTGGTCATTTTTATTACACAGCGAGAGAGAAAAGGAAAGCCGGGGAACAAAACTGAGCACAACGTTACGGCAGCAGGTGTTGACGATGAGGCCCGCTGGCGTATTTATTGTTCATGGACCGACTGACCCATAACTTACACTACATATACACAAAACCATGTGTAAGGTGATATTTGTTGCATAATGCATAAAACCACTCTGGTCCGAAAGCAGGATTGACGAGGTGCTGCTTTTGAGTGTAAACATCGCTTTTCCATGAGTCGACCGCAGATAGATTTTCAGTTCGTGATACAATTGGCGTTCTCCGTGTTATGTCAAGTGAACTGTCTATTTTAAAAAATTGACAGTAGCGCCTCTACGATGCAACAGATAGGACCAAGGAGGGCTATAAATACAAGTCAAGTATCGGAAATCTTTTTTTACATATTTTGCATTGCAGGCAAATATTAAAAGAACGCTCTCGCCTCGGTACAGCTTGGCTTAATTATGGAGCCGTCAATGGAAAAGGTTAGGAAGGAGACACACACACACACCAACGAGCACAACCACACACACATCGGACAAGCTGTTCTCTCTCTTCTCACTACGCAGGCAAAACAAGCTGGCTTGTGAGCGTGTGTGTCTTCACTCTTGTGTGTTCTGGTTTCCAACAGTTCTTTTTCCACCAGTGCCCTCGGTCCACAGCGTACAACATATACTACACTTTGTTCTTGTTTGAATTCAGCACGCTTACTCATATATTTTTTAAAGGATGTTAAATAAATGAGCAGCTAATGTGCAAGACTGCACCGTCAGCTCTCATCTTTTTTAATCCCCGAACACAAATATATAAAGATGAATAGTATCGTGAACAATGATCTATCTGTTCTGCCTACACCTTCATTTAGATGGATATCTTTGTCCATCTTTGACAGATGGCTGATTCCATTTATGTGCAAATGAACAAGCGGCAGGTGATCCAGAATTGAAAAATTTCTTTTAGAGAACAGGTAGTGTTGCTGATGTCAATCTGACAATAATAATAAGAATAATAATCTCAAAACAGGTTTTAAGATGCTTAGTACCACCCTTGGCTGAAGGTTACTGTCGAATTTAAAACATAGAGAATCATGTTTATTACAACAGCCACAACCTCTGCTAGCTTAATGCTAACACAATGGTAAACTATAAACAACCCCCACTATGCCTGCATTGGACACTCTTAACGGAAATTAATTTTTCCCACAATGTCAGAACAAATACGACTCAGTTTGAGGGGGTTTTCTTCACACAATTGACAAGAAATGGAAGAGTCGTTCATGGAATCCTTGGAACATTGACGCAAACGGAGCGAAATGCACAGCGCATCAACTGCTTGAAATTGAAATAGAATGTGGAAAATCAAAGCTTCGGTGCCAGCAAGAGAAAAACACGGCTACATAACATACACAAGAAGGCTTCTTAGTTTTAGAACTTATTTGTTATTAACATAGAGCAGCACTTGTTATTCAAAATCAAAATGGATTCCATATAATACGGGAAACAACTGCTAGTCTAATTCATTAAGCTAGCTTATGTCATTGCGTTGAACGCACGACTCACATTTTAACAGGGCCCTCAAATTCTTCTGACTGGCTTTCCGAGAAACAGTTAGAGTACATCGGCTACTCTCTAAATGTACACTTAATGTCACAATTACGGTCACATGACCCGACAATTAGCCATCGTACTTGTTTAGGCTTCTGATATCATCATCTGTACTTCTTGTACAGCAGTTGTGTCCCTTAGTATGGTCATTGGAGGGGGTGAGCAATTTCGCACGGGCCAACTGGAGCGAACTGCTTCGCAACTGTGGAAGATTCATGTCATCATAAGGAATGCGGCGGCCTGTGAGAAAATGGCCGTCAATGCGACGCTAATGTTTGCTATATGTGCTCGCTATCAAGGTTAATATTATATAAAGTAAACAAGCTAAATAAAGTTGAAGTTAATCTTGCTTTTCTTCCGCTTAACTTGGCGAGTAAAAGCAAATTAACCACCAAGCTAGCGTGGGGTCTTTTCCTTCCATTGTGGTGAGGCACCAGGGTGCTTGAATACATGAAAGCGACGTTGTAACCAACAGCTGACGTCGTGATCTCCAGCTCACACATGTGGACATGTGCCGAACGATCGAGCACACTCGCACTGACTCACAATTTCTGCCGCCCGGCAACTGTTTATCCTCGCAATTGCAATCTGCTTCGTGTCAAAATGCTTCGTGTCAAATTGGTTAATGTCAAATAGTCCTAATGAGATTTGAAATCATGAATAGCCCATGGTGGGAAAAAAAAACGACATGACATTAACTCACTGACATATTGTAATGGAGAACAATGACCATCTTGGAGGTCGTGATGATGCTAAAGAAAAAAATGTTCATAGATCACGTGTCATGAAGCTGTTGTTTTTCCTCACTACCTGGGATACAAAACGAATCAGTGAAGAAATGAAAAGCTTTTCAAGTTTCAACAAATTGCCCTCTTAAGACCTTTCCACACCTCAGCGCCAAGTGAAAAAGCAACGGGAATAAAAGCACCACTTGATAATTGGGTTTGTCACGTGCGTGTCTGTCTGGTGGCCAGGGATTTTTCTCTCTGGCACTCAAGACTTTTTCTTTCTTTAGATCACAATCAGAATCATCTTTAATGGCCATGTATGCAAAAACACAAGGAATTTCTCTAATTTATTTTCGTACAAGATGTTCCCATAGATCAGCTATGGCGACATCAATAACTTTACTGTCTCCACGTAATCCGCCTTACGCAAGTCATCAGTTCCGGACATCATTCCTATTATTTCTGAAGTTAGCGTCATATATTGTGCCACATTCATCATATCTTCCCAAAGGTCAGTACTTTCTGTCGAACCTTCCCGTAGGTGGCTGCTCCAAGATTGCTGGCATTTACAAACTTAATTGGGGTCTTTCTTATGTAACGATGACGCTAACGCGTTAGCGCTAACGCTCACATGACAGCGACAAATAAAAGAGGATATTCATCTTAACCTTGAGGGCCACCATTGATGACCTGCGATGAGCAATTTTGCGTAGGCTACCGGGCAAAAGAACAGACGAGGAGAACCAGTACAAACATCACGTCATCTCCTCTCGTTAAGAAGCTTATCGGTTTATAATGATCATAATTCTCCCCATTACGTCAATATCTTCCAAAGACGGGGGCTAAACGTGGACACCGGCGGCAGCAAAATTCTCATTAGTGATTCTTTAACGTTCGATCTGAGGCTAAGATGACAAACACGGCGAGCGGACACGTGAGCCGGCTGCTCTCACTGACATACTAATACTACTGAACTCGTTAATCAGCCTCAATCAAGAGCGCGGGAACATTCGCACGTGAACGCCGAGGCTCAATATACACATTCGCTTCGCAGGTAGGTCATGTCACTAGCTCAGAGAGTCACCGAACAAAAAAGTACAGCCGTGTCACATGACATAGTCACTCGGGCACGTGTGTACGATCAATCACAGCTCCGACGCTTGATTCAATTTGAAATTCCTGCCTCTGGCCTCGTCATAAATGAACCATACGGCTCAAAATGGAAAATGAATTTTCACTCAGAGGGGAAAAAGGCAACATTTCATCCAGATGAAAAGAAAAGACTATACAAGTCCAATCAGGTAAGAAATCAGAGTGGAAATTTGTCATCCACGTGCAGGCGAGGTATTATTAACTATGGATAGACTTTTAAAAGCAAAAACGCAAAACACACGCAAAGTATTTCATCACATGCCAAGAGCAGAATATGTTCCTGAGGGAGCCTTCTTAGGGACTTTTCGGCATCTCGACCCTCGTCTTTCCTAATCGCCACTTTTGCCGTACTTTGGAACGACTTCAGTGATGAAACCCGATTGGCCCTCATTCTTCTTCTCACACCGGCACACCTGGCCGGGCTCGGGCTGCCCTATTGAGCTGGTGTCAATAACCAAGCAACAGATGAATCCCTGCCATGACCTTCATTTGCTCCAGGCTATTCATTTGCAAGCCCTTAACATCTTGCCGGTGTGAAAACAACTCACTTAGGGAAGCTGAAATCACTCAAAGACACAAATGCTAATGCTTCTGGAATTTGTCCATTCCAGATAACTACCAAACTCTGATTATAATAAAGCTACTTTGATTTCTTCAGCGAGCTTCCTCCAACTATTTTATGTGACTACTTTTTCCAGTGAAGGCCTTCTGAGCAAAACTGCGGCTAATGCTAGCTTGACTACTTTTTCCAGTGAGCTTTTTCTGAGCTAAACTGTGGCTAACGCTAATGCTAGCTTGACTACGAAAGTAAACCAAAGCAGATGAGAGACACAAAACATGGCAAGTAAAATACAATAACTCTGAAATTGCTAACCCTTTTGTTTCCTCCTCACACTGGGCTGCTTTAACATCCAGCCAACGTCCTGTGTGATTGCCATTCTTTTAATAATAAATAATAAACATTTAAATGGCACTGATTGATACTCCTCAAAGACACCTTCCATATATTTTTCTTTCAATCACCGAACAAGCCACTAGAAAACATTGCACATAAACATCTCATCAGAGCTTCAAGTCTGCTTGGTCAAGTGTTGTCTGCCATGTGTGTTTGCGTACACGTGCGACAGCATGTGCCTGGCACATGTTTCGAATTCATTTTGGGGATCCTTGCTCTTGACATCTGCGTGTCAAGCCACTCTCCCTGAATCGAGACTTCTCCAAAAAAGGGCCAAAAGTGGCAAAGGGAGCATCTTGAGCCGTGTTCAAAATGCACCTTCGTTGCTAATATACATCAAATGTCTTCCTCGACCTACGTTGAGCATCTGGCATCCATTCGCTGATGTCAAGATGAATATTTGGAAGGATCCGAGCAAACAAATTCAGAGATTGTTTTTCAAATACGCAATATGTGTTAAGATAATTGCTGTGAAAATGCGCAACGACTGAGAAGTATGCTCAATACTCGATTATAGCGTTCAACGCTTATTTATTGATTTTTTTCAGGCATGGCTAAAACGAAGCTGTGACTTTTCAGTTTCCTAAAAGAAGGTCATCTGTACGCCTGAGCAAAACATTCTCCTAATTGACACCAGGAAGACCAGTGGAAGGAAAAGAAATAAACAATCAAAGTCATAATTGGACGAGCACGTGTAGAAAAAGGGCCAAGCATTTGCATGCTACTTGAATCACGTGGCACGTGTCTAACAAGAAAACTGTGGCAAGAGCCTGCATGCTAAACAAAACACTTGTGATGTTTTATTCACTCGCCCCCCCAAAAAAAACATCTGCTTAGTGACATTGACAACGAGTAATGAGAAAGCCACATCTAATTCAAACTTTTGATGTTGAGGATGTTTTGAAAGCAACAAATGACTAACCGCCAGCCTACCGTTTATTACATCGGACCACCGACATTCATCGGAAAAAAAAACATAAAGTCTCTTCTGTCCTTATTGGGTGGAAAAAAAATTTAATTACAGAAATGGGATTTTTGGGAAAGAAAATATTGGATTTTATTTTAAGGCCAACCCAAACCTAAACCTAATCCTTTTTTGTTGAATTTTTTTTGTAATTTTTTTGGTGTGGATTTTTGTTGTAATTTTTTTTGTAATATCTTATTGTGATTTTTTGTGTTTTGAGCACGGCTGAACCTTTTATTTTTGCAAACATTTTGGATTTTGTCTCCCTCTTCCCTGAGTTGATGTCACTACATATTTTGAGTAAATATCCGTTTGCTCGTTTCAGATAGCAAACAACCTTGTCATTATTTCACAATTCACATTCCAAGCCAGAAGTTAAACCAAATGGCCACGATGACTTACCAGATATAAAAGACGCACTGCCAAAGCGTTTTTGTCCTCAACCCAGTATTTGCATTTAATGTGGACACTGGCTCCTCCAGTTTTTGAAACGGCCTGTTTCCTTAGGATTTGAGGAAAGAAAAAACAAACACTTTCTACTCTGATTTGGGACTACACACAATAGCTACGTATCGTGATATTGTTTGAAATTATTCCAAACAAAACAATTCCCATCCAAACTGACTGCAAAATAACGTTTGAAATTATTCCAAACAAAACAATTCCCATCCAAACTGCCTGCAAAATAACGTTTCGCTCCAATTAGGCTCGCGCACCTTGAAATGACGGAAAAGGGTCTATGGGTTTCAAAATAAGAGTCTTCCCATGCCAATGCAATTAAGTCATTTAAATCTTGCTGACTTAGAACTTTAGTGCAAGAGCCGTATGTTAACTATACTTGTCAATTGCTCTCCTTTCACCCACCATTTTGTCTTAAATAAAAAGACAAGTTTATTCACATTTTATTCAAATAAACATTGAGGCCTTGACACATGCAATCGCAAATTTGATTTTGGATAAATGCGGTACAAAGATATTTGGAAGGAATCAACTGTTATAGACTGCGAGACTACAGATTAGAATGTGACGATGGGAACCCCAAGTGGACAAAGTTAGTACCTGCATTTCACATGCAAAATTTATCACACAAGGTCCACCAGCTTCACTGAAAATGTGCCACAGCATTTATTTTATTTGTGGTGATCGACCCCAAACAAACTGAGTTCCATATGCACGTTTAACTTGAAGCGTTCAAAAAAGAAGCAGTCCCAGTGACTTTTGGATGAAACATTTATTGATTAATTTCCATAACTATGATAAAAAGAACATAAAAAAACACCTCTTGTATCAGAGATTGTGTTGAACGACAAAGGGGGGGGGAGCTCAACAGCAGCACAGTCTGCTTCAACCAATCGCAACAAAAGTACGGATTCACGGGAGAACGCGGCGGGGTTAAAGGACGTCACTTTCGGCCGTGTGAAGCAGCGAGTCGTCGGCGTCCGTCATAACGCTGCTGTCCTGACTGTCGTCTGCCTCCACCGCGGCTGAAAGACAAGCGTGATGATGATGATGATGATGAAGACGATGTCATACATCCCACGGGCACGTACCTTCATCCTCGGGCAAGTATCTTTTATCGATGGCTTCTTTGATCTGGTTGTTTGCGCCTTTGGGGTCCAGATCCATGGCCCAGCTGAAGTTCATGAGTGCCAGGTGAGTCTGACCCAGTTTCTTGTACACCTGAAGGACGCAAACACACAAATGAAAACACGAAACGCTCCTCACGCTGGACTGCAATATGTGCAGCCTTACCTTGCCGATGAGAAAATAAACCAGCGACTCTTTGGGAACTATCTGCTTCAACTCCTCCAGCTCTTGAAGAGCCGCCTGCATGCACACAAACCAACAAACACAAAGTGCTCTTAGATCTTTGGGTCGCAACGATTTTAGTTGAAGTCGTCTGGCTGAAACGCGCTACCTTGTACTTGTCGTTGGCAAAGAGGATGGACGCTCGGTGGAACTTGCAGAGAGGATTCTTCGGGTCGATCCCGATCGCTTTGTTCAACGTCTCGAGAGCCGCGTCGGACTTCTTCAGGGCGTGCTGCACCTGCAATAGTTCCTTTATTATTTTGGACGCAGCAAGACGGGCGCCCGCTTGGGCACTCTTTGGCGGGGGCAGCCGACGTACCACTCCCACGTGGCAGAGCAGCACGGAGCTCTGAGGATTAATGCTGAGTGCTTTCCGGAAGTGGATTTCCGCCAAGTTGAACTTCTCCTGCTTGAAGTAGATCATCCCCAGACCGTACCTGCGGCGTCACGAGACGTTATACGCTAGGTTCTCGGCGGCGCAACGTTCTCTGCACCGTCCTTCACATTACCATGCGTTGTAGTGTCTGTTGCTGACTCGGATGGCGTTGCGGAAACAAGCCAGCGCTCGCTCCAGCTCCTCCGTCACGACAAACTCGTGACCCAATAGCGTATAGGCGTACGCGAAGCTGGGATCCACCTAAACGGGAAACACCGCACGATTCCTTTAACCACTTGAACGGCTTCTATCAACCAAAATCTGCTTTGTGAGTGACGTCAGGTCGGCCGTGGACTCCGACCGTAACCGTGGCGACAGGCGCTCACCTGGATGGCTCTCTGAAAGAACTTAATGGCGATGTCGTGCTCCCTCTGCAGGCTGAAACAGTTTCCTGCCACACACCAGGCCTGCGAGGACACAAGAGACCCGGTGAGGACACTCCCGGCGCGGCTGTCCGAGGGATGAGGAGACGAGCGAGACCTCGGGGCAGTTCTTGTCCATGTCTGTCAGGTCTTTGGACAAAGCCGACAGGGCGACGTCCTTCTGCAAGTGCCACAAGGTGGTGGAGTAGATCTCCATGCCCTCTACCCTGTACGACTCCATCCTGCGCACTTCACTGAACAGACGCTCCGCCTAGGCACACAGCAAGGGGGCGCTCACATCAACACGGTGGCAATTTCGTTTATCTGGTTTAAGATTTTGCAGATGCGCCACGGGGCACTTCTCACCTGCGTGTACTCGGCCAGCTCAAAGTAGGCCCGGCCGATGTGCGTGAGGACCCAGCCCGTGTTGTAGTGCTGCGGCGGGAGGGAGGTGAGGATGGCGATGGCTTCTCGACAGTTGTACGAGCACAGCGCCTGGTAGCCGCGCCCCAGCTCCCGGAGCAAGGCCAGCACGCCGTCTGGAGACGCGGCGGCAAACCGATTCACTTGAGCGCGCCGCCGAGTGACAACGGCGGCATATTTGAGCGAACGTTACCTGCGGCGGCTCTCTGGTGCTGCGGCACCTTGGCCTCAGACAGACTCAGACTCGGATCCAGGCGGAGGATGTCCAGGCTCTCGTTCAAGTTGCCGCTGTTTGCCGTCTTGGTGGATTTACATTTGGTTTTCCTGTTGGGAATCTTGGTGGGGAACTTCATCTTTAACTTCTTGCTGTTCTCCTGCAGGAGCAAAATCACCGTCTGTCTTCAGAAGCTCGTTCGTTATTCTTGAATTTCGGAAAGAAGTTGTCCAAGTGCGTGATACCTTGGCAGTGGAGCTGGCGCTGGTGAAGAGTCGGGAGCTTCTTCTGGGTTGAATGTTGGGAGGGGCTGACATGCTGGGACTGAGCACTTGAGGGGAACCGCTGCCACGCAAGGGGCAAGAGGTCATTAGCCGGTGGGAGACGATAAACAGGGGCAACAGCGGCTACCTGGTGTGGGGGGCCGAGGTCTGCGACGGGTTGAAGGGGATGGGGAGAACATCTCGACTGTTCCCGCTCTGGCTGAAGACCGACTTGGACTGGCTCATCCTGGACACAGTCTGACAGAGCACAAGAAATTCTCTCACATGTCTGACCTGGAGGTATCTGAAAGACGGCATCAATCGAGGCTCGCTACCTTCTTGCTGGAGGCTGTGGATTGGGTTTCCATGCTGGTCGAATAGTTCTGCAAATATGTTGGGTCGCCCGGACTGGGCTCCAGTGGCAAGATGCCAAAGCTAGCCAAAGAAGCACAGTCAGCATGAGGGAAGAAGGGACATACAGTGCGCAGGCACTCACCTGGGTGTGAGCGGGCTGAGCGCAGTGGGTCCTCCCAGTAAGCTCCGCCCACTCTTGGGCTTGTTCTGTTTGGACAACAAGGAGCCGGCTGACCCGAGGGAGACGGGATTTCCCAACAGGGAGCCCGTCTCTGGCGAGATGAGGGACGAGTCGATGTAGGAGATCGACAAATCAGATGACTGCTTCCCGCTTGACGATTCTAAATTCAAACGATTTAGCTCCTGAAGAAGCAGAGGGAACAACAACGACGTTGACACCTTTCCAAAGCGGCTTGCAAAACAGAAAAAGAAAGAGAGAGAGAAACATTTTGGGAAAAAAAAAAAAAAGTACCAGTGTGTGTTGCGGCGTCTCCATGAAAGCAGTTTCCAGCCGATGCGAGGAGTTCTGTGCTGAGCTCACAGGAGTTGGGACTGGGGCTACTGGGCAATGCTGCAAAGAGGACAATCTGAAGACCTGATCCGCATCCGCTTTGTCTCCTGAGACAGTCCAAATCCGCAGTGGGAAAAGTACAATGAGACAGGGGTGCAAAAGTTCAAGAAAATTCTGCGTTTGCGTCGGGTGGAAAGGCGTTACCTAGGAGACAAAGGTTCTGGAAAGGCGACCACAGGAACGGGTTGAGCGACAAGCTTCTCTGGAAGCACTCTGCACCTTTAGCAGCACGATCCGTTTTGCTGCTCAGACAGACAGACAGACGGGCAGGTGAGACAAACAGGCAGCCGAGGCCAAGCGAGGTCATGGGGTCACCTCACCAGTAAATATGTCCCAGCAGCGAGAGTGTGAAGGACGCTGAGTCGCCGAACTCCGTGACCAGGTCATCTTGAGTCTTCTGTTTGTTGAGCACGCCGCCGATGAGAACCTGCTCGCCTTCCGCCAATCTGGCACGCCAGCAAAAATGGCATCACGTCCGGTCCCACTTTGAGTTGACTCCTCGTTTTGCGTTACTTACTTGCTGAGCTCCACGCAGCACTTGGCCAACAGGAAGCGCACCTGTGGCGTGGACGAACTGTGAGCCTTCAGCAGTCGGTACGCCTTGTAAGGCTTCCCCGATCGATAGTAGCATGTCGCCAAAAGGTATAGCGCCTCCTCCGACCTCACTGACAGGGCACACAGGACATGGGCTCAGTGTCGCTCACACACAAATGATTACCCAAACCAGTGTCACGCACAAACGTTACCTTCAGCGTACAATCTCTCGGCAAGGAACACGGCATCTAGGTAAGCGTAGTGGTTGAGTGCTTGCCACACTGCAGCCTGGACACACACACACGCACACACATAGACACACACACACGTTCATTGGAGCAGAATCAAACAAGCATGCGACAGAGTGATGTCATCGCGTGGAATGACAGCACTGTTGCTAACACATTCAGCAAGCAATATACCATGATGGAACGCGGCTCAGATAATGGATGGGAAGATACCACTTAGGAAACCCATCAACATCGTCTAACAAAGGCAACATACGGTGATCATGTTGAGCGTGAACATGTTATTTGTTCACAATCCACGTTGTCATGTTTCAGTTCAAGCAGACGGAATAGAAATATAACAAATGTAACCAAGTTCTCCCTAATTCGGACACGGAAGCTAAGCAGCTGCTAGCTCCGATGCTAACAGGCATCAAGATGCTCGCCGGTAGTGAGGCCATTTTAAATTTCTTCCACTTGTTCGTCCAAAATATCCACCGAAAGACAAACTGTACAACTGTCATTAACACTTGCAAATCATTTCAGCAGGCGAGCCTGCAGAAATGCTTTTCGACGCGTTAGCTGCGACGACAACAGCTAGCACAGCAGCCGCGTTAGCGACTCGTCTCGGTGTCAAATTAAACATTTGCGAGAAGGAAATACACACTTATTTTTCCTCATGCTGTCCTCGCTCTGGCCTCATTTGTTCCCCGGCAACGTGAACGTCAATTCGACGGACTTGTCCTGTTCTCCCTTTCCTCGCAGTCTTTCATCAACTCTGTTCCTCCAGCAGTAAAACATTTGCAAGTCTCGCAGTTCACATTGGCGCTTGACCTTCGTGACATTTGCTTTAGGTGCAAATGCGGGGGGGGAAACGGCTTGCAAGAGAAGCAAGCGGCTCCTCGCAGTCGTTGTGGAGATGGGAGGCCTGTCCCCGTGCGGCCCGAAAACGCACACCCTCGGGCGGACTGGAGGGGCAGCTGAGGCCGCCGGGACGCGGAAGACCAGCGGCAGGCCTCGAGCAAGCGAATGAGCGTCTTCCACCCGTCCGATCGGCCGGACAGTGTAAGCAAAGGTGGCTTTTGTTCTTACCTGGACGGGCTCCTGCAGCACCGTCATTCCGTCGCTGTCTTTCCAGCCGTTTCTTTCTTCTTCACCTCCGTCTGCGGCAGGATTTGAACATTCCGACCGTTAGCGGCCGAACTCAGCCGAAGAATGCCGAACACAAGCGGAGAGCAGACCGGAAGTGGTGCAAAGAAAAGGAAGTTGTTGGCGTCCTCTAGTGGCTGCAGGGAGAACGACCCTCACCGAGGTTGTAAATCGGAACGATGCGCGTCGTGTTTTTGTCCTCAGTGGTATTTGACCACACTGGTAGATTTTTGTTCAATGTTCAAATAGAAACAAGCCAACTATTTAACATTACGAACAATCAATTTTTTTCATACTATAGCTGACAGTAAGCATCACAGCTCTCATAGTTGACCTTTTTAGGGTTTTCATAAATCCACAACAAACTGCAAGAGCACAAACACTTTTATTTCACTGCATGACTTGAGTTGCATGTCAAATTGACAATACGGGCCAACAAGATGCTAACTGAGAGAAGGCAGGTCTACAGAGTACAGTTGGCCTCTGGTGAGAGTCGACATTTGGCAACTGTCAGGTACGTCTCCACCTGCAGATATACAAATATAAAATTGTTCATGTCATTCTTACAAAGACACAAACACACTCATTTGTGGACAGACCTTGTGCATGTCCTTCTTGAAGCACGCCAGCAGTTCGTACATTCGTCCCAAGGACTCATCATCCGTCACACTTTCATAATAGTTCCCGTAGGGCGCCAGCTGGAGGGCGGAGCTGTCAGAAAACATCTCAGCTCCTTCCTGATTGTCCTGAACGAAAAGCCAATTCCTTTCAAGATTGTCCTCCCTGAAGGCCACACTTGCTAACGTCCATGTGTGTGTGCGTGCGCGTATACGTGTGTGTGTGTGTGCGTGTGTGTGTGTGTGTGTGTGTGTGTGTTTTCACCCGAATCAGCAGGAGGATTCCCATCTTCAGCTCAGACAGTTTTGAAGAAACCTGATTTCTTGGAGCAGAACCGCCAGAGAGGGATCGGCTGGGAAATTCCCACGATTCCACCAGACGATAGGAGATGGACAACAGCTTCAGAACCTAGACCCAGTACAATCAGTTATTTTCATTTGTTCAACAACAAGATGTGTCCAGACAAATTTGGACGTCTGGTCCAAGTTGCAGAGTGAATTCATAAAATTGGTGAAAAGGATTGAAGAGCTTGTGAAAGAGGCTTGAGAAAAGACTTAGTTGTGGTTTTGCCCAATGACCGAGCTTCGTTGCGTTTCGTGCTTGTCGAGGGGACTGATGATGTAATCGGAGTTGCAGAAATCCTGCAGGAAGATTTTGTTGAGCTGACGCTGATCTTCCATTTGCAGGGAACCCTCCTACGGAAAAAAAACCCCAAAACACATTCAAACAGGAACAGACAAAATGGCGGCTTAGCACTACTGTCAGCGTCACTCACAAAGTCCGAAAAGAGTCTCTGGGCGAGCAGGTGGAGGTGTTGCACTCGACTCACGGCGATGGCGAACACTCGCTGGCTGTCCGTCATCGGCTGGGAGGAGACGGCGGCCAGCGTCACGAGCGACAGGAAGAGAACAACTGAAAAGTAAAAGAAATTGGAATTGCAAGACAATTACGAGGGGAAAGGTTGACCTTGAGAGGCTGTCATACCTTTGTCCATGGTTTGTCGTCCGTTTGCTTTTCGGCGATGTCGCGGCTTGGCCAATTTATAGCGGCACAGTCATCATGATTACATGTATGAGCAAGGACATGGAACCGCCACGCTAATGACACATCACGCCTCATATTTACGATTACAACAGTTTTACAGGACGGAATTCATTCGATAAACGTCCACCAATGACTACTTGGGAAGGTGAACATTAAGGAACATAACATAACATAAGATAAGAAATAAGTCTTTTTGGAGTGACATCACACATGAATGTGAATAAGTCAACGTTTTGGGACATCGACACATCGACACATATGAATGTTAACGAGCGGCGCCGGCGAAAAACAACCAACAGCACGTCAGCAATGTGCTCAGTGACATTTCCACGTGTTTGTCTCAGAAATGCAATGCTGTAGGTTGACGATTCGCTTCCCTTTGGCGATATCAGCCTCGGGCAAGTAAGGACGCTATCCATCGTCGTTTGTCCATCCACCATCATTGTCTTCCGTCCATCCGTTACCGCCATCATCACAATAATCTCATTCTTAATTTGAGAATAAAACCGGGAACAGAGATTCCAATGCAAGTTGGCTAGTATCGGGGCAATAGTATCGGCGTAACAATATTGTAACTTTACCAAGTCGAATGAGAGTCAAATTGAACAGTGAGAAGTTTTTTGCTGAGTCACTCTGGGTAAGCTGAGCTAAGCTCCATTTCCTTCTGGGAAGTCTCCCATGACAGCTGATTGTTTGGACTCATCACGGTGACCTTCACGTTGCGTCAATATTCACAGCCGTCCGACAGCCGATGCAAAGCCTTGCATTTAAGCAACAGCGCCCGCATTTTGTCTCCGTGGCAACGAGAGGCTGTGATGAAGGCGACCGTCAAAGTGGCCATCAGGTGACCTTGATTTTCCAGGACTGGAGTTAAAAAATAAACTGGCATTTCATATTAGCTCGAAAGTGCAAAAATGGGTTTGGCAAAACAAAGCAGAAAGTAAAATGTATTCATCGTTCATTCATTGATGAAAAAGCAAGGCTCCAAAAGTTGGTGGTAAAAAAAATCTTTTACTCATATTCATCCCTCCAATCATGTCAACAAGAAATTAAACATCGGTTTTGCCATAATATAAGATGTATCTGCTGTTTAGTAAATGTATATATCGTCTTGTAGTGAGGCTCCAAAGTACAAAGACTAAGCTTAAGTAGGATACACGATGAAAATGGTTAGTATGATACGGTTAGTAAAATACCTCAGGTTAACATTTTGTTGATCTGAAAGCGTTGAAAGTTGGTGCCCTCTAGTGGTCGGAGGAAACCTACACAGACCACATGACAATCAGAATGCGTCAAGTTGTCACTGCACATTGTGAGGGGTACACCTCACGGTTCTACGTCTCAATTTTGGGCTCCCGTTTGGACTGGCGACTGCGCCGCGTGTTTCCTGTACGCTCTCTGGATGATGATTGCGGCGTCATCTTCGCGCTTCTTGATGGCTTGATGGCGGGCCTTGAACTTCTCCTCCATGCTAGCTTTTAGCTGATCCCTCGCTCCTGACATTCCCTGCACCTACACACACACACAAATGGAATTCTCAGCAATGCAACTTGAAAAGCACCAACAAATGAGATCACATGACCTGAGCAGTGAGGGCCAACAGGAGGTCCAAATAGTGGATCTTGTCTTCAGGAACCAGAGGCAAATCCATGTTGCTCACTTTGATTCCGTTGGGTTTGGAGATTCTCAGCGGCTCTTTCAGACTGTCGCAGAAATCTGACAGCTGGCTAAAAGGCAGTGCAAGATTATCAGTTAGCGTCAGCGCTCACAGAGAGCTTCATCTCAACAATGTGTTGCTATCTTCTTATTTGTCTCTTAAAGTGAAACTTTATTTCACATGGACCCAATTTGGGCAGCTGGAACTCACCTGGAATGAATCAAGCCTGAGGCGTGTGGGTCAAACCTCTCCCACGTGTCATAAAACATCTCGCAGAGTTCGTCAATGCTCTCCTCGGCGGCCATATTGAATTTTTCCAAAATGACGACGATGTACATGTTGACCACCACCAGGAAAGACATGATCACATAAGACGTGAGGAAGAGGATGCCCACCACCGGTCGACCACAGTTTCCCACATCTGGATCGCAGTCCGGCGGCCCGCTCATGATGGGCAGGAGCAATCCGTCCCACCCGGCCAACGTTGTCATGGTAAACATACAGATGAACGCGTTCCCGAATGTCTCAAAGTTAAACACGTCGTCCATCAGAGCTCTTTTCTTCACATAAGCAAAGTGTTGCATGCCAAAGACGCAGAAGGTGAACATGATGAGGGAGAGGAAGAGCCCGATGTTGAAGAGGGCAGGAAGTGACCTCATCAAAACATAGAGCAGCCTTCGGACTCCCTTTGCAAAACGGAAGAGATGAAGAACCCGGAAGATGCGGGTCAATCGAATCACGCTGAAGAATGGATACGTCATGAGAAAGTATTTGTTCAGCACATCTTCAAAGGCCAATCCTGGAGGATAAAGAAAGTAACAATGACTCTAATGACTTCACTGGCGGAGTTAAAGGGGGGGCAGGGCAGATCACTTCCCCCTCAAAAATTACGCTTGGATCCCCCAGGTGCAATGGCCAGATAATTAACTTTCGGGTATTTTCCGATTTTTTCAGGATTTTTTACAACCCCCCCGTGTTATTTTTGTGTCATTGACTTACCCAAAATGAAGAGAATAACCAGCACAAAGTCAAAGATGTTCCATCCAAACGCAAAATAGTGCCGTCGGAGCGCAATGAGCTTCAGCACGCACTCGGCTGTGAAGATGACGATGATAGCAAAGTTGATCCAGCCGATAATATTGACCTTTTCCATGCTTTCGTCCCACGTCCCCACCATCAAGACCAGCACTTGGATACAAGCGACCACCGTGAACGCGATATCGAAGAAGTCTTTGGTCACGAGGTCAAAGAGCAACCCCTGAATCTTGTTCTGAAGATGGACACGGCAGAAAAATGCATCTGACAAGAACTATGTATCAGGCCGTGTTTGTTTAGGTAGAAGAGGAGTTGGACTCACTTGTGGCCGGGGAACAGACCTCTGGGTTTTCTTCTGGCTGAACGCCTTCAGGGAAACGTACAGTGTCATCTGGTCCTGTGTCATGAAAATTCCCGTTGCTCCCAAGTAAAAAAAAAATTAAAAAATTAAAAATCAACTTAAATGAGTGCAAGAACACAAAAAGAACAACAAGGCAAGTGTGTGTGCGTGTGTGCGCGTGTGTGTGTGTGTAAACCTATCTTGGCCTTCTGCGACTTGAGGTGCTCAATGATAGTGCTGATGAGGAAGTTGAACGTGAAGAAGGAGCCCAAAATGATGAAAAAGACGAAGTAGAGGGATGTAAACACGTTGGCCTCATACTCTGGCTGTGAGTCAATCTGCACACACACACGCAAACACACACATAAACACACACACAGTGGGCAATGTATTCAAGCTACCTGCTAGTTATTCGCATTTTAAATTTTATCAGCAGAGGTCGACTTACTTGTTTGGAGTCCATTGCTGAGTGCATTAAGCCCAACCAGCCTTTAACAGTTGCCTGACAAAACCAATCAATCAATCAATCAATCAATCAATCAATCATAAGGATAGTCGTTGAGATGATGAGCACATCTAGCAGACAGCGGACTGACCACTTGCAGAAGCGAGAGGAAGCCCATCCCCACGTTGTCAAAATTGACTTGGGGATTGTGCCAGCGGACTTCAGAGTAGTTAGAGTCGATCAGCATGAAGCACTCCGTCTTGTTGTTGACGTCTTGCATCATCGAAGTGCTGTTGACGCAGGAATAAAATCTCCCGGCGAACAAATTCACTCCCATTATGCTGAAGATCAACCAGAGGGTCAGACAAGCCAGCAACACGTCCAAGATGGCCGGGAAGATTCCGAAGAGTGTCGTCGCCACCACCTGAGGACCAGAGAAGAACTTGTAGACAGTTTGACCAAGTTCTGTCCTGGCGTCTGCTCACCTTTGTGCCGCCGAAGCGGGACAAGAGCCTGAGGGGTCTCAGAGTTCTCAGAGACGTGAAGGCTTTCAGCTGAGGAACGCCCAGAAGGGTAGCAAACGTGGAGAGTAGAGATATCTGGCGGACGACGAGAAAAATTCACTTGACGATTTCTCTATCGGTCTGCTAGCTTGACGTCACGAACGCGCGCGCTTACGAGCACAACGAGGAAGTCCAGCCAGCACCAGGCGTCGGTGAAGTACTTTTTGAATCCACCTGCGAACCACTTGAGAAGCATCTCCAGCACAAAGATGCATGTGAACACGTAGTCGGCGTACTCCAAAACGCTCCTGAGCACCACTCGCTTCTCCAGATAGATGTCCTCGACGGCCTGCGCTCCAGACGCGTTTGTCACCGTCAATATTTCACTGACGCGAGGATGACTTTTTGGGGTGTAATGCGAAATCGACATTTACCAGAGCGCAGCTGCTCAGGAGGATTACAAAGGTCACAAAAGCCTCAATATATTTGTGATCAACCACTGAGACGCACATTCTCCTCCAGTTGGACCAGATTTTGAGTCCTGCCGGACATGAGTCCATGTTGAGGACTGGACAGCAACGGTAACACTCTGAAAGACACACACAGGCGGTGATCGGTTCCTGTTTTGATATGTAAACCTGCATGTGTGTGTGTGTGTGTGTGTGTGTGTGTTTGTTCATACGGTCACAGAGGCACTGGGCAGGTGTGTCTCGGTCATCGGGTTTGCGCAATCCCGCTGCCGAGTCGCCGTGCTAGCAAAGAAGAAATTTCTTCTGAGCACCTGTTGCGATCTCATGATGAAGACACATCAGTGAACTTACGTTCTTTTCTTCATTAGCATCTCCATTTGCAGATGCACTTTTGAAGGCTTCATCACAGGTCTTGACTTCAGATTCTGGCTCTTCGGTGTTTACGACAGTAAGTGTCAAGAACTCCTTCTTGTCCAACTCATCGCTCTTAAGACCTGACAGTGAGATTCTGCATGATGGCCCGCGACAGAGAAAGCAAACAAGAAATTGGTTCCTACCAGGAGGATTCAGGTTGGCCTTCCATCCCGTCTTCTTGCTCGGATGCCCCAGGACCTGGGACTTTACGCCCATCACAGCCCTGCTGATCCGGTTGAGGGCCACCTGCAGATTCTTTTGTGCTTCTACCTCTGAAGCTGTCTGATGATCTCCGTTGGGTGATTTGATCAACAAGGCCAAGAACAGATTCAAAAGCTGCAAGATGGCCAAGACATTAAACAAATCCTTGGATTGGTCAAGATAGTCGAAGAAGATCTGGAAAGTTGTGTGTGCTCTTTGGTGACTCACCGCTAGCTTTGTGACCACCACCATAGTCGCGTAGAAGAAAAGACATGCAGGCTCCCCTGCGACCTGCATGCAATCCCACATTGTCTCGATCCACTCTCCGCAAAGAACTCGGAAGGTGAGGAGGAAGGCGTGGATGAAATCTGCCATGTGGTAGCGAGGAAGCGAGCAGTCTTCTGAGATGCGACACACATTGTCTTTGTAGTCCCTTCCAAAGATTCGAAATCCCATGGCCGCAAAGATGAAGATGATGATGAGCAGAAGAAGAGTGAAGCGCCTCAGAACGCCCAAGGAGCTTCTGATGAGCTTGAGCAACGCGTTGAAGTTGGGCCACCATCTGGCCAACCTAAACACTCTCATCACAGAGAACTGGGAAGCCAATCGAGCGAGACGCTTAATTGATCCCGAGGGAAAGACGGAATGAGTCAAGTGACGGAACTCACCAATCTTAAAAATCTCAGTCCAGAAATGAACATCAATCCCAAATCCAGCACCGTGATGACAGCAATGACCATGTCAAAGATGTTCCATCCAACCTGGAATTAGAACTCTTGTAAACCAAACGGGCTATTTGCTGTCACGGTAAAGTGAAGAACCAATTTGGAACCTGGAAGAAGAAGTAGGGACCCGTGGCCAGAAATCTCAGGGCTACCTCCACTGCAAAAATCATCGTGAAGACCTGAGAAGGTCCGTAAGTAAGTTCATTTGGAACTTTATGACGACGACTACAAAAAAAGACTCCGGACTGACCAGCCCCGCCATAGAGAGCATCTCCTCAAACTGATACGTCAAGGGGAAATGCTCCATGGCCATGAAGGTGATGTTGAGCAGGAGGCACATGACGACGAAGAGATCGAAGAAGGGATCGGAGACGACGCGGTGGAGCAGCTGCTTAGGCCGGCAGCCGTCGCAACAGGTCCACTTGATGAAGATGGCGGTGAACGCCGAGCAGCACGGCGAACATGGCCGTTGCTCGTCCTCACGTTCTGAAAGCACAGTGAAATTTGAGAAAAAGCCAAAAATCGCCACAGGTGGTGTTTTGGGTGTGTCGACACCTGAACGTGGCTTCTCGTCGAGGCCACCGCTGCCGTCCACCTACACGCACACACACGTCAACTGAATTAGATCTGGAGCGTGACTTAGTAAATTCCACCTCATCTGACCTTCTCTTGCTTCTTCAGCGTCTCCACAATTTCAGCATAGTCTTTGCTCCTCTGCTCGGCCTCGGCCGTCTCCGCCTGCTTCTGCTCCACAAATGCCACGGCGATCACTGCCACAATCAGACTCCCGAGAGAAAAAGAGGCCAGCAAAATGTCCGCCACGAAGTTGATGGTGTAGCGTTTGCCACCCGAGTGCAATATCTGCAGAGATAAACCAAAGGTCACATGCTGACGTGATCCAGAAACGGACTTTCACTGACCATTCGGAAAAGGTCCTCCCAGAAGTCCTGAGTCATCAATCTGAGTAGAGCCAGGAAAGCCCAGCCAAAGGAATCAAAGTTTGTGTAGCCGTAATTTGGGTTTGTCCTCGCACGCAGACAAATAAAACCCTCCGGGCAGGTCCTAAACGATCCAAAATGCGGACTCGTCACCACGATTCAGTCTGAGTTGATCGGCGAGCGCATCGTGTTCGCCATTCACGTACCCGGCATCGGATTGGTTTCCACACAGCTGAGCTTCAGTGTGTCCAGGCAGGTAATAATAATTTGCTGTCAGACAATGCAATATTTTCAAGCAGACGTCACACATGTGATGGAGGAAGAAAAAAAACCCAAAAAACAATGTTACGTTTCTTACCAGGGTCGGTGATGTGGCCTATATACGAGTCGTTGCTTGAGGGTATCACCACACACTTGCTCATTAAGTAGCCCATAAAGTTATGCAGCTCGAGCGCAGCGAGGACGATCAGACACCCCAGGCTCAGAGCGATCACGTGATTCATCTTCCTCACCACTCGTGTGAGCGCTCCGAGTGTTTTCTTCACACCTGATGAGGTGAAATAAAAAAATTAAAAAATGAGGCTAGCACGGGATGAGGCTAACATGCATGCGCACGCACTGGGTATGGCTGGGATGAGCTTGAGTGCTGGGAGGACTTGTAGGAATCCAGAAAGGCTGCCCAAATTGACCATTTCCGTCAGATATCTGAAAAGAGAGCACCTTTTTCTTCATCTTCATCATCATCATCATCCTCCTCCTGGCAAGTGTGATTGCGCATTACGCTGTGCTGATGATCACCAAGTCCAGCCAGTTCCACGGATCCCTGAGGAAGGTGAACCGACCGACGCAGAAACCTCGAGCCGCAACTTTGACGAGCACCTCAATTGCGTAGATGGCGATAATAGCGAACCTGCTCGAACGCACAAAGACCTTTAATGGCATAATTGCGCACACTGGCAAGGTGTTGACAAGTCAGTAACTCACTTGACAATCCTGGTCTGCTCCAGAGGCTCTTGTACGGTCATGAACACGCAATTGGTCAAAATGGTAAGCAGGATAAAAGCTCGGAAAAAGGTGAAAGTAATTAAGAAACAAACCCACACAATGATAATACAGAAGGACAGCTCGGTGTAGAGACAAGCCAATACCGCCAGGGGGCGGTATTGCATCGCAAGGATGGACCATCCTTTGACTCTCCCTTATGTAATTTTAAAACTCAAATTTATAATCGATAGCAAACCCAAGTAAAAAGCAGTGTTTAGAATTGTAAAGAATAAGAAGTTGTTTGTGTCATCGTGCTTTCTCGATACGATTTAACACCAGTGGCTTAAAGGATATGAGTGAAGGAGGACCTTAATGGCAGAGGTCCTCACATGGTTGAAAGCAGTCAGCGTGTAACAAGCAGGATCTGCATTAAATCTGTGGATGACCTTTTGTCCATCCAGAACGATGAAGACCTGTAGAGACAACGCCAGAATAGATAATAAATCATTTAAGAATATCTGCAGAGAGATGAAGTCCACCAAAGGGACAGCGTTCAGAGACCTTCTGTAATTGGTAGAAGGGATCCAGATCTTCCAGGGGGGTGCTGACAAATTCAGGGGATGGGTCCCCAAAGATGAAAGGAAGGGGCTTGCCACTCTCCAAGTCACCTGCTGGATTCTCCTGAGCTACTGTCACCTGCCAATAAGAGAACTCGAATTTTTGGGCGGCGGCTCAAACGGATGAGTGGCATTTCCATTCATTTCAATTGCAGAAGACGACTTGAGAGTGCTCAGTCAAGTTTCTTGAAGTAAAACTTCCAACTCTACCGAGATATTCTCGTCTTCTCTTTTCTGTCGTTCCTTTTCTTGGACTTCACGGCATCGTTGGATCGCCTTCAGTGAGCCAGGTGTAAAGTGCCTGAAGACATTCGTACCAACAGGGGGCAGCAGAGACACCATCTTGCTATTCTCCAACTGTGCCCGCAAAGCACCGTTATCCAGCAACATTTTCCTGTGTGTGGAAGTAAAAAACGTGTGCAGAAAAAGCGTAAAAAAAACAATTGGGTTGTATTTTATTCATAAATGGATATTTTACTTGTTTGTGATGGTTTTCAATTCCAAGGCCACTTCTAAGAGAAAACACTGACTAAAATTGCAAAAACTTTTACACTGAGAAATAACTGAGTATTTAATGAAATGACCATGTTGCACGGGAAACCCACCCAGCACAGGACGACCATGCAATCTCCACCCATGGTGCCAAATCCAGGTCCAAAAGGGAGAAAATCCTTACCATGTTTTGGCTTTAGCCACAGCTGCTTGTAAACAACCAGCAGGTAGGTGAGCTAGCTAGCTTGTTTACCTGTGTGTGATTAGTAGCTACTTTTTGGAACCGGATTCGACACCCCTGATCTCATAACCCGAAGGTTGAACTTGAGATTTGTATCTCAAAACAATGAGCTGCCTGAACAAAAAGGTTCCATTAAAAAAAAGAAAGAAAAAAAAGGCAGTTAGCTAACTGTTTCAAAATGTTTTTGTGTACAAGACCAGCTCCGATTTAACTTTGCTAAAGCGGAAAACAGTACTTGAAAAAAATGCATGCAGGGTTAAAATCTGTGCACGGTTGTTTACTGCATCCAACTCACAGTTCCGAAGTGAATGGCTTCAGTTGGGCAGCTTGCCTCACAACTTCTTCTTGCTCCTTTGAATTCCCCCAAAAGTCCCAAAATGTTTTTCTTCTCATGGCTGCAGCTCACACTGTGCTCTGATGATTCTCTTCAATATGGTCTGCTTCTCCACTCAGCTCTTCAGTCCCTTTCTGTACTTTCGGGTTGACCCCTCCCAAGTGTTCTGTTGCCACGGCGATGTCTCGAATCCGCTATGAGAATCTTTTGATAGAACTTTTGTACAGTGTGTCCCTTCATGGACCTCACGATAGAGGCCCCTTTTTTCACAAGAAGAAATCCTGCTTCGGAGCCAATTTTCCCGGAAATATGTTGTGTATTGTTCCAAAACATCTGGCAGAAAGAAGAGCTTTGCTGTTTAACCAATGAATCCTTTTGTGGATAACTTGGCGCATTGCAAAGCAGTCTTGCGCAACAGGCTGATCCCTCAAGGCCGGCAAAAATCCGAAAAGATACGCACATCTGTGTGGGAAGCAGTCTTAGAACAGATGTTGGGAGAAAATATTTCGCCTCTTCACAAATGTTTTGCAGTTGCACTTTAATGTTAACGATCACATGACAAAACTAACCCAAGAAAAGGAAGTCCAACTTTTGGTTGGAGATTTTATTACAGAAGAAAAAAACTATTTGGCTTCTTGGCCCCTGCGTCAAAAACTTTCCGCTGCGTCCCTATTGTGAAATCCTGAACCAACTGTGGCTAATTTCATTTTTTGAGTGTGTGTGTGTGTGTGTGTGGGGGGGGGGGGGGGGGTCACATGGCTTCCAACGACCTCCAATGACTTTTTTCGACGTGGTCACAGCGAGTAGAGTTTGAGCTGCTCCTCCATGTCGCCCTCCGTCACCTCACCCAGAGCTTCTGCGTTCTCCCTCAGGAGCATGAAAATAGCTGCCAGCTGCTCCTGTTGCACCCTGGGAGAACATGATGGATGGACGAATGGATGGATGGACAAACGGATGGATGGACAAACAGATGGATGGATGGATGGATGGATGGATGGATGGATGGATGGATGGATGGATGGATGGATGGATGGATGGATGGATACAAGTTTTCATTAACCAATGAGGGATTGCAAAGTGTGTCAATGACCTTCAAAACATCAACAAGAGATATTTGCTTCCATTTGTCTTTTTTGATTCCGAAAGATCTTAAATGTTCATCCCGAACATTTTTTTTTCCAAAACTTGGATCGATAGAGGACAGGGAGTAATTAAACTTTCTACATGTTTGCATAAAGTAATTTTATTTTCTATTTTTCCCCCTATTGAATCCACTTTCAGCATTTCAAAATCATCACATGCTTTAGTTGACTCGTCTTCCGTTCAGTTTTCTCGAAGTCACGGATTAGCTGAAAGAAAAAAAAAATGAATGAATTTTTTTTTCGAGGCACAGAACTAGAACTTGAAAGTTCATTATTTCTTGTTGCTCTCTTTGGAAGTGGTCGACTGGCCCGACTTGTGCAGGCAACGTTTAAGTTCCTCACCAGTGAGGCAATGCAGTGTGCAGAATGTGAATAATTGTGTCTTTGTATGCGCCACGAGATTGTAGTTTGCCTTCTCACGCAAGATGGATGAGATTCCAGCTCAACTTGAACTGACCCTAATCAGAACAAGCGTGAGATAGAAATGTGGGTTTTTTTTCCCCACTTCACCACCAAATGGATCTTTAGCGGTTGTAATCGTCAATGGCAGTGAACGAGTTGATATGACAAAAAAAGCCTTCAAAACAAATTACATTTCATCTGACTTTTCAGGTTCCTACTCGCTGACCTTTGCTCCTCCTCCATCTCCTCTTTGGTCATCAGCGTCTCAAACTTGCTTGCTTTCTTCCCGGGCGTGAACGTCACTTTGTCGTCGTCATCCGCCGCCGCAGCTGCAACACAAGCGGGATATTTTCTTGTAAGCCGTCCAGATGAGGCGTGACACGGCAAGCTAGCAGATGAATCTCTTAATTGAATTACAGCCGACTAATTCTTTGGCCTGCCAGAATGAGAGCTTATGGTTTTCTGGGAAGCAACGATCGAGGAGGACACGCACATGCTCATAAGCTGCATTCGACTGCTCCAATTGTTTGATTCCCTCACTGAGTGGAAGTCGGACGACAACAACTCACACGTGAGAAATGTTGCTCAGACTTCTACTATCGTGTGAGCCTTCTTACCATTGAGCTCCGATGCTGCATTAGCTTCGGGGGTTGGAGGCTTCTCCTGGTCAGATCTTGAGAGTGTTGCCAACACAGACTCGTCCAGTGGGACCAGAACCTTTTCCGTCACAACCTGCAAGACCTCTTTAGGTTCTGATTCAGACTGTAGCTCTGACACTGGCTTTGGAGCTGGTTCTACTTCTGGAATGACCTGAGCTAGTGATACTGGTTCAGAAACTAGGAGTACTGCTTTTGGTTTTGGGTCAGAGGGCTCTGCATCTGAAAGTTGGTCCAGTAGAGGTTTTACTGAAGATTCGAGAACATTATGTGTTTCTATGACAGGTTCTGGCTGAGTAGCAGTTTCAAGAACTGGTTCTGGTGCTAAAAGTGTTTCACGTACAGGTTCTGGCTGAGTAGCAGTTTCAGGAACCGCTTCTGGTGCTAATAGTGTTTCACGTACAGGTTCTGGCTGAGTAGCAGTTTCAGGAACTGGTTCTGGTGCTAAAAGTGTTTCACGTACAGGTTCTGGCTGAGTAGCAGTTTCAGGAACTTGTTCTGGTGCTAAAGGTGTTTCACGTACAGGTTCTGGCTGAGGAGCACTTTGAGGAAGTAGAAGTGTTTCACGTACAGGTTCTGGCTCAGCAGCAGTTTCAGGAACTGGTTCTGGTGCCAAAAGTGTTTCATGTGCAGGTTTTGGTTCTGGTTCAGGTCTTGCAATGGGTTCTGGTTGAGTGGCAGTTTCTGAACTTGAATGAGATGCTAAAACTGGCTTGGGTTCAGACACTCTTTCTTCACCAGATTTGTTGTCAGAGTCGGGTGAAGGTTCTAAGACTTTAAGTCTCTGTGGTGGTTCTACAAGTGTGTCTGGCATCGACGCTCCTTTGAGAACACATTCTGGTTCTGAAACAGGTTCTGATCTACAAACTGGTTCAGGGAGGCTGTCTTCTGTTGCAGAGGCAGTTTCTGTAGACTCTTGGACAGCTTCTGGTTCTTTTGCTGTATCTGCTTTGGGTTCTGGGACAGCCTAGAAAGACCAAAGATCAAAAGGTCGGTCTCAGCACATGTATTTTGATTCAATTTTGATGAAAAACCAAAACAAACCGAAACACTGTTCAAACACGCAGTGCATTTAAAGGTCCTTAAATGAGGAGTGTTCAAACTGTCCATCTTGTCACTTGCAGGTCAGGTAAGTGCTTGACAAGCTGCCACAGCCTGCTGCTGACATTGTGACACGTGACGTCTTCAACATATGGCAGCCACAACACTGCAAGCTGACAGACCCCCCCCCCCCCCCCCCCATCCAAACGCCACAATGCAAAAGTCGTCATGAGCCAAGCCATTAAGCGAGACAAGCAGATGCTAAAGGCGCTGTGGACTCTAGGGGGCGCCAAACAATAGGATGAAAAGTCACATCAAACTCAAACAAAACGAGGATACTTGGTTTAGGAAATTAATTTGTGGACATTATTAAGTCAAAAGGAAAAAAAATAGACAATAATCTAAACAATTGAATAAGCGAAGAGGTGAAAGGTGAATTCATTTGAAAGCGACTTTCGCAATACACTTCACCAGCTGAATTGACTCGAGTGTCCAGGTTGCTTGCTGTGTATTCAACAAACATGATGAAATATTGCATGTTTTGTCCAATATCATTTAAAAGTTTACAGGTGAGCCGTCAGCACACCTTTGATACATCCGACGTCACCTCGCCCAGTGTACAATTTCACTCCAAATTTAACTACGAACTAGTCAAAGTTCAATTAAGGCAACACAGCGCGTGCCGAGTTGTCGCATGTTTCCGCGTGGGAGATTTATTTCAAGTCTTATCTTGCCAAGGCGATTAACGAATTAAAACAGGACGAGTAAAAATAAGGGGAGGTTAAGGTCATTTGTTAATCGATTACTTGGTCACATCTTGCTGAGATTTTAAAGTGAAACTATCCGCGTGATTGATTCAATTGGAAAAGAGGGACAACCTGATGCTGATCATCACCAGACCGCCTGGACGGAGGTCCGTCGTCTGCGCAGGTGGCTGCGGAGGAGGTGGAGGCGGCAGTTGGGGAGGAGGCGACAGAGCCGGCCTTGCAACGGCGAAAAAGGACGGCGGCGGCCACCAGGAGAGCGAGCGCGGTGAACACGAAGACTTTAGGCTCCAATTCCAGCTCCACTTGACGGTCCATGACGGACTGACGGACGGGAGGGCGGGGGCGCGCACGCACCTGCGACGCGCTCTCTTTTGTAATCCCGCGTTAAGCGTCAGGAAACGCCCCCTGGCACACACGTCCGGTCCCGTTTCAAAATAAAAATAAAGCTCTTTGCCCTTCCCTGAAATCCTCCACCTTTACCAGATGAACCAGCTAAGACTATAGTCACATACAAGAAAATTCTGTTGCCATTGTGAGGAAACGCATTTTGTTTAATCAAGCTTGAGTGACCCCCCACCCCAATAAATAAATAAATAAATCACACCCGAGTGTACAGCGCCGCAGCCTGACAGTGACGTCACTCAGTGCCATTTCAACCTTACAAAACATTTTATTGATCAACACAAATGATGTTTGACAAGGCACATGTGCTTCCTGGACATCTTTACGGTCAAAATTAAAAACAAAAAAAAGAAGGTGCGTCGATTGTGTCATCATCGCGATGAGCTCCTCTCTTTACTGAGGCAGTCATCGTGACCACGGGCGTCCCCGTTAGCCGTTGTGCCGCACGTGCGTCTCTTCTTCCTGCGGTGGGACGCCGCATCGCCTTCCGAACACGACTCGGCCTGCGGGCACACCGTTGGAAAAGCATCAGTGCCTGAAGGAAGAAGCGAGCGAGCAACATCAGCGTAACGCACGTCGGAGTCCGAGTCGGACGAGCTCGACGAGGATGAGGATGAATCGCTGGAGCTGTCAGACGCGATGCCCGTCGACTCCTGCAGGTCCACTCTGTCTGCCAGCGCCGCCAGGTCGGGTCGCTCCTGCTTCAGAATCCTTACCGGCACACACGCAAAACCAACATCTTTGTTAACATAACGCCTCAACCAGGTCACATGACCCAACCAGTGGTCGGACATGAAAATAATCTTTCTCGTCCGGAGCCAATCAGTGATGATGTCATTGTGGAAACGGCACGCTTCTTACCGGTACCACTTCCTGGACAGCTTGGGGCGCCCTCGTACAGTTTTATGCCACACGATGGGGAAGTTGGTGGTGCTGGCAAAGTTCTGCGTGACGGCGATGGTCGTGTCCAGGTTGAGCACCACGTGCCACCAGCCGCCTGTTACCATGACAACCACAACATCAATACACGAGACCAATTAACGAATATCAAAGGTTAGAATAAAATAACCACAAAATGTGGCTTGGAACTTTTGCCCGCTTGATTTACAGCTCGTGTGTGCTCAACTACGTGGTGACTAAAATGATCATTTGAGTTCCCACTGACCCGGCACAAAGACGGTCTCTCCGGGTCTCTGCAGGATCTCGAGCGGTCGGAACTCTGGAGGCCAGCCGGGCTGCTGCGTGCGAGGGTAGACCACGTTAAACCAGGTGATGGCCTCGTCCTGCTGGTTGCCTCCGTCCTCACGTGTGACCTTGATGAGGTCTCGGGGTGTGTTGGTAGGGAACAAGCACCACCTCTTATGGCCCTGGACCAGCGCGTTCCAGGCGCTGGTGCCCAGAGGGTCGATGTGGATGCCGGTGCCGGAGCGAGCAGGGCCCATCACAAACCACCTGATGACAGTACATTTATAAATTGATTAAATAACATCAACACAGCAGGCACTATGGTACAAAAGGTCCTGAAAGGGCCACTCGCCTGTAGGGCGGCCGCCGCTTCTCTCCAGCGAACTGAAAGAGGTCGTCTGTGAAGAAGACGGGCACCTGGTAGTCTTGCAGCAGTTTTCGTCGTTTGGCGTGCTCGCCGTAGCTACTGTCGAAGATGTACAGCGGGCTGTCGTCGCGCGTGCTCTCCAAGTAATCCACGTAGTACTTCATCTTCATCTTAACCGAATAGCCGTCGTTGTCTTCACCGCATTTGAACTTCTGGTTGCGGTACTTGCGCTTGAGCCGCTCCAAGGTCCATTTTTGCCGCGCGGGCCACGACTCCTGACAGTGGAGCAGTACCACGGGCTTGTAGGGCCTCTCGAAGCGCTCGATGAACTGTTCGGGACTCAGACGTTGCGCGTCCACTCGTTCCACATTGTCCTGTGGCGACAAACGTGGACAAAAGCACACTTTCAACCTTCGCGCATTTGGACGAGCCTACAGTGCTCTTGGCGCTGACTTCATCGTCTGTGTGCATGCTTGTGATTGCACAGATGATATTATAGTACTAGTACTGTTAGAGATGAACAAGTGTTCGTTGGGTTGTGTGATGACGTTGAGGAAGATTCTTGAGAAGATTCTCGAAAGAGCGTCAGCGTGACTGTTAGCCTTTAGCTGAGCCTCGCGTTCTAATTGCCAGTTACCTTGACAGAGCTGTGCGACACGTTGAAAGTGTCATGATAAGCGTGCTTGATCCAGTCTAAAGAGTCCTTCAACTCCGGCCTGGCACTCCGTTTGGCCTCTTTAATCCTCTTCTTGCTCTTGTGGTTCATTCCTTCCTTCCTTAGTTTCAGCAAGCGTCGCTAACTTAGCAAGCTAACAAGGAGCTAATGCTTTGTGGGCTCTTTCGCTTCTCAGCGGAACTGAAATGTAGCGGACGGGCTAATTCCTTGATAAGACGTCGAAACATAGCAAACGTAGCTACATGTCTACTCTAATGACACTTAGGATGCTCACGTTTAATGCACCTGCATGGCGAGTAGGTAGAAGCTAATTGCGCTAGCAGCAGCAGAGGCAAACATTGTGAAACAATGCTATCGCAAGCCGGTGTCATCCTGGGACACGCCCCTCAGCACTTATTCGACCACTCATTGGCCAATTCTCATATAAGGCAGGGTCTTCCTTCCGGTTCAAATATACATTCAAAAGTACAAATGTTGACGTGTACAAATATTTTTTGTGGCGCTGAGTCACCTTTTTACAATTTTTGTTTTATCTGAAAATGTCGAGGCAGCTGGAGTCATCTTTGCTGCTACCCAGTAGAAAAAGGAAAGAACTGCAACCACCTGCTTCCTTCGTCGACGCTTATTATTTGCTTTTTTGGTTGGTAACCGTTTGACTCGTGCTTGATTAATATCATCAAAACTTGTTTGTTTTGTTCGGTAAATGTCAGACAGGAATATTGTGAACGCGTTTGGAAGAGACGATTTCCGGTGTGTCAAGTGTTTGTTTCCGCTCCGACGAACGCTTCAATTCAAGTCAAGAAAGATGAGCAAAATCGGATACTCGAGCAAAGCTGACGTGCTGAGCGGCTACCTGACGGAGCGGCTCATGCAAGTGCTGCGGGACATCGTGGACGTAGTGGAGGACGCGGTCAGCGAGTACCGGGAAGAGACGCTACGAACGCGACTGGAGAACGAGAGCCTGCGGCGGCAGCTCGGCGATTTCCTGAGGCCGCCTGACGACGAGCTTCGGGCCCGGCCCCAGCCTCCTGGTAAAGAAAACGAGCGCGCAATAAGCCCATGATGGGAGCAGCGCTTTAGTCTTTCCCAGAGATTTGCAGGCACGGCTCAAATGTATCTTGAAACGCTTTCCTAAAGTCTTGTTTACAAGCAGGCTGCACGTGACCTACTCATGTTGTTACATTCTGACATGACGTCATTTGCAATTGGATCCGTATTTTGATGCTGTTGTCAAATCCATCCATCACTTTCCTTGCTTATCTTAGGCACCTTACTCATCGCAAGCTTCTCCTTTCAAAAGAGCACTTTGAAACAATGAACACACCATTGTTACATCTCAGTTGGATTATTTTGGCATAATGTATTTTGGAGTCAGCCTGTCAGTCCTCCCTCAAACGTTTCCAGTTGGCATGACTCCCATTTCTGATCTCCCTTCACTGGCTGAGTTTGAACTTCTCTTGGAAGAATGTCAGTTTTGAAAGTCACAATTTTCTGCAGTTTTTTTTCTTCTGTGCTTTCAGGCTCCAGCACACGTCTTGTTGCTTGTGACCTGGAGCAAGTGTGTGCCCCCAATCACATCCAAACGCCCCCGGTGAGCACGTCCAAGCGTACAGGGGCCCCCCGCCCAGACGAGGCCTTACCCAAAGTGCTTGTCGCTCCAGCCCCGCCACTCAGAGAGGAGGCTCCGCCCCCTCCTGTCATCAAACTGGAACAGGATGAGTTGAAGGTCACGTCTCGCAAAAATTGTGCAGAGTTGGCCGTGGCCAGCGTGCACGTGAGCATTTCTGAAGGAAGGACTGATGTCAGCGTGGCGAAGGAGCAACAGCAAGCGGAAAGAAATGGTAATATCCATCGAGCCGAGATGAGCGACCGCCAATGAAGGCAAAATTATTTGAAAAGCTAAAAAATTTGTCTGCCAATATTTCCTGACTGTTGTTTTTTGAAGGCCAGTTTGGGGGTACAGTGGCACCAGGCGCCATCGTGTACGAGTGTCCCCGCTGCGGTGAGGTCTTCGCTCAGGCAGCCCGGCTGCGCCTCCACCTGGACCAAAAACGCAAAACATACGCCTGCAACTGGTGCTGCAAATCCTTCGCACAGTCGGCCGATCTGCGGCGGCATGTGCGCACGCACACGGGCGAGCGGCCGCACCGCTGCACCTTCTGCCCCAAGAGCTTCAGCCAGCGGGGAAACCTGCGGCGGCACGTGCGCATTCACACGGGCGAGCGGCCGTACAGGTGCATTGTGTGTCGACGCACATTCAGTGACGGAGACACGCTCAAGAAACACGCTCGCACTCACACACACCACAAAGCGCACGACAAGCGCGACGGCGCTGTAAGCTTTGGCGCTGTAAGCTTTGGCGCTGGCACGTGACTGACGTGCAGCTGTGTTACGAATCGCGCCCTAGCTACCCTATAGTCATTAACGGTGGCAACACAAGATGGCTGCCGTCTGCCTACAGCCCAATTGTAAGTCCAGGTTCTGCCAATTAGCATTTTTAAAACTTTAGCTGCATTAGCCAATAAAGTATTTGATAGTGACCAGTGTGCTGGGCATCAGGACAAAAGTTCCTTTTTTGTATTTATTGATTTGCTCTTCAATGATAAAGGTTTCAAAATGTACTTGTCCAACCTGCTGAGAACATTCAAGGTTCTGCCATGTTTGACAGCTCAGTTCATCAACTTCAAGCTGGTCAAGCGCAGCGCTTCAGGAGGCGATGGTGAAAAGTGGTTTTATTGGGGGTCACGTTTCACTGCTTAAAGACAAAATACAACAAACATAGAAAAATACTTCAGAAAGGAAATGAAAAAATAAACGAAAGAACTACAGTTGCAACAGTTCAAAATTAAAGTGTAGACTCTCCTGTGACCAACAAACAACAAATGACTACATTGCCATCTTGACTTTTTTTTTTTTCCTCGCCATGTTTCCACAAACTCAAATGGACCGGAACCTTCCAAACTATTTTGTCCACAATTTTACTCTTGCCCGGAACATCACGGGCAGGCTTACGGCCATTTGGGGAACGCGATCGCATGACTTCCGAGGAAGGGAAGGCCACCGCCGTCCGGAGACACACGCTGGAAGGGGCTGACGGTCACATGACTCGCCCATCCAGACGGACTGAAGCTCCAGTCGGACTTGACAAACAAAAACAATTAGGACGACAAGGATAAGTTAATTTGTGTGGAAATATTGCTTGAACTGTCACCTGAGCTAAAATGAGCTCACCTGCTTTTGTGTGCACCCGGTCCGGAAGGGGGCAGCGCGGGTCACTCGGAGGCGAAGGGCACTTCGGGAGGGGGGGGCTTAACGGTCACAGGTTGGGATGTGCGGCGGGGCGGCGAAGGTTTGGGTTGCGCCTGCTGCTGCATCGTGTCGTAATAGGTCACGCCCCCGTACGTCACCTGCGTTTGACCCTAAGCACGGGAGGCACATTGTAAGTTTTATATCGGCGGCACATCTTTAGTTTCATGTCGGCAACGATGCGCCGTTTTGAGACGGTGTGCCCTTTCTCGCCGTACCTGAGGGCTCGGGTACATGGTGGGGTAAGGAAAGGTCATGACTCCTGGCGGTGGGTAGAAAGGTGGTGGCGGTGGCAGAAGTTGCTGCGGTTGCCCTGGTGATAGAGGTACAGGGGGGCCTCCGTAGAGTGCGGGGTTTGTGATGGGGCCTCCTGATTGGTGGGGATGGAGACCTGAGGTGGTGACACACATAAAAAGCATTACAAAAAATATTAAACATGGTTGAGCGCATTTGTATTGAAGATCTACCTGGATGGGGGATGTGCATCTCGGGCTGGACCAGCATGCCTTGAGGCGTCATGGGGGCCGGCCCGTCGCTGTGCGTGTAAATTGGTCCCTGGTAGGTTACTAAAAAACAACACCAGCAATTCATTTTGTTAGCAACTCAAATTACAATGAAGAGGAACGAAGAGAAAAGATCAATCCTAACTGGGCTCGTAGTAGTGGCTCTCCATGACACCCATGTGTAGCGGTGGTGCCTCTGTAACGCCCCTCTGCCTCTGGGACGAATAACGCTTGGCTCGGTTGGAGCTGCCCGACATCTCATCCAAAGCCGAGAATGCCGCTGGCCCGCCGGGGACATGCAAGCCGCCGCTCAGGCCTGCGGACGACAACAAACAAAGCAGTAGCACACCACCTTGAGAAAAGAAAAAAAAAAAAGAAAGTGTTGTGTCCCGTCTCACCTCTTATCTCCGCATGAACGTAGGAGGCAGGGCTCCGGTTCCACGTCTGTCCCGACACCAGACTCAACCGAGCCACGTCCTGGTCTATCTCAGCCACGGCTCCCCCTGCCCCCGTCGGGCTCTTCGCCCCCGCTGCTGCGGGCGTCTCCACCGAACTCTGCTTGCTGCCCAGCTCGGTCGGTCGAGAGCGACTCCTGCGGGCCAGCGAGTACGACTTTCTCTCGACGGGTCGCTCAGCGGGAGGCGAAGCTTCCCGAGGGGTTGGCGACACGTGGGACGGTTGGGCAGAGGGGGGGCCCCCTCGTTGTTCCAGGGGCTGTGTTTTCGACGACGTGCTCCGATACGGCGCGTGCTGAACGGATGGCGTCCCGCTACTCGGGAGCCGGGAATCCTGGCTAACGGGGGGGTCATCGGTCACCTTCACCCCGCCACTGCGTCCTCCCCTGTCGGCCAGCGACTCGGGCAGGGCTTTAGGACCCGCTCTTTCTCTGGCGTGAAGCTGAGGAGCGTGCGATTCGCTCACGCCGTATTGGGGCTGCTGTGAAGGGAAGTGGGAGGGGCGGCCACGGGAGGCGTTGCTGCGCTGGCCCGGTGCAAGCGAGACGGAGGCAGGAGATGCGTGATGCGGCGGAACGCCCCGGGCAGGACCGCTGCCTCTTCCTCCCCGATTGCTCTGCCAGGAGCGCACTGGTCGCTCTCCGCCCTCACGCCATCGCTGCTCTCGGTTGGGGGACACCGATGACCTGTGCACACAAACTAGACTAAAACAGGGCCCCCAAAGAAAAGCTCCCCCCACCCCAAAAATCTTTCAGAAAAGGGGGTTGTGCTGGTTTTACCGTTGTCGGCGATGCATGAAGCCCCGTTCGCCGTTGCGGATGTCGTAGCCATAGCTGGCGATGAGCTCCTCACGACTCTTGGGCGCTTGTTCCTCCTCACGGAACTTGTCGTGCTCCCAGCGCCCTTCGTCCTTCCACAGCTTCCGGTTCCGGCCTTTGGGCCTGGACGGGGCAAAAGAGCATACTGTGAGACGCCGTTGCCCAACAGAGCTGACCAAGCGAGACGCCAATACCTCTCCTCCTCCTGGGTGTGGCCTCTGACATCATGCTCGAAGAAGAGCCCCTTCCTGGGGATGTAAGCCGGATTCTTGCGGTCCTCGTCGTCATCCAGCTGCTGGCCCGATTGCCCTCCCGCTTTGGTCTCCGGGTCCACGGTCGACTCCTGCGGGTCACTTGAAGTGAGCGAGTGTAACAGGAAGCATTTCTGCCGGATTGCCCAAATGGCAGCACAGATGCCACCGAACAATTTAAAATTGTAATTGCAAGACCGTGAAAGCAACACATTTTTGTTCCGGGTGATCATACTGTTACTTGACTATTCCCGCCCTGCTGAACACAGAAATGCTTCATGCATCAAGTCCACTAAATGTCAAACCAAAGATGACGTGCGGTATAAAAACGAGTGAAGCGAGGGCGCCGCTAACCTGACCATCGCCGCTCTGCCGCTCTCCTGCAGACTTCCCTTTTTCCTCCGACTCCTCCTCTTTACTCCTCTCTTCACTGTCTCCTTCATCCTCTCCCAGGGCCGGTTCAGACGTAGTGACGAGTGTGGCGTGACCGGCTGCCGCCGCCGCCACCTGAGCTTCTTCGTCACTGTATCCGTCCGCGTCCTCTTCCTCCTCCGCTCCCTACGCCAAGACCAAGTTAACATTTCCCCAGAGTCGAGCTCGCGACAGGATCAGTGTGGCGCCTTTACCTCAGAGTGGGAGGCATTTTCTTCAGGATCTGCGCTGTCGTAGTCGGAGAGGACGGCTGGAGAGTGCAAGTTGTGTCAAGCACCCAAGTGCAAAGTGGAGCACAAATTAATGACCAATGAGAACTTACCTTCTCCTACTCCATCTTCACTTTCCTGCAAAAGAGGAAACAAACAAACGTTCACGCCAAAATAACAAAGACATGTTTAAAGGTCCTGTGCCACAATTTATTCCTTAATAATCCTTAGAGTCCTTTCATAAGCGCTCCGTGAGACCATTAACGTCCTACCGACTTAAACTTGTGGCCGAAGCAGACTAATTACGCTGAATCTTGGAAAGAAGTTCATAAAAAACAACGGATTGAAAAGAAACACTAAACAAAGTTACGTCACTCGCAAGGAACTGGAGCCAAGTCCTAAAAGTAAGCTCAATGTTGCACCCCTAGCGCTGTGCTTCATGGACACGTTCGACATCTTCACGTCAACTCCCTAACGACGGCGGTTTCTCGGAAAACAAGAACTGAAGTTGAAAGAAGCCTTTTGTCTCGCCATGACGACATTTGTCGCAAGGAAGCCGCCTGGCGGGCGCGCTAACATTAGCATGAAGCTAAAAGCACTCACACACTCGGACTGCGCTTCCTCCTTCGCCTCGACGCGAACGGAAGCGGTTTCCACCGGTTCCGGCTCTCTGGCGCTTCGGGTCTTGCTCGTCTGGGACCCCGACTCACGACTCTCCGAGCCCGAAGCGGACTCCTCGTCATCGTCGTCGCTGTCCTGGGACGCGCGCCTCCTCCTTCGTCGCCGGTCCGCCATCTTAGTTTCCACAGGAATGATGCTGGAAACGCACAGATGCATTGTGGGTGGGGAACGACTTCTTCTTCGTCATCGGCGTATTCTTACGCGTTGCTCGTTAGCGCCCCTAGCTTAAAAAATCGAATATACTTGCAAATGTGTTCGAACAAGTTTGCCACTCTGTGGGAATCGCTTCCCGCATGTGACGGTGTGAATGTGCGTGTGTGGAAAAAGGAAAAAAAAATTGCCACTCTGTTTACTCCACACATTGGTGGGTTCCATGCTCCCCCTAATGTTGCATGTCAGCTTGTATGTCACAAACGTGATTTTAATATCAATGTTTAATTCATGACATTTTGCATTTGACCGACACTTCTGCTTGCTCGTCGTCTCCATCATGTCCACTAAAGCCACATAGATGAAAACCAAATGTCACTGTATGTTCAGAGGAAAAACATGGCCTTTCACGTGTCCTTGTCTGTCTTGAGCGTCATAATCATCATCTGAATGGTGTGGTTCCCTGGAAGATTGGATCCCGCCAGCTCAGATTTGTTGGCGTCAAACGTATCAAGATCAACATCCACGCAGGCCAGGTTCCACTTGTGTAGCAGCGCCTCAATGCTCCAGTCTGCACTGTAAGATGTGTAAACACATGATGTCACGGAGAGCAGGAAGAAGAAAAAGGGGGCAGACGCACCTTCGTTCTTGGTATGTCACCCAAAACTGAGCCTTGGGGTTCTTTCGCAGAAGAAAAGCCACAGTGACCAGAATGTCTTCAAAATCTGAAACAAGTTGTTTGAGACACAAGTGGAAGGAGGGAAAGAGGCGGTACAAGTTAATCAAGCGGGTTACCTCGTGGCTCGTAGAAAACATCGGACGCCACGATTAAGTCGAGGGGCGGAAGCTTGATCAGTTGGGGTGAGACTTCCCCCCAAGTGAGAGGCAAGGTGACCACGTCATGCAGACCGTTAGCCTCACAGCTCCGTCTGCAGTTCTGCAGGCACTCCGGCGTGTCGGCGTCGTCGGACAAGAAGACTTTGGCACCGCAGCGGGATGCCAACACGCCTGGGAGACTCACGCCTGCGCCCAGCTGTGGACGCAAAGATGTCATCATCATCGTCGTCGTCGTACAGGTCAACCAGCCTCACCTCCAGCACAGTCTTGTCCTTTACATCAACTCTTCTGCTCCAGATGTACTGAGCCAACACCACCGCACAAGGCCACACGTACATGCCATACTGTGCGTCTAGAACCTGTTAAAAATGATCCCAGAAGAATCGTGATGCTTAAAATGGGAATATATTTTCAGTTGTTATGTTTTATGTAAAAAAATAAAATAACATGTTAAAAGTCTCTGTATCACTTTGTGGTTTTCCCTCGATACGAGGTGCGTTAGAGAACCATGAGCAAAATGGGACATTTCAGATGTTACCAGATATTAAAACATAATAAGTGACGATAAGCAAGCAAGCAAACAACGTGTGCTTTATAATCTGGCTCTATTTAAGTAAAAGCCGCACAACTGCCTCGCTTGCGAACCCTGTTGCAGTCTTCTGGGAGTTTTACCTCAGGAATGGACACAGTCAGCGACTCCTGTGCATCTTCAAAAGTGAACATTTTCAGAGTCACTGCAGGGGTGTCGGGTCCCGTGTGGCTCATCGTTTCCATAATTTATAAGCATAAGCATAAACATAAGCATAATTTGGAGCTAATAACTTCAACTTGGCGCTTTCGAGCTGTCTTTTCCGGTGTGGGCGGAGTCAAACGTTACGGTCCACCCCACATTGAGCAACGCCTTGAGCTGCGCTCTGCAGCCAAGTCTACTCGGTTTGTCGACGTTATCTGCCCAAATTGTACGTCATGCAAGCACAACGAAAATCAGCAGTCGGTACATCACACCAGAAAGAACATTTGTACCAAGAAAAATGTTACACGTCAGAGCAGAAGCACTATCAAGAAATTCAGCAAACGAGGCTTGCGGTATGAGTCGACTGTGAAGGTGGTTCCAGGCTGAGTGAACAACTAGGACCAAGAAAGATGTTCTCCCCCTTTTGCTATAAATAATCGAAGCCGAGTGTGTTGGATAGAAACCAAGTGGGAGGCGTCGAACTGAAGCAGTGTTGGTGCATTGTTGTGACGCCGCTTTAAACACTACAGGAGTTGCGCACTAAGAGGCCGGAAGTCATCGACCGGCCCTTCAAAATAAGACCCATGTGTCGTATGTTCGCATGTTACCTTGTGAGAAGGGGGCGTGTCCTCATGCAAACGTAACATTCTTCCCTTGCTTAATATTTAGTAAACGGGATTAAGGATGATTACGGCAAACGTGGCTGACACTGTCAATCTCTTGACGTTTACACAATTAGAGACGACCCTCTTACACACGCGCACACACTGACACACACACACATTCACACACATATATATATATATACACACACCCTCCCCTCCCTTGCAGTTGTTGCAGTCAAGCTGCAGTAGAGTGAGTCTTCATTGTCTTCATCATCCTCAACAGCCCTTCCAGCATTTGGACTCCATTTCACCATCTTTCTACATGAAAACAATGATAATTATCATGATTAATGGAAATAATTATTGATCATTGTTGTTATTGACAATCAGTGGATCACAGCTTTTTCTTCTGCTCACAAAAAGATGAACACTCTGCAGCTCCCGGTTTGTTAGAGCAGGTAAGAACTGTGTGTGTGTGTTCATTTGAGTGTGTTTCATGTTTCAAGTCCACGGTTTTGTGTGGACTTGTGTGCAATCACCTAAGTGGGGCATCACACATTCAACTGCACCACACACTCACACAGACACACATGCACCATCGGTCTGGCGCGCGTGTGTGGACAGGGTTTAAAGTAAATAACGTTCTTTTGGTGTCCAAATGTGAGGTGTGGTTGATTCATTCTGCGCCTTGATGGCTTTTCAGAATAAAATGTGGTGTGGTTGGTGGTGAGATCACAGATGAGGCAAGGAGCCGCCACCAGGTAGCGTTTGTTGCGTCTGCCTGGCATTGCCTTCATCGTGAGGAAAAAGATGAAGAAGATGAAGTTATTTGTCGTCAATGACAAGGAATCGAACCTGCACTCGATTCCACGTCAGAAGCGAATCATCCGTCAGTCGGTTCGTTCAGTCAGAATGAATTGTGTTCCAACTTCTTGCCAGCTGGCCGTCGTTACCGTCAAATCCGTATCGCAGCACTTAATATTGGCTGCGGATAAATCTTCTGCATTGTTCGGAGTTTATTTAGGGCGAGGCATTGAGATGACACAATTCAAGATCACAGTAAAGCCTATCTTTCTTCTTCCCAGCTGACCATTTGCATCTGTTAGGCCCCGCCCCTTGAGTAACATGGACGAGTCACAGCGTCTGGGAGATGGAGAGGACGAGCGCCCGGCAGTTACGTGCCAACCGGGCGACGGTGTCCAACAAGCCCCACCCCCTGCAACAGGATCCACGGACCACCTGGCAGTGAACGGTGAGACTGGTAAGCCAACGCCCCCCGCTTGGTTTCTGATGAGAAACGCTGACACTCCCCCCCCCCCTCCCCCCCAGGTAACGGCGTGGGTCCTGCCGCACCCTGCGCCCTGACAGCCACATCCCCGTCCAGCCCGTCCAAAGGGGGTCACGCCAACGGGCGTCCTCGTTCAGGCAGCCGATCTGGTTCAGTGGCACCCAATTCCCCGAGACCGTCGCTCAACTCTCCGCGCCCGTCCATTGGCCGCCGGCCCAGCGCCGTGCCAGAGGGTCCGGCCCATGGGTCCAAACCGCCCGACTACCTGATGCTGGCCATCCTGTCCTGCTTCTGCCCTCTGTGGCCCATCAACATCGTAGCCCTTACCTTCTCCGTCATGGTGGGTGCTGGCATGTTACGAGACTTGTCTCAAGTCTCAGGTAAATCTCTTAAATCTGATCAGCGGTGTCGCAACAGCCTGCAGCAGGGGAACGTGGACGGCGCCCGTCGTTTGGGCCGCAACGCCATGATTCTGTCCGTGGTGGCCATCTTGGGGGGCATCGCCATCATCGCAGCGGCCATCGCGCTCAACCGCGAATGTAAGATGCTCCTGAGGCTCAGAATTTCACCCACAGAACGAGACATTTTGTTTTGTTTAATTTCCACAGTGATTTTAAAATCGGGATAACGAGCCGGTGCCCCCTTCCACCCGGGAAACCTCCAGCGCCGACTTCCAGTTCCTGCACGACGAGCATGTGCCTGATGTTCTACCTCCGCCACGGTAACCCTTGTTGCCATGGAGACCCACAGCATCCCTCGATGTTAGCGGCGGAGAACGTCTTCTGCATGACCAACGAAAGCAACCCGAACAAGCATTTTTCGCATTTGAATGTTTACAAACCTTCCTTCCGCCTATTTGTGCCATCCGTCACCATGGCGACCGCTCGTCACATGTTGGCGGACACGCTTGGGTCACGGAGGACTCTTGTAACGCTGCATGCTTCCGACCTTTGCCACATGGCCTCTTTTCAGTAGCACTGTGTAAATAAGCGTAGCAATTAACAATAATTTTGATCATCGATTAATCCTTCGAGTATTTATTTTCGACTAAAAGATAAATCCGATAAATGCATTTGTTTACCATCCTTTTCTTCAAAAACATCATTTCAAACGTGCAGAAAAAGCACAAACATAAATTGATTCTGATTCAGTTCCTGGTTTGTACTGTAACATCCATTAAAATTGTGGCAAAAATCTTAATCATTGTTTTCCAACGTAAAAGCAGATTATTTTGAAAGAACACAATCAGTCTGCTTTCACAGACGACTCACAAAATAAACGAACATTTACAAGGAAACTGCCACTTTTCCACTTTGGAAAAAAACAAGGTCTAAATGGTTAATCGATTATCAAAATAGTTGTTGAATAATTTGTTAATTGATTAATCAATTAATCGTTATACTCCTAATTAGCATGCTGGTTTACTAATAAACACTATGCTAACCACTCACTCGCGCCACCGAGCTAACCCGGGCGCAGTTTGATCTTGCGCGCGCATGAAAATCATATTCCGATCAACGAGTTTGCCTGCCGCACGATTGTTTACAGACTTGACGCTAACGTGACCATTTTCAGTATTAGTGACCAAAAATGTTTGGATTAAACTTCTTATGGCTTCTTACGTTGATTTGTTTACATTCTGATCTTGAGATGTTATTTTTGATGAACTCCCTATTTTCAATCATGAAAGTTTGGTTTTGTTTCCATCTGCCACAAAATTGTTGACACAAGCTCCGACTTGAAACTAACACGGCCGTTTTCGATGACCAAAACTGTTTTTAGCAAGACTTGGTCTTGCTTTGATCAAATGAAGAAAATGCTTCATTTTGATTTGCTCACATTTTTATCTGGAGAATCTTTTGAATGTTCAAACGCGTCCACGGCAACACCGTTTGCACTACTTTTATTTTCTAACATGTGACCTTTGTATTTTTCTATTTCTATTCTCTTTTGTACCGCCCACTCAGCTGCTTCACGACTATTATGGGATGTCTATCAATGCATGCACAGATTTATAAGATTTTAAAATAAAGCTCTCTTTACATGTGACTGCTGATCAAATCTCATTATTATTGATGATTATGAGATTAAACTTCAGGGAATCGCAAGCGCCAAAGCGTGTTGCCACAGCAACCGTCATTCTGGGACAGAGAGGCGAGCGAGATGCAAGCGAGATGCAGACACGACATCCACTCGGTAGTTCCACATCACTCCAATAAATTATTCAGAGTGTGTGTGTGTGTGCCGTCGAGTCTGTGTGTGTGTGGGGGGGGGCTGTCTAAGTGGGGGCAGTAGAGAGAAAGAGGCACTAACAAAATGGCTGAGATGAGTCGACCGGATGAAATGAAACAATTTGGAAAAACCAAAAAAACAAGATGGAGGAGGAGGAGGAACGTCCGGATGGAACACCGAGGAAAATACTTGATGTAATGGACCTCTTTAGCTCCTCCTCCTCCTGCTGATTTGAATAGAAAGCACCAACTCATGACCTCTGAACTGTGAGGCGAGTATGCTAACTCGGCAACCCTTCCAACACACCTGACTCAAATGATCAGCTCATCAGCAAGCATGATAATCCTGAGGAAGGGAGAAAAAACTTTAGAAATATATTTTACAAAATCAAATAAAACGCAGGAGGATTTATTTTGCATAGGATTTATTTCCTTTAAAAAGACAGACATGTGCAAGCAGTGCCTATACACGTGCAGATGGCCTTCTCCTTCGTCTCCTTCGGTATATGTGAGCAATTTTTGTTTAGCGATGATATGATTTTGCTCTGGTGCGTTTCCACTTCTCTGGTCACTGTAGCATCATTGCGCAGCTGACGGCAGCGCCCCCAGCAGGCCGTTGGCGGTGGTGAAGAGGTTGATGGGGGAGGAGCCGTCCGTGATCAGCGTGGACTTGAGGCCAAGCGCCTGCAGCATTTTCACCTAGGCAAGAGACGAGCGGTGAGGTCATGTGACAGATGGCTGAGCAAGATAACCATTCATGATTTGACAACGCCTCATCGGCCGTACCTGCAGCTCGGGTCCGGCGCGCGCCAGCTCGGCGATAGTGTCGCTGCCCAGGCTGGTGACGAGCTGGCGGAAGTGCTCGCTCTGGATGTTCGTCAGCTTTTCCTGCTTCTCCACTTCCAGCAGGTCCATCTGCTTCTTGTAGCCCAGCTCCTGCTGGCGAGCCTTGGCCAGCCGCTCAAGCTCCGCCTCCTGCAAAGCACAAGTGATTCTGAGCGGGAAGCTCACGTTCTGAGCCCGTGACATGTTGGCGGCGACGTACGGCCGCGATGCGCTGAGCCTCGGCCTTCAGCTTAGCCTCGTGGACGGCCGCCTCGCCCTGGATGCGGGCCGCCTCGGCTCGGGACTGGGCTTCGGCCTTGGCGGCACCGGTGCTCTCCACGGCGGCGCTGAGACACAATGCAGACAGATGAATATGAGGACGCGGACGGGCGGCCGTGAAGGCTGCGAGTAAGTCACCTGAGGGCCTCCAGCTCCAGGAGCTCCTTCCTGGCCCGCTCGGCCTCCGCCTGGTCAGTAATCCTCTGCCGCTCCAGCTTCCCGCGAGCTTCCTGCTCAAGACGCTCAGCTTCGTGCCTGCGGGTGTTGCCGACCAGAATTAAGTTGTTAAGAAGGCAGAAGGTCCACTGAACAGGTTGACATTCTTAAACCGGGTGATTTTGGTCACCTGGCGGCAGCCTCTTGCGAGTTGGTGGTGATCTCGATGGCTAGTTGGACGCTTTTCTGCAGGGCGTCGCGCGTGCGCTGGTCGACGGGTTCCACCGATTGGATGTCGACGCTGCTGATGACTAGTCGGTTCTGGTGGAAGCGGAGACTGGGCCGCACAGCCAGCTTCTCGTCGAAGCCGAACACGGCCGAGTAGATGATGCGGTTGGAGTTCTGCCGAGGGAATAAGAGGTGTAAAAATGTTGTATTGGTGTTAGAGACAGAAAGGAGTCAGCAAACCTTGTGGAAGTCGTCAAACTGCACGGAGGCGACAGCGCCTCGAACCCGTGACGCGATGGCCTTGCAGGCGTCACCCACAAAGTCTGGCACCGAGAAGAGGGTGGCGGCCTCCGCGGCGTCCACAGGCGGCTTCACGTCAAAGTGCCTGAGGGGACGACGGCGGGACGTTACACACGCTCACGCACACCCTTCTTGCGGCACACACACCAGTTGTAGGAGAGCTGCAGCTGCAGCCTGGCGTGGTCGGCGGTCTCGATGGTGATGATGTCGGTGAAGAAGTCGGGTCCGAGCAGGAGGCAGATGGCTTTAATGACGTTGCCGCGTTTGGGCCTGTCGCCGGACAGCGACAGGACGGTGAACTGCTCGTCAGGGCCCAGCATGACTCGCTCGGGCCCGAAGACCACGCGGGCCTTCTTGGCCCGGTAGTCATAAACCTGGACAGCGGCGTTGTGTGGGACCCGGAAAGAGACCACCAGGGTCTTGTCCCGCTTTTTGCCCCCCAGATCCTCAGTCAGGTTCCTCCTGTTGGAGCGGTCGGCCAGAGGGTCTCGGGGGGACGCCAGTAAGTCCTCCACGTTGGCAGGGAGTTCCTTAGACCACAGCTCCTCATCCTGGGTCAGCATGTAAGTCTGGCCGATCACGGCGCGCACCTAACACGCAATGAGGCATGAGCCAAACTATATGCTATGCACCTTTTCAAAATCTTGACATTTATTCCGAATGATTTTGCGCACCCCGAGCGATTATTGCCAGACGGATATAAAATCTCTCAACTAATTACTGATTATCACAATCGTGATCAATTCACTTGATAAATCGATGAATGAATTCGTTGGGTTGTTACCTTTCCGGTCTTGATGTCCCTGACATAGATTCCCTCATGCTCATCCAGCGGGATGGCCTGGCGCTTAAGTACCACCTCCACCTGGGAGGGGGGCACGTACTCGATGGGGCCTCGCAGCATCCAGCGGTCGCCGGGGCGTCGGACCACGGCGCCGTGACGGCGACGCTTGCTTCGCTCGACTTCTTCCTCTTCGTCGGACTCCGCCTCCTCGCGCTGGCAGAGAGAACGGGGCAGGAGGGCGGAGACCAGGGTTAGCGAGCTCGTGCGTGGGGAAGGGGGACGGGGCGAGGAGGAAAAGGGGGAGCGCTGGAGAAGCGGGATGGAAAATGGTGAGGAGGAGAATCATGTGACATGCGGGAGGGAGGGGGGGACAAGGGGGTGTGATGGGGAGGTACACCTCAGACAGGAAATCACCCACATGTTGCTCTTAGATAATTATTTTGTTTTCCCACAAAATACCTCAGCAGAATGTTTACGCTTTTGCCTTTGAGGCAAAACAATCGAGATGGGGTCCTACAAACACAACATGGCCACTTTGAGCATTGGACAAGGTGGCAGATGGGCCCGGAGCAACAGCGGGCCCTCCAGCAGGGTGCGGGCTCACCTCCTGGGTGTCGGTGAAGGCCTCAATGGCGCGCAGGACGAGGCCCTCCTCTTCAGACAAGACGAACACGTCCTGAATTCCTTGCTCCAGATGCTCACCTGGCTGCAGGAAGAAGGAGCGCTCCCCCTGGTGGACAACATGGAAAAGCAAGTGCTTTCAAAATTCTCAAATTGCACAAATGAAATTATAGATAGAGTAGCTCACACAACAGACGTATAAAGTTGAATTAAAAAGAAAAATGTCTTTTGGATTTTCAGTTCTCTCAGAATATGCAAAAATGAGACTCACCTTGACCACCCTCTTCTGGCCCAGCTGAGGTTTCCTGTCGGGTCCGACTGGGTCCAAAATGACGCAATACTGGCGCGAGCTGAGCGTAGTAACGTTGACCACGCCCACCACTTCCTCCGCCACCGACGGCACATGAGCTTCGCGGTCCTCCAGGGTCACCAGCCACTCTTCTCCCGTGCGTCGGTCGTGACCTCCCGCGTCGCGGAAAGGTCGAAGTGCGCGCACGTGTAGCGCTTTCTGAGGGGGCGTAGGTCACACCGTCAGCTTCAAGTTTGAACTCGACAAGCGCAGGAAAAGCGCACCTTGTCCGTCAGGATGAAGGCGTTGACGATGTCGATGACCTCCTCGTGGGCGCCCGGCAGGTACGCGCCCACCTTGCTCACCAGCCACTCCTCACCTGAACGTAAGACGGGTGCCAGGTCAGGCTTGGAAGTTTCCAGCCACCACAAACAAACAGGAAGTGAGATAAAAGAAAGGAGGCGTGTCCCACCCGTAACCCGGAGCACTCCCCCGCGGTCAACGCCCTCTTTGCGCGCTCGCAGTCTTATGGCCTGGTTCTCGCCGATCACCGTGGCTTTGATGGTCTCCAGGACAACCACCTCCTTCCTCGGGATGTACGTGCCTGACAAGGAAGACAAAGAAAACAACCATTTTTTTCCCGACCCCGATTTGAACTTCAACAATTATGTCTGCGTTTTGTTTGGCGAGCTCCTCAGTCTTGAGTCTGTGGGGGGTTTCCCAAAAGCGCTCACCGGGTCCCTCAAAGAGCCACTCGTCTCCCGCCACGCGCTTTTCTCCGCCGTCCAGGAAGTCGAGCAGCGCCTGCAGACGGAGCGCCGTGTTGGGGTAAACCACCTGCAGGGGGGTTACGTCCTGAAGAAGAAAAAAAAAAAAAAGCAAACAAATCAGGTAGCTTTGGATTTGATAATGTTAGAAAAATGTATATATATGTTATCATTCGTTCTCTAATCAATGCTTTACCGCAATATTACTGCAATACATGCTTGCTGTTTGGCCTTGTGATTTTTATGTTGTGCAACAGAAGAGAATGGGTGGGTCAGGCAAGATGCAGCTACGCAACTGACAACTCAGTAAAAAGAGAACATCTACCGAGACACTTCCCAGAAACAACACTGCTGTCTCACACTCTCAGATGGAACGGCAAGCGAACATCACGTTACCTGTTTTGATCACAGAGACAAAGAGAGATGCTGATCGCTTAAATTGTTTTGCCGATATTGCCATATAAGTATGTAACACCTTGTGTTTTATTTTTGCTTACGAGACAAAGCCCACATGCTTTCCCCCCTCCCTTATGTCTCACATTGTGGGTAGGACAAATCCTAATAAAAAGAGCAGGAGTGCATACAGATATTTAGTGTAGTGAGATTGTTATAAGCTATCTGTACTGCACTCCTCGCGAGCATTTGAATTAATATTCTTGTCTCATTGTGTTTTCTGTTTGCTGATTCTTTTCTCTTTACTTTATAGTACATATGTCAGTAAAATAAACCTGACAGACAATTTCACATAGAAGCATTTGACCAATTGGACATCCAACTCACCTGCTGGATCTCCTCGCCAGGGTGAAGCGGGAAGGGATCCCTGGTGAGGCGGATGTCCAGGTCAGCGTGCCTGAGCTTAGCCTGGCCGGAGGCATCGAACAGAACGCGGCCGTTGTCGTCGCACGCCACCGGGTTGAGCACCACGCAGTAGTGGCGCGGGGGCACCATGATCATGCGCACGGGCGCGAACAGAACCCTACAAGAGTCACATGGCGTGAGCAAAACTGAGGGATGTCGGCACACGGGCATGCCCTCTCACCTTTCATTGTCCTGGCGGTAGTACGTTTGCGGGCCAATCTCGACACGGGCAATGTTGGTGTTCTGGTCCAGCACGTGGATATAGTGGTGAGGCGGGATCCGGATGATGGACGCGTCCACCTGGACGTCCGGCTCGCATGGGCGATTTGCGGACTTCTTGGACATCATGACAATAACAGCCCGCACTCAGAACCTGAACGAGACGGGCAAAGGGCCTGAGTATGCCATCAGTCATGAGGACCCTGGAAAGTTGCTAGGCAATTCTGTTATGCAATCAGTCGTGATGTCATGTGTCCTGAGACCATACACGCGGTTTCAGAAAGTTTTCGGTCAAGACATTGACCAGGCTGGCTCTGTATTCATTAGAAATGGCTTTGGTGTATGTCTTGGGCGTAAACAGGAATGTGGCGAGGTTAGTGCACACAGATACACAGGTCAACTGTGGTGAAGATGAAGGAGTGGCCCAATGACTTTGGCACTTGAACTTTCAACAGACACACCCCTCCACCGCCAGATAAACAATAATGTACAAGAAAAGGAAATCAGATGACTAAAGTTCATTCTAAATATATCAAACGTGACGACCACTCATCAAGTTCAGACGAGAGACAAACACAAATCAAACCGATCAAATCAATTAATCAATAACGTCTAAGAGGCAGTAAAGGGGCGGAGCCTAACATTACCTGACAAACAGAAACCAATAACAGGGCGACCGCTGCCTCACAAGCTGCACTGAATTAAGTCAGACAAAAACATTCCTCCTGCTGCAAACCACTCCGATTAACAGTGACCTTACAAGTATTCACGTGACGTCTGAATTCACTTCAACTTTTCCAACATGACAAGCTTTACCACCCGTTCACGCACAAACCTGATCAGCGTGTTTGTGCCATCTTCCGGGTTGGTAACTTAACGAAAGGATTCAATTCATTTAATTTATTATGATTTCACAGATAGGACCCAGGAAGCGGAAGTATCACTGATATAAAAAGTCGATTTAGAATCCGGTTGACAGATCAATTAGACCGACTGGAAAAGTCCGAGTCATACCATGACGTCAGCGACAACATTGGCCAACCCCATCCAGGCTAAAAATCAAAGACAAACTCTACATAAAGTTGACTTTTTGCTCGTCAAACTTCAGCTAAATTACACTTTCGCATCAATTTCCCTCTGTTACCATGTTAATATTTTAGCACGTCGAGGGTAAACAAGCAGGCCGAACAAAGTTGAAATATCGTCATTTGTAACCTCTGAGGTTCCTCACCTGTTTCTTTTTTGGAGTCCGAGTGGGACAAAGACGCACGATGGAGGCACGACGGGGAAGAGTGCCACGATGATTTTTTTTGGACGCCTCTGGTGGGCGTAGCTGCGGTTTTACCATACCGGAAGCAAGCAGGCTGGCGCTCATGTGACTTCCCACACACGTATTTTATTTTCCTGACATTTGAAGCCATGTAGGTCCTACATTGTTGGACAAATCAATCACGACGTACTTTGGGTTTGAGGGCACACCGTGACGTCATCTGGTCTTCCGTGGTAAAGTTCCACGGCTGAGCATACTTTAAGTGCACTAAAGTCAGCTGTGAGATGCGACCAGAATGAGGAAAAACACTATAGAAAGAAGACGACGACACATAGATCAGTAGAAATAATTGTCAATATCTTTTCTTTTAATTCATTTGACGTATCAAAAGGACAAACGTGCGAGTATTACATATTGCACACGTGCATGAGCAGGACGCCTGAGGTCACATGATCAAAAGTGGCACGCAGAAAGACATCCAGACATTTTAGAAACATGTTAATAATCTGTACAGACTTTGGTTGAATAGATTTCTGTAGGAAATAAAGCTTAAATACAACAATAAAATCTACATATGTGCTTCCCTTTTAAAACTGGCAGCATCTTAACTCTTTCCCTACAGGACTCAAACAACAAGCATGTTTAGAAGAAACATTAGTTGAGGGTAAAAAGACATCATCCACACCAACGTGAGTCCGCAAAAATGCTAACGACCAGCTAACAGGCTTAGCCATGCTAATTGACACTTTGTAGAGAGTGGGGACAAGCATGCGATAACAAACGAGGACCACTGGTGGCGAGGAAAGAGTTAAGACGACGCCTGAGGAAAGAACGCAAGTTTGACGACATCCAACGGCTGCGATTCTTAACCAAACCATTTGCGTCGTTTCTCGGCTTCCTTCGGAAGGAAGAAAAAGTTTGAAATGTCTGGACGGGAGGAGGAAATCTTTCCCTGTTTGTTGTCATTTCTTCCAGTGTTTTTGTCGACAAGTTTCTTGCATCATTTTGCCACCAGGAAGGGACCGAATGGACGGCTTTGAGGTTTTGTGTCCTACGAGCTGTCCTGGCTTTTACTCTAATAAATACTTTTCATTTTTATCATAGAAGTGAGGTCCCACTTTAGGTACGGAATGAAGAGTTGCTGTCAAGTTCCTGTCAGCACTTCACAATAAAAGCGTGTTGATTAAGTGCTGCTGTTTGTGGTCATGTCACTCGCTGCGCTTTTTCTCTTGACGGGCGCCTTCAGTCCAACATGGCGTCCAGCTGGTCGGCCAGGTCGTCAAACATATTCCCGATGTCGTCCAGGATGTTTCCTGCCGACTTGACCGTGTTGGCTCTGCTGGGAGCAAAACCCGACACACGTAAAAAAAGACGGTTAAACAAAACACACATTGGCTGGCTTGCAGTGTTGACAGGAGTATGAAAGTTCCTAGACTTACCCGTCACCCTGGTCCCGGTCCAGGATCAACTTCCTCTCAACGGCCTTGAGGGCCGCTGCAAGAGATGTGCTGGTCTCATCCAGTCGCTGCTGGGCCACCTCCGTCACGGCTGGACCTGCCGAAGTCTGGACTCTGGCGGCCGCTGGGGAGGAAGGGGCTGGGCAGAGAGGGGCCACCGACACCGGGGGGGGCCCGCGGGACGGAGACCATGGGGGTGACGCAGCACCGAAGGCCAGACTTTGGACCACACTTACACTCACCGCCGGAGACCCAAGTCCAGCTGTCCCAGAGAGAAAAGTGAAAAATCAGCTTGTTGTGTTTGCGCCACCAAATATTCAAAAAGGGTGACGTTATTTTCCATTTCCAGCAAGACGAAATAAACCCACACGTTGTTAGCAAGGAACAAAACTGTGAAAAATACTTTGTGGAACAGATCAACGGCCAGAGTGATTTGGGAAGCGTGCCACCAATCACGTTACCTTGTGCTGCCAGCAGGCTGTGCCGTACAGGTTTGGGGGCCACAAGTGGTTTGGGAGACGACAGAGGTTTGAGGGGGGCCCCCATGTCCATCCTTAAACAGACTTCCTCCGGGTTCCTCTCCTTGGCGTCAGCCTCGGCCTCAGGTTGGGTCCGGTCTTTGCACGGGGATCCTTCGTCTTTGTCTTTGGGTTTGTGTCGCCGCTTGACCGTGTCCGATTCTTTCAGGTTGAACTCGGGGACTTCAAGGCTCTTGGCAGCGGCGACCTTGTCGGGAGGCTCCAGCACGGCCTCGGCCCGAGGGGGTCCCGGGGCCCCCGCTTTGGGCCTCTGCTTGATGGTCAGGTTTCCCTCCTCGGCGAAGGGAATGCACTCACTGGAGCTGTTGTGAGGTGACCGCGAACCCTTGACGTCAGCTTCCTCCGTGTCCGACTTGTCTGGCTCGTGCGCGCTCTGTGCCCTCCTCCTCGCCCCTGGGGTCTCTTTGGATTCGTCAGCAGACGATGTCTGTGGATCGGGGTCACGTTTGGGATCTGAAGGGTTTTGTGTTTCTGCACTTGCTTCCAGGGAGGCCGCTATGGTCCTGACGCTTCCTGGGCTGTCAGTCACCACGCCGCCCGATGATGTCAATGCGGCGCCGTCGCTCACAACGCTGGCCACTGACACGGTTTTGCTGTCGGTCACCAGGCCGCTGCCGACCGTCGTTGACGCGGTGCTGCTGTCGCTCAGCTCGCCGCTCGTGGTGCTGCTCACTGAGCTCAGTCTCTTTGGAGGGGGCGGCGGGGGTCCTTTTTTCCGCGCTCGCACGGCAAAAGACTGACTGCGGCCTACGTTGGTGCTCCTCTCCAGACCGGACGGCATCCGAGCCGTCTGAGCGCGGCTGTGTTTGCGACTTAGGGTGGCGTATGAAGGCACGTTTCCAGAGGGAGGCGCCAGCTCGTCGTCATCCTCGTCAGGTTCTCCGTCCGATAGAGCGTAGCGGTTTAGACTGTGGGTCCGTTTCTTGGGAAGCGCCAGAGTCCGGCTGTGCTCCTGGGGTCCAGCAGACGCGTCTGGGCGGTGAGAGTGCAGGTAGTTGAAGCCCTTCAACGCCGGCGAGCCATGAGGGGACGAGCCGTGAGAGCGGGACACTTTGGGTTTGGCGGGGACGGCGGGGTACTTGAATACGGTGGCCGTTCCCAGGGGAACCAGCTTGTGGACGGGTCTCTGGTCCCGGCCCTCTGGGACGTTCCTGTCTCTGGCTGGGCTGCCGTCAAAGCTCTCCTGGGACCGGCCGTGGGCGGTGACAGAAGCGGGTTCTTGGAAATGTCCAGACCTTCGGGAACGGGTCTCAACGCCGTCCCGCCCTAGGGACGAGCCCACCGCATTTCCGACGTCCTCGCAATCGGCGTAGTAGCCAGACATGGCCGACTGCAGCTCGGCACTCAGCTCACTGTCCTGGAAGGTCATCATGGTCTTTGGGGTGCGGGGGGACGAGCACTCCCCGCCGGCGTCTGGCGGCTCGATGGCCACTACGTGCAGCGCTCCGGGAGCTTTGCGTCGCATCGTTCCCTGGCCGGATTCAGCCTGAACGATGGCTCGATGGATATCGCACAGCTTCTTCACCGCTAACATCAACTTCTTCTGGTGGCCTGCGGACCAAAGGCAAGCAGTCAAGACAGGAAAATTGATTGTCACCCATATTGCAGGGGGTTTGTGGTCTCACCCAGTTTTGTGATGCCGATCTCTTGCAGGTCTTCCCACGTCAGGTCTTTGACGATGCCGATGCTGTCGTAGCCGTTTTCCGAGAGTCTTTTCAGGTACTGCGGGAGGCCGATGGCAGCGAGCCACTCGCTGAGCTCTGACTGCAATGCAAGCGCACTCGAGTCACGCTCGGCACGATGCAGGAGGCTCTTGGGGCCTTTCCACCGTGTCTGCTCACCGGGATGTACTCTGGAAGCCACTCGGGAATGTTCAGCTTGTTGATCTCCATGGAGATTTTCTTGCGGTGTCCCGGTTTGGTCACGCCGATGGCTGTCAGATCCTGAAGGCCAATCGATGACGGTCATTAATTAGTTTGTAAGGAGTCAATGCAACAGGGAAGTGTTTCTTCACCTCAGGCGTCATCCTGCTGATGGTGGGGACATCGTAACCGGCACTAATGAAGTTCCCCGCATACTGCTCCAACTGGAAGTCGCTCAGCCACTCGAAGATGGCCTCGGCGTCCTCAACCGCGAGAAAGACATCACACAGCGCTTACGTCATCATCAATTTAATCGCCGTATTCATGATCGAGTACAATTCCTAACCTTGCCGTCCAGCAGCTGCTGAGGACGAAAAAACTGCTGCTGGGTGAAGGTCTGCTCCGCCGCTTGCTGCACTGTCACCGTCGGCCTACGGGGGGTGTCGGCACCTGCGTGCAAGACAACAAAAGTTGATAAAAGGGCAAAAGAAGAATGCAGAGAAGAAAGAGGAAGAGACGATGAAGAGAGAGTAAGAGAAAGAGGATGACGGTGGGGAACCTGCGTGGTGCTGAGGCTGCTTGCTCGAGTGCGAGGCTCCACAATCAACAACAGACGACGCCACCTGCCAAGGCAAAGCGCAATCGGAAAGCTGTCCCGCCGTTACGTTACGTGCGGCGTGTACCTTGTCATGGTGAGCGGCGGTGGCGGCGGTCCCATTGTGGGCGTTGCTTAGCGTGTTGTTATTGTTGAGCGTGTTGTTGTTGTTGCTTTCGGTGCTCTGGCCGCTGCCAGCGCTGCGTGTGCTGCCCACGCTCTCGCTGCTCCCCACGCTGCTGCGGTCTCCTGATAAGCGCACGACAAACACAGTTCCTCAAAACGCGTCATGAGACGGTGCGCTGTGGGAGGGGGGCACCGTTACGAGACTCCGGTCGTTAAGCTTCTCACGTATACGGACAAACATCAGGCAAAGTGTTTGTCGGGGAGTTGCTGTTTGCCGCGCACGTGTGAAGTCAGTCGGCGTGGTGAGACGTTACGTATGTGTACCTGCGGGTGGGGCGGGGGGGATGCACAAGGAGTAGGAGTCGTCAACGTGAGGGGTCGAGCTGAGGCCGGCGGCCAGGGCGGCTCTGGACCGGCGACGAACGGGTAGGGAGGCATGTCGGGAGAGGGTGCCCCCTACAGGGTGGGGGAGGCCAATCAAACGGCCGGTTAGAGCAGTGCTTCACAACTGCAACTCAGCCAAGGCACATTTTTGACACGAGAAAAAAAATTGAAACAATGTTTTCACTTCTTGGTGGTGGAGTTGACTGTATTGACTTTTTGATCCATTTTGTTTGGCTGTATGCTGTGCGATTTTTCCGATGTCAAATATGTGCCTTGGCTCAGTTGTATTTTGGGTTAACACTGCGTGAGAGGTCAAAGGTGAGGGGAAGCCCATGCAGGAAGCACGCGGAACGACTGGAATGATGTGCTTAGTTTGAAGCTAAATCACGTGATTTGCATCGGGCCTCACCGACACGCCGGCTGATGACCTCGACGATGGAGGGCGGGAAGAACCCCACGCGGTCCGTCCCCCGCTGGTTGTCGTGGATGTGACCTTTCCATCGCCCGTCGGCGTGCTGCTCCAGAACCTGCCGCCGGTGCTGTGTTAGTTTAGCACACCACCTTCTACTTCCACTTACGAGTTTACGTCATTGTTTGAATTAGATGAACTTCGGTTTGCGTCAAATTGACTTGGCCGGACAACAAATTGAGTCCGAGGACTGGGCTGAGCTTGTTGAAGGCTGCAAGAGCGGAACGGTCATCTCACCGTGATCACGTCTCCGGCGCGGATGTTGAGAGCGGTGGGATCGTGAAGGTTCCACAAATCCTTCAGCGCCCGCACCTGCAGGACCCCCGTCGCGTCTGCGGGGCCAACAGGTAGACAGTGACCTCACAGTGACCTCAGGGTGCCCTCACTTTGACCCCCAGTGCTCGCCAAGTCAGTTAACATTCAAACAAGGCTTACACGACGCACTTGTCATGACATGCAAGAACTACACACACAACTAAACACACCTCTGAGCAGTTGCTTGATGTCTCGACTGGCGTGTGAGGTTGTGAACTGGTTGACGATATCAAGTGCCGTCTGGTTGTATGTGTTTCTGATGTTCACGTCGACGCCGGCCTAGAAGCGCACGCACACACAGGCGTGCACACGGAGGCGTCACAAACTCACACATGCACAAAGAGTTGTGAGGAGCGTTTGAAGCATCAGCAAAGTGGGTCAGGCCGCCTGCAGCCCGACAACGCCTCTTGAAAATGACGAAGCGGCATGAGCGGCACGAGTGGCACGAGCGGCACGAGCGACACGAGCGGCCGTCACGGCGGCAGCAGGCAGGCAGGCCGGGGAACTCACATCGAGCAGCAGCCGCACCACCTCGGTCTTGCCGTAGAGGGCGGCCTCGTGCAGGGCGGTGCCTGACTTGGTGGTGGCGTTGATGTCGATGCCCGCCTTCAGCAGCAGCCTATGCATGCACACACACACACACACACACACACACAGAGTACACACTAAGCTTGTAGGCTTCAGACAGTCTGCATGTGCAAGGCAAATGGATAAATTAAATTAAGCTCGCCAGTCACTGTCATGTTGCTCAAGATGGAACCGGTGGTGAGTGGCACGCTCACCCAATGACGTCCTTGTGGCCGTTGCGAGCGGCGAGGTGCAGTGGCGTAGTGAAGGCCGAGTCGCTGGGCTCCTTGCGTTCGCCCTCCAAAAGCGCCGCCACCATGTTGCTACTCAAAAGCAGCTGGGCCACCTGACACCCACACCCAGAGCACTTATTATCGCACAACTATCCAGGTCCACAATTTAAACATCCTCATTGAGCGACCGTACACACACGCTGACCTTGACACGGCCGAACTCGCAGGCGAGGTCGAGCGGTGTCTTCTTGGCCTTGTTGACCAGGCACGGGTTGGACTGGTGCTGCAGGAGCATCTCAGACTGAAAGCAAAAGTCGGCTTTCTTTCACTCGGGGCACTTAGCGGAGGCGGGGGGTGGTAGCAGGATGCCGGCTGGCTCACCACGTGGTAATGTCCGTATTGCGCGGCCAGGTGCAGAGGGATGTGGCCATCCAGCGAGACGCCGTTGACGGACGCTCCCGAACGCAGCAGCAGCAGTACCGACTCCGACTTGCCCTGCCACGCCGCATAATGCAGCGGGCGCATTCCTGCAAACATGGCAGCAACGTTGTTACGGGTGGGAATCATAGAAAGGAACTGATGATGAAGCAGAGCCGTGCAGTCCTACCGTTGCTGTCCTTGACATCGACGACGGCCTGGGCCTCCAGCAGCGCTGCCAGAAGATCGCCGCTGCCTGTCAGGGCGGCGTGATGCAGTGCCGAGAAGCTGCTCGCCAAAAACAAACCAAGCAACATACGAGTTTTTCAAAACAAAAGCAGCCACCACACCTGACCCCAATTGCCTTATTTAATGGAATGCATTGAGAATTATTAATTCATCCCCAAAATATGATGTTGATATACACAATAAAAATGTCTCCTTTGTTCCTATTGTGAAATCCAAGCCCAGAAGCAGACACACCTTGACAAGATTCCAGGTGATTGTCATGGTCATGCATGCACACACACGTTACAATATTTTATTCATGGTGCGTTTGTAATGAATAGAGGTAATTATATAAATTAATAAGTCCTATAGTATGTGTGCGTCTGTGTGTGCGAGAATGCAGCGGAAGCAGGGACATGTGACCTGACAGGACCAAAGGCGCTGTTGCGTAACACCACCATTCAAGCGGCCACGACAACAAAGATGGCCACTGGCAAAAGGGCCACTAATGGGAAAACACACACACAGAGGCGCGCCCACACAAACAATCAATCATCTGTGAAAATCCCTCTTTGCGCATCATTGGGGGGATGGGGGGGGGAATCTTCGTCCCTGCCAGCAAACAATGCCTGACACACTTTCTTGAAAAGCCCCCCCCATCCCCTTCCAGGTGAATCATCATGTGTAAGTCATCTGTTTGCATGGAAGAGTGGAAGGGAAAGGGGAAACTGTCTAAGGTGGGGGGGGGTGTTGCCCTGTTGTCGTGGAGACCCTTGAGGAATGGGTCTCAGTCAACATGGCGACACAAGCAGCTGGCGAACACTTGTTGCCTTTTTTGTTGCAGCTAGAAAATCCCAATCGTACTTCTCGCCAATCACGAGCTACTGCTTGTTGCTAGGTGGACGAAACCCGGTTTGAAAGCTCAATCAGGTCTTGAGTGAAGAAATGGACAGACAAGTGTGCAAGCCTGTGTGTGTGTGTGGGGGGGGGGGGGGGGGGTGAGTGTTTGTGATTACCCATCTGCATCTTGGTAGTTGATGTTGAGTCGCTTTGTGGATCCTAAAAGTTCTGCAAGAACAAAAGGCAGAGAAACACCATCAGGAACTCAAACTGATCACAGGGGCGACCAGTCAGGAGGAATGTGGATCAATAGGAAAAAAATAAGAAAAGGAAAAATATAGCTTGCTGGCAGAATGCAGACACACACGACTGCGATTGCAGAGATGGTGCAGGGCTCCCTGCGGTAATGCGCTTGGTGTAGCTTTGATAACCATGACCTGCTTTTTCTAATGAACCCCGAAAACAGCAGCACACTCTTCCTCCTCATCATCATGATGATCAAAGATGGTTTGTGTGCCTCCATGTTTTTTTTTTCCCCTCCTCTTCTAATCGCTCCCATCCATCTTTTGGTTGAGCCTCTAAGCTCTGCCCTACCGAGAGCCTCGCAAAACTGGGATTGGTCAAAACGCTCTAAGTGTGCTTGCAATCATTGATCCCCCCCAAGTTAGTCTTGAAAATTTATTTTGAAGTATTTTGTGTATGGGGCAGGAGGCGAGCAGCTGTAGTCGCAGCTTTCAGCGTGTCACTTGCTCCTTCCTCCGCCTTCCTTCCTTCCTTCCTGCTGCTCACAAGAAAAAGTTGTGCCACAAGAATGCGGAGGACTAAAATTAGAGGCGCGCTTGGACCATCACGCTATCATTACGCGTCTACGCTGGCAAAACGCTTCCAATCCAAGTCTTTGACACCTTGGCGCTCTCACGCGTGTTGGACTTGTGGAGATAGGAAAACAAGTAGCGGGACACGGCTGACGTGTGGCCAAAGAAAAGCGTTGTCCACACTTTGGACCTCTCATGACAAACTTTTCTTTCGACTGGACGTGTCCCGCTCCTGACCCGGCCGGCGTGTCAGCCACCGCCTCTCGCAACCTCCACACTTGCTGCCCTGACGCTATTGTTCCCACCGACAGGAAGTCGCCAATCATGGAGCGCTTCCTGCTTTGGAGAACCTTCCTTTCTTCTGATGTTCCACAGAAGTCGTGTGGAGACACAACCTCTGTGGGAAGGAAGGAGAACTGCTCGCCACTCGGGCCGTCCCGCCACGCCACTCGAGAAGCTCGCAAACACACGCCAGTTTTGTGGAATGTCTCACTTGCATGCTGATGTTTGACCACACGGACGCGCGCACACACACACACGCACACACACACGTGAGCATGTGAGTTCCATGCCGTGTCCCAATTCCTGTCAAGTTGTCATCTTTCCTCATCAAACTCTTATCCCGCTACAGCAAAATTCCAAACCCCGCACAGACGATGAAAGGTGTCGCTCACATACCAGCACCATGACGTCATCACCTAGTCGCACACATGCAAACAAACACACACAAGCGTGCACACACACACACTTGCTGAGATGGACGAGGTCGTGCGAGCAGCGATGCGTACATGAAGAGCCTTGAAAGCAGCCCAGGACAAGACAAAGCGCGCGGGCGAAGGGCGACGTCACGGGCGAGCGCCCCAAGGCGAGGAGGAGACGAGCGACTCCTTCACATTTACTCAACGTCTTCATTAGGCCACCGCTTCTTCAACAAGTCCAGCACCAACCCCAACTCAAGTGCCTTTTGACACGAGGACGTGCAGGTGGGCAAATGGAGCGCACCTTGGCTCGAAAGCGCAACATGAGACGTCTTCAATGTTTCTCCAGAAGGTGCGCTTCATTTGCTCACCACACCGTCCGGGAATGACTATCATCTTGTTCATTTTGGTTTTGGGCGCAGGTTTTACACTCATACGGTAGCCCCAATCACGTCTCGAGCGGTCAACAGTAGGGAGCGGACCCAGCCAGCCCCCAAAGTCCCACCTGCCAGCGACGGAGTGGGATCTTTTGTTTGCGTTCTCAGCTAAGAAGGAAAGAATGTCAGCGAGAAACGAGTGGCGACATGTCGCCTCAGCGTGGCTCACAAGCTAACCAGCTAACGTGCTGACTTGAGCGTAGTAAACACCTGGAGGCGGGGCCAAACGTCCGACGAGTGGGCCAGCGTGCGTGGACCCGTTTGGAAGCTCGCTCACATTAAGATGACGACGTTGGCGAAATGAAATTGAAACGCTCTTCCGAGATGTCATCCCACTCTGCTTGAACACGTCGACTGGCGTGTTATCCAGAGAAACGATTGGACGGCAGATGATGCCAAAACAACCAAACAGTGACATCATCGCGCCAGTGGTCCCAACATGAAAACAAATGAGGACAATTAGGCTACTGGTTCATTTTGGGCTCATCTTGGAAGACTGGGTGCCAGAGCTATTTGATTACCTCATTTGCCAGCGTGTTGCAGCATATTTGTTTTCCAATTCCTTTTTTCTAGCTCGAGGGCTTACTTTGTGAGACAATAAAAACTTGATCGGCACATACCCCACCATTTATGTCAATTGCGGACCTGTCAAACATTGGAGACTCTTTAGATAAGTGAATAGACGAGATCTCCTGAAAACGGCAGGCAATAAATTAAGCTTGAAATGTTTCCCCAGCCCTGGCTTAGCGTGTGCAAATATTGTGAAGTTCAGGTGAAGGCGCGTCTGATAAAGTCAGCGCAGCACCCCCCAACCTCGTCCCCGACGCTAATTCCTTAATCCTGGCGAGGCACCATCTGCGAGCTGTGAGGGGGATTCCAACTCCCCTCGAACAACACACGCTGGCAACACACTTTGACTTTGGAATCCTTCAAGTATTCCCAAGTACTCCCAAAATGCTTCCACGCTTTCATGCTAACGAGGTGAAGGTTTCAACTTACTGCTCCTGCTGCTCTTCAGCTTGGCCAGAAGCTTGTGCGTGGACGGCAGGTCGCCGCTCTTCACCGCCTGCAGGAGGTCCTGCTCCTTCCCCATCCTGCTCACGTCACAGCGCTGCCGCCACTTCAGCGCCGCCGCCTCAGCACCGCATCACGACAAGACCCCACAGCTTCAGCGCTATAAGTGAATAAAAACAATTGTAAAAATAAAAAAGCCTGAACTATTTAAACACTGAAATGGAAATGCTTAATCGATAAAACGGATGACATCATCCGACACCATGACGTCATGTCATGAACGCACGATGTTGCATGTTGTTTTGTCGTTGGCAAGGTTTTCACAAATTCCGAATCTTGTGGCAGGTGTCAACTTCAAACTCCACCCACTGACAGCCTGGCAGCCAATTAGCTGACATCTCTGTGCTCCTGGTTCTGATGCTTCCAAAACTGCCTTCGTTGCCGATAATGAACTTTCCTTCAGCGGCGACAAAGTTTTGGTATCAACACACGCTTGTTTTGGGAAGCTTTGACGCCGCATTTCCCAGATGCGTGCGTTACGTAAGCGCCGAGATGAGCCGAGGCAAGCCAGGCCATCGTCCCCGTTGGCAGACGTCAACGTTGTCCCAGTTTTTGTCCCGCTTTCCGGCGCAGGAACCTCCAGACAGTCAGCAAACAAAACACATCAAGTGCTTTGCGCTGCAAGAAGGCGCTCGAGTCCTATAAGAAATGTTCCACTTGAAGCTTCTGCTGCTTCCACTACAACTCTATCTCACAAGCTTGACACAAGGCGCATTCTTCACCAGTGTCAACACTTCCAAGAGGAATTCGGCACCCTCCAAGCACTTTTGCTTTCCTCGTTCTCACACGCACGCACGCGCACGCACACACACACAGACACACACACATGTATATACATCGTTTTATTTACATGATTCCGTCAGGCCCAAAGACTTGCATTTATGTTTGACGTGATTGTGCCAAGCAGCGTAAGCGGACTTGAATGGACGGAGGAAAGGGAGGGATATGATGGGGGGGGTGGGGGGGTCGTCCGAAGCGGACATGTCAGGGTGGGCACGTTAACATTTCGGAGATAGCTGATGGCCCAACTGTTTTGAAATGTTACCGTCGCTTATTTCCAAGGGAGTGCAAGGAAAAGTTGTCCGTACCTTTTCCGCCGCCGTGGGTTGGTTCAAGCCTCCCACGAGCGAGACGACATTCCCGACGGGGATTCTCGTCAAAGTGTCGATTGTTCGCCGTCCCTTTTGCGCCAAACGCCGCTTAATGTTCACCTTTCACTCCACTACCGAACTCACGACGAATTCTAGCTTGTTTGGGAACTTTTCCTCCGCCTCTGCGCCACTTGTTCGGTTTCTCCTTCTTGCTGGCAGAGCGTTCTCTCTCCCTCTCTCTCGCTCCACCGCCGCCGCCACTCGAGACAGGCGTCAAGCTGTAGAGATGTCAGACACCACATCCGGTCAGGACTTTGACACCGGAAATTGACACTTCAGCGTAAACGCCACCGCATATTTCGTGTCAAGGAAAAAAAAAACTTTCCAGTGCTTGAAATGGTCCAAATCATAACTCACAGCATTCTCACGTTGCATCAGTTTTAGATACCGGGTTGATAGTCACAAAAATAGGGATTCTTATCGAAATTGATTGCAAAATCATCATCCACCTTGGTTATATATAAAAAATAAAAAATAAATGTTCATGATTATAATGGGAGACCAATTCTTGCTTGCCTAGTTCACCAAGTGGTCATGATAATTACGTCACATTAATATTTTTGTATTTTTTGTCACACGCACACGCGGGTATCGAAGTCATGGTGCCTGCACCCAAGACAGACAGGCGAGTGTCATGAGCAACCTCGATACCTTGTTTTTTCTTTCTTTCCCCCCCCCCCCCCTCTCCGTCAGTGCGGGATTCGAACTCACGATGATGGCACACAAGACAGGCGCGTGCACCCCTACAGCGATCCATTAGTAAAGCTGTCAATTGCGTTGCAGTGACGTCATGTCAAACAGGTTAGTAAAGGGGCGCCCTCTACTGTTTATCCACATTATTATTTTGGCGTTCCGAAAGTCCAATCAGACGCCGACTCAATAGGTGCGTGCGTGTGGAGATACAACACAAATTATGAAACAAATCAAAAGACAAAGTTGAGCAAGAGAGGATTTTAATGCAAACGTGTATAAAATAAATATATAAATAAGTGGTGTGATTCTATTGCGGTGCCTGTCACCAGCTGAAGCAGCTGTGGTGGCGTCGCAGGGCAGTCTTTAGAGCCCAGAGCACGTCCCGCCGCAGCATTGACCAACCACAGGTGGCGCTGTCCTAGGTGGGCAGAGAGAGCCAGTGAGACACGCCCCCACTGCTGTGATTTTGCAATTAAAGCAAGCAACAGAACAAATTCATCTCGGATCTCAAGTCACCACTGAACATGCAAGAGGTTAGGTGTCTTGGCTCAGAAAAGGCCAGGGAAACATGGCTGAAAGTTAGGCCTTTCCGAAAGTTACCTGCTGCTGAAGAAGAGTGCTCACGTTGCCAAAGTAGGCCGTGAAGCCGAGGTCAGGAGTCGCGGCGGTGGCGGGCAGCTGCAATCAACAAGAAGCCCGTTAATAAATAGGCGGAGTCAGCAGCTGCGAGGTGACGGCAGGGCGGAGTTACTCACACAGCCATCCTTATGCAGTAGGCGGTTTTGAAGGTTCTGAAAGTCATCCAGTTTGCGTTGGTCCCACGCCAGTCCTCCTTCTCCCAGAGGTACGTCATAGTCCTCAAAAACCTGCTCCGCCACCTGCAGCGAGTGGTGAAGTGCCCGTAACGCCTGGTGACACTGCGAACCCAAAATCGCACGGCAGCACCTTTATCACAACATGACTTCTTTTGGGTCATTTGGATGTGTTGTAGGTTTGCGCTTGAGCTCACCTGAGTGCTGTTGGCGATGGCAGCGCGAGGGAAGGTGGCATTGATATTGTACGGCAGGCAGTGGACAGGAAACAGCGCCCCCTATAGGACAGAAACAGCAAGCTGGTCCCAATAGCTCAAAAGGACGCCCAAGGTTGCAAGGTGGGCACCTACTAGGTCTCGGAGCAGGTTCTGGGCTTCCATGACTACGTGTCCTGGGGTTTTGCAAGCTGGCACAGCCGCCGTCATCACGTTGACGCTGCACAGCTGTAGGATCAGGACCACCAGGGCGACAATCGAGGTCCATATGGTCCTGGTGCTCCAGACAGTCATGATGGTTCAGATGGTTCCAGCCGGTGGAGGTGCGCTGTGGAAATCGGCATACTGAGCATATATCCGCATGGGTCACCAGTTACAGCAGTCGGTTCTGGTACGGATCCAAACCTCAAGATGGTCTGGGTCAGGACCAGGATCGAGATGTGTACGTTGCGCCAGGTGACTAAGTGTTGGATGGTCGGCCTGACCAAGGGCCTCATAATTTATGAGTTGGAGCTCCTTGTTTCAACGAAGCTAGCTCCAGAGAATTAATTTAACTCCCTTCCTTTCTTATCTCACTAGCTATGAGCAGAGTTCTCTGTTTAGTTCAAAGGAACTTCTTTCTCTTCTAATCAACTCTGTAACTTTTATCTATGGATCGTTGTTGATCGAGACCGTTTGTCTCTAAGTGTTACAGAAAAGACATATCTGTTGAAGTAGTTACATATAAATTGTTAGGGTTTTTCAGATTATCCTCATCGTATGATTATGTTGGAATGCAACCGGTAATAAATAAGATAGCTGTCCCATCCTACACAAGGTGGTAAAACACCCCCTGATATGTTTTGACTAGAGCACAAGAGCTTCCTATTCAGCCTACTCTTCCCCCCACTCTGTTTCTCTTAATAAATATGTCCTTGCAGTTGGGAGAGTTTAGAACTCCATTCGAACATCGCTGTACGCACAGCGACGAATGGACTCTCCACCTGCAGGTGTCTAAAAGGACTTATTTGTCTCCCGTGTGGTTCTTGCAAAATAAGTTGGAGTGAGCGAATCTCCAACATAAGTTATCCCATATTTACGCAATATTAGTATTGTGTGAAAAGTCTAGTTGCATTGTTCCACAGGAAAATGGCACTCAACACGCTTCGAGAGATCTAATCAAGGACGAGTCAGCCAACCGGCTGAGGAGTAACAGGACAAACTGCTGGAGTTACGAATCGTCCAAGGCCTTGCACCACATAATATTCGTTAGCTAATCAGCTAGTTTTTAGTGTAGCAACGCTTTTGTAACCAGGGCAACCAAAACATTAAAAAGAGGAGAATTAGTGACGACTGTAACTGAGCCTTCTCCGTAATTCTCCTCGCGAGTAAAACGAATACTGCTTTTAGCCCGCACTAACGATGACGCATTCCACTTTCCCCGTAAGAGCGACCAATGTAGGAGGGGACCTGGCAGTGAACCCTGAGGAACACCCGACATCGTCCTTTCACAGTCGCCTCCTCTCACTAATTTTCCGCTTCGACGTCATCGGAAGCGACGCTGCATTTCGGGAGGAAAACTCGCGAGCGATTACGCTTTTCGACAATTGCGGTTCTTAACGGAAAATATTTGCTCTCCTCACACGGCCGCTCCCCGTCTTCATCTTTGGTAAGCCTGCTAAAGTTTCACAATTAATGCAACACGACTCACTACGAAAACGCGCACACTCATAAGGAAACATGGATTCGATTCGTCAAATGATATTTTAATAACGCAAACGTTTAATCAGAATGTTGGCATACAGTGTCATAAAAACAATGATAAAAATAATAATTCTGATTATGGCTTGATTTGTTATACAACATTTGTTGTAATTGTAATTATGTGAATTATTATTATTATTTGTACTTTTATTATTAGTAGTGTTATCATAGCTTATATTTGTCCTTTCTGAACCTGAAATGTCTCTTGTTTTGAAATTCTTTGGTAGAATTTTTAACGATGTAACGCAAAGTGACTTATTTTGGGGATGAAATTCGCCCCGGACGTCAATCAAGCTTCCTCGCCCAAAGGTTAACGTACAAGTCAGTCGTCATTTCACAATCATCCCATGACATACGACTTACCGTTGGTCTTGCAGGTTCTGGAGATCTCGAAGGTCTCAAAGGTCCTGGAGTTGTCGGTTGTGTCAAGAGCATGTGTGCACATGCGTCTTTTAAGGGGTGCTCCATCTGCTTCTGAGCACAATTCTTAGAAAGTTGGAAATTTCCACCTTGATTTTCATTTACACTTTTGAATTCCATCTTGTTGAGGAAACACTGAATCGCATGCAACACCCAAGCCACCATCAGCATCATCATCATCATCATCATCATCAAGGGAGAAAGCTGCATATGAAACCAATGACAAAAGTTGTGGTGTGATTTGATGAGTAGCGGTCACGGAAGTCGCTGGACGTGAAATGAGTTTCTAAGGAAACGTTGCTGAGTTGGACTATGCGAGAAAGCATTCAAAAACTCGATAAAAGCCTTTGCGTGCTTTCCAGCGGACGCCTGATGTCACCGCGCGCACACGCTCACATGTACCGCTTTTCACTTTTGACATGTTTACTGCGAAGACCTCAAAAGGAAGTCGACATTTAGACGGAAGAGAAACAGCGCACACACGCAAGGACGCACAGATGCTGTAAACAGACAGACATTTCAACGACTGTGAGCTGTTAGTGCTAAATGGCTGAGGAGTTTTCTTCTGTTCTGATGGCCAAGCTTTGACCTGCACTTCACTTCCTGTCCAGCCCGTCTACCATCTCAGCCACTTCCTGTCTGATGACAGACCACCATCAACTAATACAGCACGTGTGCATGCTTTAGCACACAATCAATTGTTATAACGTCACAGCTGCCCCCTCCATGCCTGCGGGGGCTGTTAGCTTTTAGGGTTACTGTGGAAAATAGGTTGGTGTTAGCTAGAAAATCAATATGCTCATATTTCATTAATTAAAGTGCACAACCATACATTTACATACACACAATCATTGATTAAAATGTACAAGTATATATATTCTAATTTAGAAGTCACTTTACTTGTATAGCGTCTCTTATTGGAAATTTTTGGGGAATGTGTTTGAATAACATTCGTAGACGATACATATGGCTCTAAATGATGGTTTATAATTGTAACTACCGCCTGATGTTTTCTTGAACTGCTTGATGTTTGTTTATTTGAGTTTTTTGTACGATTAACAATGAATGATGTGCGGCATTTAGAAGTTGGAGAGAGAAAATAAGTTTGTGTAGAATATAAGAAAGTGAACTTGGGCATGGAATATGATAAGGATAGCAAGAACATTAGTTGAATAAAAACACATGATAGTCTGCAAGAACTGGTACAAAATGATACAATTTTCCAACATTACAATGACCTCCGGATGACCCACCCAAAGACCTCGCCTTCTTTTTCTCATCAGCATGTGGACAAGAAGTCATTATGTTTACATACTCGTCATATGTTCCCCGCCTTTTATGTATCATACATGTGCCACGTATATTTGATACACGGGTAGTACATAGAGCCTGAGACAAAAGCAGGCACTTAAATAGGAAGGAAGGACAGAAGGTAGGGGAAGGAAGTAAAGGAAAATGTGCTTTCGGGAGTTTGCAAACATATTTTATAAGGTTGTGTTAAACTTATAATCATATTCATATCTAGTATTGGAGTGCTCGTGTGGATTGGTGGGGGCCGAGGAATGTGCAGGCAAACTGCATGAACTTGTTTTCTTCGAAGTGTTGTGGAATAGGCCCGGATAGGGAGTACCGGAGGAGACCATCTCAAGGTCGGTGAGGAACGAGAACAACAGCACGTCTATGAGACCGGCCTTTGAGGGGAAAACCCAACCGTCTGACCTCAGCGACACCTGGACCGGGGAGGAGATGGCCATCGACCAATCATCTCACAATATTTTGCATGCTTTAATATTCATATTGTGTTTCTTTAAAACTGGGCAACCCGGAAGAATGTGTCGTCTTTTGGTGGTCACAAAAACGCACGAGCTTTAGTGTGAGGGACCCGGGACCCAGGCCTGTATTAGTGCGCTTTGTCAGGAATAAATAATTGGTAAATTTGGTCTAATTGATCTACTGGTCTTCTCTTTGACAGAACGAACTCGCAAAATTGTTAGGTGCGCCAGTGTGTGGATTAGGACATAGCAATTTATGTGTTAAGTGTTGATCGCAATTTGGAGTCAGATCAATAACTAGAATCCGTAACCTAACAAAGGAAAGAACTAAACAATTTTGGAGCATTTGGTATATTATTTTAAAAAAAAACATGATGAAAAGGCGGTTTGTTTTTTACATTTGACATGTTACACGGGTGTTGTTGGCCTCAGCTGCGACCTTGTGTTTTGTGGCGGATTCAAGCTCTGCCTGTAATGAAATAATGTGCGCGCGCACGATGCCGAAGGCCTTTTTTTTTTGGTTTGTTGCGGAGTCATGATTTGATCTTGATGATGAAAACGAAAAAAGAAGTGAAAGGGAAGTCCCAATCACAAAGACAGGAAGCAAAGAACAGCCCACGAGTGCGCGTGACATACACGGATACGTGCGCGCGCGCGCGGGCCTCATAAAACACCACAATGAAGGTGCCCTCGCACGAATCCATTTGTGACTGTGCGTGGGCGGGCGTGCAGACATGATTTCATTTGCGAGTGGCTGGAGAATGAGAATGAGGGGGACCAGGACGAGGAGGAGGAGGAGAAAGAGGAAGAGGGCAGCCGGTCAGCGGCGGAGCGGACGACGGCGAGCTGAGGACGGCAAGCGCACTCAAGAAGGTGATTGTGTCGCGACTTGATCTCAACAGGTTGTTGTTGTTTTCCTTCCTTCATGAAAAGCTTTTTTGACCTTGAGGAGTGAAACGTTTATTTTATACTAGATGACGTTGATGCTGATTTATTCTTCGTTGAAATGGAGTTTAGGCAAAAAATCCGTTTTATTATGTTTTCACTTCTTACAGGTTTGCATTAAATTTCATTCGTATGTTACGTGTTAACAATGACATGTTCAATTTGTATTTTGCAGTATTGCGTCTGCCATGCTTATTACGTCTTTGTTACATGTTTGTTCACATACGTGTTTAGATGACATTTTATCATTTTCACGTTCACTTAACATGTTTTGTCTCGTACGTAGCTATTTCAATTACATATGTAACTTAATCACATTGCATATCACATCTTCACGTTATATTTCATCTAATTCAAGTTACATGCGTCATTACGTACATGTTGAAGTGATGTGTTATTTATATGATTTAATTCTTATGGTCACGACATTTAATTATGTTTATCATATATTTTGTCACCGTCATATTCCTTGAGCACTTTCTTGTTACATGTTCAGAATTTTCACTTACATTTGATCACATTCAAGTTGTGTTTGACTGCTTACGTTTTTTATTCGCCTGACGTTTTATCGTCAAAGCCAACATGTTAATTTTTTTGTTATTGATGTAACACGTGTGTGTATGTGTTTTTTCAAGGCGTGTGCATGTGAGTGTCTCTATGGCGACATGCATGTGCCTGGTGGTGAGCGTGTATGTGTTGGCATGTGCGGCGTCCAACGTGGACACGCGCTTCCCGCTAGTCAAGACAGGGGCGGACGGAACTTTTTTTGGACTTTCAGTCGCTCTGCATCTTGACCTCAAGTCACGCACGCACCTGTGAGTAACCTCTGACCTTTTCTTTGAACACACTCACCTCCCTCCCTAAACACTAACACCAAAAAGCACTGACATGTGTCTTGCATCATCTCCACTCATCAAAGTCTATTGGTCGGCGCTCCCAGAGAGATGGCGGAGGCGGATGTGCCAGCCAATCGAACAGGGGGCGTGTACATCTGCCCGCTCACTGGTAACCATTCAGATTGCAAGAGGCTATCGCTCATCAAGACAAGTGAGGCAAACTTTCTTTCGCTCAACACTACTTCCTGTTTGTAGCAGAGGCCCTGCCCCTTCCTCACCCATGCCCTTGCTTCTTTTCAGACTTGGAGCCGTCCGAGGACATGGTGGAAGACATGTGGCTGGGCGTGTCACTTGCCAGTCAGGGGCCACCCGGGGGGCGGGTCCTGGTGAGTCCAAGCCTCACTGACAACTTGACAGCAAATACAAATCACCAAGAACCTTGCAGACAAAGTTCTGGTGCTAACGTGCTAACGGTGGCCTCCATAGGCATGCGGCCATCGATTTGTGAAAATTTACGGTGCGTCCAAACTCCGACACATGATTGGTCGCTGTTATCTCCGTGGCAACGACCTTCGCCATGCAGATTCTGACGACCAATGGCGAACACCTGAGCAGGTGTGCAGGTACGGGATAGGGATGGGGGGGGTTACTGTCAGCAGGCGCCGCCCACTCACTGCAGGGTGTGTGTGTGTGTGTGTGTGTGTGCGTGTGTGTGTGTGTGTGTGTGCGCGAGTGTGCAGTCACCTGGGCGACGTGAGCGGGGAGGTCATGTGTAACTCAGGAATGTCTGCCGCCATCTTTCGCCATGACATCATCATCGGATCGCCTGGAAGTTACCAATGGCAAGGTTTGCCTCCTTGTTCTTCTTCTCCATTTCCTGATTTTTTTGCTTGCTTTGACTTGTCCTCCTTCTCGTCCTGCAGGAAACGTCCATGTGAGCTGGAACAATCCTGATGTTGCATTTGACACCAGGAGGAGCGCCTTCCCAAACCTGCAGCGAAGGAACATCTACTTAGGTCAGCTGCCCTTACAACAGTTTCTCTTCTCCTAAATGCTAATAGCATTAGAGGCGAGCTGACAGCTAGGGTGTATGCTAAAAGTCAGGCTACAAGGTATTAGCGAGGCTAGGTATTAACAATGATGCAAAGGCTCAATTTCAACTTCAAGGCTAAATGCTAACAGTGTTTGTGTGATAATCGCTAAGCTATTTGTTACCAGCGAGGTAACAAAGGGTTACACGCTAACAGGTGGGCTACATCATGGAATTAATGTATGTGTGTGTGTGTGTGTTTGTGTGTAGGCTATTCAGTCACTCAGGCAGCGGGTCTTCTCTCACAGGATGATGTCACCATAGTAACAGGTGATGACATTCTTTGTGTCTCTCCAATCAGGTGATGGCTGCATTGACACATGAATTGATTTGCTGAGGAGCAAAGCGTGCACTCGTGCATAGAGCTAAAGTTGGATATGAAAGACATGTCATAGAAGTTGTGTTTCCTCGAAGCAGGTGCTCCAAAAGACACTAAAGAGGACGCTCGCGGTTCTGTGCTGCTGGCAGTCAAAAATGGCTCTGGCAGTGCGCTAGCCATCCGGCAGACGCTGCGAGGAGAGCAGACGGGCTCGTACTTCGGGAACGCCGTGGCTGCCGCAGACTTGGACAATGACGGGTAAGCGAGGCTCTTCCCTCAATGGTTGCGATGTCTTACCAACTGTGATCCTTAGGTGGTGCGACCTGCTGGTGGGCGCGCCTTTCTACTTCCGCCGGCAGCAGGAAGTGGGCGGGGCGGTTTACGTGTATATGAACGCAGGGGGGCGCTTTCACTCAATGCCCACTTTGGTGCTGAAGGGGCCGCCCGCTTCGGCGTTTGGGATGGCCGTCGCCCACGCCGGGGATCTCGACCGAGACGGCTTTCAGGGTGAGGAACGGTCATCTTGTTGTGTCATGTGACAGTGAAGTCATGTTTGCGTTGCAGACATTGCGGTGGGTGCTCCGTTCCAAGGAACAGGAAGCGTTCTGATCTGGCGCGGGAGCAGCGCTGGCCTCTCCACGCAACCTAGCCAGGTGCCTCACACGTTTACACTACCACAAACGCACGCATGTCTGACTGCGATTTGGCGCCCTCCGCAGGTTATCACCGGCAGCAGTTTGTCGACTCGCTTCTCCACTTTCGGGTTCTCGTTGTCTGCCGGACTGGACGTGGATGGCAACAAACATCCAGACCTTCTGGTTGGCTCTCTGGATGACACCGCCGTCCTTCTCAGGCACGGGCTCACTGTTACTGTCTCGCCATAGGACGCTTTGTAGACCCCGAATGATTTTTTTAGTGATCAGTGAAATGATCGTGCTTGGGTCATGTTGCCCAAGCAGTGTTGTGACATGTTCTTAGAGCCACCAGGAGAGCGTTGTGGCTCAGCATCAGCATTTGAACATACATTTGCGTTGATGACTTGCAGAACCCGTCCAGTGATCCACCTCAACCAAACCATAAGAGTGTCCCCAAACATAGTGGACCCCAACACTTGTGACTTTTGGTGAGAACAGTCAACTGCGACGCCCACTAACTTATTAACAACATTCTAATTCTGTATGCGTGTGTGTCAGTGTTGAGGTGGAGCTTTGTTTCTCGTACACGCGGAGTACTGGCAAGATGCACCAGCGAGACAACATCAGTGAGTAGACCTTCAAGCCCCCCCCCCCCCCCCCCCCCCCCCCACACACACACACACACACACAATTTGTATCAATGACTCGGCTGAATTCAAGTCAACTGCCGAAAGCAGTGCGACACACAAACACATCGATGACATCAAAGTGTCCTTGAGTGTCCTCTTGTTTTTCTCGTGTGTGTAGTAAATCTCACAAACACACAAAGAGCCTCTGTGACCTTGTTTTGCAAATTAGACCATTTATCAAGGTCACATTATTGCAGTCATACAGACAGACAAAAATGTGACTGTGATGCTGATGCTATCTCGTCCCCATCCGCACGTCCACTAGCCGTCCATTTCTCCGTGGCCGCCGACGTCAGCAGCCTGAAGCCCCGCCTGCGTTTCCGTGGCAATGGTCAGAGCGTGTACTCCGGCTTCTTGCTGGTTCCTGAGCGTCGCTGCAAAACTCTAAGTGTCGGATTGCTGGTGAGACCCCGACGAGAAGTAAACGCGACCTACGGAACGCGTTGATCGATTGTGACTTTGCGTCAGACTCCAGTCCGAGACCAAGTGGAAGCGTTGGTGTTCTCGCTCAATGCGTCTCTACACCAGAAGATACCCAAGAACAAAGACCCCCTCCAGGACCTGGCATCTTTTCCCGTGCTTAGCCGCAGACCCCAACCCGTCCGAACCCAGGTCAGAATCTTTTATGGGTCAGTATTTGTGTCCATGTTGAAGTTTCAATAGGTAACAAGTAGTTTGTATGAAGTTCCTTCCCAATATAATCTGGAAACAAGTGAAGCAGTAGGAGAAACCTTTTGAAATGGTTCCGCAGGTTCACATCCAGAAGTCGTGCGGTTCTGATTACCTTTGCCACAGCAACCTGCAGATGACAGCCCATTTCACAGACTCCAGGCAGCAGCCACTGAGCACGTAAGTCTGGACATAGCGGACCACAGTTCACAGCTTTGTGGTTCTGAGTGGACCTCCGCTGAAAAGTGTGGTTGTTTCAGGTGCTCTGGCCGTCAGGTGTGGTTCTACGAGGGTGGTGCAGACCGTCTTCTGTTGGCGGTCAACATCAGCAACACAGAGGAGGACGCTCACTTGGCCGTTCTCAACGTTAGCGTCCCACCTGCGCTGGTCTACTCCGGAGTCCGAACAAAGGTGCCTCGAACTCAACCAGGAAGTCCTGGTCTTGGATCCAAACCAGAGACTCAATGTGTCTTCAAGACAGCTCTGGAATGACCCTTAGACCTGACTTGAACATAACCCGGACTTGTCTGGAACACTACTTGGACCTGGTATGAACTTGAAGTGTCTGTGCTGCTTTCAGGGCGGCGTCCAGGAAGTCCAATGTTCCGTGGAAGGTTCTGTGGTTCTCTGCGAGATTGGGAACCCATTCAAAAGCAACCAAACGGTATAGAACCTTTCAGACACCTGTTCTTATTGCTTTGTTCTGGTTTTTGTTCCTTGATTGATTCTTTGTTCATTTTGTCATTCATGTTTTTTGTTTTCCTTTCCTTGTTCTTTGTCCTTAATCTTTGCGGCTTGATTTTTGTTCTCCCTCGTCCTTTGATGCACATTTTTTATTTGACGGAGCTGAAGCTTGACTGTCTTCCAGGTCGAAGTGTGGATCATTTTGGAGCCGTCAGAGATCAGTTGGGATACTCGGGATGTGGAGCTGCTGCTGCAGATGTCCACGTAGGATGCACACTCACTCACTTGTAACAAGTTGGTCGATTTAATTGCGGTTAAAGTTGATCCTTGAAAATGTCTCTTTGGACCCAGAAATTTGAATAAGCCGGCCTTAACTTTTGTGTTCAGACTCAGCGAACAGTCGGACTTGACTCCAGTTTGGGTCTCCTTGATGGTGAACTTCTCGGTGGACATTTCCCTCATGTTGTGAGTACTGCACTAAGGGGAAGCTCTGGGACCCCATCTCAGCTTCACCCTCTTCCTGCTTTGGCAGGACCCATCAGCCAGGCCCCACCCCCTTCAGCGGTCACGTGTTGGGCGAGTCTGCCATGAAGACCACGCAGGACGTGGGTCCTCTGCTTCTCTTCACCTTCCAGGCCAGTCCTCGGCTCGGTTCCTTGACAATAAAGGAGACTTTGACTTTGACATAATCCTTCACTCATTCCCAACAATTGAAAAAGAGATTTGGATATAGTGGACCTCAACAGTTCCTAAAATATTCACTGAAAATGCTTTTTTATATCCTCCAAAAATGCTATAAAATGGCCGTCTCGCAACAGTATATGCTATGGTAGCTAGTGAGGGGCTTGGAACCCAAGTCAATGTTGACTTGAGGTTCCGTGATGTGAGCAGCTCTTCCATCCGGCAGGTGCACGTGGGCGGTTGGCCACCGGGTCGCCGGGGCAACCTGGAGCTGGCGTTCGATTGGCCGAGTGAGCTGTCCAACGGGAAGCGGCTGCTCTACCTGACTGAGATCACGCTGAACGGAAGCGCCGAGTCGCGATGCGTTCCCTCTGGCGACGTCATCAACCCACTCCGCCTCAAGGTCGGTAACGGCAACGCCTCAACTCAAAAAGGGAGGGGAAAACATTGGAATTTTAAAGGACAAGTTAAGCCAAAATATTTCCCTCCAATATGTTCCAGGAGCCACCACCGCTTGTCTAAAAATGTCAACCTGTTAAATACTGTTAAACACACGTGTTGTGTTGCAGCTTTCCAGAGAGGAACTGGAGAGGTGGGCAAGGTGGAATCCAGACCAGGAAAAGGAAGCAAGGAATGACGAGGGAGTGTTACGCGGCCCACCTCGCAGCAACAAATCTTATATCCTGGTAGGACCTCCACCAGGGGGAGCTCCCGTCCCCACCCAGCACAAAATTTGCCAGAGCGCTACCTTGACTTACGAGTACCCCACTTATGAGACCTTATGAGTTGGGACTCACCATTGTAAACTCCTAAGTCAAGGTGCAACAAAGCACACCGACTCTAGTGACTATCTATGTTTGTATTTTTTTGAGTCTAGGACTGCGTGAACGGCGGTGCCAAGTGCGTGCAATTTTCATGTCAGTTGTCGCACGTGAAGAAGAGCGCCAGTGTGACGCTGCGAGCACGCCTGTGGAAGGCCACCATGTTGGAGGTTCTTCTGTACCAATCAGTCACTCTATCTCCATGTTATAAAATTCCCTGTCTTGTATTCAAAAGAAGGAAATGATAAAGATATGAATGAAATGCTCAAATGGTTTTCATAGCACTCCCGAGTGGAGCGTTTGAAGCTACTCCTCTGTACATTTGTGTCAGCACTACATGGACGCCAGGGCCGTGCTGATCCGGGGAAAGGCCACTCTCAGGCTGGGGGTCATCAACATGGAGCCCCCCGGTGCACAGGTGCTACAAGAGTGTGCTATCGCTGTTGATTGCAGCCAACAACATTGATGCAACACTGTCGTTGTTTGCAGATGGAGGTCTACGCTTACCCTGACCTGGAGAGGCAGATGGACAGTGGCGCCCCCCTGTGGATGATTCTGGCATCCATCCTGGTTGGACTGGGCCTGCTAGCGCTCATCTGCATGCTGCTGTGGAAGGTAACCTCACTCTTTTGTTTTTCAAGAGAGCTCATTCCCTCTTGCTTGCTTCCTATCAACTTCCTGTTCCCTTTCTTGTCTTTTTGCTGACTTCCTCACTGTCCACAGTGCGGCTTCTTCGTGCGCAGTCGCACATGGCGAGCAGCGGCGCAGCACCGGGGTCGGATCCTGCCAGCGGAGGAGCGGCACGCGTGCCAGGACGCCGTCTTGGCCACAAGCAGAACCAAACCCAAACGCTGGCGCACCTGGACCGCTGTGGGCTAAGACGCCAAGCTGAACTGTCAAGTCAGCAGGGGTCACCAACATGGAGGACCACGAGGAGCCTGCTCAGTGCTGAAATGTGTCTTGATTTTTATACTTTTTTTTTTTTCTTTTTTAAATCACATTTGCTTTGGTGTAGATTTGGATATGCCAATGTTGAAAATTTGTATCGTCAGTATTGTAGCACCTGAAGTAATTAGAGCAAATGTGTGTTGCATTAAATCGTCGTTAAAAAGGTCGTGACGTGTTGACGGACAGCTCTGAAATTAAGTGTCTATCGTTGAGTATATGTATTGTTGGTTTTATAAAACTTAATTCTCCGGGCTCTGGTAGCTAATGCTAGGCTAAGCTATTGAGTCCGACCACCTTTCCTCATTGATGTTTTGTAAACTTTGTGATGTCAAACTTGTTTGTGGATTAAAAGGAGCTTTTCAACTGGATGTCACCCTTTGACTGAAAACATGACAAACTGGCTAGTAACGCACTAGTTTTGCTAGCATAGGCAAGATTTAACAATTTTTGTAAGTTCATACATTCTAAGCAGCGTATCACAAACCCACAGCGGACACGGACAGTGAGTGTGTTTTCTATTTCATTCAGCATTGCAATGTGATAAAGTGGGCCATTTCTCAGAAACAAAAAATACATGTCTGGTTGTGTTTTGGATCAAAGGCATTCGCATCCATTTCAATAAATAGAGATGACTTGAGTGTTTTTAGATTCAAGTGTGGACAAGGAACAAATTAAACTCGTATCTTAAGGCATCACTGTATCGTCATTCGTCAGATGAAACAATGTTGAAATGCATTAAAAACAAAACCTTGAATTGGGGAAGTATGTGGCGAGTCTACCACACAGACAGGTCCAGGTCTTCATTTTCCCACAGGTCTTCATCGACAGGTAGGTTCTCCACCTGACGTAATGACATCATCACTCAGGATTGACCAACATCGCCCAGACATCAAACAATCGCAAATATCACCTCCTCCTGATCCCGGTCGTTAACCTGGATGAGTCCTTCAGGCTCCTCCAGGAACAGATGTTCTGCTGAGCATCGCAGCTCCACCATGACTTTACCCTCACCTAATGGACACAACCAAACACGTGAGCGGCAGCCGGGACGGCGCTGCCACAGTGACCGGGAGCGACGAGCGGTTCCTGACCTAGCAGAACCAGCACCACGGTGGAGAAGGCCTGCGCCGCCGCTTTGTCTCGCACCAGCTTGTGCAGGCTGCGGCGCTTTTGCAGCATCATCTCAGGACCTGCACGCACGCACACAAGCCAAATGATTAGGTACGATTGGTTGTCTTTTGTAACCTACAAAAGCATTGGTCAGCCTGACCGAGGGCCTCATATCTTTGCTTCAACAAAGCTCTCTGTCTTGCTCCAGAGAGTTCTTTAAGTCCCAATCATACATACCTTCCATCCTTTCTTATCTTCCTGTAGCTTTTATTCATAGATTGTTGTTGATCGGGACTATTTTTCTTTGTTGAGTGTTATAGAAAAGACATACATGTTTAAGTACTTGCATATAAGTTATCCCATATTTACTCAATGTTTAAGTAACAGCATGCAAGTTATCACCACCAGCCGTATTCACTATGAAGGCCCTGCAGCGCATAGTGAATACGGCTGGTAAGATTATTGGTGCTTCGCTTCCCTCCCTGAAGGACATTTACACCTCCCACCTCGCCCGCAAGGCAACCTCGATTGCCAGAGATGTGAGTCACCCGGCTCACTCCTTGTTTGACCTTCTGCCCTCTGGGAAGAGGTACAGGAGCCTGCGCTCCCGCACCACCAGACTCGCCAACAGCTTCTTTCTCCAGGCTGTTAGGGCCCTGAACTCGCTACCCCCTTCTGCGTAGCGTGCGGCACTGTTGCGCTAATTTCGGGAATGTCTGCTGTACGCGTTTTTACGCTCCTCTTAATTAATTATTTATTTATTTATTGTTGTGTTATTTATTCATTATTTATTCAGCACGCTTTTGTTATACTTGTTTACTGTTTGTCTGTTGTGAGCCATGTCTTGTCACCGTGGGATAGGGGGGAACGAAATTTCGGTTTCTTTGTGTGTCTTTGGCATGTGGAGAAATTGACAATAAAGCTGACTTTGACTTTGACTTTGATCTCACATTTACTTAATATCTGGCGAAGTAAGATTGTAACCAAAGCGCTCTCTGTTGGTTCTCCTTGCAAGTAAAATGAATACTGGTTGTCTTCTCCTCTTTGTTTCAGTGTGTGAATTAATGTCTGATGGTACTTAGACCCAACAATTGTGGAATGACAGGTAAAAAAAGTCCACAGTGTCCATGTTACACTATCACTGACCCTCACGCTCAAACACGTCCTCCACCACGGCAGCTCCTCGCGTGGTCACGCCATGATGCGGGAAGGAGATCTGGACCACGCAGCCCAGCTTCACACGCATCCGCCCACCCGCTTCATCTTCATCGACATCCTCAGCGGGAAGCTCCTTCAGCTGTAGCACAGGAAGCGCTCCGGTCACGTGACGCTTGCCCTCGCCACACTTCAACCATAAGACAATGAAATTACTGTGACGATGTCACACGTCCATCCGTTGAATCCGAGGCAATGATTGGCCAACTCCACGCAGCGTGCGTGGGTCAGAGGTCTGCTCCCCAACAGTAAGTGAGGAGTCTGTTTGGAGCTCAGCCTCACCTGATCAGATATACACACACAACAATATGAGAAGAAGTAGAAAAAGACTAGGCGATGTCCGTGTGCAAACTGTGCACCGTGAGTGGCGTGGTTTGGAAGAGGGCTTGTCTATCCGTGTTCTGCTGGGCTTTGCCAGCCTGAGCCGCCGAGTAGAACTTGATAATGGCGTTGAAACCAGGCGTGCTCAGCGGGGCGTTAGGACGCACCTTCAATAGGTACAGGGGACCATAGGACGAGAAGACCGCGTGCAAGCGCTCCTACAACACACAAAAATACTTTTTTAAATGCTTCACGTACTCCACATACCAACATGTACACGTGTATGACGACACAGAATAATGTCCGAAAATGGAGGCAGGTTAGTTTGACGTATGTCATACTGACGTATATGTGCGCCTCGGTGAAGTCCGGCGTGATGTTCCACACAAACAAAGTCTTGTTGGACTCCACAGGAACCCGGAATTCCAGTAGGTCCACCTCCATGGCGAAAAGTCCTCTTAAATATCGCCATGAACGTCGCAAGTGAATAAGCACCAAGGGAAATGGTTGTAATTCATCTTGAGTCGTCGCCCGTCAACAGTACGGAGATTTGCTGACACGTTTGGCGCGCTTCCGGAAAAAGGCGGAGCGTCGTGTGTTAGCCAATGAAATACCGGATGACGACATGACATGAAAGGAGTTTCCCTCTCGAAACCAACATTTTTAAAATGATTAAAATGAAATGTCCTACTCATTCCAAGTTGACTATGATTGTTTTGTCGCCAACAGTAAAATACTGACAACAAAAATGATGGCAGTGTTCGTCCGACTCGGCAAAGCAAGAGTGAATGTGACGTCATCAGTATTGCTTGCGAGTGCGCGAAAAAGGAAAATGAAAGGGCTTCCCCTCTCAAGAAGAAACTGCAGAAGTGACGAAACCACTTTCTAGCAATTTCCCTCATTATGACGTAATTTCATTCACAGTACTCCAGTAAAAGTTTTATTTTTGCTATGTCAGCACAAATGCATTAATTAATTTACTTATGTATTTGTCTGAACAGAAAAGGTTTGCTGCCTCTAATATGAAATATTAAATATGTTATCATTATTAATGTATCAAATAGCCCCACGTTCAGTCAGGTGTGTGTGGGTGTGTGCTTGCACGTGCGCAAGTGTTTGGAAAGTGAGAGTAGAAAGAGAATTCTGCCATTGGATTCTCCTGTTTTCCTTTTCCTGTCTTGAATAATATAAGCGTAGAGTTGTGTGGCATTTGGGACATATCAGCTTCATCATGTTCTGGTTCAGACGCGCACAAGTGGCCTTCGTCCTCGTTGGGGTACTCGTACCCACGCTCTGCTGCGATTGGCTAAAACGATACACGGACTTAAGTGACAGGTGTCTGTCTCTCCTGCGGGACTTGGTAAGTATGGCTGTCTCATGGTTTTGGGGGGATCCGATGGGGTCCACATTCTGTCTGCAACTAACGACATATCTTTCCAGGGTGGTCCCATCACGAACAAGGAGTTTCCGCTTCCGTTCCCAAGAAAACTTTACCAGCAGGTGAAGAAATCTGAGGTAAGACACGCTTCCTATTTTGTGACAGTCAATCAGAGCGCAGACGTTGACCAGCGTATCTCTACTTGCAGGCGGCGTGCAAAGTGACGTTTGTACGGAACAACTTGGGACATATTTTGGATCTATACGAGCAAGTCAACGTCTCCAAAGTCGGCTGGGATGCTGATAACTTGGAAGAGCTGCTCATCGTCGTTCACAGGCAGAAGGCAGAACTCAGCGCGTGTGTATGTACTCCCGCCTTTCGGTTGCGCTCTTCTCCTTACGTCTCTCGTGAAACTTTTTCTCCTTATACATATGTCACTTGTCAACCTCCGTTTTCTCTTTTTCTTTAGATTTCACCAGCAAAAATGGAAGGCTGTTTTTCCAAAGAGCTGCGCCACTACTACGGCAATCTGACCAACGCTACCCTCAATGGCACAGTGAGTAGCCTACTCTTACGTACGAGTACTTAAGTATTGCGTAACGGGTGCGTAACGTGCGATTGTGTCTCTGTGCGCTCACAGGAGGGCAGCAGCGCGTCGTGGGAGTTGATCCGGAGCGAAACCAAAATGCACCTGCAGAAATTGCACCTGCTCGTGGCCGCAATGTGACCCGCAGCCTATTTGTCTTATTTATCTTTATTTAATTTATATTTATTCATTTTTTAACTCAATGAATGTTTTTTACAACAATGCCTCTGGTTCATTATTGAGTCTCTGTGACAGCATGAGCTGGCAAGCTTACTCAGATCCATCCCATGGATAAAAATCCATGACAAACTCCTTTTATTTTTTTCAGTTATAGGGTACAATGGTGGAAAATGTTTACAAATGAATTATCTTTCATGTTTTTTTTTTTTCCTTAGCATCACAAAAGCTAATATTTCAACAGGGGTGTGTGGATTTTATGTTGAAGGGAGTTAAGCAAATTCATGAAGTGCTTTGACACTATCTTAAAGCATTTCTAGACAAATTCGGAGGCTTTTTGGTGTGATGTAAGTAACGGGACGCTTGTCAGCATCACAGATAAGGCGGAGTCTATTTCCACCAGGGGGCGGAGCTTGTGCCCATCCGGAAGATCGGATATGATTGAAGAATCCCTGCCAGTGGCGCAAGACTCCCTCGTACCAATTGTCGTTGTGGCGGCCATATTGCAACAGGGGCATACAGTTGCCATCTAGTGGGGTTCTGCCTGTCACTATACAGATAGGCCAACAATAATAATATCAGTAGGAGGGAAATGGTTCTCATTCTTATCCAAGCAGTCAAAAGAAATTGGAGCATGTGCTGCAGTACCTTTTTAAAGCGAATGCAGGGGAGCACCACTGAGTTCCTCAGATGGCGTCTCGTCAACCATCGGGGGCGGCGGCGGAGGTGGCGGGAGGGCCGGCAGCTCCAGATCTGACAGAACAGACGAGGGACCCGTGAGTGACAACTGGCAGCGGCCGATGGGGACGGAGGGGGCGAGGCTTCAGGACAATTCAACGCTTAAGTTCACGTGTGATGGTAGCAGTAAATGAAGATAGGAGCCCAAGAGAAGGTGTGATTGAAGCGTAGTTTGCAACTGGAGCACTTCTTACCAAGATGCTCCAGACGAGCAGGCAGGCCCAGCTCAGGCCAGGAAGAGGCGGAAGGCTGAGGAGGTGCCGGATAGGCGGGAGGCGGGGGGATGAGCGCCGGCGGGCGGACAGAAAGGCGGGCGGGCGGAAAGAGGTTCCGGCCGTACCGGCGGGAGGCGGGGCCCGAGCGGACCCTCAGCGACACGGAGCGAGCGGGGGGCGGCCGTGCGGCCCCCCCGCCTGCGACCGCAAGCGAGCAATTGCACAAGACAAGAAGAGGGAAAATCCGTTTTGCATGATAGGAAATATCTGATCGCCTTTCCGTGGTTACTAAAAATCACTTTGTAGTTATTCAATGACACTGTGTATATGTCCGCGATACCGTCTACTTCCTGGGTTGTTGGGGGAGGGACCGGAACCTCGGGGTCTTCATTGGATGGCGGCGGAAAAGTGTGGTCGAGGTCTGGGGGTGGAGGAGACGGCGGGGGGAGGCTGCTCTCCTCCAGCACTGCAGAAAAGCAATGTCATCTTAATCTTCATCGTCATTATTATGTTGTCATGGTGGCACTCCTCACCTGTCTCCAAACAGGGGGGTGGAGTCAGGGGGAGAACAATAGTGGTGGGTAGAGTCTCTGAAGGAGGAGGAGGGGGAGGGGGAGGAGGCAGAAGTACTGCAGAGTCCAGCGGAAGCGGCGGAGCCGGGGGAAACTCGAAGGAATCTGGCGTAAGGGGCGGAGCCATGAGCACCTCAGATGAATCTGGCGGAGGGGGTGGGGCAGCCTTAAGAGGCGTGGTGATGACATCACTTTCAGGTGGGGAAGGGATGGTGGGCGGAGCCACAGCTTTCCCAAAAGTGGAGCTTCAAAAACAGACCAATCACATCACTATTAAGCAATAATTCAAAGCACATTTTTATAACTTCTAACCCTTTTTTTAAATGAGATGAATAAATAAAACATGGATATAAAAAGGAGTGTGCAGTACCTGCCACCAGAGGGCGCCACTGCAGACTTAAGGCCTTGTCCTGTTGTTTTGCTGGACCTGAAAACCAAACAAAAACAAAAATAATGTGATGCTTAAATTGGCAACAGTGAGACAAACACAAAACAAAACCTGATGAATGAGCCCTGCTTCCGGATGCTTCCGTCTTCCACACCCGCTTTCCCAGTCATCTGTTAGGGAGAGATGAGGGGAATGGGGGACACAAAGGGGGGACAGAGGGGGCAGAGGGGGAGAAGGGCTTTGCAGCATCAATGGAGGCTCAGTCTCAGACAACAATCAACTGAAACGAATTCTAGAGAAAAAAAATTCTTCCCACGCTCAACAAACTCAAAGTGTGTGTGCACGTGTGCACAAGAATGTGTGTGTGAGTTGCAACACAATGTAAAAGAACTTTTAAGGAAGTGTAATTAAACATTTGTGTGCGTGCATATGATAGAGAACAGGAAGTGCAGAAGCAGCCACTTCCTGTTAGCAAAGACGCTGACTCGCATTTGCTGTCGCGTGAGACAAAAAATGAGGGACAGCGTGAGGACGATTGGCAGCCGGCCAAAGACGACGGCGACGTACCTTGACGCCATGACCCAAGCCGTCCAGCTCCAGATAGCTGATTGGCCGACGGCTGTAAGGTGGGCGAGGCTGCGGTGGCACAAGAGGTGTGGAGATTTTGGGCCCCCGGGAGACCCGACGTACCGCCGTAAAGATTCCGATGTCTCTGCGGGATACTTTCTCGCGGTGCATCTCCACCGTCTAGCGTGCAAAAACATCACAGTTACATGAAAGGTCCCCATGTCCTCGTAGACAGAGGAGGTTTACGTACTTGCCCGATGAGGTTGATGGCCGACTCCATGTGGCCAAGCTGCTGGCTCTGTGCATCCAGCAGATTTAGCACGCTTGTAGCTAACGTGTTAATCTGGTAGGCGATGCTGGCCAGTGATTGGGCTGTCAGCGACTTGGTCTCCTCCAACGCTTTGGACGCGTCGTCCCCCAACTGCATGAAGGACACGTCACATAAGCGCAAAATATAGTGGTGCCTTGAGAGACGAGTTAAATTAGTTCCTCAACCACGTTTGTATGTCAAGCCAATGCGATTCATCCACTCAATTCACTTTACTACTTTCATTGAAACTTGACTTTTGGTCTTCTTTGATTCATTTTCATTCAAGCAGTCTGTGTAAATATTTCAATGAAAAAAATTGCATTATTTATCATGACATCAATGGTTATCAAGCTCCAGCGTGTTATATCCATTACCCACTCCCATGTCCTTGTGGAAGGAAGCAGTGGTGTGTAAGATGTTAGTGGTGTGACTGACCTGCACATAGTTGTGGCAGCAGTAGTCCGCCACCTTGCTGAAGTTGTTGAAGTTTTCAACAAGAAGCCTCCTGGACTCAGGAGCCTCGTTGAGGATCTTAGCCACTTCTTCTTTCAAATCGGCAGCCTTCATTTCTAATTTTGCTTCTCGTGTCGTGTCCATCAACAGAACACACAAGCATAGCAACAATTGCTCTGATGAAGTTGATGGTGCTGAAGTCCGATGGATTCTGAAGCACCTTCTACTGCAACACCTCGCTCCTCCAGCCGCTCGAATGATGGACAGCAACTGCACTTGCAACTTTGTGTGTGCGCGAGCGTGAGAACGAGCTCACACGCGACCGCGCGCTCACTTCCTCTGCCAACGTGAGTTGGGAGGCGTTCGACATCAAAATGACTCAGCGGCGTCACCTGGTGGTCATACCATCGCACGCGCACACTTTTTCCCAAAAATTCCTCATTTTACTTTGTAGACTACAAATGTGCAACCTTTATTCACAACTAGTGATCACAGTCAACTTGCTATTCGTGGGATGGTCTGGTGTGCATTGATTGTGCCATCGTGGATCAAGTGTGCACTTTTTATTGACCAGATAAATATTTGACCAGTTTTTACTCGTCTGATTTGAAATCGATTTATTTGTCAGTTTGTTTTGTAGCTTTTACTGTATATAATATGAGGTGCTCATACATTTATTTGGGTTGACAGTCATAATGGCCTTCCGAAAGAAGCTATGACTACAACGCGGCCCGCGAAAAAAATGAGGTTGACACCCCTGAAACGTGTGTATGTGTTGATATCAAGTGTGTGTATGAGGTGCAAATGTGTTATTGTTATGGAGGTTCAGGAGTGTTGTTGTCGTTATTGAGGGTTTGGTGTGAGTTATGTTATTATTGATGGTCAGGAGTGTACGTGTGTGTTTCTTGAGGATCAGGTGGATTGCTGGGAGGAACCACTGGGTTCCAGGGGGCGTGCTTGCGAGTGTTTTTATCCTTCTTGCTGACAGGCGTCAGGTGACTGGTCAGGACTAGACCCCTACACAAAAACAAAAATGACAAATGTCTTCCCTGATGGAAAGGTATCCCGTGTTCCTCGTTCGCCATATCTGACCTGAACTGCTCGTACGAGGCCACGCCTTGCTGGACGGCCCTCAGCTTCGCGTCGTTCTCTCGTTGGTATTTGCGGTCCGCCTCCACGCTGGCGCGTAAATGTTTCTCCAACGCCGAGAAGTCGATGATGTCCCGCTGAGAAGATGCCATGGCCCAATGCTGTCGGGTGCGAGGAAGATGGTCACCTGTTGTCAATAACATGCACAGGGTCTCCATACCTTTCCAAGATGGCGGCCACACTATCCTATCAGTGGTGACATTACAGTATGTTTTTTGTTGTATGGATAAAATACATTAAAAACGCCAAATCAGTTAATTTAGTGTGCTCTTGTTGTCACACTCCTATGTTGCAATTGTGTCATTCAGACACACACAAACATAAAATATATAAAATAACCTTCCTCCTTGCTTGATTCAAGTTCTTGTGGCAACGTCTTGCTAGGCGCATTTGACTGTTCTGACATTCGTTCTACTTACAAAACAAACTTTCAAACGTTCAGACCATCAAATAAAGTAGTTTCATGATTTAGGTGAATGTTTTTACCTGCTTGCTTTCTTTCTTGACACCAGTCGGTCAGACGAATGTTTGGTTGCCATAACGACGGACGGAACGTCGAAGAGCCCAAAAATTTGCCGTTGCCCAAAGAACACGTACGTCAATTTTTTCTTTGTATGCCTGAATTCATTTAATTTATGATCCTACAATACATTTGTGTGCCTGTCTAAAACAACACGTACGTCAGTTTTTTTTGTATGCCTGAATTCATTTAATTTATGATCCTACAATACATTTGTGTGCCTGTCTAAAACAATGTTTTCTTAATCGTATTACATTTCACAAAGGTTCACAAAATATTTCTCATTGTTTCAGAAAATCAATACAATGCTCCATTAACAGTGAATAATCCCCAACATGATCATGATTCATTTTCTGTTTGACATATATGGACGTATGTGCAAGTAGAAATGTTTCAATGTTGATGATTTTTGGTCTTTTTCTTCTTTTTGGTCAAGCAAAGCTTTATAATGTTAACTGTTCAACTGGAGCACTTCACAATAAAATAAAATGTGTTCATAAAATTATTGCTTGATCTTATTGGTGGACATCACGTGAACAGTTCACGTGAATGACGACGTCATCGTTTGTTTTCAGCAGAAGTATTTCTTCCAGTTCCTCTTGCAGGGAATGTCAGTGTGGAAGGCGGTAGCGATTTCTCCAAGGTGCTCTCCTCCTGGTTGGAGGGCAAAAGCTATGCAAGCGAATTGCTGCCACACCAGGAAACAAATAAAATGATGCCCCCACCCATGAAAAAAAGCAATTCCTGGATCAGGTAATTCTCAAGTTGTTCAAACTTGAAATTATCATGTTATATTATGTGATGCTGAGCTCTTTGTTGTTGTTTTTTTTAATCCGTTGGTGGCATTTGAGTCACTGTCTTGTGGAAGGACCAGCTTCTCATTTGGAATGTGTCGAATCTTGGTCGTGAAAGGTTACACGTGTGCGCTACGTCTGCACAAAGATATTGTCGAACTCATTGAGCATGAGCTCCACAATCTGGCTCTGGAAGATCATGTGGACGGTCATGTTGGACTCGGTCTGCGGGCGCAGCAGCGTGGGCCCGAAGACGATGGCCATGCTCTGCACCGACATCCGGTTAGCGTCTTTGTGATCCACCACCCTGCATGGAGACAAGGAGGAAGCGAGGCACAGGTTAGGGAAGCCTTCAAGGTGGCAGGAACGTTAGGAAAGGTGGAGCACGGGAGCACGCGCCTACGCAAATGCCTGAAGAGCAGCTCCATGGTGTCGTGGTTGGGAAGCGGCAGCGAGCGGACCAAGTCCTTAATGTAGGACACGCGCTGACTATAATCCTTATCCTCTGCATGACAAAAGGTGGAGGCCTTAGGGAAGAGTGGCGCGAGAAAAGGCTCGTTTGAACAAGCGCGCGCGGATGCGGGACTGACGGATGGCGGCGATGAATTTGTCGAAGAAGCTGAAGGGGAAGAGCGGCTCGGGGAGCTCGCGCAGGAACAGCTTGAGGGCTCCCGTCAACACGTGGATGTCCTCCCAGTGGCCGTCCTCCACGTCCAGATGCTCCTCTGAGAAAAAAAAACGCAATCATGTCAGCCGCTCTGCTTCGTCTTCGTCGTCATCATCATCGTACCATGATCGGCTTTGTGTCGCAGCTTCTGGATGACGGCCAAGTTTCCGCTCACACGATAGATGCCGTCCACGTCGAGACCTGCACACACGCGAGCCCCATTGACACATCTGGAACATGACTCAGCACAAATAAAGTAACTTGTGTGTGTGCGTTACCTCTCCTCTCCACAGCTCTGATGCACTTCTCCACAAATTTTGGAATGGTTGTGTTTTCCCTGTGACAGAGCGTGTCCAGGTGGCAGCCAAACACGTTGTCTGAACACAAGAAAAAAGGGGTGAGGGCTTGCACGATCCCGGCACGTGCGGTTGGGGGGCTTACCTCGTATGTAACCCTTCTCCTTGACACTCTGCAATGTGGGCCTCCTCTGCAGGAAGCGGCGCAGTTTGGTGCGAACTCGCGTCTGCTCCGTGTCGGCGCCTGGAAGACTTCTGTTGCCTGCCGACGCGCAACAGCAAGTTGAACAAAAAGCACACGGGAAGGCGTCGCCCGCACTGACGTGGCGCCGAGCGAGGCGCGTCTACGGACGAAAGCACTCACTCCCGCGCTTCCTGTCTTTGTCCTCTCTGTCCGAGGCCGCGTCGTCATCGTCGTCCGACACGTGCTCCTGTTCCTGAAAGACACACCTCCACGCTTACGTATGTGTGTGCGCGCATGCGTGTGTGTGTGTGAGCGTCTTTCCCTTACCAGCTGTCGGATGGTGTCCTGCATGACTTTTAGCCAATCGGCAATGATGCTCTCCGTGTCGTACTGCATCAGGTACTCGCAACCCTGACGGGTCCTCAGCTACAGAAACAGACACAAGCATAAAAACAGACAAGGAACACACACGGTACGCAACTCTGGGAAGCGGGCTGACCTCCAGTACGTTCTTCTTGGATGATTTGTCCTTAGGGGCCCAGCACACTGAAGCTCCTCTCAACTCCACCGTGTATTCCGGGACAATCTGCGAGGCCTTGGACTGAGTGATGAGAGGAGACGAGAGCCACGTGAGCGTGCCGCGAGCACTTTTGGGCGTTAAGATGAAAGGTCAGTCACCATGTTGCCGCTGGGCACAGACTTGGGGTCCCGGTGGAAGGTGAGGATGCCGCCATGTAGGACAGTCCACGATTGACTCCAGTTCTTCCTGTTGGCACGATGTGATGATGTCATGACGACAATGATAAAAACAAGAGATCTCAACAAAAAAAAAAATATTTTTAAGAAAGTGATCCTTCACAATCATTCAAACAACCCTATTGATTTGCACTGGATGGGGGGGGCTTAGGGTTAGGGCTTCTCACCGAATTTTCTTGCCGTTATCGACCACTTTGGTCTTGTTGACGATTCCCGCCTTCTCCAACAGGTGTCCCTGCAGGCACAAACAGCAAGTCGCATGATCATCGTCATCAAAGTCTCGACGTGGCCGACCGCCACCACCAGGGGGCACCCGCAATCTCAAGTTGTTTTTTTGTTTTTAGTCACACACACACACACACACACACACACACACACACACACACACTCACACACACACACACACACTCACACACTCACACACACACACACACACACACACACATCGTCATATGGAATTGAACTTATGGTGCCTGCACAAGACAGGCGAGTACCACTACACCATCAGCGATTCCCCTTGGGTTAGTTGAGCTCCAGTTTAATTTCCCATAGCAACCGCAAACAAATAGACCCCCAAAACACAGCAGAGGTTAATGGCCAATCAGAGCGCAGGACCTGCAAATACCTGCTGGGAGTCTGAGCTGCGATTGGACAGATTCCTTCTCAATCCGAACCTATCATAGTGCTTGAAACAAAATGACATCATCAGCACGTTGTGCATGTTTGAGTGTAAACGTGTCCATGTGTACGTCAGTGTATGTGCTGTGTTGTGTTTGTCTGCATGAAATTGCGTTTGCGTGCGTTTTCTGTTTGCGTGTGTGTGTACCTGCGTATTGTCAGGCGAGTCCCGCCTGAATTCGGCAAAGTGTCGAGAAGCAAACGTCTGGGGAGCACAATCAACTTTGTCAGCCCGCCGCCAATCATGCCAACATGCGATCATCGACTCACATCCTCGGCCACGCTGTGTCGCCACGCCGCGCGTTGATCATGTGCACCATTTGCCATCCGGATGCCATTGTTGCGTTCCAGGTGCGGTCTGGGATTGACCTGCTGGCGAACATGCTGGGAAAAACCACGAGACATAAAAATCATTGCGCGGTTGTCATAGAGACGGGACATTTCAAGGTGATTTTTTAATGGGCAGGTTTTTCATTCTTTGTTTGTCAGTCGACATATGTTGCCGCACCGTTGTTATTAATACCAATAGCCAGTCATTTATGATTTTACCTCTGCAAAGAACGGCTAATATTGAAATTACAGATCGAATAGTTCCTAATCACAACATAGGGATTTCGAAATATTTGCTTGAAATCGTGAAACTGTATGTCTTTCTGTGTGCGTGCGTTGTGGGAGGTACCGTAGTAAAGACAGCGTCATTGTCGCTGTTTGCATCCACAGGATAATCTTCTTCCGGCAGCGGAGGCTTCACGTTCAACCCACACACACAAACAATCAAATATTTGTTGCATAACACCTGACCGTTAACCCACGCCACTGAGCTGGTACCGGGCCGTCGGCAGGTCTGGCGGCGTCATCGATGTGGGGCGCCAGCGTGGGGGCACTCCAGGAGGTCGCGCCAGAGACAGGGTTGTAGTAGTAGAGCCTCCCCGAGTTTTGGTCTGTCAGTTGCTCCCACATCTCGCAGCCAGACTGGAGGGAAAGGTCTTTAACATTTTATTTTTGAGTAAAATATATTGCATTTGACTTTTAATTTGGGCACAATTTGTATTTGGCTTTCATTTGAACTGTATGGTTGTCTTAATATTCCTATTTGTATTGTTTAACAACTCGACCTGGTTATTGATGGAGTCGTGCACAAGGTCTGGTGTGCGTTTTTTTTTTTTTTTTTTTTTTTTTACCTGCGAGGGTGTCGGCGACAAAGAGGAAGGGACGGGGGACAAGGACATGGGGGACGACGGGTTCGGCGAGGGCGAACGCGGCTGCGTCCAGGTGCTCTGTCGCGTCAGCGGGTGGAAGTAAAACACTCTGCCGCTCTCCTGGTCCGTGTGCATCTGCAACAGAAGCCTTTCACAATAAAACATCACAGCATTCTGATCCGGATTCTTTTCAGCATCCAAAATGTGCGCGCACTGACCTGCCATCCCTGTTCCGGGCTGGCGGGGGAGAGGCTTATTATTTCAGAGGAGGTGCTTGAAGACGAGAGGGTGTGGTCTATAGTGGAGGGGGCGGGATCAGGCACCTGCAACTGCTCGGGGGCGGGGTCACAGGCCTGCCAGTGTCAAGACAAACGGTACAAACACACGCAGGGATGAATAAATATTTCACGCTTCCTCCTCGAGTTTCTTTTGTCAACTGGCATCCGTCGCCAAGGCGACGAGAAGCCATGAAATTCTTCATCATGCTTCGCTAGCCCCAGTCATGACACCCCGAACAACATAATTGCCTCTACAATTAATTGTTGCACTTCTACATTTGGAATGGCACCCAATTGTGAAAAGTCGCAGAAGGTTGCACATTGCGCATGGCTTTTACCTGTTTGGGGGGCGGAGTTGAGTTGGATTGTCTAATCAGGTCATCCAAGTGCAGATCCTGGATGGACTCGTAGATATGGTTAGACTTTTCTTCCTCTTTTTGCTCCTCTTTCTCCTCCTGGCCGTCGCTGTCCTGTTCACTGTCCTCCGTGGCCTCGATGGCTTCCTCTTCCTCTTCAGTCTCTTCCTGTGTGACCGCCGTCTCCTCTTCGCCTTCCCGCGAAGCTCCGCTCTCAGGGTCTTTGAGGGCCTGCACCTCGGGTACAGTGGGCGTGTCCACGGGGATGGGTAGCACGTGGGGTCGGGTGGCGGCAGGCTTGGCCGGGCCGAAACCAGCGTCTTTGTGTTCCTCGGGTAGATTTTTCTCCGTTACGCCGTCTGTCTTTTTGGCGGGGTCGGGACCCGATGTAGCGCCGGAGTGACGCGGGGGCGTGACGGCGAGGGGCGGCGGCAGATCCATAAAGTCCAGCGGGACACCGAACGTGGACATCCGGTTGTCTGTCTTGCGATAGCCGCCGGACGTGTCCGGTTTGAGCCGGATGGTGACTTCGTCAGCGGGTTTGCTCCTGATTCCGCCCGGCTCCTCCACACCCTTAGGAACGGGAATCGTTACGGGGACCGGCACGGGGACCGGCACGGGAACCGGGGCTGCCACCGGAGCAGGGACCGGAGTGGCTTCGGGACCGGGTGGGTGGGCAAAGTCCAGAGGGGACGGCACATCGGGCGGGAGCTCCTTGACGTACTTGGCCGGGATGTAGAAGGGTTTGGAGGCGTAGTCCCTCCGCACCTGCCACCAGTGGGCGTTGGTCTTGGCCAGCAAGACGTAGCGCTCGTTGGGCTTGATGGAGATGATGGAGCCATCTCGACCCTCATATTCGTACTGGAACTCCACCAGCACCAGACCCACACCTCCAACAAACACACAACACGTTTGAGCTTGCAAAATGACATAGTATACTCATTCCAGACCTAAATTTATAGAGTTGGTAGTAAAATAAAAAATTCTGATCTTTTGTGACATTTTTTGAGAGGGGCAAAAAGTCAAGCAAGACTAACCTTTGCCCAGCAAGGTGGATGTGGTTGCCATGGTGATAGCAGACTCGCCCCTCAGCTTGACGGACAGGCGGCTGCGTCACAGGTGAGAGGTGAAAGGTCAAGGGCAACCATCCGCACCCTAGAACAGGAAGTACAAAGATCACCTGAAGTGTGGCAGTGTGCACACAAAATGGCTGTCAGTGGAATGTTCCACATGTTCGCATCCGCCCTGCCGTGACATGTCCCACGCTACATACACACGTACAAGAGTCAACACACGTACGTACACGCCATGCAACACATTCGCACACACACACACACACACACACACACACACATATACACAAAGCATTCAACAAACACAAAAGAGTGAACACTGACGCCAGTCACCACACGAGTCAACACATAAGCTTTTCCATGTATGACGTCATTTCTGTCTCCAAATAAAGGTCATGTTGTTTTATAGGCACACACAACACGCACACTCACACACATACGTAGAACAATAGTAGGAGGCGCATCTCGGCCTTGTTTTGTTTACAGAGGGAAATGTCTGCTTCCTGTCAGTCCGAGGCCACGCCCACCAGTCGCCACCTCTCAGTGACATCACAGACATATCCGCGTACACGTACGAACACACAGTGTGTGTTTTATATGTGACTTAGTGAGTTATTGTGGAGAGCTCTGGGTTCAAAGTCTGTCACTTGACTGACACACTTTTAGATCCTCGCACACACGCACACACACGCACACACACACACACACACACACACACACACACACACAGAGGAGAGTGTATGTCTGAGTGTGTTTCCTGTCTTTGTCACACAACAATAGTGCCACTGCTTCAGCATTCAGCAAAGTCACAAAGTCGAATGAAGGTTGGCTATATTAGTATGTTGTGCATAGGACCGGTCGTTCATGCTTACATGAAAGACTGGTCACCAATCAGTGGCAGAGCACATATCAAGACAGATTGACAAGCATTCACATTGACGAATAAATATTATATTGAAAAATATCCCAAATAAAAAATATTTGAGATAAATCCAACTTTTCATTTCTGAAGACATTCTATGCTATTTCCATTACAACAAAAGCAGGTTAATAATGACAATTAAATTCATTTGTTGAGTCAGCATCTTGATGCCCGACACACCTGAGCACACCTCAAACAGTGTGTGTGTGTGTTTCAGGTGTGTCATGACTCATGGGGCCTTCTTGAATTCCAGCCCCTGTGTGTTTGCGAGTCCCATGAGCACACCCTCCCCACAGGCTGGAAACACACATGCGTGCACACATTAAATTCCCTATCAATCGTCAAAGCAAACACGAGATTCATCGACTAATCGGACAAGACCTCAAAGTCATGTGACACTAAACTACCTTTGGCCTGTGCGCTGGTGAGCAGGGTCACAAATGTGTCAGGTGACATTTTGAAAGTGTCACATGACCCGTCATGGCACGTTCAGAAACACTCCACTCCAATTGGCCATCACCAGACCGCTGGGCGAGCATGGACGTGACTCCCAAACCACTACGTGGTCTCCAGAAAACACTTCAGGAGCTTCCCTAAAGGGCATTTTGGGATAAACCACACATACCAAATACCTTCTACTGTACTCCTGGTATTACTGCTGTACTACAACAATACTACTGACTAATACTGCCCCAATGATACAGTACCAACTGATACAACAGCTACTCTTGCTATGTGACAAATCATGATACTGCTTTTATATTACTACTTCTGATATTCTCAAACATTACTAGTGCAACCACAGTAATATTACTACAAATGCTACTTACACTATGATACACATATAATACTACAGTGCTATTACTATGGATACTAGAATAATTATACTACTAATATTGTGACGCTGCTAGCACTAAAATGAGTTCATTATCATAGCTTTAAACAACAATATAATAATTATTTAATATTATTACAATTAAGGCTAATGCAAGCACGACTGCTACGAACACCAACAATTACCTGCCACGAGAATTTATGATCAGAGGAACTACTTTTTTGATTTGACGGCAAGATCGAATCATGGAAGTTGAAGAAAGTTGAGAACTTGTACTTGTTTTTTTTGTCGGTTGATGTGCACACAAGCAAACACACCCAACCGCGCCGCACATTCCAACCGCACGCTCGCGCGCGCACGCAGGGGCTCAACGCTAACAAGCTAACAAAAAACACACACGCAACTTGCGTTCTTCCTGTCTTTCCTTGCTATATAACTTTAGATACCAGAAACGAAACTGCGCACACAACTCTACTATTGCGTCTACTATTACTCCGACGATCGAGATCGACAAAATACACAAATGCACAACTCCATAGAGGTGTGTGTTAAAGTGTGTGCGCGTTCGTGTGGGTGTGTTTGTGCAGATGAATGCAAGTGTAGTAAAAAGTAGTTGGAGTTACCTCGAGTCCAAGAAGAAGCACAACAGCCATGACGGGGTGTCCTCGTGGACTTGTCATGTAATTGTTGTGTATTTGTGTTGTACGTGTCCGTCAGTGAGTGTGTATGTGTGTGTGAAAATCGGGGAACAGGTTCCTGTGTATGGCCCCGCCCACCTCCGAGACCTGCTTGTCTCATCTTGCCCCCTGCCGCCCCGCCTTTGTCCCTCCCTCCCACAAATCCTGCCCACCACTGAGCCCTTCCCGCTTCCTGCTCCGCCGGTGACGTCTCTGTGGCGCCATCTGGCGACTAGCAGTTGTTCACGCAAGGAGGCGCTATGTTTTCCCTCATGACGTCATCGCTAATAATCAAAACAAAGGAGTCAATGCAACAAGATATATATAAAAAAAAATGACTTCACAAGATTTCAGTTTCGCATCCTCACGGTATTTCGCATTCGCTTGTTATTATGGATTCAAGACACCTGTGAGCCCACCCCACCCCCGCCTCCTCCTTGGAGATGGTTGGTTCCAGACTGTGCGCGTGCCCGCGCTCGTGGTCGCGCTGGTGCTGATGCTGCGTGCATGAGGCAGCACTTTTCCCGCCTCCAGCCGGCAAGTGACATGACGTGAGGATCCGCCGCTCGCTTTCTTTCTTCATCGCCATCATCTCTATCACCAACACCTTCTTCCTCATCCTCATCATCATTTCTCTTCACTGCATGACAACATTGAAGTGCCAGGGAATGAGGTGTGTGCGTGCTTGAGCTGTTGAACATGTGATGACGTCAGCGCTTCCTGTCCTGTTGCCCTCACTGTCTTTCGCTTTCTCTAACTCATTTTCTTTTACTCTTTCGTTCACCTTCTTTCCGTGTCACTGCCTGTCTCGACCACTCCCTCCTCCAGCCTGCATCCTAAACAGCTGAGTCATCTTGTCCTGACTCTTGCTCTCGTGTGTGTGCGTGTGTGTGGTCTTTCAGAAAGCGCTAAGTCATGTCCGCTGGCTTGGACGACAGTGACAGCGTATTTGGTAAGTAGCAACACCGATAGGCTCTGATGCCAAAGTTAACTTCTAACGCCATATGTCATGTAACGTGATAACATCATCAGGTAACCCACCTGTGTATGCATGTTTGCGTGTGTCAGAGTTGAATTCAGTGATTCCAGAGACGGAGCTGCTGGACAACAGCATCCAGAAGGGGCGGGCACAGCTGAGCCGCAGGCACCGCCCCTCTCGCTCCCGTTGCCATGACAGCGTCAGCTCCAATGATGACAACGGTGACGACAGTCTGGAGAGGAAACAGGTATGCGCATGCATGTGTGTAAAGGTGACAGCATCTAACCAGCGTGTGTGTGTGTGTTTGTGTGTGTGTGTGTGTGGCAGGACAACGCAACCTTCTCCGTCCATGCTCCTCTCCAAGTCACAATGCGAGGCTCCTCCCCTTCACCTGATTTGCTGCTGTCGGCACGCAGTGCCGCCTTCTCCTTTGACACATCACTGGTTTGTCAAACTCAGCATTCAAAACGTGGAAAAGAAACCCAAATACTTTCGACTCGTTGTTTCTCAGGTGCGTCGCTTGCCGGATGATGCCAGCCTGTCATTGGCCGTGGCCCCACGGGCACGCTACCACCAACTAACCAATGACACGTCTCAAGAAGCTTTGGCCACCAGTTCGCTTTCCAAGTCATGCCCCGCATCCTCTGATGCCTCGCCTGTTTACACGCGAAGGAGCAGGAGGCCGGACAGCGAAGGTACACACACGCACATGCACACGCACACACGGAATATGACTTCGTGCGCTTGTGCATCTGTGTGTGTGTGTGTGTGCGTGCATCAGTTCTGGTGTCCGAGTCCAGTCGAGATTCGAGTCCTGCCGACCCTGCTCCGGTGCTGCTTGACCAGAAAACCAAAAGACGCTTCCAGGATTTGGGGTGAGTGCGGCTTGCCATGTTTGTGCTGAGTAAGCTCCGCCCCTCACGTTTGTGATGTCACTGACACTTTTGTCATGTGATCAGCGTGACGCTCAGGCGCTCATACCTTCGAGTGAAGAAGGACAAACTGGACAAAAGAGACAAGCGGTCCAGCGAGGGAGGCGCCAGGTGAGTTTGACCACGTCCCCCGCACACACGCTAACCTCTGACCTTCACGTATCTCCTCCCAGAGACACGTCTGAGAGTCTCCGAGAACGAGACTGTTCGTCATCTTCGCGAGCGTCCACATCCTTTGTCTCCTTTTCCTGGTTTTCCTCGTCGGGAACAACTCCCGGGTCCCCGCAAACGCAGCCCGTGGCTGGCCCTGAGCCCCCAAAGTCTTGCTCACAGGTACACGTGCTAACAAATATGATGCTACAAGCTAATAAATAGCAGTTAGCACACAGTCGCTAAAAGGTGTGTGTGACGTCACAGCAAGACAATTGATTGGAGAGAAGCAAAGAAAATGTGACAATGCGTCTCCTCAAAGTGGAAGTAAGAAAAATATTTTTTTTGCAGGAGTCTTCTTTGAGCGAGGAGTTTTCTTCCCCTCAGACGTCCCTGTCTATGTGTCCTCATGTGGAGTTGTCCTCCTCCATGTCCTCCTCCCATCCCTACCAGACTCTGTCGCAGTCTTCTGACGAGGTAGCGCATTTATGTACACACACACACACACACAAACACACACACACTCATAATTTCTTGAGCTTGAGTGGCGCCTGCAAAGCTTAGACTGATGACGCTGCCGATTTTTTTTTTATGTGTGTGTGCGTGTGCATGTGTGTGTGTCAGCTGGGTGACGAGGCACCTTGCGCGGTGTCGTCATGGACGAGTCAGCAGGTGTGTGAGTGGCTGCGTGAGCTGAGCATGGACCAGTATGTCCCCGAATTCCAAGCTGGACATGTGGACGGACGCTCGCTGCTCCAGTTGGACGGTGGGAAGCTCAAGGTAAGCGTAAGTGTGTGTTGGCTTGAAGTAGCCCCAGTTAGCCGCCGGACGACAGGTTCAAAAGTGGGGCTAGACTTTATTGGTTTTGGTTCTCGCAGGGACTGGGTGTGCTGAGCTCGTGCGACCGCGGCGCTCTCAAGCGGCGCATCAAAGTCTTGCAGACGGCGGCCGACAAGGACAAGAAGAGCGCCAAGCATAAGGACAAAGAGCGTCGCAAGCAGCGCGAGCAGCGCAGGAACTGAACGCTGGCTGACCTCTGAGGGGCCAGAGGCGACCTGAATTCGGAGCCAAATATGGTCAAACTGCATTTTGTCTCTCCCTCATATGCAAACCAGACGCAAATGCTGTTCACTCGATCTGTGGGAGACATTTGTTGTCATGAGCGTGCTTTCCAATAAAAAAGCTCTTATTGTGAAAGGACAGGAAGTGTCACTCATCAAGAGACCCAAAGCATGTGTGGGGAGTCGATCGCTCAGTGCAGTGGAGGGATTTTGATGATTTCCAAATCAAAAAGAATGACTACAAGGACATCGTTCCTCCGTGTGACGTGTGTGTGAACGATTATTTAATGACTTTTTTGCTGAATCATTAAAGTCCAACAAATTTAATTCTCATCACTTTATTGGGAAACAGGACATTATCTGAAATTGACAGTGAGATTGTTGATGATTCATTCTCTGGTTTGGGCCGTAACATCCATTAGAAAATTGGTAAAATGTCGATTGTCTTGCAAAGTCAAAGCTGACGTAAATAAGTCTGCTTTCATGACGGACAATAGAAATTGGAGGATGCTTACTGTTGAGGTACTGAAATTACGCTCAGTTAAGTTCAACAAAGTCTCTAAAAGTGGTTGTCAAAATAGTTATCAGTTCATTTGATCATCGAGTTCTCATCAGTTAATTGATGAATTATTGAATTGAATTATTATATAAATTATATTATCTACTATGTAGAGGATGTGGCGTGATTTCCATCACAGCCCAAGACAAGAAGCTGTTGCACTCCATTCATAAAAATAAATAAGATTATGATAAATAAATATGAATGATTAATTCATAAATATAAAAAGTGAAACATTAGATCAATAAATAAGGTTCCCTTAAGTAAGGCAAGTGTGCAGAAAAGTTCGAGAAGCTTCTCGTGAGAAGCATTTGGCGAGCGTGTCTCGGCGTGCTCGCCAAGTCTCAGCTCATCGCATTCCTCAACTTAGCTGACTGCGAGCCCCGCCCACCGCCGCCACGGACGTCAAAATCAGTTCCTCGTCATTCCTGTCGCGGGGTCTGTCCAGCAGGGGGCAGCGTAAGAAGAGGAGGATGGTCCCAGTATTGGTCCCGGACGGCGTATTACATCCATCGTCTTAGCGCTGGGCGGCGATGGCTCGCAGGCTTCGGATGATGTCATGAGCGAAGGATCGAAGCTGCGTGAGCGTCAAGTGAATGGCCGCCTGAACCTCGTAGTCGCCATGGAGCTGTGCCGCAAGCCCCGCCCATTGGTCAAGATGCTCATCCTGGTTGGTCTCGTCGCCACCGGGCCAGGCCGCCTCCCGGACCTGTAAGCACAACAACGGTCGTCAGCAAGTCCCAAACGGTTAGCGTTAGCATGGACGTTACCTTTGCAATGTGAGCAAGTAGGTCTCGCAGGTCGGCTCGAAGGCGGTCCAGACCACCAAGGCGCTCCGACAGAGCTCCCAAAAGACCCTGGAACATCCGCACGCCGGCCGCCATGCGATTCAGGCACATGTCCTGCAGGGGGCGACAAAACACATTGTCAAGCTAGTACAAGAAGGTCAAGTTTGTTCGCTACCAATAAAAAGTTTCGGTCGTATTGGGTAAGCTGACCACATTGAAGTTTGGGGACAGGGGCTTGAGGACAGGCACTGGAGGGATGCTGAGGGTGGCGGCGAGCATCTGAAGGTCACCGATGGGGCTCGTGAGGTCAAGGGTCGAAGCCTGCAAAGGGAGAAAGCGGGCATGGTCAGCAAGTGGCGAGCAAAAGAATAAGCGAGCCAGCATTGAGAGCGAGAGAACCGACCTGAGCAAGCGTGGTGGGGACGTCCCTGGAGATTTTGTCGGCCAGCATCCCGGCTCGTTCCAGCGCATCTTGCAGGCCCGGCGAAGGGGCAATGGCGGGTGCTGTGTGGATTGCCCGTGGGAACAGGAAGCAGCACAGAAGCTGGAAAACTGAGGCAGGAAACATTAATTATTGCAGGAGTTTTCAACTAGTTTGGTCCACCATTATAATCAAGAAGCAACTCAGGGGACCAGGGCTTTGGTGGAATATTATTTTATTTTGCACCGAAAGAGGATAGACCTATACAGGCTATTTATTTGCATCTGTATGTCTATTTTGGTAATCTCAGCTACATTTGACATAATTTAGATGGGTAAATGATTCACAAAATTAGCTGGAAAATAATTCGAGTTTAAATAATGAATTCATTTTATTGTTAAAAAATTATTTTCCTTTTTCAATTTTGCGGACCACCTCCAATACCGGTCCGGACCAGTAGAGGGCCGCGGACCACTGGTTGACAATTCCTGAATTATTGGACAAGGTGGACAAAAATCAGAGCTTTAGTACTACAAATATTAAAAAACAAGTATTGATTGTCTCCAAAAGTTTTTTTTTTTTGGTCCAAAGTGTGAGATGATGCATTTACGTGAGGTGATGTATTTTGCTCACGTGGAAAGACACACGTGCTAACCAATTTGAAGCTCGTACTTCCTGATGCTTGTTGGAGACGCAACTTTAGTTCCAATCCAAAAACTGGAGCCTGCCCCCTCTCTCCCCTCTTTTCGCCAGTTGTGCAGAAAAAGGACACGAGGAGCAGCAAATTTGCAGTGGACAAAATAGCATGAGCGGCGAGGGGGCGTGGCAGACGAAAGGCATGCTTGCTCCGCTCTGCTCTCACCTGCGTACGCGTGCATGTCGGTCACGGCGGTTTGGTGTCTTGCGCGCTCCACACGACCAAGACGACGAGGAAGATCGAATGGACTTCAGCTTCCATTGGGGCTTTTATTCAAGCAGTTCCGCGGGGACTTTCCACCAGTACGACGCGTACGCGACGCCAACTTTGCCGAAGTGACGACAGCGCCCCGTGACGTCACCGTGGCCCGCACCCGAGTGTATTACCTACGTAATTTCCGGGTACAGCCTGAACGCCTTTACCTGAACAAAGTGTTTTGCGCTAAATGGTCATTTGATTATGTGCTTTTCAACGCAAAATACAAATGTAAAAACCAGAGATGGGACCAAGTCACACATGTCCAAGTCTCAAGTGAGTTTCAAGTCTTAACCTTCAAGTCTCAAGTAAGTCCCAAGTCATTTTTTTCTTGGGCAAGTCAAGTCCAAGTCAAGTCACCTTATTATTGCCATTTTACCCGCAGAATCTGATCTTAGTAACGTGAAAAGACAAGATATAAGTAACTTTAAGTAACCATCATTGTCCAATGTGTCTAACCTGTTTAAAAAATATGACAATAATTTGGATTTGCACTGTAATTACTGATATTAAGTAAAATACACCATGGAATCAAACAAAAAATAAATTACCTCATACAATGATTGACAGCTCAATCCAAACAAATGAACGTCTGCCGACAGTGTCTGACACATTTGAGTTGCAAATATGAAAAAATAATCGGAAAAAAATCTGAAAGAAGAAACACATTAAAGAGCATTAGAGACATTTTATGTTTCATCTGTAATATCTGGAGACACCAGAGCTCTCTAAACTTCAAACGGACAAAGTTTGAAGTTGTCGTCTGGCCGTTTCTGTTGCATATTTTGCACTGTGCAAGATATAAAGGTAATTACGATAGCCGAAGGTACCACTCCCGCTGACATGTTTGTTCACGTCTGATATAAAGGGGCGTGATTCTTCAATAAACAGTTAGGTAGGTAGAGAGGGCACGACTGATTGATTGACAGGGTAGCGATCCAATCATGACAACGCCATTCTCAGCCTGCGCTCCTACCGAGTTATCGATATTACTTTTTTAAATGTATTATTAATTTTATATTCAAACTGAAAACTTAAATTAAATAACACTGAAGTCATTCAAGTCATCGTGTCCCAAGTCGAGTTCCGAGTCTTTAACTTCCAAGTCCAAGTCGAGTCTCAAGTTTTTTTATTTTTGTCAAGTCAAGTCACAAGTCATCAAAACAGCGACTCGAGTCGACTCGAGTCCAAGTCACAGTGACTCGAGTCCCCATCTCTGGTAAAAACAATAAGTATGAACTTCAACGCTTCCTGACTATTGGAATGTGCACGGCTTGTGCCTCGCACGCATGGATCTCTGGTTTGAGAAATCGTGGAAGATCTGGAAGGGAAGAAAGGGTATTTTGCGTTTCGTAACACCGTGATTCACACTTCATCATCATCATCATCATCATCAGTATAATCATCGGTTGCGTGAGCACACTTCCTGTCCAAGATGGTGGAAAAGTCCAGCCAGTGGCAGTCAAGTGAAACTCAGTTGAAAGGGTGTGTTTTCATCTATTAATAATAAATAAACAAGAAAATAATTACCTCCAGCTCTCTGTTAGACATTCATTTCATTAGCAATTTCTGTTTTAAATTAGGCTGCCCAGCCACACCTACATTATGCATACGCAAGTAGCTGCAAATTGCCTTGCTTCTATTAATTTCAGGAAATCCCAAAATATCATCTTCAAACAAAAGAATGTGATTTGAATGTATTTATTAGTTGAAGTGTTATGAAAGCTCCAGCGAATGACATTGATCCAGTATATTGTAATTATGGAAGAGCGATGATGTCATTACGTGTGCCCCAGAAACTATTTGTCATTTGACTGATGTCTCAACCGTCTCGCCCAGTACATCAAAATGTACGTAGCGAGTCAGACAAAAGTCAAGTATCTCCAACGAGGTGGCAATCGTTCACGCATTGTCGGTTCATTGCAAACGGACAGTTTACTGACCCAGACGGGTGAACGCGTCAGGGCATGATGACCAGGGGCACCTCTTTGTCTCCGGTGCCGAGCAGCGGGAACATCTGCTCAGTGAACTCGGCACAGTTGAAGCTGAAGATCTCGGAACTTGACTTGGAGTTGTAGAAGGACACTTGACCCGCCTCTACGTCCAGGAACACGCCCACTTGACGCAACTTGGGCGGAGCCTTCACCTGATGGGCGAAAAAGCACAAACATACGGTCAAGCCAGCTTCGTCTTCCCTGGCCCGCCCGCCAATAATAAACACAGCATATCCAAATATTCAGTCAATAACCAGAAATGCATCCAGATTCAGCATACTCATTGGTTTCAAAATGCAAACCTGTCATTAGAGCAGGCTCTGGGTGCCATGGCAACGATGACTGACATTGGTTGCCAACACTTTCAATTTTTAATTTTCATCGATTTATTGTCGCAACCCTCCAAATATTTGCTAAGTCAAAGAGGCGGGACCTTGGTGAGCGGCGGCGCGGTTAGCGCTCGCAGTTGGCTGCCGCTCCACCAAAGGGCATAATATCCGTTAGCGGGGCTCATGTCAAACAGGCCTTTCCTCTGCGCCGACTCGCTCGCCACGCCCAGTTTCCAATCCTTGTTCTCACCCACCAGCACCTGCACATGTGCAGACACAGGTACATGCAGACACAGTCACAGGCACGTACAGCAACAACATGACACAAAACACAGAAAGCGAAACAGACCTCCCAGTAGTGTCGTCCGGTAGCATATCCTTCCTTGGTGATGATGCACGACCACACGTCGAATCGATGTTGGCTGTTACGATAAAACTGCAGCTTCTCGCCACGCTTGACCTGCTTCCTGTCTTCTGACAAGATCAAGAACGGGTACGCCGTCATCGGGTTCAAGGTCACGTCCTCTGAACGTCAGCAAGAAGGCAGCGTGCCACCGTTAGGCTAGCTAACATAGCGCGAGTGATGACATAATGAAAGGTAGAAGGTTCTCACCCATGTACACACGAGCCTTCTTGTGACCTGTGTAACACAAAGGCACTTTTAGTTATTGAAGTGAATGAATTTGATTTAGAGCGTGAATGTTTGAGGTACGCACCTGACACCGGCTTCATCTTCTTCAGGTCTGAAAGTAAAGCAGATGCAAACGTCAGTCTCGTTTTCACAATAAAAGCCTCACTGATGGGCCTCAATCACTGGCGAACAAGTAGAAGTTAAAACCACGATTGAAAAAATATTTAGTTACAAAAGCTAATAAAAAAAGAACTTTATAAAGACTATCTGAGCTTCCATCTTATTTTCTGTCGGAAACGAGCCGGCGTTGCCAGGGAATTGCGCTCAATTCAAATGTTCAGTTTTATGTTGTTGTTTTTTTTTCACATTTTTCGGTTTGTCAGACGTTGCCCTGTTGAGAGCACAACAGAGTCTTCTCGACCAGTGAGGTAGATGAAAACACAGCTATCAAATTCATCCATTGGAGAATGTTGTCCCAAGATGCTGAAGCTGATGACCTCTGAGTGCCCATTGGCTCCTCCTCAGGCTGCTGCTGCTTCCCCTGAGACTGAGCATGCTCTCCGCCGCCATCATCGGGTCGCCCGGCGGCACTGCAACACACGGCGGCACGTGAGGTGTCGGAGCTGAGACGGCCGGTGGAGAAGAGACGGCGGAGGCGCTCACGGGATGCCACGGATCCTCTGGTGCCGCCCCCGGCCCCACCCAACCTGGCGTCCTCCATCTTGTCGCGAACTTCAGCCAACGCTGACTTAACCCAGCCCAGGTTGAAGTGGAGGTTGAGGTCCAGGTCATCCACATTAACGGGCACATCCGAGCCCAACGGCGACGTAGCTTCCGAGAAGCTCTGAGCGCACAGGTCATAGGTCAGCCCACGTCACCTCTGTCGCTCGAGTTGTGTTCTGACCTGCAGGAATCCAATGTGGTCCTGACTGACCGCCTGCGCCTCCAGCTGGACACGCCGGTCCATCAGCTGTCTGAGTTCCGACTCCAGAAGGACGACTTGGCCCTCGCCCCTGGCCAGAACCGCCCCCATCTGCTGCTGGACTCCGCCCACCACCTGGGTTCGGAGGCGGTCCAGCGAGGCGGCAGCCTCGTCCAGCAGCGTTTCCAAATCGCCGCGCTCTCGCTCGCCGTAGGTCTGCCATTAGCACGTTTACGCATTAGCAACGCTCCTAGCACAGCTTGTCAAACAAAGACGCTGACCTTGACGCCGTCCATCTTGGTGTTCAGCTCAGCTAAGATCATCTCCTTGTCTTTTATCCTGTTCAAGATTTCTTGCTCTGTCCTCGCAACGTACTTCTACAAATGTAGACGAACGAGGAGTTGTGACAGGAAATAGGAAGTGAGAGTGCATGAGTAAAAGTACCTGTTTGCTGAGTCGTTCCGTTTGGACCGACACGGTCTGGTGAGTTCGGTGGTCCTCCAGCACGCAGATGGCACAAATGCAACGATGACAAGTCCGACAGTAAACCTGAACACATGATCACATCTATGATCGCTAATATGTAATTATGTATGACCTTGCACGCCGGCACGTTGTGGCCTCCATTTTCTCACCTCCAGTAGCCGGCGGTGTAGTTTGCAAGTACGTCCCCTGAGTGCTTCCTGCGGGTCCATAAGAGGATGCTTGGCGTAGAACGGCGTCTTGTGATGCGGTTGGATGTGTTCGCTGCAGTAGGACGCCGTACATGTCAAGCAGGAGCTGACGGCCGGCTGCTTGATCCCCGTGCACACGTCGCACCAAACCATGTCCTCGTCGGACTTTGTAACAAACGGGTTGGTGCTGCTGCTGGACGGGAAGCTGGATGAGGCGGCGGCGGCGGCGCCATAACGAGAAATTTTGTAATTCTCCGTGATCACAGCGAAAACTTTGTTGATACTCAGTTGTGGACGCTCTTCAAAGGCATGTTTGCACAGCGGACACGTGCACGTGCTGGTCGATGCCCAGTACCCGCCAATACATGCCTAAAAAAAGGTAGCATACAAGGAAGGGCTAAGAAGTTAGCATGCTAAACAGTCATGTAGCAAAAAAAAGCTAGCATGCTAACCAACACACAGGTGCTAAACAGCAGTGATGCTGACGAGTTCGTACCTGGCAGAAGTTGTGTCCGCACGGCGTGGAGACGGGGTCAGTGAAGAGGTCGAGACAAATGGAGCAGGTAAGTTCCTGCTCCGTGAACAGATCCGGTGCCGCCGCCTCTGCCATCTTGTTTCCTGCTGTACGGAACACACGTCGACATCGATGGTAGCATTTGCCCGGTGAGAACTGGAGTAACAGGAAATGCCTCAAAAACAACACCGCATTCCTCTGCACCCATGTGTACAAACCTACAACTCTGATGACTCTGTCTGATTGGCAGCAGGTGTGCTTGGGGGCGGAGCCACAAAGCACCACCGACTCACATACACCCACGCGACCACCGTTTGACTGTCATTTTACAACAGGACTGATGATGTCATGCAAGCGGGTCTAGGCCTCGATGAGAACTGTCAATTACGAAAGGGCGGGACAAGGCTGAGTAATAACCTTTCACCTGTGTGTTTATCCTCTGCCGCCCCCTGCTGTTGTGGTGGATCACATGCGACACCTCCTTACGTCGTCAGCGTGCTATCTTTGCATCTTCATCGCGTCTTTGCCAGCACCCTTTCAAAATAAAGCCAACTATTCACCCATGGCTTTCATTTCCACAATAAAAGTTTGTTCTGATTAAATGTTTGTTTTGAGCTGTTCCTTATTCCACATGCTGGTTTTCACTCATTTGTTTACACGTGTTCAATTCAATAAAAATTACTTCAGTTCCACTTACCCCACCCTTAATAAAAAGAAAAATCCCTCATAATCGTCTTTCTACAGCTCAATTTAGAACAGCGCAATACTTTCAAAATAAAGTGACGATGTTGGGTCATTCCCTCGAGGCGTTTCACACGGGAAGCAAAACGATGTCCAAGGTTGTCAAGTGCATCAAAATCTTCGAAAGTTTTCTTACCTGCTTCCAGTCTGTTGCTTTTCTGCTCAGCCTGAAACGCAAGTTTCACGATGACGTATTCGGGGGCGTGTCCTGACAAATGTGGTCGGGCCACATGTTTGCGTCAACGTCGGACGTGACACGCATACTCACCGTTGCATTGATCGCACCGACGATCAAACAAAAATATTGCAAACCACAAGAAAATCAAATGCTCAAATTTGTATATAAATTTAAGTTTACTGTGCATATATCTTATTGGACAGATTTTAATAGTTTATATTCTTGTCTGCGTATTTTTACATGTTTTGCTTGATCGAGAGTTGAAGAAATTCAATCAATAAACTCTTGAACATACTGAACTCACAGTCACAATCAAACAATTCAACAAGGCCAAGAAAAGACAACTGAATTTATTTCATGAAAAAAAAACGTAAATGTGACTCCTCCCCTTCTTCAGAAGTTGTTGTAGTGTGTCAGCCTGCGCACACAGAAACAAGCATACACAACAGATGAATGAGTGCGATGGCTCATTGTTCAAACGTGACAGCACATTTCTCATTATCGAGTTGGATCTTTGACTGGAATTGCCTAGTTCGATCCATCGAACAATCAATCAATCGGTCAATCAACCGATCCATCAATCAATCAATCAATCAATTAATTTTCAGACACATGGTGGCCGTCTGACCTGAAGAGTGGAGCGCGTCCTTTGTTGTTAGCAAATGAGAAGAACCCACTGTGAGGCGAAAAGTCCATACAGGAAACTCGATAGACAAACTTCTTCTTCGCCAGAGGAAAGTTGGAGAAGACGCTCAGGCTTGGAACGTGAACCTGATGATGACACAGTCGCTGTTTATTATCACGGCGTGCCGTTGTCACGACGACGGTATTTCCACTTCACCAGTCTGGCGGCGTCTTCTTGGTATTGCGAGGCGATGGCCAAGATCTCAGCGCTGGGGTTAAAGGTGAGCGCGGTAACAGGGGTCAGCAAGTTCATGATGGCCTTCAGGGGCGTGGGATTGGCTGAATTAAGACACGTCTGCTGCGAGTACACGTTGACCACACCCGCCTGTGAACTGAAGCGGGGTGATGTGACGCGACATGAAAATACAGACTTGACACTTTGACGGAAGCCATCTTACCCGCACGCTAGGTAGCGTCCGTCAGCGGATGCGGCGATGGCCTTTGCGGCGACACAGCCGTCGTCCGTGAACTTGTTGACGCAGCGACTGCTGCGCACGTCCCACACAAACACTTCGCCATCCTCTAAGGTCACCACCGCAGTGTCATTATTCAGTTGTTGTGATGATGTCAATGTTACACGATCAACTCGCCTGAGTTAGCAAACACTTTGCTGCCGTCACTGCTCATGGCCACGCCCACCACCTCGCCGTTCAGCTTTATGCTGTTCACCACCTCCTTGGTCTGACGCACGTGCGCAAGCACGCAATGGCCTCGTCAACTTTCCGCAGCAACATTGGTTTGATTGTGAAAGTGATGAGTGTGCACCTTGAGTGTCAGCATGTGCAAGTATCCTTGAGTTCCTGTCAGCAGTAGAGTGCCCCCCTCAGGACATACGTAGAACTCTTTAATCCGTGGTTCCTGCAGCCCTGAACACACACGCACACACTTGAGTGCGGGCGAGTTCTGACAAGGCGGGTGCGTGCGCGTGTACCTTTGACTTGCTTCACTGGCATGATGCGTCCTTCCATCATATCATAAATGTAGAACATTTTGTTTTTCGTACTGGTGGCGATGACGGCGTCGCCCTGGCAAGTGAAACGAGCTTTGTAGATGGGGAAGCGGTCCAGATGGACGCTCTGGATCTTAGCGTTGGTCTTGCCGTCCACCTGCGGTGCACAGAAGACGCATCCGCCACATTTGCCGTTAGCTAGCGAACAGCGACAATGAGGTGACATTTGTGTGACAAGAGGTGGTAGTTCTTGGGGAGTCGCCACGACTGACCTGGAAAAAGGAAAGCGAGCAGTCGAGACCAGCTGTCAAGACCACCTGAGCCGACGGGTGGAACTGGACCGACGTCAGGCGATCGGAAGATAGCCGCGCCGCGTTGGCGTGGCAACATTTCTTTAGCTGGAGTGCAGCAATGACATGGCGTCAACAATCATGTCGCCGTGACAAACACATGATCAACAAAACACATGCGGGGTCGTCATATTGATGAGAAAAAGAGCAAATGTCACGGCAACCAGAGCGCACACGTGTCACGATGAGCACAACTCAACATGCTTGTCACCATGCAAGGTTGTTATGACGACGCGTGTGCACGTGAGCACCGACCCCGATGATGCCGCTGGGCAGACTGTCTGAAGATGCCACAAAGTTTCCCGTTTTTCTCAGCAGGTCATCATCGTCTTCCTCTCCATCGTCATCGTCATCTACAAACACGCAGCTGATTAGACGTTGTTCTACCTTTCAATTAATCAATTTGTGTGTCAACGTGTACAAAAGGTCAGGGTGTGACTACTTTTGCAACCTAGGAGCTGCATTTGCATTGTTTATGTTCTTACCTTTCAGTGACTTCTTGCTGCCGTCTGTGGCCCAGGTTGGAGCTCCTCCCATCGACTTCTGGAACCTGACAAGGTTGCACACGCATACACACACGTGCTTGAGTGCGAGTGTGACTGGAGTGCGCATGTGTGTGTACGTGTACTGACTGATCTCTCATCCTCTGTTGCAGTTTTGCCTTGCTGATGCGGGCCTCGGACTGTCCTCGCATTAGGTTGCTACGGAAGCGATGCTGCATGTCCACCCTGCCAAGCAGACGTCCATTCGCTTAGCCAGCTCCAATTGTTATCGTGACAACACAAGAAAATGATTGCAAGTCGCACCAAGCAATACTTACTCTTCCTCCAGCTCATCATCATCATCAACCCAGGCAGCTTTTTTGATTGGTGGGGGGGCTAAGCGCGCTTCCATCTCCTCGTCAGATTGGTCTCCTTCTTCTTCTACCTCCTTCTCATCCTCATCCTCCTCCTCCTCCTTCTCCTCCTCCTCCTTACGTCACCCACAAAATGTTGACTGCTTTTCACATTTGCAGCATGATGCCGATGTTGTCATATGCGTGTAACTACCTGCACGTCGCCAAAGACGATGTCCTCCAACTTTTGTACAGTAGGCTCCTTTGCGCGTAACCGTGCCAAACGCTTGATGTTGTATCGGCGTGCGCGCGCCTCCTCCTCGGGTACGTTTGCGTCCTCAACAGACAAGGGCGCGCTCCTCTTTTTACTAGACATGTTTGAATTACAAAACGAGTGAAGTCTTCCGAAAGCTTTAAAACTTGTTTTCCTTCTAGGAACCGGTCGACAACACGATTGAGGCACGTGGGAAAGTGTTTTCCGGTAGGGTCATCAGGCAAAGGAAGCGATAGCGCTTCAAAAGTGCCTCACAGAATGGAGTCTGCCCCCTTGTGTTTGAAGGCGGGATTGCGTTGCTCATGTTCGAAGACGTTCGTCCTGGCTTTGCTGGAAGCAGCAACATAAACAAATATAAAAAAAATAAATAAATAACCATATTGGAAGTATTTGAAACGACCATCTTGCGTGAGTGTGAGATTTAAATAAGTTTATTGATTTCGGTACATTTGAAAGATGAAGCAGGATGTTAATTTATAATTATTAGGAATGTAAACTACAGCAAACATTTTCATTATTTACTTGCGCATGAAGACGTTTTTGAGCTACGAATTACTGGTATTGTTATCAAGAATACAGCAAGCATATAAGTACAATTTGACAGAGCACATGATCACTGCGACAGAAAATGACCATATAGTATACTTTTCAAAATAAAAGCACACTCAGGAAGATGACCATTCACAGTTGAGCAAACAACACATGCCACAAACGAACAAATGCAGCAAGGACGAGAATTCAAAGAGAACAATTCTCTACTTCCAGTCCGAACGTTATTTTTTTTTCAGTCCAAACGTGCGAGACTTCTTCCAGAAATTTACACCAATACGTTGGATACCTGGTTAGCTTCGTGCATCGATGATAGCCTCGCGATGAGACGAGCTGAGTGATGTGACAACCTCTGCCTAGCCACTCAATTATGTTAGCCTAGCGGTCGAGGAGAAGGATGAAAACGAAACTGTCATATCCCATCATCCTATTAGCGACTTCTCATCTTCCCTTTAATGATCGCTCACAAGGGGGGCTGGGGGGGGTCAGATGCAATGATGTCATCCAAGCGCAGTGCAGTTGTTCACCTGCCCACTGGCGGTAGTGGCGGAGTTCCTCGCATGGCTGCATCATAAGACAAAAGCATTTGCTGTGTTAGCACCCCCTGTCTACATCATTCAGCAGGCACATGGGTCCTTTGAGCGGTTTGCATTGTGACCTGAGTAGGCCTTGCTAGGGTAGATCTTAGTGAAGTGTCGGTACTCGTCCGGAGGAGGGAAATCATCAAGCGAATGAAACAAATATTTGGACTCAAAGTCGTCTGCAGCGACAAAACAAAAACACAGTTGAAAGTTAAAAGATGTTGGTCAGCAAGACAATCTTAGCGGCAATGCACAAAGCAATGCACATCGTTGAGGACACGCAACAAACTACGGAAGCCGCTAAAAGAACAGCAAATCAAATCTATGGGGGGGAGAATCTAGGGTCGGGGTTGTAAGCACTCACCACACAAACAGGGAATGATGGAGGAGGCGTGTCCATGGCGGAGAGGAGGGGGTGGCGGGGGAGGCGGTTTACCCCTGGTGGGGGGGTCAGGGGAGAGGGAGGGGCTACCTGCCGTCCTGTACGGAGGAGGGGGCGGAGCCTCTCTGGTGGCTGCAGGGACAGGAGAAGGTCACGTAAAGGTCATGTGATGAAGATGAAAGTTGTCTTACCTGAAGTCGGCCTATGGGCAGGGGAGGCGGGTGGTGGGGGTGGGGCAGGCCCTCTAGTGGGGGTGTGGCCTGCAGGCATGGGGGCGGTTCTCTTGCTGCTGTGGGAGGCTTGTCGCTGCAGATGCTCTACCTCCCCACCATAAGTGGGAGGGGCCAGAGAAGCAGGTGTGGATTTGGCGGGTGGAGCGGGTGGGAGGGGCTTGTCTCTATTATAGGTAGAGGGTGGCGAGGGGGCCTGGCCACGACGACTCTGATGGAGATGAGGGGGTGGGGTGGGTGACGATCCGGCAGAGGGGAGCGGGGCAGGGCTTTGAGCATCCTCACGGCAATGGCCAAGTGGTGGGCGGGGCGACGACGCACCAGCCGCACATTCATCTATATGCGAAGCAGGAAATCATTAACCACTCTAGCAGCTTTGGGATTATTGTTTTTGCTTTGGAAATGTAACTTGACTTCCTAATGGATGTCAGGTTTGGACAAGACCAACATGATAATGTGACTTTTTGTTTCCTACTTTTGTGTGGCGCCCCCTGGTGGAGGTACTGGTACAGGCGGAAGTAAGGATGGTCTCTGCCTTGGCTGAGGTCCGATAGGAGGGCAGGACCACCTTTCACCTCCTCCGAGCTCTGCTGGTTTGCGCTCATGTCATCACCAATGTCATCAAAATGTTTCTGTATTTGCGTGTACTTTGTATGTACCTGATTGAGGGTGGGGGGCGGCGGGGGCGGAAGGGGCATCCTGATGCTGTCACTCACCTGAGGACACACTGCATGGGCCGTCACTTGCTTTTCAAAATAAAACACCAAAGAAAAACACGTCTCATTAGACATGTTCAAATTCATCATTGGAATTTCAGAAGCAATCCTGATTTTTATCCACATGCATGCACCCGCTCACACGCGCAAATACACGCAGGGCTTACAGTCCATGCTTAAAAATGCAATAGATTGAATTTTCTGTGCTCTTCTATTGCTCATTGGGCGCAGCTAGCAAGTCAAAATAAACGCCGTTATAATACTCATTGAAACGTGTTGGAAGTCGTTAGCAGACGCGGCTAAGCAGTTAGCAGGTGAGGTCGCTCGCTCGCTCGCTCCTTCGGAGCGTGTGCACGGCCGCCCAACTTCACCCGCGTGCACGCACCCAGGTGCGCTCTGTCCTGCCGACCCACCTGTGCGCGAGTCCGCGGCTCGTGTGCGCATGCTCGCGTCAATGCCGCAGGACCGGCGGCTAGCAGTTCGCTCGCCTCTTTTGTTGCCTCCCAGCATGCACCCCGCTTCCTTACGTCACCACGCAACACACATAATACACACACGTACACACAAAATAAGACGCGCGCACTCACGCACAAATGAATAAATCAGAAAGAAATATCATATTTAAGCGGATTTTGGGAAGACAAAATTCAAATGACAGTATGTTATGTTACCTGATTTAGCGTTGTGTTGTGTGTTTTATGTCGTTGACGTCACGCGGCAGTCAGGCGCATTCAGGTGAGCTCAAAGTTCAGAGAAAATGAAACACCAAGGACCTCAACGTCTCGCCGAAACGCCACAGGTGACTTCACAATTTTTCTTATTATTTTATTAGTTGTTTTCTTTTAAATGAAAGAAAAACTTGCATTCTGACATTACCCTCCAGTCGGCCCGCCCCACACACCTGTCCTGTAGACATACAATATATCTACATACATACATGCATATATTTATGTATAGATACATACTGTATTTCTATTAACATACATTACGCCTAGGCCTATGACGTCCTCTATTTCTGCTTCAGCCCGTAGACGCAAGGCGTTGATGGCGTTCGTCTGTTTTACTGACGCCTTCTTCAATGAACTGTTCCGACCACTTCATGACAACGGACCGTTCTTCGTCAGCCTACC